>NC_080416.1:12337500-13587500 GCF_030265065.1 Corythoichthys intestinalis | reverse complement strand
GCACAGCTGCACTGCTACCAGAGAGTCTCTCTCGCTTTTTGATGACGTATTTGCTGCATGAATTCCGATTTGAGAGACTGGACAGTACAGACCGCCGCGACAGTCTGAGAAATGTGGCCCAGATCGGATTTGAACCACATACGAAAGTGACCCAGATCGGATTTGAAATGGTCCAGTTCTATGCGACTTGTCACGTTCAGACCGTCAAGTTAATGCCTCACTCGAGTCGGAAAAACACGAAAAAATCGGATTCGTGCATCAAGATCTGTAGTATGAACGTAGCCATCTTGTTCTGCACAGAGATAATATAAAGCCAAATTATTGCCAATCAGATTTTTCATAAAGTGTGTTATTTTAAAGCTATTCTTAGTGTAGAATCTGAAGTATGTGAGATTAACTCCATAAATCGTTACTTATGTTGAACATGACGTGCGTTTATTTTGAAATGTTCACCGGAAATACTTTCGGTAAGCCGCTAACCGTAAGCTTTACACTCCGTTAAAAAAAGTACACTTCTCTGTTCGTCATGCATGTGTTGTCAATAATATATATATATATATATATATAATATAATTTTTTTCTGTTTGAAAATGCTGTTTAAACAGCATTTTTTCATGTTGGAAGTGTCACCTTCTAACGCAAGTTTGCGTTTTGGAGAAGACTGCCAATGTTTTATAGCAGGCTAAAGTTCCCTATTAGACTCTATGTAGCAATGGTAACGTATTACAGTGTTTAATATAGATGTATTTCCTTATTTTGTATGTCTGAACTTTAAATTCTATGGTGTGTTGATGACTAATAAACATCTGTGAAAGGAACTGGAGTCTCATATGCCACCAAAACGCACATGTACACGCACGCACAAATTATACATGCACGCACGCATGCAGCGATAAAATGCAGCCGTGAAAATTACCGCCCTCATTTTTATTTACTGTGCAATAAATGGACTTACTGTATATCACAACAGGCTTATCAGTAAATTTGTTGTTTGCCCAACACACAAAGAATCAGATACTGTTGATTATCAGTTTTTCGATCTAGGGATGTCTCGGATTCGATCACGTGATCAGAAATTAGGCCGATCAGGCCATTTTTCAGAGGATCGGAATCGGGTGAAAAGGATCGCATTTTTGATTTAAAGGAAAAAAAAAAAATAGGGCTGTCAAGCGATTAAAATTTTTAATCGAGGAAATCGCAGCTTAAAAATTAATCGTAATTAATCGCAATTCAAACCATCTCTAAAATATACCATATTTTTCTGTAAATTATTGTTGGAATGGAAAGATAAGACACAAGACGGATATATACATTCAACATGCTGTACATAAGTACTGTATTTGTTTATTATAACAATAAATCCACAAGATGGCATTAACATTAACAACATTCTGTCAAAAGGATCCACAGATAGAAAGTCTTGTAGTTCTTAAAAGATAAATGTTAGTACAAGTTATACAAATTTTATATTAAAACCCCTCTTAACTCATTCACTCGCAGCCATTTTCACCGGAGCAAGGCCCTTCGCTCCCGGCCATTTTACTGGATTTTGACTGATTTTGCAAGGCCCACAAAAAATTCTGTTCTATTGCTATATAAACATGGAACCCACCAAAGGAAAGATTAGACTCTCTTCTTTCAGCAGGAAAAAAAAAGTAAGTTCATATCTTTTTCCATTCTTTAGAAATCAGCATTAGAAAATAGCTTAGTTTGAGCAATTTTCCAATTTCTGATGAAAAAACTGAGAAAATGAGCTTTTTGTAAACGCAAAATTTTCAAACATAACTTTGACTTTAACACGGCTATTTTTTGCTTCAGTGACATCCCAAACATCTGAATGTTTTCCTTTTACAAAATAACATGAACAACCAGCCAAATAGAGCTTTTGATAGCAAAGTAACAATTTATTCACACTTACCTGAGAGATGACGTTTGGTGGCTGCGACAGCGGTTAAACTTTTCCCTCATTGCCGACTGTCTCGTAAAGATGGATTTTTTTTTTAGTCTTTTTTTTTTTTTTTTTTTTTTTTTTTTTTTTTTTTTTGTGGTGACCACTGTCTCGTTCGCCTGGGGAACTTATGTTCCTGGGGGGGAACTGGTTTGGCCGTGCGTGTTTCCGTGCAGGACACTCGAGCGTGCGGTGGACCTGAGCAGCAAGCTGCGGAGGTGCTCTGCTAACTTCCCTAATAAAGTTGTACTGTTTGAATTGGGTTTTGCGGTCTTAACAAATGCGCTACTGCCCTCCAGTGGCCAGTTTTATTGCTTTAAAATTGATTTTGAGGCTTGTTTTTTGTTTCGGCAATAGATCGGAAGCTCTAGATGCTTCTTGTACAAAAAAACGCAAAAGACGTATAAATACGTTTGTGGGACAGTTAAGCATTTAAAAATAGAACGTTTTTATACGTTTCTGGGAGCAAATGAGTTAATGTTTTCGTTTTAATAAAATTGGTAAAATTTTCAATCAAAAAATTAAACTAGTAGCTCGCCATTTTTGACGTCGCCGAGCGGGACGTCACAGGGGCTCCCTGCCGTTCTTCCACAGTGTCTTTATAACTACGTAAGGTAATGATTGAAATACAACACAAGGTGTCAATCCCGAGTTTTAAATAAACTTAGAAATCAAGCCAAATAGTGAGTTTTGTCCCTCGACTGACGCCGCAGTTCCCTGTTTACTGGTTCATCCATTGTAATTCACGTCATTTGAGTGCTGGCTTCACAACGTACGAGATCTCTGATAGTTTGTATATTGTGACTAAATATTGCCATCAAAAGTATTTGTTGAACTAAATGAAATGTGTGAATATAGTTTGACCAAAGTCTGAGTAAGTTTTATGTGTATTTTGCATAGCTATTTTGATTGGGAATGCCAGTTCTCTTTTCACTGTTGTTTAACTGTGTGAGAATAGGGCCTCATTAATACAGATTGAAGCGCTTTTCTTTCTGTGAACATTATTATTTTTTTTTTTTAGAGATATTATTTTTGTTGTGCTTTCACTAAATGATACTTATGTTTGTTGTGAAGGAGTTGCCGAAGCTTATGCTAATAAACGGCACGGTCCAATGAACACCAGTGTCCACTCGCTTTTTGTAATATTCTGATCTAGAATTATCCGAGGCACCCTGAAGTACAATGTTGTTCACTCACTTGATGCAGGAGTGAGTTAGAGTTACGGCCTGCAGAGAGCCGTAAGCTGTGTTGATGTTGAAGCTGAATGTGCTAATTAAGAAACAAAGTGTTATACGTTTATTAAGAAAAAGCGCAAAACAAGACACCTTTCTCTGCCTCCTAGCTCTCAAGTGCGTCATTGTAATCTGTTTGAGGCAATGCATGAGCGGGTCATTCCGCGCTTGCTTTAAATATGTCAAATATTTTAACGTGATTAATTTTAAAAAAATGATTAGCGCCTGTTAATGCGATACATTTGACAGGATTAATATATATATAAATAAATATTAAGGCTAAAAAGTAAAAAAAAAATCCAGAAAAACAATGGCATTGCCAAAAGAAACAAAAGTATTCGTTTTATACCCTGCAACACACCCGGAAAAAGCCGAAGAGAAAGAACTGTCCGGGGTGTCCGAGTATTGGAACATGTTTGGAACTTTTGTTGAAATAAAAAGTCATGTATATAGTAAGCCTGAACGATATATCGTTTAAACATCGCCATCGCGATGTGCGCATGCGCGATAGTCCCATCGCAAGGACGTGCGATAGTTTTTTTTTTCCTTTCCAATCCACTCCTTCGCACAGCCTTTCTCACCCCCTTTCCCAGCTCTGTCACTGCGGCACTTGCTTATTAAAGTTAACGATGGCTTTGATCTGGCCAAAGAACCCAGGCAGCAATCTGTCAATCATCGTTTAACTTGTTAAACAGTTTCTGCAAGGAAGCGCGGGCTGGAATGAATGTGTGTGTGTCTGTGGGGGGAGAATGTGGAGACGTTCGAGACATATAAAATAAACGCCAGAAGTCATTATGAAGAGTTTGTAATTTCTACATGTCACTCCAAGAGTCACAGCCATGTTAGGTAAACAGAAACATTTAATAAAGCCAAGCATTTTTCTACTACAGTACTTTATTCTTGTTTAAAAATGATTCAGTGGGACAGTTATGTTTAAAACTGATCATATTTATTACATTCGAAGTGCTTAAAAAGCATTCATGAAAATATATATATATACATATACATTTTTTAAAATTATACTTTGGGGGGAAAAAAGTGAGGAAAAAACATGTCTTATATGTATCTCTTTCCAGTGCTAGGTCTGAATAAATACATTGAGCACACACACAAAAAAAAAAAAAAAAATGGGGAGGGAGGGGGGGGGCGCTACTTCGCTGTTTTTCACTTTAGCGGCGGGTTCTGGTCCCTATTAACTGCGAAAAACGATGGAATACTGTACACTGTGGTCATGATGAGTCATCCAAAGTCTCTCCAAACAGCTATTCAAGTCATCTAGTAAAAATTTCTTTAACAAAATATATATTTTTTTTAATATCGCAATACAATATCACAATATATCGCAAACCCCCCAAAAATCACAGCAATTGTTTTTTCCAATATCGTTCAGGCCTAGTATATAGACTTTTTTTTTCCGTTATTGGATCAGAACTCTGTATCGGAAGATTCCCCAAATCGGGTGACTCTGACTCTATGCCTATTTTAGTTTCTTTAATAAGCCAGTTTTGGTCAAACACAATTTGATACTGTTTTAGTATGTTTGTTCTATCTTGGAACAGCAGTCTACCAAAGTTCACAAATTGTTTCCCACTGTGTTTCTGATCATTTAAATAAGACCATTTTCAGCTTGGCTTTTGCATGCCAGAATCTTCAAAGCTCTTTTAAAGTAAACTAGAGAAACAACAACTAAATAATGCCAATAGCTTTAATTTTTTTGGATGATTTTCTTTTTTTTTTAAAATATATGAAGTTTGGCTTGTTGAAATGCACCGTGCTTTTGAATGATTTAGTAGGAGGGATGGACAACATGCAGGATTAAAGACTTGGGCCAAATTATGTGGTAATTGGTGGGAGTAAAACAGTTTAAATGTGTAATAAGTCTGATTGCTAGTCTTGAGAATGGAAATTAGTGGGAAGTACTAAAACTGTAAGAGGTATTCGACAAAGTTGGAAATTTGAAAACCTGCGTTGGACCAAACGACATGACGTCCTTAACATATTCTTTGCGACACACTAGGATTGTAAGTGGCTATGTTGTGTTTGTGAATCCGACCTGTGACCCCTTACAAGTGTAGCGGAAGGAGGACGAGAAGGCTCATGTTTATTCAGTGGGCGTCGCAGCCCCCGGGACAAATCACCACTCAGGAGTGACTGTCGCCCCCGGAGACTGTAGCAAGCACCTCAGGGTGGGGAGCTATATTGGGAAAATTGCGCTTAATGTGGATTAGCTCAAAATGTAAACAGTAAAAATACACACAGGGGGGGAAAAAATTCCAAACACTTATTATAAACTGCCTGGCTGCCTGCTTCTGTGTTTCGTCTGCTGAACTGCGGCTGAAGTTGTCACCGTTAATGCGGGTTTGTGTTCAATCATGATGTCATCTTCTGAGAGGCGACTGATTGACACATTGAAGAGGCAGCCCGACTGGGGGATAAACTCACCGAAGTTCGTCAGATCTCAGGCAGACGAGCTCATGCTGCTGAGAGTTAGAAAAAACCGTCTGGTCCAGTCAACGCGCTGACAGTGATCGCCAAAGAAGTCTCGTCTCCATTTTTTTCGGGTGTTTGTTTGAATTGTCTTCCCGCAGTCCGCCGGATCAACTACTATTCGTCAAGTGTTTTTCTTGCCGGTGATTTCCCAAAAGGAGCGGAATTTGCGAGAAAGCACTTCAAGTGATATTGACATGTTGTCAAGCTCACGCCTCGATCCCTCCGAGGATGTCGACTGAACCGTTGACGGGCCGGAGCTGCGATCGGGATTTTTTTCCTCTCCCCTTTCTGCCAACTGAGCGATTCCAGCCCGTCTCCCGGAAATGATTAGCCCCAATTTTATTAAACTCCAATCTCCCTTGGTCAAGTCACTTGTCAGGAAAATTCCCTACTGTGTGAGCCACCCTCAGAGATCGCCCATTTCAAAACCAACCATTTGAGCTTGTTTGTTAAGGGTTTTGTTTTGTTTGACTGATATGCTATGGAATCCTCCTTGATTGTTGATCAACAACCGTTGCACTGACCAACTGAAGTTCGCAGTTTGTAATTATGAGGTTTAAGTTTTTCGATTTAGTACTTATAGCAACAAATGAGAGTAGTACCGTTAACCTGAGATACGTCAAATATCTTCCCACTTTTTCTTTTAGATTCTATTTTTCCTTATTTACATTTTGAAGGTTTAAATCTAGCAGAAAAGTAGTTTTAATTAAAATCTGTTTATTTCTGTATTTGTGAGTCCAACTTTGAAACATTTAGACATTACATTAGCCTACGTGTATTCGTTATTGGGCTGTGTGAGATTGATCTGTATCGTAGGCGCCGTTTACAAGGTGGCACTCCGAGAATACGACAAATTTCATGTTTGCATTGAAAGGGTTCTGTCCTGGTTCCGTCTCCATTCGAACGATGTCGCAATTCCGCGTGAAAGCGATGTAGTATTCATGCCGGCCCTAGGGGGCAGTGCAGTTTTCTAAGGAGACAGCCAATGATGCACTTCCTTGACAACAACCTCCTCAGCCTGGAAGACAACATACCCACTGACTCCATGCAATGATGTCCACGGGGTTTTCTCTTTTGCTCCAAAAGCCACAAAAATACGATTATTAAATATATTTCAAATAAAAATTATTGTAAAAAAAGTCTATTAAAGCCGACGTTCCGGGATGTTTGCTGTTTTGAATGTTTAGTAGCAGCGCTGCACATGCCCAAACTGATGTGTGCGAGTGCTGACGTCATCGGAGTGAGAGTTTTCCATTTTTATGGTTGCGGAGCACACCCTGCAATCGTATCGTTCTGCTTTGGAGGCTGGAATCAAAAGTTTGCGTCTTCGTATTCTGTTTTTGCCGTCACCATCTAAAGGCGAGGGCTAGGCATGTGCTGATAACCGGTTTCAAGGTATACCGTGGTTTGAAAACATCAGTTTCAAAACCGCAAAAATTATCAGTCATATCGTCCCTAAGGTATTAGCTATTTTTTTATGGACCGTAAATGCAGGGAGAAATCCCTTGCTTCCAGCTGCAAGGCTCAACCCTCCCCCAGTGGTTGTTGCTCAGTGTCAGTGATTCAGCTGTGCTACATGATGGCTGGAGAAGGTGAAACTCCTGAATTTCCCCCACCCCCCTATTGAAGAAAACGAAATCGTTGGTATGGGAATATTTCAGCTACAGAAAAGTAACAGATGGCCGCGGCTTAGAGGAGAAGGGCCAACCGACAAGTAAAACATGTTACCGGAGGGTGGCTGCTGAGGAGACAATACCACCAATATGATTTGGCATTTATACAAAATTAAAGATGAGTAAACACTAAGGGTGTAACAGTACATGTATTCGTATTGAACCGTTTCGGTACTTGGTGCTTGGCTCGGAACGGACGCGTACCGAACGAGTTTCTGACGTAATGTAAACCTTACTTTTCGAGGCTGTGAGTCGATCGGGTTACAGTTTCTTTGTGTAGATTATATTTACTCCGTCCTCTCTACTATAACGAGGACCAACACAGTAGGACAGTAAGAAACGTCAACGGCGCAACAACGTGGCCGCCGCAAGAACGCAGTGGAACGGGGCAGTTAAAGTCAATCAGCCAATGCACACCAGTGCGGCCGCGTGTTAGACGCGACCCAGAAGCGGCTCAACGCGATGCACGGGAAAAGAACCGCAGAGTTTATTATTTGACGCGAGGCGCGGCCCTCCTGCGTCAGTCCTACTAGCTAGCAAACCGGGCAGACCGGAAGTCACTTGTGTAAAAATACGGTGGATCCGGTCGATTTTACAACAAATATGCAATCATAACCCACTTTTTAAATTCATCAGATCTCTTGAGTGGTAGATCGGGGCACGGTTCACTTGTCTTTGTTGATTTACAGTTGTCATCTGTGCAAAAAAATAATAACCAACACAGCCCCTACAAAACCCTCCTACCACAACAAAACAAGTAGGAACTAATATTCACATAGGAGCTAAACTTATACAACATAAAATATACAATATAAATGAATACTACATCACATTTGTAAAATACAAACACATAATAAAATAAATAATAGCCCATTAAAGTAAATAGAAATGAGCTAAAACACCAGTAATTTGATAATAAGAATAATACAGATCCTGCTTACACAATTAAATTTATTAATTTCTGTGTGGCGCTTTAACTTGAGAAAATCCACCAATAAAGCTTTTGAAAACCGTTCATAAGAAAAAAAAAAAGATTCATTGAGGCATTTCATTTGTAAAATACATGTTAAAATCTTTGTCATTGGGATTGCTTTTCTCTTTAGCACAGGACTTCTTTTTTCTTCTTCCTTTCAGAAAGAAAGCTGACCAATATGCGGGGTCTGAAAGGCAACTTGTTGTTGGATTATTATCTTTAAATACCCGCTACTTTTTGAACAGAATTCTAGCTTTGTATAGGCTAATGTTCCTATTTTTGAAAGCACAAAGGTGTGTAATAAACAACTAGCACATTTATATTTTGCATTTTGTGTTCTTACTGTACCGAAAATGAACCGAACCGTGACCTCAAAACCGAGGTACGTTCCGAACAGAGATTTTTGTGTACTGTTACACCCCTAGTAAACACTATCATGAACATTTCCCACCAGCTACGAGAGTTAACTCCAGCGTGTTTAGTGTGTCTAGCGGTGGTAAAACATGGTTTTTGCTCTCTGACAACTGTCTTTGTTGAGAGAGAGAGAGAGAGTGTGTGTGTGTGTGTGTGTGTGTGTGTGTGTGTGTGTGTGTGTGTGTGTAATGTAAACATGATATCAGTCATACACATGTGCTTTTAATGGAAAACAATTCAATTATTTTTGTTCTGATGATAATGTTAAGCTGTGGCTGTGGCTTTACGCTCACCCAAAGGACTGCAATTATTTTAATTTTATTTAGACAATTTTTTAAACTTAGCATTACTAGTAGGGGTGCACGATATCCATTTTTTGAAACCGATATCGATAACTTCCTGCTCCTGAAGGCCGATACGATAATAGATAATGCATATATAATTTTTCAATGTACTGTATATTCACCTGAGTTTTTGAACACCAGTAGGTCAAAAATACTAATGGTTGAGCATAGATTTGCCTTTGACTAAACCAGAATTTTCATGATGACATGAACATTATAATGAACTAAACAAAGACAAGAACAGTTTTGACTTAAAAAAAAGTGCCCATATTAATTTTTTCAAATAAATATAATTTAGGTCTATCACAATCAATCAGTCAATATCATTGACGATGTGTTCCCCTGAACAATGAGCACTGATCTAAAACAAACAAAAACCCAACAGGTATTGTGCTTTGTCAGCAGATAAAACATTTGGTGCAACAGTAGAGGAGACTTTTGTCGTTTGGTCCATGAAACTTTCTTAACCTGGCAAATATAGAACAGCAAGGCTATCAATAACCAAAAGGCCTCTCAAGAACTTGTAAATATAACACAATAATATGCAAACATTTTCTAATTGCCATAGAAAGGTTTATAACTCAGTGAAGGAAAAATACGGCCTCTAGAACGGTAACAAAACTTTGCATACTGGCAAAACAGGAGTGGAAACGAACGCTCACATCCCAATCTGACACTGTGCCAAAAATATTATCAATAGGCCGATAATATACAATATTATTGGATTTATTGGGATGACGTCATAATTCCTATCATTGGACCGATAATTATCGTGCACCTCTAATTACTAGTATATTTATGTTCCAATTTGCTGATGTTTTGAAAAATTTAAATCCTGTTCAATGGAAAAAAGTTTTTTTTTTTTTTTTTGGGGGGGGGGGGGGGGTTATAACTCAGATACCTTGAAGTAACACATTTTAGAGCTGTAATTGCAATACTGTGGTACCGTAATAATTTTCGTTAAAGTGTATGACAACACCTGGGGAAATGCTAATATTCCATCATTTATCCATCAGCACATGCCTTTTGAATTCATATCATGCCACTTCGTGTAATTACACACATCGCAACACCAAGAAAATGATAGAAATTAGGTCGATTGTCAAGCTAAAAGGACGAGATGCCGGAACTCTAGTATATTGTGTGTGTGACGTCACTTTCGGGAAACAGCCGGCTCAGTGCTTAGTACTGAATGGCGGCGATGATGGCAGACAATTTTGTTTCTATTTGCAGCGACGAACCCGACGAAACGAACATTCTTCTAATGGTGACGAGGAGAGTTATGAACCTTTCTTTGGTGTTTTGGGTTATCAATTTGAGCCCAAACGAAAGCCAATGCAGCCTAATGAAAGGATAATTGAGGGGGGCAATCACACTGATGAAAGCCCGACAACAGTTCGTGTGGGAAACACCAAATGGTATGTTTTGCATTTCGTTTTGTGAAGCTGATACACCGTGACCGCAAAATAATGTATAGAATAATTATCATTTAATATGCTATCATCGATTTCGCTCTGCCAACCGACACAAATATGAATGGGATTAGAGCAGGGGTCCCCAACCTTTTTTGCACCACGGACCGGTGTGATTTGGGTCTTTTTTTCACGGACCGGTGTCCCACTTTTATATTCAGTTGGACTCTCAATGTTATCCAATGGTGCTAAAAAACTATTTACATCACAAACATACATGTGCAACACGGAAATGGCGTAAATTAACGCTTAACGACACGGCGAAGTCGTTAAGTGAGAGGGCTACGTGCAGTTGTTGTGTGCGCCAAACATGGCAAACGTAAGTGAATATTCCTTTCTTTAAAGAAAGTTTGTAGTGTGTACTTAGGAATCGCTGCATTCGCGGTCCCTTTTAACGTTACGCGCATGCCAACTTTGTCAGAACACCGGCAATGTGCGGCAGAAAAATACAGCAAATATAAAATAGCATTTGTTTTTAGCCCCGTCGTGTTAAGTGCAGGGAAAAAATACAACTCATCCGCTGAATCAGTGGGAGGGCTGAGTTTGTTTCGTTGAGACGAGATGGGAGAGTGAGATCAAGCTAGCGATGTTGGAAATTGTAGCACAGTTTTCAGCGCGCTCCAAGCGATGTCGGGATATTCCGAAATGACTTTAATCCAGAACTTCGGTAGAGTTGTTGTCTCAAATGTACGTTTAAGTCGCCGTGATTTGCGATCTCTACAAGCTGATATTCCTGTTCCACAGACATGCTCGAATCACTCGATTTATTCACATACGGGTCACGAATTCACTCCTTCGCAGTTCGTGGGTCTTTAGTGATTGGGAAGTAGCATAAATTTTGTTTTCTTTGAGGTTGTAGGCACATCTTCTGGCTCATCAGGTTCCCGTTTCCCTGTAAAATTGCAAAATTAGCCCTCTTAGCACTGACAAACTTTACTCATCGTCTGCGTAGTCCAGCTCTTTTTCTCGCGTTCGGGAACTCATGGGTACTACATTGCGACAAATGGTTATTTGTAAACCACATAGCATGACAGGTTTGAACCATTTTAGCGATTTTTTGATCAAACACGAACGCAACTCTCGTCGATAAACAACGATGGCACCTGCCTCGACCTTTTGTTTCCTTGTTATGACGTCTCCGCCCCATTCGGCTGTTTCCCGAACACTTTCGGAAATGTTCGTCATTTTCGATCTATTTTCGATAATTGCTCATTAATGTGATTGATTTTTTGTTAACTTTATCAATATTTGTTATCTTGGCACATAACGGTTCTATTGATGTCTCACACCCCCTTTGCGTTTTCATACCCTTTAAGAGACGCCGGGTTGAGATGAAGGCCTGTTTGAGAATCAGATGATACTTTTTGGAGGGTGGGGAAAAAATGGAAAAATATATGGCCTCAAGATGGGGATGCCCAGTCAGACTCCTGCAAGCTTCAGCGGCTGAGGTCATCCTTCAAGCAGTGTGACATGATGGTTTTTGGTCTGATTGCAGACCTCCAATACCCCCTTCCCTTGCCACACACAATTCACATACGGACTTATTCCCCCTTAAAAGGACGTGCACAGATGACTTGCCACGGACCATAAAAAGACCATAAGGGCAATGAGCCACTAAGAAACCATGGCGGAGTGATGGAGGGGTGGCCGGCAGGAAGATGGGAGGAGTTCTGTTTTTCTTTAGGATGGCATCTCTAGCATGTGTGGAAAATGAAGGTGTGATGCCACGTGCATGGCAATGTAAAGAAAATCAATCACATGAACCACATGGTAGCACTTTGCTCCAGCTGTGCCCCCTGAGCAGCAGGTGGTCCAAAGAGATTGCAAAAAAGAGTATTACAAGCATGCTGCATTGGAGAAAACTGGGACATTTTACAACTCTGAAAGTGCAATTGATCCCTTTAAACCTTTAATCTACCATATTTCTACATCTTTTTTAGGAGCTTGAAGATAACAAAAAACCTATTCCCTCATCTTACATGTGAGTACTTCACTTGTGAAAATGCATCATCAAAGTATTTATTATTCTGTTGTAGAAATGACCCCCCCCCCCCCCCCCCCCCACCCCTTCCCTCACAGTATTGCTAGGGGTGCACCTCCGAGCTGTCAAGTGGAATGATTGGTAGGTTGCAGATGAGAGCTGCCACCACGGCACGCTTCGAGAGCCCTCGGGGCGGTACGGATGGCTGCGAAGCCGCCTTACTCAGATTTGTCTTCGCTAACTGCGTTGTTCCTGCCATTAGCATGCTCGGCTCTGAGGGAGGCTGTTTAAATGTTCTCTACCTCTGAACCTTTCCTGTTACTCACTTTGTGTTTTACCTCATTGGCTGCAATTGCCAGCGATAGACGCCCAATCCATTTCAACTAGGTGGGCTAGCTGCATCTTTGTTCACGTCGCAGCACAGGGGAAAAAAGTTGCGACTTATAGTCCGTGGTTTACGGTAATGTGTTTTTCAAGGGACTGTTAGTCCATTAGTCACAGAGCATCACTTCTCGTGTAAAATACCACTAAATTCCTGGGATGTATTTCGAGACAAAAACAGAAGCCGTCGACAAACTGCTCATTTCCCACTGAACGTTGTTTTACTTGCCTCTCTCGCTCTCTCGAGTAGCTTATGCTCATTCAATTAAGCGCTGTTGAGAGGCGAAACTCATTTACGAGAAACGCACTCAATCAGCGCGAGCAACCACTCACCGGGAATCGCAGTGATGCGCATGATCTACCCGATTCCCCTGTTTCAGCTCGGACAGCTCGTGATGCGTCTTATGGACTTTTTGATAGGTCTTTCACTGGGGTTGGCTCGTTTGTTTTTTCTCCCAACCCCCCGTGGCCTCAGCAGGGTGCGGATTGATGCGCGCAAGCATGTCATCCCTCGATAAAAGCCGACCCTGATGCTTTTTAATGCATCATCAAGGCAATGGGGCTGTCCAAGTCGCTTACAAGTTCACCAAATAAACACTGACAATGAAATTAATAATGCATATTGTTTGCGAAGGCCTCAGCTGGGTGATTTGACTGATGTATGCAAAGATGGTAATTTATTGAAAGTAAATTCATGTAATTGTGCAGCGGAACTTGATGAAGCAAAAGAAGGTGTCAGCACGGCTTCCATCATCATCAGAAGAGAGAAATCATTAAAGAGCAAAAACAAATCCGGCTTCAAACGACAGCGCGCAACAAACACTTTATTTTATGGATGTGTTTCATTTAGACCAAAGTTCACTACAGCTCTAATGGTAAATATGTCAGATTTGCTCTTAGTTGTTTGCCGATATGATCGTTTGAGTATATTTATTTTCCGCCCGGTCCGCGGGGATGTAAACACTCACTCCGCACGTATCAAAGTCGTCAGTGTAGATTTAATTTGAGCAGAACCAGCAAAAATGGAGTTGTCATCGTCAAGTCGTGCGGACGTCTTGCTCGGTAAAAATAGTTTACTGCCACTCTGCTGTTTTTTATGATAATTGTGATGTCAGCGAAAGTGACGCATCGTGTAAGTGATTGCTGACTGGTGTCAGAGAGTGACAAAGTGATTTACACTGGGGGATGTTGGCGGAGCGTTTCAAGGTGGATTATCTGCACTTTTTTGTACATTACGTGTTTGAACAATCGATCATATTAGTCATTCTTCTAAAGTCTCATTCCAGTTCTTGACAAAAATAATAACGTGTACATTGTAACACTGAGCAATAATGAGCTGCATAAGTGTAATGTTAGCAAAGGCTTAATGTGATTCCGTACCCTAGGTACTCACGTTAGCCTTATTTAAATGCAGCCAATATTCCAGTAATAAGTCAATATTACCTGTTTTTGGAGTTAATTGATACAGAGTTGCTTCCTTGCAACGTCATCATGTTTTATGCAAATGATGACATCATGATCGCATCATTTCCAGTGTTGTTAATAACGGCGTTATTTTTTTCAGTAGTGAGTAATCTAATTACAGTGGGGCAAATAAGTATTTAGTCAACCTATAATTGTGCAAATTCTCCCACTTGAAAATATTAGAAAGGCCTGTAATTGTCAACATGGGTAAACATCAACCATGAGAGACAGAATGTGAAAAAAAAAAAAATCACATTGTTTGATTTTTAAAGTGATCCTCTAACTTAAATACATGTATGCTCTAATAAACCACAATTGTTCTCTTGTACTGAAATATGTTGATAGAAACACATAAAATGTTAAATCAATGGCAATATTTTATAATATTTAGTCCATATTTTGACCGTTAACTGGCGCCATGGTTTGCGGGCTCGCAGTGATGACGTAGTTGGTATCTTTCCAAATGTGTAGCGTGTTAAACAATTGCTTATTGCTGCCTAAACTCGCCAAGTAACATGCCACGATGTGCAGCTTTTGGATGCAATTTCCAGTCAAATGGAAAAAGGGGAGTGAAGTGAGTGGTCAAGGTGGAATTATTATTTTTAGTGAATAAATGTGCATAAGTGGAAGCTTCTCCCCCTTTTTGGTCCCTGCATGCATGTACCCCACCCACCACGCGTTACAACTGGCGCCTGAACATTTTTCCTGGATCCTCAGTCAAGTAAGGGATCCGTCTATTTTCTGGATCCGACGGTCCCACCACGTCTGCAATATTGGTTTCGGATCTGTCCATTTTTTTGATTCGTCAGTCCCACAGCGGCTTTACGGATCAGTCAATTTTGTGGAATCGACGGCTGCGACATTGCCATGCGATCGGTCTAATTCCTGGATCTTCGAGTGAGTAAAAAACGCGGGTTTGGATTACTATTGCTATCTTTTATGTTGACTATTCTTCGTGGGAGTTTTCCCCAAATCATACTAAATAATTAAAGCACTATGGCACGCTACAGTGACGACAGTGACTCTGACTTGGACCTCACAACAATGTTGGGAGTTCGTCAGGGGACGCGTGTTTGCTTACTGCTGAGCTCCCGAGTGAAGAGTGGTCAAGGTGGAAATATTATTCTTTGTGAATAAATGTGCATAGTGGAAGCTTCTTCCCTTTTTGGTACTTTTATACATGTATCCTAGCTACCACGCGTTACAATGTACAAGACATAGATTACACAAGGTGTGTTCTTTGGCCTGTACTGTATGTAAAGCACACAACAGCTCTGGATGCTAACAATCTACATAATTATATTGGGATAAGTTTGAAAACGCAATATGCTTACCTTGAATATCTGCTAATAAAACCGGACAGCGTACACTCTCGCTCCCAACCGGAGTTCCCAACACAACAGCACTCTCTCGCATCACCAGTTTTGCCCAACTTTTGTCTTATCAGGTATTTGCTGCACGCATTTTTCCCTGAAGCTCGTCTTGTGAACGACCGACAGTGCTGTCCTGCTCTTCACTTTTCAGATCTGGTTCAAATAGGAAGGGTAGAACTGACGACATGTTGGGAAAGCTAACGAGTGACACGCTGGAATTTCGGCTACGGGACCAGTGCGACGTAACAAGAATGGCGACCTATCACTTAAAATAATAAATAAAATAATTTTCCAAACTTTATCAAAACAAAAACATTAAGAGGGGTTTTAATATAAAATTATTATAATTCATACTAACATTTATCTTTTAAGAATTGTCTTAAAAATAGAGGATCCCTTTAAAGAATTTATTTGCAAATCATGGTGGAAAATAAGTATTTGGTCTATACCAAACGTTCATCTCAATACTTTGTTATGTACCCTTTGTTGGCAATAACGGAGGCCAAACGTTTTCTGTAACTCTTCACAAGCTTTTCACACACTTTTGTTGGTATTTTGGCCCATTCCTCCATGCAGATCTCCTCTAGAGCAGTGATGTTTTGGGGCTGTCGTTGGGCAACACGGACTTTCAACTCCCTCCTCACCACGTGGCGTCAAAATGCTAACAAGAATGGGGAGCAAAAATGCCAGAATCACACGGGGGGACTTAGTGAATGACCTACAGAGAGCTGGGACCACAGTTGCAAAGGCTACAATCAGTAACACAATGCGCCGCCAGGGACTCAAATCCTGCACTGCCAGACGTGTCCCCTTGCTGAAGAAAGTACACGTCCAGGCCCGTCTGCGGTTCGCTAGAGAGCATTTGGATGATCCAGAAGAGGACTGGGAGAATGTGTTATGGTCAGATGAAACCAAAATAGAACTTTTTGGTAGAAACACAGGTTCTCTTGTTTGGAGGAAAACAAATACTGAATTGCACCATACCAATAACTTTCACACTGCAAATTTATCATGTCTTAAGCTGATAATTTTTCTTAAATCTAGTTATATAATTTTCGCTGTCTTGTTTTGGGTGTTAAAGACAAGTTAACAGATTAATACGTCATATTATTCCATTTAAGTAAATATGACTATTTGTTCTTATTAAGCCCATACTCTAAAAATCACCAAAATCCAGAAAAATTTGCTTTCGAACAATGTTTTGAACGATATCTTTTCTTGAATTAAGAACATTTCTGACAAACAAACTGTCAAACCTTTGTTTTCAAAAGCTATTAAAGAAGCATTTTTAAAACTTCCAGAATACTTGTCTAGATTTTATTGGCTAATTAAAATTGCAATATTTGAACATAATTTAAATGAACAGACACAATAAATACAAACCTGTTAATCATCTCTTAACTATCCAGGAATGCAAAAAAATACACATTTGTCTTAAGACCACTCAACATTGCCTGTCTAAATAAATAAATATAACTGAAAAAACTTCTTAGCGTATAGCAAAAATAAATAAAAATGCAGCCTGCCTTCAAGTAAAACACTACTGCTGTTGTCCATCAGCACAACCAAACTTAACAAAAATGAAAGCTTGTTTGGGATTCTTCAAGACCACATAAATAAAATAAAAATGAAAATTGGGAAAAAGGCGGTAAACTTCGGTTAGCTACATTTCTCAGTTTAATTAACACTAACCGTAGAAAACTCATAGAGGAGGATATTTCTCTCAAAGCAGCTTCCTACTCGAGTTAGAGAAATTCACACAGATTAATGTTATGCTAACTCTGATGCAGGTCAGATTTTCAGTAGCAAAATTAGTGGTTACTTACAGTGGGTGCTGCTAGTGGACAAAAAACTTCTAATAGTCCTCATCTTCGAAGGGGGCGGAGGCGGCATCTTGTGTTTGTGTCGGGACTCTGGCTGTGATTGCATGTGTGTGTGTGTGTGTGTGTTTGGGTTTGTCAAGTCATCAGCCAATCAAACGTGCGTTTGAGGGGGGAAAAAATGGACTGCCACATTCAGCAAGTGAAAAGGGGTCAATGTAAGTGAACATAATGAGTGTAATTCATTTAATAATGGTAGGGTCAATTTTATCCTTACAACATATGGGAAAACAATCTAAATTACCAGTATAACTGAATCATTATACTGTATAATGCAAATAAGGTTGCTTAAAAGTTGGTGGGGACAATGTAAGCATTCTGAAAAGTTGGTAGTGTTATGTCGCTACGTTCCCTATGCAAACTAAGTTTGAGAACGATAAACCGATACGACCGGATATCCGGTTTTACAGGTGAGAGATACACATGTGTCAATAGTAAAGTTACCATTCGACAGTAATTAGCCATTAAATATTCATTGAACCGATAGTAAAGATAGAATTCAGCTATCGCGAGCACAAGTATCAGCTTCTAATGCCTAGTTCAGTGCATTGCTTAATATGATAATAAGCTTTTACCTCACATGCTGCGATTGTGTCATTCACCACACAGCGCACTTAGGTCGAGACTGCACCCATGATATAATATGGACAAGCACTACTCACAGTCGTGGTTGCCTCAACTTCCCATGCATTTCGGCAGAACCGCTACTAGTCGCCGTCATTACCCGATCCTCACTGGCGTGTCATAACAATGCGAGAGCTAACAAAACCAGTGTAACGCACGGTCCGTAGCGCTTTCTTAAAAGCCCAAAACGAAACTAGTAGTGAAACAAAGCAACATGCTAAAACAATGGACAGTGTGATCACCGACGCCAGCGACGTGCAGCGATTGATTTTCAACACACCCAGGAAAACAAAAGTCGGACTTTGAAGTGATGAAGGCAGCCAGATCTGTTTGCATGGGACAGAACTTGTGTGAAGTGTGGAACGGTACAGAGATCGTGAATTTTTAACCCTGAAAAATAACTCACTACAATGGTGGAAAGGGCGGCATATTGTTTCCACGAAACGCAGTCTACGTAAACATGAACATGTGGATTAGTTAATCTTCCTCAAGAAAAATCTGCCCTTCAAAAAAAGATATGGACAGTGATGAGGAATAAAAAAATGAGGAAGCACAGGCATAAGTGAATGACTTTACTGTGTATAAGGTTAAAGTAATGATTATTGACCTGTCTGTCTAAAATGCCATGTTTTTATTCCCCAAATTATACCAGTCATAAAGCATAATTTATTATTTATTTATGATAACACTAGCAGGTTAAATTCTTTTTGTTCTAGGGCCGCTGCATATAATTAATATTTTTTGTTTGTAAGATGTTTACGTTGAAAGTTTGCACTTAAATTACTTACCTCTTGTGTTAAAAACGCCAAGAAATACAGTAATTGAATTACTGCAATTTATTGTCGGTCACTGGAGTTTTATTTCATTATCAATCCCTTCCAACAAAATGACGGTCATATAGTAAGCCTTATTTTTTTTTTTTTTTATAAAAAAATAAAACCTAACATTGGTATGAAATTTTGTTTACTTTTGCTATATTAGAAATGTGGTCTTTTTTTATATGTTTAAAATAATGCACAAACACACACAACAAATGTATACTAAGGCTGTCAAACGATTAAAATTTTTAATCGAGTTAATTACAGCTTAAAAATTAATCGCAATTAATCGCAATTCAAACCTTCTATTATATGTTCCATATTTTTCTGTAAATTATTTTTGGAATGGAAAGATAAGACACAAGATGGATATATACATTCAACATACGGTACATAAGGACTGTATTTGTTTATTATAACAATAAATAAACAAGATGGCATTAACATTATTAACATACTGTTAAAGCGATCCATGGATAGAAAGACTTGTAGTTCTTAAAAGAAAAATGTTAGTACAATTTATAGAAATTTTATATTAAAACCCCTCTTAATGTTTTCGTTTTAATGAAATTTGTAAAATTTTCAATCAAAAAATAAACTAGTAGCCCGCCATTGTTGATGTCAATAATTACTTAAACGATGCTCATGGGTGCTGAAGCCTATAAAATCAGTCGCATCCAAGCGCCAGCAGAGGGCGGCAAAACTCCATAAAACACAATTAACAAGTGAGCGTTTCACTGTGCCGTCATTTAAATCTGTCTGAGCGGGTAATCTGCGTTAATTGCGTCAAATATTTTAACTTGATTAATTAAAAAAATTAATGCCCGTTAACGCGATAATTTTGACAGCCCTAATACTCTCGTATCGTTTTCACTCTATCCAACCGTATCTTTCTTACACTGTATCGAATCGCTCGCCCTAAAAATTTTTAATCGAATCGTGACCTGTGTATCGAGATACATATCGAATCGGCTTCATGCCAGAGATTCCAAACCCTAATGCAAACCTACGTAAATGTGCAACCTTTCGCTAAATCTCACTATCCCTGGTCCGACAATTAGGTGCAGTATGTTGAAGACATTATTCCTATGTTAGCTGTGTGTACCATCTGTACCACAGTTTCCCCTAAAGTATGTTTTGTTTTACAATCCATAATGTGTCACTGTTAATTGGTTGCCATTGATGGAAACTGATTGGACGTCAATCACCGTCAATAGTACTGAAACATGATTCCCTCTTCTCCAACAGCAACCTCATAAAAAATTGGAACAGCCCTTCAAAAAAGGTGATTTTTCTCCCATGTCATATGCTGTGTTAATGTGCTTTCAAACTTGCCAAACATGGTGTCACGCTTTTCTGACAGAGCCTAGGGAGAGAGTTTATCTCATCATTAATTAAGTATCATATTTCCCTACATGCTGCCTGTGCTTAATTAGGAAAAGGGGAGGGGGTCATTTGGGAGTGCTTATTAACTGGAACAAATTTGTTAAAGGAAAGAGCGCGGGGCGACGACGGCCGCCCCTGGGTTGAGTCGTCCCCGACAAGGTTTTGCCTTTCGTGATTGATAACCGTGCCAGTCGCGACTCTGGGAGACGTGAATGAGTACATAGGAGGGGAAGGAAATCTGTGAGGAAGGACGAGGGCAGCAGGTGGGGGCATGGGAGGAAATGATTGCTGACATATGCTAGCGCTCAAGCTGGATGGAGTTGGACAGAAACTGGGTGGGGAGCGATGGAGATACAAAAACAAAGAAGCGAATACATGGAGGTGGTGTTGGAGATCCATTGAAGTAACATCAGTGTTTTTTTTTTTTCAATGTATGCATTCGTATTTTCATGTCGCTGGATATGATTTGTTAAGGATTCTCGGAAATATTGGCCAAGTTGGGGGCAATGTGTAAGGTGTTTTGATCTAGAAAACAAAACTAACAAAAGTAATGCACAATTTTAATGTTAAAACCCCAATAGTTGACACAGCAGGCTTCATGTTCAAAAGTAAAACATTTATTAATCCAAATCCCCTAAACATTTCAAACCGGTCTGGCAATTTCTCACAAAAAAAGCAAACTCTGCAGTTTGATTGGGTGAAGTGTCAGATGAAAAGAAGTTATGGCATGTAAGTTTGACAGGTGACATTTCAACAGGTAAATTAATTCAAAGAGAGGCGTCGTGAAAGAAGATATTTCAGTCGGTTGTCCAAATACTTCAGGAGATGGCAACAAATTAAATGTCTGAACATTTTTATGGGCAATGTCGCATGCCTACTACCATAATTTCAAAATAAACCCCGCTGACTATTGAGTTATGCTATATATTTAAATGAGAAATCTATTTCCTTGTTATCTTAGTAATCATTCACATTCAATATGCCAAAGTACCCTGGTGCCCATTGTTAATCTCAAATCTAATATTCTGGTATAATAGCAAAGTGGTGCAGTGATTCCCCCGTTCCACCAGATGGAGCTCTGTTGAAAAAAGAAGCCTGCTATGCATGGTTCGTAATGGGCATCACTGACATCAATTGGCAACAACATCGCTCTCAACATCATGATTTCCTTTAATCCGATGCGTCACATGGCCTTGGTGGAGGTCTGATCTCATTTCTTCAGCGTACATCACTTTCCCTAGCCTTTTAAAGTGACGGTAAACTAGTCGGCGTGTTGCTCATGTCATCGATATTCCAAAGTCTGGAGAAAAACAAACTTTATTAGCCACGTCGTCGCCTCAAAACTTCTGAGAGCCATTACACGTTTGAAGGCGGGGGCCCCGACGCGGCTGCGCTTGATTGACAGGGTTGGCCTTGCCTTAATAGACGATAATTGGGCAATTTTGAAGGGTCTCTGAAAAATGACCAAATAATAACACGCGACTTGACTTGAGACTTGTTTTCTCAGATAATTGTGCAAAAAGCATCTGGCGCACCATTAGTTCCATTTTCACATTAGAATAATAATCCTTTGCGCCTAATAGAGTCGCTCAAAATGTCCACCTAGCGCCTGGGTGGTGCAGCAAAGCTGGTGTTAAATACTGTATGAAGGGAATAAACCCACGTCCACCTTTTTGTATCGCGCTGACATTTTCTTGTCTTAGGTTTTCGCATGCGCCCGCTGCCATTTGCACATCTAATGAATCATTATTACGATCAATGAAACACTTGAGCGCATCGCTCTTAATAAATTCCACAACAAAACAGCCCGTCAGCGACTCTCGCCTATCTTCTGATTCTAAATGTCACAACATTACCGCAATTAACACCTTATCAGAAATTAAAATATGATGCAAGACAACGAAAAAAGTGTGTGCATGATGAATGTTTTTATAATAACAATTACTGATGCTAATTGGGCTGCGGGCATTTTTTTTCCTTTGCAAAAAAATAAAGCTACTACTTTATTTTTAATATGAGAGACAATAACAATCCCCAAGGGGTAGTCGCCTTATTGTTCGTCTCTTCCCAATGAGAAATTACACTAATATCGCGTCTCGAATTAAAGGCTAATTAAGACATGTTGTTTCAGACTTTATTGCCGTCCATAAAACTTTGATTAGGCAAACATTAGCCACATTAAGGCTGTAATGGCCGTTGCCCCTGTGATTACCATCCGCAATTTTTATGTACTGTGCCAACTGGTGTGGGGGGCAAAAATGAATAATTTATAAAATGTACAAATGGGAATGTGGCTTTACAAAGCAACAGTGTTTTTGTTTTTAAAATGAATTCAAAACGTCTTTTAAAACTTTGTTACAGTCCCCTAAATATTGAGCCAAAACGATTAAGATCGATGGGCATTTCATCAATAAGAGGGTAATTTCATTGTTACTTTTTTAAATGCGGATCAGTAATCGACTTTTATACAGTACATTGCTGGAACATGTCAACATCTCTATTTGAAGTTTGCGAAAGAGCACTTAGATGTTCCACATCACACCAAAACCAACCATGAAGGAAAGGGCTTGGTGGTATTGGTGTGCTTTTCTGCCTGGATAGCTTACGATCATCAATGAAAAATTCTAAAATTCCTTAAAGTACATTTTAGAACTTGAGGGCAACGGTCCAACAAATCCGACCTTCACGTAGAGGGGCCAGTGGCACGGGAAGTGGTGGGGTGCTGAGGATGCTGCAGCACCACCTGGTGTTGGGGAGAAAGAAAAGTTTTGGTAGATTATTTTTGTCAAAAATACAAATGGGGAAAAAAACACATTGAAACACTAGTGTATTTAATTTTGGGGATTAAATATTCGTTGAAAACATTTTTGTATAAGGGTACCCATGGATAGAAAGACATGAAGTTCTTAAAAGATAAATATTAGTACGAGTTATAATAATTTGATATTAAAACCTCAATGTTCTCGTTTAATAAAATTTGTAAAATTATTTTAACTAGTAAGTCACCGTTGTTGTTGACGTTGCAGGGCGGTGGCATCACATGGGTACGCTGCCGGGCTTGCAGAGTATGACTCTAGCGACATTAACATGTCATCTGTTGAACCCTTTCAATTTGAATCCGAGAGGAACATTAATGAGCATGACAGCTTTGTCGATATTTCACAAAATGAACAGCAAAGGCAAAGTGAACTGTAAGGACGGGATGAGACGAGAAAAGTACTACCGTGCGCTTTAAACTTGTTTTGTTTAGATGCATAAAGACAGAACATACTAAATATGCCTTAAGAAAATAACTCTGCCGGACTTCCACAGTGTCACTCTAACTACATAAACACGTCAACGGTTCTGCCCTTCCAATTTCAACCCGAATAGAACATTAATGAGAAGGACGGCAAAACCAAAATGAACTGGAAAGACTGGATGAGACGAGTAGCGTTTATGTGCAGAGGTTGCGCTAGACTTTTTCGTTGTCTGTCATTTTGACTGACAGTGTCATAAAAATCCGGTCATAATCTGTTTTTACCCGTCACTTACATTTTTAAAATGATAATAATGACATATTCAATAGTATTTAGTTTTCATTCATTTTTAATTAATATTCTGTCCGAACAAGCTTAACAAGAGGCAAACAGACAGCGGAGTGCACCAATCAGCGACGGGCAGACGTGCCGTTAGCAAAGCGACGAGGGCAGGACGAGGGACTTGCGATCGGAAGTAAACATACGAGGAGAGCGGAGTTTATTCAGCATGGCTAGCGCGAGACAGACTGTTGTCAATGACTCGTGTCGATGTGTTTTAGCTCATTTAAAACTGAATTTACCGCGGATTGGAACATATTCTCGGCTCTCCCTTTCGCCATCCGTGTTGTTGTAGAGACGACCTTCGCCGCACAAGAGTGACGTTGCTCGTGAAGAACACGTCACGCAAATAAACAAATCTGATTTGTCGATTGATTTTGTACCTACTCGAGAGGCCGTTAATGGGCTGGGTCCCAGACTTTTCTCTCAGTGTTTGAAAATACAGGGAGCTGTGCCAGGCAAACACTCAGTTGCCTTGACACTAAGTAAGGCCAACGACGTCATGCATCAAGAGAGACAATAGCTAATTAATATGCTCACTCGCCACCCTGTGGTCTGGGGTGTTGCAACCTGTCAAAATGACAGATGGACGTCAATTTTTTCCGTCACCGTTTTAAAAAACCGGTCAACGACGGAAAATATTCGGTTAACGCGATCCCTGAATGTGTGAAGTTCGCTAGTGACAACACTCTCCTGCTCTCGTCACTAGAGCAGGAGAGTGTTTGATGTCAAAAAGTGTTTGCAGATCTTCACGGTCAACTATTGTGTCATCCAACATATTCCAATATCATTATGGAGATGGTTAGCATCAAGAGCTGCCGTGTTTGATTATTTTTGCTGATAGCCCGGGGCCGTGCATCACAACACACAAAAATGGTGATGCAGTTTGCCTCTACCGATACGTCTAATGATGTCTCTTACCTTATTTTTGTTACGTAAAAGCAGATGTCCAGATTGTTGCTCATCCTGCCAGTGTTTCCAGATTTACCAGACTCAACAGATGATGAATGAAGGTGAATAAGCCACACGGAAATCATAAATGTCTTAAACGTAGTTTGATTGCTGGCATTTCGTATCATTTTGTGCCCAACAGATTATAATGACGCCTTATTTTGCACATTGAGCTCTATGAGGCAGAGAAAGGCGAGTGAACACAAGCGTTCAGATTCGTAGCTCGGACAGCGCCATTTATTAGCATAAGCTTTGGCAACTCTTTCACACCCAACATAAGTATCATATCGTGAGAATACAACTAAAATAATAATCATATTGTTGGAGGCAGTCTTTCAGGTCCTCCGCGTGTTCGTTTTCTATTCAGGTGAGACGGCTAGACTGGATTGCTGAATAAAAGACTGGAGGCAAGAGATCATTACTGCGCAGTTTTAATTTCAGAAATATCTGGGTGCATTCAGAAAAAAAAGCTGTGTAGAGAAATGCACACTAAACAGAGAGCTCAGCGTTGCTTATATGCTGTACAGATAAGGAGGTGGGTCTGTTTGGTGATGAACTCATCTTGCAAAATAGGTCATGAGCCTCGCTGGTTGGCAGTTAAAGTCCACGATTATCTGAGGCAAAACTAACTGTTAGTGGTTTTCTGTGAAAACAACTCAATTTATGGACATGATTGCATTAGGCGAGATGCATACTGACTTGAATATCTCTCAAAAAATAATGTTCACAAAAAAAAAAGGAAAAAAAGGGGCTCAGTCTGTATTAATGAGGCCCTATTCTCACATAGTTAAACAACAATGCAAAGAGAACTGGCATTCACAAATTCACAATCAGAATAGATATGCAAAATACACATAAAACTTACTCAGACTTTGGTCAAACTCTAAACATTTTAGCAACTCGTTTACCTCAACAAATACACTGGATAGCAATATTTAGTCATAATATACAAACTATGATGCTGGAAGCTATTATCAGGAGTCTTGTATGTTGTGATGACAACATACAAATGAGGCACAAGGCACAATGGACCCACACTAAAAAGGAAACTATGGCGTCAGTGGAGGGGCAAAACGCACTCATTGGCTTGATCTCTAATTAATTTAAAACTCGCCATTGACACCTTGTGGTGTATTTAAATCACTACCTTACATCGTTAAAGAGTGACACTGTGGAAGTACGGCAGCATACCCATGTGACGTTACCGCCCTGCGACGTCAACAACAATGGTGAGCTCCTAGTTCATTTGTTTGTTTTAAAATTTTAAAAATTATATTAAAATGAAAACTGAAATGAAAGAGGGGTTTTATATCAAATTATTATAACTCGTACTAACATTTATCTTTTATGAACTATATGTCTTTCTATCCGTGGTACCCTTTAATAACATGGTACGGAACTAATACACAGCGCGGTCTTCGGGACGCAGTGAGAAACTGACCGCATTGCGTCCCGAAAGTAAACATAACTTGTCTTAGACCCGGGTAATGCTTTAGCTCAACTCATGTCGCTGGATAAAAACCACAAGAATACCTGACTTCTGCTGACAGCCGCAACAAACTACGTCAACGTCGTTTTACTGGAGATAATAGATATCATATGTATATAGAACCAGGTACTACACGACAGACTCAACTGCGTTAGCAACATTGAAGTATTGAAAACCAGATGCGTTAGTAAACAGCCGGCATCTTAAAGTAGGCTGTCGTGAACCTTCCAAGCGAACCTAATCAACTTTTTTATCTAAAATACTCCTAAATCGGCAAAATCCTGACTTGAATCTATCTTCAAAACAGTTTTAAAACTTTCACATGTCGAAAGTAGACAGAAGGGAAATTATGGAATAACGGGAGCAATTTTAACAACTTTAACAGTTGATTCGCAAAATTAAATGAATTGAATGTAGTTTAAAGCTGCTGATAGAGAATGGGGACTTAAGTATTTTGTTTACTGTTTTAAAATGTTAACTTGATAATGAAATAGTCCTTTTATTTAAACCTGAGAGGCTTTTTATACAATTTTTGTAACTAATGCACGAAACATTAAAAGCATCTAATAACTTGGGGGATTTGTGGGATTTTCCACTGAGGTTGTTGGTGTGTTTTGCTTTTTTAAGACAGTTTGCAATATTATTTGCACGTTTTACTGACTGACTATGCCATTTCTCTTTGTTATTTATAATGTTTTGTGTTTGTCACTGAATAAACAGGTCAGTTTCTTGTTACCAACCGTTGTGTGTTATTCAAACTCCCCTAATTCAGCTGGCTAGTTGTTATCAAGGGTACTAAAACCTTTTTTACCATGAGTCTGACAACTAAGTAAGGAGGCTAAATAACTTTAAACTTTAACACATGCTCAGATAGGTCGGTATCGGATCGGAAGTGCAAAACATTATCAGTGTCGGATCGGAAGTGCAAAAACCTGGATCGGGACATCCCTAGGCAAGACATGCTTGCATTGTAGCGAAATTATTATTTGGTGTTGCTGTTAAGTTTCAGGCGTTGGTTATTTGTGTGCAATTGACCTGTGACCTTTTAGTTTTCAAATATATTTGTGTGTCGTCGCGGTGTCTAGCTGCAGGGATTTGCATTATAATACACGGGCACTTTTATTTCCAATACAAAAACTCCTAACACACACTGTGGGGGAAATAGAATGCTGTCTTTGTAGCAGCCTAGTAGTAGAAGTTAAACTATCCAGCCTGCGTTTGTACTGCCATTGTGCACGCTTTCTATGAAGAAAACGCGCAAGCAGGACAAATTTGGACAAAACGGCTGTTTTTGGATGACAAAAACTAAAAAAGATCCTCAACATCCCCTGCTGTGAGTGACTTCCAGGGCCCCTGAGAGGGGCTGTGTTTTTTTTCCCCCGCCATGTCTTTGGGTGACTATTGCGCAAATGAATAAACTAAGACGATCAAATTTTAAAATTCCTATTGTTAAACTGTCCCTGCAACCACATTGTTGGCCTGCTGCGTGTTCACTTTTTAGACTTTGGTGAATAAAGCAAGACAGCTGGGCACAAAAGCAACCGCGCAACGGCGAGAAAATCATCATTTTTGTCCCGTCTTCGCGCGGCGTTATTAATGGCGCCCGCTCTTCCGGATCACCTGAAAAATGAGTCCAAGGACGAGGATTTGCGTTAGGAGAGGCGTGGCTGTCCATTTTTTTTTCTTTTTGAGAAACGACGCAACTCCCAACAAGGAAGATTAATGGAACTCAGATGGCTTTTAATTAGCGCAGCTGTGCTCATTAATTATCTGTCCGCAACACAAATATTTTTATATTCACCCGCTGTTGATTTATTTGATTTTGTTTGCCGCCGGATTTAGATGAATGGGGCTTTCTTTCAAATTTTGCCAACACGGTACAGAAGAGCCAGACATTGTCCTCGCTTGCTCCTCAGTGTGTTTGTTTCGAGTGGGACATTATTGATGGTCCTCGGCGGTCCCTCTTTCACTTTTTTTTTTTTTTTTTTTTTTGTTAAAATCATACCCATATTGTTGTGTCCTTGGGTCCCTTGAAAGGTGCTATATAAATCTAAGTTATCATTATTGTTATTAACGGTGGGTCAGCGGTTTTGGGGCTTCACTTTAAATAGAGACTGTGTTTTGACAGTCCAGCAACTGACTAACAAATCCATGAGATTAGAAAGAAAATTGACATTTTTCACTAGTTTACTTTTTCAGTTTTTTTTTTTTTTTTTTTTTTTTTTTTTAATATCTGTGAACCAAACCCTTTCAGGGACAATGGCCAGTATTGTAGACAGCTATTTAAAAGTTAAAACATAAGATTCTTTACTAGGCAAGTGACTATTTTTCGGTCATTAAATTAAAAAAACAAAAAAAAAAAAAAAACAAAGGATAATTAATAATAATTTATCAAAAATTGCTAATGGAGTAAAACACAGACAAGACTGAAAAAGCAGTTCCTGCTCTTGCACTCATCTTTAAAATAAACTGCTGTATTATAAGCCAAAACAACTGTTCTGTTTGATAGAGCGACATTCCTATATGCTGCCATAGCAGATTCGTTGTGCATGAAGCCCCCAAAACTATTTTTAATTTGTCCATTTTACCCTGAAAACCCCCGTATACAGACGTCGCGCAACCGCTTTTTTTCAATCCAGCCATAAAACGAAGGTAATTATATTTATTATTCAAAATGTTTGTCATTTTTAGCTTAGAATCATTAATTGATGTCTAATATTTGGTTAAAAAAAAAAAAAAGACTAAAGAAATTATTTACTCGCATATTTTAAACTTTTAAACAAATTACGTCACACTGAAAAAAATGGCGTCTGTAAAAAAGTCACACATCTCTACCTCATAACTATCGCTTAATTTAATTTTTTTTTTTTTTTTTTTTTTTTTTTTGTTACTGTCGCATTTTCTCCGATATGTTAGATGATAAATAATGGATCCAAACAAAGAAAATTTGAAAAAAAAAAGTTTAAAAGGGTAAAAATAGGAAAAAGAAAATCTCGACCATTCCTTGATGTCTGCGAGTTCTGCATCGCGACCCTTGTTATATTACCATGTTTCACCCATAAAATCCCCCAAAAATCTAGCTGTGGCCATTCACAGCTGTGTCTTGACAGTGATACATGCTACATGAATTTTTTTAATTGAAAAATGCTAAGTACGCAATAATATCTTGTTAAAGTCATGGCGTCTGTAATTTTGCTATCGCGTGCTCTCACCTCCAGATAGGGTTTTGCTGTTTAATTATTATTATTATTTTTTTTTTTAAAGGCCCTCCTGTTCAAAAATTTTCTTCCCCCAGAAAATTGAGATTTTAAGCTTTCCAATGATGTATCACACATGCATATAGGACAATTTAGAGTTTGGCAAAATTGGTGGTCTCAGAACCTGGTGGTCAAGTCACCTGAGTGTTTTCCGCCTAATATTTAAGTTTTTCAAAATTAATAATTATTATTGTATTTTTTGTCGTTATGTTCCGCTAATTATAAAGAGATTTATAATTTAATACAATGTTAATAAAAGATAAATTAAAATGAATAAAACCAGAAATACTCTGGTTATTGCTCCAAGTAACACTTTAATGTAGTTGCCCACCCCACCCAATAGTATTTAAAATGAACATCCGACTTAAAGACGTGTAGGCTTTAATGAGCCACAACTAATTTCTTTTATCAAATTATGTTCTTAAAAACACATTAAATTTTGCCATTGATTTAAAAATCTATAATATTTAGTACATGTTTTGACCTACAGAGGGTGCCATGTTTAATGGACACTTGGGGTGATGACGTAGATTCTCACTATCACTCGACGAATACCACCGGGTTATTGCAATTCCTTCTACTCGGCGAGACGTCTAACACATGCGCTCATCGGTTAAAAGCGGCGAGTACTTACTATTTCTGTTTTTATTGGGTCTTTTATTACCTTTTCATTGCCTCAAAATACTTTTTGCGTGTGGTTCCCTCTCATACTTTTAAGCATTGTTTTCTTGTGGTGGCTTTAAAGAAGATTGTTGATCTGTTGACCACATTAGTCACGTAGCAAATTTAAACCACCCTTATATGATATTACTACGTTTAAGTATTTTCTTAAGGCATCTTTAGTATGTTGTTTGTATTGTTTGTAGTAATTTGGGTGTCAATTCACCTCTTGTAGGACGTTTCGCTTGTGTAGCACATTTTGGCAGAAGTTTTTTTTTTCCGACTCTCATCTCATCCTGTCTTTTCTGTTCATTTTGCTTTTGCTGCTCGTTTTGTGAGATATCGACTGTGCTGTCATGCTCATTAATGTTCCACTCGGGTTCAAACTGAAATGGTTGAACAGTTGTTTATGTCGCCTGAGTCATACTCTGGAAGCCCGGCAGTGTAACCATGTGACGTCACCGCCCTGCGACGTCAACAACAATGGTGACCTACTAAACTAATTTTACAAATTGTATAAAAATGAAAACATCAAGAGGGGCTACAATATCAAATTCTTTTGACTCAGAATAAACTTATATCTTTTTATTTTTACAATTCAATTGAATGTGCCATTTTAAATGAAGTAAGGGCATACATGAAAAGTTTGAAAGTATGGCACATGGCTATAAACTGGAGTCACTGGACTTCTATTGACATTGACAATTTACATGATTCTTCCTTTAAAATTAACGAATCCTTCCTGAACAAATATATTGGGCAAACTTTATGTTCCGTTCCACAGATGACTAGATATGGTATGTCCGTGGGTTTTTTGTTTTGAAGTTCATATACTACATATGATTTGCCATTTCTTTTACACCCAATTACATGATTTTGTTGCATTGCTCCAAGATGCTACATAAATATTCCACTTATCTCCAACTGTCATTACTCTCGCTGCTCCCCCTTCCATTACCCTCAACTTTCTCCCGTCCCCGCCTCGGCACATTCTTTGAAACTCTCGTACGAGTCGAACAAGATGGCGAGGACAGAAATTAAAATTTCATTATTTACTGCAGCCGGGGCTTTTTTTCCCCCCCTTCTTTCTTCATGAAGGCAAGGCAATTAGCAATGCGAAGCTCACAGCCCAAGGATATTTATTGCTCCGGCCTCTCCTTGCTTTCTTATCCTGTCGCTTTCATCCTGTTTAGCTGCGTAGCGACGCTCATTAGAGTCATGTTGGACAATTTAGGCCTGCATGTGAAGTTGAGATTGGACACACAGGCGTTAAATCACATTCTGATTGGCTTTCAGCAAATTTAAAAGAGAAGAAGCATTTTTTAGAGGTGTCAATTTGACTAATTTTCCTTTTTTTTTTCATATTTATTTTAAAGTTAGCCAAATGATTGTTTTCATTCTTTTCCCCAAAACTACATAAATAACGCTTTATTGCCAACCTAATGTTCTCCTTTACACATCGCAATTGAAAGTAAACAAAAGTTCCTTTACTGGTTCTTGCCAAATTTTAGCCAAATATTAGTCTCTTTTAATATCTCCAAGACATCAACAATGAAACTACTGTATAAGCTATCAGTTAATGGATTTATAGATTATACCATGCTCTTTGAAGTATGTGTTTGTAGATCCATCGTCAGAAATATATGTTTAAAACACAAGTATCTAATATCATTGAATCAATCATTTGAAGCATTAATTGAAACCCTAACCCTTATTAGAATTTTCCATTTCAAATACATATACGTGTGCGTCTTTTCATTAATTCACTATAGTCCACTTTTCACTTTTATTTTTTCATATACCGTATTGGCCTGAGTATAATAGTGTTTTTTGCATTAAAATAAGACTAAAGAGGGGGTCGTCTTATATTCGAGGTCTAGACGTTATACCCATTCACGACACTAGATGACGCCAGATATCATTGAAGGGATGTTCTGTCATGACAGATCTCAGCCCTTCTCAAGTTTAACCAGTTTGCATTATTTATTGCAATGTTTTTCTTTATTCAGATTTGTTTCAAGACCACAGTTGCAGTTAGACTTCACTTTGATGGTAATTGCAATTTTGTTGTTTTATCATAATAGATTGGTTTATTTACATTTCAAAAACCAGAAGCCATTCATTTACAAATGTGATTGCACTTTAGTTTACATATTTAAATGTTCTAGGGCTGTCCCAAACGACTAATTTTCTCCCGATCAGTCAGCCGACTATTTTTACGATTAGTCGACTAATCTTAGAATTATTTTACTTTTTTTTTTTTTTTTTTTTTTTTTTTTTTTTTTTTTTTTTTACTATTTAGCAATGAAATTTTTGTTGACACTTATCAATTCACAAAAACATTTTGGAACACTTAAATTCTTTATTAAAGTACAAATAAACAGATAAATAACAATAATAACTCGCAAATAAACAATGAGTTCAAATGCTGGTAGAATTGTGCAAAAGAATGGAATGTCAACAGATTCAGAACACTGACTTCACCTTTCCAACATGATTCAAAACAGTTCTTAAAAAATACCTAGCATTAATATTATAGTATACTGTAGTACTATATATAATAGTATTATAATAATTATTAATTGCCAATCAGACTTTTCATAAAGGGTGTCATTTTAAAGGTATTCTTCTTAGTGCAGAATCTGAAGTATGTGGGATTAATTCCAGAAATTGTTATTTATATGACGAACATGACATGCTTTTATTTTGAAAAGGGGAAAAAAGACGACCTACTTTAGCCGGCTATAAAACAGGCAGCCTTCTCCAAATCTTGCAGTTAAAAGGTGACACTTCAAACGTGAAAAATCGCTGGTTAACAGCATTTGCAAAAGGAAAAAAAATCTATTACTGACACCACATGCAATGACAAAAATAGCTTTTTTTGCGGAGTGTAAAGCTTAAATTAGCAGTTTAGCGAATGTACTTCCGGTGCACATTCACCTCAATGTAGCAATGCAAACGTATATAGTGTTTAATATAGAAGAGTTTTCTCCTATTTTGTATGTCTGAACTTTAATTCTACAGCGTGTTGATGAGAGAAAAGAACTGGAGTCTCATATGCCATCAGCACGCACGCACAAAAGTATGCACGAACGCGCGCGCAGCCATAAAACGCAGCCGTGAAAATGTCCGCTCGCATTTTTATTTGCCGTGCGATAAATGGACTCATTGCATATCGCGACAGGCTTAGCAACTTCAATAAAACATGTCATTAGTTAGTTAGATGTGTACCCTCCTTTGTTTCTTTAGAAATACAGTGCCTTGCAAAAGTATTCGGCCCCCTTGAACCTTGCAACCTTTCGCCACATTTCAGGCTTCAAACATAAAGATAAAAAATTTAAATTTTTTGTCAAGAATCAACAACAAGTGGGACACAATCGTGAAGTGGAACAAAATTTATTGGATAATTTCAACTTTTTTAACAAATAAAAAACTGAAAAATGGGGCGTGCAATATTATTCGGCCCCCTTGCGTTAATACTTTGTAGCGCCACCTTTTGCTCCAATTACAGCTGCAAGTCGCTTGGGGTATGTTTCTATCAGTTTTGCACATAGAGAGACTGACATTCTTGCCCATTCTTCCTTGCAAAACAGCTCGAGCTCAGTGAGGTTGGATGGAGAGTGTTTGTGATCAGCAGTCTTCAGCTCTTTCCACAGATTCTCGATTGGATTCAGGTCTGGACTTTGACTTGGCCATTCTAACACCTGGATACCTTTATTTTTGAACCATTCCATTGTAGATTTGGCTTTATGTTTTGGATCATTGTTCTGTTGGAAGATAAATCTCCGTCCCAGTCTCAGGTCTTGTGAAGATACCAACAGGTTTTCTTCCAGAATGTTCCTGTATTTGGCTGCATCCATCTTCCCGTCAATTTTAACCATCTTCCCTGTCCCTGCTGAAGAAAAGCAGGCCCAAACCATGATGCTGCCACCACCATGTTTGACAGTGGGGATGTGTGTTCAGGGTGATGAGCTGCGTTGCTTTTACGCCAAACATATCGTTTTGCATTGTGGCCAAAAAGTTCAATTTTGGTTTCATCTGACCAGAGCACCTTCTTCCACATGTTTGGTGTGTCTCCCAGGTGGCTTGTGGCAAACTTTAAACGAGACTTTTTATGAATATCTTTGAGAAATTGCTTTCTTCTTGCCACCCTTCCATAAAGGCCAGATTTGTGCAGTGTACGACTGATTGTTATCCTATGGACAGACTCTCCCACCTCAGCTGTAGATCTCTGCAGTTCATCCAGAGTGATCATGGGCCTCTTGGCTGCATCTCTGATCAGTTTTCTCCTTGTTTGAGAAGAAAGTTTGGAAGGACGGCCGGGTCTTGGTAGATTTGCAGTGGTCTGATGCTCCTTCCATTTCATTATGATGGCTTGCACAGTGCTCCTTGAGATGTTTAAAGCTTGGTAAATCTTTTTGTATCCAAATCCGGCTTTAAACTTCTCCACAACAGTATCTCGGACCTGCCTGGTGTGTTCCTTGGTTTTCATAATGCTCTCTGCACTTTAAACAGAACCCTGAGACTATCACAGAGCAGGTGCATTTATACGGAGACTTGATTACACACAGGTGGATACTATTTTTCATCATCGGTCATTTAGGACAACATTGGATCATTCAGAGATCCTCACTGAACTTCTGGAGTGAGTTTGCTGCACTGAAAGTAAAGGGGCCGAATTATATTGCACGCCCCACTTTTCAGTTTTTTATTTGTTAAAAAAGTTTAAATTATCCAATAAATGTTGTTCCACTTCACGATTGTGTCCCACTTGTTGTTGATTCTTGACAAAAAAATTAAATTTCATATCTTTATATTTGAAGCCTGAAATGTGGCGAAAGGTTGCAAGATTCAAGGGGCCGAATACTTTTGCAAGGCACTGTAAGTCAATGTTTTGGACTCTGTGCCGCTTTCCCCGCTAGCATACCAAGCGTCCAACATTCTGAACTTTCCACGCATATATTTTTTTAACCCTTCATTAACCGTTGACAGAATGTTGTGCTCGTCGACGGATTTACGTCATCGACTATGTCGACTATGTCGACTAGTTGGGACAGCTCTAAAATGTTCAGATACAGTGGTACCTCTACATACGATCGCTTCGACACACGAACTTTTCGACATCCGACGTAAAATTTGACTCGCCATTTGTTTCTACATCCGACGACATGCTCGAAATACGACGACAATGGCAGCACCGCAGACGAATGCACGGCGGATTTTCTTGTGTGACAAATCAACACAGGTTTCAGAAAAGGTTGGTACAGGTGGTGAAACAAGGAAAAAGTTGACGCTTACCTTCTAAATAAAGATGCAAATGACAGAAAAATATGAGCGTAGGGTGGGCATCCGTGAAATGCCTCAACAATACATCTCCACGGTCCTCCTCCGACCATCGTTCGCCAGTCTTTATAAGTTAAGCTGACAATTCTTATTGTGGTAACATCTCCAGAGAAATCGCCAGCTTCGCCACGTTTTCAGCATTTCTTTCACAAATTATTCAACACAAAACGCCTGCTGTCTGCCGCAATTGACGATGTTCTCAAGAAAGCATTGAAAGCGAAAGTAAACTTTCACCCGCTCCCCTCCCTCTTTGTCACGTCAGCGCCGCGGTGCCTTCAGGTACAGAAAAAAACGTCCACCTTATTAGAACCCGTTTCGTTACACTATTAAAGGAATTATTATTATTATTATATTATTAATCCGATTTTTATTTATTATTTATTTGTTTTGCTATATGTAATTGCCATTTGTAATAGTACCAGCAGTATTTTTTAAGGATTTAGTGCAGGTTTTTGGGCTGTGGAACGAATTAATGGAATTATAATGTATTCCTATGGGAAAATCCTGCTCGACATACGACCATTTCGACTTACAAACAAGCTCCTGGAACGGATTAACTTCGTATGTAGAGGTACCACTGTATTAAGATTTGAATGAGGCAAAATAACATGCTTTTTCTCTCAAATATATTGTTATAATCATTTGTTTCAGATGCACTGTAATTATTTTCTGTATAAAAATTAATTTTGTGTTCAAAAAGTCTTTTTTTCAAACTTGAGTCTTGAAAAAGACGGGGTCATCTTATAATCAGGGCCGTCTTATATTTGGGCCAATAAGGTATTTCATATTCACATTTTAGAATTGTATATGGCGGAAAACACTCAGGTGACTTGAAGTTCCGCTCTGAGACCCCCAATTTGACCAAATTTCAAAATTGTCCAATAGGCCTATGCATTTGTGATACATCATTGTAAAGCTTAAAATCTCAATTTTCTGGGGGAAGAAAAAGGTTGAACAGGAGGGCATTAAAAAAAAAAATAAATAAATAAAAAGTTTTAACACTATAAACATAATTAAAGCATAATTAAAGACACCATGATTTTAACGAGATATTATCGCGTAATTACCTTGTTTCGTTTCAAAAACTCCATGTAGCATGTCTCACGGAGTGCCAAGACGCAGCTGTGAATGGCCACAGCCGGACTTTTGGGGGATTTAATGGTTGAAACACGGTAATATAACAAGGGTTGCCAGGCAGATATTGCAAACATCAAGGAGTGGTCGAGATTCTCTTCTCCAAATATTTATCCTTTTAAAACTTTTTTTGTTTTTGTTTTTCAAATTTTCTTTGTTTGGATCGCTTTTTTTAGGTTTTTGCCCATATCCCCTGCACTTAATCAGCTGAGTGGCTGATGTTTACTGACAACAAAATCCAGCCAGCATATTTTTTCATATTTAACTCTTGCAAAATTTCACCAACGGGAACAACAATTTCCACGTTCCTAGAAATAATACGCAAATAAAGACAAACAAGAGGAAGCCGTCGGCAGATCTGTAGAAACTGAAGAAAATGTGATGTTGTAAAACAACTTTTGGGCTCATCGTGGCGTTCCAAAGCGCTAACATATTGATCACAGAGAATGCAATGTTTTGCTGCAAATAAGAAAAAAACTGTAGGCTTACGAGTGGCGACGGCACCGGGAAACGCTCACGCTGTCGTTCATTAAAATTGCATGGCTTTCCAATAGAAAGCGGATGCTTAACTGGAGGGGAAAAGATGCTTTAACAAGTGTTTTCTCATAATAGCTCTTTAGCATTCCTCCCACTGGTCCGAAAACATTTTTTTCTCATTTGTTGGTGCGTAAACCTCATGGACAGGTGAGGTATCAGCAAAAAACAACATTCTTGTCAAGCTCGCAGGTTTGCGTCGTCAGTAATACGAAGTGATTTCATTATACCGCCGCCGTTTCCCCCACTTTGACTAATAAGTACTTTTCAAACCTTCCCTTCCCATTCGGTGGCGGCGGCGCTCCGGTTCCACTGCGAATTAACCTTCACACACTATCATTACTGTCACTCTCTGGCGGAACTTAACACAGGAGCTCACTTTCTTGCGACGTCTAAGCACTCTACAGTTTCTTTCAATTGCACGCTGTTAAATCAGGCTCCAAACTTTTTCGCGAACAAAAGACAGCAAATATTTTTTTTTTATCCTTTCTGCGTGCTCTTGAGATCCATCAGAATACTTGTAACATACAAGAAGTGGAAGTAAGTCGTGGAAGTCTCGAGCGTTAACCTTTGAGAACAAACTCAAATCTGACATAATTCAGATCTTGTATCGTACCGTACGAACATAAGCGGATTTTAAGGGGGGGGTTGGCTGGTGGCCAGAAAGTATCATTGCATGTAATTGACTTTCCTATATATATATAAGTTGTAAAGGAATAAAACTGCAACAAAAATGAATGAAATGAACAAAAAAAAATATTTTTATTATGGGTCAAAATTATTTTTCGAACAGATCATGTGACTAGCAATTTAGACAGTCATTTGCTTTGGATATACTTAAAAAAAAAAAAAAAATAGGTGAGGGCATTTTTATTTTTCAAATGATTTTTTTCTTTGATTGAAAATGTTTTTGTTTTTGTTTTTTTTTGATTGAAGCGACTTTTTTTGGGATTAAATGACTTGGATACAAATGTCCTACTCATAATATGGCCCGAACACAAAAAGGATTGCTTCAATCAAAGAAAACTTTTTCAATGAAAAATCAAGTGTTCAAATGCAAATTTTTCAATCTCAAATATTTTTTCGCATTCAAATTTTTTTTCCCATGATTGAATTTTTTTTTTTTTTTTTTTTTTTTTTTTTTTTTGATCGAAGTGGTTTTTCTTTTTGGAAAAAAAAAAATTTTTTTTTTTTTTTTTTTTTTTTTTTTTTTTTTTTTTAAGCAAGTTATTTTTTGATTGAATAAAATTAAGACAAAAATGTCCTAGCCAAAATGTGGCCCAAACGCAAATCGACATTACATCAATCAAAAAGTTGCTTCAATTAAAAAAAAAAAAAAAAAAAACACTTTTTTTTGAGTTTCATATTCAAATTTCTGCATTCAAACATTTTATTTTTTTTTGATTGAAGCGAGTTTTTTTTTTTGGTTGAAAATATACTTTTTTATTGAAGCAACTTTTTTTTTGGGTTGAAAAATAAAGACACAAATCTACCTCCATATGGCTCCGCACAGGGGATACAATTTTTGACTGGAGTAACTACATTGGCACGACACCGGCGGGCGTACCATATTCAATGGATGACTATCTTGGTAAAAAGTATTGCCCAAGCAGCCTGATTTAGAATTCTCCTCAAGAATAATGGGAAACAAAAAACGCTCATTGTCAACTTATTATTATAAATATTTTTGTAAGTTAATTTTATTGCTGACACTGCATTTCGGGGTCATCAACATGTTTTGCCCCCCCAGCCCCAAAAGTCAAAACTCCGCCTATGCGTATGAACCTAGTTCAAAAACCTTCTGTAACGATACATGTTATCTGTACATTCTGGATTTGACCGTCTCCCTCCCCCACTTTCCCCAAGCATGTGTCATTACCCGTTCAGCATGACCTCGTCTGTCCCGCCCTGTGGTGACACCGCCCGCCCTTGTTAAGTGGCTGCGGCTCCCCTCGCCCGGTTTACAGGTGAAATCTATTCCCGCGCACAGGCCTCCAGGGTCCGGGCGGACTGTAACAGAATTTTTCTTCGGCCGAGGATAAATGGCCGAGGTGGCGGGACTGGACAGAAAAATCAATGGCTGTTTATACAGACGTGACAGTGGCGGCGCCCGAGCAATTCTGCCGCTTGCCCCCCCCAGTCGAGCCTCTGCACTCGAAGCCCTCCTCTACTCCTGTAAAATGTCCACTCCCCCCATGTGAGGATGCCACCGAGTGCCGAGGCGATCTAGCCATTTTGCTCTCAATTTGTTCACAAAGCATGTTGAGGTCAAGCCCATGCTTTTTTGATAGATCAACTGTCAACGCTACAGTACATATGGCAAACTTGAAATGCAGACACCTGGGAGGGGTTGGCCAGCGGGGGTCATCTGCTCCAGACGGACATTCTTTCTCAACTGGAGAGTTGTGACCTTCAAGTGTAAAGCTGCAGCGTGTTGACAGGTTTTCACGAAAGACGTGTCCTATTAAAATTGTTCACCTCAAAGGACATCTCAAACTCGCATGATGTTTCGACATATTTTTTTTCCTGCTAAAATACAGTTTTGGATGCTATGGCAATGTAATATTTAGTATTCTATGTTAGGGCTTCTATGATTAATCAACTGTTTTTACAATAGATTCTTTCAGTCTCTTCACTGTAGATAGTCTCTGGTGTATGTAGTTCTCGATGAAAGTAGACTTTATCGTGATATATCGAAATGTTATTTATTGAAATCTATTTTTACTTTGGAAATAGTTATTCATTGTTCAACTTTTCTCAAAGGACAGTCTGGTTTAAATGCACATTTCCAGCTAAAATGCTATGACCAAAGTAGCGTAATAAAAAAACATGATTTATATATCCGCTAATGTGTCAACTAGTTGTTCCAAATTCCAAATCATGTGCTTAGTAGGGGTGTGGCAATCTATCAATTTTAGACTTGTCAGGTATTCTCAGGTAGCCGATGATAGCATTTTAAAATGATATCGGATACTATCACATAGTTTTTTTCATGATCGGTTTTGGGCCAATATGCATGTAGCCTTTAAAGTGAATGTAGAAGCCTTTGTACAAGGGTTGGTCACAGCTTTGGACAGCAGCTATGCTTATTGACCATTAAAGTGCATGTGACACGAAAAAGCATGTTTATTTCATAATACACGCGGTATTTTATGCTCCTGAATAATATGGACCGCTTGGATGTGTGTGGAAGCGATCGCTATATTTATTTAGTTTTAAAAAAACTAAATAAATATAGCGATCGCTTCCATCCCGCGCCATGAAAATGAGTGACTTCCGGCTTCGGTCTTGCATTGAGGAGGAGGGCGCTGTGACGTGTACGGTAGAAGACGTCCTCTTTACTATACAGCGCATTGTTGTGTATGAGGACGAAGGATTCAGCTGATTTTGCGGATTAATACGTTTATTTTTCGCATCACGCCAGCCAAACGGCTGCAGAAAAATCATTCTGTATGAGGGAGAGGCGTATGCGCCTTTTTGGAGTTTCAAAAGGTTCCCATTCACCGTGGATATTTACTGTGGGACCATTGGACTTACTAGGAAGTGAGTAAACATCTTGTTTTGTATTATGTCAAATATTAATACAGCGATTACAAAGTAAACACTACAAACTGTCTTTAAATAAAGGACTACTTACGTTTGATCATTGATAGGCATGTAAAAAGCTCTCCTCATGCTCATTAGCAGCACATTAGCTGCACAACAACTGCAGCCGCCCTCCTCCGGGGAACGAACTGTAAATTGCTCTCCGCCGGGCGGTTTGCCAATCCACGAAGACAATCGACAACCCAGTCGTCATGTCAATAAATCCTGGCTAGTTATGTGTGATTTTCCACTTCGAAGACTTTGAAACATCACTCGGTTCGGGTTAGCATGTCGGCTAGCTGTCACGCCTTTTGGTTTGTTTACATTCTCCGAAGCCTGGGAAGGGAAATGACATATGTCCGATTTAGGTGTCATAAAATATCGTTCGGGAGGTGCAACAGTAAAGGTGAAGTCGACAGTTTTGACCATTATAGAGTAATTTTGCCATGTCGTCCTGAATAAATGCATTTTTATTATTTCATATTCCATTTAGCACAAGACTGTTATTTGTCATGACCATGCCATTTATTTAGCAATTGGGGAAAATACTTGGATAAAAAGAATATCCTGTAAAAATATTGAAGTAAAGAGACAGAAACAATGACATTTTGCAGCTCTCTTCGTCGCGTTTTCCTCGTTGTGAATAGTTCCCGCTCGACGGGCTGACTGGTCCTTCTCAAGCCATTTATATAGCTATTGGGGAAAAATACTTGGATAAAAAGAATATCCTGTAAAAATATTGGAGTAGAGAGACAGAAACAATGACATTTTGCGGCTCTCTTTGTCGCGTTTTCCTCGTTCTGAATAATTCCCCCTCAATGGGCTGAATAGTAAAACTGATGAGCCCAGTCTACCGCTGACGTCATCCACCTGTTGGGGACGCTAAAGCCCTATAATGGTAGGCGTGGCTAACCGGCAGATTAAAAGACTAATTTCTCGCCATCTGCGGTTTGCTAAATTGTTGTATATAGTCAAATCGTCTCAAAATATGATTCTAATTCACATAATAATGCCATTTAATACTTTTTTCTCCTGTCGTATGCTCTTTAAATGTCTCCAAACTAAGATGCTTGGGATTTTTTTATGTGAGCTCTATCATTATTAAAGCACCCAGTAGGACATCACAATACAATTAGCCATAATATATCAGTGTTGGTTAGATATCGGATTGTTGGAGTTGGACAATATCTTTTAAAAAGTCATTAATGGACAACTCTAATGATGATATATCACGATACTTTGTATCCCAATAGGTTATAGATTTGCTCCCGCCAAGCATCAATGTATTGTTTGAAAAAGGTTTACCGTATTGGCCCGAATATAGGATGTGTTTTTTTTTTTTTTTTCCCATTGAAAAAAGACTGAAAAAGTGGGGGTCGTCTTATAGTCGCGGTCTAGACATGATACCCATTCGCGACGCTAGATGGCGCCTGGTATCATTGAAGCGATGTTCTGTCATGACTGATCTCAGCTACTCTCAAGTTTAACCAGTTTGCATTATTTTATTGCATTGATGGGATCTGGGACTAATACTCCGGTTCTCCCGGAACCATTCTAATTTTTAAATTTCGATTCCAAGTTTCGATGCCCTACCCGCCGACCTGAAAAAATAGCTGCCGAATACCACGAAGAATAAGCCACATGTAAACTAGCTCCGTTATGAGCAAATCAAATGAAGTGGCTAATTTAGCTTAGCACAAAAACCTGTTGCTTCGCTTCACATAAATGACAAAAAAGTAACAGAACACACACAACGAAATGATATCAGTCCCTCTCTTAAAACATGCAGACTTACAGATTTTGTTTTATCCAGCGTTCCCAAAGATGCGTACCACAGAGGAGGTGTGTAGCGTCTGTACACCGCAAGGATTCTTTTCCAACTAAAGTAAAAAGTTCTTTTTGCCAGCTGGTTCCACTAAGTCACCAGTAGGGGAACTCAAGCGCACACAGTAAAACCAAAGAAAAACTAGAGTCTGGCGTTACAATTGTGATATCTTGTGGACGGATGAACAATATATCAGTTTAGAAAGAAATCTAACTTAAAAAGTAGTCAACTTAAGATCAAGGGACAGAACACTCCCCGCCTGACATCTGTCTTAACTAACTTGTAGAAATACCACATGAAACAAACGATGCAATACAACAAATGCCTGCATGCAGCATAAGACACTCTAAAACATAGGCAAAAGAATATGTGTAAATGTTTTCTCCGTGAGCTGAGAAAAATAAATATCTTTGTCAAAGTGCACTCCTGTGGAAAGAAACTTCATCATATTCAAGTTCAAAGACAGTTAATTATATGCAAGTTAAAAATAACCCTGTGGGCAATTCATAGCAAAGTTAATTGAAAGTTAATATATTTTAGTAATCGAGAAGAAACAATATGAACTATGCCATTTTTTGACCCTGCCTATTAAAAGAACCGGAATCGAGAATCGTTTGGAACCGGAATCGAAACTCGGAATCGTTCATATCAAATGATTCACAACCCTAATTGCCATATCGTATCGTAAGGTGCCCAGAGGTTCCCTGCTCCTTGTGCTTAGAGTGTAACAGGTTTTAGTGGAACCAAAAGAAAAAATATTTTCTAACTGAAAACCATAACATAACGTGTTTCTGTCTCTCTCGCCCACTCGCTCAGATGCTGCATAGCTGTCCGTCTTCCTCTGGCGTATGAGCGCTCTTCTTCGCGTAAACAAGTGCGAGTGCGCCCCCGCCCAAACTAAAAGCATGCATTTCAATATAAAAAAAGTCAATAATACAATTGAACACACATTTCCAAAGGCAGAACGCGAACGTGGCCATGGATATTAAGAGTTATTGAGATAACTATAGCATAAAGAACACGCTAACAAGTTTACCAAACCATCAGTGTCACTACAAAACACCCAAATAACATGTGAAATGATATCATAATGTGTTAATAATTTCACAAATAAGTCACTCCTGAGTATGTCCACCCCCAGCCAAACTATGGGGGGGGACTGACTTATAGTCCGAAAAATACGGTAGATTCAATTTCAACCATCTGCTTGACACAATAACAAAAAAAAAAATTCTCAACGCATTCATTGCCATTGAAATGATCGCTGCCAACCCTCTCAGTCAAAATGGATTGGGAGTTTACCACCGTCAATTGCAGCCAATGAGTTAAAGCCATGTTACCAGTGTATCAACATACCAGCAGCCTTTCAGCGAGCTGGTAAGGCTGTCGAGGGGCAGCCTCGGCGCACTTGTAACTCAAGTTGATTTATGTCCCCTGTCCAAATAAAAACATAAATCAACGCACCTGCCTCACAAGTCACTCTCGCCTCTCGTCCGGGCTGTTGTCGCCCCCACATCGCCCCCCCCTTCCATTGACGGACATGCAATTGATTCCCCTCATTGCGTCAATTTGTCGCCTAATCTGGTGATATGCTGATAAATTTTTACCGCTTTGTCAATTAATTTTCCTGGGAGGCTCGGGCCTGGCAGCGGCGGACACATCAATACCCAGCCAGTGGAAGTACGGCTGACAAAATTAAGTGATAAAATTTATTGCCCCCCTATGCGGCGGTGTGAAAACATAACTAATGAGGGAGGCAATTAGAGTTGCATGTGGTCTCCTTCGGGGGGTGGGGAAAAGACCTCTGTGGTAATTAGACAAGAGGGAGTGAAGGTATCTTGGGGGAAAACGGTCATCTGAAATGGAGGGGCTTCATAAAAATAGTTTGTTCCAGCTTTCCGTCACTGTTGTAAAGGGCAAACAAATGGAAGAGGCCTTTCAAACACGACAATAAGTCACATCTGCACATTTCTCCTTTTTGACAAATGCCTTTAAGACGCGCTCACCACTCATCACTTCTTGCTTTTGCACGTTGAAGGACCGACATAAAATCGTTGTCAGTGCGTCCTTGCCTAATTAGTCCACCACTGACTTTGACGCATGTGTTTTTTTTTTTTTTCATGCGTTGGAATAAATTAAACGTAGATGCTTGTGTCATCATTTTTTTTCCAGAAGGGATGAGAGTTTGTTAGCTGTGTTATTCCCTAAAGCTGGCTCGACGCATCCTGACGTTCACATCAAAAACCGATGTCGTCGTCGAGCTTTATTTTTGCATCCGCAACCGTATGGCGCGATAGAAGATGCCTAGCTCATTTTGTTTGACACGTCGCACTCGCGCTGTCGTTCGCCACTTTGGTTCGCGCTTAAGCGGTTTGTGTCCGGTCTAATGGAAGACGTCGTCCCGTTGGGAATGCCGATCACTGTCTCGCGAGCTCTGCGGTCAGTGATCAAAGGTGCCTGGATGCCGCGGGAAATAAATAAGCATGTCGCCGCAAACATCGCAAGACAAATAATTTGTAGTCTAATAAAGCTCATCGTCATATATGACAACTTATGTCGTGTCTTAAGTAGGATGAACAACTTGTGAGTTTACCTTTATGTTGAACCACCTGAAAGTAGAATAGAATATACTATAGCATGACCAACGTTTTTACGATATCTACCATAATTTTGAACAAAAAAAATATATATACTTTTTTGCCCACTTTAAACCTTGCGTTTTATAGTCTAGTGCGGCTTATCTATGGATTTTTACATGCTAATGAACTGCAAATCTTTGGGTATAAATACCTCATAAACCCCTTTCAGATATACGCTGAACTCTGTTAAATCCCGGGATTTAAACGGGTTGACTTACACTGACATTAACCGGGTTGCGTCTTTGTGTAATGTCCAGGACTTAACCGGGACGCGACATGCATGAAAGCAGCCAGTTAATTCCCGGATCACAAGCAAAGGCTGATGACGCAAATAGGAAGGCGGGATCGTCATTTCCTCTTTCTTCGCATTAAGACGAAAGCGGAAAACAAACATCGCAACTATCAACATGGCAAACTTGAAAGATAGCAAAAATTAACTGGGAAACTGAAGGAATGTGACCTTTTAGCCAGATTGCCGAAGCGCCGGAAACGCGCTCGCGAAAGGCTAAACTCTGCGAGTTCACCTTAGTCTTAACCCCTTGTACTGACTCCATTTTAAAGACCAAATGTGAGGTAATTTCATAAAATGCCAGATAGGGTCACAATTAAAGTAATTAAACATTGTCCAACAAATAAAGCATGAAAAAATAATTTTTATGTTGTATATTTGACAAAATAATCGCGTTTCCGAAGTTCGAGCCTGAAAGGGGACGAACCCAGAAGTGATACGTCACACCGAGAACAGCGATGGCAGCGCTCCATACGGCCGACCTACAAAGCCCTTCAAACAATGATTCAAACGGCGATATGAGCGATAGATCGAGCGCAAGTGAGGAGATCCAAGTTTTTGAAGAGTTGGAGGAAGAGGAGGAGGTTGGAATTTTATGTTGGACCGTGCATGTATTAGCCAGACGCTAATCAGAATGTAAGGGTAGTGGAAGCTTCTCAATGATGACCAAGACGCTCGCTTTTGAACTTGAACATTTACTGCTTGAAAATGCTGCAGTATAACATAAAACAAAGGCATTTGGCCATAACACAGGCTCATTAGCTAGGCTTGCTTTTTTTTTTTCCTTTCAAGAAACACAAAATACAACAGCTCCCTCTGTCGCACTTCAAAATAAAAGCACTTCCTGTCAAATCTCTTGCAGTATATGAACTGTTCAGGAATTAAAAATCAGAATAATTTGAGCTGTGTATTTATCACTTTTCAATGTAAATAATGTAAATAGAAACGTTTTATATTTTAACTATTTCTTTTAGCTGGTTTTACACTGAACTATTATTCACGAAGAATTCAATTATGCATTTCAACCAAACATTTTACAACACAGAATGCAAACAATGTGCCCACACTACCTGACATGGAATGGAGACAAGACCCATCGAGATTACAAGATGGTAAAATAACCACCTACTATTGCCTGGGATGAAAGAAAAGTTTTGACGAATCCCCGATCATGTTGTGGAATGAACAGTAGAAGCTAGCGACGTTAGCTTTTATTTACCTGACATGTTTCGGCGAACACTTCCGCCTTCATCGGAGGGTCCAAAGGCGGAAGTGTTCGCCGAAACATGTCAGGTACATAAACCACCTACTATAGCTTGAGATAAAAGTTTTGACGAATTTATAAGTGTAGGCAAAATGAACTCAATACAACTATGATCGGGGATTGCCACGAGTTAGCTTTGGGCTAACATCGCTAGCTTCTACTGTTCATTCCACAACAGTTGGCAGCTCTGCTTTGACAAAGTCATCAGTCATCTATCCACAAATCACACTTTTTTTTGTAAATCCTTGATCATAAGCAGACCTGTTGAGGAAGCAGGCATCTTCGAAGTGTTTGTAGCAGAAAACACTACTCGATGATGGCATGAAATTCATTCGCTTCGTGCGAACGAAAGATGTCCATTTATGTGCCCTGCTATCCTTTGGCCACTCATACAATGTTTCTTTAGATTGAGAACAATACATCGCCACACACCGCCATGGCATCGTACCGAGAAGCAATGCAACAATACTGTTCTATGGCGAACTTCCCTCGCAGTTCTGTGTGACGTAATTTCCGAAGATTTCCGAAGATTGTCGAAGAAAAGCATTTTTGTTTTCAAGGGCGTTGCTATGGGTTAAACAAAGAATCTGGAAGGGTTGCGTTAAAAAAAAAAAAAAAAAAACTAAAATATGCTTATAATTGTTTAGGCATTGATATTATTCAAAAACATGGTTGGCCAACCTTACTTCACATTTGGTCTTTAAAAGCTGGAAAACATAAGTTGACAATTTATTCCAAGTCGGCAGTCATACAGCACAGAGAGACCCAGGCGAGGAGGCAAATTGGATCCAGGGTCACCATATCACAAGTCAACAAAAGATTCCCGTGAAAAATGACAACGATTAGTTAAACATTGTCTTTTAAAGACTCTGGTGAGGCGGGCTGTGGTCCGGAAGAGGTTGTGTTTGGGTGTTGTTCAGGATTCTTCTCTGTTGTGGATTGGGCTGGATTGTTTCGGGCATTACTGTTGTCAGGGCAGCGAGAGTTGAGGAGTTTGTCACCTAAGCACTTCGTGAGTGCCGAGTTCTCACTCCTTGCAGCCGGGTTCCTCCGTATTCGAGGTGTCTTGCGGCAAGACAAGATGTCCCGCCATTTGTTCTGGACTGTCCAGAAGAGTTGTTTGTGGGATTTGGTGGTGCAGACGTGGTTCTGTAGATGTTTTGCCTATCACCTGCGTGTTGGCTTCAATCTTGCTCAGTCAGCTGCATGACGGGCGTGTTGGGCTTCCGTGTTCAGAAGGTATCCTTTCTCAGTTCCGCCCTTATCTGCCCGTTGTCTTGTGCTGCAAATTCTAATCTTTTCAGGTCCAACTGTTCATAATATCAAATATATTTTTGTTTTTCTGGAACTATGTTATAAATGGTATTTATTTTATATCAGATGTGTAAATATGAGAATAGATAATATTCTCTGATTATATTAAGTGTGTTAGAGTAATACAAACAGTCAAACAATAAGAGAAAAGATACTATTCCCTCCAGAAACATAACGAAATTAAACCAGGATCTGGTTTGTAAGTCGAAATGGTCATATGTCAAGCGGGACTCTCCCATAAAAATACGTTATATTAGCAATTAGATATAGCAAAACAAATACACTCTAAATGCAAATTGGAACAATAATAATAATAATAATAATGTAACGAATCGGGTTCTAATTTGGCCGTTGTGTTTTGTATGATGTTCTTGAATGCACCGTGTGACTGATGAGAAAGAGGGATGTGCGCTAGAGTGGGAAGTTTTTACTTTTTCATGTTGTTAGCGTCGGCTGCGGCGGACAGTAGCCGAGTGGTGTTGTCTCAAATAAATGGTTACAAACCTGACGAAGCTGCCAACATCCTTGCCGATGTTACAATAATAATAATAAATATGAGAGTTGTCCTCTGGAACGTTAATATATTCTGGCCGTATTGCCGAGCAAGTTCACTGACACGCACACCACGCTTGGATCGTTTCCTAACATTTCCTTCTTAGTTTCAACGGTAAGCGTCACCTTTTTCTTTTTTTCTCTTCCTGCTCTCACCTTCTCGGGACCCATGTTAATTTCCCTCGCAAGAAAATCCATTGTGCGTCTGTCTTGCGGGAAAACGATTAAATTGTTACAGTACGACGATTTAAGACAGTGTATTTCGAGCATGTCGTCGTATGTCGAGACAAATGACGAGTCAAATTTTCCGTTGGATGTCAAAAGGATCGGATGTCGATGCGATCGGATGTCGAGGTACCACTGTAATTCACTTCAAAACATGGAATTTTCTCCCAAAAGAGCCTTTCTTTGGCAACTTCATGCAACTAAAATATAGTGTTAGTGATTTACAAACAGATTCCATGTCCAAGCTTGTAAATCAATTCACTTAAGTCAATTTTACCCCCATTTACGGGGATTACCGTGAATTGCTCACTGTTTTTTCACCTTACTTAGGCAGATGGACAAGTTGCAGCTCATAACTCAAACTGATTGTCATGCTTATAGAAAATGACATGACGTGGTTGCGTTACAATTTTGTTTACGGTTAGTTTGTTTTGACGATAACCTCCATTTATCAAATGACACAGAAACCGGATTTATAACTTTCTAACATGAATTCCTATGAGATGGAGCTCCAGTTTGTCTTTATTCTGTCACTTTAATCCCATTCAAACCTGTAATAACTGTACCTATTAATAATGAAATTACATTTGAATACTCATCCTTCATTTGAACAATTTAAACATGAGCGCACTGTGTAACACTCCAGTCCTTTGCTACTAGTGGAAACTTAAGTTTTTATGTGTGGTGGCACCCTGGGGAGCCATTGAAAACAAATGGTGTGTTTTGAAGAAAACTCCTTTTTACGACTCCAACAACCCAGGGAGGCGACTTTTCTCAAGAGTGGAATCGCCATTAGCGCCTTCATTAGGAATGCGGCTCGCCATCGACGCCATTTTTTTTCCCCACTCGCATTAACGTCTTATCTCTTAATTCTGGGCCGCATCCTTCGTGTCCGGCGTAATGAGATCCCTTCATTAAAGAAGCGCGCCGATTCTCCAAGGGGTGCTCCAGCAGGGTGAGGGATCCTGGGGAATGTTTGGACTGTTTGAGGAAATGAAGCTAAAGTCTGTTTGTGCTTGTTTCATAGAACACAAAGTGTCCTAATATGATCATTTGTTTCGAGGAGTGTACAAAGCGGTCTTGGGGTCTCTGTGCTGCACTTAGTGGAGTGCTTAAGGGGGAGTCAGCACATTGTAGTACAGGTGGCAGAGGGTTTGTAGTTTCTTCATGATTTTTGCTCCTGTGGTGTACCTGGAAAAGATATAGTCATTGGCATCCATATTAACTTTAGTAACTACAGTTTGAATAAATGTGGTATCATCATGCATATGGACACACAGCATACGGAGTTGAAATAACCCGAAGAAAGAGAAAACGAAAAAAATCAATGGATCCCACGACTACTGTAGTTTTCGGACTATAAGGCGCACCTGACTATAAGCCACCACCCACCAAATTTGACACGAAAACAACATTTGTACATAGATAAGCCATTCTGGACTACAAACCGCAGCTGTCCTCATTGTATTATGGGGTATTTACACCAAAAGATATTAACTGGTAACACTTTATTTGACTGACAGGGGGTCATAAGACTGTCATAAGACCAAATGAACCACCATGAAGCTTTGAACCAATTGGCTGCAAAGCTTCATTGCTTCAAAAAGCTTCATTTGACCATCACTACTCCCTTGGGGGAGAAAGTCAACCTCTGCTGACACCTGTTGTCAACACTGCTATCATCCAACATGCCTCCTAGCATGTGTTGCAGCGCTACAGATCGAAATAACAATCAAAATTCATGTTCTGTACCAATTATTTATTCAGTTACTGTTCCAGTGGTTTCATTAATTGCTAGTTATGGTATTTGGTAACAGATTATTTGACAGTGGCACCATAAGACTGTCATATGACAATCATAATTATGACATGACACTGTCATGAGCATTAATTAATGCTTATAACAGATGTCATTTATTGTCATCCGGCAAATTATCTCACTTTTGAATGGATGTAAAAGATATAGTTAGTGACATAATTTGCCGGATGACACCTCATGACATCTGTCATAAGCATTCAGTAATGCAAATGATAGTGTCATGTCATAATTATGAAGGTCTTATGACAGTCTTATGACGCCACTGTCAGATAAATGGTTACTAATCAACCCAAATAAATCAACAAGTAAGCTGCACTGGACTATAGGCCCCAGGATTCAAAATAAAGGAAAAAAATACCGAGAATTACGGTAAATTGATTCAATACCAAACTTGAAGGATTCAAAAATTGCATAGCTTCCCAAAATATAAAAATGAAGACACGTGTGCTGGAGCTCCTATGTTTACAGTACGTGTGTCGATAGGACTTGCTTGTGTGTGTGTGTTTTTTTTTTTTTTTACGTGAATTTTATCTTCGAATTAATATGATTGGACACAATATGTTGTTTTGTTGATTTGAATTCACTGGTGCCAAAAAATAAAACGTAATCTGGATTTTTGTGATTTTTTTTTTTTTTTTTTTTTGTAGGCTTGCTGCTGGAATTGGGAGACAAGCAGCTAGTCAACGTTCCACGAGGATTAAGCAGCAGCTGCCATTAAGAGTAGGTGTCTGTTTTAAATATGAATCACCCCTCTTCTAGTTCAAGTTGTTCGCTAAATAATTCAGCGCCGGGGGATGCATTATCGGCTTGATGTAAATGTGATATGAGTGGAAATCGGGACGTGTGACTGAGATGATAATTGAGACGATAATGGAAAAAAAAAAGATGGCACAATTGCAACAAATAGTAATGAAATGCTAAATAAATGATGGCACTAAAACTGCGCGCGACATGCCGGAAGAAGTGGACGAGAGGCAGACAAGAAGTGAAAAGTAGCAGCTGGCCGGGCGGCGGCACGGCCAGACATCTTATTACGAGCGCTTGTGTTGCTCTTAATAATACAACAATCGAACCCCCACCGGATCCGAATGTGTGATGTATGTATTCGACACTCAACTTTTTGCACCTAACATTGTTCACAATGCAAATTCTTCTGGAGGAACTGATTAGAATTTATTATAGAGTAATCATGGTTGACAAAGCAAGAACCCAACTTGTTAACATTGAATGTCCATGACCTTTGATCCCTAAGGGGGCACTGCATAAAAACAGACATTGTGTCAAGTTTCAGAATACTGCATTTCAAATTGTTTTGGGAAATCACGGACGTCTGGGCCAAGGAGAAAAAAGACCATCCATGCTGACTTTGACTCTTATTGTGCAGTGGGTTTGAAGTCAATTGACCTATCGCTAAACCACTCCCCCAGATCAGAAAACCGTGTACTATGTTGTCGTGACTGAAAACCTCTTAAAGAAGAGTCTGAAAACATCTTGAATTGCAAAGACCTGATGGTTAAACGCTGTGCATGGGGTTAAACCTGTCGCAATATGCAATAATTCCATTTATTGCGCGATAAATAAAAATGAAGGTGGTAATTTTTCCGCTGCGATTTATCGCCTCGCGTGCACGTGCGTGCGCGCGTGGGTCAGACGTGCTGTTAAAAGTTCGGATTCCTCGTTACCAACTGGGCAAAATCATCTTTGGTCCAGGTCCGGCAAAAACTAGTGCCGGAGCCAATCGTTCCCATTATATCCTATTGTTCAACGTATACTGGCCGCGTCAGTGCTCTGGAGTGACTGTGGACCATCTATGGCGCGCCGGTGTTGTTGACGTGTGGGCGCTCCCGTCGGGAGTGACATTTCACGCGGGGCGGCTATTTTTCGGCACAACGCCGGATATTTACAACCAAGTCCGGCAAAACATTGTTACCAACTTGGCTGCTACGAACAACCTCACTTTGACAACGAATAACCTCGCTTTGACAACAAACAGCTGCTTCAAACTCGTCCTGTTTATGAAAGTCGATTGTCATATGCTGGTGTTGTGTAGTAATGAGCAGACGTGACTTCAGCGGCGCTTGCTAACTTTTTACACTAGATATCATGAAATGGCAAATTAGATGTGCTACGTCCCATGCCATTGGCTACGTGAGCCCAGAGTGATTTTGGGACACGTAGTCCATATACTACATCGATGAATTCTAAACCGGCATGACTGAATGGAAGTTAAGAAGGCCAAATCAATCCATACCAGTGACTATAGATAATGTAGCAAATATTGTTAATTTAGTACGTGACACAGATGGATTCGGACCACAAATAGGATGTCTTGCTCATGTAGTAAACCTAGCTGCCAAGAGAGGTGTAGCAATCAACAGTGTGTCCTGCCTCAGTTTAAAAACAGTAAAGATTGTTCTCAGCACTTTTATACAAATTTTTTTTCAGATCAGTAAGAAGTAAGCACATAAATATTATGCACTAAAATGCATGTTTATACGATGGCAATTTAATTTTTGCTCGTTAGCAAAAAAAAAAACAAAAAAAAAACGAAACACAAAATATAATTGTTATTTTTTTTTACAGGGCATTAAATGTATTGAATCGGATCGAAAATTGTGTCCCCCGTATCAAAAATCGTACCGAACCATGACTTAACTGTATCGTTGCATCCCTATGGAACACCATTGCAGAAGCTATGACGGGAAAAGTTTTCATTTGCCTAAATGCTTAAGTTATTAAGAGCATTTTTTTTTTTTTCTTAAATACATTTTATTTATTCTATGTTTCTGTGCAGTATCAATATTTTTGTTTTTTACTTAAGAGGCATGGTCTATTGTTTTTAGTTGTGATTTCTTCAATAGTATTTTTGAATTTAAGAGTAAATATTTATCGTCTTTAAATGGGTGTACGTGATCTATTAATATATCCTGTATTCTCACTGTGTTATTGTAAATTGGTCAAAAAAAAATTGGGGGGGTGCAATAATATCACATATCGCAATATTGTATGAGAATAATTATCGCACACTAAAATTTGTTATCGCGACAGGCCTACATGGGGTACCTGTAATTCCGACACCAGGTACCCTGAAAGATTAAGGGGAGGAATTTTTTTGTGCTTCCTCCATAGCATAAAAGAAAGCTCGCCAAATGCAAGCTATGGATGAGGCTCTGTCATCGACTACATAAACAGCTGAATGTCAAGACAATCACATAGGACGCTTATGCTTGCTCAAAGCTAAGTTAATGATCGATTTGTAAAAAAAAAAATAATAATAATAATAATAATGATCATAATAACACTTGATGGCATGTTGTAGAAATGTACACTTAACTATTAAAGTTAGTTTGCAAACATTTGCCTGCCTACTGGTTTACTAGCATGTCACTACAGAAACATAATAAAATATAACAAAGCTGTCAAGACCCCAGCACTTAATAGTCCAAAGTAAACGCAACAAATTTTCTGTAACGAAAGGAATATGAACTTACGTTTGGTCACGAACGCATACGAAGGAAAGTTGTCCACAAACACATTGAGCATATGGCTGCGGTCAACTGGATTGCACGCCGGTCTGTCACCGTAAACGCCGTGAGCATTTACGCTGTATTCATGTTGTGCATGTATGTTTATGATGCAAGTTGTTTATTCAGCACCTCTGGATAATATTGAGAATACAATTGAATGTAAAAGACTGCTAATTTATCGCCACAAAAGCCACAGGAGCAAAATCGGACAGGACACATGACATACCATTACTAAGCAGCTACTGTTATAGTATCTAGATATTTGGCCTGTGGGGTTTTCGTTTTTAAGTTGCGATTGGTAGCATTTCGTCTCGATTATATGAATGGTCTTCTCTCTGTAAAGTTTAATACTATGGTCATATCGATCCACTGTATACTGCAACCCTCTTTGTCTGCTTCTATGTAAACGAAATTCATGAAGGAAGAAAAAAATCATTAAAAAAAAAAAAAAAAAAAAAAAAACAGGTCTATTGCCAGCTGTGGTATTACAAATTCATAAATGTGAACTCCCACCAGCATCCATAAGTCGTTCGTTCACTCAGTCAGAGACTTTATAATATATTGACGGGACATGGGGCGCGGGGCCGATTAATAGGTGGCTTATCTCCGTCAAAGCTGACCAAATGGAAACACAGACAAAGAGTTTTTTACGTTGAAAATTCTTGTGAATAAATGCTTAAATCCCTGAATTCTTTATAGATATGGACATAAAACGGTCTCGATTCTTTGTTAAAAGAGCAAAGAACTGGGCAGTTAGAATTTAGTTTATGTAAATATGTCGAGTGTGCTGCTAGTCTTTAAGCCACTGTAGCGCCACCTTATCACCATAGAGCTTTTTACGTTGAAAATTCTCGTGAATAAATACTTAGCTCCCTGAATTCTTTATAGATAAATGTAAAACAGTGTTGAATCTCTGTTAAAAGCGAAAGAAAAAACAAAAAACGTGCAGTTAGCATTTATTTTACATAAATATTGCAAATTATGACGCCAATGCCGTAGCGGTTAATTTCTCTCATTGATTTTTATAACGTTTCAAAATCCATGCATGGTACGAAAAATATATTTCCCTTGAATCCTCGAACAAATCACTCCCGAGACGATCCTTCCTGTTTGTGTGCGGTAGGCCTGAACGATATTGGAAAAAACTATTGTTACGATTTTTGGGGGGTTTGCGATATAATATTGCGATATTAAAAACATTTTTTTTTTTTTTTTTTTTTTTCCACAAGATGACTTGAATAGCTGTTTGGAAAGACTTTGGGTGACTCACCATGACCACAGTGTACAGTGATCCCTCGTTTTTTGCGGTTAATGGGGACCAGAACCCGCCGCGATGAGTGAAAGACCGCAAAGTAATACACCCCCACGCCCCTAAAATTTGTATTTTATTTTATTATGTGTGCTCAATTATTTATTCAGATTTGGCATTGGACAGAGATACATATTAGACATGTTTTTTTTTCTCATTTTTTCCCCAAAGTATGATTTTAAAAAAATAAAAAATAAAAAAAAAATATATATATATATACATATATATATATATATATATATATATATATATATAATAAGCGGTTTTTAAGCACTTCAAATGTAATAATTATGATCAGTTTTAAACATAACTGTCCAACCAACTAATTTTTGAACAAGAATAAAGTATTGTAGTAGAAAAATGCTTGGCTTTATTAAATGCTTTTGTTTATCTACCTTAGCTGTGACTATTGGAGTGACATGTAGAAATTACGAACACCTCATGATCACTTCTGGCATTTATTTTATATGTCTGGAATGTGTTCTCACACACACACACACACACACACACACACACACACACACACACACACATTCATTCCAGCGCGGCTTCCTTGGAGAAACTGTTTAACAAGTTAAACGATGATTGACACATTGCTGAGCTGTGAAGTCGGCTTCTTTGGCAAGATCAAAGAGAACCACCATTGTTAACTTTAATAAGCAATTGCTGCAGTGACTGTGAGGGACAAAGAGCTGGGAGAGGGAGGGTGTGAGGCTGTGCGCAGAGCAGAAAGCAAGGCGTATGTGGATTAAAAAAAAAAAACTCGCATGTCCTTGCGATGGGACTATCGCGCACACGCACATTGCGATGGTGATATTTAAGCGATATATCGTTCAGGCTTAGTGTGCTGTACAGCTTTCGTACTTTTTCAACCTAAATTCGGCGTTGGATTGCTGCATGTCTTTGAGAATAACTGCGACTTCGACCGACTGAAGCGGAGTGTAGGACGGCCCCCTACTTGAAGGCGTGGCACACAGTGTCTGGGGAATGTGTCCGGTCAATATCATTATAAAGTCTATGAATCAGTCATTGTCACTGCAAGAATTTGACAGAGCCTTGGGTTGTCTGAGTTTTCCAAGGGGGCGTGGCTTAGCGATTATGTCCATTGAGTTAATTTCTTCTGGGGTAAAAGGGTGCAAATCGTTTGCTTGCCACCATCGTCCTCGAGATTATCCGTAAAGATTACGCTGCCCTTTTTGAACACTTTTTTTTGGAAGCGCCCATTTACAATGCATCTCATATGATCAATGAGATTAAACACTTTTGAGTCAGTTGCAGCTGACAAGATGGTGTCATCAGAGAGTGCAAAATGTTCAAGTGTTGTGAGCCGCCTTCATCTGCAAGACGTCGGGACCTAAATGAAGTTGTACAAAAAGCACCGTTTGTGCTAATATGGTTAATTTTTATGACTTGACAAGTATGTAATTATGCGAAGCACTGCCTTTCAGATTTTATCACAGTCAATAAGCGATGTGCCAATTTCATTCCCCTTTCGACATATTTACACAGAAAGATTCCATTTTGGTGAAGGAATTAAGACGCTTTGACGGATGACTCTTAACCAACCGTGGCCCACCGCCCATCACTCTGCCTCTCGACGGACTTTGATCTATGATTACGGGATGTCTCAAGGTAAAAATATGGCCCTTTTTGTCAACTACATAAAGACACATTGGCGTCCCAGTTCAAATGAATTAGATTTCTATCACTGTCAATGGCAGTAAATGTGTGCAAGGTCCTGTGTTCTTGGAAAAAATGGACACAATTTTTGTCTTAAAGTCCATTTCACTGAAATCAAATTCAATGTTTGCCCCCTTCCCAGCCCAGTCATTCCCAGCTGGCTAGCACCATTAACGTGCAATGACATTTGCAAATCCAGTATACATCAAAATGTATACACGACGCTCGAAGCGTTTGACTGGAAGACGAGGCATTATTACATTATCATGCGACTTGTCAATAGTCATGAAAGAGCGGGACGTTCAAGAACAGCCATGCGCGAGGACGCCGCAGCGCCACGCCACGCCGCACCCGATCGCTAACGCCAATCTCCATAATCAGGATGAAACCGCGGTGCGGCGCTTGCCGATGAGTGATTGATTGAATATGAAATAATGAGGGTTTTCCGCTGCTCTGCCGGTCATCTAAAATTCCGCATACAAATCAAATGGAAATTTTATGCAATGAGATGGATTAATGTGACTCTGGCAGCGTTTTAAGGTCCTAATGCACGGCAATAAGCAACATAGGTTGTCTCCGCCAGCACTGACGCTTGTTTGCTGTTGATAGGCCATTTTAGTGCATTACTGTCAAAATAATGCATGTCTGTCTGCGACCATTCCACCAGCTTAACGTGGAACAATTACAACACGGCACTTCTCAAACTATTTTAGTGCTAAAGTGGCACTGGAGACATTGCCAAAAGTTGTTGAATTAAATATTAATACATTGGAGGGGGGTGGGGCAGAACCCTATATATGAAAATTAAATTTTATTGTTTAATGCAATGTATTATTTACCTGTTCTTTTTCATTTTAGCAATGAATTGAATGAATCATATGCATTTATAGAACAATAGTGAAAAAGAATAAAGTATGCTGTATTTAGAAAGTTATTCGCAATGTTCTCACCATCCACACAAATGTAGTTACTTTTAAAAAGGAATTTTTAACTATTTTCCAGTTCAATTTTTGGTGTTAATCCATTATAAATAGTATATGAATGTGAAAAGGAAAACAAATAGGATTGCCACTTAAATTTGTTTAACTTAATTTGATAAGTTCTTCTTCGTTCACATTTTTAAATTTTTTTAATAGTTTTTGTAACACTAATGATTTTACTGTTCGTGACATTATTTTTCATTTAATCGATACATTTCCGTACAAAGGCATATACAGTAGTACCTCTAATTTGTCCTGAAGTAGTTTCTTAACTTGGAAATTCTGTAAATAGAGACTCGTTTTCCATGTAGAAGCCCTAATAAACATCCCAGAATTCAAATATAAATAGTTTATAATGCATGAAAATGCATCAAAACATGTAACAAATGCATGTTGCAATTATATTATTGCACAATAAACATACAATCTGAGTTGGGATTAGGTATGTGCCGGTTACTGGTTCCAAGGTTTACCGTGGTATAAAAATCTCACGGTTTCAAAACCAATAAAATTTTCCACCATACCATAGTACGGTATTAGCTAATTTTTCTGTCACAAAAATGCACCAAGAAATGGAGCGGCAGCGCTCACCCTTCCCCCTCCGGTTGTTGGTCTTTCCTGTGTCTGTCACTGTGCTGTAGAATAGACACAATGGCTGAAAGTGTTGAAACTACACCTGATCTTTTCCCCCCTCAAAAAAGTCGCTAGTATGGGAGTACTTCGGCTACCGAAAAGAAACAGACGGCCGCGGCTTAGAGGAGGAAGGACAGCAGGACCTCCAGCATGATTTCACATTTAATTGACTATCCTCATCATAAAATCAAATTGATATATTGTTTAAGTCCAGTTTTTATTTCTTTTCTTCTTGTTCTAATGTTGAGTAACTTGAGCTGTAGATGTGGGTTTAGTCTATAAGTTCTATTTATTTCAATTTTGATTAAAATATTTGGGTTTTTTTTGTTATTTTATTCATTTATTTTAACATTATATCCATGTTGATGTTCCAATTTACAAATATGTTGTGAAAACTGTTAAAAAAAAAAAAAAATTGTGTTAATCAAAGTTTTTTTTTTTTTTTTTTTTAATTTAATTTTTATTTTTTTAACCCATCTCAAAAGATCACATTTTAAAAGTATAATTGCAATACCATGGTACCGCGGTATTTTTGCTTAACTCATTCACTCCCAGCCATTTTCACCAGTGCAACCCCCTTCGCTCCCGGCCGTTTTACTGGATTTTGACTGATTTTGCAAGGCCCACAGAAAATTCTGTTCTATTGCTATATAAACATGGAACCCACCAAAAGAAAGATTAGACTCTCTTCTTTCAGCAGGAAAAAAAAAGTTAGTTCTTTAGAATTCTTCAGAAAATCAGCATTAGAAAATAGCTTAGTTTGAGCAATTTTCCAATTTCTGATGAAAAAAACAGGGAAATTGAGCTTTTTGTGAAAGCATACATTTCAAACATAACTTTGACTTTAACACAGCTATTTTTTGCTTTAGTAACATCGCAAACATCTGAATAATCTTTTCCTTTTACAAAATAACATAAACAACAAAAGAAATAGAGCTTTTGATAGCAATGTAATAATTTATTTACACATAACTAACTGAGAGATGACGTAGTTGTGGCTGCGACAGCAGGGTAAACTTTTCCCTCATCGCCGCCTGTCTCTGCTCGGCGAGGAGCACAGACTTAACGGTATCGTCCGGTGCACTGGTGGTCCCGGGTGTTCTGCTCGGTCGTCCGCCGCCTGATATCCTGGACGTCCATTCGGTCTTCCTTCGCCGGCGCCCCGGCCGTGCGGCCCGACCATTCGTTCCGTTGATTCGGGGATACGGGTCTTACCAAATGCACTACTGCCCTCCAGTGGCCAGTTTTATTGCTTTAAAATGGATTTTCAGCATTGTACTTTGGAGCTAAGTTGAATCTGAAACCAGAGATGTCTCTTGTGAAAAAAAACGTAAAAGACGTCTTTGGGACACTGAAACAATTAAAAATAGAACATGTTTATACGTTTTTGGGAACAAATGAGTTGAGGTTATCATACCGTCAAAATCTCATACTGGCACATGCCTTGTTGGGATACACACATACACATACAGTAGAGGTCCCTCTTGGCCAATTGGATGCCAGGAATGCTAGGCAATAGCCAATGGCAAAGCAACTATAAGTGTGTTACGTTCGGTCGACTCTAGGAGCTGCGAGTACCAGCCATACTGTATTTTTGCCTTCCGTATCCAGAAATTTCTTTCTTAACAAGAGGCAATATTTTCCCATTGAAGTGTGTCTTAACCTGAAAATGTGGAGACATTCTTCAGTAGAGGTTCCACTGTACTTGAATGGGAACCGTCAAATTTTGTTGTTTCACAATGTTCACTTCTTTGTATACAGTTACAATAAAGACCATTCTATACTATTCTATGCATGGAATGTGAGCAAAATGTTAAATACATGTATTTTTTATATATATTCTGCCATTATTGAAGCCTCAAATATTCTGGCCACTCTGATTAGCATTGAAACAATATTAAGTGGTTGCACACGTCCGCCTGCTTGGTTAATCACAGTGATGTTAAGCTGTATTTACAGATTGTGGCCAGCAAAATAGCATATTAGAAGCCCAATTAACATTTTTGTTGCCTGGGGCAACCTTAGAGTAGATCACATCTGTTTTTTGCTTTTTTTTCTTTCCCAGGCAAGCCAGCGTGCTGCACTGGTGTCCCGTACAGCAAATTTAACTTTAGGACAAAGGAGACACATCCCGTGATTAGCATGCTCATTAATTTGTCGGCTTTCATTTAAATCTCATTTTGAACGCCTCAAACCGTGAGCGCTTAAGCGGAATAATATTGTTGTGATTTCAAAACGGAGCGTCACGCCTCTTCACCAGAGGGCGTGGCCGCCTCGCACTAGCTTATTAGCATGAAAATATACGTGAAATGTGTTGCGATTTAATACACAATCAGTCTTTACAGTCTAGCTTATCACCTCTGTGCTTGAAGTTAATGTACTTTTGAAAGTTGGGAACAAGTTAAAGAATCAATTGTCGGTCATGAATGAATTGTAATAGGAAAGATGAGCAGAAGAGATAGCGACAGGTTTTACTGCTCGTGCTTGAAGGCAAACGACGTGATGGCCATCAAAGCCTGCCGCCCCGGATCAAATCAAGCTGAAGAGATTCACGAACGAGCTGACTATTGATTGACTGTTCGACGTTGACTGGATTTTTCTTAATTTCCTCTCCCTCCACTTCGGTTAAGACCTCCACCTGCCATGAAAGCGTTGCTTGTCCCGTCTTGGCAGCCCACCTAAATGATAGTGAACGTGATTAGCTTTTCACTCTGCCGGATTTCCGAATACTGCTGATGGTTGACGTTTTCGCTCTTGGCTGCCTGATAAAATAGTGATGACAATTGTCTTCTTTGGGATTTTGTCAGCATTAGTCCGAATGATAGAATACATTTGGGGTGGCACAAGGAATACTGTTTATATCTCAAGGAAATAGCTTGGATTCAATTAGTTCAATTTCGAGATTGTGCTTTTTTGTGGTTACAGTGGGGCAAATAAGTACTGTATATAGTCAACCACCAATTGTGCAAGTTCTCCCTTTTGAAAAGATTAGAGAGGCCTGTAATTGTCAACATGGGTAAACCTCAACCATGAGAGACAGAATGTGGAAAAAACAGAAAATCACATTGTTTGATTTTTAAAGAATTTATTTCCAAATTAGAGTGGAAAATAAGTATTTGGTCACCTACAAACAAGCAAGATTTCTGGCTGTCAAAGAGGTCGAACTTCTTCTAACGAGGCTCCACTCGTTACCTGTATTAATGGCATCTGTTTTAACTCATTATTGGTATAAAACACACCTGTCCACAGGTCACACTCCAAACTCCACTATGGCCAAGATCAAAGCCGTCGAAGGACACCAGAGACAAAATTGTAGACCTGCACCAGGCTGGGAAGACTGAATCTGCAATAGGTAAAACGCTTGGTGTAAAGAAATCAACTATGGGAGCAATTATAAGAAAATGGAAGACATACAAGACCACTGAGTATCTCCATCGATCTGTGGCTCCATGCAAGATCTCACCCCGTGGTGTCTAAATGATAACAAGAATGGTGAGCAAAAATCCCAGAACCACACTGGGGGACCTAGTGAATGACCTACAGTAAGCAGGGACCACAGTAACAAAGGCTACTATCAGTAACGCAATGCGCCCCCAGGGACTCAAATCCTGCACTGCCAGACATGTCGCCCTGCTGAGGCCAGTACACATCCAGGCCCGTCTGCGGTTCGATAGAGAGCATTTGGATGATCCAGAAGAGGACTGAGAGAATGTGTTATGGTCAGATGAAACCAAAATAGACCTTTTTGGTAGAAACACAGGTTCTCGTGTTTGGAGGAGAAAGAATACTGAATTGCATCCGAAGAACACCATACCCACTGTGAAGCATTGGGGTGGAAACATCATGCTTTGGTGCTGTTTTACTGCAAATGGACGAGGACGACTGATCTGTGTAAAGGAAAGAATGAATGGGGCCATGTATCGAGAGATTTTGAGTGGAAAAACTCCTTCCATCAGCAAGGGCATTGAAGATGAGACGTGGCTGGGTCTTTCAGCATGACAATGATCCCAAACACACAGCCAGGGCAACAAATGAGTGGCTTCGTAAGAAGCATTTCAAGGTCCTGGAGTGGCCTAGCCAGTCTCCAGATCTCAACCCCATAGAAAATCTGCGGAGGGAGTTGAAAGTCCGTGTTGCCCAACAACAGCCCCAAAACATCACTGCTCTAAAGGAGATCTGCATGGAAGAATGGGCCAAAATACCAGCAGCAGTGTGTGAAAAGCTTGTGAAGAGTTACAGAAAAAGTTTGGCCTCCGTTATTGCCTACAAAGGGTACATAACAACGTATTGAGATGAACTATTAGTATTGACCAAATACTTATTTTCCACCATGATTTGCAAATAAATTCCTTTAAAATCAAACAATGTGATTTTCTGGGTTTTTTCCACATTGTCTCTCATGGTTTACCCATGTCGACAATTATAGGCCTCTCTAATATTTTCAAGTGGGAGAACTTGCACAATTAGTGGTTGACTAAATACTTATTCGCCCCACTGTAGGTAGCAGTTTCATTTGGATTGCATTAATGTTATACAAGTTTCAATTACAAGCAGATAGTCGATCAGTGATGTTTGTGCGTTTCTCACGAGCAAGATTTTGTTTGATACAAGCACACAAAAACTCAAATGTTTGTCAGTTTCGCATCACTGATCTGTCTAGTATACATTACAACACTTTAGTAGCCACTGTAGAAAACCTGTAGGTCAACTGCCCAAAATCAACCTAAAATGGCTAGCTTACTACGTTAGTTTTTTGACATTTGTGTCAAGTTTGTCAACATTTTGTCTTGCCAAACGGTATCACATCAATCAAAATGGTAATGATTTGAGATTTTCCGTTTGGCAAACCCCAGCCAATAGTGCACACTTGTCAGCTTTTATTTTTTTATTGTTGTCTTTTACAGGATGACACACATTAAACCCACAGTAGCGGCTGTAAGTAGTTTGTTGTAAAGTCATATTCACAAAGGAGCTTGTAAACACGAGCCCGCCGCAGCCAGGTCAAACTCATTTCCATTGGGTGCGATGGTGATAAATTTATAAGTCTGAATATAAAGTGGTTCAGTGGAATAGTGTGATGGAGCTACAAAATGGAAAACTTTTTTTTTCTTTGTTGAGTAAGATGTACATAAGTTTTGAGAATAAAGTACATCATCAACTCATTGGCTGGATTGGACGTCGATTGCTATCAGGGCTGTTTTTGTCGACAATAGCCAAAATATTTCTCAACTAACAATTTTTTGATGACGATGACTAGAACATAACGAAATGAATGCAAGTTTTCGTCTGACGACAAGAGAAAGAGATGAAAATTCACCAGTTTCCGTCATAAGTTCACAATGGCTAGGTTCATACTTCAGGTCTTAATGCACAATTCCAATTTTTTGTCATATGTTTTTTTGGCGTGCCCATTCAGACTCCCTTTGTCCATTGAGCCCATTCAACTATTACGCATGCGCACTAATTCGCAGTCCGACACGCGCTGAGCGAACTGACCTGCATGAGCAGAAGAAGCATAACAAATAACTACGCACTGTGCTTGCATGACATCTGTTTGCCCCGACTCGGCCATGTAGGCAATACTGAAATATTGCTCATTTGATGCGCAGTCAGAAACCGAGCATTATCAGGCTTATCTTTTTCTTCATAGTAAAACCGAGTTTAAGCTAGGCGCAAACGCTAATGAACAGCTACATCGCTGCAGTCTTGCGTGCTGCTCTCACTCTTTGCTAGCGTAATTGCTGCAATAATTCCGATTTGGGATACTTGACAGTTCAGACCGCCGCCACATTCTAGAAAAATGTGGCCCAGATCAGATTTAAACCACGTTCGAAAGTGACCCAGATGGGATTTGAAATGGTCCACTTCTATGCGACTTGTTCCGTTCAGACCGTCAAGTTAATGCTTCACTCGAGTCGGAAAAGCACAAAAAAAATCGGATTTATTCAAGACCTCCAGTATGAACCCTAGCCAATGTGTCACATTTTCTTATTTTCGTATGTGGAGTTGCCATGCATCGTAGAAGAGTTTGATATTGTGTTACTTACAGTGGGGCAAATAAGTATTTAGTCAACCAGTAATTATGTAAGTTCTCCCACTTGAAAATATTTGAGAGGCCTGTAATTGTCAACATGGGTAAACCTCAACCATGAGAGACATAATGTGGAAAAAAAAAAAACAGAAAATCACATTGTTTGATTTTTAAATAATTTATTTGCAAATCATGGTGGAAAATAAGTATTTGGTCGATACCAAAAGTTCATCTCAATACTTTGTTATGTATCCTTTGTTGGCAAAAATAGAGGCCAAACGTTTTCTGTAACTCTTCACAAGCTTTTCACACACTGTTGCTTGTATTTTGGCCCATTCCTTCATGCAGATCTCCTCTAGAGCAGTGATGTTTTGGGGCTGTCGTTGGGCAACACGGACTTTCAACTCCCTCCGCAGATTTTCTGGCTGAAAGACCCAGCCACGTCTCATCTTCTATGCCCTTGCTGATGGAAGATTTTCACTCAAAATCTCTCGATACATGGCCCCATTCATTTTTTCCTTTACACAAATCAGTCGTCCTTGTCCCTTTGCAGAAAAACAGCCCCAAAGCATGATGTTTCCACCCCCATGTTTCACAGTGGGTATGGTGCAATTCAGTATTCTTTTTCCTCCAAACAAGAGAACCTGTGTTTCTACCAAAATGTTCTATTTTGGTTCCATCTGACCACAACACATTCTCCCAGTCCTCTTCTGGATCATCCAAATGCTCTCTAGCGAACCGCAGACAGGCCTGGACGTGTACTTTCTTCAGCAGGGGGACACGTCAGGCAGTGCAGGATTTGAGTCCCTGGCGGTGCATTGTGTTACTAATATTAGCCTTTGTTACTGTGGTCCCAGCTCTCTGTAGGTCATTCACTAGGTCCCCCTGTGTGGTTCTGGAATTTTTGCTCCCCGTTCTTGTTATCATTTTGACGCCACGGGATGAGGAGGGAGTTGAAAGTCCGTGTTGCCCAACGACAGCCCCAAAACATCACTGCTCTAGAGGAGATCTGCATGGAGGAATGGGCCAAAATACAAACAACAGTGCGTGAAAAGCTTGTGAAGAGTTACAGAAAACGTTTGGCCTCCGTTATTGCCAACAAAGGGTACATAACAAAGTATTGAGATGAACTTTTGGTATAGACCAAATACTTATTTTCCACCATGATTTGCAAATAAATTATTTAAAAATCAAACAATGTGATTTTCTGTTTTTTTTTTTCCACATTCTGTCCCTCATGGTTGCGGTTTACCCATGTTGACAATTACAGGCCTCTCTAATATTTTCAAGTGGGAGAACTTGCACAATTAGTGGTTGACTAAATACTTATTTGCCCCACTGTATGTGATGTGCTGATCGTGTATTACCATAACAAAAAAATGGCGATGTCCTTGTAGACTCTACAATTATGTGCTTGTCTTTCGATGTTCGTTTAAAATTGCTGGAAACATGTAGTCATCTATTCACAGACGAAAACATTTGGAGTAATGGTCGACTAAAACCAAATGAAATTTGAGTTTTCTTTGACTAAAACTAGACCGAGACAAACACATTTTGAGATGACTAAAATATGCCTACGACTAACTAATAAGTATTTTCGTCCAAAAGACATAGACGAAAATTAGGGCTGCCAAAATACCACTGATTGCTATCAATGTCACCCAATCAGTAAAGCATCATGAATGAGAATTTGAAAGGAATTGATTTGTTTTACAAAGCCAAAATTCAAGTCTTTAGTTACAGTGCAACTTTTCCCCAACAATCTTAAATTGAAGAGTTTTCAAGAAGTTCTGCATAATTTAAATCTAGTTTTGGTATTTACTGTAAATGACAGCGATGACACATTCCATGAGCACACAAACGGATGTCTGTGATTTCTATGAGTGCAAAACATTTTAAGACGCTCAACAATTTATCAAGCATATCTCCCCGCATGCCAGTCTTCGCCCCAAAGAGCGTCTTGTGATGCTAATTGACGCTTATTGATTAATGTTTTAAATCCGGGCATCCACTTAGCCCCGCCGTCAAGAATTCCCGACGTTTGATTTGCTCTTTCATGCCGTTAAGCGGCGCGCAAATGACAGCCACGCGTCTCCCATTCCTTTTACTCATCGCGTTTCATTATGTTTGGCTAAACCGCCCGCGCCATTAGCGCCGCTAGTATCATAAGTTATGAATGAGGCGCTTGGCACAACACGTCAACACTCGGGGCATCAGCGATGACATGACGAGATGCGCGCTAGTCTCCCTTCAGCGGGACTCGCTACGCGAAAACCCGACCTCTTTACATGCGCGCGCGGCTAATCAGAGCCGAAGTCGATCGGGCTCATCTCGCCATCAGATGGTTTGTTGCTTTCAAGTCCCCATGTGAGGATTAAACACATAAAAGCGAGCTGAGTTCATGCTCTGTCACCATGGCTCTAATGGGATTTACAGATCATTATGTGAGGCTTTAGGGAAGAAAATCCAACAGTCAAGTTTTGACGTTTTTTTTTTTTTTTTTTTTCACATTTATCTCGTTATTAGCAGCACGTCTTGGGATTCATTTGAGTCCTTCAACTTCCTCCTAACATGACTTCATCAGTCAGATGAGGGATGGGCATGAAACGATTGGGAGTCATTGTTAAATTTTGCATTTAAGTATGTGAATCATGGCTGCAAAATCATGGCGTAATGAGCGGAATATTTAGTTCAGTAGGTACAAGATGCTGCATTTTCAGCCTTCTGTTCTCACAGGCATTCATGTTTTTTTCATGCTTGTCTGTATAGCAGAGCCTTGAAAATCTCCACCATTTTTGTCACACTTCCATCATTTTCAATCGATGTTAGAAATCTACAGGAGAAATCAAGCCCCAACGCTAATTGCATTTTCTGCATGAAGTATGATCTTAAGCAGACATTTCCCACTGCTCGCCTGGCTAGGAGTCACCTGCGAAAGCCCCGTCAATCACCGTGACTGGCACTTCTCAAGTCAGCGAGCCTAATTTCTGTCTCTTTTTGATTGGTTTGTCAGCTTTTATCTGGGGACCCCATTTGCTTGGGTTTTTCTTTACCCTGAAAAGGACCTGTCAGTCAAGATGAATGACAGGACTCAGGCCCTGTGTGGGTAAAGGCAATGAAATGATTCCCAGCAGCTTCCTTCTCTGTAATGCAAGGTTGTCATGGTGGCAATAGGATGCACACTTGATTGTCTGTGTAAAGGTTTATTCAGTTACTTGATAAATTGCTCATGTTATTAACTCATGTACATATAGTTTGACCCAGTCCGTTTTTTTCATACTGACAGCAAAACAGCATTTCTTAAATATTCTTTCACCTTGAAATATGATGACCTTTATTAAGGTGACCTGAAATAGGAATTGACGGCAATACATGTCTAATCCATTTTGCCAACCAGTGGGGCAAATAAGTATTTAGTCAACCACTAATTGTGCAAGTTCTCCCACTTGAAAATATTAGAGAGGCCTGTAATTGTCAACATGGGTAAACCTCAACCATGAGAGAAAGAATGTGGAAAACAAACCCAGAAAATCACATTGTTCGATTTTTAAAGAATTTATTTGCAAATCATGGTGGAAAATAAGTATTTGGTCAATACCAAAACTGCATCTCAATACTTTATGTACCCTTTGTAGGCAATAACGGAGGCCAAACGTTTTCTGTAACTCCTCACAAGCTTTTCACACACTGTTGCTGGTATTTTGGCCCATTCCTCCATGCAGATCTCCTCTAGAGCAGTGATGTTTTGGGGCTGTCGTTGGGCAACATGGACTTTCAACTCTCTCCACAGATGTTCTATGGGGTTGAGATCTGGAGACTGGCTAGGCCACTCCAGGACCTTGAAATGCTTCTTACGAAGCTATTCCTTTGTTGCCCTAGCTGTGTGTTTGACATCATTGTCATGCTGGAAGGCCCAGCCACGTCTCATCTTCAATGCCCTTGCTGACGGAAGGAAATTTTCACTCGAAATCTCTCGATACATGGCCCCATTCATTTTTTCCTTTACACAGATCAGTCGTCCTGGTCCCGTTGCAGAAAAACAGCCTTAAAGCACGATGTTTCCACCCCAATGCTTCACAGTGGGTATGGTGTTCTTCGGATGCAATTCAGTATTCTTTCTCCTCCAAACACAAGAAACTGTGTTTCTATCAAAAGTTCTATTTTGGTTTCATCTGACCATAACACATTCTCCTAGTCCTCTTCTGGATCATCCAAATGCTCTCTAGCGAACCGCAGACGGGCCTGGACGAGTACTGGCTTCAGTAGGGGGACATTTCTCGCATTGTAGGATTTGAGTCCCTGGCGGCGCATTGTGTTTCTGATAGTAGCCTTTGTTACTGTGGTCCCAGCTCTCTGTAGGTCATTCACTAGGTCCGCCCGTGTGGTTCTGGGATTTTTGCTCACCGTTCTTATCATTTTAATGCCACGGGGTGAGATCTTGCATGGAGCCCCAGATCGAAGGAGATTATCAGTGGTCTTGTATGTTTTCCATTTTCTAATAATTGATCCCACAGTTGATTTCTTTACACCAAGCGTTTTACCTATTGCATAGTCAGTATTCCCAGCCTGGTGCAGGTCTACAATTTTGTCTCTGGTGTCCTTAGACAGCTCTTTGGTCTTGGCCATAGTGGAGTTTGGAGTGTGGCTGACTGAGTTGTGGACAGGTGTCTTTTATACCGATAATGAGTTAAAACAGGTGCCATTGATACAGGTAACGAGTGGAGCCTCGTTAGACCTCGTTAGAAGAAGTTAGACATCTGACATTCAGAAATCTTGCTTGTTTGTAGGTGACCAAATACTTATTTTCCACTCTAATTTGGAAATAAATTCTTTAAAAATCAAAGTGATTTTCTGATTTTTTTCCCACATTCTGTCTCTCATAGTTGAGGTTTACCCATCTTGACAATTACAGGTCTCTCTCATCTTTTCAAGTAGGAGAACCTGAACAATTGGTGGTTGACTAAATACTTATTTGCCCCACTGTATCATTGGGTTGGATTGGATGTCAATCGCTGTCAATGGCAATGAGTGAGTTAACTTGTTACGTTTAGACAGATGTCGTCATGTGAAATTCTGTTGTGTTTTGAAAACACTGTTACTCAAGATAGCTCCTGAATGGAAGTATTGGGCGCTTAAATTCCGAGTGACTCATAATGGATCATCTCTGAAGTTGTGACTCAGCTGTGCATCGCAGTCACGCGAGGCAGTTTTTTCCAAGTCGCTGCTGGAAGATCACCAAGTCGCCCAGCTGTTCTGCCAAAACAGGAAACTCATACCCATCGTTTGAACTGACAGGTCTGTGATGACCTTTGAATTCCTAAACTAGTTCAAAGACAAGAAGAAGATGCTTTAAGCACAACTGGCTGTTTCCTACATGTGACAATAATCTTCCATATCCTTCATATGCCGGGACTACAGTTGTAATTTTGTTTAAAAAAAAAAAAAAAAAAAAAACATTAAAAAAAAACATGAAGTCTTCAAGAACATGTGGGAAAATGTTTTATGATGTGTTGGCCATAATTCGAAAATGTATGTTTGACACATAAAGACAACACTAAGCTGAAGACCCACACTGAAATCATCCAGCTGTTCTAATAAGTAAAAAATCTCTGTGTTCTGCTGCGTTTTAAAATATTAAGCAAATTATTACTTCCGCCAGTCGGTGAAATCTACTGGTGGGTCTTATTTATTCGGTTTCGTATGTCTGTTTTTCTGGATGTTTGTCTTCAAAATAAATCAAGAACGAATAAAGGGACTATCAAACTTGCAAGATATGGTTATAAAACGGAAGAAGTGATTAGATAGCGTACCGCACGTAACATGTCACCTTTGCTCATTAATATTTATGAGTTTCTTAAAAACTATGTCAAAAATCTGGGGGTCAAATTTGATTCTGATTTTAAATTTGAGAAGCAGATTTCTTGTGTCGTACGGGACTGTTTTTATCAGCTTCGCCAGATTGCTGAGGTGAAATCCATTGTTTCACGCTCTGATTTGGAGAAATTGATTCATGCTTTTGTCATAACGCGGCTGGATTATGGTAATTCTTTCTATGCAGGTGTCGGTCAGGCTGCACTGGCCCGTCTGCAACTTGTACAAAACTCTGCTGCTCAACTTCTAACTAGAATCCGTAGGCGCGAACATATCACCCCGATTTTAGCATCTCTTCACTGGCTCCCAGTATATTACCGGATACATTTTAAGATATTATTATTTGTTTTTAAATGTTTGAATAATCTTGCGTTTATGACCTCATCTTTTATTTATTTTATTTTTTTAATGTGTTTCTTTCATCTTTGAATGGTAACTTATTTTGCTGTTTTATGGTATGTAGAGCACTTTGGACTCCTTTGCAGATCTTTTAAATGTGCTATACAAATAAAGTTGATTGATTGATTGATTGATTGATTGATTGATTGATTGATTGATTGATGACGTTAGCAACTGTTGCTGGGGGGGGGTCAAAATCGTGTTTGTCCCTCATGCTAGATGCATGTAAAAAGTGTAAGAACAACATGTTTTCTCAGCTAAACCTACCAATTCTGTCCGAAAATGATGTCCCTGGTGCCAAATTCACTGGTAAATATGTGGAAGAACATACAAATGTTTAGTTAAAGAGATGGCTTGAATGCAAGTGCTGTAAAAGACGGGAAAAAGTGCCGACCCTATCCAGCGGTAGCTTTTTTTTTATACCTTTTTCTTGCGTGCATTGCCTTACACCACAGACAATGACAGTCTCCTATATGAACAAGCTGTCCTTTACCACCATATGCCCTGTCTTATATTTTATATCCTCTGGTTGTCTTACGTCTCTCTACGACCGTTGTTGGGGGTAATTCATATAACTATTTTTGTGTAGCAATCGCAAATGCTACTCAGTGACAGCCAACGAACACTTTTAATTTTTTCAATAATAACAAATCTTAATTCTATTAATTTATTGGCATTTCCCCCTCACTAAGGTTGTTTCTTTACAACAGAAAAGGTAAAGCTGTTAAATCTAGAGCTTACCTGTAGGCATGAACAGGCTTACTACAAAAAGAGCAAGGCTAAACATGGCTAATTTATTTAAATATCCATATTTTAGAAAAAAATAGGCTTAAATTACTGTTGTGCTATATAAATAGAATTTAATTTTTTTTCAGGTCAATCATCGATAGACAGAATCAGCACTGCAAAAGGCCACGCTAAAAAATAAGTAAAACTTAAAATGGCTTACCTCTTCAGGGCTGGCTGTGGCAGGCAATGGATCAGGATTGTCATCTGTAGGTGAATGGCTTCACCTTGCTGGCGTTAAACTGGTCTTTTGGACGTTTGCAAAAGTTGAGCCATTGTTCATTTTTTCACTCTTAAGTTTTTGGCTTCGGGAAGCGTACGAAGAAAGCATTCTTCATATGTGGACAGTCGTAATGTCTAAAGTCGTTTCTACAAGTTCCATAGCAGCAGCAGCATTTACTCGGCATGTTCGTTTTTGAAAGATTACCAGCAGAAAACAAACAGTACTAGCATGGGTTGTATGCGAGTGCGCATCTATGTTGACCCCCTTCCGGTTCACGATGGTGACGTCACGCAGCCTTGCGGTCTAAAGATAGCATTCATGCGGTACGCTATTTATTGGTAATGAGGTCAAAAGTCACAGAGGTCTGGTTTTCCTAAATCAAAGTGATTCAGCATTATTCTCAAATCATTAAATTAGGGCTGTCAAAATTATCGCGTTAACCCGTGGTAATTAATTTTTTAAATTAATCACGTTAAAATATTTGACGCAATTAACGCACAGGTCCCGCTCAGACAGTATTCTGCCTTTTGGTAAGTTTTACAGCAAGGCTTTTGTGCTGTCTAACAGCGAACTCTTGTGGTCGCTTTGCGACATGGTTTGTTTTCTTGTCAGTTCATTATGGCTGCAGGACGTCTCGGGCTGACGCCTACGTTGTGATGTTGTGCTTATACGATCCTTGGACAAGATTTGTCCGTAAGTATGGTTGTTGTAAAGAATGTACATATTATGTTAGTAAGCGAAATGTTCTATTTTTTGTATGAGACGCTTTTTGTTTATGTTTAGTGAACCTGTATAGCGTGCTAAGCTAACGTTGTTGCTAATGCAATGCTTGTGTACTTTTTTTTGGTAGTTTTACGACGGTCTAAAGAGGACAATGGTTTGAGGCTATTTTATTAATAAATCAGATGAAAAAGGAAGAAGTCTGATTATTAAGGCGTCGTTCACTAGCTGTCTAGCTTTGGAAAAAGTAGACGCTTCGGAGTGAGGACAGCATAGACAGATTTAAATGACAGTAGAGTGAAATGCCCACTACAGTCCTTATGTACCGTATGTTGAATGTACAGTGGGGAGAACAAGTATTTGATACACTGCCAATGGGTTTTCCCATTTACAGTGTATCAAATACTTGTTCTCCCCACTGTATATATCCATCTTGTGTCTTATCTCTCCATTCCAACATTTTACAGAACATATATATATATAATTTACAGAAAAATATGGCATATTTTATAGATGGTTTGAATTGCGATTAATTACGATTAATTAATTTTTAAGCTGTAATTAACTCGATTAAAAATTTTAATCGTTTGGCAGCCTTACATTAAATATTATTCACATTTTTAAACAAGCCCATTAAGTGTTTTCTCTTTCAAAAAGGGAAAGGTTGAAAATTATCATTCCAAATGATTACACTAAAAAGGTGTTCAAGGCATTTAATTGGCTAAAGGTCAAACCCAAAAAAATGCAGTTTTTACTTTTTTATGGCCACAGCAGGTGTAAATACAGCATATCAGTGCCATAAACGGTGCAAATCTGGGACAAACCTGTAATTAATCATTAATACTGATCACAAGGGCCTTTTGACAAAATTTCAAAAAGTTTCAGTTAGGCATGTGCCGGTATGATATTCTGACGGTATGATAAACTTAAGCCAAAATATCACGGTTACACGGTACCGCAATTACTTCTCTAAAATGTGTTACTTTAAGATATCTGGGTTAACTTTTTTCCATTGAACAGGATTTTTATTTTTCAAAACATATTAGCAAATTGGAACATAGGTATAATGTTCAAATAAAATAAAAAATATTCTAAATAAAATTTAAATAAATGCAGTCCTTTCGGTGAGCCTAAAGCCACAGCTCAAAATTATTACCATCAGAACAAAAATAATTGCATTATTTTCCATAAAAAGTACGTGTGTTTGACTCCTATCCTGTTTACATTATACACACTTTCTCAACGCAGACAGTTGCCATAGAAAAATTAACACCATGTTTTACCACCGCTAGACACACTAAACACACTCGAGTTAACTCTTGTAGCTGGTGGGAAATGTTAATGACAGCGTTTACTAACCTTTAATTTTGTATAAATGCGAAATCATATTGGAGGTATTGCCTCCTCGGAAGCCACCTTCCGCAAACATGTTTTACTTGTCGATTGACCCTCCTCTAAGCCGCGGCCGTCTGTAACATTTCTGTAGCCGAAGTATTCCCATACTAGCGATTTCGTTTTCTTCGATGGGGGTAAAAAAAGTTCAAGAGTTTCCCCTCCTCTAGCCATCGTGTAGCACAACTGACTCACTGACACCGAGCAACAACCGGTGGGGGAGGGTTGAGCCTTGCATCTGCGAGGGATTTCTCCATGCATTTTTGGGACATAAAAAAATAGCTCATACCTTAGGGACGGTATGACGGAATTTTTTTGCAGTTTTGAAACCTTGACGTTTACATACCATGGTATACCTTGAAACCGGTAATCCGTACATGTCTAGTTTCAAATGCCAAAGCATCACAATGCTCAGAATGATGTCATCCTTTTGTTCTGACAAATACAATAAGAGACCTAAATAAAAAAAAAAAGAGATTGTTAACAACTTTAAAAGAGTATTTTTGGCAAGTACCGTCTGCGTACTCCATGTGACATCAGTCGCCTGTATGTATTCTTTGTATGTCCGGGCCAGGAAAAACATCCAAGCTCAACTAAATTTGAAGAAATCTGGCCGGCGCCTGACATCAGCCTGTAGGCAAGCACCAGTCACTGGTGCCAGTAACAGACTTAAAAAGGGGAATACTAACACACATGTACTGTATGTACACTGGAAAGGTCACACTGCAGTGGTCCAGATGGGATCTGACAAGAGCTTTGGACCAAGCATCTCTCTTCCCCCTGTAAGCAAGACTGGATTTTTAACAGATGTTCTTGAGGAAGAACCGGTTGGGTGTCAAGAGTCACCTAAGGCCTCTTTATACAGAGAAAGCAACCCTGTGGTATTATTAATGTAAATATAGAGGTCAGGGAGAGGGTAATGCTTCCCCCAGAGCATGAATAGTAAGTCCACCATAGCACTGATATCTTTGTTTTGAGTGCAGCGTTGTGTATCATGAACGTTTTAGCTATAATATAATGTAGGCTGTATTGTTAAACTACCGTACTTTTTGGACTATAAGTCGAACCCTAGTATAAGTCGCACCAGCCATTAAAAGCCCAACAAAGAGGGAAAAAAACATACATAAGTCGCACTTTTGGGGGAAATTTACTTGATAAAATCCAACACATAGAACAGATATGTCATCTTGAAAGGCAATTTAATATAAAAATACAATAGAGAACAACATGCTGAATAAGTGTGCAGTATGATAACGTTACATGATGCATGAACAGCGAAATGCGAAGATATTGTCCTCACCAGGATGCTACGGCTCGGTCCTGGTTATATAGCGAGCTAAACTCCCAAATGACGATGCTGGGCATCCGTATAATTTGCTGACTTTATTCTGGCCGTCGTTATGACACCATAATTTGAAGAGTGAAAATAAAAATAGAAATAATACAAATCAATTTTGTCCTCGATACCAAACAGGTTCTCATCAGTGTAAATAAATGATAATTAGCTGCTATTACAGCAATGACACAAACGGTTAGCATGCGTTCGCTAGCATTAGCACATCGTTTAAACAACCTCACAACTGGCTCTAAGGTATACACAGGTGTTGCCTCTGTAGAGATATTTTACAACCATAAACAATGAACGTAGGTTCCCAGCCGTGTTTCTATCTCTCGCCCACTTGCTCAGACGCTGCGTAGCTGTCAGTCTTCTTCTGGCGTGTGAGCGCTCTTCTTCACGTAAACAAGTGTGAGTGCGCCACCACGTGGGCGTGAAAGTGCCACAAACTAAAAGCATGCATTTCAATATAAAAAACTTAATAATACATTTGAACACACATTGCCAAAGGCAGAACGTGAACGTGGCCATAGCTATTAAGTTATTCAGATAACTATAGCATAAAGAACATGTTAACAAGTTTACCAAACCATCAGTTTCACTCCAAAACACCAAAATATCATGTGAAATGATATCATAATGTGTTAATAACTTCACACATAAGTCGCACCCCCAACCAAACTATGAGGAAAAAAACTGCAGCTTATAGTCCGAAAAATACTGTATATAAGGACTTTAAATCAGTTCAGGTACTTTACCTGGTTTACAACACATATCTTTTTTCAGGTCTTGTTTGGCTAGTAAACCTTTATTAGAAGACGTATTGGAGTGGTGGCAGTAATAATAATAATAATATTGCATTTTATTTATAACGCACTTTACATTTGAAAAATCTCAAAGTGCACATTGGCAAAAAAGAAAATAATAAATAAAATGAAGACTAAGAATAAGAGTAAAAGCAAAACAGACATAAGCACAGATAAAATCAGATACCAATCAGATAAAAGTAAAACAGTCAAATAAAATAAGCTAGAATAAGCTTTTTTAAAAAGGTGAGTTTTTAGTCCTTTTTTAAATGCATCCACCATCTGCGGGGCTCTGAGGTGGTCTGGGAGGGCGTTCCACAGACGGGGAGCAGCAGCTGTAAAGGCCCTGTCTGTCGCCCATAGTCTAGCAGAGTCCTGGGCGGGAGTAGACGGTGCTGTTGGCCTGACCGGGTTCTGGCTGAAGTATGTGATGTGAGGAGTTCGGTGAGGTAGGTGGGGGCTACACCGTGTAGACAGTGATGGGTGTGAAGGAGGATTTTGAATTCAATACGGAATGAATGATGAACGGCAGTGAATGATCATGTTTCAGTGTGATAATTCACTGCCAGAACCCACTGCCAGAACCAACCTAAAGCAGTTAATGCCAGTGAATGAGTTAGGTAAGCTAGGAAATAGGGGTGTGACAAAATATCGAAACGGTGATATATTGTGGTACTTTGTATCCCATAGGGTTATCGATTTGCTCCTGCCAAGAATCGAGATATCGTTTTAAAAAGGTGTCAATGTCTAAAATAAAAATGAACGAACAAGTTGCTACCAAAATCTTTCACCATAATAGTGTCTCAGTTAACTCTAAGGCTGCATTGACGGTGCTCGACGCCCAATCCATTTTTAATTGGGAATGTTCGTTCATTTGAAACCAGAGCATTTACAGTCATTCTGTCCGATTTTTAGGGCATTTACAGGTCACTTGCTGTTCATTTTAAGGCACATACAGGTCATTTTCTATTGAGTTTGAGTCACTGCTTATTCGTTTGGGTGATTCCCAGGTCACTGTTCTGTAGGGGTGTAACGGTACACAAAAATCTCGGTTCGGTACGTACCTCGGTTTTGAGGTTCATTTTCGGTACGGTAAGAAAACAAAATGCAAAATATAAATGTGCTAGTTGTTTATTACACAATTTTGTGCTTTCAACAATAGAAACATTAGCCTATACAAAGCGAGAATTCTGCTCAAAAATAGAAAATACAATATTCTGAAATGTCTTTTGACTTTTTCTTTAAAAAAATATCTGATGTGCAAAATTGAACAGTTGCAACACTGAACAGTTTCAAGTTTCTCATATTAACTTTATGACCACAGCCTCGAAAAGTAAGGGTTATTTAGGGCTGTCAAACGATTAAAATTTTTAATTAAGTTAATCACAGCTTAAAAATTAACTGTGATTAATCGCAATTCAAACCATTTGTAAAATATGCCATATTTTTCTGTAAATTATTTTTGGAATGGAAAGATAAGACACAAGACGGCTATATACATTCAACATAATGTACATAAGTACTGTATTTGTTGATTATAACCATAAAACCACAAGATGGCATTAAACATTTTTTTTCCCTGCAAAAACAAACACACAACAGAGCCTTAGAACATTCGTTCATTTGCTGCCATCCCTTCCACTTCAAATGGATTGGACGGCTACAAGTGATAAACTCCAATTCACAGTAGGAGCTTGTTTTTCTGTTTATTCGTTGTTTGTAGAATATCCTAGAATGATTTCCTGACCAATGTATCTATAATCGTTGTATCGCCATATCGTCAGATATCGTTATCGTGAGCTTTGTATCGCAAATCGTATCGTGAGGTACCAAGAGGTTCCCACTCCTACTAGGAAAGTGTATTTTCACCATTTCTTAATAGAAAGTAATAACGCTCATGTAATTCGGGTAATCTTTACAATTTAACACACAAACCTATTTAGGATCACCCAGTGAGTCCCGTAAGGCAGGGAGGTGAAAGAACAAGCAACAATCTCAGATGCTTTGAGAACCAGACAAAAAATTGTTCCCTGCACCCTTGTTTATACGGTAGTATCAGAGTGGCGGTTTGTTTGTGTGTGGTGCTATCAGTGTAGTCGTCGTGCAGTCTTATCGGTGAGCTTGCACTAGGACGTTCTTCCTCGAGACCCGCCCGCTTGGCGCCCCACAAGGGAGGTTTTTATCTCTGCCGGTGTTCCACATTATTGATGGCGGCGTCCGTATTGACAGGCGCCGCCACGTCAGGAAAGGCAAAATAGGAGTTTGATATGACATACTGTGGCTCTCAGCAGGACCCATAAATAACGTTGACACATTTTTGTATGCATGGAAAGGCCTCTGATTCAGCCTCCCATATAAAATATACTTCTATTATGGAATGTATTTGTCAAGTGGCGGCGTGATGGATGGACTCGTGTTTAGCGCTTGGCAGGTGGATGCGACCCGCCTCGCTGGGGTGGATTCGCTAAGCAAGCGGGGGGCTGGTGGAAGGAGGAGGTTGTCGATGCAATTATTCAACATGAAGGGGGGGAATCATCTCAGCACCTGCTTTCTCTTTCACGTCATGCATTATAGTGACAGCATCCTTTCTTGCTGATCGGAAACTTACTAGCGTACAGTAGATGAGACACAGAGGACAAACACGACACGAGATTGTCTTTGGTTCAAACTCGGCAGGCTGCGAAATTGACTTTTTTACCACGCAAATTCTAGCTATAGTAGTAATTGTCTGATTATGAAAATGAAAAAAGCAACACAGATTTTCTGCAATAAAATTTAGGAGAAAATAGTTTGGAAAAGTTCATGTCAAAACAGTTAAACTGTAAGATTATAAACTAACCATTTTCCGGCACAGGTCGCATAGAAGTGGAGATTTCAAATACGATCTAGTTCACTTTCGTACGTGGTTAAAATCCGATCTGAGCCACATTTTTCCAGAATGTGGCTGCGGTCTGAACTGTCAAGTATCCCAAATTCATGCAGCAATTAGGTCAACAAAGAGCGAGAGAGGCATGGAGGACAGCAGCGATGGAGCTGTGCATTAGCGTTAGCGCCTAGCTTAAACTCTGTTTTTAGGGAGGAGGCGGACTTGACAAGTCATTAAAAAAATTAAGTGGGGAAAAAAGATAAGCCTGAGAATGCTCGGTTTTCTTTGTGCGCCAAATGAGCAATATTTCAATATTGCTTACGTGCCTAAGAGTTGGGGCAAACTGACCGTATCTGTCTGCGTCAAGCACGAAATCTGCGTTCTATCTTGCGTTTTATCAATCCATATAAACTTTGAAAATAAGACTTAACGGGGACTATTTATGTCTAATTTGTGTCCTCTTCTTAGAAATCAAAATTATTTACCCTAGAATGACGTAGATCCAGCATGTGTCGTCATGTTTTGATGACTGTTTTTGGACTGTGAGTTAGTGCACATGCTTATTACGGGCACAGCAAAAATTTGATATGACAAAGTTCAGACCGCAAGTCTTAATGGACAACTCCCTAATTTTTTTTGTGTTTTTCCCTACTCGAATATTTGACGTTCTGAACAGGACAAGTCGCATAGAACTGGACCATTTCAAATCCGATCTGGGTCCCTTTCCAATGTGGTTTAAATCCGATCTGGGCCACATTTTTCCAGAATCCTCTTCTTAAAAATTAAAATTATTTACCCTAGAATGACGTAGATCCAGCATGTGTAGTCATTTGTTTTGATGACTGTTTTCGGACTGTGAGTGCACATGCTAATTACAGGCACAGCAAAAAATGGATGTGACAAAAAAATCCATTAAGACCATTTCAAATCCCTTTCCAATGTGGTTTAAATCCGATCTGAGCCACATTTTTCCAGAATGTGGTGTCGGTCCAAACTGTCAAGTCTCCCAAATCGGAATTCATGCAGCAATTACAGTCGGGCAAATAAGTATTTAGTCAACCACTAATTGTGCAAGTTCTCCCACTTGAAAATATTAGAGAGGCCTGTAATTGTCAACATGGGTAAACTTCAACCATGAGAGACAGAATGTGGAAATAAAAAAACAGAAAATCACATTGTTTGATTTTTAAAGAATTTATTTGCAAATCATGGCGGAAAATATGTATTTGGTCAATACCAAAAGTTCATCTCGATACTTTGTGATGTCCCCCTTGTTGGCAATAATGGAGGCAAAATGTTTTCTGTAACTCTTCACAAGCTTTTCACACACTGTTGCTGGTATTTTGGCCCATTCCTCCATGCAGATCTCCTCTAGAGCAGTGATGTTTTGGGGCTGTCGTTGGGCAACATGGACTTTCAACTCCCTCCACAGATTTTCATTGGGGTTGAGATCTGGAGACTGGCTAGGTCACTCCAGGACCTTGAAATGCTTCTTACGAAGCCACTCCTTTGTTGCCCTGCCTGTGTGTTTGGGATCATTGTCATGCTGAAAGACCCAGCTATGTCTCATCTTCAATGCACTTGCTGATGGAAGGAGATTTTTACTCAAAATCTCTCGATACGTGGCCCCATTCATTCTTTCCTTTACACAGATCAGTCGTCCTGGTCCCTTTGCAGAAAAACAGCCCCAAAGCATGATGTTTCCACCCCCGTGCTTCACAGTGGGTATGGTGTTCTTCGGATGCAATTAAGTATTCTTTCTCCTCCAAACACGAGAACCCGTGTTTCTACCAAAAAGTTCTATTTTGGTTTCATTTGACCATAACACATTCCCCCAGTCCTCTTCTGGATCACCCATCAGGCTTATGGGTGTGCGTAGTATGAACCTAGCCTTAGTAATATCATAAGAAATCTTTTTTTTTAACGCGCAACATTACAAGAATTTCTTGATTTTTCAGCTATCCTGGAACATATTCCCGGTGATAGACAGGTGTTATCCGCCAAAATAAAATGTCTGATCTGTTAATCACTTGCATCCCTTTGCTTTGTGTTTGTTTACCATTCAATTCAAAAGCGCCAAATTTGCCCTTAAGTAAACTTGTAGAGGTACGTGTCACCAATCTGGCGCACCTGGCCTTCCCTCATCCCACCATAATGGGGGCGCTACCATACTGGAAATTGACTTTCCTCACATCTGCTCTTATAATAAATGGGGATTTGTATGGGCAAATAAATGAGCTTTCCATCATCTCAAACGAACAAACGATGGGCAGAATTGAGCCCAAAGATGGAGAACTCCTCCTTATTCACTCATTAAGGCGGCAAATACATCAAAAGATCTTTACAATGATCCTCATTCTCACGCGCTGCCGCTTGGCCGGCCCAATTAGGGGGACAAAGGAGGCGGTAATTACAGATTTTAAAGAAGTAGAATACTGTATGTAATCACATGGATCAAAACACAATTAAAACTTCAGCTCAACCTGTTATCGCCAGCTGATGAGCTTCAACCCCCCAACCCCACCCTCACTTCTCAGATCTTAATACTTGAAATCAGAAGGCGGGTGGGTTGTTTGCCGACGGATGTCTAAAAAAACTACCTCTCGCGCCCAACAGTAAATTAATCGCATCGCTTATTTCGCCGCCCCGCGGACGTTTAATGCGAGCCTTTGGAGACGCCGCTCAAATCTTCTTGCTTTGTAATTGGCTGTCGACTTCAATAATTGATTTGAACAAATGTGAAATGGATGAGAGGGTCTAAGTGTTCTCCATCACACGCTTTCTCGGTTCAGCAAGTTCTCGGGCGACTGCTCGGAGACACCGAGGAGTCGAACGGATTTGTTGATTCTTGGGATTCGATTGCTGAAAAGTCGACGGCATTGGTCATGGCCGTACCTATGTTCGCATCCAATTAATGCGCATAGACAGTATTCTTGGATACCTTTGTTATCACACGTTACATGTTCGTATATGATTTTCATTGGAAGTTAGTCAATGTCTATGGAACTGTGTTATGAAGCAACCAAAACCGATACCGCTACCCTGTGGATAGTAATTTTAGCATTAATTTTGTATTCTTGAAATGACAAAGGATTGACTTATTTTTATTACTTTTATATGGATTTTCACCTTTTAAGGAATTATCTTGTGACTATGTTTTTAGTCGATGAAAAACTGAATATTTTTGTGTTCAGAAGTTGAAATTCAAAACATAGATTTCACTATCAGTTGACGGGGCTCGATGCAGATCCATAGGGGGCCTACTTATTTTCAAAAACGTAAAATTCAAATATTTTCAAGACCAAAGCCGCTAGCGACCTAAAACCAAAATAGGATCCTCCCTTAGGCATATATGAGCCTCCATGAGCAGGGACATAAAAAAATTCAAATTCCCGAATAAAATCCCGATTATTTTTTTATACAAGAATAGCAAATCTTAAAATGGCTAAAAAAATTCTCAAATTTTCCCCTAGTTGCACAAAAATCACCAAATGCAGAGATAATCACCTATATTGTCAGGATCAATAGCAATATTTAATATATCGGTTTTGGCCTGAAAAGCGACAACAACAGCTAATAAGTCACTCAATTTTCACATCAGAAACTTCATACATGAGGAAAGCATGCAGAGTCATGTTATTTTTACTCAACAAAAGCAAAATTAGCATTTTTCTATTTAAAATCACAACTTATTTAGGTTGAATTCCGATGTTACTATTGCCTCAGCATGTCTTGCAGGCTATCTGGCCCTTGTCGTTGTAAGATTGAAATGTTACATAAAATAAAACACATAAAATGCACATATTTTATGTATGGTAGAAATGTCTAAGTTACATTTTTATTTTTTTTTTTGCCAAAAAAAATGGGCAGTTTGCCGAAAATGTATTGTAAGAATTAGGGGTGTCAAACGATTAAAATTTTTAATCGAGTTAATTACAGTTTAAAAATTAATTAATCGTAATTAATCGCAATTCAAACCATCTATAAAATAGGCCATATTTTTCTGTAAATTATTGTTGGAATGGAAAGATAAGACACAAGATGGATATATACATTCAACATACGGTACATAAATACTGTATTTCTTTATTATAACAATAAATCAACAAGATGGCATTACCATTATTAACATTCTGTTAAAGCGATCCATGGATAGAAAGACTTGTAGTTCTTAAAAGATAAATTTTAGTACAAGTTATAGAAATTTTATATTAAAACCCCTCTTCATGTTTTCGTTTTAATAAAATTTGTAACATTTTCAATCAAAAAGTAAACTAGTAGCCTGCCATTGTTGATGTCAATAATTACTTGCACAATGCTCATGGGTGCTGAAGCCTATAAAATCAGTCGCACCCAAGTGCCAGCAGAGGGCGGCAAAACTCCGAAAAACACAGCTTTCACTGTGCTGTCATTTTAATCTATTGAGCAGGGCATTTGTGCGTTAATTGCGTCAAATATTTTAACGGGATTATTTTTAAAAATTAATTACCGCTCGTTAACGCGATAATTTTGACAGCCCTAGTAAGAATGTAAAGTTACGCAGTTGTGTATGGATACATCATGGCGGCCATCACAAAACAAAGAGCTTTTTACATTGAAAATTCTTGTAATTAAATGCGTACATCCCGGAATTTCTATCGATATCAATATAAAACAGTCTAGATTCTTGGTTAAAAGCAAAAAACCGGGCATTTATCATTCATTTTACGTAAATATTTCAAGCTAAAGTTACGCTAGTATTTTTTCCCAGATTCATTTTTTTCACAACCTTCTGAAGTGCATGCGTGGTGCTGTTTTATGTAATAATTACCTTGAATCCTCGACCAAATCACTCTTGAGACACTCCTGCCTGCTTGTATGCAGTAAAACTTTCGTCATTTTCCACCTAAATCCGGCGTTTGAACGCAGCATGTATTTTTGTCGTGTATAGCAGTGAAAGCTGCACGACGCTCTGCCTGGCCCGGCGTCTTAGGGGAACGCGTAGAGCAGTAGGAACGGTGAGAGCTGTCTAGTCAACTGATGGTGACGTCTGTGTTCAAAAATTCTCTAAATTATTAATCAATTACCAAACTAGCTTTTGAATCATCCTGGGAAACTTATTGTATATTTGTCACCCCAGTGTCACACTGAGCAGAAATATACCAAGTGGGAGTCTGCTACAAACTCGATCAGTCTCACAGTTTAACGGCTAATCACCAATGAATTCCTAACAATCAATTAAACAAGATGACATACAACATACTAAAACAGACTCTTTTTATACTCCTCTTCATGTTGTGCTTCCTCCCTTGTATCTCATCCCCACTCGCGCTCCGTATTCCGGCGTATCGCAGCCTCCTTGTCATCACAATGAATTGGATTTGTCCCCTTCAGTGCAAACAACAATAGACGAGCGCCGGGGACCTTCACGGAAAACAAATCGCCGCCTCCCGTCGCCGGCGGGGGAATAGTTGTATACGTGTCTGCGCACATGTGCGCCCGTGTCGCTGATGTGGCTGAGGGCAGCGATGAGGAAGAGGCCCGTGCCACCGAGGCACCCTGGGTCGTTTATTAACATGTCACCCTCGCCTATCTGCGCGGCGAGCCAGACATCCAGACGAATGATGTTCATAATAATAAGGAGCCCCATGGTGACACTATGAGGTCTGCGCGGCTGTCCGTACCGGGTGCTTCTGTTTTATTAGCACTCTATGCAACAGTGGAAGGGATTTTGGATGCGTAGTAGTTACGAATTTTTGCTGGGCTACTGTTACTATCACTCAATAGAATTTTTAAGTCATCGGTTGCCATTGCAGGCAATAGACGTTCAATCGTTCGCTTCTAGCCATTCCCAGTTGAAATGGCTTGGACGTCAATCGCCGAGTCATCTACATCCAAAATTTTAGTGTCAACCTTCAGTCGTGGATACAATTTTAATTTTCTTAACCTTAAAATGGACACTTGGAAACATAATGGCTGTCTTCTCTGCAGTGTTGTTAATCTTACTTTAAAAAAGTAATTGATTACAGTTACAAATTACTTCTGCCAAAAAGTAATTGCTTTAGTAACTCAGTTACCTGAATGTTAGAGTAATTAGTTACTCGGCAAAGTAACTGGTGATAATTTTTATGGTTTTTTTTTTTTTTTTTTTTTTTTTTTTTTCCTAAAAAAAAACAACAACAAAAAAACATGTCACCCTATGTGAAGTTTAAAGGGTTTTTGGGACAATTGGCCCTAGCCCAATTCTTTACCCTAAACTTCTTCATCAGCATCTAGTTCTGTATATATGTGATATCTACCGAAGCATCATGTGGGCGTAGTTTGTAGGCTATCGGCTGGAGTCAGGTATTACTGGAGCCACCTAGCTAGAGCTGGGAATCTTTGGGCACCTAACGATTCGATTACGATAACGATTCAGAGGCTCCGATTCGATTATAAAATGATTTTTTTTTTTTTTTTAATGTTTTGTACGATAGTTCCAAAAATTGTTCAAAAATCCTCTCAGGCTAAACCAAACTACTATTTCAGTATCAAGTTAACATATAACAGTAAACAAATATACAAAAATAACAGTAAATAAAATACTCCAGTCCCCATTCTCTATCAGCAGCTTTAAACTACATTCAATTAATTTAATGTTGTGAATCAACCGTTACAGTTGTTAAAATTGCTCCCGTTATTCCATAATTTCCCTTCTGTCTACTTTTGACATGTCAAAGTTTTAAAACTGTTTCATCATTTAAAGATAGATTCAAGACAAGATTTTGCCGATTTAGGAGTATTTTAGATAAAAAGTTAATTAGGTTCGCTACAAAAGAGCCTTCTAGAAAAGTCTACTGCTTTAAGATGGCAGCTGTTTACTAACGCCGGCAAGTCTGTCATTTCGCATCTCTGTTCAATAATACATGTTCTAACACCGCCGTCGTCTGTCATTTTGCATCTAGTTCTACATATTTATGATATCTCCTATAGCCGTATGTTTGTAGCAACTAGCAACTGGGCATTGTTTGTAGCGGCTGTCGGCCGCATTCAAGTATGATTGTTTTTTTTATCTAGCGGCATGAGTTGAACATGATATTTACTCTCGGTCCGTTCCTCATTACGTCCCAAAGACCGTGCCTACTGTGTTTTACTTCCACTTTACCTGGTATAATTCAATAATCGGAATTTGGATGTTTGTGAATCGTTCTCGAATCTTCCACGGCCGAATCGCGAATAATCTAATAATCGGAAATTTCGCACGCCTCTACACCTAGCATAGTAGCATCGCCTTTGCAACGGCGTCATACTCCATTGTCTCCTCCCCACTCCTGCTCTGCTCTCTCATCTCCGTGAGTCAGTCTTTTTCAGACTTTTCTCACATCAGTCAACCAACATCGTAACGCATAGTAACGTACGCCTTTCCCGCCTCAGTAACGGTAACGTGGTTGCCAAGCTGAGAAAAGTAATTAATTAGATTACCCACTACTGAAGAAAATAACGCCGTTAGTAATGCCGTTATAACGCCGTTATTAACAACACTGCTTCTCTGTCACTGTAAGTTTTGTGTTGCTAAAAAAAAACTTTTCTGAGGCTGAATTTTCAAAGAGATAAGGTTATTTTATCATAATGTCCGTTTTTTTTTCTTTTTTCCTCTCAACCCTGAACGTTTTCCTGTTTAGTAATAATTCATAGCTGGTGTTGCGCATCGGTCACGATGATTTAAGCTAATTCATTCATATAGGTTGTAACATTTTAAATGAGATGCGCTCATGTGCGAGAGAGGTCCAGGATGGTTTCTTTCAGTTGCTTCTATGAATTAATGATCTGGTGCATCATGAATTATGGTGAGGGGGGGCACATTGGCAGGTGGCAATCACGCAATCCGGTAGAGGTTTGGTTTGCAGACTTTTTTGGACACAAGTGAATGTAGCACCAACTTCATCTGTGGTTTTATCTAAAGAGAACAGAAAGACTAAAAAGCAAAAATAATTACCACATTTCCATTTTCAGATGGTATTAACACTGGTATAATGGCGTTTTGTCAAAGTTCACTGCTAATTCACACATAATAGCCCCAATGACGTGGTAGTAATTCAGCCTGAGGAGCCAGCTGTAGACAACTGCGACTGAAGACTTTTTATCACAGGGATTGATTACATAGGAAAGAGAAAAGCCCACAGAACCAGACTTAGTAGAAAATAGGTTTCTTTTTTGGATAATATTTGACCGTTTTAGGCAGAAAGAAGCTGCCCTTTGTCATTTTATTCCAATACTTGCGCAAGTCTTATTTTCTGTTTTGTTTTCTTTTGAAAAACATTTTAAATCCAGCTGTAGTAATCTGTTGTGTAGGCTCATAGTGTCACTATCAGAAAAAATATTAACTTGCCATGCAATGTTTTTAGTCACATTTTAACATTCCATCCATCCATCCATCCATCCATCCATTTTCTACTGCTTGTCCGAGGTCGGGTGACGGAGGCAGCAGCTTCAGCAGGGAAGCCCAGATTTCCCTCTCCCCAGCCACTTCATTCAGCTCTTCTTGGGGGGTCCCAAGGCATTCCCAGGCCAGCAGGAGACATAGTCTCTCAAACGGGTCCTGGGTCGGCCCCGCAGCCTCCTCCCAGTGGGACGTACCCGGAACACCTCACCAGGCAGGTGCTCCGGAGGCATTCTAATCAGATGCCCGAGCCACCTCATCTGACTCCTCTTCTAAGGGAGAGCCCAGACACCCTACGGAGGAAACTAATTTCATCTGGTTGTATCCAGGATCTTGTTCCTTCAGTCACGAGCCACATCTCATGACCATAGAAGAGGATAGGAACGTAGGCTCAGCTCCCTCTTCACCACGACGGACCGATGCAGAGCCCGCATCACTACAGACTCGGCACCGATCCGTCTTTCGATCTCCCGTTTCATTTTTCCGTCACTCATGAACAAGACCCCGAGATACATGAACTTCTCCATTTGAGGAAGGACCTCATCCCTGACCCGGAGAGGGCATTCCACCATCCCCGACTGAGGACCATGGTCTCAGATCTGGAGGTGTTGATTCTCATCCCGACCGTTTCACACTCTGCTGCGAAGCGTTCCAGTCAGAGTTGAAGGTCGCGGCTTGATGAAGCCAACAACACTACATCATCTGCAAAAAGCAGAGATGCAATACTAAGGCTACAAACTGGACCCCCTCAACGCTTCGGCTGTGCCTAGATATTCTGTCCATAAAAGTTATGAGCAGAACCGGTGACATAGGGCAGCCTTGGCAGAGTCCAACCCTCACTGGAAATGGATTCGACTTACAACCAGCTACACAGGCCAAACTCAGCGGTCATTCACTGACCGGACCCTGTGTACCAGGGATTCAGATACCCCATACTCCCAGAGCACCCTCATAGGGCTCCTCGGGGTACAAGGTTGAACGCCTTCTCCCACTACACAAAACACATGTTGACTTGTTGGGCGAACTCCGATGACCCCCCGAGAACCCTGTTGAGAGTATAGAGCCGATTCCCTGTTCCACGGTCCAGACAAAAACCACACTACTCCTCCTGCGTCAGACATTCGACTTCCCGATGGACCCTCCTCTCTACTACCCCTGAGTAGACCTTCCCTTTTCCCTGAGTAATCATCGTTTTGAAGCAGGAGACACAATAGAGCAAGAACAAATGATGATGGCACTAATAGTAATTAGATTTGTGTGAAATTTCCGATTCTCAGATTATTCGATGATTCGGCCGTGGAAGATCTGAGAACGAATCACAAACATCCAAATTCCGATTATTGAAATATGCCAAGTAAAGCGGAACTAAAACACAGTTCGGTCTTCGGGATGAAATGAGGAACGGACTGAGAGTAAACATAATGGTCAACTCATGCCACTAGATTTAAAAATAAAAAATAAAAAAATAAAAAACAAAACAATAATACAGTGGGGCAAATAAGTATTTAGTCAACCACTAATTGTACAAGTTCTCCCACTTGAAAATATTAGAGAGACCTGTAATTGTAAACATGGGTAAACCTCAACCATGAGAGACAGAATGTGGGGGGAAAAAAAAAAGAAAATCACATTGTTTGATTTTTAAAGAATTTATTTGCAAATCATGGTGGAAAGTAAGTATTTAGTCAATACCAAAAGTTCATCTCAATACTTTGTTATGTACCCTTTGTTGGCAATAACGGAGACCAAATGTTTTCTGTAACTCTTCACAAGCTTTACACACACTGTTGCTGGTATTTTGGCCCACTCCTCCATGCACATCTCCTCTAGAGCAGTGATGTTTTGGGGCTGTCGTTAGGCAACACGGACTTTCAACTCCCTCCACAGATTTTCTATGGGGTTGAGATCTGGAGACTGGCTAGGCCACTCCAGGACCTTGAAATGCTTCTTACGAAGCCACTCCTTTGTTGCTGTGTGTTTGGGATCATTGTCATACTGAAAGACCCAGCCACGTCTCATCTTCAATCCCCTTGCTGATGGAAGGAGATTTTCACTCAAAATCTCTCGATGCATGGCCCCATTCATTCTTTCCTTTACACAGATCAGTCGTTCTGGTCCCTTTGCAGAAAAACAGGCCCAAAGCATGATGTTTCCACCCCCATGCGTCACAGTGGGTATGGTGTTCTTTGGATGCAATTCAGTATTCTTTCTCCTCCAAACAAGAGAACCTGTGTTTCTACCAAAAAGTTCTTTTTTGGTTTCATCTGACCATAACACATTCTCCCAGTCCTCTTCTGGATCATCCAAATGCTCTCTAGCGAACCGCAGACGGGCCTGGACGTGTACATTCTTGAGCAAGGGGACACGTCTAGCAGTGCAGGATTTGAGTCCCTGGCGACGCATTGTGTTACTGATAGTAGCCTTTGTTACTGTGGTCCCAGCTCTCTGTAGGTCATTCACTAGGTCCCCCCGTGTGGTTCTGGGATTTTTGCTCTCCTTTCTTGTTGTCATTTTGACGCCACGGGGTGAGATCTTGCATGGAGCCCCAGATCGAGGGAGATTATCCGTGGTCCTGTATGTCTTTCATTTTCTAATAATTGCTCCCACAGTTGATTTCTTTACACTAAGTGTTTTACCTATTTCAAAGTCAGTCTTCCCAGCCTGGTGCAGGTCTACAATTTTGTCTCTGGTGTCCTTCGAAAGCTCTTTGGTCTTGGTCATAGAGGAGTTTGGAGTGTGACTGACTGGGTTTGTAGACATGTGTCTTATATACCGATAATGAGTTAAAACAGGTGCCATTAATACAGGTAACGAGAGGAGCCTCGTTAGACCTCGTTAGAAGAAGTTAGACCTCTTTGACAGCCAGAAATCTTGCTTTTTTTGTAGGTGACAAATACTTATTTTCCACTCTAATGTGGAAATCAATTCTTTAGAAATCAAACAATGTGATTTTCTGTTTTTTTTTTCACATCCTGTCTCTCATGGTTGAGGTTTACCCATGTTGACAATTACAGGCCTCTGTAATCTTTTAGAGTAGGAGAACTTTGAACCAACACTTGGTGGTTGACTAAATACTTATTTGCCCCACTATACCTGACTGCGGCCAACAGCCACCACAATCTACGCCCACATAATGCTACGATAGATATCACACGTATATAGAACAAAATGCGAAATTACAGACTCGCCGTCGTTAGCACATGTATAGAAAACTAGATGCAAAATGACAGCCTCACCGGCGTTAGTAAACAGCCGCCATCTTAAAGCAGTAGACGTCTCTGGAAGGCTGTTGTAGCAAACCTAATAAACTTTTTCTCTAAAATACACCTAAATCGGCAAAATCTTGACTTGAATTTTTAAATGATGAAACAGTTTTAAAACTTTAACATATCGAAAGTAGACAGAAGGGAAATTATGAAATAACCGGAGCAATTTTAACAACTTTAACGGTTGATTCACAACATTAAATTAATTGAATTTAGTTTAAAGCTGCTGATACAGAATGGGTACTTGAGTATTTTATTTACTGTTGACTTGATATTGAAATAGTAGCTTATTTATTTATAATATTTTTATATATTTATATGTAGCTAATAGCTGGGGGTGGCATCAATAATTGATTTATAATCAAATTCGTAGCCTCTGAATCGTAATCAAATTGTTAGGTGCCCCAAGATTCCCACCTCTAATAGTAATAGTACTTTGACAGACTTCTACTAGGAAATTTTGAGCTGCAATGGTAAACCGTATGCTAAGCAGGTAGGCCAAGTTAAAAGATGCCTACGCCAACCAATATGGGCAGAGCATGGCATCAAAGTTTGATTATTTCCAAATTTGCAATTGAAAAATGGGTTACGGAAGCCTGTTAATCACTGCTTGCAACTTTCTTTTTATTCATTGTTTTTGATGCTATTCTAAATGATTCGATACGCAGGCAAGAAAGAACAGATCAAAGACTTTTTCAACCGCTCTTCCCCCGTTTCTCCTTCTAAAGAGGCATTTTGTCCTGGCGCTCACGTTTCGTTTTCAGCCGACTGGCGTTAAATCTATTAGGTAAATAAAGGAGGCCCGCAATGCCGCATTTCCTCGAGGCACCCCGAGTGAATTTAGCGTTCGATTAGCTACCGCCGTTTGCGTCCGACCTGTGCTTATTAGAAAAGATGCCGTTGTAAGCCTTCACCCAAAGCAATAAACTGTACGCGCGTGCAAATGGTGATTATGATAAGTACGCTAATCTCCTCGGCTCATCGGCGCTCTCTTTAGCTGCGGAAATGTGTTCCCTCCCGCATGCTGATAGCATGGAAATACATCGGCAAGTCGAGATGTCAGTACTTTTTAGAGGTGGCGAAAGTGCTCAAACTCAAGCATAGGTAGGTTGTAGAGTAATTGTATTGTAAGTTTAAAGAAATAGTTGTTACTTTAGAACATAATGACTCAAGTACTCCGTGATGGAATTCGCCCCCCCGACCAAGCTGCACGCGGGACCGTGCCAACCGGGAAGGCGGAAATTCCGTGCGTTCTCTTCTTATTTTAACCCTTTGAACTGACTCCATGTTTGAAAAGTTTGAAGAAGACTCACCGAAAACAGGTTGACAATTTATTCGTCGACAATGGTCAAAAACAAGGCAAAAACAGACGACGGAGGGAACAATGCTGAATCCAAAGCAAGGCTACATAGAAAATGTTTCTGAGCAGCAAATCTGTGTTATTTCAGTGTCCAGTGTTTTTTAAGTCCGTGGTGTAGGAGGGCTGGGCCGAAGGTGTGACTGCGTGTTGTTTCGGGACCATCCCTCTGTGGCCGGTCTTGGGCGGTTTTGGTACGTGCTCGGATGGGACGTGGTTACCACAGCGACCGACGCTGGTTTTGACGTCCCAAGCGCCCGCTATCAACTTTGTTATCCGGGCTGGCGCTACTTGTTTTAGGACAAAGGGGAGAACTGATTGCCAGAGTTGGTGCGTCAATTTGCTCGTGACGCACACGTTGTGCTTCTGTGATAAGATGGCGTTGTGTATCTATTCTGTTTCTTTAAACTATGGTGTGCTATTTATTTTACAATAGGTGTGTTAGAGTAGTGTAGTTCTACAGTAAATATGAGAAATGATACTATTCCCTGATTAATTATATTACCTGTGTTCGAGTAATGCAAACAGTTAGACGGTGCCTACGAGAAACAGTACCATTTTTCCATTTCCCCCTCAGGAGCCCCGATAAGGTGATTAACTTTACTGTGTCAAGGCCACTGAGTGAAGTCTGGCTAAACTATAGTTAAATGAATGTGTTAGACCAATGCAAACAATTATATGGTGTGTGCGAGAACGGGACCTATTCCCTTCATCAGAAAGAAAAAAATCCCAATTTTTCTTGAAAAAAAATTAACATTAAAACCATTCTGACAAGTAATTGTTTCACACATTTGCTGCTTTCCATACATGCACTGGATGGACAGGGAGACATCAGAAGGAAGTCTGCCCGGCAACACAGTCTCACTCCACACGAGCCATCAAAGTTTTATGGCGTCTTTCACTCACTAACTTGATTTTTAATAAGCTGTCCGTCAATGCTAATGAGGCGATGAAGTAACCGGAGATGCATTAAGTTATTTTTCCTGACCTTTTAAGCAGTAATTTACTCTTCTCGCTGTCAATCTGCTGTGTCAAGCGCGCAAGGACGCCGGCGCAGCAGTAAATATTGTTTAAGGACTCGACGCTGTCACCTGTAAACACCCATTACATTACTTCATAGCGCTGCTATAAACAAGTCCTCTTTGGGTTTCTAAAGGCTTGATTCACACTGCAAGGTCCATGTGACAGTTCTCCTTTCAAATGCATTTTTAAAAAGAAAAATATCTGCCAATGCAGCCAAACAGCATCTGTAAATTTTAACTGCATCAAAAGCATCAACGTTTAAATACAGTAAATATTCAACAGTGGGGTGTCTATCATTAAAGAAGTGAAATTAATTGAGGTTAACCATGACGCAACCAAGGTCAAATTCAAGCAAAGTAACGTTTAATACAAAATTCTAGGCATCATGAAATATGAAGGTCTGTACTAGGAACGCTTTCGTGCTCTAGGTCAACATTTTTAAATAAGTCAAAATGTTGTTTTTTTTTAAATTGTATTTTAAGCAATTCAAATGTAATACATATGATGTTTCAAATACAGTGGGGCAAATAAGTATTCAGTCAACCACTAATTGTGCAAGTTCTCCCACTTGAAGATATTAGAGAGGCCTGTAATTGTCAACATGTGTAAACCTCAACCATGAGAGACAGAATGTGAAAAAAAAAAACAACATGAAATCACATTGTTTGAGTTTTAAAGAATTTATTTGCAAATCCTGGTGGAAAATAAGTATTTAGTCAGTACCAATAGTTCATCTCAATACTTTGTTATGTACCCTTTGTTGGCAATAACAGAGACCAAACGTTTTCTGTAACTCTTCACAAGCTTTTCACACACTGTTGCTGGTATTTAGGCCCATCCCTCCATGCAGATCTCCTCTAGAGCAGTGATGTTTTGGGGCTGTCGTTGGGCAACACGGACTTTCAACTCCTTCCTCACCCCGTGGCATCAAAATGATAACAAGAACGGTGAGCAAAAATCCCAGAACCACACGGGGGGACCTAGTTAATGACGTACAGAGACCTGAGACCACAGTAACAAAGGCTACTATCAGTAACACAATGCGCCGCCAGGGACTCAAATCCTACACTGCCAGACGTGTCCCCCTGCTGAAGAAAGTCTGCGGTTCGCTAGAGAGCATTTGGATTATCCAGAAGAGGACTGGGAGAATGTGTTATGGTCAGATGAAACCAAAATAGAGCTTTTTGGTAGAAACACAGGTTCTCCTGTTTGGAGGAGAAAGAATACTGAATTGCACCATACCCACTGTAAAGCATAGGGGTGGAAACAACATGCTTTGGGGCTGTTTTTCTGCAAATGGACCCGGACGACTGATCTGTGTAAAGGAAAGAATGAATGGGGCCATGTATCGAGAGATTTTGAGTGAAAATCTCCTTCCATCAGCAAGGGCATTGAAGATGAGACGTGGCTGGGTCTTTCAGCATGACAATGATCCCAAACACACAGCCAGGGCAACAAAGGAGTGGCTTCGTAAGAGGCATTTCAAGGTCCTGGAGTGGCCTAGCCAGTCCCCAGATCTCAACCCTATAGAAAATCTGTGGAGGGAGTTGAAAGTCTGTGTTGCCCAATGACAGCCCCAAAACATCACTGCTCTAGAGGAGATCTGCATGGAAGAATGGGCCAAAATACCAGCAACAGTGTGTGACAAGCTTGTGAAGAGTTACAGAAAATGTTTGGCCTCCGTTATTGCCAACAAAGGGTACATAACAAAGTTTTGAGATGAACTTTTGGTATTGACCAAATACTTATTTTCCGCCATGATTTGCAAATAAATTCTTTAAAGATCAAACATTGTGATTTTCTGGGGGGGGTTTCCCCACATTCTGTCTTTCATGGTTGAGGTTTACCCATGTTGACAATTAGTGGTTGACTAAATACTTATTTGCCCCACTGTATGTTACTGTCCCACCAAATTATTTTTAAACAATAATAAAGCAGAAAAATGCTTGGCTTTATTAAATGCTTCAGTGAGTGAATCCACTCAAATCTGCCCAGGCTGCTAACTTAGACACAATGAATTGCCACAGCAACTGCTTAAAAAGTTAAACGATGATTGACGCCTGCGGCACTTTGATGTTCATATATTAAACGTCTGTCAGTCATCATTAACTTTCATAAGCAACTTTAGTGCACTCACTGCCTGACCAACAAAGAGCAGGGTGAGTGAGACTACGCGATCGGCTCAGGACAGCTCATCTATGTATATACTGTATACATTTTTTTAATTGGAAAAAAAAATCCGCGATGGATTTTGAAGTGGGAAGTAGCGAGGGATTACTGTCATCAGTTTTACAGCACAAATCTTTTTTTTTTGTTTTTTTGAATCACTGACAAATGAGTCAATTATTTGTAAAAATTGAATTGCAATTTTTCACAACCGATATTGGAGGACATTTGATAGCACAAAGGTTCTTTGAGTAAGAATGCAGGCCGCTTGTAGTCCGCATGCTAGATTTTGTGAGCCAACTTTCTTTGTAATGTAATCACAATTTTGTCACCCCTTGTTTACATTTACTTTTAAGATTAAAAACAACCATAGCCTATTGTCTACGCGTCTCTTAAAAAAGACAAAACAAATATCAGATGCATCTGATCTTAATTGGTAACTATAAATCTAAATACAGCCGAAAAAGCCGTTTGTTTTGGTGTCGTGACATTCAGGCACTCCCACAAAGCCCTCGAAACGTTCCTGTTATTGCCTCTGACGCCTTTTGACCAAGGTCAAATAGCGGCCGCCGTTCTGTCCCAAACAATGGAGGACCGTGTGAAAGGAAAGACAACAGCACGCCCAAAATAGATGCGCTTAATTATGCCACGTAATTCAATTTAGATTAATAATTAATGCCTCCTTTCTCCGACTAAATATCTATAATTAATCAACAAGTCCTAGCAAGAGAGCGGGCTAATTGGTTTGAAAACAGCAACCTGAATCCTTAATTTGTGACATCGCTAATTGCGGGCGTAATCAAAGCGCCGCCCTGTGGGATTTGACGAAGAGGTTGTTAAATGGAGGTTAGCGTGATCCTTTCAAAGCGGCGTTGTGACGGCTCCATTTAGGGAGCGGACGACTACGGCCCGTGACACGGAGCATAAATGGCAACAGCCGCGCCGCATTAGCGCGTGTTGATGATAAACGCCCACGATTGATTCAACCGAGGAGTTTTCCCCACTTAAAGTCAGATCGGAACTCTGTGACTCCAGTCTCCTGAGCCTTTGAGGTCACGCCGTTGTTTTGAACACGCACACAGGCTGAAATGCTAGCTTTTAATTGGATCAACCCGTGACGTCGTTGTTAAACTCCACCCATATGAATTTGCTGGCTATGGTAAACTGTTCAATTGTAAGGTGATCATTGAAGATTCCGCGTCACATCCAATGGTGACGTTTAGTTTATGGTGTTTTCCAGAAAATTGAAATTTCCAACTTTAAACTAGTGATGTCATGAAACCTTATTTTTTTGCAATTGGTGCGTGACCTTTGCAATCCTGGCACACCTGCTAACGGAGCTTGCTTAAAGTGCATGCGACACGAAAAAGCATGTTTATTTCATAATACACGCGATATTTTATGCTCCTGAATGATATGGACCGCTTGGATGTGTGTGGAAGCGATCGCTATATTTATTTAATTTTTTGAATCCCGCACCATGAAAATGAGTGACTTCCGGCTTCGGTCTTGCATTAAGGAGGAGGGCGCCGTGACGTGTACGGATGAAGGCGTCCTCTTCACTATATAGCCGTACTGTTGTGAATGAGGACTAAGGATTCAGCTGATTTTGCGGATTAATACCTTTATTTTTCGCATCATGGCAGCCAAACGGCTGCAGAAAAATCTTGCTGTTTGAGGGAGAGGCGTGTGCGCCTTTTTGGAGTTTCAAAAGGTTCCTATTCACTGTTGGATATTGGCCAAAACAAGCCCTACTACTGTGGGACCATTGGACATGTGAGGAAGTGCGTAACATCTTGTTTTGTATTATGTCAAATACGAATACAGCGATTACAAAGTAAACACTACAAACTTTCTTTAAATAAAGGACTACTTACGTTTGATCATTGATAGGCATGTAAAAAGCTCTCCTCATGCACATTAGCTGCACGTTAGCTGCACAACAACTGCAGCCGCCCTCCTCCGGGGAATGAGCTGTAAATTGCTCTCCGCCGGGCGGTTTGCCGATTCGCGAAGACAATCGACAACCCAGTCGTCGTGTCAAATAATCCGGGCTAGTTATGTGTGATTTTCCACTTCAAAGACTTTGAAACATCACTCGGTTCGGGTTAGCATGTCGGCTAGCTGTCACGCCTCTTGGTTTGTTTACATTCTCCGAAGCCGGGGAAGGGAAATGACATATGTCCGATTTAGGTGTCATAAAATATCGTTCGGGAGGTGCGACAGTAAAGGTGAAGTTGACCATTATGGAGTAATTTTGCCATGTCATCCTGAATAAGTGCATTTTTATAATTTCATATTCCATTTAGCACAAGACTGTTATTTGTCATGACCATGCCATTGATTTAGCAATTGGAGAAAATACTTGGATAAAAAGAATATCCTCTAACAATATTGAAGAGACAGAAACAATGACATTATGCAGATCTCTTCGTCGCGTTTTCCTCGTTGTGAATAGTTCCCCCTCGACGGGCTGACTGGTCCTTCTCAAGCCATTTATTTATCTATTGGGGAAAAATACTTGGATAAAAAGAATATCCTGTAAAAATATTGGAGTAGAGAGACTGAAGCAATGACATTTTGCGGCTCTCTTCGTCGCGGTTTCCTCGTTCGGAATAATTCCCCCTCAATGGGCTGTATAGTAAAACCGATGAGCCCAGTCTCCCGCTGACGTCATCCACCTGTTGGGGACGCTTGAGCCCTATAATGGTAGGCGTGGCTAACCGGCAGATTAAAAGACTAATTTCTTGTCATCTGCGCTTTGCTAAATTGTTGTATATCGTCGAATCGTCTCAAAATATGATTCTAATTCACATAATAATGCTATTTAAGACATTTTTTTCCTCCTGTCGTATGCTCTTTAATTGAAACTATTGGCAATTTAAAGTACATTTCTACTTATCAAATTACAGTTACAAACTCATTTTAGTCATTTTAAGTGTATTTTTTCACTATCTTACTGTTAATCATCAAAAATCACTTGGAAGAAGCAAAAGAAAAGACTCACTTGGGCATTTGTCCTGTGTCAAGTGTGCTTGCTTCAAGTTGTTGTTCACCCAGAGTTGACATTTACTGTAAAACTGACACAAAAGAGATGTATTCAATGTACATTAGAGCAACACTAGGTAACTTTTCAGTTTTGGTTGATTTTAGCAACGCCAGTGGACAAAAGTGATAGTGTTTTGCATTAAGGAAGACTGCGTTACCCATGAGGACCAGCGCACACCGCACAGTGTTGTAAAATCATGATCTCCGTGTAGCCTGCAGATGGATTAAATGACATTTGTGTTTCCAGCGTCTGTGTGAAGGATGAGTAATAAATGAGTGAGTGAAAGCTGTGCCAATGTTCATTCTACAGTATCCTGGTAGCGTCCCTTTTTTTTCCTCCTTGGACAAAACTTTTTGTGTCCTTTTTTTTTGCTCTGCCATCTTTGCAGAATTCGCGTGAAAGCGTTCACATCAACTTCAGTTTTTATAATGAATGGGGAAAGGCCATATGCAGAGTTTAAGGGGGGGGGGGGGGGCAGGGACCAAACCAAAATGGATTCAGGTCCATTGTCGTTCATGGGTGTTAACATTCTCAATTTCCTTCTTTGACTAACTACAACAACACATATTCTGGAACCTAAGCTGGCAGTGAAGTTCAGTTCATTAACACTCTGAATGTTTTTACCAAATTCTGATTTGGAGGTGAGTTTCCTCCCACTCCAAGGACTCATCGTACATAGATTTTGGACTGAATCCACATTTCCCCATCACTCGCCCGTGTGCCAATTAAACCTTTTGAAAGTTACATTCCAAAGCAAAAAATAATGACTCGGCGTTCGCTGACTAAGCATTAAGGACGGCGGCTAATGGCGTCGGCAGGAGAGCGGCGTACGTCCCTTTTGTCATTAGCACCCGGCGTGAACCCTCTACCTTCGCGACGCCCTCTGAGTGCACCCACCCGGGCCATCAATCACGCCGATCAATCACCAATGGCTGGCGTGTGTACGCCGGCGACTACGGAGCTGTCGTATGACACTTAAAATCAATTAGAGAAATTAACTCCTTAACCCTCACGCAGAGATGATGGACGACGGGTAAAAGTACTCGAAGACTTCAAGTGGAGACGGTGAGCGGAAGGACAACGGGGTTACAGTGTTCTCCCACTATATCATGGTTCAACCTTTGTGCCTACTCTATATTGTAGATTTATATGACTAATTATGAACATGTTCTTTGTGAATATCTCTAATAAGAGAGCTTCCATGACAGGCGATATCTTTGTTCCCACATGCTAGAGTTGTGAATGGGTAAAAGTTCTCATTTTTGGGTTGTCTTGAGTAGTCCAGGTGCATTGATCAATGGAAAAAATGAAAGTTTAAGATTAAGCATGTGCCAGTATGAGATTCTGATGATATGATAACCTTAAGCCAAAATATCATGGTTTCACGGTATCACGGTATTGCAATTACATCTCTAAAATGTGTTACTTTGAGGAAAAAAAAACCTTTTTCCATTGAACTGGATTGAACGCTAATGCACAGCTCTATTGCTACCGTAGCACCCTATCTCTCTTGCTCTTTGCTAACTTAATTGCTGCATAAATACCGATTGACTTGACAGTTCAGACCGCAGCCACATTCTTGAAAAATGTGGCCCAGATTGGATTTTAACCGCATACGAAAGTGACCTAGATCGGATTTGAAATGGTCCACTTTTATGCGACTTGTTCCGTTCAGACTGTCAAGTTAACCCTTGAGAGTCGAAGGACGCGCCGGCGCGTCCTCAGCGCACGTCGTCTTTGAAGCGCCCTCATGTTTTAATTACGTCACCCACATGCCGTTGGTTGGTCTCGTTTTAAAGTGCGGAAGTTGCGGTTTACTCTCGTTATTATTTGAAGTCAATCGACCAACTAGAACGTGAGATATTGTCATTTAAGTTTTATAGTTTTATTGTCCTCTCAAAAAAACATTAAAACGCTGCATGGATCATTTGTTTATGTCTATATTTCCATCATTTCTAGTCCTTTTTCAAAACGGAAGCTCCATGAAAAAAACACAAATCAAACGAACCCTTTCGAAGTCACAGTGGAAGCACAAAATGCGTTTTTTTTTTTTTTTTATAAATATAACTGCGGTGCGAGGTTCAACCGAACAAGAGGGAGGAGTGTTCTGAAGCAGCGAGGTGGCGAGCGACGGCCAGTTGGATACTCCTGGATCGAGCAGCGACTTTGTGTGACTTTGACAATGAACGGAAAACTAAATTTAGCGCAAGCAATTGTGCTTCTGATCAACTTGAGGAAGAGGATGGTCCAAATTCGTCATCATCGTCTTCTTCGGAAGAGTCCTCGAGTGAAGATAGTGACGGATTTGAACACGTGGGTGACGCCATCGACGAGCAGAGGTAAACCAACTCACTCTTTTTTTTCATGCTGAAAACGTTTCTTTTGAAAGTCTTTTGATATTGCAAGACAAAGTTAATTTTGATGCAATATAAGTGTGTGTTTGTGTATATAATAATAAAATGTGCATATCAGATCAAAGTTGTACGTGCACTGTGTGTATCCAAGGCAGGAAGTTATAATTGTGATGATCTTTCTATATGAAGATTAGGGATGTAGCACATATTCAGCTATGGTATTCTTTCTATTGTCATACATATAGATTTCCATTATTATTTATTGCTGTATATATTTTTATTTTATACTTTATTATTTTCATAAATACTGACTTATTTTCATGTACATTTATAGTGACAATGAGAGTAAAGTGAAATGAAAATGGAAGGGTGGAAAGAGGACCGACACCCCATGGAAGTGTGAGCTGTGTGATGTAGCCGTGTCTAATTCCAGGACGAAACTGCTTTTCGGAGTGGCATGACTGAAAAAAATTTAACTTGTTTATTGTAAATATTTTTGAAAATGCTTTTTTTCCCCCAATGTTATATATATATATTTTTTCCCACATCAATCTTCTCAATTTGTGTATATAAATGTGTGTTCAAGAAGCTTGATTGTGTGTACATAGTTTTCATCAGGCGATGGGCCGCAATACCTAAACTCATAAAGAGATGGCCTCTAAACACTTTTTGTGTTAGATGGTATATATTTTTTCACTGTTCTTCACTGTTAGGTCTGCTGTATATAACCTGTTTTGACTGGAGCATGTATAAAGGCAAAAAACGCCTATGGCTATACCTGTTGTTTATGTTGAATTGTCAACTATAAGACTATTTATTCTAATTTTTTTTGGTTGAATGTTCATCCTAACATGTTGAATAAATATTACAAAGTTTCAAAACGGTTCGTTACGCATGTTTGGTTGTCAATTGGACATCAATATTAAAAATTTTGACAAAACGATTTTGGAATTTTTGGTCTTTTTGGGCCCAAAATGATGATTTATAATTGATCAGTGAAGGAAACAACAATTTGGACATGAAGTTCAAGGTGTCACAAAAAAAGGGACCAAACCAGGCCATCGTAAACAATTCTTTCTTTGAAATATAAAGGCAACTTCAAAGGCATGCAAAATCAGACGAAATAGGCCCAGACCTTAAAGGGTTAATGCCTCACTCGAGTCAGAAAAACACGGGAAAAATTGGTTTTGTGCATTAAGACCTGTGGTATGAACTTAGCCAGAGAGAAGAGAAGACAGAAGAAGAAAAAGAAATGCATTCACTGTGTATATGGCGGAAAACACTCAGGTGACTTAAAGTTCCGCTCTGAGACCCCCAATTTGGCCAACTTTCAAAATTGTCCGATTTGCATGTGTGATACATCATTGGAAAGCTTAAAATCTCAATTTTCTGGAGGGTGAAAAATTATGAACAGGAGGGCTTTTTTTTTTTTTTTTTTTTAATGTTTTTTAAACAGCAAAACCCTATCTGGAGGTGAGAGCACGCGAGAGCAGAGTTACAGACGCCATGACTTTAACGAGATATTATCGCGTACTTACCTTGTTTCGATCCAAAAATTCCATGTAGCATGTATCACTGAGTGTCAAGACACAGCTGTGAATGGCCATAGCTGGATTTTTTGGGGGATTTTATGGGTAAAACATGGTAATATAACAAGGGTCGCGATGCAGAAATCGCAGACATCAAGGAGTGGTTCATATATTTACCCTTTGAAACATTTTTTTCCCTTTTTTTTTTTGTTTGGATTGATTATCATCTAAAATATCAGACAAAATGCGACAGTAACAAAAAAAATACAATTAAGCGATAGTTATGAGGCAGATATCCGTGACTTTTTTTACCGATGCCATTTTTTTCACTGTGGCATAATTTGTTTAAAGTTGAAAATATGTGAATGAATAATTTTTTAAAGTATTATAATAATAATGTGAGACATCAATTAATGATTCTAAGCTAAAAATGACGTATTTATTTATCTTCGTTTTACTGCTGGGTTGAAACAAAAGCGGTTGCGCGACGTCTGTAAAAGGGGGTTTCGGTGGGGTTTAATGTGTCATGAATCTCCTATAGACATATTGTTCTATCAAACACAACAGTTGTTTTGGCTTAAAATACAGCAGTTTCTTTTAAAGAGGAGTGCAAGAGCAGAAACTGCTTTTTCAGTCTTTTCTGTGTTTTCCGCCATATACCATAATTTCTGGACTATAAGGTGCACCTGACTATAAGCTGCCACCCACCAAATTTGACAAGAAAACGGCATTTGTTCATTGATGAGCCGCACTGGACAATAAACCACAACTGTCCTCACTGAATTATGGGATATCTACGCCAAAAGATATTAACCGGTAACACTTAATTTGACAGCGGCATCGTAAGACCAAATGAACCACCATGAAGCTTTGAACCAAGAGATTCAAGAAGCTTCATTTGGCTATCACTGCTCCCTTGGGGGGGACAGTCAACCTCTGTTGCCACCTGCTGTCAACACTGTTGTTGGTACATTATGCCTCCTAGCATGCATTGCAGCGCTACAGATGTAAATAATCAAAATTCATGGTCTGTGCTGATTATTTCTTCAGTTTCTCTCCCAGTTGTGTCATTAAGTGGTATTTGGTAACACTTTATTTGACAGTGGTGCCATAAAACTGTCGTAAGACCATCATAATAATGATTAATGCTCATCATACCATGATGGGCATTAATTAATGCTTATGACAGATGTCAAATTATCTCACTTTTGAATGGATGTATAAGATCTGAGCTGGACACAAATGGAGTGTTGGTGACAAAATTTTCTGGGTGATACTTAATGACATTCATTCAATGATCAATCATCATCATCATAATCATGTCATAATCATGACAGTCTTATGGCAGCTTTATGATGCTACTGTTAAATAAAGTTTTACCTATTAACCCAAATAAATCACTAAATAAGCCACACTAGACTATGAGCCGAAGGATTCAAAATGAGGGGGGAAAGTAGCGGCTTATAGTCCAAAAATTAGAGTACATGCTATTTAATACAAGTCATATTGCTGTCTACTCTAACCGAGGGGACACCATGTGGGGAGCGGATACCTAGTAAATAGAAGAGAAAAGATAGGACAGATAAAAGTGTGTGTACACTGAGTACGCAAACAATATTAGTAATGTGTAGTGGAGGAAAAAAAACGTCAATTTCCAATTCAATGTTGCATCACTCAAATAGTACATAAACGCAGTAATACAAAATTGCCCTAAATCAGTTGAAAAAACAGAATTTAGAGGGGAAAAAAACACACTCCAATATGTACTTTTTTGGCTTTTCCCCATTCAACTTCAACTAAACTGTACAACCGTGACCTCGATGACATGGATTGGATGCTTTCACAGCGTAACGTAACCTGATCAATTCCCTTCATCCCTTCCCAGCCACCTATTTGAGCGTTTCCCCATCACTGCCACCTTGGTCGGGGATCAGATTAGACGCTCCCCAACTTGGCAGACACGGGCGACGGGGCATCGGCGACGCATGTCCGCTCTGATATTTCCCCTCTATCTCGCACCGGCCGATAATACGAAGCCCCCCTAATGAAGCTATTGTGCGGCTGTCCGAAGCCATTGTCTTCCCAACGCGACTTCTCCTTTCTTTCTCGCTCGACACATGCTCCCCTCGGTGATGAGCGCACCTGTAATGGCCACGTCGCTCCTCGTCTGTCCTCCTTGTTTTATCCGCCCGCTTCGCCTCCGCCGCCGCCTTATCGTTCTTCTCAATTCCGGACAGTTTTCCGCTATCTACATAGGCAATTTATTTTTGTTGTTTTCTTCCTTGCTCTGCCGTGCTGTTTGGCTTTATCTTCATAGCGGAGATTGTTACAGTTTAGTGAACTGACAGGAGATGAGCTAAATCAAACCAGTGCACTCGGAGGGAACACTTAATCGGGCAATTTCTTTTGGACAAACTTCAAAATAGTTGTCATTGAGACAAACGTCCTCTATTTTTTTTTCCTCCAATGCTCTGCGTAATCGCCAAGAACTTTTGAATCAGGGCTAGTTTCAAGTTTTGCCACTGCAACCGGTCACCAGTGTTGTTTTTGGCAGCAATTTCCATCTTAGTCCGACAATTACTCAGGTTTTTGTCTGTAAACTTCAAAAGTTTGAGTCCGTGAATAAATAAATGAGTCGGAAAACAGTACATTATTTTCAATTAATTAAACTAGAGCTGTCCAGACTACAGTCCCCGACTAAAGTCTTGTCACTTATCCATTTTGTAGAAACAATTGCCAATAACCTGACTTTCAATTATTCAATTGGTTTCAGAAATGGCTCGTATGAAAGCTAAGACCCTCCCAAATGATGTTGAATGTGCAAAAATATATTTGCTTCACTGAAAAAGATTTATCATTTAATAAAGACATAAAGGTCAAATTTTGGCAAGACAAAAGTTTTGTCGCCTACAGAAAGTAGTGTGAAAATTGTACAAAAAATGTACTTCAAATACAAAAATATGTTGCATAACATAAGCGAATTAAGTAGTGGTGCTGTGAGATCCAAATTTAATATTTTGTATGATTTCCATGGGCTTCGGCAAGGATTCATACAATTTATTGATGAAGTCATCAGGAACATCAAAGAAAGCAGTCTTGCATGCCTCCCAGAGTTCCTCAACATTCTTAGGTTTCGTCTTCCATGGTTCCTCTTTCATTCTGTTCATGTCTTGTGACTGGGCTGGCCACTCCTGGAGGATCTTGATCTTCATTGCCATCAGGAACTTTGAGGTAGAGATTGAAGTATGCGATGGAGCATCATCCTGCTGCAAAATGTGTCCCTTTTTATGATTAGGAATGTAAGAGGCAGCTAAGATTTGTTGATATTTCAGACTATTTATGTTGCCTACAACCCTACAGATCTCTCGCACACCCCATACTGGATGTAATCCCAGACCATTTATACAAAATGGATAAGCGACAAGACTTTTGTCAGGGACTGCAGTCAACGTAGTCGATGTCGATGACATAAATGCGTCGACGAGCACACCATCCTGTCGACGTCTAATAAAGGGTTCGAAAAAATATATATGCGTGGAATGTTGAGAATGGCAGACGCATGGGATTCGAGTCGGGAAAGCGGCACAAAGCCAAAAAGGCACACCAGAGTGACCGAAGCATGGACTTATTTAAACGAAACAGGAAGGTACACTGTCGTGTGCAGTCTCTGACTCTCTGCAATGCCAAACTTGCACACCACGACAGCACGTCGGCCGTGAATGAACACCTTAAGCGCCGTCGCACAGATATAGTTTTGGAAGACGACAGGAGACAATAAACTGGCGGATCGTAAGTCCATATAATGACATTTTTTATTGAAGTTGCCTTTATGTGGGTTGTACAAGTATTAAGGGCTAATGTAGCTGAATAAGCAGCTACGTACTTTATGTTGCGTGTTGCCGCCTCCGTGAAAATCAACAATATTGAAAGCATCTTGTGATTTAGAATGTTTTACAAATAAGGAAATCCTTATTATTTTGCTTCATCTACATCAAATTATAATCAGTAGAAGATACTACAGTCCCTGACAAAAGTCTTGTCGCTTATCCATTTTGGAGAAACAATTGCTAATAATTGCAGAATTTGTCCCTTTTTATGGTTAGGAATGTAAGAGGCAGCTAAGATTTGTTGTTATGTCAGACTATTTATGTTGCCTTCCACCCTGTAGATCTCTTGCACACACCCATACTGGATGTAACCCCAGACCATGATTTTGCCACCACCAAACTTCACTGTTTTGTTGCAAAAGGTGGATTTTTCAGATGAATCTTCCATTGAATTACACCACAGTCGCTGCAAATATTGCAGGAGACCTACTGGAGCCCGCATGGATCCGAGATTCACTCAGAAAACAGTGAAGTTTGGTGGTGGTAAAATCATGGTCTGGGGTTACATCCAGTATTGGAGTGTGCGAAAGATCTGCAGGGTGGAAGGCACCATAAATAGTCTGAAATATCAACTAATCATAGCCGCCTCTTACATTTCTAACCATAAAAAGGGACATATTTTGCAGCAGGATGATGGTCCATCGCATACTTCAATCTCTACCTCAAAGTTCCTCAAGGCAAAGAAGATCAAGATCCTTCAGGACTGGCCAGCCCAGTCACCAGACATGAACAGGATGAAAGAGGAAGCATGGAAGACGAAACCCAAGAGTGTTGATGAACTCTGGGAGGCATGCAAGACTGCTTTCTTTGATGTTCCTGATCACTTCATCAATAAATTGTATGAATCCTTGCCGAAGCCCATGGAAGTCATACAAAATATTAAATTTGGATATCACAGCACCACTACTTAATTCGCTTGTTATGTAACATATTTTTGTATTTAGTGTATTTAAAAGTCTATTTTTAGTTCAATTTTCACACTACTTTCTGTAGGCGACACAACTTTTGTCGTGCCAAAATTTTTACGTCTTCATTAAATGATAAATCTTTTTTTAGTTAAACAAGTATATTTTTGTACATTCAACATCATTTAGGAGGGTCTTAGCTTTCATACGAGCCATTTCTGAAACCAACTGAACAATTAATAGTCAGGTTATTAGCAATTGTTTCTACAAAATGGATAAGCGACAAGATTTTTGTCGGGGACTGTACGTATATGCTATCTAATACAAGTCACATTGCTGTCTACTCAAACCGAGGGGACACCGTGTGGGGAGCGGATACCTAGTAAATGGAAGAGAAAAGATAGGACGGATAAAAGTGTGTGTACACGGAGTACGCAAACAATGTTAGTAATGTGTAGTGGAGAGAGAAATTCTTTTGCACTAGTTGATGCCATCAGCATTTGACCTCATTTTTTATTTGTGATTTATTATTATTATTTATCTGTTTATTTGTACTTAAACAAAGAATTTAAGTGTTCCCAAAAAAATTTTGGGTGGACTAATAATAGTCAACAAAAAATGTAATTGCAAGATTAGTTAAAAAAAAAAAAAAAGTTCATAAAAAAAAAATATTAGTCCAGTTGACTAATCGTTAAAAAAGTCTGCAGGCTAATCGGGACAAAAATAATCGTTTGGGACGGATCTAAAGTAAACTCACCTGGACGCTACGATCTGTATGTAAAAAGTTGTCCAAGAGTTTAGGACGACACTCACCACACTAAACATGAACGCTATGCTAACGCTACAAGTTACATTTAGTGTGTAATGATCAAGCAACACAGACCTTTAAAGGTTAAAGCAACATGGCATATCTAGCCAAGATAAGAAAAAAACTTACCAAGCAGCACCTGAATTGTTTCACAAAAGGCAAGTCCGGAGCCTGAAGAGGACGCCAGTGAGTAAGCATATGTGTGTTTGGGGTGGGGGCGCAGCACGTCACATGAGTGGCACGACCAAACACTGTTATGTATGCTAACTACGCATACGATAAGAAAATGTTACTCATTGTGAACTTTTGTTGGAAACTGGCGAGTTCTCGTGTCGTCAAATGAAAACTGGCATTCGTCTCGTTATTTTGTAGTCGCAAAGAAATATATTTAGCTCGTCATGTCATCATCATGAAGAAATGGTTCGTCGACGAAATATTTTCGGTAGCGTCATCGTTGACGAAAACAACACTGCCAGTCAGTCATCAACAAAAAGAAATATTCTTTCAACTTTCTAGAACATTTTTCCCCCACTCCTAGCATGTGTTTGCAAACACGAGTTGTTTCATAGTGAACTAAAACAATCATAGCATAGAGTGTTTTAGATCTTGGTAGCCAGCATTGTGCTACATTTATTGAAAATGGCAAAGAAAACGAGAACGTGAATCCGTGTCTGACGCGCTCGTCACGGCTCGAACCCACGCCGACGTTTAAATGTCACATTCCGCAGGAGATGTTACACTTTATTTGCACTTCGAAATGCACTAAATGGAAGTCTCTGTGTGTGTGTGACTGCCTTCTTTCATTTCCAATTTCACTGTGCAAACACGACGCTTCTGGAGGAATATCACTTTCCTTGGATTTCAACGTAAATTTTCTCTTTCATGCCAAGATTTCCCCGGCAAGCGAGAGTGATGTGCTAGCAGACAGCGCGCGACGAACGACGAGCGCACCTTTCTTTCCGCCCTCTTGATGCTCGGGAGCCTTTGATGTGCTGAGAGAGGCTGACTCGCGTTGCGGCCTCTACCACCAAATTAGCAGTGGCACCCGCGTTATTTACCGTCCGTATTTCTAAACGATTCACGCTTGTTTGTTTTGGTGTGCTTGCCAGGGCTGCCCCGATTCATTGACTAATGGACTATCAAATTAATCAGCAATTGTTTTGATCGTTGAGTAATTGTTTAGAAACAATTTTGACCCCAAAAAATGTCCAAGTACCTTTTTAGGGTTTTAACCCAATTCAAGTGGATTGGGTCATCGTCCTCGTCCCCCTGTATGTTTTTGAGCCACCTAGCCCATAGCTTGTCATCCCTGGGGAATTTGTGGAGACTGATCGGGGTCCCCTTGGTGGCCTGCTCCTGGTCGACCGCCTTGTTGATCAAGTAGCCCGTCTTGTAGCCCACAATCCAACACTTCTTCCCCATGGTGCTGCACTGAAAGTTTTTAGATTATAATGTTACATTAAATTAATCATGTAAACAAAGAGCTTTTTAAGTTGAAAATTCTTGGAAATAAATGCGTAAATACCGGAATTTTTTTTATAGATATAAACGTAAAACAGTCAAGATTGTTGGTTAAAAGCAAAAAACGTGCAGTTATCATTCATTTTACGTAAATATTTCAAGCTATCACGCTAGTGCAGTGCTTCTCAATTATTTTCTGTTACGCCCCCCCAAGGAAGACGTAAATGTTTCGCGCCCCCCCCCCAACTCTCTGCCGCCACTGTAAATAGTATCATTCGTCTGTATTACTATTATAAGTACGCCTCAGCCTAACATTGTTTCCTTTTTTTTCTATTAAAGAAAAAAAGTAACAGATCAACTTATAATAAAGTATAACTTTTTTAACATTGTGTTGCTTGTAACAGAAAAGACTTAACGCGCATCAATTTGCCTGAAGTAAAAAAAAAAAAAAAAAAAAAAGTCACATCCAAACTGTAAAAATACACTCAAGGTACATTTTTGACCATTTGATACTGAAAAATAAAATGTAATAAAATCAGTAAATAATAACAAATTCAAATTGATTAGAAACATTTACTCTTCAGGACAACATGCCAAAAAATTTGACCGAAAAAAAACAAAACTGAATAGAAGGGGGGAAAAAAGTCTTTGGACAGAAGGAAAGTTTTTATTTTCGCTGATTCACCACAGTGCTCACTGGTTTACTGATATAACACTGACAAAGCGGGACGATTGTGACAATTGGCAATATTCGGCACATTTTCGCTGAAAAACAATCAAGCGGCTTATCAATGAGATTGAGGTCTAATGTCTTTAAGTGGCGTCTTAACTGATTTGGCTTCTCCGCTATAATCATTTTTAGACTCAGTAAACAGTGGTCTTTCCTCATTTCCCACTATATTAAAAGTCAAAGGCAAACGGCCCGAAAAAAGCGCATTCTCGGCGGCCGAGGGAGAACCGTAGGTGAGGGCGGTGGTCGTGACGATCCCAAGCCGAAAACGGCACTTCTCGGCCGGACACGTGAGAACCGAAGAAGACAGTGGGTCGCTGCGTGAGTCCAGCTCTGCATGAGTCTCTTCCGTGTGCTCTTGCTTACTTCAAAAATACTGCACGCACATTGAAAATGAGAGCGCCACTGCCACCCACGGAGTGGATGTGCAAGTACACTTTATTCTAGTACGGCAAAAAAAAAAAAAAAAAAAAGCATGTTCCCCGAGGTCACTCGCGCCCCCCCTGGCATCGCTCTGCGCCCCCCTGGGGGGGCGCGCCCCACCATTTGAGAAGTACTGCGCTAGTGTGTGATCCAACGTAGCGGCCCTAACAAAACAAAGAGCTTTTGAATTACAAATTCTTGTAAATAAATGTGTAAATACCGGATTTTTTTTTTTTTATAGATATGAACGTAAAACAGTCTAGATTTTTGGTTAAAAGCAAAAAAACGTGCCGTTACCATTCATTTTACGTAAATATTTTGAGCTGTTATGCTAGTGTGTAATCCCAAAGTAGCGGCCGTAGCAAAACAAAGAGCTTTTTAATAAAAAATTCTTGTAAATAAATGCGTGAATACTGGATTTTTTTTTTTTTTTTAATTTAATCGATATGAACGTAAAACAGTCTAGATTGTTGGTTAAAAGCAAACAACAAAAAATTGGCAATTATCATTCATTTTATGTCAAGCTTATGTTAGGCTAATATTTTCCATTCATTTTTTTTTTTCACGTTTCAAAGTGCATGCATGGTGCTATTTTATATAAAAATTACCTTGAATCCTTGACCAAATCGCTCTTAAAACACTCGTGCCAGCTGGTATGCAGTACAGCTTTTGGCCTGTTTCAACCTAAAACCGACGTTAGAACGCAGCGTGTGTTTGAGTTTATCATAGCTCTGCCTGCCTCCTTCGAGAAGGTGTGGCGCAATGTCTGAGGAGCCGTCAACTGATAGTGAAGTCTATGGTTAAAACATTATTTGATTTCTGTAGTCCTGAAAATAGATGATTGTCTTTATAACTAATCAAAATGATTTTGCGCCAATTTTTTTTTTCCCAATAAATAACCTGATGTACCGTAATTTTCACACTGTAAGGCGCACCTGACTATAAGCCACCACCCACCAAATTTGACATGAAAACAACATTTGTTCATAAATAAGCCGCACTACACTATAAGCCGCAGCTGTCCTCACTGTAATGTGAACCAATTGGCTGCAAAGCTTCATTGCTTCAAGAGGCTTCATTTGGCCATCACTGCTCCCTTGGGGGAGACAGTCAACCTCTGCTGCCACCTGCTGTCAACACTTGTTGTCCAACATGCCTCTTAGCATGCATTGCAGTGCTCAGATGTAAATAACAATCAAAATTCATGTTCTGTGCAGAGGTTGCGCTAGACATTTTCGTTGTCTGTCATTTTGACTGACAGGGTCATAAAAATCCGGTCATAGTCTATTTTTACCCGTCACTTAAATTTTTAAAATGATAATGATGACATATTCAATAGTATTTAGTTTTCATTCATTTTTAATTAATATTGTAACGCTTGCTTGGCGGCGAAAAATTAGACACGGAAGTCGTGGTATTTTTCTCCCTTTTTACTCTGCTTACCGCCAACAACTCCGCCCCCAAAGAAAAAGAGGCAACGATATAGACCCCAATCACCATCGTCACACAATGATTTTAATTGTGGTTGTCAGCCCAAAATCTTCTAAATATATATTAAATGCATCTTACCAGATATAAAATGACTACTACATAGTCTGTGGTGATCGTTTGGTGCCCAGATTTCTTGTCGAATTACAGCAGTCCATCTCGCTCTCATCTTCAGGTCTCTCAGAATATGGTAGAACTTCAAGTCTCTCCGTCTATCTTCTCTGTTACAACAACCAACCGCCACACACGCCTTCACCATTTTGATTATTAATATTAACGAGCAGAAAAACACGCCATAATAGGAGGCATGTACGTAGCGGTAATGTGTAAACATGACGAGCTGACACACAATATGGCGGCTCCAGTCAGGGGGGCGGAGTTGTGACGTCATGTGATTGGGGTCTATACACAGGCGGCAATCTTGTCCATCAATTGGATGACGCGCTGGCACACCGGGTGCACCAATAAGGACCTCACGTTGATGTGTCAATCACGGTGCCGCCGCCAGACCCCAGTGACGCTACAATACTCTGACAGAAGAGCCAACGACGTCATGCATTAAGAGAGACAATAGCTAATTAATATGCTAACTCGCCACCCTGTGGTCTGGGGTGTGAATTGCAACCTGTCAAAATGACGGACGGACTTCAGTTTTTTCCGTCACGGTTTTAAAAAATCGGTCAACGACGGAAAATATCCGGTTAACGCGACCCCTGGTTCTGTGCTAATTATTTCTTCAGTTACTGTTCCAGTTGTTTCATTAACTGCTAGTTATGGTATTTGGTAACGCTTTATTTGCGAGTGGCACCATAAGACTGTCATTAGACAATCATAAAAATGACATGAGACTGTCATGGGCATTAATGAATGCTTATAACAGGTGTCAGTTAGTGTTATCCGGCAAATTATCTCACTTTTGAATGGATGTAGGGCTGCAGCTATTGAATATTTTAGTAATCGAGTAATCGGATAAAACAAATATGTTTTTAGGTGAACAGCAATTATAAATACACATGAGAAAACAAGACTTATCATCTAATCTTGAACCATTTTCAGTTAATCAATGTCTTTATTTTCGATGTATATTGTTGAAAACAGCCAACAATTGCATCTCAGATGTAACTAGAATAAAAAAAAAAGACTAATTCACTGCTTTCACTCAAAAAACCTTTAGATCTTCTTAAAAAATATATATATTTATATTACCTAAAAATTCCGTTACGCTTGAAAACACACATCACTTAAAAGTTAGGATTTTTTCCCACGTGTTTCAATTGAATATCTATTTGTGTCAAGCCATTTTAAGTTCTATTAAGTTTTAAGTTAGTCTAAACTGTAAGTCCTGATAAGATTTTGAGTTTTTGCAGTGTTCAAAATAAATGTATGATACAGGCTGTATTGGAGCACACTAGGGACCAGTGCTACTTGGTGTTTTATCCAGCAATGACTACTGAGCTAAAATTGATAGTTAGCATTATTGAGTTTTTATTTTACACCCTCATCACTCCACAACGCTTTGTTATGTTAAAGCCTGTATGTAAGACATGTTAGCCACGCATCGAAAGAAGTCATAATTAATAGAAACCTAGCCCTTCGCAGGGCTAACGTTACGTGAGGTTGTGACAGTAACGTTAATCTTATTTATTAGCGCTTAGCGCTCTACTGCTTTAAGATGGCGGCTGTTTACTAACGCTGCCCAGACATTTCGTATTTAGTTCAACATACATGTGATCTCTATGAGACTCATCAGACGCTACCTGCTACCAACGTAGCATCGTGCGGGCTAGTATTTAGCAACGTTGGCGTCGTTTGTAGCGGCTGTCGGCTGCAGTAAGTTTTTTTTTTTTTTCTGCTTCTTCCTCTACGCACGTGGCATCAGCGCGTTGTACCGCATTAAAAGTAGTCCGAGCAAAACGTGATGCTTAGAACTGTCAAAATAAACGATTACTCGAGGTGAATAAAATTACTCGGATCAGTTTATAAACTTGAGTTGCTCGAGTATTCGTTTCAGCTCTAAATGGATGTGAAAGATCCAAGCTGGACATAAATGGACATCATTTGCCGGATGACACTTCATGACATCTGTCATAAGCATTCAGTAATCCCCATGATAGTGTCATGTAGGGGTGTAACGGCACACAAAAACCTCCGTTTGCTACGTACCTCGGTTTTGAAGTCACGGTTCGGTTCATTTTCGGTACAGTAAGAAAACAAAATGTGAAATATAAATGTGCTAGTTGTTTATTACACACTTTTGTGCTTTCAACAATAGGAACATTAGCCTTTACAAAGCTAGAATTCTGCTCAAAAAGTAGCGGGTATTTAAAGATAATCCAACAACAATTTGCCTTTCAGACCCCGCGTATTGGTCAGCTTTCTTTCTGAAAGAAAGAAAAAAGAAGTCCTGTGCTAAAGAGAAAAGCAATCCCAATGACAAAGATTTTAACATGTATTTTACAAATGAAATGCCTCAATGAAACATTTTTTTTTTTTTTCATGAACGGTTTTCAAAAGCTTTATTGGTGGATTTTCTCAAGTTAAAGCACCACACAGAAATTAATCAATTTAATTGTGTAAGCAGGATGTGTGTATTATTCTTATTATTTAATTACAGTTGTTTTAGCTTATTTTAATTTATTTGATTTAAATGGGCTATTATTTATTTTATTATGTGTTTATATTTTACAAATGTGATGTAGTATTCATTTATATTGTATAGTTTATGTTGTATAACGTTAGTTCCTATGTGAATATTAGTTCAGACTTATTTTGTTGTGGTAGGAGGGTTTTGTATTGAACACGGGGCCGTGTTGGTTATTATTATAGCAGAGAAGACAGCAATAAATCAACAAAGACAAGTCAATTGTGCCCCGATCCACCACTAAAGAGATCTGATGGACTCAAAAAGTAGGTTACGATTGCATATTAGTTTGAAAATCGACTGGATCCACCGTATTTTTACACGACTGACTTCCGGCCCGATCCGAGCTACCGGTAGTAGTATTGACGCAGGAGGGCCGCATCTCGCGTCAAATAATAAACTCTGCCCTTCCTTTCGCGTTCGTCGCGTTGAGCCGCTTCTGGGACGCATCTAACATGAGACCGCACTGCGACTGGTGTGCATTGGCTGATTGACTGTAACGCCCACGTTTCACTGTGTTCTCGCGGCAGCCACGTTGTCGCGCTGTTGACGTTTCTGGGTTATACTGTCCTACCGTGTTGGTCCTCATTGTAGTAGAGAAGACGGAGTAAATATAATCTACACAAAGAAACTGTAACCCGATCGACTCACAGCCTCGAAAAGTAAGTGTTATATTACGTCAGAAACTCGTTCGGTACGCGTCCGTTCCGAACCGAGCACCACGTACCGAAACGGTTCAATACTACTACATGTACCGTTACGTCCTTAGTGTCATGTCATAATTATGACGGTCTTATGATGCTGCTGTCAAATAAAGTGTTACCTATTATCCCAAATAAATCAACAAATAAGCTGCACTGGACTATAAGCCGCAGGATTCAAAATGAAGGAAAAAAGTATCGGCTTATGGTCCGAAAAGTACAGTATATATCGTGAAAACAATCGGTAATTGGTCGAGTATCAAAATAAGATTTTGTGGCAGCTGTAGTTTGCTGAAATAAAAGTTTTTCGACTGGACACTGGCGATTTGCATTTCGGAAAACGACACAACACCGCAATAGCAAAACAAGCATTTGTGGTCTGCTCTATTTGTCAGGTGTGCCTCCTGGTGATGAAACCAAGAGAGAAGCCTCGCACCATTGGAACAGCTGTCCAGCTCTAATCTTTTTATGAGCGATATGCTGTTTTTAATGAAAGCCCCTCGCAGCACTCGGCAATCAGCTCGCCATATCGCGGCTTATATTTCATCCCGCTATTGTGATGTCATCACCGGCCGCGGACATCATACATAATTCCCCCCGCGTTATGACAAACTGCGGCCCCCGGGGTCGGCGCTATATATGAAACGCCTTTTGGGCTCGTCATCAAGTCCGACGCTATTTGCGGCCGGAATAATCGCCCGGCGGCTTGTTGCAGGATTCGTCAAACAATTCAGAGCACATAGATATCACAATAAACAGTGAGGAGGCTTTGATAGCGTTTTATACAGCTGCATTAAGTTTGAGTGAGTGGAATAACAAGGCCGTTTTGTTAGTTTTATTATGCAGCCCGTGTTTTTATCCTTCCATTCCTTCCACATTTCTGAACAGACAAACTTCCTGAAATTCAGTACATTTGCGCTTGACTTTTTCACATTCAAGGCAAAAAATCTAATTTAAGTGAATGAGACCTACAGCATAAATAGTTCCTCATCATGATTACATCATGTCCTTCGCCATGACGTATTTTTACACCACTGGGCAAACAAGTCCCTTGTGCACCGTTTATAAATGCAAGACCACCTACATGGCTGTCTCAAACAAGTACCCCTTAGATTATCTTGGCAATATCTACAGTTGCTTGTATGTTGTATTTACACAAATACAGTGGTACCTCTACATACGAAGTTAATTAGTTCCAGGACCTTGCAATAAATATATTCGCGGTCTAGACATTATACCCATTCACGACGCTAGATGGCGCCAGATATCATTGAAGTGATGTTCTGTCATGACAAATCTTAGCTACTCTTTTTAGTTTGACCAGTTTGCATTATTTTATTGCAATGTTTTTCCTTATTCAGATTTGTTTCAAGACTACAGTTACAGTTAGACTTCACTTTGATGGTTAATGCAGTTATTGCAATTTTGTTGTTTTATCACAATAGATTGGTTTATTTACATTTCAAAAACCAGAAGCCATTCATTTACGAATGTGATTGCACTTTACTTTACATATTTAAAGGTTCAGATTTCTGGCGTCTATGGAACTTCTCAAACTGTGTTGGAAGCCTTGATGTTAACATTATCATAAAAAACACCGAGGCACTCTCAATCAGTGATGATATATCGTGTGTGAACTATCTGTTGTTGAAAATTTGAGATTAAATTAAAGATCAAAACAACCCTTTTGACACCAAACCTGTGCTTTATTCTTCCTATACTTGAAGTGTGACACGTAAAGAAGTCAGACTCACAGCAAACATATGTACACAATAGTTGATGAAGTGCATCAACCAAAAATACGACATAAAGTGATAAAAAGCTGGCAGTTTTTGGCCAACTGGGTCACCGATTCCGAACACGTCTCGGCTTGTTCCATTTTTGTGTCTAGGAAAATGTTTTACAATGGCGGTGATTTCGCGCTGAACTGTAAACAACAGTCTGAGCGAACCAATCACAGTCCATTTCCGTCACGTCATATGCGTTGACGTGAGGCTTGGGTTTGAAAAATCAATAGGACCGCGTCAGACTATGGTGCAGGGTCGTAAATCGGATCTTCCTTGACGGCGCAGGTCTGACGCGGAAGTATAACTCAGCCTTTAGTTAACCCTTTAACACCTAAGCCTATTTTGGCCGAATTTGCATGCATTTGATGTTGCCTTTATATTTCAAAGAAATAATTGTTTACAATGGCCAAATTGCGTCCCTTTTTTCAGGACACCTTGAACTTCATGTCTAAACTGTTGTTTTCTTCACTGACCAATTATAATCCACATTTTGGACCCAAAAAGACAAAAAAATCCCAAAATCTTTTTTCAAAATGTGTAATGTTGACGTCCCATTGACAACCAAACATGTTCGACCAACCGTTTTGAAGCTTGATAATATTTATTCAACTTGTTCGGATAAACATTCAATAGAAAAAAATAAGATTGAATAGTTTTATGTTTGACAATTCACCACAACCAGCAGGTATGGTCATAGGCGTTTTTGGCCTTTACACATACTATGGTCAAAACAGGTTATACAGTGTGCAAAATAGTGAGAAAAAAATGTATATATATCATCTAACACAAAAAGGGTTTGGAAGATATCTCTTTGTGAAGTTAGGTGTTGTACCCATCACCTTATCAAAAGTTTATACGTACTTGCAATCAAGCTTCTCGAACGCACATCTACATAAAAATTGAAAAGATTGTAGTGAAGAAAAATATATATAACATTGAAAAAAAGTATTTTCAAAAATATTGACAAGTAGTTGAATTCAAATTTTTCAGGCATGCGACCCAATAAAGTTTTTTTTTTTTTTTTTGCGCACTCAATAAAGCTTCTTCTTGAACAGGTCATGGAGGGAGCTGCGTCATACACAACGTCACACAGCCTACTCTTTCGCCGTTTGCGCTCTACTGTCACTTCTACTCGCCGAGACGCCGATTCATCAGAGGAAAACAACAACAAATACGACTCATCTTCTTCCTTGAGTTAATGAAATAATGCATTAGCTTGTGCTAAATGTAGTTTTAGATTCATTCTGCACGTTTCAAAGTCGCTCGCTCAAACAAACCGCTCTTGTGCATTTTTCGGCACAACACCGGCCGTTGCTTGCTTCGTATGCCTCCTTTTCAATAGTTGGCGCCTCGCTCGGAAATTTATTAAAAATGATCACATTCAGTTCGTCTTTCCTGACATCACAATGACACTTGGGATAAGTAGTCTCTTGTGCTGCTTTCGGTTTTGAAAAAGGACAAGAAATGATGGAAATATGGAGATGGATACATGGTCCGTGCAGCGTTTTAATGCATATTTATAAGTGCAATAAAACTATAAAACTTAAATGACATTATCTCCCGTTTTTCTTGGCTGATTGACTTCAAATAAAAACTGGTGTGGACATCAACTTCCGCACTTTCAAACGAGACCAACCAGCAGCACGTGGGTGATGTAATTACAGCGTGACGAAGCTTCGAAGACGATATGCGTAAACGCGTCGCTGGCGACACGTTCGGTGTTAAAGGGTTAACTGAGACACTATTATGGTGGAAGATTTTGGTCGCAATTTGTTGGTTCCTTTTTTTTTTTTTTTTTTTTTTTCAAGACATTGACACCTTTTTAAAATGATATCTCGATTCTTGCAGGAGCATATCGATAACCTTTTGGAATACAAAGTATCACGATATATCACCATTTTGTTATTTTGTCACACCCCTAGTTTCATGTGAACAAAAGAAAAAGTAAAAACTGATCTGTTTCATGAAAGCCTCTGTGGTGATCAAGCCTCAACTTCTGCCTACTCACCTATCTTTTCAACCTTATTTGAATTCTTGACTATATTGAATGTCTTTTCCAAGCCATCTTCGCTCATAATCATCTCCAGGATGAATTGAACAGGAATATTTCCAACCTCACTTTTGAACATTTTGGCTGTCTACTATTACGCCTCCACCGTATCTTGCTTCCAAAGGCATTCATCCTCCAATATTTCTATTTTTTTTTAGCACTTGAGTATAATTTGGATACTTTTGATGTCCCGTTTAAGCGGTTATGTTATTTGCATAGGAAGTTGACCGCGGTGATTAATTCCGTCGGACGGTTCCAGGATGATAGTGTCTAGATGTGGATGGGCTGTCATTCTTGGAGACGCGTGTGTGCTCATCTTGCAAAAAATTGTCTTTTGTTCCCCTCAGGAGACACTGAAATTGTCATTGCCAAGCAGCAACTTTATGTTCCCAAGGGAGGGAGCTGAAATACCCTGGGAATCAGGCGTCATTTAGCCCGCCAGAGCCTTTCTCTATGACTGGCAATCAGTTTTTACCTTTCATGTTCCATGTATGCGCTCCTTCCTACCTCAACTGTACAATCGTTCAATCTTTTTGTCCCCTTTGATTTGATGTTGGAGCGTTGTCTGAAGAGGAAAGAATCCCCATTTACTTCTCATTTTGTCTTTCTCAGACCAGCTTTTGTAAAATTCCGATTATGCTAAAATTTCACCATTCCGCTTTGGTGCGACGGCAGCCGCTGTCATTCAAAATATGATGTATTCAACCTTGCTTGGACAAATGCGCCAGTGCAATACTTTCCCCCCCAAACGTGTCGCATTACAAGAGTGAGCAAGTACTGCCGCTATCAGGATGCGATGACTCAATCTTTTGACAAGGCTGGCAGAGGGCTGAAAGAGGACGCCTGACGAGAAGCTGCCACCGCTCGTTAATTCATCGGCAGGACGCGTCGCGTTTTGCCCGTGAGGAACGAGGCGCGCCTCAAAGGTTAGGGCTGGATTGGCATCACATTAGCTGATACTTCCCAGGAAAAAAAAAAAGTTGACACATTGATGAAGCAAATCTTTCGTCAAGATGCTAGAGTTTCATTTAGTAGTCGGGGTGAAAAAAGACTTCATTTGTTGGTGAAATATTGGTCCTTAAATGTCAGCATTCATCCTGTGGGACACTGTACCAAAAGGGTTATTAGGTGGGCGGTGGCATTGCAATTTTTATGGTAACTATGGCAACACTAGCAGCACTTTCACCTAAAAAAAAAAAAAAGCCTTTTTGAACTGGGATGGCTGACAGTGAATTATCCATTGAATGATTGCTGCAAGCCTTTCAAGTTCAAATGACAATTTAACATCAAAATTTGCAGTGGTATGAAAAAGTATCTGAACTTTTTGGAATTTCTCACATTTCTGCATAAAATCACCATCAAATGTGATCCGATCTTTGTCAAAATCACACAGATGAAAAAACTGTCTGCTTTAACTAAAACCACACAAACATTTATAGGTTTTCCTATTTTAATGAGGATAGTATGCAAACTAGAGATGTCCCGATCGATCGTTCGGGTCCGATCACGTCATTTACAAAGTATCGGAATCGGCAAAAAAATATCGGCCATGGCTTTTTTTAATATATATATTTCTTTATTAATTAAATAATTTTCTCATTGTATTTAACGTTACAGACATAATATGTTACACTCATCCAGAGTCTTTAGTTTAGGCTTAAGGTAGGGTTATCAAAAATATCCCGATAAAGGTGGCAATTAATTTATTAAAAAATGTGTCACGTTAAAATATTCAATGCAATTAATGCATGCGCCGCACGACCCTCTCACTCATTGTCGCGCTCAATCTGTAATGACGCCGTTTTACCTATATAAAGAGATAAAAGGCAGCGCAAAATGAGTAGAGTGAAGTTTGCCAGCCTTTGGAGCCTCCCTATGATTAGAAATATCATGGGAAGCAATGTGGGGAAGCAAGTTGGCAATTGATCTTTGTCTTAACACCTTAAGTTATTTCCCAAAGCAGAGAAGATATATCCATTGGTAGCACGACGCACAGTCATGGGTCCACTTCCCATCATGCATTTGGGATGGCCACCGTATCATTTACTGAAAGCTCAACAAATACACTAGATGGCAATATTTAGTCACAATATACAAAGTCACGCACGAGTCTTTCTATCTGTGGATCCCTCTCACAGAAAGAATGTTAATAATGTAAATGCCATATTGAGGATTTATTGTCATAATAAATACAGTACTCATGTACTGTATGTTGAATGTATATATTTGTCCGAGTTTTATTCATTTTTTTCATAATGCATTGCCAAAATGTATATGATCGGGAAAAATTATCGGGAATGATTGGAATTGAATCGGGAGCAAAAAAAAAAAAAAAAAAAAAAATCCAATCGGGAAATATCGGGATCGGCAGATACCCAAACTAAAACGATCTGGATCGGATCGGGAGCAAAAAAACATGATCGGAACAATCCTAATGCAAACGATGACGGAAGTGGGGGAAAATGAATAAGTAAATTATCACATTTAATATTTTTGTGCCCCTCTCCCTTTGGCAGAAATAACTTCAACCGGACGCTTCCTTCAGCTGCAGATCAGTCTGGCATATCAATCAGGACTAATCTTGACCCCATTCTTTTCTACAAAACTGTTGTAGTTAAGTCAAATTCCCAGGATGTATGGCATGAATCACTGTCTTTAGGTCATGCCACAGAATCTCAATGGGGTTCAAGTCTGGACTTTGACTTGGCCACACTAGAACGTGTATTTTGTTCTTCTGAAACCATTCTGAAGTTGATTTACTTCTGTTTTGGATCATTGTCTTGTTGCAGCATTCATCCGCTTTTTAGCTTCAACTGTCGGACAGACGGCCTCAGGTTTTCCTGCAAAACATCCTGATGAACTTTTGAATTCCTCTTTCCATCAATGATTGCAAGTTATCCAGGCCCTGAGGCAGCAAAACAGCCCCAAAACATGATAATCTCTCCACCGTGCCTAACGGTGGGGATGAGGTGTTGATGTTTGTGAGCTGTTCCATTTTACCTCCACACATGACGTTGTGTGTTACTCCCAAACAATTCAACTTAGGTTTCATCAGTCCACAAAATATTTTGCTAAAACTTTTGTGGAGTGTCCAAGCGCCTTTTTGCGAACATTAAACGAGCAACGATGTTTTTCTTAGACACCATTCTTGGCCATAGTTACATATAGCTGATGTGTGCACAGAGATATCGGACTGTGCCAGTGATTTCTGTAAGTCTTTAGCAGACACTCTAGGGTTCTTTTTTACCTCTGAGTATCCTGCGCTTAACTCTTGGCGTCATCTTTTGTGGACGGCCACTCCTTGGGAGAGGAGCAACAGTGCCAAACTCTCTCCATTTGTAGGCAACTTCTTTGACTGTCGATTGATAAACATCCAGACTTTTAAAGATGGTTTTGTATCCTTTCCCAACTTAATGCAAATAAACAATCCTTGATCGCAGGTTTTCAGACAGGTCTTTTGACCGAGCCATGATGCACATCAGGCAATGCTTCTCATCAAGACAATTCTTACCAGGTGTGTGTTTTATAGTGGGCAGGGCAGCTTTAAACCACTCATCAGTATTTGGGCAGACACCTGATTTAAATGGTTTGGTAAAAAATGGTTTCAATTGCTCTTTAACAGGGCTGTCAAAATTATCGCGTTAACGCGCGGTAATTAATTTTTTAAATTAATCACGTTAAAATATTTGACGCAATTAACGCACATGTCCCGCTCAGACAGTATTCTGCCTTTTGGTAAGTTTTACAGCAAGGTTTTTTGTGCTGTAACAGCGAACTCTTGTGGTCGCTTTGCGACATGGTTTATTTTTTTCTTGCCAGTTCAATATGGCTGCACGACGTCTCGGGCTGACGCCTACGTTGTAATGTTGTGCTTATATGATCCTTGGACAAGATTTGTCCGTAAGTATGGTTGTTGTAAAGAATGTACATATTATGTTAGTAAGCGAAATGTTCTATTTTTTGTATGAGACGCTTTTTGTTTGTTTAGTGAACCTGTATAGCGTGCTAAGCTAACGTTGTTGCTAATGCAATGCTTGTGTACTTTTTTTTTTTTTTGTAGTTTTATGACGGTCTAAAGAGGACAATGGTTTGAGGCTATTTTATTAATAAATCAGATGAAAAAGGAAGAAGTTTGATTATTAAGGCGTCATTCACTAGCTGTCTAGCTTTGGAAAAAGTACACGCTTTGGAGTGAGGACAGCATAGACAGATTTAAATGACAGTAGAGTGAAATGCCCACTACAGTCCTTATGTACCGTATGTTAAATGTACCGTATATATCCATCTTGTGTCTTATCTTTCCATTCCAACAATTTATTTTACAGAATATACTGGACTGTCTCAGGAAATTAGAATACACAATATTCTAATTTTCTGAGACAGTCCTGTACATTAATCCACCATTTAAAGCAGGGGTGTCCAAACTTTTTGCAAAGGGGACCAGATTTGGCGTGGTAAAAATGTGGGGGGCCGACCTTGGCTGACGTCCTTTACATAGAACAATATACAGGACTGTCTCAGAAAATTAGAATATTGTGTATTCTAATTTTCTGAGACAGTCCAGTATATATAATTTACAGAAAAATATGGCATATTTTATAGATGGTTTGAATTGCGATTAATTGCGATTAATTACGATTAATTAATTTTTAAGCTGTAATTAACTCGATTAAAAATTTTAATCGTTTGACAGCCCTACTCTTTAAGTCTCCTTAGGCATAGGGTTCACTTACTTATTTTACCCCCTTCTGTCATTGTTTGCATGCTATCCTCATTAAAAATATGAAAACCTATAAACTCTTATAAAGAGTTTTAATTATCCACGAGACACAAGACTGGATGTCTATCATTCCTAAAAAGAGTTTCTAAAAAAAATTTTTTTTTTTTTAATTTATGTCATATCGAAAATGGTATTGAGTATTTTTTTGGGTATAAATATCAACTTGAAAATATTATATTATCACGACAACAGTAGTCTTTAGGTGTGACTATTCCTGTGGCTTATATCCAGTGCGGCTTATATATGAACAAATAGTTTACTTGTCAAATTTAGTGGGTGCGGCTTTTAGTCCGGCGCGGCTTATCTATGAACAAATGCCGTTTTCCAGTCAAATTTGTGGGGTGCTCTTATAGTCCGAAAATTACGGTAATTACAGTATTGTCAGTATGTGTAGTGGTAGTTGGCAAAAGAACTCATTTTGAATTTGAATTTGAATAAAATATTTTCATCACATTTGTGATGATATGTCAACTGACTAGTTGAATGACACCTCTTATATATCTTAAAGGCGTCTGTATCGCTTTCACCGGCACAAATTAACTTTGAGGAGGGTGGCAGGAACCCTGCCACACAAAAAAAACTACGATTGTGCTGACTGCTTTACGGCATATGTCACTTCCCCCTTCCCCCATTCGATTATAAAGACGGAAGTCGATGCAAACGCTTTTGCGCCAATTTTGCAAAGATGGCAGCACTATAAAGGAGATAAAAAGTTTTGTCCGACAAGGGGGAAAAAAAGGGAGCCTACCATAATACTCGAGAATAAATATTGGCCCGTCTTTCACTTGCAGGCTTGACGACCCCTCAACCGAACTCATCAACACTGACGAGTTCGGGTGGGGTGGGTGGTTTAGCCACACTAATCAACACTGTTGCTAACCGTCATTTGTTTAGCCACAACTGGATTCATCATTACCTTACCTTCCTCATTATTATTCATCCTTCACACAGCCGCTGGAAACAGAAATGTCGTTTAATCCATCTGCATGCCCACCGGGAGATTGATTTTTGATTGATTGATGATTTTACGACACTATGCGGGTGTGCGCTGGTCCTCATGGGAAATGCAGTCTTTCTTAAGGCAAAAAACTACCGCTTTTGTCCACCGGCGTCGCTAAAATCGACTAAAACTGAAAAGTTACATAGTGTTGCTTTAAATCATTAGAAATCAACTTTTAAGAGTTATTGGAGGCCATAACCAGTTTATTTGTTTTAAACATTTGCAGTACTCTTTTATTATTTATTTATTTATTTATAATTATATAAAACAAATACAAAAATTATAAAAATATATATTTTGTATAGTTAGTGTATTTTTTTATTTAATGACCAAAAATAGTCATAAGCCCTCTAAAGGGTTAAAAACAATAGACCTTCAATCCGTTTTGACTGGGAAGATTGGCAACGATCATTCAATGCAGACATTATTAATTATAACATATTTAATAAGGCTTAAAAACAGCATTTGACTTCAATAGATGTCCAATCCTGATTGCGCCAAAATCGATTGGACATCTGTCGTCATCAATGGTAGCCAATGAGTTAATAACATTTTTAGCTTTCAACAACTACACACAATAATAGCATAGGAAAAGGAAAAACAATATTATAACGTGTTCATTTTACGTTCCATTCAAGGTCACACAATGGACTCGAGCGCGTCGTCGTCGCTTATCTCACCCGAATCCTTGCATCGAAGACGACAGAGAGAAAATGGTTGCGCGCAATGTATGTACAGTGAGACGCACACAGATACACACTCATCTCCTGGCTAGGAGATAGAGATAACCCCGGAAAAGCGCACACACACACATCATAAGTAGTTCACTTTATCAGCAGCAAAGGAGAGCTGGCAAGCCATCGCTTCGCCATTGTTAATCGCTCTCTCTCGTCGTCATCCATCTTTTTTCCTCCTCCCTTTCCTCGCTCACTCTTTTCTTTGAAGCCCACAATTTAATAACCTCAAGTGCTGTCAGAGGAGGCGTTGAAAAATGGCTTCTATAAAACATAACGGCCTTAATCAGAGTGTGCCTAGGATTCTCCCCGCCGCCGCTGATTTACCCCCCCAACACACACACCTTCTCCCCCCCACGATGATCCCCGCCTCTAATGAATTAATGTTGAAATATGCAGGGCCTCAGTAGTCATTAGATGCGCGCCGGCAGACGTGATTTAAGATGGCGGCCTTTTATAAGCGGCAAGACGGAGCAGGTTGGGCCACGCCGGACAGCCATCGTCTTGACCGACCTGAGTCTCGGGTGATTTGCATGTCTGCCGGCCTGTTGTCTTATTTCTGATTCTTTTCACGCACGTTAGTGATTTATAGACTTTTAGTTGTGACGTTGCATGGCTTTAATATCCCTGGAATGTTTGCATTTATACCTCTGCCAGTAGGTGAAACCTATAGAAGATGGAGGTTATGTATTCAGTTCTGTATGTCTGTTTGTTTGTGTTCAAAATAACTCAAAAACGAATACTGTATTTTTTGGACTATAAGTCGCACCTGAGTATAAGTTGCACCAGCCATAAAATGCCCAACGAAGAAAAAAACATATATAAGTCGAACCGGAGATTAAGTCGCATTTTGGGGAAAATTTACTTGATCAAATCCAACACATAGAACAGATATGTCATCTTGAAAGGCAATTTAAAATAAAAAATACAGTAGAGAACAACATGCTGAATAAGTGTACAGTATGATAATGTTATATGATGCATGAACAACCAAATGCGAACGTGGCCGGTATGTTACCTAGAGGCGTGCGAAATTTCCGATTCATAGATTATTCGCGATTCGGCCGTGGAAGATTCGAGAACGATTCATAAACATCCAAATTCCGATTATTGGATTATACCAGGTGAAGCAGAAATAAAACACAGTCAGCGCGGTCTTTGGGACGCCGCGGACTTCGGGACGCAATGAGGAACGGACCGAGAGTAAATATCTTGTTCAACTCATGCCGCTAGATAAAAAACAAAACAAACAAAACAATCATACCTGGCTGCGGCCGACAGCCGCTACAAACAGCGACGGGTTGCTAGTTGCTACAAACATACGGCAACATATAGCTATGGTAGATATCACACATTGTAGAACTAGATGTGAAATGACAGTAACGACAGTGTTGGAACATATACAAAGAACTAGATGCGAAATGACAGACTTGCCGCCATCTTAAAGCAGTAGACTTCTCTTGAAAGCTCTGTTGGAGCGAACCTAATTATTTTTTTATCTAAAATATCCCTAAATCGGCAAAATCTTGACTTTAATCTATCTTTAAATGATGAAACAGTTTTAAAACTTTGACATGTCGGAAGTTGACGGATGGGAAATTATGGAATAACGGGAACAATTTTAACAATTTTAACAACTTTAACGCTTGATGCACAACATTAAATTAATTGAACGTAGTTTAAAGCTTTTGATACAGAATGGGGACTTGAGTATTTTATTTACTGTTTTTAACTGTTAACTTGATACTAAAATAGTTTAGTTTAGCCTGAGAGGATTTTTGAACAATTATGAAACTAGTGTACAAAACATTAAAAGTGTGGTGGGGTGCATCAATAATCGATTTATAATCGAATCGGAGCCTCTGAATCGTAATCGTAATCAAACCGTTAGGTGCTCAAAGATTCCCAGCTCTAATGTTACCGTAACATAGCTATTAAGAGTTATTCATAAAGAACATGCTAACAGGTTTACCAAACCATCATTGTCACTCCAAAACAGCAAAATAACATGTGAACTGATATAATAATTAGGGATGTCAAACGATTAAAATTTTTAATCGCGTTAATCACAGCTTAAAAATTAATTAATCGTAATTAATTGCAATTCAAACCATCTCTAAAATATGCCATATTTTTCTGTAAATTATTGTTGGAATTCAAAGATAAGACACAAGACGGATATATACATTCAACATACTGTACATAGGTACTGTATTTGTTTGTTGTAACAATAAATCAACAAGATGGCATTAACATTAACATTCTGTTAAAGCATTCCATGGATAGAAAGACTTGTAGTTCTTAAAAGATAAATGTTAGTACAAGTTATTGAAATTTTCTATTAAAACCCCTCTTTATGTTTTCGTTTTAATAAAATTTGTAAAATTTTCAATCAAAAAATAAACTAGTAGCTCGCCATATTTGATGCCAATAATTACACAATGGTACTGTAACCCATAAAATCAGCAGAGGGTGGCAAAACACCAAAAAACAGGTAACAAGTGGACATGACACTGTGCTGCCATTTTAATCTGTTTGAGCAGGGCATGTGCATTAATTGCGTCAAATATTTTAAAGTGATTCATTTAAAAAATTGATTACCGCCCGTTAACGCGATAATTTTGACAGTCCTAATAATAATGTGTTAATAATTTCACACATAAGTCGCTCCTGAGTGAGTATAAGTCGCACCCCCAGCCAAACTGAAAAAAAACTCCGACTTATAGTCCATAAAATATGGTAAATGGATTATTAACAAACTCGGTGACTTTAAATAAAATGGCATGTCGCCAATTCGATCACGTTATCGGAAATTGGGCCGATCGTGCCAATTTTCAGAGGATTGAGATCGGGTGAAAAGTATCGTGTTTTTTTATTCAAAAAATATATACCCTATTTTTCGGCACCTGAGTATAAATCGCACCAGCCAAAAAATGCGCAATGAAAAGGTAAAAAAACATGTATAAGTCGCACCGGAGTATAAGTCGCATTTTTAGGGGGAAATTTATTTGATAGAATCCAGCACCAAGAACAGACATGTCATCTTGAAAGGCAATTTAAAATACAATAGAGAACAACAGGCTGAATAGATGTACTGTATGCTAACATTACATGACGCTAGAAGTTAGATAGGGCCTAAAAAATCCAGCCCGTCCCGACCGGCCCGCGTCCTATCAATTAACTTGATTTGCTTGCCCGAGCCCGAAAAAACCCGAAATTTTGTGTTTTATTTGTAGGCACGTGCCCGAAAAAAAAACAAAATTTTCTGTTTTATTAGTGAGGACTCAGGAGAGGGAGGAAATGCGGGGATGTGATTAGGGCTGCAGCTATCGATTATTTTAGTCGTCGATTAATCGATGAACTAGTTAGTTCGAATAATCGAGTAATCTGATAAGGAACATGAAAAATTAAAACACCCGAGCTAAGCCTCGAACTGTATATATTTAAAAAAATGAGGATCTTTGTACAACAAAAGGGCAACTGACTAACTTGCATAGCAAAAGTTCCGTGAGCTTAAATGCTATAAAATGCTAACGTTTCATTAACAATGCTCTTAACAAATGGTTCAGACACATATTCCCACAAAAACGGCTAAATATACCAATAAACTAAATTACGAATGAATTAAAAACAAACATTATTTTAAACAAAAACTTAGCTCATGTTGGTCTTAACAGGGAGCAGTTAGATTTAGCCATGAAAAATGAGGCAGACCAGAGGGCAGTGCATTGACCCAAATCAGTAAAACTCAATGCAAACACTTTCAAAATAAACCATTATAAAGCCACTTTGATTAAACGAATACTCGAAGCAGCAAAATTTAATCTTTTTTTCTAATCGAATACTCGAGTTAATCGAGTAATCGTTGCAGCACTAGATGCGATCCATGGTTGCGTTTTGTATGATCACATTTGTGACGATGCCGGTGCATACATGCATAATGATGACAAATTAAAGCCTGTCTTTTTTAACGAATTCTCCCAGTTAAACAAAAGTGTAAGATGGATATTCAATAAACATTTATATCTTTTATATTTGCTTGTCTGTTCTAACAGGCGGATAGTGTATATGACATTTATTTTAATTTCCTCGAGTTGGCAGAAAAAAAACGCAAGTTTTCTCAATTTTTAAATAGTCTACATATATTTATGATCATTATAAATGCATTTACAGAACGAAATAACACAGGAAAAGTTTGTTAAATATATTTCTCGTATGAGACCAAAGCGCCACATGTGTTTTTATTCAGCGAAGCCGACACAGGTTTCCATATAGCATTTTCAGCAATCATTTTGAATCCTTTCCATATCCCACTTCTACCGTAGTTGTTTGCATTTCAATTCCCGTCTTTAGTTTGTTTCTCACTCCTATAACCGCTCCATATCGAAAAGGATGCTCGTGGAGGGCGCCAGGGAAGATTGAAAAGAGAGCGGGACCACTGACTTTTCTCTTTCTGACAAGATAGCTGGTTGAGTCCAGCCAAAAATGATGGTCTTGACTCACCTGACTGTAGATGTACCTGAACCAAGGGTGATTGCTCAGTACATGCTTAACTGTGTTGTTGTTTTTCTGATTGTTTTTTTGCTTTGCTCATGCATCACAAGGTGATAAGTTGAGACTTGTCCTTTATCTACTGCCTCAATGCAGCCTGGTTCGGATGGGCGTTCATCATCACGCGCGCCTGCCACGCCCTTTGACCTGCGGTAACGTAGTCCTCAACTGTTGAAGCCTGACTTTTATGCAGTGTTGGGTTAAAGCGATGAGTTCAGCAGAAGGCATCTTTCTTCCAGGTATCAGCAGATGTGGAGATATTTTGAAGGAAATAGGTGGTTTCTTGAAAGGCTGACTTACAATTCGGGAAACAACTAGTGACCTAGCACGGACAGATATTTGGGTTGGATTGCAGGATAAATGCCAAAAATGAAGGACTCTGTTTTGAGACTAGTTGAATTCCAATTGTGGTGGTCAACCATGCCGTAGTTCTAAATGTACATTTTTGAAAACGGCCAGCAATTGCATCTCAGATGTGACTAGAAAAAAAAATTCACTGGTTTTACTCAAAAAACAAGATTTTGTAAAAAAAAAAATTTTTTTTTAATCATTATGCTTGATAACGCACGTCATTTAAAAGTTTGGTGTTTTTCACATGTGTTTCAATTGAATTTCCATTTGTGTCAAGCTACCGTAATTTCCCGAATATAAGGCGCACCCGTGTATAACGCGCACCCCAAATTTACTTGTAAAATCTAGGGGAAATTATTGTACCCGTGTATGACTTGCACCCTAATTTTAGCACCAATAAATAGAACAATACAAGAAAACAGAGCTCGTGTACAGATACAGAAATGTCATTTTACTGACTGGTGAAACACAGCACAAGCATAGCACATTGGTAGTTTAAAACATTACTGTAAACTGACAATATGTACGGTAATAATATGATCTGACAACTTCTTCAACTTACCAGAATCCAGGAAAAAACAAAACAAATGTCTTTTCTTTTAAAGGCTGCTGTATAACTTGCTCGTTTCATCATGATGAATAAATGTTTCTTCCATGGATTGCTACGGTAAAATAAAAGTGCTGAATTAGGTCGGAAATCAGAAGAGCGCATCGCTGTTGACTAGAATGTAACAATAGGAACTATTGTTATTTGGATTTGAGTTTCCCGAGGGACAGATATAGTTGACGGACACAGAAAGTCTATGTTGTGTTACGTTTGTTACGGTCCGAGTTGCGGAGCTGCAATAAACGTTGACTCAAATGAGTTCAATAGATTCTGTGCTTTATGAAGAGTGAAAAAAGCAGAAATTAACACAGACAAAATCATTTGACCAATCAGAGTGGAGTATTACAGTGTAATGAGTTATAACAGAATTCACCGGCGGAACTTATGTTGGCACGTTGTATAGTTCCCGGGGGGAGATATTTTGTTGAGGGAACAGCCGGAAACATAGTTATATTCCGCGGGTTGCATGTGAGACAGACATTGCTACCGTATTTTGTTGCAGCCTAAATGTCAATAAAGCAACGCGGATTAGCTCCGTTGTTTGATATTTCGCCTCCGACTCCTTCCCTAGCTCGCCACGACCGAAACAAAATGGTGACGTCACGTACCGTAATGGTCGGCAACGGACATCTTGGAGCCCCAGATCGAGGGAGATTATCAGTGGTCTTGTATGTCTTCCATTTTCTAATAATTGCTCCCATAGTTGATTTCTTTACACCAAGTGTTTTACCTATTGCAGATTCAGTCTTCCCAACCTGGTGCAGGTTTACAATTTTGTCTCTGGTGTCCCTCGACAGCTCTTTGGTCTTGGCCATAGTGGAGTTCAGAGTGTGACTGACTGAGGTTGTGGACAGGTGTCTTTTATACTGATAATGAGTTAAAACTGGTGCCATTAATACAGGTAACGAGTGAAGCCTCGTTAGACCTCGTTAGAAGAAGTTAGACCTCTTTGACAGCCAGGAATCTGCCTTGTTTGTAGGTGACCAAATACTTATTTTCCACTCTAATTTGGAAATTAATTCTTTAAAAATCCAACAATGTGATTTTCTGATTTTTTTCCCACATTCTGTCTCATGGTTGAGCTTTAGCCATGTTGACAATCACAGGCCTATCTAATCTTTTCAAGTAGGAAAACTTGCACAATTAGTGGTAGACTAATTACTTATTTGCCCCACGTTTTGTTAGCTAGCTATCGCTGTCAATGACACTGTAACTGGATTTTTCACTGTCAGCTCTACTAGTCTAAACCGATTGGACATTGGGCAATCTCTGAAGCTTAAACACAGACATCACCGTCAAACATTTTTCCGACATTTTGTTTAAAAAAAAAAATGCACATCAAAGTGTTCCTATAACTTTCACAAAACATTTTTTTGACAATTTTTCATTACTGTCGGGAGGTTCTGTAATCCATTTCCTTTGAGACGCCCGTGTGAAGTTGTGATCACACAATTTACAGGCGTTGGCTACGATGGCGGCCGAAATTAATTAATAAATATAAGGCCTACACCACATTGCTGCTGTTCATCAGCGGGAGGTAAAAATAGCTCTCATTATCACAGGTAAATTAACACTTTCATTTTTGTGTCAAAAAATTAATTGTATCCCTTAACAGCTACTCCCATGAGAATGTGAAAGAAGGGAATGGGGAATGTAAAAAGACAAAAAAAAAATGCGGACCACCAGGAGTGCTAATTGATGCTTTCAAAGACTTGCGTCAGTGTTGGTGTCTTTCCGCGCCGCCGTACGAGTGTCCCGCAGCGACACGATGCAGGTAGCGAACCTCCACTACAAATGTGCGGATGTCAAGTGTTGATCTAGGCATTCCGATGGAGAACTTTTCATCTTCACTTAACCAGGCGGGTTGACCGCCGAAGGAGCGGCGCAGTCGTTTTTAGTCAGACAGTGTGATGAGTGGCATTTTCCCTCGCTTAGTCGCTTGTTGGGTATGAATGTCGACTTCAAAAAAGACACGACAAGCTCAAGTCAACAAGCGAGGCGGGAGACACAACAGTGGGAACAAAGACGAGATGATGCGTCGTAGCGGAAGATTTGATTATACTCATTAGTCTGTCTGTTTTTCAGGAGGGCTAACAAGTACAAGTGTGCAAAATTTCCAATTCTTAGATTATTCGTGATTCGGCCGTGGAAGATTCAAGAACGATTCACAAACATCCAAGTTCCGATTATTGAATTATACCAGGTAAAACAGAAGTAAAACACAGTCAGCGCGGTCTTTGGGACGCAATGAGGAACGGACCGAGAGTAAATATCATGTTCAACTCATGCCGCTAGATAAAAAAAAAAAACAATCATACCTGACTGCGGCCGACAGCCGCTACAAACAACGCTCAGTTGCTAGTTGCTACAATATACGGCTAAAGTAGATATCAGGGTTGTTCCGATCATGTTTTTTTTCTCCCGATCCGATCCCGATCGTTTTAGTTTGAGTATCTGCCGATCCTGATATTTTCCGATCCGATTGCTTTTTTTTTTGCTCCCGATTCAATTCCAATCATTCCCGATAATTTTTCCCGATCATATACATTTTGGCAATGCATTAAGAAAAAAATGAATAAAACTCGGACGAATATATACATTCAACATACAGTACATAAGTACTGTATTTGTTTATTATGACAATAAATCCTCAATATGACATTTACATTATTAACATTCTTTCTGTGAGAGGGATCCACGGATAGACAGACTTGTGACTTTGTATATTGTGATTAAATGTTGCCATCTAGTGTATTTGTTGAGCTTTCAGTAAATGATACTGCAGCCACTCAACCCAAATGCATGATGGGAAGTGGACCCATGACTGTGTGTAGTGCTACCAATAGATATATCTTCTCTGCGTTGGGAAAGAAAATAAGGTGTTAAGACATAGATCAGTTGCTACCTTGCTTCCCATTGCATCCAATAATATTTCTTTAATCTTGGGGAGAGGGATTGTAAGGCATTTGCAAATTTAAAAAATGCTTCAAAGGCTGCCATTATTCACACTTCTCATTTTATGTTGCCTTTTATCTCTCTGTATAGGTAAAACAGCGCCATTACCGATTGAGTTCGACAATGCATGAGTAGGTCGTGCGGCGCATGTATTAAGTGCGTTAAATATTTTAACGTGATACGTTTTTTAATAAATTAATTGCCTCCACTATCGGGATAAATTTGATAACCCTACTTTAAGCCTAAAGACTCTGGATGAGTGTAACATATTATGTCAGTAACGTTAAATACAATTAGAAAACGATTTAATAACAAAATATATATATATATTAAAAAATGGCATGGCCGATATTTTTTTACCGATTCCGATACTTTGAAAATGACGTGATCGGCATCCCAATCGATCGGAACATCTGTAGTAGATATCATATGTATGTAGAACTAGATGCAAAATGAGAGACGACGGCGGTGTTAGAACATGTATTATTGAACAGATATGCGAAATGACAGACTTTCCGGCGTTAGTAAACAGCCACCATCTTAAAGCAGTACTAAAGCAGTGACTTCTCTCGAAGGCTCTGTTATAGCGAACCTAATTAACTTTTTATCTAAAATGCTCCTAAATCGGCAGAATCTTGTCTTGAATCTATCTTTAAATGATTAAAATAGTTTTAAAACTTTGACAAAAGTAGACAGAAGGGAATTTATGGAATAACGGGAGCAATTTTAACAACTGTAACAGTTGATTCACAACATTAAATTAATTGAATGTAGTTTAAAGCTGCTGATACAGAATGGGGACTGGAGTATTTTATTTACTGTTATTTTTGTATATTTGTTTACTGTTATATGTTAACTTGTGTTGGGTCTAAAACACCTTCTTCAATTTAGCTGTTGACCCAGAGTGAAGTGACAAAGGCAGGACACAAGGAGGCAGGAGACAGAGAGTAGACTTTTACCAGACTGCAGTTTTGGGGAGAGTCGGAGAGCGAAACGTGCCAAATCGGAATCTCACCGAGGTCTCTCTCAGTTCTTGGTGTTCTGTCTAAACCGGAAGTCCGTAGCAGAAAATGTCAAAGATGGCGCCGCCCATGCTTCGCTCAGGCAACTTGTCTATAGGACAACTCAATGTTATACTTAAATATAGGAAACCATCGTTTTGACTGTGGCATTTAACATAATAGTAGATTTCGGTTTCACATTCACCCTTTTTGTGTGTGATAGTCCAACATTCGAATAAACGTGAATCATACCAAATAAAAGTCATCATCAATTTGTTTGTGTTCTACCATCAAGGCTTTTTTTTTCAAGTTCCAAATTCAGCTAAATTCTCATGACACATCCTCACGTCGGAGAGAGTATTTGCCCACTTTGCCGTGACATGAATGACACGGCGAGTTAATGTATCACTCCGTGCCCGTAGCCAACCCACTGATGAATACCACTGCATTAGCCGGGCCATTAGCACGTTTAAGCCGCCTGTAATGCCCGAGTGCTAGTGACACCTTTGGGTCCCCGCTCCACTTAAGCGGCGCGTCAAAGTGACGGGTCTGACACGCCAGGTGACGCAATGCCACTATGGCCGTCAGCGGAGACCTGAGTGGGCTTCCGTCACCTGGAAGAAGATCAGGTTGTAATAGTAAAAATGGTGTTTTTCTTTGTGTGGGTTGATATCCAATCCAGATCAAAGTTTGAGTTAAGTGCTCTAGTTTACGGAAACCTGGTTTTACGCTTTTTTTTTTTTTTTTTCCTCAGCGAAATCCAATGTCCAAATCTAGTTGAGCATAACTACATTAACAATATTTGTCTCTTTGTACAGTTGTGGTCAAAAGTTTACATACACTTGTGAAGAACATAATGTCATGGCTCTCTTGAGTTTCCAGTTATTTCTACAACTCTGATTTTTCTCTGATAGAGTGATTGGAACAGATACTTCTTTGTCACAAAAAACATTCATGAAGTTTGGTTCTTTTATGACTTTATTAAGGGTGAACAGAAAAAAGTGATCAAATCTGCTGGGTCAAAAATATACATACGGCAGCGCTAATATTTGGTAACATGTCCCTTGGCCATTTTCACTTCAATTAGGCGCTTTTGGTAGCCATCCACAAGCTTCTGGTTGAATCTTTGACCACTCCTCTTGACAGAATTGGTGCAGTTCAGTTAAATTTGATGGCTTTCTGACATGGACTTGTTTCTTCAGCATTGTCCACAAGTTCTCAATGGGGTTTAAGTCAGGACTTTGGGAAGGCCAATCGAAAACCTTAATTGTAGCCTGATTTAGCCATTCCATTACCACTTTTGATGTGTGTTTGGGGTCATTGTCCTGTTGGAACACCCAACTGCGCCCAAGACCCAATCTTCGGGCTGATGACGTTAGGTTATCTTGAAGAATTTGAAGGTAATCCTCCTTCTTCATTATCCCATTTACACTCTGTAAAGCACCAGTTCCATTGTCAGCAAAACAGCCCCACAGCATAATACTACCAGCACCGTGCTTGACGGTAGGCATGGTGTACTTGGGGTTAAAGGCCTCACCATTTCTCCTCCAAACATATTGCTGGGCATTGTGGCCAAACAGCTTGATTTTTGTTTCGTCTGGCCACAGAACTTTCCTCCAGAAGGTCTTATCTTTGTCCATGTGATCAGCGGCAAACTTCAGTCGAGCCTTAAGGTGCCGCTTTTGGAGCAAGGGCTTCCTTCTTGCACGGCAGCCTCTCAGTCCATGGAGATGCAAAACACGCTTGACTGTGGACACGGACACCTGTGTTCCAGCAGCTTCTAATTCTTGGCAGATCTGCTTTTTGTTGATTCTCGGTTGAATCTTTACCCTCCTGACCAATTTTCTCTCAGCAGCAGGTGATAGCTTGCGTTTTCTTCCTGATCGTGGAAGTGACAAAACAGTGCCATGCACTTTATACTTACAAACAATTGTTTGCACTGTTGCTCTTGGGACCTGCAGCTGCTTTGAAATTGCTCCAAGTGATGTTCTTGACTTGTTCAAGTCAATGATTCGCTTTTTCAGATCCATGTATGCATATTTTTGACCCAGCAGATTTGATCACTTTTTCTGTTAACCCATAATAAAGTCATAAAAGAACCAAACTTCATGAATGTTTTTTGTGACAAAGAAGTATCTGTTCCAATCACTCTATCGGAGAAAAATCAGAGTTGTAGAAATAACTGGAAACTCAAGAGAGCCATGACATTATGTTCTTCACAAGTGTATGTAAACTTTTGACCACAACTGTAAATGTGGGAAATTGTTCACATTGGCAGCAGGAAAGAAAGTCCACCAACAGTTTTATGAGTGACTTCCAACTGTTTCCAACATTGAAATTCCAGTAACCCAACTTGTGCACCAATCCAGTAACCCAACTTGTGCACCACTGGTCAGATAATGAGTTTTCATGATGTTCCAACTTTTAAAGCCAGATGTTGCGTCCTGCAAATTTGATATAGAGGGAAAACCCTGACAAGCGCTGCATGTAATGATTGACATCTAAGCCTCTTGCATGAAAGCCAAGTAAACCAATGTTGAAAAGGGTGGTGGTGGTGTCCAAATCTCTTGCTATGGGGAACTGAACTGCTTGAGAAAAGTGACTTTTCACAGTCAGAGTATCACAAACGGCATGAAGTGCTTCTTCCCCTTGGCTCAATGTACTTGGCACTCCCAGTTGACGGTAAATGTGGTCATTTGATGAGCTAAGTTTGGCCACACGAGCCCTTACGGCCGCATTAAATGAGGGGAGCGGGCAGAATGATGGCTGCACATCCGTCACTTTAATCGCCCGCTTCATTATTCAGTGGATGGCCGCCACCTGCTCATACATGAAGGCTGTCAATGGCAATGACGCCGATGAGAACTCTCCAGGTCGAGTTTGAGGGAGCGGCTTTATTCCTCGGCTTAGCAGGAGCCTCGGTTTTTTTTTTTCCTAAGAAGAAATTAATTGCATCCCCGTTGGTCCGATTTATCTTTGGAGATGAGATCATTATTTTGTCTTGTTCGAGTAGCGTCATTATGATGAAAATCCCAGGGAAGAGTTTTCACGAGAGGTTGAAGGGTGAAGCCATTTTATGATCTGTTATGTTTCTTTGCAGAGCTTGTTGGGTCTGGATTGGGAAGTTATCAATGAATATACAGCTGTGATTACAAACAGACATAACAATTAATGATTTATTTTTAAATCACCTATAGTGCAGTACAAATTCCATCATAGCCAACAAGCCGTCTGTCAGTTGATTACAGTATTGGCCCGAATATAAGAGGGCCCTGATTATAAGACGACCCCCTCTTTTTTATGACTCAAGTTTGACAAACCTTTTTGAACACCAAATTAATTTTTATACAGAAAAATAAATACAGTACATCTGAAACAAATGATTATAACAATATATTTGAGGGAAAAAGCATGTTATTTTGCCTCATTCAAATCTTGCAAAGGATTTGAGTCCCTGGCGGCCCATTGTGTTACTGATAGTAGCCTTTGTTACTGTGGTCCCAGCTCTCTGTAGGTCATTCACTAGGTCCCCCCGTGTGGTTCTGGGATCATTTTGACGCCACGGTGTGAGATCTTGCATATAGCCCCAGCTCGAGGGAAATGTTTAATAATTGCTCCCACAGTTGATTTCTTTACAGCAAGCGTTTTACCTATTGCAGATTCAGTTTTCCCAGTCTGGTGCAGGTCTACAATTTTGTCTCTGGTTCCCTTCGACAGCTCTGTGGTCTTGGCCATAGTGGAGTTTGGAGTGTGACTGACTGAGGTTGTGGACAGGTGTCTTTTATACCGATAATGACTTAAAACAGGTGCCATTATTACACGTAACAAGTGGAGCCTCGTTTTAGACCTCGCTAGAAGAAGTTAGACCTCTTTGACAGCCAGAAATCTTGCTTGTAGGTGACCAAATACTTATTTTCCACTCTAATTTGGAAATAAATTCTTTAAAAATCAAACAATGTGATTTTCTGTTTTTTTTCCACATTCTGTCTCATGGTTGAGCTTCACCCATGTTGACAATTACAGGCCTCTGTAATCTTTTCAAGTAGGAGAACTTTCACAATTGGTGGTTGACTAAATACTTATTTGCCCCACTGTAGTTTAATGTGTAAAAGGGCAGCTTTGTAAATTGTTATCTGCTAAAAGTACCCATGTCGGTACTGTACTGATAGATACAAAGTTCAAGTTAATGGCTATTCCAGTGAAATTTGGGTTTTAAATTCTTAACAGTCCACCCTCATTTTAGCCCTGTCGTACTGTTGTCGATGTTCTATATCCGGTAGTAGCATGAAGAAGGTACACGACTAGTTGTAAGTGCTGATACACACACACACTTACGCACACACACACGATAAGAGAGAATAAGCTGTCAGCAGCCTGTGTTTGCGCGTCCTCTACATTCTTCACATTAGCACAGAGGGAACAATGCGTCTCGTGTGGCAGGTGGCCATAGTTCATAATGTGCTGATGCTGACCAAGTGTCACTTTGATCCATGGCGTCTGCGGAGCGAGGGGGGGATACCGCCACATCCGCCGCCACCGCAAGTCCTGCATGCTAACGTGAGCGCTCATACAGGGTGAAGCCGGCAGACGCAATACAGATGAGGACCGCCGCGTCGGGCCTGATGGCTGGAGAGAAGTGACTTGCGGGGATGGAAGGTTTTAGGAGAGGCAAGCAGGTGTTGCGCTTGTACAGTGGTATGAAAAAGTATCTGTACCTTTTGGAATTTCTCACATTTCTGCATAAAATCACCATCAAATGTGATCTGACCTTTGTCAATATCACACAGATGAACAAACAGTGTCTGCTTTAAGTAAAACCACCTAAAAAATCATAAGTTTTCATATTTTAATGAGGATCAGATGCAAACAATGACAGAAGGGGGGAAAAATAAGTGAACCATCACATTTAATATTTTGTGCCCCCCTCCCTTTGGCAGCAATAACTTCAACCAAACGCTTCCTGTAGTTGCAGATCAGTCTGGCACATTGATTACGACTAATCTTGGCCCATTCTTCTCTACAAAACTGTTGTAGTTCAGTCAGATTTGTGGGATGTCAGGCATGAATCACTGTCTTTAGGTCATGCCACAGCATCTCAATGGGGTTCAAGTCCGGAATTTGACTTTGCCACTCCAGAACGTGTGTTTTGTTCTCCTGAAAGCATTCTGAAGTTGATTTACTTCCGTATTTTGGATCATTGTCTTGTTGCAGCATTCATGTTCTATTTAGCTTCAACTGTCTGACAGACGGCCTCAGGTTTTCCTGCAAAACATCCTGATAAACCTTTGAATTCATTCTGCCATTATTGATTGGAAGGTTTCCAGGCCCTGAGGAAGCAAAACGGACCCAAATCACGATGCTCCCTCCACCATACTTCACGGTGGGGGTGAGGTGTTGATGTTTGTGAGCGGTTCCATTTTTCCTCCACACATGACGTTGTGTGTTACTCCCAAACAATTAAACTTTGGTTTCATCAATCCACAAAATATTTTGCCAAAACTTCTGTCGAGTGTCCAAGTGCCTTTTTGCGAACATTAAACGAGCAGTAATGTTTTTTTTAGACAGCAGTGGCTTCGTCCGTGGAGTCCTCCCATGAACACCATTCTTGGCCATAGTTACATATAGTTGATGTGTGCACAGAGATATTGGACTGATATTGGATTAACTCAGGTATTCAGTTAGAAAAAGATATTCAAATTAAAGTAGTGTTGTAATGGTTTATTTTGAAAGTGTTTGCATTTAGTTTTATTGACTAGGATACACTGCCCTCTGGTCTGCCTCATTTCACAAGGCTGAATCCAACTGCTCCCTGTTAAGACCAACAAGTTTTTGTTTGCGCTAATGTTTTTTAATGCATTTGTAATTTAGTTTACAGGTATATTTAGCCGTTTTTTGTGGAAATGTGTCTGAACCATTTGTTAAGAGCATTGTAAAAAAAAAAAAAAAAAAGTTAGCATTTTATAGCATTTAAGCTAGCAGACTTTTGCTATGTAAGTTAGCCAATTATTCTTTTGTTGTACTTAGATCCTCATTTATTTATTTATTTTTTAATACCGTTTGAGGCTCTGCTCAGGTATTTTAATTTTTCATGTTCCTTATCTGATTACTCGACTATTCGAACTAACTAGTTCATCGATTAATCGACTACTAAAATAATCGATAGCTGCAGCTCTAGTGCCAGTGATTTCTGTAAGTCTTTAGCAGACACTCTACTGTTCTTTTGTACCTCTCTGAGTATTCTGCGCTGAACTCTTGGCGTCATCCTTGGTGGACGAGCATTCCTTGAGAGAGAAGCAACAGTGCCAAACTCTCTTCATTTGTAGACAACTTCTCTGACTGTCGATTGATGAACATCCAGACTTTTAGAGAGGGTTCTGTATCCCTTCCCAGCTTTATACAAATCAACCATCCTTGATCGCAGGTCTTCAGACAGCTCTTTTGGCCAAGCCATGATGCATGTCAGACAATTCTTCTCATCAAGACAGTTCTTACCAGGTGTGTGTTGTATAGTGGGCAAGGCATATAGTGGGCAACTTATCAGCGATTGGGCACACACTTGACTTAAAATGTTTGGTAAACACTGGTTTCAATTGCTCTTTAAGTCTCCTTGGGCAGACGGTTCACTTACTTCATTTTCCTTCCTTTTGTCATTGTTTGCATGCTATCCTCATTAAAACATGAAAACCTTTAAATGTTTTGGTAGTTATAGTTAAAACAGGCACTGTTTTTTCATCTGTGTGATTTTGACAAAGATCAGATCACATTTGATGGTGATTTTATGCAGATATGTGAGAAATTCCAAAAGGTTCAGATACGTTTTTACACCACTGTACATCTTGCAAGGACTTATTGTTCTAGATGTTCTGTTCCCAAAATAAACAAAAATGAGGGTATTTTGCTAATTGGCTGCTATTGACGGTAATCGACGTCCCATCCATTTTGGCTGGGAGGCCTCGCAGCAATCATTCACTGCTAGTCAAAGGGGACGGGCCAAAATGGTCTATCACTGTCAGTAGCGATGAACGGGTTATACAGTACAGTGTACACACACATTTTGAAGTACCGTATTTGAATATAAGACGGCCCTGATTATAAGACGACCCCCTCTTTTTCAAGACTCAAGTTTGAAAAAAAGACTTTGAACACCAAATTATTTTTTTATACATAAAATAATTACAGTACATCTGAAACAAATTGCCTCATTCAAATCTTAATATCTGAACATTTAAATAAGTGCAATCACATTCGTAAATGAATGGCTTCTGGTTTTTGAAATGTAAATAAACCAATCTATTGTGATAAAACAACAAAATTGCAATAACTGCATTAACCATCAAAGTGAGGTCTAACTGTAATTGTAGTCTTGAAACAAATCTGAATAAGGAAAAACATTGCAATAAAATAATGCAAACTGGTTAAACTTGAGAATAGCTGAGAACTGTCATGACAGAACATTACTCCTCAAGTTCAGCATTCGTTTCAATGATATCTGGCGCCATCTAGCGTCGTGAATGGGTCTAATGTCTAAATCACGAATATAAGACGACTCCCTCTTTTTCAGTCTTATTTCACTGCAAAAAAAACGTTTTATAATCGGGCCAATCGGGTAGTTAATGTTAATATGCAATAGTTCCCAGCCTTTTGTCTGTTTAAACCCACCTTAAACAGTTCTTGAACGCCCAGTCACGTCCCAAAACCCTCCTACACGTTAAATTATCGAATCGCATTAAAAACTAAAGTAATTTTTTTATCGACTCTTGTCAATATTTCAGTCTTAGTGATCAAATGAGATGGTATTCTTTGTTAGTTCTTCGGTTGGGCCTTTAATTGGTGTTCCCGACTCAAATCAAGACAGGATTCCGATACATTTTTAATAAAGACGAGTGCCATAAACCCGGTATGCCTATGTAATCCTGCTTTGTAAACCACGCTAAAGATTTACAAATCCCAGTAGACTTCCACGTTCTTACAAAAAGCAAGAATTCTCTTGATTTTGAATTATACCTTAACACAAGGTTAGAAGATTCTTCTCTTCTTGGTCAGCAGTCTTCCGGCCTTCCACAAACCATGATTTTGATTAAATTAAAGTATGTATAATGGATATTTTCAAGTCTAGTAAGAGCAGCGTAATCCTAGTTGTGTGATGCCGCCGCATATAAAATCAAGTTGGCAGGGATGTGTACATAGTTGTTTACACACACACACACACACACACACACACACCTCAAGGCAGGTTGTGCAGTCGACAGTGAACATGATCAAAGCGCAGCAAAACACACAAACACAATCACACACACACATACGTCCAATTTCCATATTCAACAAACTGTCACGTCCACAAACACGCTCCTTTGCGTTTGTTTGTTTGAAAGGCATACGCATTGTGACACTGTGACAACGTATTCATGTCACCTAAACAATGCATGTGATAGAACAGCATGTCGGCGGCTGCGTGAAGATGTTCGCTCAGTGAAGTTAACAGCGTTTAAAGGCGGCAAAACGCCGTCGTTTGTCAGCCAGACGTCGCTCGGCATCATTGTTTGTATTGGAGGAAGACGCCACAAATGTGACGGCGGACCAGCTCTGAAATATCAGCGGAATGTTCTGGGAGTGTCCGCTATACCACACTTTAGCGCTTTCTCCTGGATTTATTGCACGGGGAAGAAGAGAAAGCACCCCCAGCGCCAAGCGATCTGTCATCTCAACATTATCGGCCAAACACAGCGCCTTCCATACGGCGCTACAAGGGCCAGGCCAAATTGCTATTTTTATGGGACATGATAAAGGAAATGCTTCCTTATGTTCACTTCCTTTTTTTTTTTTTTTTTTACCTCCCCTGATGTTGGCGCTGGAAGCAATTTGGCACCATGTGACGCTCGCTGGGGGAGGGGACAAATATATGTATTTTGTGTTAACTCACTGGAAGGGCTGGCAGTGAATGGTCACGTTTCATTGCAATGGACGACGATAGATGTCCAATCCGTTTGAACTAGGAGAGGCTTGCAGGGAATGATCGCCTCGCTATTTTATCGGAGACCAACAATAAGTGTTATGCATTATTTTATTCATAATGAAAATGGAGAACCTCGTGCTAAATAGGCGTTTGTTAACATAACATGTTTACAGTTATTCAGATTAGGGCTCTCCCAAATGATTATTTTTCCTGCCAATTAGTCAGCAGACTTTTAACGATGAGTCGCCTAATCCAATTATTATTATTATTATTATTTTCTTGATTTACAAAAACATTTTGGAACACTTAAATTCTTTATTAAAGTACATTTAACACATAAATAACAATAAATCGTAAACAATGAGGTCAAATGCTGATAGCATTAACTAGTGCAAAGGAATGGAATGTTGACAGATTCATAACACTAACTTGGCCTTTCCAACATGATTCAAAACAATACTTAAAAAAAAACAAATTAAATTATCTAGCATTAATATTATAGTATAATAGTGTAATGTTATTACCGTATTTTTCGGACTATAGTTCGCAGTTTTTTTCATAGTTTGGCTTGGAGCGCGACTTATACTCAGGAGCGACTTATGTGTGAAATTATTAACACATTATGATACCATTTCACATGTTATTTTGGTGTTTTGGAGTGACACAGATGGTTTGGTAAACTTGTTAGCATGTTCTTTATGCTATAGTTATCTGAATAACTCTTAATAGCTATGGTCACGTTCATGTTCTGCCTTTGGCAATGTGTGTTCAATCGTATTATTGACTTTTTTTTATATTGAAATTAGGGCTGTCAAAATTATCGTGTTAACGGGCGTTAATTAATTTTTTTAATTAATCACGTTAAAATATTTGACGCAATTAACGCAGATGTCCCGCTCAGACAGATTTAAATGACGGTACAGTGAAACGCTCACTTGTTAATTGTGTTTTATGGAGTTTTGCCGCCCTCTGCTGGCGCTTGGGTGCGACTGATTTTATAGGCTTCAGCACCCATGAGCATTGTGTAAGTAATTATTGACATCAACAATGGCGGGCTACTAGTTTATTTTTTGATTCAAAATTTTACAAATTTTATTAAAACGAAAACATTAAGAGGGGTTTTAAGATCAAATTTGTAAAAAACTTGTACTAACATTTTTCTTTTAAGAACTACAAGTCTTTCTATCCGTGGATCGCTTTAACAGAATGTTAATAATGTTAATGCCATCTTGTTGATTTATTGCTATAATAAACAAATACAGTCCTTATGTACCGTATGTTGAATGTATATATCCATCTTTTGTCTTATGTTTCCATTCCAACAATAATTTACAGAAAAATATGGCATATTTTATAGATGGTTTGAATTGCGATTAATTGCGATTAATTACAATTAGTTAATTTTTAGGCTGTAATTAACTCGATTAAAATTTTTAATCGGTTGACAGCCCTAATTGAAATGCATGCTTTTAGTTTGTGGCGCTTTCACGCCCACGTGGGGGCGCACTTGCACTTGTTTACGTGAAGAAGAGCGCTCACACGCCAGAAGAAGACCGACAGGTACGTAGCTCTGAGTGAGTGGGCGAGTTCGCGAGAGAAACACTGCTGCGAACCTACGTTCATTGTTTATGCTTGTAAAATATCTCTACAGAGGCAACGGCTGTGTGTATCATCTTTTCTGTTGTTGTTGTTGTGTGTTTTCCACCCGCGATCGGACAGATAGAGCCAGTTGTGTGGTTGTTTGAAAGATGCGCTAATGCTAGCGAAAGCATGCTAACCGTTTGTGTCATGTCATTGCTGTAAAAGCACCTAATTATCATTTATTTACGTCGATGCATACCTGTTTGGTATCGAGGACGAAAATGATTCAGTAAATTATACGGACGTCCAACATCGTCATTTGGGAGTTTAGCACGCTGAATAGCCAGGACTGAGCCGTAGCGTCCTGGCGAGGACCGTATATATGCATTTCGTTGTTCATTGTACTCACTGTACACTTATTCAGCATGTTGTTCTCTATTGTATTTTATATTAAATTGCCTTTCAAGATGACATGTCTGTTCTATGTGTTGGATTTTATCAAGTAAATTTCCCCCAAAAATGCGACTTATACTCAGGTGCGACTTGTAGTCCGAAAATACGGTACTATAATTCTACATTGCCAATCAGATTTTTCATAAAGGGTGTCATTTGAAAGCTATACTTAGTGTAGAATCTGAATTCTGAAGTATGTGGGATTCACTTCAGAAATCGTTATTTATATGTTGAACATGACATGCTTTTATTTTGAAATGGTCACCGGAAGTACGTTCGCTAAACAGCTAACTTCAGCTTTACACTCCGCAAAAAAAAACACTTTTTGTCATTGCAAATGTTGTTAGTAATAGATTTTTTAATTTTTTTTTTTCCGTTTTTTTCATTTGAAAATGCTGTTAACCAGCGATTTTTCATGTTTGAACTGTCACCTTTTAACTGCATGTTTGCGTTTTGGAGAAGATTGCCAATTTTTTATAGCAGGCTAAAGTGGTTAGTAGGTTGTTTTTTTTCCCCATTAGCCATAATGTAGCAACGCTAACGTTTACAGCGTTTGATATACATAGATGTGTTTCCTTATTTTGTATGCCTGAACTTTAATTCTACGGCGTGTTGATGATCAATAAAAATCTGCGAAAGGAACTGGAGTCTCATATGCCATCAACATGCACGTGTGCACGCACAAATGCATGCACGCATTTTGGCGATAAAACGCAGCTGTGAAAATTACCGCCCTCATTTTTATTTACCGTGCGATAAATGGAGTTAATGGATATCGCGAAAGGCTTAGCAACTTCAATAAAAAACGTCTTTAGTTAGTTAGGCTTGCGATCTGCCAGCTTGTTGTCTCTTGTCGTCTTCCAAAATTACAAGCTTGGCATTAAAGAGACGGGACACAACAGTGTACCCTCCTTTGTTTCGTTGAAATAAGTCAACGTTTTGGCCACTCTGGTGTGCTTTTTTGACTTTGTGCCATTTTCCCCACTTGCATTCCGATCGTCCGCCATTCTCAACTTTCCATGCATATAAATTTTTAACACTTCATTAACCGTTGGCGGGATGTTGCGCTCGTGGACGCATTTACGTCATTGATGATGTCGACTATGTCGACTAGTCGGGCCAGCTCTAATTCAGATAACTTTCAAAACGCTTGATCTAAAAAGTCTTCAGCTTCAGTATCACTTTTAAACAAGTCTGGAAGCACTTCTTGCAGCTGTCATTATGTGGAAAAAGTCACACCTGAGTATAAGTCGCAGGACCAGACAAACTGTGTGGGGGGGAAGTGTGACTTATAGCCCGGAAAATATGATAATTCACACTCCAAGTTCTATTGATAAAGTTGTACGGAATAAAAAGTAAGCAAGAGCAAGAAATAAAATGCAAAAAAGCCAAAGCTATTACCAAGTTCCGACTGCAAAAGACAAGTCGGTGTTGACCTCATCTGTCTGTTTTTTATTCCCCCTCCTCCTTCTCTTCCTCTTCTTCTTGTTTCCTCTCCTTCAATCCTTCCTTCGGCGTGCCTGACAGGCAAACTGACAGGCCCTCAAACCGCCGGCGAGAAAGCGAGCATTAATTAAGTCATTGCCGGACTGTAATTTCCTTGAGAAGTTAAAAAAAAAAAAAGGAGGAAAAAAAAAAACTCACGCACGCGAAAAGGTTACCAAGACCTTTTCTGTGTCAGAATTACCATGTGTCATGAATATTAATGCGCTTAATGAAGACAACCTTTGCTTCATCAAGAATGTTCCAGTAGCAGGTGCCAAGCTGATAAACTCACTCGCTGATGGCTGTTTTATTTCATTTTATTTTCACTTTTTTATTTTCATGTCAGATCCTCAGAGTGAGTTATTCAAATCAAGCAAGCAAATATCTTGGATACTCATTTCTGGCTTGCTTTTTGCAATCACTGTGGTCTTCGGAATCTGAAGGAATTATTATAAAACTTGAATATTTTTCAGGTGGTTCTATTATCTTTATTTGGATGACATCTTTGAATATAACTATTACAGTAGTAGGTCAACATAGGGCTGTTTACAAAAATTCCTCGAACACAGTAACTCCGTTTTTAAACACAGGTCACCGTGTCATCTGCGAAGCTTTTCCATCCGTCGTGGCTCAGCTGTCCTCGCGCTCCATCCCCTTCCTCCTCCTGCCTATTATTCCTGTTGCATAATAGAGATGCTGAAACATTGACAGAACTCATTTACCGCGAGATTATTACATCCAGACGCACGCTCGCACTGGAGAAGCGCTCGAAGAATGTAATTTGAGGAGCCTCTCCAATTGTTCTTTTCCATGTAACCGTCTTTCCACAAAGCTGGATTCTTGTGAGCATCTGCTTCCTGAAATGGGATGGCTCCTCTTATTATGCTGCCAAATCACACTAAATCAGGGATTCCCAAATTGTGCTGCGGGCACCCCAGGGGGTGTGCGACTGCCTTCTGGGGTGATTTGAAAAGTGTTAAAGCTGTCTTGTATAATAATTACACATTTCAATTTTTCTTTCACCTCTGATTGGGGAAATGTTATTTTTGCGGGTGAGTATGGAATGCAGAGGTGCGCCAGCTAGCTTGTTTGCTAGATAGCAAATTAGGTGAGCAACTTCTCAATCACAAGATTGAGTGCTGTATTAACATCAGTGTTGTCAATAACAGCGTAGCATAACTACATTTTTAACGGCGTTAAACGGCGTTTTCATTAGAGTGTAGGGCTGCAGCTATCGAATACTTTAGTAATCAAGTATTCGACTAATATTTCTACCGAGTAATCGGATAATACATTTTTTTAGGTAAAGAACAATTAAAATAAATATGCATTTCTCCTAATATTGAACCTTTTTCAGACAATTAATGTCTTTATTTTTTATGTACAGTGTTGAAAACAGCCGACAATTGCATTTTAGATGTGACTAGGGGAAAAAAAAAAAAAAATTCACTGGTTTCACTCAAAAAACTTACTCATAAAATTAAAAAAAAAAGTATTATATCTTGCCTAAAAATTTTATTACACTTGATCACACATTTAAAAGTTAGGTGTTTTTCCCACATTTCAATTGAATTTCCATTTGTGTTAAGCTATTTTTAAGTTCTAGATAAGTTTTAAAAGTCTAAATTGTAAGTCCTGATAGGATTTTGAGTCTTTGAAGTGTTCAAAATAAATGTTTGATACCTGCTGTATTGGAGCATATTAGGCACCAGTGCTACTTGGTGTTTTATCCATCAATGACTACTGAGCTAAAATTAACAGTTAGCTTTATTATGTTTTTATTTTACACCCTCATCACTCTACTGCGCTGTGTTTTTACAACAACAAATTCACTGCTTTCGCTCAAAAAACTTCTCGATCTTATTAAAAAAAAAAAAATCTTATTTCTTACTTAAAAACGCTCGATAACACACATCACGTAAAAGTTTGGCGTTTTTTATCAATTGAATTTCCATTTGTGTTGAGCTATTTTCAAGTTCTAGTTAAGTTTTACGTTTATTTCTAAATTGTTAGTCCTGATAGGATTTTGAGTTTTTGCAGTGTTCAAAATAGATGTATGATACCTGTTGTATACCTTTACATTAGGCACCAGTGCTACTTGTTTTATCCATCAATAACTACTGAGCTCAAATTGACAAGCTATCATTATTATGTTTTATATTACACCCTCATCACTTTACAGTGCTGTCTTCTTCACAGATTAAATAAAGCATGTATGAAAGGCACGTTAGCCACGCATCGACAGTATAGTCATGATTAATAGAAACCTAGGGCTAATGTTACGTTAGCAAGGTACAGTAGCGTTAATCTCACTTAATATCGCTACATTACCTTCATTTTACCTTGTCCCGGGTATCGCAGGGGCTAGGCAGTCGGGTCGCGCGTTGGCGCCAAATCTGGGTTTCAGGGGCGGTCATCGGTCGCATGGTCCAGCCGGGGTGTGGAACCATTGGGGGGGCCGCGGTTAGCCAGGGCCGAGCGAGGATATCGCGCTGTATTACAGTTAATACATGATACCGTTTTCGCCTTGGTCCCCAGCTTGAAATGCTTCCACACTTTTTAAATTTCCTGCCTTTTCTTGGTGCATTTCTTTTGGCCTTCGTCGGCTTCTTTGTAGTTATCTCTATATCCATGCATGGTTTGAATCAAATAAATCAGCCGCCGCCGCCGTTTCTTCCGGTACGTACGTGACGTCAGCGCGTTGTCCTGCATTAAAAGTTGTCCGGGCAAAACGTGATGCTCAGAGCTGGCAAAATTAAACAACTCCTCAAGGAGAATGTAATTACTCGGATAAAAAACCTTGAGTGATTTGAGTATTCGTTTCAGCTCTAGTAGTGAGTAAAATAATTACTTTTCCCATCTTTGCAACGCCATTACCGTTACTTAGAATGTGAAGGGGCGCGTTACTACAATTTGGTAGAATGACGCGCGAGTTGTCTGATTTTGTCACAGCTACCTGGAAGACAGCAGAGTGGGAAGGAAGGGGTTGGTGACACCGGTTCTAACGCAAAGCGTTAGCATAGCATTTGCGTTCTCGTTATCATTAGCATTTAAGCGTGGCGATCGTCATCTTAAACTTTCGGGCAACTTTTATTTTACGTTGCATCCAGGTGGGTATAATTAATTGAAAAAATAAAGTTCTGTTTTCCTGCTGAGTGTGCATTATCATAACCAACTTGGTGTTGTCTTTGTAGAAGCTACAAAATAATAATAATAATTTGTGTGGTTGGTTATTTCATTACCAGCAATAGTCACTTGTCCTAAACTTTTCTTGAATGACTTATCCATGAACCTTGTTTGTTGTTTTTTTAACGAAAACAACTAGAGCAAAGACAGATCTATATACACTCACCGGCAACTATATTAGGTACACCTGTCCAACTGCTCGTTAACACTTAATTTCTAATCGGCCAATCACATGGCGGCAACTCAGTGCATTTAGGCATGCAGACATGGTTTAAGAAAATCTCCTGCAGTTCAAACCGAGCATCAGTATGGGGAAGAAAGGTGATTTGAGTGACTTTGAACGTGGCATGGTTTTTGGTGCCAGAAGGGCTGGTCTGAGTATTTCAGAAACTGCTGATGTACTGGGATTTTCACGCACAACCATCTCTAGGGATTACAGAGAATGGTCCGGAAAAAAAAAACATTTCAGTGAGCGGCAGTTCTGTGGGTGGAAATGCCTTGTTGATGCCAGAGATCAAAGGAGAATTGCCAGACTGGTTCGAGCTGATAGAAAGGCAACAGTGACTCAAATAACCACCCGTTACAACCAAGGTAGGCAGAAGAGCATCTATATGGACCAAACTCTATGAGGAATGCTTCCAGCACCTTTTTGAATCTATGCCACGAAGAATTGAGGCAGTTCTGAAGGCAAAAGGGGGTCCAACCCGTTGCTAGCATAGTGTACCTAATAAAGTGGCTGGTGAGTGTATATTAGGGGTGTGACGATACACACAAGTCATGGTTCGGTACGTACCGTATATTTGATGTGAAAGATGTTATAGAATGTATCATGTAATAATGTGTAGAACATGAAAAGCTTTGCTGAATAACTTTTTGGGAGAAGTAATTTTTAACTGTAACTATTTACTTTTTTAAAGAAAGATTAACAGCACTGCTTAACATGACATGACATGTGATTGAATTCACTCCCAAAAACGAGATCTAACTTCATGACTGTCGTGAATGTCAATCTAAAAGGAGGGTGGGTCATAGGCTAAAGGAGCTCTCAGATTTTTTTCTCCGCTAAAGCTCAACTGGTTTACCTGTACGTTAATCAAAAGAAAAATCCAATAGCATGGAAAGAAGGATGAGGCACCACTGGTTTAGAAGTTCTGGTAAAGACCTCAAAGGGTACACTAGCTAGGTGTGTCAAGTGCACTTAAGTAGTGGTCTGAATACAATTTTAACATTTTTTTTTTTTTAACTTCCATAGGTTGTATGTGAATAACCTGGGAGTTGCAGCAATCGATCAGGTTGTTGAAATCGGTTAAACCCTAAAATGTTTTGGTAAAACCGCACCAAGTCCAACGAAATGACCAACCTAGATGTCTTGTCTTGTCTTATCTATCATTCCGGCTGCATTGTGAGGAAGTCGGTCCATCCTCTTGAGACAAAAGACCACACACACACACGCATACACATAGACGAGAGCTGTGAGGTGCGCTGTCATGCACCTCTCATTAATTCCGAGCTGTCAGCGCGCTCCCCCCTACCGTATCGGCCCCCGGAAAGGTGACAGCTTTCCGATGACTGACAAAGGCTCTTTAGGTGATACCGAGGATCTCCCCGCAGCAAACGCCGGCTTGTGTAAAGTGCCCCTCAAATGTCACTTTTGCCGCCCAGAGACGCGCACGCCCACGGGAAGAAAAGGAACACACACACACAAAAAGAGACCGCTCTCAAGTCGTCAAGCATGTGTGACATCCCGAGGCTGCGAGTGTCACCGAGGCATCAGCTCTTAAAGCTTTTAACATCCGAGAGAGGTGGCGTTGTTTGACAGTGCTATTGGTGGATGCTATTGTTGCGTGTCATTTTTTTTCTCTCCATACTCCCCAAGTGCTTTGGATTCACTTGTTTTTTTTTTTGTTTTTTTTTTTTTTACTAAGAGATGTATAAAACAGAGGCAAACTTTCCCTCGGTGTCCGTTCAACTGTCACAGCGACAACGAGCCATTTTTCGGTGTCAGACAGGACCGGGTCAGGTAGAAAGAAAATATATGGTTTGCCTCGTATTGACATCTCTCGCATCACCACCATTTTGTTACCTGAGCTGCTCATAACATATATTTGAAAAGGATTTGTAATCTTCAAACAACTCGAGTTTTAGCTGTGAAAAAAACACTATGATCCAGGAGGTTATACTACAATTTTGTCAAGATTTCAAATCATTTTTCTCTATGAGAAAAAACAAGTGTTTTTTTGTGTGTGGGGGTTTAAGGTAATGGATCACAATTGGGTCCACTACAAGTGGACTATAACATACATGATATGTATGGTAAGAACCTCAGGATATTTAACTCATTCACTGCCATTGACCTTAATAGACATCCAGCCATTTTGACTGGAAGGCAAGGGCGTAGGTTTGCATGGGGACGGTAGGGACATAACACTACCAACTTTTCAGGGTGCTCAAATTGTCCCCACCAACTTTTAAGCAATTATATCATGGTTTCAGTTATATAGGTAATTTAGTCACCCCATATGTTGTAAAGATACAAAAGAACCTATCATTATTAAGTGAATTATTTTCATTATGTTCAGACTTACATACATCCCTTTTCACTTGCTGAATGTGCCAGTCCACTCCCCCCTCTAACGCACATTTGATCAGCTGATAACTTGACCCACCCTTCCGCCACACACACACATACACACAGTCACACCGTCTCGACAGATTCATGTCAACAACATGTTGCCTCCTCCGTCCCTTTTCGAAGAAGAGAGATATAAGATGATTTTTTTTCAGCCAGTAGCAACCACTGTAAGTCATGTAAAAATTCATCAATGTTGTGGAGGTGGGGGAAACACTGCTAATTGGGCTACTGAGAGTCCGACCGGCATCAGGGATAGCATAACATTAAACTGTGTGAATTTACTAAGCTGCAAACCACTGCGGTCAGGCCAGCTTCAATAAGGAGCAACGAAGTCAAGCTAGCCGTCCCTCTTTTGGATCATTGTTTGCATTATGTGCATTACGGTAATGCAACGCGGTGGCTTCAGGGTTCAAGTCCCTTTATTTAAAAAAATAATAATAATAAAACTGGGAGAGTCCACTTCAGGGGGACACTGTAATGAACATGAATTGACATGGGGAAAAAATTGAAATGAAATGAAACTCTCATGTACTCTCATGAAATTTCATGAGAGTACTTTGGTTCGAGTCTTAGGGTAGTCTAGTACAGTGTTTTTCAACCGGTATGCCGCAAGAGATCGTCAGGTGTGCCACGAGAAATTAGCTAACGTCGCATTCATATCCAGTATATATAATATACACTCACCGGCCACTTTATTAGGTACACCTGTCCAACTGCTCGTTAACACTTAAGTTCTAATCAGCCAATCACATGGCGGCAACTCAGTGCATTTAGGCATGTAGACATGGTTTAAGACAATCTCCTGCAGTTCAAACGGACCATCAGTATGGGGAAGAAAGGTGATTTGAGTGACTTTGAACGTGGCATGGTTGGTGGTGCCAGAAAGGCTGGTCTGAGTATTTCAGAAAATGCTTATCTACTGGGACTTTTACGCACAACCATCTCTAGGGTTTACAGACAATGGTCCGAAAACGAAAAAATATCCAGTGAGCCGCAGTTCTGTGGGTGGAAATGCCTTGTTGATGCCAGAGGTCAGAGGAGAATGGCCAGACTGGTTCGAGCTGATAGAAATGCAACAGTGACTCAAATAACCACCCGTTACAACCAAGGTAGGCAGAAGAGCATCTCTGAACGCACAGTACGTCGAACTTTAAGGCAGAAGACCACGCCGGGTGCCACTCCTTTCAGCTAAAAACAGGAAACTGAGGCTACAATTTGCACAAGCTCATCGAAATTGGACAATAGAAGATTGGAAAAACGTTGCCTGGTCTGATGAGTCTCGATTTCTGCTCCGACATTTGGATGGTAGGGTCAGAATTTGGCGTCAACAACATGAAAGCATGGATCCATCCTGCCTTGTATCAACGGTTCAGCCTGGTGGTGGTGGTGTAATGGTGTGGGGAATATTTTCTTGGCACTCTTTGGGCCCCTTGGTACCAATTGAGCATCGTTGAAACGCCACAGCCTAACAGTATTGTTGCTGACCATGTCCATTCCTTTATGACCACAATGTACCCAACTTCTGATGGCTACTTTCAGCAGGATAATGCGCCATGTCATAAAGCTGGAATCATCTCAGACTGGTTTCTTGAACATGACAATGAGTTCACTGTCCTCAAATGGCCTCCACAGTCACCAGATCTCAATCCAATAGAGCATCTTTGAGATTTTGTGGAACGGGAGATTCGCATCATGGATGTGCAGCCAACAAATCTGCACCAACTGTGTGATGCCATCATTTCAATATGGACCAAACTCTCTGAGTAATGCTTCCAGCACCTTGTTGAATCTATGCAGTTCTGATTTAGGCACTTCTGAAGGCAAAAGGGGGTCCAACCCATTGCTAGCATGGTGTACCTAATAAAGTGGCCGGTGAGTGTATATTTGTAATGTCTGTAACTGTGTGCGGGTCCTTGAACGCGCCATCAGACTGCAGAGTGGTGACGTAGCGGGAAGCAAGCAAAGAGGGAGGGAGAACGACGTGTGAGCGAAGTTAGCGGTCCCATGTTGCTGATGCCGCTGTTATTTTGTTTATTATTTTCCATGTGGGAAATTCATCACCGACTCCTCTCCTTTTTATTTCCCCATTCGGGGCTATTACAATATATATTTTTTTTTATGTCGTCGGGCGGAGTTGCAGTAGGACGGAAGGAAGGATTAGGTAGAAAGTTCTCGGTCGTGTGCAGATGAGCCAAGTACTGCATGCGGTGCGTTCAAAAACTGCTCGGATTTGTAGCCAACAACGACCTTGCTGTCCTCGACAATGTGGATGGATCCCAGCACGTCTACTGCACATCATTTGGTTAGACTCGTCATGTGTCGATATACTCGAAAGTGTCCTTTCTATTTTATCCAAATGTGACGACCGTCAATCCTCCCCCTGTGTTTCATACCTACACATTGTTGAGAACAGCAAGGGGGCTAATGGCTAAAAATCCGAGCAGTTCTTGAACGCGACACGAGCAACTCTCCATTCCAACAGCGCCATGGTAGCAAGCAAGCAAGCAAGCAAGCTTAAACGTCATCTCCAAACGAAACACCGGTCGCTTCAAAACAAGTCGATGGACTATTTTGTTCGCCTTCGTGAAAACACAGAGAAACAGGCAACTTTTTTGATTAAAAACTACGAAGGTAAATGAGAAAGCCCTCAAAGCCAGTTACCTTGTTGCTAAACCTAAAAAGTCCCAACCCCGTGACAGACATTAATTAATACTACATGCCTGCAAAGCCATTGTCTGCGAAATGCTCGGCCTGATGTAGTTAAAGACATTGCTCAAGTCCCCCTGTCTGATAAGCCTAACTGCTATCAAAAAAAATATATAATAATAATAAAAATAGAGGAAGACTGAGAGCTGTTGAAGAACAAGAATATCGACTTTGAGTTCATCTAAACAGGCTCAAGGTTCACACTGAGTAAGTATACATACTGAGAAATTATTATATAATTAAATATACAGAAAATTATTTTCGAACATTTTTGGTTTGTGTTGTGCAGGGAGATTTTTTCCAATGTAAAAATGTGCCGTGAGTCAAAAAACGTTGAAAAACACTGGTCTAGTATGCCCAGAAGTGGACCCATTCTTGGATAACGCCCCGTTTTTTTAATAGACTTGCACTCAAAATGTTTTAGTAGTTTTTGAAAACAAAGGTTTGCATCGAACGTTGTATCACCTGAGCCAATACACATGAAAGTTAGTTTAAGTCAATACTGATTTATTTTGCATTGATCATTTAGCCTATCTATTAATTAGGTTCATATTTGTGAGAAATGTAGCCCTGACCCTTTTCGCCAAATCTGTTTCGTCTTATAATACCGATGGATCGGGTCCGATCACGTCATTTTCAAAGTGTCGGAACCGGCAAAAAAATATCGGACATGCATTTTTTAATAGATGTGTATATATATATATATATATATATATATATTAATTAAATTGTTTTCTAATTGTATATAACGTTACAGACAAAATGTCTTACACTCATCCAGAGTCTATAGTTTTGGCTTAAAGTAGGCCTATCAAATTTATCGCTTTAACGGTGGTAATAACATCAAAATATTTAACGCAATAAATGCATGCGCTGTACTACCCACTCACGCATTGTCGCGTTCGATCTTTAATGGCATCGTTTTACTTATACATATAGCTAAAAGGCTATGTAAAATGAGTAGAGAGAATCTTGGCAGCCTTTGAAGCCTTTTTTTAAATGGCTAAAGCCTTACAATCCCTCTCTCAACAATTAGGAATATCGTTGGAAGCAATGTAGGGAAGAAAGGTAGTAGTTGATCTTTTTCTTAACACCTTATGTTATTTCCCAACGCAAAGATATATGAATTGGTACCACTACGCACAGTCATGGCTGCACTTCCCATCATGCATTTGGGCAGAAGTTAAATGGCTACAGTATTATTTACTGAAAGCTCAACAAATACACTAGATGGCAATATTTAGTCACAATATACAAAGTCACATTTATCCTTTAAGAATTACAAGTCTTTCTATCCGTGGATCCCTTTCACAGAAAGAATGTTAATAATGTAAATGCCATCTTGAGGATTTATTGTCATAATAAACAAATACAGTACTTATGTACTGTATGTTGAATGTATATATTCGTCCGAGTTTTATTCATTTTTTTCTTAATGCATTGCCAAAATGTATATGATCGGGAAAAATTATCCGGAATAATTGGAATTGAATCGGGAGCAAAAAAAACAAAAAAAACAATCGGATCGGGAAATATCGGGATCGGCAGATACTCAAACTAAAACGATCGGATCAAGAGCAAAAATCGGAACAACCCTATTAATAACAAAACATAACAAAAAGTGTACATGCAGGTTATGCTGTTATATCATCCCGACCGATGTTGAGACCAAACCTACCCCCTTGCTGGACGGGGCAAATGAGCAGTCTCTGTCAAAACAGATTAGGCGTCTATCGCCGTCAATGTTAGCCAATGAGTTATATTCTTTTTGATAATAGAAATCCTCCTTCAGTTTTTAGCACTCTGGCAGTGTGAAAATGGAGCACAATGGCGGAATTAATTTGGCAACTTACTCCAGAAGTTCACAGTGCGTGAAAACCTTAATATGCATGGCCTTCACCTTTACGCGCTCATAAAAACGCACCCAGTTGTCCTTAATTCTTTTATAATATGTAATTTATTAAGAGCAGCGTATGTTAATCATGGCCTACGTTGGTGAGGTTTAAAAAAAAAAAATAAAAGTGTGGCCGCGGAAAGGTCAATAATATTGTTTAATGCGGCTTTAATGATTTGCATTTTTTAACACCTATTTTAAATGGTTATTTGCGGCCAATAAAACCAGACTGCTTCTTGTTAATCTCTTGTGAAATACAGTCATATTCAATGCAGGCATGCACTGAATTAATGCGGATTCAAATATGATGCTTGATTTATTGTTTTCTACACGTCTCTTCGTGGAGCTGGAGTGTGAAAATATGTATTTTTATTTCCAGTTTAGGCCACTTATCCTGTGTGAAGGAAGAAGGATTGGAAGGAAATGATGATGTCATCACCCCAGGGCAACTCTCATCTTGCCCCAATCCCCTGACAAGCAGTGGCTTGGTGAGACAATGACATTTCTGGTCTGTCCTCTTGATTCTGTTGCCATTAGACTTTTATAAAAGATACATTGTTTAAAGTGCATGTGACACGAAAAAGCATGTTTATTTAATAATGCACGCAGTATTTTATGCTCCTGAATGATATGAACCGCTTGGATGTGTGTGGAAGCGATCGCTGTATTTATTTAGTTTTTTTAATCCCACGCCATGAAAATGAGTGACTTCCGACTTCGGTCTTGCATTGTGGAGGAGGGCGCTGTGACGTGTACGGTTGAAGGCGTCCTCTTCACTCTACAGCCGTACTGTACTTACTGTGTATACAGTAAGGACTAAGGATTCAGCTGATTTTGCGGATTAATACGTTTATTTTTCACATCACGCCAGCCAAACGGCTGCAGAAAAATCTTGCTTTATGAGGGAGAGGCGTATGCGCCTTTTTGGAGTTTCAAAAGGTTCCCATTCACCGTGGATATTGGCCAAAACACAAGCCCTACTACTGTGGGACCATTGGATTTACGAGGAAGTGAGTAAACATCTTGTTTTGTATTATGTCAAATACGGATACAGCGATTACAAAGTAAACACTACAAACTTTCTATAAATAAAGGACTACTTACGTTTGATCATTGATGGGCATGTAAAAAGCTCTCCTCATGCACATTAGCTGCACGTTAGCTGCACAACAACTGCAGCCGCCCTCCTCCGGGGAACTAGCGATAAATTGCTCTCCGCCGGGCGATTTGCCGGTCCGCGAAGACAATCGACAACCCAGTCGTCATGTCAAATAATCCGGGCTAGTTATGTGTGATTTTCCGCTTCGAAGACTTTGAAACATCACTCGGTTCGGGTAAGCATGTCGGCTAGCTGTCACGTCTCTTGGTTTGTTTACTTTCTCCGAAGCCGGGGAAGGGAAATGACATATGTCTGATTTAGGTGTCATAAAATATCGTTCGGGAGGTGCGACAGTAAAGGTAAAGTCGACAGTTTTGACCATTATGGAGTAATTTTGCCACGTCGTCCTGAATAAGTGCATTTTTATTATTTCATATTCCATTTAGCACAAGACTTATTTGTCATGACCATGTCATTTATTTAGTAATTGGGGAAAATACTTGGATAAAAAGAATATCCTGTAAAAATATTGAAGTAAAGAGACAGAAACAATGACATTTTGCAGCTCTCTTTGTCACGTTTTAAAAGTTGTGAATACTTCCCCCTCGACGGGCTGAGTGGTCCTTCTCAAGCCATTTATTTAGCTATTGTGGAAAAATACTTGAATAAAAAGAATATCCTGTAAAAATATTGGAGTAGAGAGACTGAAACAATGACATTTTGCGGCTCTCTTCGTCGCGTTTTCCTCGTTCTGAATAATTCCCCCTCAATGGGCTGCATACTAAATTAGATGAAATCGTGACTCCGCTGACGTCATCCACCTGTTGGGGACGCTAGAGCCCTATAATGGTAGGCGTGGCTAACCGGCAGATTAAAGGACTAATTTCTTGTCATCTGCGCTTTGCTAAATTGTTGTATATAGTCGAATTGTCTCAAAATATGATTCACATAATAATGCTATTTAAGACTTTTTTTCTCCTGTCGTGTGCTCTTTAAAGGGAACAACGGACGGAAAAAACTTGTAGTTCTTAAAAGATAAATTTAGAACGAGTTATAATAATTTGATATTCAGACCCGTCTTAATGTTTTCGTTTATATAAAATTTGAAAAATTACTTTAACATAGTTAAAAACTATTAGTTTAACATAGTTAAAAACAATAGTAGGTCGCCAATGTTATTGACCATGCAATGCGACGCAGTATTTTTTTTTTGGCAGCCCTTTTAATTTTCGTCTTAGTCTGTAGGACGATATTATTAGTCTTAGTCATATTTTAGTCATCTCAAAATGTGTTTGTTTTCATCTAGTTTTAGTTGACGTTCACTCGACGTTTACTAAAAATGATTTTTTTTAAATAATCGTTTCCAACCATTTTGAATGAACATTGACAGACGAGAACATATTGTAGCGTCTACAAGGACAACGTCAACTTGGTGATAATACACACTCAGCAGGTAAACAGTACATTATTTTCAATGACTTATACCCACCTGGACGCCACGAGCCTAATAGCCTAATGCTAACGCTACTAGTTACATTTAGTGTGTGATGATCACTCAGCACAGACCTTTAAAAGTGAAAGCAGCATTGCATATTCTCTATGGCCAAGACAAGAAAACAAATCCTGCCATGTGTGCAAGCAAGCCTTGAGACTGGAGGGCACTGCACTGGTGAGTGGGTGGGAGGGGGCACAGCACATCACAAGAGTGACACAAGCAGACACTGCTACGATGCAGGCTAACTACACATAAATGTCACACATTGTGAACATGTGACGGAAAGCATTGCGCATTTTCGTCTCGTCAGAGGAAAACTGGCACTAGGCTCATTATATTTTAGTCTCTCAAAACCGTTTTTAGCTCGTTATCGTCTTGTCATCATCATGAAAAAAGTGTTTTCGTTGACAAAATATTTCCGTTATCATCATCGTTGAAGAAAAAAAAACTGATGCATTGACGTCACTGGGCAGCGATGCATCAGTTCTGCCCTTCCAATTTGAACACCAATCGGAAAAGTGATGAGCAGCACAGCACTGTCGATATTTCACAAAGAACAGCAGCAAACACAATGAAATGGAAGTCTCCAGCAGGATTTGATCCTGCATTTCCCGTGCGACAGACGAGCACTTAGACCACAGGACTGTACTGTACTCACCTGATATTAGTCATGATTTTCCTTATAAAGTAATCGCAACCCACATGCGCTGTCCGTCTGAGTGGGAAAACCTGAAAGGAAAACTTAACTGAAAAGAAAGCGCGGCTAGCTTGACCATGGAACTAAAAAACACGGCTCATTTCAGACAGCAAGCAGACAACAAGAACATAGGGATTGCGTAAAAGGGTTTATTGAACACACACAAAAACACGCGATCGCGAAAAGAGAGACACAAAAAGGGTCTGTGACAGGAGGTCGGGATCAATTTAAAAAAGAAAAAAAAAAAAAAGAGGGAAAACAGTGTTGAGAGGCAGACAAACAAAAAAACAAGGCAATGATGCCACTAACAACGAAGGGATATACAAACTGTCAAATGCCAGCAAGTCAATACAAGCCGCCTAGGATCGGTTTAAAGACACTGCTGATGAGCTTGAATAGGATGCAGGTAGGACGTTCGGGAAAAAAAGTGCAGCTAGCTTGACCACGGAACTAAAAACTCAGCTCACTTCAGACAGCAAGCAGACAACAAGAACATAGTGATTGCATAAAAAGGTTTGTTGAACACAGACAAAACCACGCGATCGCGAAAAGGGAGACACAAAAATGGTCTGTGACAGGAGGTAGGGATCATTTAACACAATAAAAGAGGGAAAACCGTGTTTAGAGGCGGTTTTCCCTCCCAATACAAACTGTCAAATGGCAGCAAGTCAATACAAGCCGCATCGGATCGGTTTAAAGACACTGCTGATGAGCTTGAATTGGATGCAGGTAGGACGTTCGGGGAAAAAAAGTGCGGCTAGCTTGACCACGGAACTAAAAACTCAGCTCACTTCAGACAGCAAGCAGACACTGACAACTAAGCGATATACAAACTGACAAATGGCAGCAAGTCAATACAAGCCGCCTAGGATCGGTTTAACCCTTTAACACCGAACGTGTCGGTAGCGACGCGTTTACGCATATCGTCTTTGAAGCTTCGTCACGCTGTAATTACGTCACCCACTTGCCACTGGTTGGTCTCATTTGAAAGTGCGGAAGTTGATGCTCACACCAGTTTTTATTTGAAGTCAATCGACCAAGAAAAACGGGAGATAATGTCATTTGAATTTTATATTTTTATTGCACTCATAAATATGCATTAAAACGCTGCATGGACCATGTATCCATCTCCATATTTCCATCATTTCTTGTCCTATTTCAAAACCGCACGCAGCACAAAAGACTATATATCCCAAGAGCCGTTGTGATGTGAACCGAATGTGGACATTTTTAATAAATTTCCGAGCGAGGCGCCAACTAAGGAAAAGGAGGCATGCTGACGCAAGCAACGGCCAGTTTGAGCGAGCGACTTTGAAACGTGCAGAATGAATCTAAAACTAAATTTAGTGCAAGCTAATGCATTATTTCATTAACTCAAGGAAGAAGATGAGCCATATTTGTCGTTGTTTTCCTGGGATGAGACGGCGTCTCGGCGAGTAGAAGTGACAGGCTGACAGCAGCGCGCAAACGGCGAAAGAGTAGGCTGTGTGACGTTGTGTGTGACGCAGCTCCGTGACATGCTCATGCAGAAGCTTTATTGAGTTGGCAAAAAAAAAAAAACTTTATCGGGTCGTATGCCAGAAAGATTTGAATTGAACTGAACTACTTGTCAATATTTTTGAAAATACTTTTTTTCAATGTTATATATATTTTTTCTTCACTATAATCTTTTCAATTTTTATAAAGATGAGTGTTCAAGAAGCTTGGTTGCATGTACGTATATACTTTAGATAAGGTGATGGGTATAATACCTAACTTCACAAAGAGATATCCTCCAAACCCTTTATGTGTTAGATGAAATATATATTATTTTTTTTCTCACTATTTTGCACTGTATATAACCCGTTTTGACCATAGTATGTGTAAAGGCCAAAAACGCCTATGACCATACTTACTGTTTGTGTTGAATTGTCTAACATAAAACTATACAATCTTATTTTTTTCTATTGAATGTTTATCCTAACAAGTAGGATAAATATTATCAAGCTTCAAAACGTTTGGTCGAGCATGTTGGGTTGTCAATGGGACATCAACACTACACATTCTGAAAAAAATATTTTGGGATTTTTTTTGTCTTTTTGGGTCCAAAATGTCGATTATAATTGGTCAGTGAAGAAAACAGTTTGGACATGAAGTTCAAGGTGTCCTGAAAAAAGGGACCCAACTTGGCCATTGTAAACATTTTTTTCTTTGAAATATAAAGGCAACATTAAATGCATGCAAATTCGGCCAAAATAGGCTTAGGTGTTAAAGGGTTAAAGACACTGCTGATGAGCTTGAATTGGACTCAGGTAGGACGTTAGTAACTCATCCCACATCTCTGTAACAAAACAATCTGACCAGCAGCAGAATGTGACAAAATCATGGCAGTCATCATACTAGCTTCGCTTGCTAGCTCGCACAGCTTTTCTCCCTGTTCAGGCCAACCGCGTCATCACTCCCAGTGTGGATTGCACGTATAAAATATGGTGCCCTCCGTAAGTCAAAACATGTACTAAATATTCTAGATTTTTAAATCAGTGGCAATAATATACCGTATTGGCCCGAATATAAGACTGAAAAAGTGGGAGTCGTCTTATACTGTATTCCGGGTCTAGACAATATACCCATTCACGACGCTAGATGGCGCCAGATATCTTTGAAGCGATGCTCTGTCATGGAAGATCTCAGCTACTCTCAAGTTTTTCCAGTTTGCATTATTTTATTGCAATGTTTTTCCTTATTTAGATTTGTTTCAAGACTACACAGTTAGACCTCACTTTGATGGTTAATGCAGTTATTGCAATTTTGTTGTTTTAGCACAATAGATTGGTTTATTTACATTTCAAAAACCAGAAGCCATTCATTTACGAATGTGATTGCACTTCAGTTTACATATTTAAATGTTCAGATGTTAAGATTTGAATGAGGCAAAAGAACATGCTTTTTCTCTCAAATATATTGTTATAATCATTTGTTTCAGATGTGATGTAATCATTTTCTGTATAAAAATTAATTTGGTGTTCAAAAAGTCTTTTTTTTTTTTTCAAACTTGAGTCTTGAAAAGGGGGGTCGTCTTATAATCAGGGCCGTCTTATATTCGGGCCAATACTGTATGTGTTTCTAATAACATTTTACAGAACAATTGTGGCTTATTAGAGTCTTTAAGTCCGAGTATCCCTTGAAATGTTGCATTTACAAACCTTTTGCATTGTCGGTGACGTCCCTTCATCTGGTCGTTGCAGCATCATGTCATGTTTTCTAGACGCCATAGCATTTTTCAACTTGCCTGAACTATCTTCTGTATAAGCAAAATGTTTCTTCTCCCAACAACTCCTTTATTTCCTAACAAGCTGCAGACCAGCGTGAAATGTTGAAAGGCGCCGCGAGAGTACAGCGTACAGAAATTTCTGTGGCTTCCGGCAAATGCACAGACTGCTGCCTGTTCCCGTCACCTTTAAAATAACTGCATAAGCCAGCACTTTTTTTGAAATTATAAAAGCCTATTTTGTTTAAACTAACTCGCCACTAGTGCGTAGCCTACGCGTGAAACCGTAAATCTGCTGACTATGTAGGCGTATTGTACCATGTGGTTTTGCTGAATAACAATAAATGTTCCTTGTTAACTCATTGACGTAAATAGACGTCCATTTCAAATGGACTGGACGTCTATCACATACCTGTCAACCCAAGGCGGTTAGCAATCTTACAAATATTGACGTATGGCCTTACAAATTGGTGACTAATCTTACAACGTTGTATATAGCGTGCAATTTGAAACAAAAATAAAACTCAATTTTTAAAATAATATGAATTTATTGGTAATATTGTAACATATAACCTGGTGCAATCAAAAAACAATATATTCAGCTACATCATGATTACTAAAATTTAACAGTGACCTTTGTTGCAATTCAGTTTGACTTGAAGGTAGTTAGTGTGTCCAATATAAATTAAAAAGGTCAATTGATAAAATTAACTTACCCATGCAATCTTTGAGTCAGGGAACATTTCTTTTGCTAATTCTGAGAAGTGATCAGCAATAGTTGCGGGTATATTGTGTACGGCAACAAATTGGCAGAATGAAATCTCCGCTTTCATTCTGCAGACTTCATCTTTATGACCAGTGTTGTTCTTTACTTTTAAAAAGTAATTAATTAGTTACAAATTACTTCTCTCAAAAAGTTATTGAGTTAGTAACTCAGTTACCTGAAGTTAAGAGTAATTAGTTACTTGGCAAAGTAACTGGTGTTACCTTTCATGCTTTTTTTTTTTTCATTAAAAAAAATCATAGTAACCTTTGTTATGTTTGGAAATCGTTTATTATTGTGAATCAACTGTTAAAGTTGTAAAAATTGCTGCTGTTTTTGCGTTAGTTCCCTTCCGTCTACTTTCGACATGTTAAAGTTTTAAAACTTATTCATCATTTAACGATAGATTCAAGTCAAGGTTTTGCTGATTTAGGGGTATTTTAGATAAAAATTTACTTAAGTTCGCTAGGAAGGTTCACTACAACAGAGCCTTTCTGAGAAGTCTACAGCTTCAAAATGGCGGCTGTTTATTAACGCCGCCGTCTGTCATTTCGCATGTAGTTCATGAGCGTGTGATATCTAGGCTTAGATTGTAGGCTGTCGGCTACAGCCAGGAAATATTGGAGCCACCTAGCCTAGCATCGCGTTTGCTACAGCGTCAAAACAAACACTCTTATTTTTTATTTTTATTTATTTATTTATTTATTTTCCCTTCAGGCATGACAAATCCAAACAAACATACAGCATTTATATGTGTTTACAATTAATTCAACCTGAAAAGAAAAGGGCTGACGGGAGAAGCCGAAGCTTATTGAAACCCATCTCCAGTATACCATATAGGACGCAGAAAATATCGAATATAAATTTTTGACATTCAGATTTCGTAGTGATTACAAGGTTGTTGTTTTTTTAATATAATAACCATCCCCTCTGATTGTTCATTTTCCCAATAGTCCTAGTCCATTGTCGATCGTGGCAATGTGCTCGTTATGTTGATTAGTAGATCCAGTAGATTAGGTCATAATTCAGTAGTTAGTTTATTCAGTTGATTCGATCCAGAAGATAGGGAATAGCTGAGGACCGATTATAGGCCGTGTACGCCACCCCCTTTTGTCGACTTAATCCTTGTCGCAGTTTTCATTGCTTGCTGACTCCCGACGAACATTCATCTCAAGGTTGCGCAGCTTCTTAGTAGGTTGCATCGCCATTCCGGTTGTGGACTCATGGCCTTCTTCTCTCTGTGTCTCTGACTTTTCTTGCGTAATTCAACCAACGTAGTAACGCATCGTAAGGCACATTGTGTCGTTGCCGAAACGGTGACAAAATCCGACAAAATAAACGTAATGCACGAAAAACATACAGATTTTGAACGTAAGGCGTACTCGGTGCTCACTAAGGGTGTAACAGTACATGTATTTGTATTGAACCGTTTCAGTACGGGGTGCCGGTTCGGAACGGAGGCGTACTGAACGAGTTTCTGATGTAATGTGACCCTTACTTTTCGAGGCTGCAAGTCGCAGTATTTACTCCGTCTTCTCTACTATAATGAGGACCAACACGGTACGACAGTATAACCCAGAAACGTCAATGGCGGGACAACGTGGCCGCCGCGAGAACGCAGTGAAACGCGGGCGTTAAAGTCAATCAGCCAATGCACACCAGTCGCATTGCGGCCGCGTGTAAGACACGTCCCAGAAGCGGCTCAACACGACGTCCCAGAAGCGGCTCAACACGACGCACGCGAAAAGAACAGAGTTTATTATTTGACGCGAGACGCGACCCTCCTGCGTCAATACTACTACCGGTAGCTAGGATTGGGCAGACCGGAAGTCACTCGTGTAAAAATACGGTGGATCCGGTCGATTTTCACACTGGTATGCAATCGTAACCCACTTTTTGGGTACATCAGATCTCTTGAGTGGTAGATCGGGGCATAGTTGACTTGTCTTTGTTGATTTACTGCTGTCTTCTCTGCTGTAATAATAACCAACACGGCCCTGTGTTCAATACAAAACCCTCCTACCACAACAAAACAAGTAGGAACTAATATTCACATAGGAACTAAAGTTATACAACATAAAATATACAATATAAATGAATACTACATCACATTTGTAAAATATAAACACATAATAAAATAAATAATAGCCCATTTAAAATAGAATAAATTGAAATTAGCTAAAACACCTGTAATTAAATAATAAGAATAATACACAGATCCTGCTTACACAACTAAATTTATTAATTTCTGTGAGGCGCTTTACCTCGAGAAAATCCACCAACAAAGCTTTTGAAAACCGTTCCTAAGAAAAAAGATGATTCATTGAGGCATTTCATTTGTAAAATACATGTTAGAATCTTTGTCATTGGGATTGCTTTTCTCTTTAGCACAGGGCTTCTTTTTTCTTCTTTCTTTCAGAAAGAAAGCTGACCAATACGTGGGGTCTGAACGGCAAATTGTTGTTGGATTATCTTTAAATACCCGTTACTTTTTGAGCAGAATTCTAGCTTTGTTAAGGCTAATGTTCCTATTGTTGAAAGCGCAAAGGTGTGTAATAAACAACTAGCACATTTATATTTTGCATTTTGTTTTCTTACTGTACCGAAAATGAACCGAACCGTGACCTCAAAACCGAGGTACGTACCAAACCGAGATTTTTGTGTACCGTTACACCCCTGGTAATGCACGAAAAACATACAGATTTTGAACTTCAGGCGTATACATTTAAAAATCAGTGCTCACTTGTACGAATTACGCCGAAACCGTACAATTTGACAAGTAGGCTATCGACATAATGGCAGTGAACTAATTGAAGAACAAGCACTTGTTTTCTTGCACTCCAGTCTTATCATCTAAAAGCCATTTGCCACCAAATAAACTATCAATTAATAATAATGTTGCGACCAAACAGTTTGTTTTGCTCTTCAGATATCCACAATCACTCTGCAAGAAATGTTCTCTTCATACTCATCAGTAATCAAAGCCTTAATTGATTACGACTCAACGAGAGTGAGCCGTAAAAAAAGATGTTATCACTTAGTCTTGTTCAGATTGAAAGCGTCATCAGCGAGCGTCTCCTTGAGTGCACATGACACCTCGCTCATTTCGCTGGTGGCTACATGACTGATGTGTGATGTGATGACTCCGTTTCGCTCTTTTTTTTTTTTTTTTCTTTTTTGACGTGTTTGAAGGCTCGCCCGTTTGTGAAGTTTAGTGACGGGCATGCCAGCGAGCGCTTTAGCGAGATAAGTCGTTTGACACGCGCACATCACAGCCACATCTTGTGTGTCCACACCGCGCTTTTTTTTCTTCTTCACTTTTCAGCTGTCACAACTGACGCTGACACGCTGTGAAAAGCTGTCAAAACTAAAAATAATGTTAAATTGATCTCAAGCCGCTCTTTTATAAAAAAAATATATATTAATTTGCTACTTAAGAAGCAAAAAGAATTCCCCCTTTTTAGCACGGCAGAGTTGATTAGAGCAATTAGATGTATCCTCCAGAGTGAAGGCCGCATTGAAGGAAGTCATTGAACGCAACACGAAAAACATTATGGCTGACAGGAGAGTTTGTCGCTTTGAGACATGCCCACACACGCGCATGCAAATGTTCTCATATATCTTGACATATTATACACCATTTAAAATGTTTGGCTTATTCACTGCGATTGATGGTGATGGACGTCCAAACCATTTGAACTCAAGGTAGGTCCAGCGATACACAAACTTCAGACACACACACTAGAACGCAGTGAGTGGTCATAGAATTGTGCTAATTGGACCAAGTCTGTAAACATAAAAAGACTGTTAAACATTGTCCAATTAAAACAGTGTCAGTGTGTTTAATTGACTCAAATAGTGACAAAACACTCAAATTGGGCAAAATATCACATTCCATACTGTAGACTCAACTGTATATAGATTTTTTTTTTTTTTAAACACTGAGAACTTTTCTCTAATTGGTGTCCATGAAAGTGAAAGCATGATTGGACGCAATTATTTTTCAGGCACTGAACAGGACATGAGAACTTTTAGCAGATAGGAATTCTCATTAAGAGACCTTTTCAGTGTGGGTTGGCCTTTCTTTGCGTTTCTTGTGTGTGTGTGTGACACACATATGGGGGCGATCCCCATGGCCAAACATCCCCCCTCTTCCTTCTTCTGTGTGTGACCACTTGTCACTGGATGTTTATGGTCCATTGTTTGCGGTGCTGATGATCACTGTCACTGGCTGCTTCCATTACCAACAAGTCCTCTGATGGATGAGTACCCCCTTTACCCTCATTCCACAGCCCCCCACTCACACCAGCGTCCTTGACCACCAAGGCTGTGAACCATAAGTTTATATCCTTTCAAGTAGTACTTCCAATGTCACTCATTTGCATCCAATATTATTTACTGCCATTAGTGCCAATGGCTAAAATACTTGTCACCAAGTATCCAAACAATCATGACATTTTCATCAAACCTTCTTTAACCAATTTGGCTGCCACTGACGGCGCTAGACGTCCAATCACTTTTGCCCGAGGTCAGCCAGAATGAGCTCCAGCACCCTGCGACCCTGACAAGCGAGGTTGAAATTGGGTGGTTGACAAAGTCCGTACACAGGCATAGACTTTACGATCAGTTGACGGGAAATGGGGTGCAGGGCCGCTGCATAAGGGGCCTATTTTCAAAAACATAAAATTCAAATATTTTCAGAATCAAAGCCGCTAGCGACCTAAACAGGCACCTCCCTTAGGCATATATACTCAGGGGTTAATTTGTGCCGGATTTTCCCGGGACAAGATCCGGCACCTCTTGATTTTGGCCTCCCTGTGTTTCGGGACTTATTTGGGCAGATCCGGCACCTCTCGTGTATAGAAAAAATAATAATAATAGTATTGTGGCGAACTAGAACAGGAGTCTGAGGAGGAGTCTCGAAGCACAGAGCCAAGCCGCGTTGTTTTATTGACATTGAAACTGCACAAAATAACAACGCATGTTAAGCCTGAACGATATATCGTTTAAACATCATCATCGCGATGTGCGCGTGCGCGATAGTCCCATCGCAAGCATGTGCGATAGTTGTTGTTTTTTTTTTTAATCCATTTACGCCTTGCTTTCTACTCTGCGCACAGCTTCACACCCTCCCTTTCCCAGCCCTATGTTCCTCTCAGTCACTTGCTTATTAAAGTTAACGATGACTTTGATCTGGCCAAAGAAGCAGACTTCACACAGGCATATGTCAATCATCGTTTAACTTGTTAAAAAGCTTCTGCAAGGAAGCCGCGCTGGAATGAATGTATGTGTGTGGAGACGTTGGAGACATATAAATGACAGAAGTGATCATGAGGAGTTTGAAACTTCTACATGTCACTCCAATGGTCACAGCTAAGGTAGATAAACAGAAGCATTTAATAAAGCCAAGCATTTATCTACTACAGTACTTTATTATTGTTCAAAAATGATTTGTTTGGACAGTTATGTTTAAAACTGATCATAAGTTTGACATTTGAAGTGCTTAAAAACCATTTTATATACATTTTTTAAATCACTTTGGGGGAAAAGTGAGAAAAAAACATGCCTTATCTGTATCTCTTTCCAATGCTAAATCTGAATAAATACATTGAGCACAAAAAACACACACACAAAAAAAAAAAAGAAAATGGGGGGGGGGTCCTGGGGCGGGGTGCGCTACTTCGCGGTTTTTCACTTATCGCGGCGGGTTCTGGTCGCCATTAACCACGAAAAACGAGGGATCACTGTACACTGTGGTGATGGTGAGTCATCCAGTCTTTCCAAACAGCTATTCAAGTTATCAAGTGAAAATTTCTTTAACGAAAAATATATATATATTTTTTTGATATCGCAATATAATATCGCAATATATCGCAAACCCCCAAAAAATCGCAACAATCGTTTTTTCCAATATCGTTCAGGCTTAACGCACGTCCCACTTGCATGCACTTGCGGGAGAAGACTGTTTTACTTCCGACTTTTCCTTTAACAGAACCCTTCCCCCTGGGAACTACACAACTTGCCAATATTAGTTCTGCAGGTGAAATTTGTTAAAACTCGCTATATTATAAAAACGTTTTTTAAAAAATGTATAAAACAAAATAATAATATGCATAAATCCATTTACAGAACAAATCCCAAAAATTGCATGTTGTTTATAAAAATTTGTCATTTGAAAGAGTCGGAGATTTGTTGATGCACTGAAAAGCTGGACTAACAAATCACGCCCATGACATAAAAAGCAAAACAAAAAAAATTTGGAAATTTGCAGCATCTGGGGAGCAAGGAGCCAGGATCAAACGGTATTTTAACATGCCAAAAAGGCAGTTGCATTTACTGTCTTTTTTCAAAAAGAAGGAAGATGGTTAAAAACGAGTCAGAAAAACAGCAACTGGTGATGAGGGCAGCTGCAGTGATCATGCTAACGGGCAGGACCGGTGTTCTGCCAAAATATCCTACATCGGCGAAACGTCCTACATTAGTCGAATTTGACACCTAAAGTACTACCGTGCGCTCTAAACTTGTTTTGTTTAGATGCGTACAGGAATAAGGTCCTAAAAAATGCCTGCAGAAAATACTTAAATGTAGTTATATCAAATAAGGACGGTTTAAACACGCTACGTGACTAATGTGGTCAACTGCTTCAAAGCTAACACAAAAAAACACAATGGTTAAAAGTATGAGAGGGTAATACATGCAAAAAGTATCTTTGAGGCTGTGAAAAGGTTCTAAATAACTAAATAAAAACAAAAATAGTGAGTAATCGCCGCCTCTAACCGATGTGCGCATGCGTGTGAATGCATGCGCAAGCGCCCTGAGCATTGTGTAGGACGTTTCGCCGCGTAGTAAGGAATGGCCGAACACCGGTTGCAGCAGGAGGCTAGCGCAGCAGCAGCTAGCCAGGTTCACGGACAGCCAGCCAAGCCGGGGCAGGAGGCTGCTACCGTGGCAGCAGCTGGTCAGGTTCAGCGCCGCCTGGAATGGGGGCCAGCTACAGCGCCAGCAGTCAGCCAGGTGGACAACAGGCCAGTACCCTTATGGGAAATTTGGTATGGGCTGCACAATTTGTAGGAAGCAGGTGGGAACTTGGGGGCCAGAGAAGACAGGGGGATGAAAACTTGCAAAAAGAATGGAAATGGAATGGAAAGAAGAGCGATCCGACATTTACTTGCGGGGCGGGAATTGCTCCACAGTGGTGCTTCACGTCACACACAGGCACACCAGAGCTCGATCAATTCATTCCACAAGCGTTCGGAATACATTAATTGCAAAACCGAAAAGGCGCGGTTCATAAAGGCGTATTGAACCGATAGGCGAACCGTACGGTTCGTCTTTGAACCGCAAACCGTTGCACCGCTAGTAATAACTCACTTTTTCTGGTTTAGATTGTTTCAAAAATAAACTTTCTCTGCAAAAACTCATCCAAAACCAGCTGATTACATCCAGCAACTGTCAGGACTTTTGTGACATTTTTCAGACACCTACCTCTGCGCTGATTAAATGGCAAATTAACTGATCACCCAAATAATTGTCAGTCGCAGGCGTAATTAACATTTTGCCCAAAAATTTGACACACACACACTTTCACACAAACATCCCTGACCTAATTGCTCAGTCTGACTGCGCTAATTAATCACACCTGACTCAACACGGTGACAAGGTTAGCCAAGTGACGCGTTGTCACTGGGAAAAAATTCAGTTTCTCAATCTTTCGATGACAAAAATAAATAAAAAAAACAGTAGCCAATGGGTCTATTTTTATCTGAGTGGAAGTAAGACAAGAAGTAGTAGAAGAAGGCGGGTTCGGGCTGGGTCATGATGCGCCATTAATCAAAAAGAATGACATGGCTGTCTCCCGTGACAACCGGTCGAGAGTCAGATCCTCCTCCCACCTCTCGAGGCGCCGCAGAACCAACTTTATTAATCAAGCCTGCGCCCGTTAATTGTCACCCGTAAATTCCGCCATTTGGATTTTTTAATAATCTTGGTGGCGCAGAGCTAACAATCTGCCCGCTGATTGGAGTTTTATTGAGAAGTGAGGGGGAGACGGCCGACTGACACAAATAGCTTTCTCGTCACCTCCCGTTGGATGACAGTTATGAAATACAATTATGATAGGCCGCGGCTGCTTAAGGATTCACCGGGCGCACCCTCGCCTGCCGAATGGGGGTGGCGGCGTTTGGGGGTCTACTGCGAGTCTCCGCTGATAAGACATCTCCTTTAACAAGCACTTCAGTTCTCCTTCTAAAACTACATTTACACACCATGCTTCAAGTGACATATTTTGCATTTGATTTGGGGGTTGGGAAGCGCCAAGTTTGTCAGAACCTTGAAGGGTGTGTGCGACATTAAAAGTTTGGAAATGAATGGACTAGAGAAGTGGTGTCAAACTGGAGGCCGGGGGCCCGCCGCATCATTTTGTGTGGAAAGGCGAAAGTAAATCCTGTGTCATAGACTTCACTATCAGGTGACGAGACAGCTCCAACAGACATTGCGGACAATGCACCAGTGTAAGATGTGCTTTAATGCTTTTGCACACTAACAGTATTTACAATAATTATAACCAATTATGTGTGTTTAAAACTAGGTGTTATGATTCATGTAACAGTCTATTCGCTTGTGCTTTAGTGCTTACACAATGAAAAGAGTAAGGTTTCTGTTTTCAGTAAACGTCACCATAATGTTTCATTCTGGTCTCTGTTCTCAGTAAATGATACCAAAACAGCAAAACGAAACTCACACATGTGCAATGAATGCTCTCCCACTTGTCAATAAAAGACGCGGCCCCCAGGAAGGAGGCTGAGATGGGCTTGTTTTGAGCAGACGTGGTGTGCTGTCAGCCTTCTCCCTGGTGGCCACCAGTGTTAAATTTTTATCTTCGTCTCAAGTCTGATCTTTCCTCCGTCCTTTCCTAGGTCTTTTTGTTTTCTTAGTTCAAGTATTAAGTTTAGACCTAACAACCAACAAACAACGCACAAATGGACATGGGAATGAATGTTAGTGAATTCACTAATTAGTTTAGCGCTTAGCGCTAACTGTTAACATCTCAAAGACAATAATAAAGGCTAAACAGTACAAGAGGGTTCATGTACTCACCTCTTATAGACGCACACAGGACTTAGCTACACACTCAGGACTAGGGATGGGAATCGAAATCCGATTCCAATTCCGAACCGGTTCCTAGTGTTTCGAGGCCTCGACATCACAATGAAAAAGCCTTGACGATCCCTTTAACGATTCCTAAAGACGCATATTGCGTCGTGACTGTCTTGTTGTCCAGACGCATCAAACTAGCATGGCGCCAAGAACCACCCGCTCCAAAGTTTGGCTACACTTCACCAGGAAAGAGGGTGAAAATGAAAGGTTACGATGGTTTAGCACGAGCATTGCAGCCGTAAACATAACAATGACAGCACGTAGGTTCAAACGCTCGAAAATGTGTCTTCACTTCACGAGGAAAAATTACAACAAAACTAATTGCAGTCATTGCAAGGTGGAGATAACTGCATCGGGAGGGAAGGTGGAGATAACTGAATCGGGAGGGAATAGACTGCACTGTCCTCACCAAGGCAGCTATAGAGCTAGCTAAACTCCGAAATGACTATACAGAAGACGCTGGTATAATTTGCTGACTTTATTCAACCATCACTTGAAGAGTGAAACTAAAAATAGAAATGAAACAAATCAATTTCGTCCCCAATAACAAACAGGTTTGCATCAACGTAAAACAGCCATGATTAGCTGCTAATAACAAAATGGTTAGCATGCGTTCGCTAGCATTAGCACATCGTTCAAACCACTACACAACTGGATTTAAGTGTCCGATCGCGAGTGGAAACACACAACAACAACACAAAAGATGATACATACAGGCGTTGCCTCTGTAGATATTTTACAAACATTAACAAAGAACGTAGGGTCGTTGCAGTGCTTTCCTCTCTCACTAATTCGCTTGGATGCGGCATTTCTTCTTCTTCACGTGAGCGCGTTCTTCTTCGCGTGAGGAAGCGCAAGGGCGCCCCCACTTGAGCGTGAAAGCACCATAAAAATTAAAAGGCGTGCATTTCAATATACTGGTAAATAATACACTTTAACAGGGGTCCCCAAACTACGGCCCGCCCCGACATTTGGTCCGACCCCTTGAACAATACCAGAGAGCATTTTGATTTTTTTTTTTTCTTTTTCTCAATAGTCTTATTTATTTTCTGGCCTTTTTCTGTGAAGAACTCAGAGAGGGTTGTTTGGTTATTATCTATTTGATTGATACTGTTTTTAATATTTATTATTATAATATTATTATTTTTATTTTATTTAGTTTTGTTCCGTGAAGAATCCAGAAAGGGTTATTTGATTGTGGCTTTCTGAAAAACAATATTTTTTTACAGTTAGGCACTCCTGCAATCGTCACACTTTTTCTGTTACAAAGTGACCCCGGCCCCTATCAGAGAAGGGAAAAGTTATGTGGCCCTCACAGGAAAAAGTTTGGGGACCCCTGCAAGTTTAACACATATTGCCAACGGCAGACCAACGACCTATATGCCAATATATACCAATATTTTTTATTTCTATTAGAAAAATGTTTCAGTAAAATGTTACACATTTTTGTGCATTTGCCACTTATTGCCACAGTTAATATTGAGGCTTTGGGCCTCTTTTGACCTCGTTGTGAGTTTGTAAGGTTGTGACTTCTGATTAAACAAACTCGATGCCAATCAAAACGTTTGTTCTTCTTTTCCCCCAAATTAGAATCGATAAGAGAATCGATAAAGAATTGAATCGTTAAGCAATATCGATAATGGAATCGGAATCGTAAAAATCCTATCAATTCCCATCCCTACTCAGGACATTTATCAATTGACATGACTTGAAGCTACTGCTGGACAACTGAAAGACAAGGAGCAATGAACTATCTCTCTTCCCCACTCGCTCTAAAAAAATAAGACAGAAGAGGACCCAAAGCGCGACCGCCGGGTGCCTGCCTATCTCGTACACAAATTTATTTTCGAGTCTTTTGAACAGGAGTAAATCTCTGGTTCAGTAACTTCAGCTGCATCCATCATAACGTTGTGCGTGCGTCCGTAAAAGGTGTCCGGGCGGCTGACGTGTCTTGAATTTCGTTCCACTACTAGCAGCTGTCATAAAGTTAGTAGGGGAAATCATCGTTTTTGAACATTTATCAATCGTAACCGAATCGTCTCGTGTCGAATCTCAATAATCGATTTTTTTGGTACACCGCTAGTTTGCACACGTTTTCATAAGTTAAAAAGTAATACTTTTTCCTGACAGATGCTCATTTTTATCGCTTATCTTGGGTTTTTTAAAGCCGACCAGTTATTTTTCAAAAGTACAAAAATTCATAAACACTTAACCTCAACCTTATCTGTTGCTGTCTATGGCACTGAAACATGATCATTCATTGCAAGCCCTCCGAGATCAAACGGTTTAAAATATCTATCACCTTCGATGGCAGTAGGTGAGTTAAGAACAAAAGCTTTGGAGAGACCAAATATAAAGTTCTCGTCTGTGTCGATTCACCAAGTTTAAAGCTGAGAAGACCCTCACACAAATCCTTGATCCCGTAACGAGCATATTTAACAATGATGGCTATATATTTCCCCCTTTTTTACTCTCCTTGCAATTAAAGAGTCGCCGTGTGTAATTTAATTCTTCTTTTCAAGTGCGAGCTCCCCCGAGACGTGGCCTGTAGCTGCGCCATCATCGCTCTTGGTGATTATCATTAATGAATGTCGCCCAGGACCATCCCTCAATGTGACTCGCCGAGGAAACACGGGCCCTAATTAAGGGTTCCTATTCATAAATATACGCCTGCAACCACGCGCATGCTCCTTTTAATGTCAGGAAAGAGCGGTTTTAACTGCACTTTTTTTTTTATTATGGTGACAGCCGGCAGCGAGGGATCTGTGCAATTTGAGATTTGCAGATTTTGGAATTGCAAAGGATTAGGATGCGCTAATTTGACACTTAATAGAGACGGTAAATCAGAATGTCACGCATGCAGGAAGTAGTTTATGTTTGAATCCCACTTGTACAATGGAGTGGTTTACAATGAGGGATTTTTGTCCCTTGAAGGCCACTATACTCTACTGGGAATGGTATTATTAATACAGAAATCCAGTGTCTCACATTTTGTCTCAGCCGGTATTGTGAAAAATGAGTCAAGTACCTTAAAGGTCACTATTTAAACGAACTAACTCGTAGTTTGATCTACACAGCGGAATACATGATAAAACGTCTTTTATTCCTTCAACTAGAAAGCCGAGAGCTGAGCCATTTGGTTTTTCTACCTAGTAACCCTACAGGATAGCCATATGGAGAAAAGAACTTTAGCTAAAAGCCCACTTTAGCACTGAGCATTGGCTTTTGCTTGGTAAAAGACAATTACTGTCAAAAACTGACTGATTGATTTTTTAGGAAAACGTCTGTTCAATTTAGTCCTCAGGAAATGATAGTCAATCACTCAATCAAAGTGATCAAAGTCTTGGAATTAGTAGAGTGACACAAGCAAGTGACAGTAAAATGAAGAAATATATTAGTTGATTTTTTTATTTTATCCCAGACAATGTGTTTTAGGTTTTTATTTACCTGACATAATTCGGCGACTACCGTAATTTCCCGAACATAATGCGTGTTTTTTTTTCCCCAAAATCTACTTGTAAAATCATGGGTGCGCATTATACACGGGTACAGGGATGGAGACAGAAATATATATATATATATATATATATATATATATATATACACACACACACACAGTACTGTGCAAAAGCTTTAGGCAGGACACCTGCCTATAACTTTTGCACAGTACTGTATTTATATTTTTTTAATTATTAAATTTATTAGGATCATGGAAGCTTCCACTTGGGGAAAATATATACATACAGTATATCCTGTATATACATTCATTCATTCATTCATTTTCCATGCCGCTTTTCCTCACGAGGGTCACGGAGGTGCTGGAGCCTATCCCAGCTAACTCGGGGCAGTAGGCAGGGGACACCCTGAACTGGTTGCCAGCCAATTGCAGGGCACAAGGAGACATACAACCATTCACGCGCACACTCATACCTACGGACAATTTAGAGTGTTCAATCAGCCTACCATGCATGTTTTTGGGATGTGGGAGGAAACCGGAGTTCCCGGAGGAAACCCACGCAGGCACGGGGAGAACATGCAAACTCCACACAGGAAGGCCGAAGCCCGGGATTGAACCCTTGATCTTAGAACTGTGAGGCAGACGTGCTAACCACTCAGCCACCGTGCCGCCCTCTGTATATACATAATATAATAAAAATATACAGTACTGTGCAAAAGTTACAAGTAACTTTTGCACAGTACTGTATATATATGGCGGAAAACACAGACAACACTGAAAAAGCAGTTTCTGCTCTTGCACTCCCCTTTAAAAGAAACTGCAGTATTTTAGGCCAAAACAACTATTGTGTTTGATAGAACAATATGTCTATTAGGGCTGCAGCTATCAAATATTTTAGTAATCGAGTAATCGACTGAAAATTCTATCAATTAATCGAGTAATCGGATTTTTTTAGGTAAAGAGCAATTATAAATATACTTGAGAAAAAAAGACATTTAATCCTATATTGAACCATTTTCAGTCAATTAATATCTTTATTTTCGATGTACATTGTTGAAAACAGCCAACAATTGCATCTAAGATGTGACTAGAAAAAAATATTCACTGCTTTCACTCAAAAAACTTCTAGATCTTATTAAAAAAAAAACATATCTTTTACCTAGTAATTACGCTTGATGACACACATCACTTGAAAGCTACGTGTTTTTCTCACGTGTTTCAATTTAATTTCCATTTGTGTCAAGCTATTTTTAAGTTCTAGTTAAGTTTTAAAATAGTCTAAACTGTAAGTACTGATAGGATTTTGAGTTTTTGCAGTGTTCAAAATAAATGTATGATACCTGCTGTATTGGAGCACATTAGGGACCAGTGCTACTTTCTGTTTTATTCAGCAATGACTACTGAGCTGAAACTGACAGTTAGCTTTATTATGTTTTACTTTTACACCCTCATCACTCTACAGCGCTGTGTTTTTTCACATAAAATAAAGCCTGTATGTAAGACACGTTAGCCACGCATCGACAGTGGTCATAATCAATAGAAACCTAGCCCTCCAAAGGGCTAACGTTACGTTATTATTACGGTTTATTATGAAAGTGTTTGATCTGCCTCATTTCACATGGCTGAATCCACCTGCTCCCTGTTAAGACCAACGTAAACCAAGTTTTTGTTTAAGCTAATGTTTTTAAATGCATTTGTGATTTAGTTTGTTGGTACATTGCCAGAACCATTTGTTAAGAGCATTGTAAAAAAAAAAAAATTTTTTTTTAAAGCATTTTATAGCATTTAAGCTAACGGACTTTTGCAATGTAAGTTAGCCAATTGTTCTTTTGTTGTACTTAGATCCTTATTTATTAATTTTTTATACCGTTTGAGGCTCAGCTCAGGTATTTTAATTTTTTATGTTCTTTATCCGATTACTCGATTATTCAAACTAACTAGTCCATCGATTAATCGACTACTCAAATAATCGATAGCTGCAGCCCTACTGAACAGCACTGTCGATATCTCACAAAACAAGCAGCAAATGAAAGTCTTCAGCGTGATTCGTACCCGCTTTTCCCATGCGACAAACGAGTGCGTAGACCACAGGACTATACTTCCGCGTGCTGTTAGTCATGATTTTCCTTATAAAGCAATCGCAACCCACATGCGTTTTCTGTCTGTGCAGTAAAACCTGAAAGGGAAACACAACTGAAAAGAAAGTGCAGGTGGCTTGACCACGGAATTAGAAAACGCAGCTCACTTCAGACAGCAAGCAGACCACGGAATTAGAAAACGCAGCTCACTTCAGACAGCAAGCAGACAACAATAACATAGGGATTGCGTAAAAGGGTTTACTGAACACGCACAAAAAAAAAAAAAACGCGATCGCAAAAAAGGAGACAAATAAAGGGTCCTTGACAGTAGGTCAGGATCACATTTAAAACATTTAAAAAAAAAATTTTTTTTTTTAAACCTGAGGGAAAGCCGCGATGAGAGGCAGACAAACGAAAAAAACAAAGCCAATGATGCAACTAGCAACGAAGGGATATACAGCAAGTCAATATATTTGCAAGCCGCCTATGATTGGTTTAAAGACACTACTGATGAGCTGTTATTAAATGCAGGTACGACGTTTGGAACTCATCCCACATCTCTGTAACAAAACAATCTGACCAGCAGCGGAATATGACAAAATCATGCACAGCTATTCTCCCAGTCCAGCCCAACCGCGTCATCACCCCCAGCTTGCATTATGCGCATAAAACATGGCGCCCTCCTTAGGTCAAAACATGTACAAATGTACTATATTTATAGATTTTTAAATCAATGGCAATATATGTGTTTCTAATAACATATTTTAGTAAAAGAGAACAATTGTGGCTTATTAGAGCCAAGTCTGAGGTTCCCTTTAACACTCAAATTGCAATTCTAAAACACACTTTTTTCTAAACACTACACACAATTCTCTTGCATGTGGGCCAGTTTTTTTCTGTTGTTGTGAATGAAGTAATGGAGCAATTTGTTGAACAAAGGAGACTAATTGTAGACAGCGATTGTCAGATATTCCCTCAGATTAGAGCAATTTGTTTAACAATGAAGGCTAATCGCCAGCAGAGTCATCATTTTGGAATATGATCGCCAAAAGCCTCTGCTCGAGGCCTTATCGATATACAGTGGGGCAAATAAGTATTTAGTCAACCACTAATTCTGCAAGTTCTCCCACTTGAAAATATTAGAGAGGCCTGTAATTGTCAACATGGGTAAACCTCAACCATGAGAGACAGAATGTGGAAAAAAAACAGAAAGTCACGTTGTTTGATTTTTAAAGAATTTATTTGCAAATCATGGTGGAAAATAAGTATTTGGTCAATACCAAAAGTTCATCTCAATACTTTGTTATGTACCCTTTGTTGCCAATAACGGAGGCAAAATGTTTTCTGTAACTCTTCACAAGCTTTTCACACACTGTTGCTGGTATTTTGGCCCATTCCTCCATGCAGATCTCCTCTAGAGCAGTGTTGTTTTGGGGCTGTTGTTGGGCAACACGGACTTTCAACTCCCTCCACATATTTTCTATGGGGTTGAGATCTGAAGACTGGCTAGGCCACTCCAGGACCTTGAAATGCTTCTTACGAAGCCACTCCTTTATTGCCCTGGCTGTGTGTTTGGGATCATTGTCATGCTGAAAGACCCAGACACGTCTCATCTTCAATGCCCTTGCTGATGGAAGGAGATTTTCACTCCAAATCTCTCGATACATGGCTCCATTCATTTTTTCCTTTACACAAATCAGTCGTCCTGGTCCCTTTGCAGAAAAACAGCCCCAAAGCGTGATGTTTCCACCTCGATGCTTCACAGTGTGTATGGTGTTCTTCGGCTGCAATTCAGCATTCTTTCTCCTCCAAACACGAGAACCTGTGTTTCTACCAAAAAGTTCTACTTTGGTTTCATCTGACCATAACACATTCTCCCAGTCCTCTTCTGGATCATCCAACGAACCGCAAACGGGCCTGGACGTGTTTTTCTTCAGCAGGGGGAGACGTCTGGCAGTGCAGGATTTGATTCGATGGCGGCGCATTGTGTTACTGATAGTAGCCTTTGTTACTGTGGTCCCAGCTCTCTGTAGGTCATTCACTAGGTCCCCCCGTGTGCTTCTGGGATTTCTGCTCACCGTTCTTGTTATCATTTTGACGGCACGATATGAGATCTTGCATGGAGCCCCAGATCGAGGGAGATTATCAGTGGTCTTGTATGTCTTCCATTTTCTAATAATTGCTCCCACAGATGATTTTTTTACACCAAGCGAAGAGTGAAGAGTTACAGAAAACGTTTGGCCTCCGTTATTGCCAACAAAGGGTACATAAAAAAGTATTGAGATGAACTTTTGGTATTGACCAAATACTTATTTTCCACCATGATTTGTAAATAAATTCTTTAGAAATCAAACAGTGTGATTTTCTGTTTTTTTTTTTTCCACATTCTGTCTCTCATGGTTGAGGTTTACTCATGTTGACAATTACGGGCCTCTCGAATATTTTCAAATAGGAGAACTGGTGGTTGACTAAATACTTATTTGCCCCACTGTAGCAAAAAATCCTGTAACACTGTATATGTGGGCTACATGGGCTGAGCTAATAACTCAGGCAAACTACTCTTCAGATATGTTCTAATACTGACAACTTGAAACTTGTAAATAGTTTGAGTTATTGAACATAGTCTTTTTGAATGCCTTCTGTTCCTTCAAGGTACCTATACTCTCCGTGGAGGATGGCACGCTTTGTATACAAGGCGGTAATTTTGGAGAGATATTAAAACTATACAATATTTTACTCAAAATTAAACGCGTATCGATAAAAGAGCACGTTTGACTTGTTATGCAAGGTTTGAACTAATAACAATAGCCAATTAACCGCATCACCAAATTGTCCTAAATTGCTGTCGTCAACCTGGACGAAACCTTGACAAGGAATTTGGAAGTATACCTTAAAAGTGTTGTTGCATAACCATAATTTTTTGGAGGGAGGCGTTGTCATACACCAAAACGCATCATCTGGCATGCATAGTTGTCTTTTATTTATTTTATTTTTCAAGAATGTGTCCCATTCTGCTCCCACTTAGCGGCTGAGAAATGCTAATTGGAGCGCACGTGTCAAAGCAAACAAAAAAACGAAGAAGGCGGCGACGCGAGCGGGGTGTGTGTCAAGTGAGGCGCCGATTATTTTCAAACGAGGAATGTGTCGCTTGATGAAGTCGAGGGAACTCAAACTGTTTTGGGGTAGTTGTTTTTGTTGTTTTCTGAATTATTTGTTTATCTGAACATTTGGAAAAGTGCACTGAAAATTTTTTGGCATACTTGCACAGTCAAGTTATTGAAGAGAAATTTTAAAGCAAACAGTGGTAATTAGATAGCTTTTTGACTCAAATGTCAATATCTTATATACTAAAGTTTATTTCATTTATTCTCCCCAAAATATTATAACATATGAATGAGGCATTTGGCATCCACTTTACCTCAAATTTGACAGCAACCATTCCTATTTATAACCGTAGCTTTAAAATTACTGCACACACGCATACATGTGGTCTTCGATCTCACACAAAAATGTGATTATGGCTTGCAACTTTTCACCACTTGTTTAAACAAAAAAGCCAAAACTGACAAAAAAGGGTGTGTGAGGATTACAAAGGTTTAATTGCATTGTCAAAAGTACCGAAACGTGTCATATTTCTCCAAGCCGGCACACGTGAAAGCAGTCACACTATTTTAATTACGTCCACTTATCTGATAGATGAGTGCAGATAGACCAGAGCTCTTGTCAAACTTTGTCTTTATTAATATTTTTTTCAAGACATATATGTATCCTTAGAGTCAGCCTGTCAATCTGATAGCAGCCATCAGTGATTGGAGATTAGCGGCGTTATTTTTGGAAGTCTGCTCACAAAAGTTGGAAGTGGGGAGAAAAAAAAAAAAAAAGAAATACACGGAGGTCTTAAATATGTGCCATGCAAACTGATTTATTCATGAACGTTAAGAGGTAGGCGTTACATTTTTGTCATCATCATTTGGCCCATTAACTTTGCCGTGACTATTGGTGATAAATACTTAATAATATTAAAAACATCCTCTGAGAAGCCACCTACTTCTACCACCCAAAGCACATCAGGCGGTTATTAACAATAATTCAAATATTGTACATAAAATTGAAAAAATCATGAGTAACAGTTCAAAAAAATTGAATTATGAATTCTAGATGAACTAGGACATACAGTAATATATGTATGTATTGGAAAAAAAACTAAAAATAAGAAAAACAATAATGTAGAAATTAAACTGAAATAAAACTACTAAATGCATCTCATTGAAAAATACAAAATTGTGCCTTGAAAATCACAACAAACATTCAGATAAAATACAACTGTGTAAATACAAAATACTGCAAAAAGAATCCATCTTAAAATATTAAATTAATATAAGATTTAAAAATTTAGTAGTTAAAAAAAAATAATCTCACTGTCTCTCACCTGGGTTTCTTGAAATATATCCATGTTGCTGCTAATTAGAAAAAGGCTTTAATTTTATTATTGTGTGTAAATATGCTATCAATGGTCAAAACTTGAGGTATATCACTACTGTCTTTTCAAAAATTTTAGTGCTTGCATACCTGCTTTTTGGGGAAAGGCATGAGTAGAACTGCTGATACCTGCAAAACAAAATTATTAATTACTTGATTTGAGAGGCCACACGCACATTATTCAATACAGGCACATTTCGAGCCTTCTCTCGGGACCCCATGACCCCCCCTGCTGGCCTTGGATAGACTCCTCTAACACAACCTTCAAATCCTTTAGATTTATAATATTCATTTTTGTCACTTGAACTCAACGTGCTGAAATATAACCTTACTGAAAGGCATTCCTCATAATTAGATGATATAATTTTAGTATGTTTTTATCATATTGCTATTTTTTTATGCAGTTTAATACATTCAGTTTCAGTTCACCTTATTACATTTCAGAAAGAAACTATATCTTGATTTTGTCAATCTTATAATTAGATGTGAACTAAGGAAATTAATATATTTATTATAAAAATCAGGCCAAAATTGGGATTTGATGCCTCATTCAAAAGAAACTGTTTGCGTGTGTAGGTGTGTACATTTGTGTGTTTATACTGTATATATGAAATTGTGTTTAAAGTTTTTAATTGGAAAAAAAACACACACAAATATCATTAATCTATTCAAGATCAAACTCAAGGATTATGAATGTAATTCACAGTTTATATTTACATATGTATATTAAAAAGAATACATTCAAAGCAGACTAATTTCCTTTTTAAATATTTTCTGCTTCATTTTAAAACTGTGAAGGTGCCCTATTTTCAAATATGTTCCAATCAAAGACTTGTATTCAATATCACTCTCACTTGACAGTAAAAATCATGATTAGAATTGTGTTAGTGACTCTTTCAAAAAGTAAAAAAATATATATATTATTATAAATCCACTCATAACAATGTACCCTTTTGAAGCTCTTACTCAAGAGAAAATGTTTAGGCACCTCAATGAAAATGTAGTAAAAGTGCTCTTTATCTGTTTTTTTTTTTTTTTTTAATTCAATGAAAATGTAGTAAAAGTGCTCTTTATCTGTTTTTTTTTTTTTAATTCTATGTTCCAAACAAACAATTTGTCCATTAAAGTCTTTTTAAAGGACATTCATTAAAAATCTTGAAAATTTAAATTTTGTAATTGCGACTAAAACAAGGTTCCTTTTTGTGTCACTCATGATTGAAATTATATAAAATGCCCTTTTAAGAATAAAAAAGTCTCTATTTCTTCAACAATAAGGAGTCATCCTGTGCGAGATAATGCCCCCCCTCTCGAAGTGACGTCACCGCTCTCCGTCAATCAGCGTTGCAGGCTGCAGTGACAGACGCCGACGGACACGTGTTGTGTTCCGAGGGCGGTCCTTTCGCCCGCGCTCATTAGTAAGCCTTATGTCTTGTGTAGCCACGGCGAGCACTCACCGCCAGGTTCCTCCGTCCGTCTGTCCGCCGCGTGATAATAATCCCGTTTGGGGAAGCCGTCCTCCTAAATGTTCGTCCCCCGTCGAGGCATTAGCGATGTAACCCCACCGCTGTTTGCTGGCTTTTATAAACACTTTGCTAACGCTTGAGAACGGCTGGCTAATGTAGCCCCCCCTACTCCTTGTGGTGGTTGATCAGGGGAGCCCCTCCCCACCGCGTGAAGCCGCCAAAGAAAGGTGGAAACAATCCATTCACCATCTCGTTTCTGACACTCTCCAAAGAATTCCTTACTTCTAGACTTATGTGTAGAAAGAAATCCAGGGCGGAGAGCTTTTAAAATCCTCTTGGAAAGAGAAAGAAATGTTACTTTTTGTACGGGAGGAGTTTGAGATTGTTGTAACACTTTCTGGGCCCGTTTGAATGCTACGGTGGGCCATTTATAGTTCACATACCGCAGCTAGCACACCATCACTTTACTATACGCCAACTAGTGCAGACTCCCAACATATTGACCCCTTTAAGAAATGTCAATATCTATCTATTTTTGTGTTTATTTTTGGTATTCATTTTATTTATCTAAAATCTTTTTAGCTCAGATTATTCTATTTTTACTGTTTCTTCTATTTTTATTTTTAATATTGTTGTTCACCAAAATCTGGGAAACAAGTGAGCTTTATATACGCGCTACTTGAGTTAAATCTTCCACTGCTATTGACGGCAAAAGACGTCCAATCCATTTGAACTAAGAAGATTGACAGCGAATAATCTAGGGCTGCAGCTATCGATTATTTTAGTAGTCGATTAATCTATCAACTAGTTAGTTCGAATAATCGAGTAATCGGATTAGGAACATTTAATGCGTTGCAGAATACATTTTAGGAGATGTGAAGCAAAGGCTTGCTATGATTGCACTTTCAAAAGAGCGTTAAATGCGAATACAAAATAAAATTCCTGATTGTTTCTTCTTACTATGCAGTATTGCACTTTCATTTAAAAAATAAATTAAAAATACCTGAGCTTTGCCTCAAACGTTATTAAAAAAAAAAAAAGAAAAGAAAAATGGGAGGCTCTAAGTACAACAAAAGAACAATTGGCTAACTTGCTTAGCAAAAGTCTGCTAGCTTAAATGCTATAAAATGCTAACTCTTTATGTTACAATGAAACAATGAAAGTCTTGCTACGATTGCACTTTCAAAAGAGCATTAAATGTGAATACAAAATAAAATTTCTGATTGTTTCATCAAAATATGCAGAATTGCACTTTCATATGAAAATGAATTAAAATACCTTAGCTTAGCCTCAAACAGTATTATAAAAGCAAACCAGGATCTACGTACAACAAAAGAACAATTGGCTAACTTGCATAGCAAAAGTCTGCTAGCTTAAACGCTATAAAATGCTAACTTTTTTTTTTTTTTTTTTTACAATGCCCGAAACAAATCGTTCAAATACATATTCCCACAAAAAATAGCTAAATATACCTATAAAAGAAATTACGAATGCATTTTAAAAAAACAGCTCAAACAAAAATTTACCTTATGTTGGTCTTAGCAGGGAGCAGCTTGACTCAACCATGTTAAATGGGTTATGTGGTTTGTTAGTTTTTAATTTGATTAATGGCCAGACTCCTTTTTATTTATCGGAGGTTTTAACCCTCCGTAACTCTGGCAGGGCTCTTCGGCCAGCTTCTTTTGCAAGTCCCGAGGTTGAGATTTAAACAGTAGGGAGACTGATCTTTTGCATTTGCTGCCCCCAGGTTGTGGAATAGCCTATACCCTGAAATCCGCACCATTACGAATCTAGGCTTTTTTTAATCTCTGTTAAAGACACACTTTTTTAGACTCACTTTTTTCCCCCAGACTAGGGTAGCCTGGTTTTATTTCTTAATAATGTTTTTGCATTTTATCTGTTTTATTTTTTTATTTGCTGTTTAGACTTTAATCAAGATGCATAGTTTTTTTTTTTGTTTTGTTTTTTTTTTCCTTAATGTCATAGTATAGTACTTTCCTTTTATTCACCATGGACCACGTTGTTGTAAAGCGCTTTGAGGACCTTTCGGGTTTTTCTAAAGGGCTACAGAAATAAATGTGATTGATTGATGTGGTATTCACTGTTGCCACTGGAGGGCAGTGTATCCGTCCAAATCAATAAAACTAAATGCAAACACTTTCAAAACAAACCATCACAACGCCACACGAATTAAACAAATACTCGAAGCAGCAAAATTTGATTCGAACTTTTTTTCTAATCGAATTACCCAGCTAATCGTTGCATAGAATAATCATGTTTCAGTTTCATTGATGGCAATAGATGTCTGAATACAACTCCTGTTCAATCACCACTTCAAATGCAATCGACACGTACCGCCATCAATGGCAGTAAATGAATTAAACTGTCTTTTTCACTGAAAATTTTTCAAAATATGAAATTTTCCCAAACTTTCCCATGATTTGCAATTAGCTTGAAGTTATTTCTGCCCAGTCGTGAAGCTCACTTTTTTCCTTTTAGACCAGACCCATGTCCAAAGTGTGGCCCGGGGGCCAAATGCGGCCCGTGGTCAAATTTCATCCGGCCCCCAGCCTGTGTTATAAACTCAATAATGTCTGGCCCGCACACAGACCTAATAAATTGGTCAGCAGTACTGCTACCAGCATATGAAGTAGCTTACACACTAAATGCTGCTCCTCATTTACCCACTAAAAGGCAGCAGCACTCTAACCAACATTACCCCGCGTGACCCTTTACTCCCAATTTTCTAAAATGGCGACAATCAACAACAACAAAAAAGAAAGTTGACTGTGACGGCCGGCGCTTCATGGATAGGTGGAAATTGGACTATTTCTTCACTAAAATACGCAAAAACTGTGTCGGACTCATTTGCAAAGAGACAGTCGCTGTTTTTAAAGAGTTCAATGTGAGGCGATATTACTAAACAAGACAAGCTGACATGTACGACAAGATTACAGGGAAGATACGTAGCGAGAAATTGAAGCAATATGAAGCTAGTTTAATTTTACAGCATTAGTATTTCGCAAGAGGCCGAGAGTCGAAAGAGAATGCCACAAAGGCTAGTTGCGAGATTGGTGAAATTATTACCGTATTTTTCGGACTATAAGTCGCACCAGCCATAAAATGCCCAACGAAGAGGAAAAAAACACATATAAGTTGCACCGGAGTATATGTTGCATTTTTGGAGGAAATTTACTTGATAAAATCCAACGCATAGAACAGATATGTCATCTTGAAAGGCAATTTAAAATAAAAATGCAATTGAGGACAACATGCTGAATAAGTGTACAGTATGATAATGTTACATCATACATGAACAAGAAAATGCAAACATTGCCGGTATGTTAACGTAACATATATAAAGAGCTATTCAGATAACTGTAGCATAAAGAACATGCTAACAAGTTTACCAAACAATAAGTGTTACTCCAAAACACCAAAATAACATGTGAAATGATATAATAATGTGTTAATAATTTCACACATAAGTCGCTCCAGAGTATAAACCGCACCCCCAGCCAAACTATGAAGAAAAACTGCGACTTATAGCCCGAAAAATACGGTAATTTAAATTTAAAAAAAAAAAAAAACGCAAATGTGACACACAGAATGGCTTGCTAAAATTTGCTTAAATAGATTGTTCTACATAAAGGACGTCAGCCAAGGTCGGCCCCCCACATTTTTACCACACCAAATCTGGCCCCCTTTGCAAAAAGTTTGGACACCCCTGAATTAAACTGTCTTTTCCTGAGATAAGTAATGAGGCTGCACTGAAAATTTTTCAAAATATGAAATTTCTCCCAACCTTCCCATGATTAGCAATTAGCTTGCAGTCATTTCTGCCCAATCGTGAAGCTCATTTTTTCCCTTTTAGATGGATAAAAATGTATAATAACAGAATGCATGTATTCTTATTTACTACCATTTTTTTTCGGTTTTGTTTCATATTTTCTGTTGTTTTATGCAAATCATCATATTTGGAAACATGGGAATCACCCTTGCTCTAGTGCCAGATGTCTTCAGGGCAACTTTGGAATTTAGTGCATGTCTCTTTATTTTGTGCTCTGGAACTTTTATGGACATCATGAGGTAGTGACAGAAAATGCCCTCTAATTCTGTAATGACCCATTTGGATTTAAAAAAAAAAAAAAAAAAAAAAACGTATTGCATTTCGAGATGGATCATGGAATATGGCCCTTAGAGCACTTTGGCCCTATTGGGTGGAGGGAAAAAAAACTTCGCAATGGTGCCACCACTGACTCGGGTGTGTGTGGATGGGTGGGTGGGTGTTGATGTCAAAGTGACGCCGACTGGTAAACACTCGTCGGCGGATTGACGGACAGGTGGGCTCCGGCTTGTCAGGGTGACGCGTCTTGAAGGGGTGGAGTAAAAAAGCAGCGGAGAGGCCGGCCCCGGCTGCGTTGCGTGTGTCCGTCCATCAGTGCGAGCCGCGCCATCATCCTCCTCATCGCAGCCGCCACCGCGGAGGAGCTCTCGCTTCTTCTTCTTCTTCGTCTTTGTTTGTTTTTGAAACCGCCAACAATCATATTGACGGAGAGTCCGCGCGCGCGCGCCTGGGAGTCTCGCGGGCTCGCGCACGCCCAATGACTGACACGCCGAGCGAGCGCGGTCTCTAAACGTGTCACTCTCTGCTTTTTCCTCGTCGCTCCCACAGAGTGTCACGGAAGCTCCCACGGCCCACAGCGGCAAAGCCCCCCTGCGGTCCCCCCACGAGAGTTCCGAACTGCTCCGCCGTACTTTTAGGGCCGCGAAGGTAGGAAATAGTCCCGTAAAAAGAGGGACTTGGATCGGAGGTGGGGGGGCCTCGCTTCCCTTCCCCGAACCACCTCCGGTACATCCATACGGAACCTCCGGCAACTTCGTGGACCTTCTCTCTCCGTTTTTGCGGAAATACTCACCACGAGTAATGAGTTAAAAAGCGTCCGTTTTTTTCTTGTCAAGCACCTAGGAAACGCGAAGCAAGGATCTACGACAGGACTCCCGGGACTCGCCACCGCTTTTTGTTTTTTAATTTTTTATTTTTGGTTGAGCAGTTCGGAGTCTCTGCATGAAAAGTCCAGCAGCGGCAGCATGCCGAGGAGGAAGCAGCAAGCACCGCGGCGCTCATCAGGTACGTCCCGGTGCTGTAAACAAACACCCTCTAACGCGCCACGCGCACTCTAATTGACGTGAATTGAACACACAGAGATGTTCGATTATTTCAAAGTCTAGAGTAGATGAATACAACAGTATTTTAAAATGATTTTGGAGACTTTTTAAAGAACACAAATACTTGTAGGGGGGCTCATTTGCTTTGTTTTTGTTTTTTTATCAAACCATGTTAAAAATTTTGTTTGCATCATACTTGAATTTATTGCAAAAAAAAACTATTATAAAAAAAGTTGAATCTAGACATCTATCTACACTGAAACTGAAGAGGCATTTTGAATTAAAGATGTCTTCAACATTTGCAGATAACCATGACCTTGATGACTGAGAAACCAATTAGTAACTCATAATTACCCCTAAATTTGTGTTAATAGTAACAATAACTCCTATCGTTTGCATTTCCTAATTAACAGGAAGTTTTCTGTTTTTCATGTTGCCTTGCTCAAGCAAGTTCCTCCAATTTAAGTGTATTATGTTTTAACGTGTCAAATCCTTTGAAGTATGAGTATAAAAAAGCACCCCTAAAAAAAAGAGCAAAAGTGTCTTATTTTCAGCTCTCTCTGGCATTGCCAGCCTCGATTTGATGCTTGATTGATCGCCCGTCACGCCGCCCCTTTCATCTATTCATTGGCAATAAACATCAAGCAAATTGTTGGCCACGCATGCGCCCAGCAGTTGGACTCTTTTTGTTTTTTGTTTTCTATTTTTTGGGGGGAGGTGAGGGAACCCCACCTGACAAATTGAACGAAAACTTCTCAAACGTGATGAATGCAACGTGATTAATCCCGCTGCCCCTAAAAAAGAGGAGGGTGGGGGGTTGCTCGGGGTTTGTGGGGTGTAAGAAGAGGAGGAGGAGGAGGGTGCTGGGGCGTATCGAGATCACAGGGGAAGAAAAAGCCGGAAAAGCAGCCTCTTAACGCTGTGACCTGACCTTTGTGTTCGGGAGGTGTCCGACGAGCAGGAGTCGCGACCCGATTTGTAAATTTATGAAGAAGAACCATGCAAGAATTGACCACTAAATACCTTCGGACAAGGTGGTTACAACGACAAGATTACTCAAAATATGACCTTGAGTTAATGGAGAAAATAACATTTTGGTGTAACAAAGAGGATTTTTCCATGCGTTTACTTTAGTTGATCTGACAATTATGCAGAAAACTTGCAAACTTGGAAAACTGTGACTTACTTTTTATGTTGTAAGTAGACGTTTACAGAGTTGCATTTGGGTGTCTGTGTGTCTGATTAACCTTCTTGACTCTAGCGTGCCACCAAATTGCTACATCAGTGCTAACGGATGCTCCAATGAGTAAATCTGCCATTCACGAACAACACAGGAAAGATTCAACATTGTCCCGACTGCGCGCTATCGCACAACATCCCTACTTTAGATTATCACGTGACATCAGCAGCAGCGTATAGTGTGACGTATAAAATCTTTGCCAGTTTTTGTTCACATTTTTAAGTGACGAAAGTATGAATCTTAATGAATGTATTGTAGTATTAGGCTTTGTTATTCAGATATGGAATATTCGTACCTTGACGTACTGCGTCATTATCTCTTTATTCAGTTGCAATATCGTCACACTTGATAGTGTGATTCTATTGTAATGTCTATGCAGACGAAAGTGACTCATAAGGTTGGTTGGCAAAAATGTGTTGCATTGATGCAATCATGTAATTTGGGGTGGGGTGCTGAATCCAAATTTTACTTTATGTATCTGTGTAAGATCAATTTGTTGTTGTTTTTTTGGAGGACTTAAACAAAAAAACAGGAGGAGACCAACAATAGGGAAAGTTTGACATGTGATTGACTGCACTGCTACCTAAGTGCCCCATTATGTGAAAATTTGTCAATTACGACAAGCTAACCTTGACATGGTTCAGAAACGCAGCTAAAAATAAAAATAAAAAAATAACAGTAGTCACGCCCATTAATTTTTGATATGATAGCTTATGATATTTATTCAGATAAACTGATCTTTGATTATGAATATCTGAGACATACCTTCAGCATTTACATAGTTATGGTGATGTATTATAAATAGCGCTGTCAAAATTATCGCATTAACGGGCGGTAATTAATTTTTCTAATTAATCACGTTAAAATACTTGACGCAGTTTACATGCCCCGCTCAAACATTAAAATGACAGCAAAGTGTCATTTCCACTTGTTACTTGTGTTTTTTGGTGTTTTGTCGCCCTCTGCTGGTGCTTGGGTGCGACTGATTTTATGGGTTTCAGCACCATAATTATTATTGACATCAACAATGGCGAGCTTCTAGTTTATTTTTTGATTGAAAATTTTACAAACTTTATTAAAACGAAAACACTAAGAGGGGTTTTAATATAAAATTTCTATAACTTGTAGTAACATTTATCTTGTAACAACTACAAGTCTTTCTATCCATGGATCGCTTTAACAGAATGTTAATAATGTTAATGCCATATCCGTCTTGTGTCTTATCTTTCCATTCCAACAATAATTTACAGAAAAATATGGCATATTTTGTAGATGATTTGGATTGCGAATAATTACAATTAATTAATTTTTAAGCTGTGATTAACTCGATTAAAAATGTTATTCTTTTGACAGCCCTAATTATAAACTGTCATCAAAATCGTATAATCACCCTATCGTTACACATAGATATTGTTGGAACAATATTGAGTTCTGAGAGTCATTTCATCCTTTCAAAGTCACTCAGACGTTGATTGCCGGGACTTTTCAGGCCTTCGTAAGTTGCCAGCAAGAGGCTCTCCCCTGTGTGATTGACAACCAAATGGCGGCGGAAGCCGTTTGAAGTCCACAACGCGATGACCAAAGCCGAGCCAACGGAATGCTAAGCAGGCGTCGGCGAGGAAATGTGAGGTTAAGCAGACTTAATCAAGGTTGCGGACGCGGACACTTTGAACTGGTCGTGGTTGTAATGTCTAATTGACAGCGGGCTTCGCTGATGGATTTGCTGCCGTTTGAAGAGCATGCCGCAAAAGAAGGGCGTCTCGGTGGCAAGTTGAAGCCTTTGACCGTTGTGGTTACCTCCGCCAAGGAGCGTATGTTTTCACTCGATTTGTTTGTGTGCAACTTTATGTCTAGCTTTGATGTGTCACGCCGGATTTCTTAGATTTTACCCACGTTCATGTCACAACTGTGTACATGGCGATCAGAAAACGATGTTGACAAACTAGGTTTAGGATGGATCCGTTTTATCATGAACAAATCTCGAGTCAGGGAGTTAGGAAACAGATTTTTGTTCAAATGGAGAGAGCAGTGTGACTGTGTCCAGCCAATCGGCAATCAATGGTAATGGAAGGAAGATGTTTAGTTAATTGGCTGCCATTGACAGAGCTAGACGTCCAATTCATTTCGACTGGGAGGGGCGAATGAACATTCATTCATTAAGTTCATCAGTGGCACTGAAAGATGAGCATTTCCAAACAGTCCTCTGAGTTTAATGAATTGGATGTCTGTTGTTGTCAATGGCAGGCAATGAGTTAATAAAATGAAAAGTAATGTATGTACGGCAAGCATTAAAATGATGTATAATCCATAAATTGTTGTTTAAAAAGTGGCCAAAAAGTCATCAAAAAGTATTATTTAAGACTAAAATTGAACTAACTAACCAAGCTTTTGGGGTCTTTTTATATTTTTTAACAGATCATACTACTAATCATTCAGTCCATAATCAAGACCATTTTGCTTCAGAATTATTTTTGTTCAAATATAATCACAGATCAACATAATGTAAGTAGTTAACAATATTTTGTCATATTTCATTAAATACTTTCTTGTTGTGCTGCAGTTGCCCTACCAAATTTTCATTTCCCAAAAACCCAGATACGATTCATTGGCCTGTACAAAACGTGCTTCTCAGATTGAACATTGCACACTCGTTCATTCCACAAAAGGTTTTGTTGTCTACCGAGTGACCGACACACATCCAGCGCATCTAAGCTTCCAACGCAACCGTCCCTCATGGGAGCTTGTTTACATCCCCAGCCAAATATCTCCAGATTTGTCCCCTGAGGAGTAAAAGAAAAAGCAGCCTCGGCTCCTTGGAGGGAAAGAGGGAACATTTCAATGGCTCCTTGTGTGTGTTTGTGTGTACGCCGCTTCCAATAGGCTCTGTTTCATCAGTCACAGGGATGCTTTTACACCCTTTAATGGCACTTGGGCCTATCTCCTTTATATGGCCACTGACAATACATCAGTGTTCCCTCATCTGGAACCACATTAGTGCATCTGTTAGTTTTGGCGACAAAGTTTAAAGCTGTGCCATTTAAGTACAATACCTGTTATTTTTTATTTCTTTTTTGGCTGCAGTCATTTGTCCTTTTTGTACGGTGGCCGAGAGGTGTCAGGCGAAATGCAAAATCCAAACACTTTGCAAATAGAAAAAACACGAACCCCAATTGCAAATGCTTTGCAAAAGAAAAAAAGCACCAATGCAAACTGCCACAACACGATCCCCAATTCCTAAAGCGCGATCGCAAATTGGCAAAAGCACAAACCACAATTGCAACAACACGACAGCAAATGGCTCCCAGCACAAATGCAAATTGCCACAACACAATCCCCAATTCCTAAAGCACGGTTTCAAATTGGCAAAAGCTCGGACGCCAATTGCCACAACACGACAGCAAATGGCTCGCAAGACAATTGCAAAGACGATGACCCAGAAGTTAAACAATAAATAATAAAAAAGACGACACTTTGTATATTGCTTTATGTGCTTTGTGACCATCTCTACGGGCCTCCGTAAAGTTGTTAGGACACCCCTCTGTTATTGAGAGAGTTGGTACGCTTCATTAAAATAACATAACAGAGGACGAGAGTTAGTACATTAGCATAATATAACAGAGGGGTGTCCTAACAACTAGCACGAACGTAGCATAAACAAATGGCACCACTTCGGAACCATTTTGCAGTAAATTGGGGGCTTAGAGGGACGTCATCACTCGAAATTAATATCTCAAGCCCCCCGATTTACTGCAAAATGGACCCGAATTTCTTTGCGCTACGCTCGTGCTAGCCTTGTTAGTAGAGATGTGGTCCGATCACGTCATTTTCAAAGTATCGGAATCGGCAAAAAAAATCGGACGTGCCTTTTTTTTGATATATATATATATTTTTTAATTAAATCGTTTTCTAATTGTATTTAACGTTACAGACATAATATGTTACACTCACCCAGAGTCTTTAGTTTAGGCTTAAGGTAGGGTTATCAAATTTATCCCGTTAATGGCAGTAATTAATTTTTTCAAAATTAACACAATTAATGCATGCGCTGCACGACCCACTCACGCATTGTCGCGTTCAATCTGTAATGGTGCCGTTTTACCTATTTATAGAGCTAAAAGGCAGCATAAAATGAGTAGAGTGAATTTTGGCAGCCTTTGAAACATTTTTTTAATTGGTTAAAGCCTTACAATTCCTCTCCCTACAATTAGAAATATTGTGGGAAACAATGTGGGGAAGAAAGGTAGTAATTAATCATTTTCTTAACACCCTATGTTATTTCCCAACGCAGAGAAGATATATCAATTGGTACCACTCCGCACAGTCATGGGTGCACTTCCCATCATGCATTTGGGCACAACAGTTAAATGGCTACAGTATCATTTACTGAAAGCTCAACAAATACACTACATGGCAATATTTAGTCACAATATACAAAGTCACATTTATCCTTTAAGAATTACAAGTCTTTCTATCTGTGGATCCCTCTCACAGAAAGAATGTTAATAATGTAAATGCCATCTTGAGGATTTATTGTCATAATAAACAAATACAGTACTTATGTACTGTATGTTGAATGTATATATTCGTCCGACTTTTATTCATTTTTTTCTTAATGCATTGCCAAAATGTATATGATCGGGAAAAATTATCGGGAATGATTGGAATTGAATCGGGAGCACAAAAAAAAACCAATCGGATCGGGAAATATCGGGATCGGCAGATACTCAAACTAAAACGATCAGGATCGAGAGCAAAAAAACATGATCGGAACAATCCTACTTCTTAAGACACCCCTCTGTTATTGAGAGAGTTGGTACGCTCCATTCGCTGCGGGAGCTAAGCTAAGAAAAAGCTACGAGTGACGTCCCCACTCGAAATTAATATCTCAATAAAGGCATAATACTGTATCTACAAAACCGTTGCAGCACAAACGATTAACATCATTTTTATATAAATTTGCTTCCTAGGGAAGGGGGGGGGGGGGAGGACAACTTTACGGAGGCCCGTAGAGGTGGTCACAAAGCACATATAGCAATATACAAAGTGTCGTCTTGTTTATTATTTATCGTCTTTGCAATTGTCTTGCGAGCCGTTTGCGGTCGTGCTGCGAGCCATTTGATGTCGTGTTGTGGCAAATGGCGTTCGTTCTTTTGCCAATTTGCAATCGCGCTTTAGGAATTTGGGATTGTGTTGTGGCAATTTGCATTCGTGCTGCGAGCCATTTGCTGTCGTGTTGTGGCAACTGGGGTTTGTGCTTTTGCCAATTTGCGACCGCGCTTTAGGAATTGGGGATCGTGTTGTGGCAGTTTGCATTCGTGCTTTTTTTTTTTTTTTTTGTTTGTTTGTTTTTTTTTTTTTTTGCAAAGCATTTGCAATTGGGGTTCGTACTTTTTCTATTTGCAAAGTGTTTGGACTTTGCAATTCGCCTGACACTTCTCGGCCACCGTATTTTTGGGAAGACGTACTTTACGTGCAGTGAATGATCATGTTTGAGTGTCAATGATGTCTGTGGTCGTCAATGGCAGTGAATGAGTGAACTGTGCCCACTGCTCCGTTTTTGTTCAAAGTCAAAAAAGGCATCACGAGTCTGGCTTTTCCCAGCCACAATATCTTAAATCAAAGTGCTCCACTCTTTGTAATGAACGTGTCTACTAATCACTCAACGTGGCAGAGTAATTACACAATGACACAGATTGTGTTGCAGTCACGGGGGGGAAAAGACGACTAGCAACGGTCCCGGCGCACTCTGGGATGGCAACAGATCGTAGGGAGTGGCTTGTCATTTCTGAGTGAAGCGCTAGTAATATGAAGTGCAACCCAGTTTGAATGTATAGTACGCTCCTACGAGTAACTACTTTGTGGACTAAACAGCTTTGGTCATGACAAATCGACATATCCATGTTTGATGGTTGACCATTTTGTACTGCGCAGATGGCACGCTTAATTCAGACCTAATACGGAATGATAAATTATATGTCTGATTAATAGTCTGTCTTTTGTCTATTGTTGGTATAATTGAGGTTATGTTGTGCCATCACTGTCTTGGAAGCAATGGCGATATTGGCTGGAGTATTATTAGTTAAGGCAGCAAAGTAGCAATATACATGATGAATAGACATATTCATGTATGAGCTTTCACCATTGTTCCAATTTTAGATAATTTAGTCCATCCAATGTTTGTACAGTGGTACCTCGACATCCGATCGATTAGACACACGATCTTTTCGACATCCGACGTAAACTTCGACTCGCCATTTGTTTCTACATCCGACGACATGTTCGAAATACGCCATTTTATGACAGTGCAGCAGTTTCTTTGTTTTCCCGCAAGACAGACGCACGGATTTTCTTGTTAGAGAAATCAACATGTTTCCAAGAATGTTAGTACAGGTGGTGAAAAAAGGGAAAATGGACGCTTACCATGGAAATGATAGAAAAATATGAGCGTGGTGTGAGCGTCCGTGAACTGGCTCGAAGGTCCTCCTCCGACCTCAGTTCACGAGTCTTTATAAGTTAAGGTGACAATTATTATGGTTGTAACATCGCCAAAGAAATCGCCAGCTTCGTTAGTTTCTTAATCATTTATTTCAGAACTTGTGCAACACAACACTCCTACTGTCTGCCGCAGCTGTCGCCGACTACAGAACATGAAAGTGAAAGTAAAAACTCTAATGGAACTCTGTCACGTCAGCCACGCGGTGCGTTCAGGTACACCATGCAAAACACATACCCCACATTAGAACCCGATTCGTTACATTATTACTTACCTGTCAAGTTGTACGGTTTCGGCGTAATTTGTACAAGTGAGCACTGATTTTTAAATGTGTACGCGGTACGTTCAGAATCTGTACGTTTTTCGTACATTACTTTTTTTTTTTCTCCGTTCGGATTTTGTCACCGTTTCGGCAACGAGACAATGTGCATTACTACGCTGGTTGAATGACGTGAGAAAAGTCAGAAACACTGAGAGAGAAGAGTGTTGTGACGCTGTAGCAAACGCAATGCTAGGCTAGGTGGCTCCAATCTTTCCTGACTGTAGCCGACAGCCTACAATCTACGCCTCGATATCAAATGCTTATGCGAAATGACAGACGGCGGTGTTAATAAACAGTCGCCATTTTGAAGCGGTAGACTTCTCAGAAAGGCTCTGATTTGGTGAATCTTCCTAGCAGCTTAAGTTACTTTTAATCTAAAATACTCCTAAATCGGCAAAATCTTGACTTCAATCTATCTTTAAATGATGAAACAGTTTTAAAACTTTAACATGTCGATAGTAGACAGAAGGGAACTAATGCAAAAACGGTAGCAATTTTAACAACTTTAACAGATGATTCACAACATTAAACGATTTCCAAACATAGCAAAGGTTACTATATTTTATTTGTTTATTTATTTATTTATTTAAATGGGGGGGGGGGCATGAAGAGTAACACCAGTTACTTTGCCAAGTAACTAATGACTCTTACCTTCAGGTAACTGAGTTACTAACTCAATTACTTTTTGGGAGACGTAATTTGTAACTAATTACTTTTTAAAAGTATGATTAACAACACTGGTCATAAAGATGAAGTCTGCAGAATGAAAAGTGACGAAAGCGGAGATTTCATTCTGCCAATTTGTTGCCGAACACAATTTGCCTGCAACTATTGCTGATCACGTCTCAGATTTGGCGAAAGAAATGTTCCCCGACTCAAAGATTGCATCTAGGAGTGGGAACCTCTTGGTACCTCACGATACGATACGATTTGCGATACAAAGTTCACGATAACGATGATCTGACGATATGGCAATACAACGATTATCGATACATTTGTAGAATATCCCAGAATGATTTTCAGACCAACAACTAATAAAAAGAAAAACAAGCTTCTGCTGTGAATTGGAATGAGTTTATCACTAGTAGACGTCCAATCCGTTTGAACTGGGAGGGTGGCAGCGAATGAACATTCGTTCATTCGCTGCCATCCCTCCCACTTCAAACGGATTGAACGTCTATGGCCGTCAGTGGCAGCCAATGCCAGGCAATGAGGTAATTTTGGGCAATTTAAGGTCATTTACGTGTTGATTTTCAGTTACATCCTGTTGATTTTGGGGTATTTTACGGGTCACCTTCTGTTTATTTTGAGTTACAGAACAGGAAGTGACCTGGGAATCACCCAAATGAATAGGCAGTGACTCAAACTCAACAGGAAATGACCTGTAAATGCGATGAAAATCGGACAGAATGACAGTGAATGCTGTGGTTTCGAATGAACGAACGTTCCCAGTCTAAATGGATTCGGCGTCGTGCACCGTCAATGCTGCCTAAGAGTTAACCGAGACACTATTATGGTGGAAGATTTTGGTAGCAACTTGTTGGTTCCTTTTCATTATTTTTTTTTTTTTGACATTGACACCTTTTTAAAACGATATCTTGATTCTTGGCAGGAGCATATCAATAACCTTTTGTGATACAAAGTACCACGATATATCACAATTTCGATATTTTGTCCCACCCGTAATTGCATCAGTAAGTTAATTTTATCAATTGACCTTTTTAATTTATAATTGGACACACTAATGAACTACCTTCAAGTCAAACTGAATTGCGAGCTGAAGTGCAGCCATCAAGACATGATAGAAATTGCCAGAAGTGCTACATGCAGTTATAACAAAAGTCAGTTAAATTTTAGTAATCATGATGTAGCTGAAGATATTGATTTTTTGATTGCACCAGTTTATATTTTACAATATTACCAATAAATTCATATTATTTTAAAAATTTTATTTTATTTTTGTTTCATATTCCATGCTGTGTACAACGTTGTAAGATTAGTCACCAATTTGTAAGGGCATACGTCACTATTTGTAAGACTGCCAACGGCCTTGGGTTGACAGATATGTTATTACAGGTATTATTATTATTACTATTAAGAATTTATTTGTTTTGGTTTGTGTAATTGTTATTTGCAAAAGTACCAGCAATATTTAGTAAGGTTTAGTGTAGGTTTTCAGGCTGTGGAATGAATTAAAGGAATTATAATGTGTTCTTATGGGGAAATCCTGCTCTACATACGACCATTTCGACTTACAAACAAGGTCCTGGAACAAATTATCTTCATATGTAGAGGTACAACCGTACTTCAGATAGCTTTGAACTCGTTAGCTGCCATTGACAACGATAGAATGATCGCTGCCAGCCCTCCCAGTCAAACGAATTGGACGTCAATCTCCATCAATGGCATCTACTGAATTTAACGCCGTTGTTAGCTTGTGTGGCCTTGTAGCACATGGCAGCTGTCAGCCAAAAAAGCCTGCAAGCCTCATGCTATTAGCACCTCGCCGACACTCCTATCTGGATGCCATCCGATAAAGCATTTAATGACATTTGTCAGCGTGTGCTGCAGGAGAAAATGTATGAAGAAAAATCAATCTGAGGAAGTCCGAGACGCATCAAGCTGTATCATTTAGTGAAAACCCCGCGCTGAAGTGAGATACCGTATTTACGATTGCTACCTGTTCATGAGGGACACGTTTATTTTTCTTGCATCTGGCACGTCGTTTCTTGGCGGTGGTTACAGTGGGACATGAATGTAGACGAGCAAAAATGAAAACAAGTCAAATATTGCTGAAATTTGGCGGGCCAGCCAGGCGACGACATAAAGGCATCAAGTCCCGCCGCGAGGTAAATTTATCCATGACTTTAATGAGGTTGAGGGGGAAACAGGAAAGCCTGGCTTTCCACTCGAGTAGCACAAAAGAATCCCTGACAAGGGAATCAGGTCCATTTTCTCACTTTTTTTTTTTTTTTTTAAACAAGAACAAAACTTTGAAGCATAAATACGCCCTGCAGGTAGAATTTCTTCATTAATCAAGCCCAGCTTCTGATTTCAATTTCCTCTTTAAAGACATGAAAAGACAACTGAAATGAGTCACAGCCACGTGAGCTCATTTCACATTTTTAGTCGTACAGGTTCCAGTGTGTGGGACACAAAGGAAGGAAAAGAGGGAGAAAAAGATGAGTCATGATTTACGGAGGACTTTATGGGTTTGTCATGACGGCTGCTTTGCTTGCAGCAGTTTTACACCATTGGCGTTTTTTACGATTGTTGTCCACTTTCGCCATTGTGTTTGCATCACAACGTGTGTCCTTGTGCGATTTGTGCTCACACTTGGTTTATTGCCGCCTAAATTGTTTTCACTTAGTTTTATTACTGGATTTTTTTGGGGGAGGAGGACAATCCAAAAGCAACCAATTTAAACCTGGAAGCCTTTTTTTTTTTTTTTTTTTTTTTTTGTACTTTTATAGGGCTGCAGCTATCGAATATTTTAGTAATCGAGTAATCTACTGAGAATTCTATCGATTAATCGAGTAATCGGATAAAACATTTTTTTAGCTAAAGAGCAATTATAAATACACCTGAGAAACAAAGACATTTATTCCAATATTGAACCATTTTCAGTCAATCAATGTCTTTATTTTCGATGTACATTGTTGAAAAGAGCCAACAATTGCATCTCAGATGTGACTAGAAAAAAAAATCACTGCTCTCACTCCAAAAACTTTTAAATCTTTAAAAAAAAACATATTTCTTACCTATAAATGTAATTACGCTTGATAACACACATCACTTGAAAGCTACGTGTTTTTCTCACCTTTTTTAATTGAATTTCCATTTGTGTCGAGCTATTTTTAAGTTCAAGTTAAGTTTTAAGTTAGTCTAAACTGTAAGTACTGATAGGATTTTGAGTTTTTGCAATGTTGAAAATAAATGTATGATACCTGCTGTATTGGAGCACATTTTACAAAATACCATGAACAACCAGACAAATAGAGCTTTTGATAGCTGAGTAACAATTTATTTACACATGACAACTGAGAGATGACGCTTTGTCGCCGAGATGATGTCGTTGTCGCCACGCCACTTTTCCCTCATCATTGTCTGTCTCACAAAGATGGATTATTTTTGCGTCTCTGCGGGGTCTGCTCGGTGAGCCGCTGCACTGGGGGTCCCTCTCGTTATGCTTGGTCGTCCATCGCCTGGCTTCCCAGGCGTCCTCTCGGTTGTTTTGTTCGGTCGGCGCGCCGCCTGGCATCATGCCGCCAGCGCTCTGACCGTGCTGCCCGGCCGTTCATTGCTGTTGAATCGGGTTGTGGGTTTTATAAAATGCACTACTGCCCTCCAGTGCCCAGTTTTATTGCTTTAAAATGGGTTTGGGGCCTTGTTTTTTGTTTCTCAGATCTTAAGCTATAGATGCTTCTTGTAAAAAAAAAAAAAAACGCAAAAGACGTATAAATACGTTTTGGGGACAATGAAGCATTTAAAAATATAACTTATTTATATGTTTCTGGGAGCAAATGAGTTAAAGAGCTGCCATCTTAAAGCAGTAGACTTCACAGTCTATATAGCCTATATACGTAAGTAGCTATGTACTTGTTTACGTAGGGCGTTGCCGCCACCGGTAAAGTCAACAGTATTAAAAGATAATCAAATTATAATCGATAGAAGAATTAACACTAATGCTTCATTGTAGCTCCCAGCTAAGGTACATGTATGTAAATTGCGTACGTTCTCACAGCTACTTCACCCTTACGTAATATTTGCCACTTTTTCTCGCTTTCTTACATTTCTGCGTTCAAGCTTCATTTACATCCAGTGAACGTGTGTTCTCCACTGCTGGAGACACTATCTGTCTAGAACGCCCATGCTTACTGCCTGAGAAGGCATATAATCATTTTCCTCAACTAAAACTGCTTTTGATTTTATACTGTACCCGCTGCTAATCTGGACTGGGTTTTACAAGTTGTTTGTTTGTTTGTTTGTTTGATATTCTGCGCCAGGTTAGCCCATTAGTGGGAGCTCAGTAACATGTAAAAATGCCTGCAGCATAAGACACTCTGAAACATAGGCAAAAGAATGTTTAAATGTTTTCTCTGTGAGCTTTTGAAAAATAAACATCTTTGTGAAAGTGCACTCCTGTGGAAAGAAATATTCGTCATTTTCAAGTTGAAAGACTGATATTTATATACAAGTTAAAAATAGTCCTGTGAGAAATTCATAGTTAATTAAAAGTTCATGTAATTTGAAAAATAATCCAGAAGTTAAGAAATTATTGTAAACTATGCAATTTTTTGACCCTGTCTATTAAAAGAATCTGAATCGAGAATCATTTGGAACCGGAATCGAGAGGTGGAATCGGAACAGTTCAAGTTCAAACGATGCCCAACCCAAGTCACAATGCTTTATTTCAATATTTTCTCTTTGCTTTAGTTTGTCCTCAAGCTTCTCTGGAATAAAATGTTCCTCATGACTGACTTTATGAACTTCCATCGATTGCTAGCATAGTTTTGGCTCGTGGGTTTAACTCGCCATGATTTTTGCCGATTCCAGGCGAGGATCGTTGTAGTGGGAAATATTTATTTTTAAAAAGTACTGCATAATAAAGTTACCACAGGTTTTATTATTTGTTTATAGCTCGAGGCAACTTTTTCTCTGAGTAGAAAAGCCTGGCTTACCTGAAGTGGCCCCGACCAGCCCTGAACATCTGGGCAGGCGAGCCAGTAGACGCCAGACGACAAAATGAGCGTGTCAGGCGGGGCAGCGGTCGTCCCGTGTGAACGAAAGCTATCGAAAGTGACAGACGAACAGCACTCGCAGCTGTGACTGCCACAGTGGCTGTGACAGGTGTCAATTAAGAAGTACTACCACGGAGGCAACTGATGTCTTTTTGGGGTTTTTTTTCTGTCCGTGTTCCGCGGCAAGCTGCCTTTTTGGAGAAATAACACTTTACCCTTGTCAGCGTCGCTTGCACCTGGCTGCCACAGCCCAGCTGGATGACAACACAAATCGATAGCCAGCTTGTTAGCATTTTTTCGTTGGTTATTGACTCACACACGACGCTACCTCCCCATGTGTTACTAGTTGCCGGTATTGTTTTTTAAAGCTAGAAAGGCTGGTATTTTGAAGAAAAATAGATTCGTGTAACATCTAAGTTACCTTTTATCTCCAAAGGTATACATTTAAATCATCATCTTCCAGCAGTCGTGGTTTCTTAGTTTATATATTTATGCAGTCAGAAGGATAGAGAGTGACTCTTGACACCCCACAAGTTGTTTTTAACGGTTTTGTGAGGCTGTGATCATCTCATGAGATCAAACATGTCAATGGGACACGTCCGCCCGCCTGTAAGGAAAAGCAGAAAATGCTAATTTGCCTGAAGAGTGAAACCCTCAATTTCCCATCTGATTTACGTCCCGACACTTCGGTCATGAGCTTTAGCGTCAGTGACTGAAAGAATGAGATCGTGCGGATGAAGCGAGCCGCCGCCTCCTCCTGGAAGGCGACCGGCCCGGGACGCCCATTCGTTTCCCATCAGGCTCTGTTGCTCTCTCCCTCAGCTGCTTGTACAAGTCATCATTTTGACAGCATGCTCACTTGTCTTGCTGCAGTGTTTTGTTAAAAAAAAAACAAAAAAACAAATGTGCAGCTGTCCATAATGCCAACCAACATTGGCAGAATAAAATACTCACTTCTTTCCAATTTTTCCCCCGTGTAAGTTAATTGATATGCTGTTAAGACATTTCAGCTCCAAAAAAATTGTAGCTCTAAAATGTGCTATTTTGAGATGTATGGGTTAAAAAAAGTTTTCCATTGAACAGGATTTTATTTGTAAATTGGCAGATGTTTTCAATGGCGGAAGACTTTACAAAAGTAGGCTAATGGTAGAGAGGAAACTACTTAGCCGTCTTTGCATGGTAACTAGCCACGAATTCTCGTAGCTGGTGGGAAACGTTCATGACAGCGTTGACTTACCTTAAATTTCGTGTAAAGTGACGGATGAGGATCACTTGAATGTGAAATCATGTTGGAGGTGTTGCCTGCATGTCGTCCTCCTCTAAGCCGCTGCCGTCTGTTTATTTTCAGCAGCCGAAATACTCCCATACATGCGACTTTTTTTATTTTTGAGGGGGGGGAAAGCTCAGTTGTAGTGTCACTGAAAGACACAGGACAGAGCAACAACTGTAAGGGGATGGGTGAGCACTGCCGCTCCAAGCCACAAATTTCTCGCTACATTTTTAGGACCTCAAAAATGATTTATACCGTAACTCGGAACATTTCAGTGGTTTTGAAACCGTTACGTTTTCATACCACGGTAAACCTTGAAACCGGTAACCGGCACATCTAGTTACAGTATAGACCGGCGGTCAGCAACCCGCGGCTCTTTAGCGCTGCCCTAGTATCTCCCTGGAGCTTTTTCAAAAATGTTTGAAAGTGGAAAAAGATGGGGGAGGGAAAAATATTTGTTTTTTAATGTGGTTTCTGTAGGTTGACAAACATGACAAAAACATCCTTCTAATTGTTTGATATTCTAATGAGGTTAAACTTGAGGCGGCATCATACAACTGAGTGACGTGATGCGTCATTCTCTATAGGATGCACTGTAAGGAAAATAAACATTTAATCATGAAGGTTCATTATGTATTTTTGGCCACCTTAGTCATTACGATAGTAGGCTAATTAGTGCTGCAAAGATTAATCGATTAATTTGAGTAATTCGATTAGAAAAAAGACTGTGATTAAATTTTGCTGCTTCGAGTATTCGTTTAATTAAAGTGGCGTTGTATTGGTTTGTTTTGAAAGTGTACATTTAGTTTTATTGATTTGGATGGATACACTGCGCTCTAGTGGCGACCCTGAATATTTATTATATTCAATATTTCACATGGCTGATGCTAATGCTTTTTTAATGCATTCGTAATTTAGTTTATTGGTATATTTAGCCGTTATTTGTTGGAATAGACCCTACTCACCAACGTCACAGAATGACGTGCCGCTGTATCCGGCCGCCATATTGTCCGTCAATATTTATCCGTATTCTCAATGGTTTCAATTTGTCGTGCAATTTATAGTGCAATTCATGGAAGCCCCAGTGCTTTCAGACGCTGTAAACTCATTGGATGCGTTGCATAAAAGGCGTTATGTGGAAAAGCTTCAGTCTATCCATTCGCCAGATCCATATTTGATGCCTAAATCGATATTTTTCGACCCGCTGTCTTCGCCTCTATGCCTGACATCTGCTACCCTAATATCTACAACTATCTTGTCCACACAAAATCAGCCTATTCTCACGAAAGTTTGAAAAACTGTAAGAGCAGCACTCTAAGCAACATTACCTCGTGTGACCCTTTACTTCCAATTTTCTAAAATGGCGACAATCAAAAAAAAAAAAGTTGACTGCGATGGCCGACGCTTCAAGGATAGGTGGATATTGGACTATTTCTTCAATAAAACACGCAACAACTGTGTCTGCCTCATTTGCAAAGAGACAGTCACTGTATTCAAAGAGTTCGATGTGACACAATATTACCAAACAAGAGACGCTGACATGTACGACAACATTACAGGGAAGATACGCAGCGAGAAATTATAGCAACTTGAAGCTAGTTTAATTTCACAGCAGCAGTATTTCGCAAGAGCCCGAGTGTCGAAAGAGAACGCCACAAAGACGAGATTGTTGAAATTATGAATTTAAAAAATTATAAAGCAAATGTGACACACAGAAGGGCTTGCTAAAATTTGTTTAAACATATTGTTCTATGTAAATCAGCCAAGGTAGCCGCCTGCATTTTTACCACACCAAATCTGGCCCCCTTTGCAAAAGGTTTGGACACACCTGTTTAACTTATTTCACTTGGTACCAGCTAAATATTATTAAAAAAATAATGATGGTGGAAGAAATAAGTGTCTTGAATTTGAAACTGTATGTTGTCGGCGATTAGCCTCGCAATGATCTTAATTGTGGTTGTCAGCCCAAAACCCTCTAAATATATATTAAATGCATCTTACCAAATATAAAATGACTACTCCATAATCTGTAGTGATCGTTTGGTGCCCAGTTTTCTCGTCGAATTGCAGCAGTCCATCTCGCTCTCCTCTCCGGGTCTCTCGGAATACGGTAGAACTTCAAGTCTCTCCGTCTATCTTCTCTGTTATTGCTACCAACCGCCACACACGCCTTCACCATTTTGATTATTAATGTTAACGAGCAGAAAAACACGCCATAATAGGAGGAATTTACGTAGCGGTAGTGCTTAAACCCGACGAGCTGACGGACAATATGGCGCGGAGGCGTGGTTGTGACGTCATGTGAGTAGGGTCTATATACAGTGCCTTGCAAAAGTATTCGGCCCCCTTGAATCTTGCAACTTTTCGCCACATTTCAGGCTTCAAACATAAAGATATGAAATTTAATTTTTTTGTCAAGAATCAACAAGTGGGACACAATCGTGAAGTGGAACAACATTTACTGGATAATTTAAACTTTTTTAACAAATAAAAAACTGAAAAGTGGGGCGTGCAATATTATTCGGCCCCTTTACTTTCAGTGCAGCAAACTCACTCCAGAAGTTCAGTGAGGATCTCTGAATGATCCAATGTTGTCCTAAATGACCGATGATGATAAATCGAATCCACCTGTGTGTAATCAAGTCTCCGTATAAATGCACCTGCTCTGTGATAGTCTCAGGGTTCTGTTTAAAGTGCAGAGAGCATTATGAAAACCAAGGAACACACCAGGCAGGTCCGAGATACTGTTGTGGAGAAGTTTAAAGCCGGATTTGGATACAAAAAGATTTCCCAAGCTTTAAACATCTCAAGGACCACTGTGCAAGCCATCATATTGAAATGGAAGGAGCATCAGACCACTGCAAATCTACCAAGACCCGGCCGTCCTTCCAAACTTTCTTCTCAAACAAGGAGAAAACTGATCAGAGATGCAGCCAAGAGGCCCATGATCACTCTGGATGAACTGCAGAGATCTACAGCTGAGATGGGAGAGTCTGTCCATAGGACAACAATCAGTCGTACACTGCACAAATCTGGCCTTTATGGAAGAGTGGCAAGAAGAAAGCCATTTCTCAAAGATATTCATAAAAAGTCTCGTTTAAAGTTTGCCACAAGCCACCTGGGAGACACACCAAACATGTGGAAGAAGGTGCTCTGGTCAGATGAAACCAAAATTGAACTTTTTGGCCACAATGCAAAACGATATGTTTGGCGTAAAAGCAACACAGCTCATCACCCTGAACACACCATCCCCACTGTCAAACATGGTGGTGGCAGCATCATGGTTTGGGCCTGCTTATCTTCAGCAGGGACAGGGAAGATGGTTAAAATTGATGGGAAGATGGATGCAGCCAAATACAGGAACATTCTGGAAGAAAACCTGTTGGTATCTGCACAAGACCTGAGACTGGGACGGAGATTTATCTTCCAACAGGACAATGATCCAAAACATAAAGCCAAATCTACAATGGAATGGTTCAAAAATAAACGTATCCAGGTGTTAGAATGGCCAAGTCAAAGTCCAGACCTGAATCCAATTGAGAATCTGTGGAAAGAGCTGAAGACTGCTGTTCACAAACACTCTCCATCCAACCTCACTGAGCTCGAGCTGTTTTGCAAGGAAGAATGGGCAAGAATGTCAGTCTCTCGGTGTGCAAAACTGATAGAAACATACCCCAAGTGACTTGCAGCTGTAATTGGAGCAAAAGGTGGCGCTACAAAGTATTAACGCAAGGGGGCCGAATAATATTGCACGCCCCACTTTTCAGTTTTTTATTTGTTAAAAAAGTTTAAATTATCCAATAAATTTTGTTCCACTTCACGATTGTGTCCCACTTGTTGTTGATTCTTGACAAAAAATTTAAATTTTATATCTTTATTTTTGAAGCCTGAAATGTGGCGAAAGGTTGCAAGGTTCAAGGGGGCCGAATACTTTTGCAAGGCACTGTATGTTTGAACCATTTGTGAAAAGCATTGTGAAAAAAAATGTTAGCATTTTATAGCCTTTAAGGTAGTGGACTTTTGCTATGTAAGTTAGCCAATTGTTCTTTTAGATTCTCATTTACTTATTTTTATACTCGGGTATTTTATTTTCGATGTTCCTTATCTCGATTATTCAACCTAACTAGTTCAGCGATTAATAGACTACTAAAATAATCGATAGCTGCAGCCCTAAGGCTAATATGGATACATACTGCATGTGTTGCCTTCATTGTAAGGCTCATATAAGGCTTTTAATTTTTTTGCGGTTCCAGACATAATTTGTTTTTTTTGTCTAATATGGCTCTTTCAACGTTTTTGGTTGCCTACCCCTGGTTTAGACAAATCAGTGACCGCACTACCTGCTAAAACCTCTGGGGGATGTTGTTCCAGACGATCTAAGGTCCTACAATAAATACTTGCTACAAATGTGAAATTAACCCATATTACAAAGAACGGCAGTATCTTCAATGGATGTGTTTAGGTTTTTAATGCCAGTGTGTTTTCGAGTTCGAGTCCTCAATCTTAACAAGTGTGAACGTCACAGGCAGACGACGCTCTTTTGAAGTCAAAAACTCATGACTGTCACATATTTTCCGAAAGGCTATTTCCCTTTTTGCCAGGCAATAAAACATGTCACTCGCTGAGAGAATCAAAGCATATTTCTGCGAGCAGCATTCACGTAAAAGGGAAGCCATTGATCGCCATTTGCCGGAGGTTACACCAAAGTCACCACTTTGTAGTCTCCTGCTTCACCGCATTGAGAGCTGCTCGAACCTTAAGATCCCTTGTCTGTTTGATGAAGAGCTGCCACTACATGCCTCGCCCCCCTTAAAAAGTTGAAATCTTTGTCTCAGACTTACTACAGGGCTGAAGCGGGGGGTCCTAAGCCAGGCTCTGTACCACTAAGTCGTCTGACTGAACAAACAGCAGGACACCTCTTTACCTTTGTTTCCAATTTATATTATATCATACATCATTGTATCATGCGCTATTTTTACAATGAAAAAAAGCCACTAAAGAAGCAAGTCTGGTAGTAAAATTACAATGACATAATTAGCATATCAATGCGTCTGCTAATTTGATGTAATGACATCTTAGAACATCGAATCAAAGGAGTCACTTTGAAATGACTCGCTAATTAACAGGAATTGGGTAGTCGCTGATTAACGGCATCATTTTCGCCACTTCTTTGCTGGAATTCGATGCATGCAATTATCCGGGGCTTTTGAAGGAATGTAATCTTGGGAGAATTTGTTGGTACAATAGCAACTATATTTCAAATGCATTTAAACTGGGAGTGAATGTTCATGTGTCTTTATCGTCAGTGACAGCCATTGAGTTAATTGTGCTATTTGGTTTGATATAACATAGCCATTTGGCGTTTGTTTTTAAAAATAACTCAATATAGCAAACATAGTATCTATTCCTTAATAGACATGTGCCGATTACCGGTTTGAAGGTATGCTGTTTTATGAAAACGTCAAGGATTCAAAACCGCAAGAATTTTCTGTCATACCATCCATATGGTATTAGCTCATTTTTATGTCCCAAAAATGGAGGGAGAAATCCCTCGCTTGCAGCTGCAAGGCTCAACCCTCCCCCGTCGGTTGTTGCTCAGTGTCAGTGAGTCAGATGTGCTACACGATGGCTGGAGGAGGTGAAACTCCTGAACTTTTTCCCCCATCAAAGAAAGTGAAATTGCTGGTATGGGAATACTTCAGCTACAGAAAAGTTAGCTGGAGGAGGAGGAGGGCCAATCGACATGTAAAACATGTTTGCGGAGGGTGGCTGCCGAGGAGGCAATACCTGATTTTTCATTTATACAAAATTAAAGGTTAGTCAACACTAGAGGTGGGAATCTTAGGGCACCTAACGATTCGATTACGATTATGATTCAGAGGTTACCATTCGATTATAAATTGATTATTGATGCCGCGACCCCCCCCAATCAACCGTTAAAAGTTGTTAAAATTGCTCCTGTTATTCCATAATTGTACTTATGTCTACTTTCGAAATGTTTTAAAAATGTATCCTCATTTAAAGATACATTCAAGTCAAGATTTTGACGATTTAGGAGTATTAGATAAAAAGTTAATTAGGTTCTCTACAACAGAGCCTTCCATAGAAGTCGACTGCTTTGAAATGGTGGCTGTTTACTAACGCTGGCAAGTCTGTCGTTTCGCATCTAGTTCTCTATACATGTTCTAACGCCGCCGTCGTCTATCATTTCGCATCTAGTTCTATATATATGTGATATCTACCGTAGCGTTATGTCGTATGTTTGTAGCGGCTGTCGGCCACAGTCAGGTATAATTGTTTTTTTTATCTAGCGGCATGAGTTGAACATGATATTTACTAGAGGCGTGCGAAATTTCCGATTCTGAGATTATTCGCGATTCGGCCGTGGAAGATTCGAGAACGATTCGCAAACATCCAAATTCCAATTATTGAATTATACCAGGTAAAGCAGACCTAAAACACAGTCAGCGCAGTCTTCGGGACGCAATGAGGAACGGACCGAGAGTAAATATCATGTTCTGCTTCAAACAACGCCCAGTTGCTAGTTGCTACAAACATACGGCTATAATAGATATCACATATATGTAGAACTAGATGCAAAATGACAGACGACGGCGACGGTGGAACATGTAAAAAGAACTAGATGCAAAATGACAGACTTCCCGTTTAGTAGTTGCCACGTTGTTAACAGCCGCCATCTTGAAGCAGTAGAATTCTCTAGAAGGCTCTGTTGTCGCTAACCTAATTAACTTTTTATCTAATATACTCCCTAAATCGACAAAATCTTAACTTGAATCCATCTTTAAATGATGAAACAGTTTTAAAACTTTGACATGTCAAAAGTAGACAGAAGGGAAATTATGGAATAACGGGAGAATTTTAACAACTTTAACGGTTGATTCACATCATTAAATTAATTGAATGTAGTTTAAAGCTGCTGATACAGAATGGGACTTGAGTGTTTTATTTACTGTTTTAAACTGTTAACATGATACTGAAATATTAGTTTGGTTTAGCCTGAGAGGATTTTTGAACAATTTTGAAACTAATATACAAAACATTAAAAGCGCGGGGGGTTGTGGTAACATCAATAATCGATTTATAATCGAATCGGCGCCTCTGAATCGTAATCGAATCGTTAGGTGCCAAAAGATTCCCACCTCTAATATTTACTCTCAGTCCATTTCTCATTGCTTCCCGAAAACCGTGCTGACTGTGTTTTAGTTCCGCTTGACCTGGTGTTATTAAATAATCGGAATTTGGATGTTTGTGAATCGTTCTCGAATCTTCCACGGCCGAATCGCGAATGATCTAAGAATCGGAAATTTCGGGCACCTCGGTCATGAACGTTTCCCATCAGCTACGAGCGTGTTTAGTGTGTTTAGCGGGGGTAAAACGTGGTGGGTTTTTTTTCTCTCTGGCAACTGTCTGTGTTGAGAAAGAGAGTGTATGAATAATGTAAACATGATACGAGTCATACACACGCGCTATTTATGGAAAATACTTTAATTATTATTGTTGTGGTAATAATACAGTTGAGCTGTGGCTGTGAGTTTAGGCTCAACTAAAGGAATGTGTTTATTTTAATTTTATTTGGAATATTTTGTTTTTTTTTTTAATTTGAACCTAACATTATACTTATGTTGCAATTTGCTCATATTTTTTGAAAATTAGAAATCCAAATCAATTGAATTTTTTTTTTTTTTTTCCTAACCCAGATATTCCAAAGTAACACATTTTAAAGCTGTAATTGCGATACCGTGAAACCATGATATTTTGGCTTAAGGTTATCATACCGTCATAATATCATACCGGCACATGCCTACCCTGGATCTTTGGATCTTTCATATACAGTACAAACTGTGAGGGCCTAGAGGGTCTAAGTCTTAGAAGCAATAGCAGGGCAAGAGAAGAGTGACAGCAGACAAGAAAGAATGAGAGGAGGAGGGGGCAGCAATGGAAAAAGAGCGACAGAAAGAAGTGAAAGAAAAATGACTGGAGCGATCGGCGAAATAAAGCGAGCAGCCAGAAAGTATGGAGGCAAATGGCGAGGGTGGCTGGGGGGCAGCCATGGAAGGAGGGGGAGTGAAAGCATTTGGATGTCGGAGCAGAGAAAGAGAGGGGAGGATGTCACCCATGGCTGCCACTCATCACTCACAGCCTAATGACGCTGTTTTTTTCTCCTCCCCTCGACAGTCTCCCCTCCTCCCTCTTCCCGCCGTGGGAGAGAGGACGCTATGAGAGGAGTTTAGTAGGAGGGAGCTCAGCCCGACCGAATAGGGTCACTCAGAGTTCACGACTTCCAGGTGGGGCTCTCCTCGACCAATGGTGCTTCGGTTTAAACTGTAAGAACGGGGACGTTGATGCTTTACGTGACATTTTCTAGTCAAGAAGTGAGTTTTTTTGAAACAATCCTTGTTGTTGAAACAGTTGAAGAGGTGTACTATGCATGCCAGGCTATGTAGTCGGCGGAAAGTGTCGGTTTGGAGTTTGACTTAGTGCCATGATCTGACGTTTTGCTTTGGTAACAGTTTAGCTAAAAAGTTATTTCTTCTTCATATGTTGGAAAGTTTCATTTAAACACACGTGGAGGCAAAATATCTGTAATAAAACATCTAGAATTTGACAAGCTTAGTCATCCTCCACTTTATTTTTAAAACGGCAAATTCATTTGCATGTCTGAATGTTTTGGAAAACATCAAGACAATGCCTGATGTTCTGTTTGTGATTCATGATAAGTTTGAGATGCTTCACGTGAAAAAACGAATAATATTTGACCACAAAAACAATGGTCATGGAAGGGTTACTATAGTAATGAACAAATGTTTTGGTTGAGTGAAAAAACACATCATTCGTTCTGCAAAAAGAAAAAAAATTGCTGTAATAAAATACCTTTTGTTGATAAGAAAACTGAAGGGATGGCAGATTTACGTGCTGATACATCACAAACGTATCAGAGAAGTGTCATTGGTTTTCGTGTGGTTGTCGTGATGGTCTCCATATGAACGTCAGCTTTTTGAATGGATTGGCAAAATGATTAATTTGAACAAATTGGCTACCATTGACTGCGACCTCCCAGTTCAAATGGATTGACGTCTATCACCACTAATAGCACTGACTGAGTTACCCTCACATTCAGGGACCCAAATTTCGGAACTAATGGTTGAAACGAACCCAACACGTAAAAAATGGTTTGCCACCTGGAAAGGACTCGCCTCTTGTTGTTTGTTCGATGAGTCTTGATGTGTAGAAAACAGTTCCTTCTGGGATTGGCAAACTTCCCATGTTTTAGATGTTTCACGTGAAAAATCGAACAATGGCTGATCACAAAAACACTGGTCACGGAAAGTTTTCTATAATCGTGAACAAATGTTTTGGTTGAGTGAAAAAACTAGGGCTGTCCCAAACGACTAATTTTCTCCCGATTAGTCAGCCGACTATTTTTACGATTAGTCGACTAATCTTATAATAATTTTTTTTTTTTTTTTTTTTTTACTAATTTAGCAATGACATTTTTTTTTGACACTTGTCAATTCACAAAAACATTTTGGAACACTTAAATTTTTGATTAAAGTACAAATAAACAGATAACAATTATAAATCACAAATTAACAATGAGTTCAAATGCTGATAGAATTAACTTGTGCAAAAGAATGGAATGTAAACAGATTCAGAACACTGACTTCACCTTTCCAAAATGATTCAAAACAATTCTTAAAAAAATACCTAGCATTAATATTATAGTATACTTTAGTACTATATATAATAGTATTATAATAATTATTCATTGCCAATCAGAATTTTCATAAAGGGTGTCATTTTAAAGGTATTCTTAGTGTAGAATCTGAAGTATGTGGGATTAACGCCAGAAATCGTTATTTACGTATATGACGAACATTACATGCTTTTATTGTGAAATGTTCACCGGAAGTACGTTCGCTAAACCGCTAATTTTAGCTTTACACTCCGCAAAAAAGCACTTTTTGTCATTGCATGTGTTGTCAGTCATAGATTTTTTTTTCCTTTTGCAAATGCTGTTAACCAGCGATTTTTCATGTTTGAAGTGTCACCTTTTAACTGCAAGTTTTGGAGAAGGCTGCCTGTTTTATAGCCGGCTAAAGTAGGTCGTCTTTTTTCCCCATTCACTTCAAAGTAGCAATGCTAACGTATATAGTGTTTAATATAGATGTGTTTTCTTATTTTGTATGTCTGAACTTTAATTCTACAGCGTGTTGATGAGAGAAAACCATCAGCACGCACGCGCGCGCAGCGATAAAGCACAACCGGGAAAATGACCGCCCTCATTTTTATTTACCACGCGATAAATGGACTTATTGCATATCGCGACAGGCTTAGCAACTTCAATAAAACATGTCATTAGGTTGTTAGACGGACTTACAATGTCCTGTTATCATTCACTGCCGACGTGCAGTCAAGCTTGGCATTGAAGAGACAGGAGACAACAGTGTACCCTCCTCTGTTTATTTAAAAATAAGTCAATGTTTTGGACTTTGGTGCGCTTTTTTGGCTTTGTGCCGCTTTCCCCGCTTGCATACCAAGCGTGCGACATTCTGAACTTTCCACGCATATATTTTTTTAACCCTTCTTTAGCCGTCGACGGATTTACGTCATCGATGACGTCGACCATGTCGACTAGTCGGGACAGCTCTAGAAAAAACACGTCATTCGTTCTGCAAAAAGAACAATTGCTGTAATAAAAAACCTTTTGTTGATAAGAAAACTGCAGGGATGGCAGATTTACGTGCTGATACATCACAAACATATCAGAGAAGTGTCATTGGTTTTCGTGTGTTTGTCGTGATAGTCTCCATATGAACGTTTGAACAAATTGGCTACCATTGACTGCAGGGGTGTGACAAAATATCGAAATGGTGATATATCGTGATACTTTGTATCCCACAAGGTTATCGATATGCTCCTGCCAAGAATCGAGATACCGTTTTAAAAAGGTGTCAATATCTAAAAAACAAAATAAAAATCTTCCACCATAATAGAGTCTCAGTTAGGCATGTGGCGGTTACCGTTTTCACGGTTTACCGTGGTGTGAAAACGTCGCGGTTTCAAAACCACTAAAATTTTCTGTGAGACCGTAGTACGGTATTCGCTATTTTTCATGTGTTAAAAATGCAGCCAGAAGTGGCGTGGCGCAGTAGCGCTCACCCCCTCCCGTTTGTTGCGGTGTGTGAAAATGACACTATTGACTAGACAGACAGCGCATCCAAAAACAAATACTCCAAACATAAGACGTTCTTTTCTTCAATTTATTGAGCTCTCAAATCGTGGTAAGTGGAATATACAAAATGAATACATTTAAAACGTGCAATTGTGTTTTCCCTTGTGTGAGTAGCTTCAACAGATTAGCACCATAAAAAAGTTCGCCAAAAACAACACATTTTCCTTTCAAATTCGATATACAAACTAACTAAAAGCTTACAAAGACGAATGTTAGCTTAGACTTAGCTGGGAGAGCAACTTCGTCGAGTGTTACAGCCGCAGAGTGAGAAAACAAGCTTGATTCGCTTGAATGAAGGGGAAATGGGATAGCGTCAAAGATCGTTAATTACGAAAGATGATCTTGCCCTAAGCAGAAATCCACGTTTGCTGGATCAAGGGGAGGTCTCACTCCCAATGTTTTTAGATAAAACCTTTCCACAAAAATATTTACATTTTAACTAACTTTTACATTTTTAACTAACTTATTAACTTATGAATTCTTTGTTCTTTTTAACACACAGGCATGACATCATGTAGACTAGAGTTGACACAGTGGCTGAAAATGGTGAAACTTAACTTGAGCTTTTCCACCCTCAAAAAAAAGTCATGCAGTATAGATTTTTAAACATTTTATTCAGAAGTGTTTTTACTTTTTTATGAAAATTATTTTGTTCTTGCTCTAATCTTGAGCAACTTGAGCTGTGACTGTGGGTATAGTCTGTTATATTTTAATTTAATTTAAAATATTAGGTTTTTTTTATTGATTATTTATTTTAACAATATATTCATGTTCCAATTTTCAACTATGTTCTGAAAAAAAAAATCCTGTTCAATGGAAAAAAGTTTGTTTTTGTTTTTTTTTTTAACCCATACATCTCAAAATAATTTTGGACAAACATTTTGGAGCTATAATTGCAATACCGTGATACCGTTAAACCACGGTATTTTTGCTCACGGTTATCGTACCGTCAAAATCTCATACCGGCACATGCCTAGTCTCAGTTAACTCTAAGGCTGCATTGACGGTGCACGACGCCCAGTCCATTTAGACTGGGTTTTCAGGGCATTTACAGGTCACTTGCGGTTCATTTTAGGGCATTTATATTCATTTGGGTGATTCCCAGGTCACTTCCTGTTCTGTAACTCAAAATCAACAGGAAGTGACCCATAAAATACCCCAAAATCAACAGGAAGTAACTGAACATCAACAGGTAAATGGCCCAAAATTAACTCATTGCCTGGCATTGGCTACCACTGACGGCCATAGACGTTCAATCCATTTGAACTGGGAGGGTGGCAGCGAATGATTCGTTCATTCGCTGCCACCCCTCCCACTTCAAACGGATTGAACGTCTACTAGTGATAAACTCATTCCAATTCACAGCAGAAGCTTGTTTTTCTGTTTATTAGTTGTTGGTCTGGAAATCATTCTAGGATAGTCTACAAATGTATCGGTAATTGTTGTATCGTCAGATCATCGTTATCGTGAGCTTTGTATCGCAAATCGTATCGTGAGGTACCAAGAGGTTCCCACTCCTAATTGACTGCGCTAGACTGACTGAGTTACCCTCACATTCAGAGACCCAAATTTCGGAACCAATGGTTGAAACGAACCCAACACGTAAAAAATGGTTTGGCACCTGCAAAGGACACACCTCTTGTTGTTGTTTGTTGGATGAGTGTTGATGTGTAGAAAACACTTCCTTCTGGGATTGGCAAACTTCCCATCCCAAGCTTGTGCGTGTCTGTTTGTGTGCGTGCGTGTTTGTCAGCTCCACTTGTCCAAGCCGTTTCTGGGAAGCGTCAGCCGTTTAGAACTCAAACGGCCTGTTTTTTTTTTCTCTCTCTCTCCACACCACCTCCTCCTCGCTCTCCTCCTCGCACCAAATTTGGGGAACAGCTGGGGCGGCCATGACGATGATTTGTCTCCCTCTGCCCGTCCGCTTGACAGCTTTCAGAGCACGCACATGCTCGTACGCCGTCGCTAATAAGCACACACACGGCGATACACACTGGAAGACACGTAGCCCTAAACCGAGGCCATGTTTTTTCTGGCCGCTGCCTAAACACGCCATTTCCTTTAAAGCCGGAGCAGCCATACATCAGAGTGGGGCCTCCCGGCCCGGATGGCAGGGGCTGACAGAATGACACGTGTCATTTATCAAACGAGGGGGCGCCAGGCAGGGGTTGGGGGTCTCAGACGGGATGCGTGACAAAGCCCCACAACCAGACCGGTGCGTCATGGGATACTTGCCTACAGTCCATAAACTTAAATGGGTCAAGAAGTTTAAAAAAAAAAAAAAATTGGTGAGCCAGGGATGTTTTCATGACCGAAATCTGAAACTCGACAATAAAAGCCTTGAACAAACTGCAAACACATTTAGAATAATTTAAACACATTTCAAATCATTCTTTAAGATGGAGGTTGATGATTGGAAGATATTTAGATCGATCTATGTGATCGCTTGTGTCATATTTTAATCGATCAGATACGTATATACAGTGATACCTCGCGACTTTGCGCTTCAAACTTCACGCCCTCAGTCCATCGCGGATTTTTTTTTTCCATTGAAAAAAAAAAAAGATAATAAAAAGGGTCCGTTTGCATCAGACGTGTCCAAAGTCCGGCCCGTGGTCAAATTTCATCTGGCCCCCAACCTCTGTCATAAAATAAATAACGTCTGGCCCGCACACAGACGTAATAATTTGGTCAGCAATACTGCTGTCAGCATATGAAGTAGCTTACACACTAAATGCTGCTACTCATTTACCCACTAAAAGGCAGCAGCATTCTAAACAACATTACCCCGTGTGACCGCTTACTTCCAATTTTCTAAAATGGTGACAATAAACAAAAGAAAAGAAAGTTGACTGCTACGGCCGTCGCTTCATGGGTAGGTGGAAATTGGACTATTTCTTCACTAAAATACGCCACAACTGTGTCTGCCTCATTTGCAAAGAGACAGTCGCTGTTTTTAAAGAGTTCAATGTGAGGCGATATTACCAGACAAGACACGCTGACATGTACGACAACATTACAGGGAAGATACGCAGCGAGAAATTGAAGCAACGTGAAGGTAGTTTAATTTCACAGCAGCAGTATTTCGCAAGAGCCCGGGAGTCAAAAGAGAACGCCACAAAGGCTAGTTGCGACATTGTTGAAATTATTAATTAAAGAAATAATAATGCAAACGTGACACACAGAATGGCTTGCTAAAATTTGCTTTAATATATTGTTCTACATAAAGGACGTCAGCCAAGGTCTGCCCCCCTCCCCCCCCACACTATTTTACCACACCAAATCTGGCCCCCTTTGCAAAAAGTTTGGACACCCCTGGTTTACATGGTGACTTTCAGAGAAGACGACAAATTTCATGTTTGCATTTATATGGTTCCGTCTCCATTCGAACAATGTCGCAATTCCGCATGAAAACGGTGTAGTATTCATGCCAGGCCCTAGGGGGCAGTGCAGATTTACAAGGCGACAGCAAATTATGCACTTTGACCTCCTCAGCCCGGAAGGAAACATGCCCACCCACTCGAAGCAATGGCATTTTTTTTTTTGTTCAAAAAGGCACAAAAATGGGAAAATTCAACCTATTTAAGTTAAAAATATTATAAAACCAGTAAATTAAAGCCGACGTTCCGCTATATTTGCTGTTTTTAATGTTTAGTGGCACCGCTGCGTGCGCCCAATGTGACGTGTGCGAGTGCTGACGTTATCGGGATGGTCCCGCGCCGCAGGAGCTTTTGATATGCATGCAGAGCAAGCCCCCCTCAACCCCCCGCAATCGAATTCTTCCACTTTGAATGCAGGATTCCAAGGTTTGCGTCTTTGCCTTCCGTCTTTGCCGACACCATACGAACGCGAGGCCACTCCGCAACACAGTCATTGCGTCTTCGTGTCGCAGAGTCGCCATGTAAACTGCCCCAAAAACAGATGAGCAGTCCCGGGCCGATCGCATAGTGTCACTCTACCTCCCTCTCCCTGCTCTTTGTTGGTCAGGCAGCGAGTGCACTGGTGTTGCTCATTAAGGTAAACGACGATTGGATTGACAGACATTTAATGTTTGAAGTTCGGGTTCCTGGGAAGACCAAAGCACCGCATGCGTCAATCATCGTTTAACTTGTTAAACAGTTGCTACGGCAACTAAGTCTAGGTTTATACTACAGGTCTTAATGCATGAATCCGATTTTTTCGTGTTTTTCCGAGTCGAGTGAGGCATTAACTTGACAGTCTGAATGGGACAAGCCTCATAGAAGTGGACCATTTCAAATCCGATCTGAGTCACTTTCGTATGTGGTTTAAAATGTGCAAATGAATAATTTTTTTGTTATTTTTTTTAAACTAAGTGTTATACATCAATGAACAATTCTAAGCTAAAAATGACAGACATTTCGAATAATAAATATAATCAATTAGCTTTTTTTTATGGCTGGGTTGAAACAAAAGCGATTGCGCGGTGTCTGTAAACGGGTGTCTACAGGGTAAAACGGACAAATTAGAAATAGTTTGGGGACTTAATGCGCCATGAAACTGCTATGGCAGCATATACAGAGGGGTGCAAGAGCAGAAACTGCTTTTTCAGCCTTGTCTGTGTTTTCCGCCATATACGTATATATATATATATATATATATATATATATATATATATATATATATATATATATATATATATATATATATATATATATATATATGAGGGGGCCCCTTCTTCACGGTTTTTCACTTATCGCGGCAGGTTCTGGTCCCTATTAAACGCGAAAAATGAGGAATCACTGTTGTAGAAAACTGACAAACAACAGTCGCATAAATAATACTAATGAAAGAAATCAAGATCGTATGATATGAAAAAAAAAAGCTCAGATCGCCCAACCCTTTTATACCATATCACTTTGAAGAAATGAAGAACACTGAAGGAAATTGAACTGTTTCTTTTGGTGGTCCAAAACAATGTAACGACCACCCATTGCGCATTAGATAAGTCTACATTTTTAAAACCCTCCTCCAAAATCCTTTTTTTTTCATTAGCTTTTAACACATCTTGCGTTTATGCCATTGAAACTACAACCACAAACTAGCCTGCAAACTGTCACACAAATGACACACTCCTGTTGTTTACCTGATTCACTGCCATTGACGGCGGGAAACGTCCGATCCATATGAGTTAGGAGGGCTGCATCGCTGCCAGCCTCTCTCAGTTCAAATGGAATGGACGTCTCTCGCCGTCAACTGCAGCCAATGAGTTGATCTAGCGCTCTCAAACCCATTACTATGTTCTCTTTGCATGCAACGCCGCCGCAGTCCCACCATACGCCTCTCTTCCTCCTTCATCACGTCCGCTTCTGTGATCTCCCCGACCATCCCCCACCCTCCCTATGGTCTCCTTTTTCAAGCGCCTGTTCATTTGTCTTCATAAGCCTAATTTATTCGCTCGGCCCGCAGATGCGCGGTGACACACATCAGTCTCCCTCCCACGCCGCATGACGCACGCTCTCTGAGCACACACCTGACCTCCCAAAACACACACGCAGGGGGGCGTGGCCTCACATTCTGGGCCCCTTGAAGAGAGCAACTTTTAATATTGAACTTTCAAAGCATTTCAACTGAAGTTTTATTTGATGTTTTTTCACATTCCAAAACTTCTTTCAACGCCCCTGCACACACTTGTATTACCTCATAGCACTCACCCTCTTCATACACTCAAAACCCTCCGAACGCCTCCTCTTTTAGCATTCCTGCAGATGGAGTTATGTTGTGTGTGAGTGAAAGAGATAGAGGGCACTTTGGGCAGGGGAGGGTTTTTTTTTCTGGCGTTTTCCACACCCGCGCAGCCGTTGGTTGTCTGTCCGCAGTCGGATATTGTGCTCTGTTGAAGGATGGCTTCCTCTCTTCCTGCCTCGCTCCGGCTGGGAGGCTTCTTTGAGCCAACACACACATAAACACTCACATGCACACACGTCTGGTTGCATACAGACACAATTAGCTGGACATGGCTACTTGTATGGGCTCTTCCAGTACATCATTTACTCCTCAATCCTAAAAAAATCTTCAGAAGTACTCTAAATGTTTTTGTTTTGTCAACAATTAGTGGTTCTCAAACTCATTTTTATTGTGGACCACATCATAGCAATGCTTTTCCTATGAGCCCCTTTAAAATATTATAAATACGAGGGATGTTCTTTTGCACCCGAGTCATCTGCTTTTGAGAATCTGCCAATACCAAGTCCCAATCCGATACTGACGTATTTATTTATTTTGAACAAAAGTTCTAAACATGTTACTGTACTGTACTTTTTTATAAATTAAAACCCCGATCCTTTTCACCCAATTCAGATCTTCTGAAAAGTGGCCCGATCGGCTCGGATTTCCGATCACGTAATCTGATCAAGGACATCCCTAAAGAATACACAAGAAAAACTGAAATATTATAGAGGTGTGACAAAATATCGAAATAGTGATATATCGTGATACTTTGTATCCCAAAAGGTTATCGATATGCCCCTGCCAAGAATCAAGATATCGTTTTAAAAAGGTGTCTAAAAAAATAAATAAAAAGGAATTAACAAGTTGCTAGCAAGATCTTCCACCATAATAGTGTCTCGGTTAACTCTAAGGCTGCATTGACGGCGCACGACGCCCAATCTATTTAGACTGGGAACATTCGTTCATTCGAAACCAGAGCATTCACAGTCATTCTGTCTGATTTTCAGGGCATTTACAGGTGACTTGCGGTTCATTTTAGGGCATTTACAGATAATTTCCTGTTGAGTTTGAGTCATTGCCTATACATTTGGGTGATTCCCAGGTCACGTCCTGCTCTGTAACTCAAAATAAACGGGAAGTGACCCATAAAATACCCCCAAATCAACAGGAAGTAACTGAAAATCAACAGTTAAATGACCTTAAATGGCCCAAAATTACCTCATTGCCTGGCATTGGCTGCCACTGACGGCCTTAGACGTTCAATCCATTTGATCTGGGAGGGATGGCAGTGAATGAACGAATGTTAAAAAAAGATGGGAAAAAAAATCTATCTTGATGAGACAGACAGGCGGTGATGAGGGAAAATTTTACCCCATCTGCCAATACAGCCGCGGGCACAACAGCATCATCTCTAAGTTCAATAGTTTAGTTATGTGTAAATAAATTGTTACTTTGCTATCAAAGCTCTATTTGTCTTGTTTTTTTATGTTGTTTTGTAGCAGGAAAAAATTATTCAGATGTTTGGGATGTCACAAAAGCAAAAAATAGCTGTCTTAAAGTCAGTTATGTTTGAAATGTATTTATGTATTTCTCTATTTTTTTAATCAGAAATTGGAAAATCCCTCAAACTAAGCTATTTTCTAATGCTGTTATCTAAAGAATGGAAAAAGATATGAACTTTTTTTCCTGCTGAAAGAAGAGAGTCTAATCTTTCTTTTGGTGGGTTCCATGTTTATATAGCAATAGATATAAATATAAAACAGAATGTTTTGTGGGCCTTGCAAAATCAGTCAAAATCCAGTAAAACGGCCGGGAGCAAAGGGGGTTGCTCCGGTGAAAATGGCTGGGAGTGAATGAGTTAATTACGGTTTTAAATTACATAACTTGCATAACTCACCGTCCATCCTCATAGCTTCTGCTTTGGCCTTCTATGCAGATTCCTTTTTAAAGTTGTCCTTTATAAAAAAAATTGCTGTGTCGTAAATCGCTTCGTGTGTTTACACCTCCATGATGAATCGTTCATCGTCCAGCTTCGCTAGTGTTTAAACCCTGAATAAGCACCTGGCCTGTTTAATCCAGGCCTGGCTCCGCCCATTTTGACAGTTGCGTCACCGGCAAAAATAGAAAATTGCCCAAACCATCTGGCAAGTCCCGGCACGGCGGAGCTTGTCGGAAGTCAATCCGTAGTGCATAAGCAGCCGGTATAATTTGAACAATATGATAGAATGGAAATGGATTGGCTCCACCCACTATATCTTGGTGGATCTGTACCACACACGCATCCGGTATAATTTGGCGTTAAGAAACAACGCACCAATGTCACACAACATGTAATCTTCAAGATTTTGTTTTCACCTGCCGGTCGCTTAACCCAAGATGGCGGTCAGCTAAAACGCTACAAAAGACGCTACACCAGACGATGATAGTCCAATCGATTGGCATCGAGTCATCCTTCTGCTGTGAATTTGAGTATGTCAGTAGTCTATGTCAGATCTACAGTATTTGGCGTGTTAGGGCAGTTTTCTCGTGGGTCCTTAAAATGTCTTAAATTTAAAATCCGAATAATCAAGGTATTAAATTGTCTTTAATGGAAAATTGCAGTATGTATTTAATTTCCAGACAATGCGTTTAATGCCAGTGAAATCGCTGTAGTATGCTGTAAAACTTCTAATGGTTTTTATTTGTTTTATTATTGGTTGTGCTCTAAATACGAGGGTTTTGGAATAATATGTTATACGGAAAATTGTCCGCAACCTCAGCGACTTGAGTTGTCGCCATGACGCCATTTCCTGGTTATTTGCGGTTGTATGTGTGAGTGAGAATATGCAGAGATACTTTTGAGAATCTGCTAATACCGAGTCCCCATCCAATACAGGAAAAAAAGTTTTTTTCAATAAATCTTCAACGTGTTACTATCCCACCGTGCCACATTCATAATGTGAATTATTTTTAAACAAGAATAATGTGGAAAAAATGTGTGTCTTTATTAAATGCTTCATTGAGTGAGTCCACTCAAATCCTCTCACGCTTTGATTGTCACGCTGCTTAGAAAAGCCTCTCCATTACACAATGAGTTGGCACAGCACACTACCGCTATTGTGTAACAAGCTAAACGATGATTGACACTAGGGCTGCATCTATCGATTATTTTAGTTGTCGATTAATCGATTAACAAGTTAGTTCGAATAATCGAGTAATCGGATAAGGAACTTAAAAAAATTAAAATACCTGAGCTGAGCCTCAAACGGTATTAAAAAAAAATGAATAAATGAGGATCTTTGTACAACAAAAGAACAACTGGCTAACTTACATAGCAAAAGTACGCTAGCTTATATGCTAGAAAATGCTAACTTTTTTTTTTCTCAATGCTCTTAACAAATGGTTCAGACACATATTCCCACAAAAACAGCTGAATATACCTATAAACTAAATAACGAATGCAGTTTAAAAAAAAAAAAAAAAAAAAAAAAAAACGATCTCAAACAAAAACTTGGCTAATGTTGGTCTTAACAGGGAGTAGCTTGATTCAGCCATGTGAAATGATCCACCCAAATCAATAAAACTTTCAAAACAAACCATTACAACGCCTCTTTAATTAAACGAATACTCGAAGCATCAATTTAACTCGAATCGTTTTCAAAATGAATACTCGAGTTAATCAATTTAATTGTTGCAGCACTAATTGACAGACCTATGCCCTTGATCGTAGAGCTACAGAGACTTCACACACCAGATAAAAGCTACAAACCTGTCAATCATAGTTAACTTTAAGTAACAAACGCTAGCCGCCTGCTTACCAAGAAAATCAGCAGGAGGGAGAGTGAGAGGCTGAACAATCATTAACCAGAAAAACAAATATATATAGATTATTTTTTAAATTAAAAACCCGATCCTTTTCACAGGGAGATACACAACATCAATGCACATGATTTGCTTTCGATATCTTGACTTTGTTTTGATTTGTTAAGATGTGCAGGTATTTTGACAATCACACAACTGCTCCCCATATCAGAATAATTTTGTGTTATTGTCTGGAGTAGCTTAACTGGATGAATGTTGAAACAACAGCAGTGAAAACTTCACTTAATGGAACGTCGGCCTTCAGCAGCACTTTGTCACCGAGTTAAAAAAAATAGTTGGCGAAGCATAAAGGATAATGGCTTTCACGGTGCACAATTGGCGGAATTTCCCCGGTGACACATGCGGTTGAAAGCGCTGAAATATTTGGGGACGTCTCGGTCGTCCTGAGTAGACTTCCACCCGGAGGCTTTTTGTGGTTCTAATTAATTTCCCTGAAGTCACTTTTATGGTTTTTCATGATCTTTTTTTCCTTTTTATTTTCTCGTTTTAATGTCCCTGAGAAGAAAAAGTCATGTGTCATACTTGTATTTTAGCAGTTATTCAATGTCCTTATTTCAAGGTGCATAATAATAAATAGGGACGTGTCCTAGTTTACGAGTTGATTTAGTTTCCGGGAGCTTTAAATTCATCACATTTACACCAATTCAGTGCAAGATTAATGTGTTAAACTCAACATTACGTGACCTTAATGTTGTGCGGAGCCTATAAAACTATTTTTGTTTTAGTTCTCCACTAGCAAATCGGGGGGAAAAAAACACAATTTCAAAATCAGACATGAGGGCAAGCGGAGTGACAGCATGTTCATTTCTCTGTCATTTGTTTGTGACATTGTTTTGTAGTCAACCTAGCTGAGTTATTTTATTTATCCCATTCCTACACGACTGCCATTTATATAAATCACAAAAGTGGTGATTTATTGATATGTTGTAAACTCTTGAATTGAGATATGAGCTTCCGAGTTATATATATTTTTTAGTGCTGCAACGATTAATCAATTAACTCGAGTAAGTCAATTAGAACAAAGATTCGAATTAAATTTTGCTGCTTCGAATATTCATTTAATCAAAGTGGCGTTGTAATGGTTTGTTTTGAAAGTTTTTACATTTAGTTTTATTGATTTGGGTGGATACACTGCCCTCTTGTGGCAACAGTGAATATGACATAACTCATTTCACATGGCTGAATCAAGCTTCTCCCTTAAGGCAAACATAAGATAAGTTTTTGTTTGCGCAAGTGTTGTTTTCGTCAACAATGACGATGACGAAAATATTTCGTCGACGAACTATTTCTTAATGACAATGACGAGACTATAACGAGCTAAAAACCTGTCTTGGGAGACTAAAACATAACGAGACGACTGCCAGTTTTCGTCTGACGAGACGAGAACGAGACGAAATTGCAATATAGTTTCCGTCAAATGTTCACAATGTTTAACATTTTTTATGTGTAGTTAGCCTGCAACATAGCAATGTCTGGTTGTGTCACTCATGTGAACTCACCAGTGTCCTCTCCAGGCTTGGTGGTTTTGAAACACACACGGTAAGATTTGTTTTCTTATCTTGGCAAGAGAGAATATGAATGTGCTTTAGCTTTTAAAGGTCTGTGGTGAGTGATCGTCACACACTAAATGTAACTTATAGCGTTAGCATAGCATTCACGTTCGTGTTATCATTAGGCTAATGCTAACAACGAGTGTCCTTTTTAACATTCAGTTCATGGCATCCAGGGAGGTACAATTAATTTAAAATGATGTACTATTTTCCTGCTGAGTGTGTATTATGATCAAGTTTGCGTTGTCCTTGTAGACATTACAATATGTGCGCCTCTGTCCATGTTCATTCAAAACCTGATGGAAACCTTTATTTGTTTGTTTTCGGACTACAACATTTGAATTTTACAGACTAAAATTTTGAGTAAACGTCGAATCAGACTAGACTAATTATTATCGGCCAAAAGACTAAGAAGAAAATTAAAGGGCTGCCAAAAACAACACTGGTTTGAGCTATTGTTTTTTAATGCATTCGTAATTTAGTTTATATTTAGACATTTTTTGTGGGAATATGTGTTTGAGCCATTTGGTGAGAACATTGTTAAAAAACAAAAAACAAAAAAAAGTTTGAATTTTATAGCATTTAAGCTAGCGAACTTTGCTGTGTAACCTAGCCAATTGTTCTTTTTTTTTTTCTTAGATCCTCATTTATTTGTTTATTTATACCATTTGAGGCTCAGCTCAGGTATTTTAATTTTTTTATGTTCCTTATCCGATTACTCGACTATTCAAACTAACTACTTCATCGATTAATCGACTACTAAAATAATCGATAGCTGCAGCCCAATTTTTTATTTTTTTTTCAAGGTCACTTTGCTTCACAAGATTTGATTGTTTTGGCATAAGAAGTAATTATTTTCCTTTCTGTGACCAAGTCCATCTTGAGATGTTAATGCAGTCTTTTTTTTTAGCAAGTATTCTTTTGAGGTGCATATGTGTGCATGTGTGTGGTTTTGCTGCTTTGCTCATCAGTGTTGTCCAAAGCGAGCGTCCTTGACGAAGGCTGATTGATGGCTTATTGTTGAAGCGGACTCAACTAGATACAACTGGTTAGATTTTGGCTCCATGCCATCTCATCATTGTTTTTGTTAGAGTGGATACCTTCTTTGAATGGGTCCTGATACTCAAACTCTGTTAGTTTTATTTTGTTTTTTTGTCAGTTTTTGGTCTTTTTCTTTCCTTCTTCCTTCCTCAGACCATAACTGGTTCCTTTGCGTCAAAAAGTTCCATTTGAATGCCTCTGTTCAGAACGTAGGGACACGCTCACATTTTTTTTCACAGTTTCTATTGTCTTCAAGAGGCGCAGAGCAGTTTTCCCCACCGCGGAAAAAGTTAAAAACTCATCTGTCAATGCTTTTTCCGCTCTCCATTGTCCATGCTGATGTCAGTGATTTATGGTAATTATCCATCTTTTGGGGGTCATCCGTCAAGCCTCTTGTTGCTAGGCGATGGGAGCAGATGTTGTTTAGTCAAGAAGATGGTCCGGGGCAGCGCAGGTGAACTCGGACTGTGTGCGAGAGGGGTGGCAGAGATGTCAAGATGGTGCATTCTTAACCTTCAACCATACAACTGCTTTCTGCTTTTCAAAAACTATGCTTAACAGCATCCATTGGCAGTAAATTGCAGCCAGATATTTAATGGATGTATTTTTAAGACTTTTCCTATGCGCGTTACCTCCCTTCTGTGATTGGCTGGAAGTTAATTATGTTATTGCTTCTAGACATGTGCCGAGAACCGGTTTTGATGGTATGCCATGGTATGAAAACCTTTTCCATCATACAGTCCCTACTAGAGGTGGGAATCTTTGGGCACCTAATGATTCGATTACGATTCAGAGGTTCCGATTCGATAATAAATCGATTATTGATGCACCACACACCCCCCAACCCCCCGCTTTTAACTTTTTGTACACTAGTTCCAACATTGTTTAGCCTGATAATATTTTTGAACAAACTACTACAGTAATGGCTATTTCTTTATGCCCCCAAAGTGCAGGGAGAAATCTCTCACTTGCAGCTGCAAGCCTCAACCCTCTCTCACCGGTTGTTGCTCAGTGTCAGTGAGTCAGCTGTGCACGATGGCTGGAGGTGAAACTCCTGAACTTCCCCCCCCCATCAAAGAAAACGAAATCGCTGGTGTGGGAATACTTTTGTTGCAGACGGCCGCAGCTTAGCGGAGGAGGGCCAATCAACATGTAAAACATGTTTGCGGAGGGTGGATGCCAAGGAGGCAATATCTCCAGTATGATTTTGCATTTATACTAGTTTAAAGGTTAGTAAACACTGTCATGAATGTTTCCCACCAGATACAAGAGTTAACTCCAGTGTGCTTAGTGTGTCTAGCGGTGGTAAAACGTGGTGTTTTTTTTCTCTCTGGCAACTGACTGTGTTGAGAAAGAGTGTATAATGTAAACATGATACGAGTCATACGCACCTGCTCTTTATGGAAAATAATTCAATTATTTTTGTTCTGATGGTAATAATGTTAAGCTTGTAACGGTCACTTCTGTGATCCTCTTTCTTCCTTTGGACCTCCACCACACGGTGGAGCCTCTTTATGTTGTATGTTTACTTTCTTCTTCAGTTGCTACCTACTTTTTGGGGAGTCAAGTGTGATCATGTGTGCATGGTCCGTTGCACTCCCGAGTGACGAGTGGTTGAGCTGGATTTATATATTTTTGTCTATTGAAAGTGCATAAGTGGACGTCTACTCCCTTTTTTACCTTTTATGCACTCATCCTGCCCTGCCACGCGTTACAAGCTGTGGCTGTGGGTTTAGACTCACCTGAAGGACTACATTTATTTTAATTGTATTTAGAACATTTCAGGGAGTATTTATTTTTAAGTGTATTAGTGTTTAATATTTCAGTACTGTGAAACCATGATATTTTGGCTTAAGGTTATCATACCGTCAGAATCTCATACCGGGGGGGACATGCCTAATTGCTTACTTACACCAAGTGATGTGTCTATTTTAACGTTGTTGTAAAGTGCTACTTTGCAGCATTTTAACTCATGAGAAATGAATGTCTATATGTGTTTTCTATTGAATACAAAAGTGTTCTCTGACCTACATGGAGTCAGCTGAGCCAATGTCTCACTGTGGCATCAGTTTTAATTAGCATTAGTAATGCTTTATGTGCTCTTTGCCTCAAAAAACAAACCAGATGGTTCGGAATGCCTATGCAGTACAAGAGCATGTTTGTTGTTCCAACCTTCTAGTGTGTGTTTCTGTGTGTGTACACATGGAGGTGGGGGTTGTGAGTGTGATGAGCTAATGGTTGTTGTTTAATCTAAGAACAAACGCTCGCTTGACAGTGCGGGGAAGTGTCGATTTTGCCATTAAAGCTCATCAGAAGCAGTTAGACGATAATTCGATTAAGAGGAGAAAGTAAAAATTCGCCTTGACCAATTTGTTCAATTTGCGAAATCACCAACTTTCTTGTATTTCGATTCCTGCAATGGAATGTATTGAAATGGCAGTTGTATAGTAATTTGCAAGAGAGGGTAGAACTGTGACGAACAGTTTTACAACCAATCAGTAATAAAATATATTACTTACCGTATTTTTCGGACTACAAGTCGCTCCTGAGTATAAGTCGATCCAGCCATAAAATGCCCAACGAAGAGAAAAAAAACATATACAAGTCGCACCGGAGTATAAGTCGATTTTTGGGGGGAAATTTACTTGATAAAATCCAACACATAGAACAGACATGTCATCTTGAAAGGCAATTTAATATAAAAATACAATAGAGAACAACATGCTAAATAAATGTACAGTGTACAGTGTATGAACAACGAAATGTGAATATACTGTCCTACATTAAGGCTCGGTCGTGGCTATACAGCGAACTCCCAAAAGACAATGCTGGACGTCCGTATAATTTGCTGAATCAATTTGGTCCTCGATAGAAAACAGGTTCGCATCAACGTAAATAAATGATAATTAGGTACTATTAGTAATAAGTAACAGGTTAGCATGCGTTCGCTATCATTAGCACATCGTTCAAAAAAACCACACAACTGGCTCTAAGTGTCCGATCGCGGGTGGAAAAGACACAACAACAACAGAAAAGATGATACACGCAGGCGTTGCCTCTGTAGAGATGATTTAAAAGCAGAAACAATGAAAGTAGGTTCGCAGCGGTCTATTCTCTCTAGCTAACGCGCCCACTCAACTCACTCAGAGCTACGTAGCTGTCCGTCTTCTTCTGGCGTGTCACGTAAACAAGCGCGAGTGCGCCCTCACGTGGGCGTGAAAGCGCCACAAACTAAATGCAGCCATTTCAAGATAAAAAAGTCAATAATACAATTGAACATACACAGCCAAAGGCAGAACACGAACGTGGCCATAGCTATAAAGAGTTATTTAGATAACTATAGCATAAGAACATGCTAACAACTTCACAAAACCATCAGTGTCACTGCAAAACACCAAAATAACATGTGAAATTATATCATAATGTGTTAATAATTCCACACATAAGTCGCTCCTGAGTATAAGTCGCACCCCCAGCCAAAATATGAAAAAAACGCGACTTATAGTCCGAAAAATACGGTACTTACTTTATATGACAAATCCCTAAATTTGGACTGAATCATTTTGCCACTTTCCCAAAATTTGACTTCGTTTTTTTTTTTTTTTTTTTGGTGTATGTGTAGGGATATCGCGATCACATATTTTTGTACCTGAGTCCAAGTCATCTGATTTTCCCAATCCGAAATGTCAGCAATCTATAAAAGAGAAAAAGAAAAAAACATAACAATCCAATAGTGCAGCAGCAAACGTCAATAAATTAGTTTAGTCGTTTAGTGATTTAATTAGTTCAGCTTAACTTAAAAAAAAAAAAAAAAAAACTAAAAGTAAGCTTACAAAAATAATACATTCTAAATACCGTAATTTTCGGAATATAAACCGCTACTTTTTTCCTTCATTTTGAATCCAGCGGTTTATAATCTAGTGCAATTTATTTGTTGATTTATTTTGGTTAATAGGTAAAACTTTATTTAACAGCATTGTTATAAGACTGTCATAACTATGACATGACACTATCATGGGCATTACTAAATGCTTATGACAGATGTCATTAAGTGTCATCCGGCAAATTATGTCACTAACTCCATTTGTGTCCAGCTCAGATCTTTTACATCCATTGAAAAGTGAGATAATTTGCTGGATAACTTTAAATGAATAAATCTGTTATAAGCATTCATTAATGCTCATGACAGTCTCATGTCATAATTATGATTGTGATAGTCTTATGGCGTCACGCTGAAATAAAGTGTTACCAAATACCATAACTCGCAATTAATGAGACAACTGGAACAGTAATTGAAGAAATAATAAGAGAACATAGAACATGAATTTTGATTGTTATTTACATCTGTAGCGCTGCAGTGCATGCTAGGAGGCATGTTGGACAACAAAAGTGTTGACAGCAGGTGGCAGCAGAGGTTGACTGTCTCCACCAAGGGAGCAGTGATGGCCAAATGAAGCTTCTTGAAGCTATGAAGTTTTGCAGCCAATTGGTTCAAAGCTTCATGGTGGTTCATTTGGTCTTATGACAGTCGTATGATGCCATTGTCAAATAAAGTGTTACCGGTTAACATCTTTCAGTGCAAATATCCCATAATACAATGAGGACAGCTGCAGCTTATAGTCCAGTGTGGCTTATTGTGTAAAAATTACGGTACATAATTTTTTTTCTTACCCAAAAATGTCAAAAGCAGGCCCGATTTCCGAACACCCGATCGTATCTTGAGTTTATTATATTAATATATATACTAGAGCTGTCCATTTTATTGTGTTAACGGGCGGTAATTAATTTTTTTAAATAATCACGTTAAAATATTTGCCGCAATTAACGCATGCACGGAATGACCCGTTCATGCGTTGCCTCGAATAGTTTACGATGAAGCCGTTTTAGCACATTGAGAGCGAAAAAGCGAGTTGTGCGAGTGGGCTCAGGCGTTCATTGGACCGTGCCTTTTATTAGCTTAATCTCTGGCAGCCACTACTAACAGTCATGGTTGCCAAACTTCCCTTCATGCATTTGGGCAAAGCAAGAGACGATCTTTTTCTTAACACGCCTAATTCAACACGACGCAGAACATACTGTATACCATTTGCAGTGCAGCCACCACTAACAGTCATGGTTGCCCAACGTCCCATCATGCATTTGGGCGTAGTGGGAGACGTTCTTTTTTCTTAACACGCCTAATTGAACACAACGCAGAACATACTGTGTACCATTTGCAGCCACAACTGACAGTCATGGTTGCCCAACGTCCCATCATGCATTTTGGCGGAGCAGGAGACATTCTTTTTCTTAACTCGCCTAATTTAACAAACGCAGAACATACTGTATACCATTTGCAGCCACCACTGACAGTCATAGTTGCCCAACTTCCCATCATGGATTTGGGCAGAACAGTTAATTTGCTACAGTATCATTTAGTGAAAGCACAACAAAAATAATATTATCTCTCAAAAAAAAATAATGTTCACAATCAGAAAAGAGACGTGGCTGAAAACGAAATTATTAAGAGGGGTTTTAATATAAAATTACTATAACTTATACTCAAATTTATCTTTTAAGAACTACAAGTCTTTCTATCCGAAAGATAGAAACAGAAAGAATGTTAATAATGTTAATGCCATCTTGTGGATTTATTGTTATAATAAACAAATACAGTACTTATGTACAGTATGTTGAATGTTTGTCTGTCTTGTCTTTCCATTTCAATAATAATTTACCAAAAAAATTGCATATTTTAGAAATGGTTTTAATTGCGATTAATTTTTGAGCTGTGATTAACTCAATTTAAAATTTTAATCGTTTGACAGCCCTAATATATACATATATATTTACATTTTTTAAAAAACGAAGCCTATAAAGGTAACCGCTAACCGCTATTTTAGCATGTTTTGCCCTATACAGGGTTCTCCACCATTGTCTTAGATGACATTGACATCAAGATATTGTGCAGCTGTACCTAAAAGGGCGTCCCACGAAGAAGCGAGACTTTGTGACATGCTCTGAGTTGGCATAATTGCCTCTCCTGCGCATATAGGACGCGGGAAGTAATAATGTCATTTTATTTACAGCCTCTACCTCCCCGCAGGTCAGTGACACACACTGATCAGGCCTGTCCAAAGCCATCAGAGGTGAGTGGCAGCGAATGGAGGTCCTGGTGACAAAGCGAAACGGGATCGAGGGGAAATACGGGCTGCCCGCTGCGGAGGGGGCTCGCTAAACGGCGCCGGGCTGGGGGTTGGACTGAAACGCGGCGGGTAAATCAGCGGGGGTGAAAGCTGGCGGAATTGGACATTAGCACTGCAAATGAGAGGCGATATTGCTCTCTTGCTTGAGACGACATGAATAAATGAAGATGCGTTACAGGGGAAGGTGTTTGTATGCGTGTGTGTGCGCGTGCAGGGAAAGTTGATTGTTTTTGTCGCCTTGACACATCAAGTTTGATGTATGGCAAGTGCTACTTCATTTTGTAGTAAAGCAATTTAGACGTTTACAAGTAACTCGGTCATTTTCAAAAAATTGTGCAGTGCAGTTGCCGTTGTGTTCAAAAGTATTTGGACAAAGGCTTTTTTTGTGTTCTTATTTCAATACTTGTATATCCTTTATAAACAGTGCCGTTGATGACGGAAGACATTAGACCGGACATTTATCGCCGTCAATGGCAGCAAATGAGTTCGTCTTGGAACGTTGGTGTATGTATGAGCAGTACATTATGATTTAGCGGATCTCACACATTTCCCTGCCCTGAGGCTGGCATGTTGTTCTTTGTTGTGAGGGAGTGTTATGGTGTCCCACTGTGGTGTCACCTGTCTACAGCAGGAAATCCTGGACTGTATACAACAATAGTGACAGGCTGCAGTCCAAACATACACAGATGGCCTTGCTATTTCATTACACACACACTTAATACAGAGCATTTGTGGGATAATTCCATGTGAATGTATTATCATGTTTTAGTTAGAGAATGTAGACTGTACGAAAAAAGATGGCGCTAAACATGCCAAGTCTTAAAGAGATAGGCATCAACTAGTAGAAATTCCCTTCATGTGAAAGACGGTTGCTCAAAGTATTTAAGTTGGCAAAATGAAGATTTTTTTTTTTTAAATGAAGAAAATAATATTTAAACATGAAAAAATACACTGTTTACAAGCACAGGTGCATACCCTCGCATTTCTGCAGATATTTAAGTATATCTTTTCATGGGACAACACTGACAAAATGACACTTTGACACAATGAAAAGTAGTTTGTGTGCATCTTATATAATAGAGTTAATTTATTTTCCCCTCAAAATAACAGAAAATACAGCCATTAATATTTAAACCCCTGGCAACAAAAGTGAGTACACCCCTTAGAAACTACGTACATCCCTAAATGTCCAAATCGAGTGCTGCTTGTCATTTTCCCTCCAACATGTCATGTGACTCGTTACAGGAGTGCCGTCAGCATTGCTGCAGAGATTGAAGAGGTGGGGGGTCAGCCTGTTAGTGCTCAGACCATACACTACACTCTACATCAAATTGATGTGCATGGCTGTCACCCCAGGAGGAAGCCTCTTCTGAAGACGGTACACAAGAAAGCCCGCCCGTCTCATTAGACCAGAGGACATGGTTCCAGTAATCCATGTGCTTAGTTGACATGTCTTCAGCAAACTGTTTGCGGGCTTACTTGTGTACCGTCTTCAGAAGAGGCTTCCTCCTGGGGTGACAGCCATGCACACTAATTTGATGTAGCGTGCGGCGTATGGTCTGAGCACTAACAGGCTGACACCCAACCTCTTCAATCTCTGCAGCAATCCTGACAGCACTCCTGTAACGAGTCACGTGACATTTTGGAGGGAAAATGACAGGCTGTACTCAATTTGGAAATTTAGGGATGTACGTAGTTTCTAAGGGTTGTACTCATTTTTGTTACCAGGGGTTTAGATATTAATGGCTATATTTTGAGGGGAAAATAAATTAACTCTGATTATATAAACTGTACACATACTACTTTTCATTGTGTCAAAGTGTCATTTTGTCAGTGTTGTCCCATGAAAAGATAGACTTTTAATATCTGCAGAAGTGCGTGGGGTGTACTCACTTTTGTTATACACTGTAGGTATGTTCCGTTATTAGATTCTGACGGTATGATCATCTTAACCAAAAATGTCATGGTATTGCAATTACAGCTCTAAAATGTGTTACTTTGAGATCTCTGTTTAAAAAAAAAATCTTTTGAACTTTTTTGAACATGATTTTTGTTTTTCAAAACATTAGCAAATTGGAACATTATTATAATGGGTTAAAAGTAATTTTTAAAAAAAAAACAAACTCATATATCCTAAATAAAATTAAAATAAATGCAGTCCTTTAGGTGAGCTTAAACCCAAAGATACAGCTCAATATTATTACTATCAGAACAAAATTAATTATTTTCCATAAAAAGCACGTGTGTATGACTCGTATCATGTTTGCATTATACAAACACACTCTTTCTCAACACAGACAGTTCCCAGAGAGAGAAAAAAAACACGTGTCTTACCACCACTTGACACACTAAACACACTGGAGTTAACTCTCATAGCTGGTGGGAAACATTCATTACAGTGTTTACTAACATTTAGTTTTGTATAAATGCGGTATCATATTAGAGGTATTGCCTCCTCGGCAGCCACCCTCCACAAACATGTTTTGTATGTCTTTGACCCTCTTCCTCTAACACACAGCCGTCTATAACTTTTCTGTAGCCAAAGTACTCCCGTACCAGCGATTTCGTTTTCTTCGGAGGGGAAAAAACTTTCACCTCCTCCAGCCATCATGTAGCACAGCTGACTCACTGACACTGAGCAACAACCAGTGGAGGAGGGTTGAGCCTTGCAGCTGCAAGCAAGGGATTTCTCTCTGCATTTTTGGGACATAAAAAGTAGCTAATACCGTAGGGCAGCGGTGCTCAATGTTTTTTGCTCCAAGATCTACTTTTAAATGAGACAACCTCCCGCGATCTACCTTAAGAGAGGAGTGTGAACTAAAAAAGAAAAAAAATTTAAATGTACAGTTACAGTAATTATGTTTTGTGAGCAACATATGAGGTTATGTTGCTCACAAAGCACAACTGTGTACATTTAAAAAATATATAAATTTAAAAAATGGACGGTAAATTATGTTTGCTCACATAACATAATTAACTATGTACATTAAAAGAAAAAAAAAGTTTTTTTTTTTTTTTTTTTTTTTTTTTTTTTTTTTTTTTTTGATGCCGCGAGCTACCCACACTAGCGTTGCGATCGACTGGTCGATCGCGATCGACGTAATGGGCACCCCTGCCGTAGGGACTGTAAAACGGAAATTTTTTTGCAGTTCTGAAATCGTAAAATTTTCATACCACGGTATACCTTGAAACCGGTAATGTGACAATGGGTATTAATGACATCAATAGGAAATCCGGGCAGTGTGGGATACTCACATTTGATTGACTAAAATAGTTCCAGCATTGATAAAATGTCTGCTCCATGTCGGACGGCCACTTCCTGGAAATACTGGCTTAAAATGTGTTTTTTTCCAATTTATTGAACAAAAAAGGTGCGATCTCTCCCTTTAACTAGTCATCAAGGATATGTCATATTTCATATGCTGAGGCAGTTTTCTAACATTAAACATGTTCTCTTTAAAATGAGACCTGGATACTGCTGTACTTGAGATTCTGTTGGCTGTTGTTAAACTTCATTCCCACATCCTCCCCAAGTGGGCTTTGTACATTTTTGACTGACAACCACAACAGACACCTCCATTTTAATCCCCCCCTCGGCCCTCCTCCCTCGCCGTCTTTTGTTCCGCCCGAAAGCAGCAGCGTCAGCATCTTTTCCCCATCTCTGATTGCCTTATTAGCCGGAGGTGGCACTCGCAGCTTTTTTGTCGTACACAGATGGTAGAGCGGAGGTTGTTTGGGGTTTTTTTATCGTTCCGTGCCCCTCCTACCCTTCTCCGCGCACATACACACAAACTCCTGAAATGTGCCTTTTTTTCCCCAGCTTGTTTGTTGCGCTGTCAGCTCAGCTTTGTCTTTACTTGAACTCGCCACCTCGGACGTGAATGGCTTCTACCGCGCGTTTTAATTCTAAGCTCCGATGAGAAGATTTTCAATGGACCGAATTTTATGAATGGCCCAAGTAGAGTGTAATTATAATGGTTTATTTTTAAGACAAAAACGGATGTGTGCTGAGTCTTTCTGCCTTCAGTATGCGCAGAACTAGAAGGGGGGGGGGGTGCAACTGTTGAACCTCCAGCTTTTCCCAGGCAGCTGTGACTGGCACCTCACACACATCAGGTATTATGTCCACTCCTATTATGGGATGGAGTGCAACACGCTGTTTGAAGCTGACAGCACATCTGCCTCCTCGCTGGAGACTCATTCTGGCACCTCAGACAAGCATCTTACCCGAGATGGGTTTGGGGGAAGGAGGGAAAGCAAAAGGATAGGGGGTTGCCTTTTTTATATTCGACCCTCTTTTTTTTTTTTTTTTTTTGCCTCCCCTCCTGGAAATATTTAGTTTCTTTACAATGTCGCTTCATTTTCAGTCAGGCGTCTTTCAAAGCGCGACCAGGCTGTCATGTCCGCTGGCGTTTTTCCCTCGTCTCACGCTGGGAAGACTTCCACCGCCGCTGCCAAGTCCACTCCTCCCTGCCAGCCGTGGCTTGGCGAGGTGCACGGAACTGGCATGCGCTTCGGTCCTCGCGCTATCTCCATTACTTTGGAAGGCCGAATTGTGTGCGAGCGTCCAGTCAAATTGAGGGATTGTGTCACTTTTCCCATGAGAGGCGGTACTTTTGTAAAATAGTGGATGGTGTTATTTGAGTTGTAAACCCATTTTTCAATCCATCTTTTTTCTTGTCCGACTGCTAAACTTGCTAAACTCATTCACTGCCATTGACAGTGATAAACTTTAAATCCATTTTAACTAGCATTGCTGTCATTAAATAATCAGGTTTCAGTGCCATTGACACCGATAGACTTCCATTCTTTTTTATAAGTGGAGAACAATCACTGCAAGCCCCTCCCAGTCAAAAAGGATTATATGTCTAACGCCGTCAATGGCAGACAAACAATTATCTTAGGAAATAACTAGGGCTGTCAAACGATTAAAATTTTTAACCGAGTTAATTACAGTTTAAAAATTAATTAATCATAATTAATCGCAATTAATCGCAATTCAAACCATCAATAAAATATGCCATATTTTTCTGTAAATTATTGTTGGAAAGATAAGACACAAGATGGATATATACATTCAACATACGGTACATAAGGACTGTATTTGTTTATTATAACAATAAATCAACAAGATGGCATTAACCTTATTAACATTCTGTTAAAGCGATCCATGGATAGAAAGACTTGTAGTTCTTAAAAGAAAAATGTTAGTACAAGTTATAGAAATTTTATATTAAAACCCCCTCTTAATGTTTTCGTTTTAATAAAATTTGTAAAATTTTCAATCAAAAAATAAACTAGTAGCCCGCCATTGTTGATGTCAATAATTACTTACACAATGCTCATGGGTGCTGAAGCCTATAAAATCAGTCGCACCCAAGCACCAGCAGAGAGCGGCAAAACTCCATAAAACACAATTAACAAGAGAGTGTTTCACTGTACTGTCATTTAAATCTGAGCGGGGCATCTGCGTTAATTGCGTCAAATATTTTAACGTGATTAATTTTAAAAATTAATTAACGCCCGTTAACGCGATACTTTTGACAGCCCTTGAAATAACATTAGCTGTACATTTATATAAAGATAACAAGCTGATGTATTCTGCTTTCAGCAATGAAAGTGTGAAAAGCTACATTTATTTTCACTATTCTAGGGGGACTATAAAATTGGAAATTGTCTCATCCTGCCAACTGAAAAAGAGCCTTTCAAGACTTTGTTGCCTGATTAGGATGATTTTCACGGTCGTAATAGTGGTACTGAGGGAAACCATAACTATGATGTGATCCAGGAAAATGAGTTTGACACCCCTGGATTGTTCTGTTCACTACCTTAAAATTGATAATAAAGACTGTACTTTTATGCTTGGAATTAACACAACATTCTGTTTGTTTCCAGCTTACGGTCCCGAGGACGAGTTTGGATCGGACAAGGCCGATGAAGAAGAACCCCTTCAGGATGACGGCCTTTCTATGGACGGCCAGGATACAGACTACATGTTCAACGACGACGAAGATGTCAGAGACCGCTTCAGCTGCCAGAACTCACCTCTCAGCAACGGCACAAACCAGGATGCCGGCTACGCCTCACCGCTCAGCGCAACCAGCGACCACCTGGGAGACCTCAAAACGCCGCCGTTATTCAGCGACGCTCGGCAAAACCTTCAGGAGAAGCCGCAGGAGAGCCCCGAGCCTCTCAACGGCCTCTCACTGCAGGACAGTTTGGCCAAAATGAAAGCCGTTTATGCAAACTTGATCTCTGACGCCTCATGGTCGAACCTCGCTTTGGACATGCTAAAAGGTAAACAAGACGATGACGTTACTGTGAATAAGAACAACAAAAGTGAACACGAGACCAACGGAATCCTAAACAACCATAGCCAAGCGAGCATCCCATCAAAGACTAAATTGACCAGCACCTGCTCTAGCACTAATACAACTACCAGCAGTACCGCCGCATCTCGAACCACGTCCAACAACACCGGTGTCAACTCGGGGTTGGCCTACGACTGGCACCAGGCAGCTTTGGCTAAAACCCTGCAGCATACGCCGTATCAGCTTCTTCCAGAACCAAGCCTCTTCAGTACCGTGCAGCTCTACAGGCAAAACAACAAGCTGTACGGACCAGTGTTCACAGGTGCCAGTAAGTTCAGGTGCAAGGACTGCAGCGCGGCCTATGACACTCTAGTGGGTCTGACCATCCACATGAACGAGACAGGCCACTACCGCGACGACAATAAAGACACAGAGGATGATAGGGGCAAGAAGTGGTCCAAGCCCCGCAAACGGTCTCTCCTGGAAATGGAGGGAAAGGAAGATGCCCAGAAGGTTCTTAAATGCATGTACTGCGGCCACTCGTTTGAGTCCCTGCAGGACCTCAGTGTCCACATGATCAAAACGAAACACTATCAGAAAGTGCCTCTGAAAGAACCAATGCCAGCACTCACCTCCAAGCTCGTCCCACCGACCAAAAAAAGAGCCTTTCAAGACTTGATTTCGCCAACTTCTCCTGACCCCGTGTCTTCCAGTGTCCCACTCGGAGAGACCACCAAAGACCAGAGGATGACCAATCCCTACGTCACTCCCAACAACCGCTACGGTTACCAGAACGGCGCCAGTTACACATGGCAGTTCGAGGCACGCAAGGCTCAAATCCTCAAGTGCATGGAGTGTGGCAGTTCACACGATACCTTGCAACAACTCACAGCGCACATGATGGTCACGGGGCACTTTCTCAAAGTCACCAACTCGGCTTCTAAGAAGGGGAAGCAGCTCGTATTTGATCCCACTAGTGAAGAAAAATTTCAGTCCATTCCGTTGCCACCGACGACAACCAAGCTCCCGGCTTCCAACGGGAAGTCACAAGCTGACTCCCCTTTGCCGCCAGCTAGCCCCGAGGAGGAGAATAAAGATGGAGAGGATGAAGAAGCAGATGAAGAAGCTGCAATGACAGTAGAACCAGATAAAAAGATTAAGGAAGAGAAGGAAGATCCTCCTGAGAAGTCGGATAAAGCCGAAAAGGCTAAGTCCTACCAGTATCTCACAGAGGAAGACTTGGAGGAGGCGCCTAAAGGGGGACTGGACATATTGAAATCGTTAGCAAATACAGTTTCTAGCGCAATCAGCAAGGCACAAACGGGCACGCCAACATGGGGCGGTTACCCCAGTATTCACGCTGCCTACCAGCTACAGAGTTCTCTCAAATCCACTCTGCCTTCTTGCACGCAGGTTCAGCCTTTATTCAGCAGTAACTCTATTAAGATTGTGCCCTCTGACATGGCGCCCAGCAGCCCATCGTCACCGCCGAGCAACAAAAATAACGTGCAAGCCATGGAGAAATTGGTGGAGAAGGTAACTGGGAAAAGCTCAATGAAGATCGAAAAAGAAGAGAAGTTGAGGTCTGAGAAGTCGCCATCGCCAGCGACGAACAAGCAGGTTTCCCCTAATCCAGATAAGACAGTCATAGACAAAACTGAGTATAAAGTCAAAGAAAGTAGAAAAGTTGCACAGATCAAGGAAGAGGCATCTTCACCCAAAAAGGTTGTTAATGACAACTGCAACAACCTGAGCATTATCACCGACCACTCCTCTGAGCTGCCCCTCGTCAACCCCCTCAGTGCCCTGCAGTCCATCATGAACACTCACTTGGGCAAAGCTTCCAAGGTGACCGCACCCTTCAGCGACCCTTTTGCCGCACTCTACAAGCTCAACGGCAAGTCTTCTCAAATGAAGCCAGTCGAGCCTGCGATTGAGTACCAAAATGATGACCAGCCCATGGATTTGACCAAGTCAAGGAGCACTAACGGAGCCCCGGTGAGCTGTACCACACCAAACCGACAACTGGGATCCAAAAGTGCATCCCTTTCATCCTCTCCACCACTCCGGGAGAATGCTTTAATGGACATATCGGACATGGTGAAGAATCTGACGGGCCGCTTGACGCCCAAGTCCACGACTCCATCCTCAATCTCGGACAAATCCGACGTTGACGGAGGAACCTTTGAGGACAGTCTGGAGGAGCTCTCACCTATCCAGAGGCGAAAGGGCCGACAGTCCAACTGGAACCCGCAGCACCTCCTGATCCTTCAGGCGCAATTCGTCTCAAGCCTGCGAGAAACCCCTGAGGGGAAATTCGTCATCAGTGACCTAGGACCCCAAGAGCGGGTGCACATCTGCAAATTCACTGGTCTCTCCATGACCACCATCTCGCATTGGCTGGCCAATGTGAAGTACCAGCTAAAGCGGACTGGTGGCACCAAGTTCCTCAAGAACATGGACTCGGGCCAGCCGCTGTTTCTCTGCGGCGACTGCGCCTCACAGTTCAGAACTCCTTCCTCCTACATCCGCCACTTGGAGTCCCACCTGGGCTTCACCCTGCAAGACCTCTCGAAGCTTTCCATAGACTTCCTGGAGCAACAGGTTGTCGGCAGGACGGACGAAAAGACTCTGGTCCCGTCTGAGTTCAGGGAACACGACGACAGCGACAGCGGGTCGCTGAATCAGTGCAAACTGTGCAGTCGGACCTTCGTGACCAAGCACGCCATCAAACTGCACCTTTGCAAGACGCACGGCAAATCCCCCGAGGACCACTTGATTTTTGTCAAAGATTTTGACAAGCAGTGACGTTTGGCCAGGAACGGGACTACCATTGCACTAGAATGCCCAGCTTCAATCTGTCCAGAGTGCCACAACTGTACAAAGCGTCATCGCCGCACACATGTTAGATTTACCGAATGACGTATCGTTCGTTCTTTCCATTTCTAATTGGTCATTGTTAATAGAAATTACGGGAAAAGTGACTTATTTTGAAGAAATGGCAATAGAAAATAGGAAATGAGTTCATACGTATGAGACGTCCAACATTCGTTTACTCGCTGACACCCTCCGAATTCCAATAGATTGGATGTCTTGCACCATCAATGGCAGGCAATGAGTTCAGTAGGGCTGCAGCTATCGATTATTTTACTAGTCGATTAATCGATGAACTAGTTGGTTCGAATAATCGAGTAATCGGATAAGAAACATGAAAAATAAAATTACCTGAGCTGAGCCTCAAACGGTATTAAAAAAAAAAAAAAAAGATCTATGTACAACAAAATAGAAATTGGCTAATTTACATAACAAAAGTCCGCTAGCTTAAATGCTATAAAATGCTGATGTTTTTTTTTTTTTTTTTACAATGCTCTTAACAAATGGTTGAGACACATATTCCCACAAAAATAGCCAAATATACCTATAAACCAAATTACGAATGCATTAAAAAACATGAACTCAAACAAAAACTTAGCTTATGTTGGTCTTAACAGGGAGCAGTTGGAATCAGCCATGTGAAAAGTGTATCCACCCTAATCAATAAAACTTAATGCAAACACTTTCAAACCCTAACCCATTACAACGCCACTTTAATTAAACGAATACTCGAAGCAACAAAATTTAATTCGAATATTTTTTTCTAGTCGAATACTCGAGTTAATCGATTAATCGTTGCAGCACTAGAGTTAAGCTCATTAAGTATGTGAGACTTAAGGTTATCTTAGAATACCGTGTTGGCACGAGTATAAGACGGCCCAGATTATAAGACGACCCCCTGTTTTTCAAGACTCAAGTTTGAAAAGAAGACATTTTGAACACCAAATTAATTTTTATACAGAAAATAATTACAGTACATCCGAAACAAATGATTGTAACAATATATTTGAGAGAAAAAGCATGTTATTTTGCCTCATTCAAATCTTAATATCTGAAGATTTAAATATTAGGGCTGTCAAACGATTAAAATTTTTAATCGCGTTAATTACAGCTTAAAAATTAATTGCAATTCAAACCATCTATAAAATATGCCATATTTTTCTGTAAATTATTGTTGGAATGGAAAGATACAAGACGGTTATATACATTCAACATACGGTACATAAGTACTGTATTTGTTTATTATAACAATAAATCAACAAGATGGCATTAAATAAAAAGATAAATGTTAGTACAAGTTATAGAAATTTTAAATTAAAACCCCTCTTATTGTTTTCGTTTTAATAAAATTTGTAAAATTTTCAATCAAAAAAATAAATGATGTCAATAATTACACAATGCTCATGTGGTGCTGAAACCCATAAAATCAGTTGCACCCAAGCGCCAGCAGGCGACAAAACTCCAAAAAGCACAACAAGTGCACATGACACTGTGCTGTCATTTTAATCTGTATGAGCAGGGCATTTGTTTTAATTGCGTCAAATATTTTAACGTGATTAGGGTTGTTCCGATCATGTTTTTTTGGTCCCGATCCGATCCCGATCGTTTTAGTTTGAGTATCTGCCGATCCCGATATTTCCCGATCCGATTGCTTTTTTTTGCTCCCGATTCAATTCCAATCATACCCGATAATTTTTCCCGATCATATACATTTTGGCAATGCATTAAGAAAAACATGAATAAAACTCGGACGAATATATACATTCAACATACAGTACATAAGTACTGTATTTGTTTATTATGAAAATAAATCCTCAAGATAGCATTTACATTATTAACATTCTTTCTGTGAGAGGGATCCACGGATAGAAAGACTTGTGACTTTGTATATTGTGACTAAATATTGCCATCTAGTGTATTTGTTGAGCTTTCAGTAAATGATACTGCAGCCATTCAACCCAAATGCATGATGGGAAGTGGAACCATGACTGTGCGTAGTGCTACCAATTCATGTATCTTCTCTGCGTTGGGAAATAATATACGGTGTTAAGAAAAAGATCAATTGCTACCTTGCTTCCCCACATTGCTTCCCATGATATTTTGTAATCGTAGGGAGAGGGATTGTAAGGCTTTAGCCGATTAAAAAAAGGCTCCAAAGGCTTCCAAAATTCACTCTACTCATTTTACACTGCCTTTTATCTCTCTAAATGGGTAAAATGGCACCATTACAGATTGAGTGCGACAATGCGTGAGTGGGTCGTGCAACGCATGCATTAATTGCGTTAAATATTTAACGTGATACATTTTTAAAAAATTAATTACCGCCGTTATCGGGATAAATTTGGTAACCCTACCTTAAGCCTAAACTAAAGACTCTGGATGAGTGTAACATATTATGTCTGTAACGTTAAATACAATTAGAAAAGTCGTGAAACTGAAAATAAGGAAAAACATTGCAATAAAATAATACACACTGGTTAAACTTGAGAGTAGCTGAGCTCTGTCATGACAGAACATCGCTTCAATGATATCTGGCACCATCTAGTGCCGTGAATGGGTATAACTTCTAGACCGCAAATAGAAGACGACCATCTGTTTTTCAGTCTTATATTCGGGCCAATATGGTATATCAAAATGCATGTATAGTTATAAGCTGCTGTTTTTTTCTGCCCAGATGGCTATATGCTTTTTCAGATCTCAATTTTAGATATTTTTGTCTGTTAGTCTATGCTCATACCGCATGTCAATTCCAATTACTTAGTCCATAGTCCATATGTGACATGTATGAACATTCCAATTCCCATCTTTTCACATTGGCCTCTTTCATATGTGGATATAAATCAGATATGTATCCAATGCTCCACTGCACTATGAACCAAAAAGGCTTAAACGCCTCTCCCTGGTGCAGGAACAAAAGTCTGCAGCACACTGGGCTGGCGTTATGCGAAAAATAAACGAAATAATGAACTCTTATCCGTACACATTTGAACTATACGCCATTAGCAAATGAAATATGTCGCCACTGTTCGAGAAAGCCGACAAGATATAGTGCAAAAATACCACGTGCTAGCAGACTTTTAAAAAAAAAAAAAAAAAAAAATGTTGGTTCCAGTAGCGTAAAATGCTCAAAAATTGCTACAAAAGCATGACTGCTGAAAGCTCCCGAAGAGACCATATTTGCTTCTATAAACACTGCAACGCGACAGTGTCGCGTACGTCTGTGCAATATGGACGACTACACAAAAATATCGGAATTAACAAAAAATCCGAATTGGGCATCACGCCCTGCGGTGTGAACATAGCGTTAGATTAACAGTTTAATTTCTAATTGCTAATGTGAAGAACGAACGATACACAGCTATTTACGCCACATAGTGTAATTACTCATTCATGCATTATGGCCATACAAGCGGGATTTGAGTGTGGATGGGCCTTGCACTCTTCCAAAGCTAAAATGTTTCGAGGTGATGTAAATTGTACCAAAATGGCGCCGCGACCGCGTCGTCGCCGAGCGATCACAGCTCTCGTTCGCACACTGCATCTTTTATGAGCCTTTGGGAATCGTCCATCTGTTGTTTTAAAACTGGACCGGCGCTCCCCTATTTCTGTCACGGTCAACTCGCGTATTATTTATGAGATGGTTTGTGCATGTTTTAATGTGAAGCGGCGGGCAAATGAGAAGACCTTCATTTTTCTTTAAATTGACAGCCATTTAAATGAAGGTGAACCAGTTGAAGGATGCTCTAAAATTGGTAATGAAGCTATTTAAACATGAGGAAGAGAATAATGGCATGGCTGTTTAAAGAAAACAGCTACATAAAATATCAATTTTGAATAGTTTGAACATGTACAGTATTCGCATTAGTCGGGTAACCATTGTAAAATGAATGAAGTTACTGTATGAATAATCAGCAAGCATATGCACGCCGGCATATCTTGCTCGTTACAGTTCCAGATTATTTGTACTGTGTGAATTTTTATAATGTTATTTTCTAGACAAAGAAGGCTGAAAGTGTACAAAGTTTTGTTTTCATTCAAATGTGGTTTACACAAAAGCACTCGTAACAACAACAAAGACTGAAGTTAAACTCGATGTTTTGCTGAAGTTTAGCCCGTTTATTTGCAATGATGTTCATTTTTGTCTTTGGTTGTAAAATAAATACCACGGTTTAAACTGATTTCGTGTGGTGTCCTATATTTTGGGAGTTTGGCTTAAAAAGAGCATATTTGAAGTACCAAGGGAAGAAATTTGTGTGAACTAAAGCAGCGTTTTTCAACCTTTTATGACCCACAGCACACTTTTTTCGTCAAAAAAAAATCCTAAGGCACGCCACCAGCAAAATTTGAAAAAAAAAAAAAGTGAAAATGAATTTCTGTAAAATATTATCAATAAAAAGTTGTGTACTGAATAGGATTCAAACAAACACAAACACATTTTATAATCATATTTTTACTCGGTGTGACACCTGGGCTTCTGTATTGGAGTAGGTATCACACCTAGGGGTGGGAACCTCTTAGTACCTCACGATACGATTTGCGATATAATGGTCAGGAAATCATTCTAGGTTGTTCTACAAAACAACAGAAAAACGAGCTATCTTCATCCATTTGCTGCAAGTTTATCTCTAGTAGTTGAACTGGGAGTGGCAGCAAATGAACCCCTACCACTTCAAACGGGCCCCTCCCGCTTCTATGGACATTAGAGGCACAAAATGCCAGGCAACGGCATAATTTTGGGCATTTTCAGGTAATTACCTGTTGGTTATTAGTCACTTCCTGTTGATTTGGGGGTGTTTTATTGGTCACTACCTGCTGATTTTGCGTGGCAGAACAGTAAGTAACCCCGAAATGAATATGCAGTGACTCAAACTCAACACGAAGTGAGCTGTAAATTCCCTAAAATGAACAGAAAGTGACCTGTAAATGCCCTGGAAATCGTAAAGAATGACTGATTGATCCAGTTTCGAATAACCGAATGTTCATTCGCCCCTCCCAGTGGAAATGGATTGGGCGTCAAGTGCCGTCAATGGCAGCTATAGAGACACTATTTGAAGATTTTGGTAGCAGTCTGTTGGTTCCTTTTTTTTTTTTTTTTTTTTTAAATCTCGATTCTGAGCATGTGCATATCTATAACCTTTTAAAATGCAGAGTATCACAATATATGACCATTTTGATATTTTGTCACACCCCTAATCACACCATCCCTGTTGAAAGCTAATCATGCTGGCGTAAATTCCAGTGAAAGACAGCTTTTGCTTACTGCCTTACACCAGACACTCTCTGACTGTTTCCTTTTGACCACAATTCAGTTAATTTTATCCAGTTCTGAGTTAACCTCTTTCATTTTAAAATTCTTTACCGTCACTGTCATCGTTATAGTTTTGCTAACTCGCCACTACCGCTAGCCTAGGGTGACCAAACGTCCTCTTTTGCCCGGACATGTCCTACTTTCAGGTAGTATCCTCGTCATCCGGACGAGATTTATAAATTTATAAAAATGTCCGGTTTTTATGATTTTTCACAGGACCAATTTGAAGAGAATCCCTCCGGCCGCTGGGCGGCAGCAGTTGACATGGCTCCTACTAGAAGGGAGGGAAGGAGTACTTCTTGTTTTTGTTGGCAGTTTACCCCTATCATGAGGCATTACTGCAATCTACTGGGTTGACGATTTGGCCACAACGCCTGACCAGTTGTTAAGTTTTTTCATGATAAATATGTATATAATGGCAACTGTTGACTTCTGTCGGAGCTCTGACTGTAAAATCCCGTTTGGTGTCGCATCGTTACGCTGCCGATGATTGTAAACTTTTATAGCAAAGTTTGATTTTTGCCTCAGCTAACTATCAGTAAGCGAAACCACGCTAGGCATTATGGGAAATTTCGTTTTGAACTGCTACGTTTGGAAACATGCTGGTTGAATAGTTTGTCAGTTTTTTTCGGTTATAGTTTGTGTGCAATCTAGAGCATTGAATGGGAATAACAATTTGTCAATGACAATTGTCGTTATAGTAATTTATAAAAAAATTTTAGTTGGCACATAGCCTACTGTGTGTATGTGTATTGACTGGACTACATTTCCATGGGTCTGCATTATATATACATAGTATATATATATATATATATATATATATATATATATATATATATATATATATATATATTTTTTTTCCAAAATGCATTTTTCCATCCAGAGTGAGGGGGCACACTTTAAATATATTAAAGTGATATAGCCATCTTTGAGTGAACTATGGTCACCCTACGCTAGCCCCAACACCGCTCTTACCTCATATGCATCACTAAATAAGGTACTTAGCTACAGTAGGGCAAATAAGTATTTAGTCAACCACTAATTGTGCAAGTTCTCCCACTTGAAAATATTATAGAGGCCTGTAATTGTCAACATGGGTAAACTTCAACCATGAAAGGCAGAATGTGGAAAAAAAGAAAAAAAAGAAAATCACATTGATTTTTAAAGAATTTATTTGCAAATCATGGTGGAAAATAAGTATTTGGTCAATACCAAAAGTTCATCTCAACACTTTGTTATGTACCCTTTGTTGGCAATGACGGAGGCCAAACGTTTTCTGTAACTCTTCACAAGCTTTTCACACACAGTTGCTGGTATTTTGGCCCATTCCTCCATGCAGATCTCCTCTAGAGCAGTGATGTTTTGGGGCTGTCGTTGAGCAACACGGACTTTTAACTCCCTCCACAGATTTTCTATGGGGTTGAGATCTAGAGACTGGCTAGGCCACTCCAGGACCTTGAAATGCTTCTTACGAAGCCACTCCTTTGTTGCCCTGGCTGTGTGTTTGGGATCATTGTCATGCTGAAAGACCCAGCCACGTCTCATCTTCAATGCCCTTGCTGATGAAAGGAGATTTTCACTCAAAATCTCTCGATACATGGCCCCATTCATTATTTCCTTTACACAGATCAATTGTCCTGGTCTCTTTGCAGAAAAACAGCCCCAAAGCATGATGTTTCCACCCCCATGCTTCACAGTGGGTATGGTGTTCTTCGGATGCAATTCAGTATTCTTTCTCCTCCAAACACGAGAACCTGTGTGTCTACCAAAAAGTTCTATTTTGGTGTCATCTGACCATAACACATTCTCCCAGTCCTCTTCTGGATCATCCAAATGCTGTCTAGCGAACCGCAGATGGGCCTGGACGTGTACTTTCTTCAGCAGGGGGGCACGTCTGGCAGTGCAGGATTTGAGTCCCTGGCGGCCCATTGTGTTACTGATAGAAGCCTTTGTTACTGTGGTCCCAGCTCTCTGTAGGTCATTCACTAGGTCCCCCCCGTGTGGTTCTGGGATTTCTGCTCACCATTCTTGTTATTATTTTGACGCCACGGGGCGAGATCTTACATGGAGCCCCAGATCGAGGGAGATTATCAGTGGTCTTGTATGTCTTCCATTTTCTAATAATTGCTCCCACAGTTGATTTCTTTACATCAAGCGTTTTACCTATTTCAGATTGTCTTCCCAGTCTGGTGCAGGTCTACAATTTTGTCTCTGGTGTCTTTCGACAGCTCTTTGGTCTTGGCCATAGCGTAGTTTGGAGTGTGACTGACTGAGGTTGCGGACAGGTGTCTTTTATACCGATAATGAGTTAAAACAAGTGCCATTAATACAGGTAATGAGTGGAGCCTCGTTAGAAGAAGTTAGACCTCTTTGGCAGCCAGAAATCTTGCTTGTTTGTAGGTGACCAAATACTTATTGTTAGAGGCAGGAATTTGAGCACTATTTGTATTGGTGTGCAAAGGGTTAATGAGTGTGTGTGCGTGGGGTGGGTGTGTCACTGTCACTCTGTCACCTGATTAATACCACCTGTGACTACCTGGGAAAGTTTGATTGAGGTAGAAAGAGAGGAGGCAGGGTGCCAATTTTCTGTTGACCGCAAACGCCAGCTTTCCATACGCAGCATTTCATCTGGTATTCCATCCGATCGTATTAGATTCGCCCTATACGCTCATATTTGATAGTTTATGTTCGGTTCACTTTAAGTTTTACACGATCACGGTGACGGTGCACACTATTGCAATACAGCGTATACAAACGTGTCACCAGTTCAGCTTTAGCGGACAGGAAAGTGACAAAAACAGTTGTAATGTGATCAAAGTTTATTATACACGCGATCATATTAAGAAATTAGGCAAATGAAAGCCATCGGACGACCGACCCAGCCTCACCGAGTCGTCGTGGATCCAGCGCGTCAGACAGAGCACCGATCTCCCCTCTATGTGAGTAATTGGACACTCACACAATACTTATTTTCCACTCTAATTTGGTAATTAATTCTTTAAAAATCAAACAATGTGATTTGTTTTTTTTTTCCACATTCTGTCTCTCATGGTTGAGGTTTACCCATGTTGACAATTACAGGCCTCGCTAATCTTTTCAAGTAGGAGAACTTGCACAATTGGGGGTTGACTAAATACTTATTTGCCCCACTGTATCTTTTGACACCTACTGATATGGAAGAGTATTGTATGAGCACAGACACAAGATTTCGCGGCATCATTTTCCCAAAACATTCACATCAATAAGGCAAAAGTAGATGATTTTTCACGGCACACCACACTACGCCACGGTACAGTCGTGTGCCGCGGCACGGTGGTTGAAAAACTGATGTAAAGGACTTGACGGCAATTCAAAAATGGTTTTCATGAAGTTTGATTTGCTCTAAAGACCAGATGACGTACCATGTGGATTATATTTGAATTATGCTTAATCCAAATTTTAAAATGTACTCTAGCTGAATATTGGTTTGATTTAAAAAGATGAAATATTAAGTAGCAGTGGAGGAAAAGAGGGAATATTAATCAAAATTTAGACATTTCTACATAACTTTTTTTATGCTAGACTGCTATCAGATGTCTGCTGTTCTTTTTAATATTGCATGGTATTAAAGACCTGATTGACTTTTGTTTTGCATTTCAGAGCCCCAAATCTGTACATGTGTTTATATAGCAATATAATCCCTTTATAGTGGTGGGGTGTGTAGATAAAATAGAACTGTGTGTCTCGGGGGGGGGTGGGGGGGGGGGTTAGCTTGCGAGTTGCGACACTCGGCTTTGCAGTCAGGCACCTGATGATAAAAAAGAAGACGCCATGGCACATTTCCACCGAGGGCATTTAACTTGACACCATCCCGCCCCACGCTGCTTTCGAAGACTCGCCTCGGGCGTCTTCGCTCGCGGGAACAATGAAGCTTGCGGTTCTTCTCCAACAAAATGCCCCCCCAGCGCTGCCCTTTTTCTCAAAACTTGGCTCTGAAGCCCTTTTTGGGGTGCTGAGAAATCCTCCCTTTTTAGGCCTTGCGGTAGTTAGAACGAGGTATCATTTTTCTGAGAGTCCACTTAAAAACATTGAGTCAAATAAGTCGTACTTTTACACAGTAATAAAACAAAATTTATGGGGGTTCAAGTATATTTAATGTGGTGTTGATAATTGAGCAGAGGTGGGTAGTAACCCGTTACATTTAATCTGTTACATTTACTTGAGTAACTTATGGGAAGACAATCTCAATGGCCTACAGTGCTGGCCAAAAGTATTGGCACCCCTACAATTCTGTCAGATAATGCTCAGTTTCTCCCAGAAAATGATTGCAATTACAAATGCTTTCGTAGTAATATCTTCATTTATTTTGCTTGCAATGAAAAAACATGAAAGAGAATGAAATTTTTTTTTAATCATAATCATTTTACACAAAACTCCAAAAATGGTCCGGACAAAAGTTTTGGCACCCTTTGAAAAATCATCTGATGCTTCTCTAATTTGTGTAATTAAAAGCACTTGTTACTTTACCTGTGGCACATAATAGGTGGTGGCAATAACTAAATCACACTTGCAGCCAGTTAAAATGGATTCAAGTTGACTCAACCTCTGTCCTATGTCCTTTTGTGTACCACATTGAGCATGGAGAAAAGAAAAAAGACCAAAGAACAGTTCGACGACTTGAGAAGCAAAATTTTGAGGTAGCATGGACAATCTCAATGCTACAAATCAATCTCCAAAGACCTGAATGTTCCTGTGTCTACCGTGCGCAGTGTCATCAATAAGTGTAAAGCCCATGGCACTGTGACTAACCTCCCTAGCGTGGACGGAAAAGAAAAATTGACAAGAGATTTCAACGAAAGATTGAGCGAATGGTGGATAAAGAGCCTTGACTATTATCCAAACAAGTTGAAGCTGTCATGCAGTCCGAGGGTACAACTGTGTCAACCTGTACTATCCATCGGCGTCTTAATGAAAAGGGATTATATGGTAGGATACCCAGGAAGACCCCACTTCTGACCCAGAGACATAAAAAAAAAAGCCAGGCTGCAGTGTGCTGAAACTTACCTGATAAAGCCAAAAACGTTTTGGAAGAATGTTCTCTGGTCAGATGAGACAAAAGTAGAGCTTTTTGGGAAAAGGCATCAACATAGTTTACAGGGGAAAAAACGAGGCCTTCAAAGAAAAGAACACCATCCACACAGTCAAATATGGCGGAGGTTCCCTGATGTTTTGGGGTTGTTTTGCTACCTCTGGAACTGGACTGCTTGACCGTGTGCATGGCATTATGAAGTCTGAAGACTACCAACAAATTTTGCAGCATAATGTAGGGCGTAGTGTGAGAAAGCTGGGTCTTCCTCAGAAATCATGGGTTTTCCAGGAGGACAATGACCCAAAACACACTTCGAAAAGCACTAGAAAATGGTTTGAGAAAAAGCACTGGAGACTTCTTAAGTAGCCAGCAATGAGTCCAGACCTGAATCCCATAGAACACCTGTGGAGAGATCTGAAAATAAGTTTTGAGAAGGCACCATTCAAATCTGAGACCTGGAGCAGTTAGCCAAAGAAGAATGGTCTAAAATTCCAGCAGAGTATTGTAAAAAACATTGATGGATACCGGAAGTAGTGGTTCGCAGTTATTTTGTCTAAACGTTGTGCTACCAAGTATTAGGCTGAGGGTGCCAATACTTTTGTCCGGCCCGTTTTTAGAGTTTTGTGTAAAATGATAATGATTTAAAAATTTTTCATTCTCTTTTGTGTTTTTTCATTGCAAGCAAAATAAATGAAGATATTATTACCAAAGCATTTGTAATTGCAATCATTTTCTGTGAGAAATTAAGCATAATCTGACATAATTGCACGGGTGCCAATACTTTTGGCCAGGACTGTATATAACAACTCGGTATATAATGCAAATAAGGTTGCCTAAAAGTTAGTGGGGACAATTTGAGCATCCTGAAAAGTTGGTAGTGTAATCTCATCAACGGCGTAGGTTTGGTCTCAACAGTGGTAGGGACGCTATAACTGCATAACCTGCATGTTTTTTTTTTGTTTTGTCTTTTTTTGGGGGGGGGGGTTTAAAAAAAAAAAAGTGCATTGGCAGCAAATACGTTTTTTTCAATGATAAGAGATAGAAAATGCACTTTAATTAGGGAATAAATGCACAAAATGCACAGTGGGATTAACGTTTACAGTAGAGAAAGTACAGGAAGTTTTACAGGTTAGCAAGTTCACACGGTTTAATGTTATGCTAACTCTGATGCAGGTCGGACATTCAGTTGCAAAATTAGTGGTGTGTTTCCCACCTTCACAACATTGACATTTTTTACATTACTTAAAATGGCTGCTGCTGGCCGAAAAAAAACCTTCTAATATCCCTCCTCTTCAAAGGGGGCGGAGGAGGCGGCATGTCGATATGTATTAATTTTGGGATTGTGTAAATGTGGGGTTTCCAGTCATCAGCCAATCAAACGTGCGTTTGAAGGGGAAAAAAATGGACCAGCACATTCAGCAAGTGAAAGGGGGTAAATGTAAGTCTGAACATAATGTAGGGTCAATTCTATCCTTACAACCTATGGGAAGACAATCTAAATTACCTATATAACTGAACTCATTATATAATGCAAATAAGGTTGCTTAAAAGTTGGTGGGGACAATTTGAGCATCCTTAAAAGTTGGTGGTGTTATGTCCCTACCGTCCCTATGCAAACCTACGCCATTGATCAAACACGATAATATATTAAATGGAAAATATATTAAATTTGTAGAGCATTATTTTTTTGTGTGTGTTTTCAGGGAATACCAGTGTTGCGTGATAACGTTACCCCTTCGAAATTCTCAAGTTGTCTGCAAACGTGACAGACTCATTTCTTATTTGACAGCAACACACTGAAAGTGAAGTCGCAGGTTTTCGAAATCACCCAGGACGATTCACTCGTCCGTGTCGGTCCCCCGCCGAGCTGCACCGGCATCCCTCAACTGTCAGCGCCGCTTGTTGTTTTTGTTAAGATACCTTACGACATCACGCATCGAGACTCTTGAACAAACGCCGATTCTTTGGAGAGTAATGACACCTGCCTAGGCGGTCTTTCCCGATTCATCACAGACTGAGTGGGAAATGTGTATATCGGTGCTGATGATGAATGATCATGTCTTTATATTGTCTTCTAAAAGTCCAACATCCACCTGGACTATGTAGACTTCTGAATGTTCAATTGTATTGTGTGTGTGTTGTTCCTGGCTGTAATGTTGGAAAAATAAGAAGTGTCATTAGGCGTCACATGAAAAGTAGATTGTGCATGTCTCCGGTTGACCACAACGCAGACGGTGACATCACCCACCCGGAGACACTGTGATAGAAAATAAATAGGTTACAACTGTCGTTGCTGCCATTTCCTCATTATTCCCGACTATTCCTGGTTGTGATTGGGGGGGATGTCAAAGGAGTCTCATCCGGCAGCCTCGGCGGACAGTGTGACGAGCCTCATTCACGTGTGGTCCAAATGCTTTGCATGAGAATGGGCCGCCAAACTCTGGCAAAGTGACACTCGGCCGACAAGCCATCAGCAGGCGGCTGTCATATTAGGCGGCTAAATTCAGGTGACACCCATCCGGCGGCCTCACCCGGGCCGACCTGACACCGCTTCATGTTCCCCGCTGTCTTTTTCTGAGGGGCTTTGTTAGTGAGGGTGGGAGCGTAGTGGAGAGAGAGGGGGGGCTTGCTTTTAATCAGCGTGACGAAGCCTTCCCGGCGTGCACACATACACGTGGGAGCGGGCATATGCTGAGGGCAGTGGGCCGGCCGGCGTGCCATCATTAGTCCGAGCCGACGCGGCGAGCTCCTGACACATGTCGACGGGAGTTTTCAGTCGACCTCCGCCAGGAGCATCCGAATTATGCAGAAAGGCGGCGGTGCAGCGCTACTGTCACCGGCCGGGAAGAAGACACAGTGAAGAACAGAGACTGAGGGAATTTTGTAGGGGTCTCCTTTTTTTACAGTGATCTCCTAGTAGTTTACATTGGAAAAATCTCCCAACATGCCAAACAAAAAAGGCAGTGAACCTCTGGCTTGGTCGTCTATTGCCATCAATTGCACAGAAATTTAGTTTAGTGCTGCAACGATTAATCGATTAACTCGAGTATTCAATTAGAAAAAAAGATTCGAATTAAAATTTTGCTGATTCGAATATTCGTTTAATTAAAGTGGTGTTGTAAAGGTGTGTTTTAAAGTAGTTTGAAAGTTTGCATTTAGTTTTTGATTTGGTTGGGTACAAAGCCCTCTAGTCTACCTCATTTCATATGGCTGAATCCATCTGCTCCCTGTTAAGACCAACATAAGCTGTTTTTGTTTGAGCTAATGTTTAATGCATTCGTAATTTAGTTTATAGGTATATTTAGCCATTTTCTTGAGGGAATATGTGTCTGAACCATTTAGGAGCATTGTAAAAAAAAAAAAAATTTTTTAATTAGCATTTTATAGCATTTAAGCTAGCGGACTTTTGTTAAGTTAGTAAGTTGTTAGTTAGCCAACTGTTCTTTTGTTGTAAATAGATCCTCATTTATTATTTTTTTCAATACCGTTTGAGGCTCAGCTCAAGTATTTTAATTTTTTATGTTCCTTATCCGATTACTCGATTAGTTGAACTAAATAGTTAATCGATTAATCAACTACTAAAATAATCAATAGCTGCAGCCCTAATATGGTTGTCAATGTCCGTTAACACATTTATCGTTTAAGAACTACAAGTCTCTCTATCCGTGGATCACTTTAACAGAAAGAATGTTAATGCCATTTGTGGATTTATTGTTACAATAAACAAATACAGTATGTTGTATGTATATATCCGTCGTGTGTCTTAGCTTTCCATTCCAACAATATTTACAGAAAAATATGGCATATTTCCGCAAACACCATGAAAAGTGGGGGAATACAGTGAAAAAAATCAATGTATTCCCTCGTTTTTCGCCATATTCGCGGTTTTTACGAAAAATGCGAAAAACGCGAACTCCGTGAAAAGTGGAATACAGTGAAAAACAAATCGCGGTATTCCCTTGTTTTTCGCTGTGTTCGCGGTTTTTACAAAAAAACGCAAAAAACGCAAACGCCGTGAAAAGTGGGGGAATAGTGAATTTTTTTCGCTGTATTCCCTTGTTTTTCGCGATGTTCACGATTTTTTACAAAAAATGCGAAAACCGCGAACTCCATGAAAAGTGGGGGAATACAGTGAAGAAAAATCGCTGTATTCCCTCGTTTTTCGCCATATTCGCGGTTTTTACGAAAAATGCGAAAAACGCGAAATCCGTGAAAAGTGGGGGAATACAGTGGGGCGGAAAATCGCGGTATTCCCTCGTTTTTCGCTGTGTTCGCGGTTTTTACAAAAAACACAAAAACCGCAAACGCCGTGAAAAGTGGGGGAGTACCGTGAATTTTTTCGCTGTATTCCCTCGTTTTCCGCGGTGTTCACGATTTTTACAAAAAATGCGAAAACCGCGAACGCCACTTAAAGTGGGGGAATACAGTGGAAAAAAATCGCTATTTTGACTCATTTTTCGCTGTTTTTGCAGTTTTTACGAAAACCGCGAACACCAAAGAAAAGCCAGGGATTGCAGTGCAAATTTTTTTGCTGTATTCCCTCATTTTTCGCGGTTTTCACATTTTTTACGAAAACCCGCAAACGCCGCGAAAAGCGGGGGAATTCAGTGGGGAAAAAAATCGATGTATTCCCTCGTACGCGATTTTTGCGAAAACCACGAACAGCGCTAGCTATTTTGGTGCCCTAGGCATAAATGCTTTGTGGTGCCCCCCATCCACCAATACAAGACAAAACATTCAGGGATTATACGGTGAAATATTGTTTTGAACCACGGTACAAACATTTTCTGAATTAATTATAGTATTATGCAGGCCCATATTTAAAACACAGATACATGAAAACTTTAATATTATACCTTTATAGACATGGACTGATAGGGCACTATATAAACATTCAGGACATAATGTGGAAACAATGAATATGAAAGGGGAAATCTACATAGCTTTAAGATTTTTTTTTTTTCTAATTAGTTTCACCAGTAGATGTAGCTCTTGGCCTCTGAACCTCTCGAAAATGACTACGACTTCTTACTAATGGAAACATTTCCAAAGGTAGACTGACGAGAGGGCCGCACAGGAGATTCTTTTTTTGTGTAAATAATGAGCCTATGTTACTTATATTTGTATTACTTGCATTTATCAGTTATAAGTTTTATTTTAAATACTATATATTGTTGTTATTATTACAATTACTATTTTTTACAAACTTGATTTTTTTTTTTTGTGCCCCTTCAGGCAGAGTTGGTGCGTGTTATGCGTATGCGGAGCGCCGTGTCTGACCGCGAATGACGCGAAAAGCGGGGAATAACAGCAAATTGTTTTCCGCTCTATTTCCTCGTTCTTCAAGGTGTTTACGGTTTTGACGAAAAACGCGAAAACTGCAAACACCGCGAAAAGTGGGGGAATATAGTGAAATGTTTTCGCTCTCTTCCCTCGTTTTTCGTGGCATTCGTGGTTTATGTGGGGTTTTTTTGTTTGTTTGTTTTGTTTTTTTTTTATACATAAAACGCGGACCAAAACCACATTCGGCCAAGCGAATACCAAAAAAAAAATAAAAATTGAATTCCGATGAGGAAAAAAAATACATAGATAAAGCATTATTTGTCCAAAGAGCATGAGTGCCTTCTGGTGGAGAAAATAGTTCCTGGTTTGAATCATGAAGAGTTCCTCCATAGTTACTATTTTGAAATTAAAAGGATCATATCCCCGGTTTTCCATGGTCAATCGGTGCCAAATAAAAACTGGGAGAGAGGTTAAAATCCGCACTTTCGAGTCATGTTGAGGGCAGCGCTCTATGGCAAATACTTCATTTTTTTTTACGGCGCTTTAAAAGACACCACATGATTGAACAGGCTGGCACGAAGATAGAACGGCAAGCTTGCGTCTGATTGGTATTATGGAGTCATGTGATTATTATTGAGCTACTTGCTACTACTACAGCTACTTGGCGTCGCTGGCCAAAAAAATAATAAATCTAATATGTAGAATAAATAGGAAAAATGTAACGAGTCTTGTGTAGCCCAAAGTAGCTTTTCCTTCACAAATCTACTAAAGTAAAAAGTATAGTTGAGTAAAACTACTCTTAGAAGTAAATTTTTCTCAAAAAGTTACTCAAGTAAATGTAACGAAGTACATGTAACGTGTTACTACCCACCTCTGCAAGTGAATAAATGGAAATATATATCTACACTCACACAATCGTTTTGAAAAGATGAGCTACCATCACTCGGATTTTAATAAATATATATGACTATCATGATATAACTGACATCTGTTTTAATTCCCAGCTATTCAGCAGTTGCAAACGTGACGGTGGGGCAATGTGAAGGGAAACCTGGATCACCTCTAATCATCACTGGTTGTGAACTTGATGCTCTTCGACACCCTCGCATCTTTCCCCGTCCAGAGCCGCCCGACCCTAACGTGTGTCAAGCATCCACTTTCAGCCGCCGTAATTGAGCGGGCTTCCCCCGTTTCTACTTTTAGCGGACTTCGAGAGAGACGTGACAGGAACCAGGGAAAATAAGGATGCCTTCCCGCCACTCATCGAAAAGCCTTTTGACAATCATAGGCTGTCATCGCGTCCTGATCAGGCCTGTCAACACGCACACACACGGCCAACTGTCATATTTCGACTTGTGTTATTTATGTACGCATCACAGCAACACATGCAAACGCGTCAGACGTGTCGGGAACCCTAAAAATATAACACGCTGGCTGACACTGTGTAGTCTCCACGGAGGAAAAACAGGATTTTAAACCCCTCGGTTGTCACAATTCGGAATTTATTAGGATCCAATCTGTATTAACTTGACTGCTACTCAGGTTAAACGCATTTGCTCTTACTGTCATTTGTTAAGTCACTTTTTCCACTTTTCCACCCCCCCAGATTGGACGTCTATAGCCGTCAACGGCAGCTACCATAGCGTAATTGTTGACATCGACTCCACATACTGTAAGTACTCAACCCACAACCCATTCCCATCCCACTCAGACGTCACTTTTTGTTGTTTTTCCGCGCGATTATTAAGCGACCAATTAAAAAATAAAGAATTCAAAGGAATATGGAAATGTCGTTTGGCCGATAACGGCGCCCCTCAAAGCGTTTTTAGTCCTAACTGCAATTTTCTCTGATCCACCGTGACAAACAAACATAAGCGATAATCCTATTAAAGCTATTTTTATGTTTGTTTGTTTGTTTTTAATGCTACGGTTTTTGTTTCCCTTTTCCGCTCTCTTAAAGTTGTTGTTGTTTTTGGGGTGATTTCTCAAATCAATTTTCAGTGACTTCTGACTCAAAGCTGGCATTGTTGTGATGCTTGTCGCTAGGTAGCTTAGCATCATCGTCGTTGGTGATGGAAGTATCAGGAGGCACAGCCGCTTGGGGGGAGGGGGGGTTGGGGGTAAGAGGGTGTAAACGGGCAGACAACTTGCAATGAAATGTCATTGGAACAAACAATTGCAAAAAAAACCCTTCAATTATAATGTTGACATTACGATATAAAAATTCTATATAAAGTGGTATGAAAAAGTATCTGAACCTATTGGCATTTCTCACATCACATTTTTGCATAAAATCACTATCAAATGTGATGTGATCTTTGTCAAAATCACAGATAAAAAAAAAACAGTGTCCGCTTTAACTAAACCTATAAATGTTTGGGTGGTTTTTCATATTTTAATGAGGATAGCGTGAAAACAATGATGGAAGGGGGGAAATAAACAATAACAATAAAAAGGTAGGATTGTTCCGATCATGTTTTTTTGCTCCCGATCCGATCCCGATCGTTTTAGTTTGAGTATCTGCTGATCCCGATATTTCCCGATCCGATTGCTTGTTTTTGCTCCCGATTCAATTCCAATCATTCCCGATAATTTTTCCCGATCATATACATTTTGGATTAAGAAAAAAATGAATAAAACTCGGACGAATATATACATTCAACATACAGTACAAAAGTACTGTATTTTTCTATTACGAAAATAAATCCTCACGATGGCATTTACATTATTAACATTCTTTCTGTGAGAGGGATCCACGGATAGAAAGACTTGTGACTTTGTATATTGTGACTAAATATTGCCATCTAGTGTATTTGTTGAGCTTTTAGTAAATGATACTGTAGCCATGCCCAAATGCATGATGAGAAGTGGAATCATGACTGTGCGTAGTGCTACCAATAAATATATCTTCTCTGCGTTGGGAAATAACATAAGGTGTTAGGAAAAAGATCAATTGCTACCTTGCTTCCCCACATTGCTTCCTATGATAATTCTAATCGTAGGGAGAGGGATTGTAAGGCTTTAGCCAATTAAAAAAAAGACTCCAAAGGCTGCCAAAATTCAATTTTACGCTGCCGTTTATCTCTCTTTATAGGTAAAACGGCACCATTACAGATTGAGCGCGACAATGCGTGAGTGGGTCGTGCAGTGCATGCATTAATTGCGTTAAATATTTTAACGTGATACATTTTTTTAAAAATTACTTACCGCCGTTATCGGGATAAATTTGATAACCCTACCTTAAGCCTAAACAAAAGACTCTGGATGAGTGTAACATTATGTCTGTAACGTTAAATACAATTAGAAAACAATTTAATTAAAAAACATATATATATTAAAAAAGGCATGGCAGATATTTTTGTGCCGACTCCGATACTTTGAAAATGACGTGATCGGACACGTCGGACATCTCTAATAAAAATTAAAGTAAAAGTACAGTAAAAAAAAAAAAAAAAAAAAATGAAGTGAACCCTCTGCCTAAGGAGACTCAAACAGCAATTGAAACCAATTTTTACCAAACAACTTAAGTCAGGTGTGTGTCCAATCACTGACGAGTGGTTTAAAGCTGCCCTGCCCACTATAAAACACACACCTAGTAAGAATTGTATTGTCTGATGTGCATCATGGCCCGGTCAAAAGAGCTGTCTGAAGACCTGCGATCAAGGATTGTTGATTTGTATAAAGCTAGGAAAAGATACAAAACCACCTCTTAAAGTCTGGATGTTCATCAATCGACAGCCAGAGAAGTTGTCTACAAATGGAAAGAGTTTAGCACTGTTGCCTCTCTCCCAAGGAGTGGTCGTCCACCAAATATGGCGCCAAAAGTTTAGCGCAGAATACTCAGAGAGGTAAAAAGAACCCTAGAGTGTCTGCTAAAAGACTTACAGAAATCACACAAAATATTGAAATGTGATGGTTCACTTACTTATTTTTCCCCCTTTCTGTCATTGTTTGCATACTATCCTCATGAAAATATGAAAACCTACGAATGTTTGGGTGGTTTAAGTTAAAGCAGACATTGCTTTTTCATCTGTGTGATTTTGACAAAGATCATTTGATGGTGATTTTCTTGCAGGAATGTGAGTGTAACCCAATGGATAATTGAGTAAATATTTTCAATTGAATAACTTGATGGAATTTAATATTTTTAATTTTATATTTGAATTTCAATTATTTTAGTTTAAAAATGATCTAATTCACAAAATGTGAATTATAGATGAAACGGGTCTCCACCCCTCTGCTGGAGCACAGGGCCAGTGGAAAATTACCTGCAACGCGATGAGACCGACCCTTTTTTTCAATTGACCGCATTGAAAGCTGCTCCAGCAGAGAGGTTCTGCATAGGAGAGCCACTGAACGAATTTATTCAATATTTTATGGTTAAAATCCCTCCAAAAAGCGAGTTACTCTTTTGTAGCACTTCCTTATCAGCGTGGGCTGAGTTGGAGACTGTGTGTGTGTGTGAGGCAAAAGTGCAGTTTACTCGTCCTTGGTAAGTTTAGCCTATCGAGCTAATCGGCGCTAACGCTAGCATTAGCTGGCCAGTATGGCCGGAAATAAGAATTTGTCGACTCATTGTTGACTAAAGGTAGTAAAATAATTGTCATCCTATACGTTGACGAATAGAGAAGGGAGTGGAACCGGAGTTCCTTGAGCCTGGAGTTTGTGAAGCTCTTTGAAAGCATCTTGGTGAGTTACTTCAAATGTGCTAACTACAGTCAAGTGCAAAAATGTAGTCACAGCAGTTGAACCATATGCACTCCAATTGTCTGTGATACTAAATTGTTGACAATGGCAACATTTATTTTTCTTATCAATGTACTTTTTGTATTTGTTTAAATGAGAACAGACTCAACTCAATTATTAAATTGAGTTGAGCTGCAGTTAATGTTGTTAAAAATAACTTTGGTTGGGAATTAGAAAAATAATTAGATTTTAATAGCCTTGTTTTATACAGGCTAGGTTTTTTGATGACCTTTGAATTACACTGGATTTGGATTCTGGATTCTCCCTGAAGAGGGGGATGGCGAGCTAACCCTTGATTGACGGACCTGACTGCTTGCTTTTCCCAAGGAGCACAATCTTCACTTCCTACCTCTCCAGTGTGGTAGGATTGCGAACTGCTTCTGCAGTGGATAGGATAAAAAACTGAACAGTGCACTTTTATTTTCATATAAATTGGGACACTCTTCACTTATTTTGAAGGGACACTTTAATTTATTAATTTTTCTGGCACCAATCTGAACTGTTATACATTAGAGAGCCGGCTCTAATTGGCGGTCATTGTGAATATATATTGTAAATATTAGTACATAGTTTTCTCTTTTAATTATAATTTTGAATTTTAACCCTTTCGTGGCTTCAGTTGTTTATTGTGTGCTAAATTTCTTCTTGTTACACCAAAATTTTCCTTCAAGAAACGAACCTAAGCGCACGTGCCCAATTGTAAAAATTCCTGTATACTCTACAGAGGTTACATGAGAAATTCCAAAAGGTTCAGATACTTTTTCATACCACTGTATTTATTTACAGTATACAAAGTGGGGGAAATCAAAACATTGACTAAAATATGTAAAACTTGATCATTTTCATCTAATAGGAGAAGAAAGTTGAGCTCGTAAGGTCAGAATTCGACAAGATAAACTCAAAGATATTGATAAAAGTCAAATAAAATTGACCGTAGGTATGAGTGTGTGCATGAATGGTTGTATGTCTCCTTGTGCCCTGCGATTGGCTGGAAACCAGTTAAGGGTGTACCCTGCCAACTGCCCGTAGTTAGCTGGGATAGGCTCCAGCACCTCCGTGACCCTCGCGAGGAATGAATGAATAAAAGATAAATTTTAAAATATAATTTTCTGAACTAAAAGTTGTCATCCAAAAAAAAAAAAGAATAAAGGTTGTTTAGGGGATGGGGGGGTTGGGACACAGGTCAAAAATAGATTATTTGTAGAGCTGTGGACACGAAGCCGCAGGGTTCAACATGGAAGGAAAAAGTAGTAGCTTATAGTTGGGAAAAAATGTTATGCATGGGAGGTAAAATTCAGAATTTTCTAAAAATGACTGATTCCAGGAACTTTTCTCAGTTCTACTTTTAATATCATGGGACATGTAATCCAACCAAAGTATTTGGTTTTTCCATCTGTTTGACACTGAGGTCATTGTGCTTGTGGTGTCAGACGGATGGACACAAAGCCAACTTCACTGAAAGAGAGACTTAAAATAACATTTTTGCGACCGTTAAGCCTTCTGAAAAAGTTGCACTTGAGCCGCGAGTGTCAACGGAACTCTGGCATGACGACGACACCTTCATTTCCCGACTAATACCTGAACTAAATACCCCAGCTCACGCCCTTTAATCGCCGAATAACGGCCTCGAGAGGTTGGGGGTAATAAAAAGTGACAATTAAAGGATCCTCACCTTCGCCTGCGGTGTTGAAGAAAAGTCTACTTGTAATTATTGTGGAAGTGTTTGTTGGAATCTTAGCCGACAAATCCTCGAACCCCCGACGACAGAAGACGCCGAGACCCCTTTCATCTCGGGGGGTAATGCACTGACAAGCTTCGGCGACGCACCTTTCATTGGGAATGTTTTAATGTCTCGTCACGCTCCGCGCGCCCTCAGCTTCCCGCCGAGGCGACGTCGCTCGTATTACGGCGACTTCAAGCAACTTCTGAAGAACAGCGGTCCAACTTTAATCATGACTTCATTTACTAAAGCGCTTGAATGGTGGAAATTCAAATTTTAAAGCACTCTGATGAACAATAGCTGCCATTAGACGTCCAAACAATTTGAACTGGGATCACCTAATTGCTGCCAGCCATTCCCTGTTCAATTGAGTTGGACGTCTAGCACCCCCAATGCTATTTTTAGACCGTGACGTCGCATCGTAAAGCAGAAGTTGGACATTATAGACTAAGGGTGTAGGTTTGCATAGGGACGGTAGGGACATAACACTCGCAACTTGTCAGGATGCTCAAATTGTCCCCACCAACTTTTAAGCATCTTTATTTGCATTTTATAATGAGTTCAGTTACAGTGGGCCAAATAAGTATTTAGTCAACCACTAATTGTGCAAGTTCTCCCACTTGAAAATATTAGAGAGGCCTGTAATTGTCAACATGGGTAAACCTCAACCATGGGAGACAATGTGGGAAAAAAAAAACAGAAAATCACATTGTTTGATTTTTAAAGAATTTGTTTGCAATTCATGGTGGAAGTAAGTATTTGGTCAATACCAAAAGTTCATCTCAATACTTTGTTTTATACCCTTTGTTGGCAATAACGGAGGCCAAACGTTTTCGGTAACTCTTCACAAGCTTTTCACACACTGTTGCTGGTATTTTGGCCCATTCCTCCATGCAGATCTCCTCTAGAGTGATGTTTTGGGGCTGTCGTTGAGCAACACGGACTTTCAACTCCATCCACAGATTTTCTATGGGGTTGAGATCTGGAGACTGGCTAGGCCACTCCAGGACCTTGATATGCTTCTTACGAAGCCATTCCCTTGTTGCAGTGGCTGTGTGTTTGGGATCATTGTTATGCTGAAAGACCCAGCCACGTCTCATCTTCAATGCCCTTGCTGATGGAAGGAGATTTTCGCTCAAAATCTCTCAATAAATGGCCCCATTCATTCTTTCCTTTACACAGATCAGTCGTCCTGGTCCCTTTGCAGAAAAATAGCCACAAAGCATGAGGTTTCCACCCCCATGCTTCACAGTGGGTATGGTGTTCTTCGGATGCAATTCAGTTTTCATTCTCCTCCAAACATGAGAACCTGTGTTTCTACCAAAATGTTCTATTTTGGTTTCATCTGACCATAACACATTCTCCCAGTTCTCTTCTGGCTCATCCAAATGAACTCTAGCGAACCACAGACGGGCCTGGACGTGTACTGGCTTCAGCAGGGGGACACGTCTGGCAGTGCAGGATTTGAATCCCTGGCGGCGCATTGTGTTACTGATAGTAGCCTTTGTTACTGTGGTCCCAGCTATCTGTAGGTCATTCACTAGGTCCCCCCCGTGTGATTCTGGGAATTTTGCTCACCGTTCTTGTTATCATTTTGACGGCACGGGGTGAGATCTTGCATGGAGCCCCAGATCGAGGGAGATTATCAGTGGTCTTGTATGTCTTCCATTTTCTAATAATTGTTCCCACAGTTGATTTATTTACACCAAGTGTTTTACCTATTGCAGATTCAGTCTTCCCAGCCTGGTGCAGGTCTACAATTTAGTCTCTGGTGTCCTTCGACAGCTCTTTGGTCTTGGCCATAGTGGAGTTTGGAGTGTGACTGACTGAGCTTGTGGACAGGTGTCTTTTATACTGATAATGAGTTAAAACAGGTGCCATTAATACAGGTAACGAGTGGAGCCTCGTTAGACCTCGTTAGAAGATGTTTGACCTCTTTGACAGCCAGAAATCTTGGTTGTTTGTTGGTGACCAAATACTTATATTCCACTGTAATTTGGAAATGAATTATTTAAAAATCAAACAATTGGATTTTCTTTTTTTCCCAAATTCTGTCTCTCGTGGTTGAAGTTTACCCATGTTGACAATTACAGGCCTTGGTAATTTAGATTGCCTTCCCATATGTTGTAATGTTAGAATTGACCCCCCACCATTTTTAAGTGAATTACTTTCATTATGTTCAGATTTAATTTTACCCCTTTTCACTTGCTGAATGTGCCGAGCCATTTTGATATTTTTAAACTTATTTTTTAGCGTGACGTTGTGCCGTGCTGCTTCTGTCTGACAATGAATGACCTGAAAAAAATATTAAAACGGTATTTGACTGCCACTGTTTTTACCTTTTATGTTATAAAAAAACAACTTTAGTAAAGGGGAAGTGTAAATAAATTATAGAATTACAAGATTTTTTATTAATGAAAAAATTAAAAGTGTTCGTTGGCTCTCACCGAGTAGCATTTGCGATCGCTACACATATATAGCAACGGAAATTACCCCCAAGAACGGTCAGAGACGTAGGACAACCAGAGGATATAATATATAAGAAAGACAGGGCTGGTGGTAAACGATAGCTTGTTGAAACAGGAGAATGTCATTGTCAGTCGCGTAAGAAAAAAAGCTGTCGATAAAAAAACTAAGGCTATGCTTAGGTCGGCTTGTTTTTTTTTTTGTCTTTTTCAGCCCTTGACACTCAAGCCATCTCTTTAACTGAACATTTTTATGTTCTTCCACATCTTTGCCAGTGAATTTGGCACCAGCGACATCATTTTTGGAGAGAATTGCTAGGTTTAGCTCTGTAAACATCTACTTCGTACACAATTTCCTTTCATTTCCTATTGGGACAAACTGTTAGCGTGTCCCCCCTTAGCAACAGTAGCTATCGTCGTGAATATTCAGTGAGGTGTTGGTTGCGGTACGCCATTGCACTGAAACATGATCAGATTTGACTGTAGCCACTACATGGGAGCAAAGTGTCTTTCGAATGAAATCAGCTACAAAGCGAAGAATGAGAATGAGAAGATGGTGCCGCTCTGTAAGTTGATTAAATAATTTTTCATTGTGTTTTTCCCACTGCAGCCACCTTGTATGTCATCATGTCCTCCATATGGTAGAGTCAGGGGCCCTCCTGTCCTGTGGTGACCACAGCAGGAGGTCCGGACCTGTCATCTGCACAGCCAGTGTCCAGAACACTTCAGTCAGACTTCACAATCTTTAAGGTGGAATTAAACGTCCTTTATACTTGAGGTTCCTTCAATCCTCTTAAAGATGTCTGAACAGTTAGTAGACGGATCAAATGCACTCATTAGTTAATTGATTGAAATACAAAGTTGGACGATTACAACTTTAATCCCGTTTAAACTTTTATTTTGTGATCCAGATGTTGAAACTTTCGTCTATTCAGATTCTGATGCTGTTTTATGTTTGTTGGCTTGTTGTGCTTTTTTGTCTTGGGAAAGTATGACTTAATTTTTGCTTCCCTGGGGCTAAAATTTATTCCTGAAACTATAAAATCCCAACTATTGTTGTAGTGCCATAGCTATAACACGATTCTTGAGGGACATACTTGCTCTCATTTTTGTTTTCTTAGTTTTGATTCATCTAATCTATTTAATGAAATATTATTGGTATTTGATTTTTTTATTCATTTCATATTTCCATGTAATTTGTAAGTCAGGTTTATTTAAAGCAGCAGTCGGGAACCTTTTTGGCTGAGAGAGGGTTAGGGGTTAGGGTTTAAACCCTAAACCCCTAAATCCTAACCCCCAGAACCCTAACCACATTTTTAAAAATGTTATTCCATGAGAGCTATATAATATGTTTAAAACTAAAAATACAAGTAATGTGTGTATTTTATTTAATTTTAACACGTCTAAAGTACAAGGGTTTGGGTTAGTCTCTGAATTCTTTTTAATAACATCAGGCATGAAAATCACTCAAAAAAATTTGCCGTTTTAAAGTCAAAAAGGGTAACCTAAGTGAATTTTTAAGAGGGGGTGGGGGTTGCTGATGGCTTTGTAGTTGGTTGAGACTTGGTGGGTCATGCAGGCGATGAGTCTCTTTTAATGTTCACAAAGCGCCACGGATCCTTGTTTTTCCCCACAACACACGGAGCACCATCAGCGCACACCGAAACAAGTTTATCCATCCGTAGATTTTTTTTTTTAAGCGAACTCAGTGAAGGACTTGAATAAATCCTCCCCTCTTGTTATCCCTTTCATAGACAAAACCTTGCAATCATACTGAGTTGGGATAAATTGATTACGTGTGTTCACTCATCCAAAGCGAGAGAAAAACGGTGCCACATTTATGTCCCTCACTTGCGTTGCCTCAATTTTATTTGACATCCTGCTGGTAAGATCGTGAACAGTTCATGCTGACAGAGGCATGTCTTTTATCCGTGTAATTATCTTGTCTGTATGTGAAAAGTTGTCAAAAACTCCCCACAAAGGCAAATTCCTCTGTCCAAAAAGTACGATACTCCTAGTCTTTTTTTGTTTTTGCTATCTTCTCAAAAGAGTTTGTAAAATTAGCTGACAAACGCGGTAAACGAAACTAAAAACGAGGGAAGTTTACTTCACGGACATGCGCACGTCGGCCGCTATTTTGGACAGCAAAATACGGCAAACCCACTTGAACAGTGTCCCTGCTTCATCTGCGTTTCCATTGGGATTGATAGATGAATAAATATATAGATAGGCACTACGACATGTATGTTTGCCACTTTCCCACTAAAATTACTGCGAACCGGCTTTCTAGTATACGGACTACGTGTCATGATCGCCCTGGGCTCACACAGCCAATGGCATGGGACTTGGGGAGATCTAATATAGCACATCTAGGTTGCTATTTGATGGTATCTAGTGCGAATTGCGCGAGTGTTTTCGGAGCATTAAAAAAGTTAACATACGCCGCAAAAGTCACGTCTGCTCATTACTGCACAACACCAGCATATTACCGGTGACCGTCGCCGTTTCGCGCAATGGGCAAAGGAGTATAACGAAACTTTTTTTTTCCCCATCTAAATTAAAAAATTGTCCGGGAGCCAGATGCAGCTGTCAAAATAGCCAGATCTGGCTCGCAAGCCATTGGCTCCCGACCCCTGATCTAAAGCTTCAAAAAGACCCCACCGGGTGTCACAGACACACAAATAAAATGAAAACATGAATTAATACTATATGTATATTGTTACATTAAATAAATAACAATTCTAGATCAATGACACCTATAGTATCATATAATAAATGTGTAATAACATGTGTAATTATAAATAAATATTAAAAATACAAAAATAGATGATTTATTATTATTTACGATGACTTCCCTTCAGGCAAGGAACAACAAAACAAAAGCTGGGTGGGAAAAAAGGAATCTTTTTTAATGGATTAAATTTACAGTTAAACAGTTATTATAAAGTAATGCATTAATATAAAAAAAAAAATCAAATTCAAATCAATAGAATGTATATTTTATTGCTTAGACAATATTTCATATGATTTATATATTTAGCACAGTTTAATTAAATTCAAATAATATAAGTTCACTATATTTGATTTATAACAATACCAATAAAGTTTACATTTTTTCTTTTAAATTGATTTTTTTCTTTTCATATATACAACACCTGTTTTATAAAATGATGGCTTTGTCCTCTAAAAATGACCAAGATTTCATTACCATGCATTTTTTTCACAATTTAAAACAGTTCCCTCCCATCAACAACTTGACTTAACATACATTCGAACTTAACACTGCTAAATCAATCTTTTTCATTTCCGACGAGTACAATATGTCCCTTCGCTCAATAAAGGGTGTCTGCTCACACCCGCGCACATGGTGAAGGCGTTTCACTCCAGAGTCTGTGCAATTTCCCTCAATGACATTCCAATTCCTTCAGGGTCAGACGACATCTCTGCCGCTTCTGTATCAATTATTAAATATTTTAACGCTGTCTGTCAAAGACGGATGCCGTTATCATTTGAGTCCGAGTCGCTTTGCATCCGCATTTGTCACCGGCGCGCGCGTTTAGCAGTTATCAATCGTGGCGTCGGAATGCAAAATAAGTGATGTTGTTGGGGATGGGAAGCGACGGGACTATCAGAGGCTTTCAATCAATCTGCATCTTCTCTCCCTAACTCAAGCAACAAACTATCGTACTCGTTCATCCAGCAAAGCAATGTAGGGGCTGTAATGCTTTAAGCCTTAAGCTGAAATGCTTCAAAATTATTATGCACACATTTGCTGCCATTGACGGCGATAGACGTCCAATCCATTTCAACTGGGAGAGGCTGGCAGAGAATGACCGCTTCTTACCCTCCCAGTTGAAACGGATTAGACATCTATTGCCGTCTATGGAAGCTAATGAGTTAAGAATCAAGCCAAATTTCCAAATTGTCCTATATGCATGTGTGGGGTTTAGGGGTTAAAAAAAAAAAAAAAAACCTAAACCCTAACTCAAGGCGAGAGCATGAGAGAGCATAATTAAAGACACCATGATTTTAACAAGATATTACCGCGTTCTTACTTCTTTTTGATCCAAAACCTCCATGTAGCATGTCTCACCGTGTTTCAAGACACTGCTGTGAATGGTTACAGCCGGACTTTGTGGGGATTTTATGGGTGAAGCACGGTAATATAACAAGGGTTGCAATGCAGAAATCGCAGACATCAAGGAGTGGTCGAGATTTTCTTTTTCAAATATTTACCCTTTTAAACTTTTTTTAAGAATTATTTTTATTTGTGTGGATCAATTATCCTCTAAAATATCGGCGAGAATGCGACAGTCACAAAAAAATACAGTTAAGCGATAGTTATGAGGTAGATATCCTTGACCTATTTACAGACACTATTTTTCTCGTTGTGACGTAATTTGTTTAAAAGTTTTAAATATGTGAGTGAATTATTTTATAAAGTCGTTTTTTTAACTATACAATATATTAGACATCAATTGATGATTCTGACCTAAAAATGATAGACATTTCGAATGATAAATATAGTTACTTGCCTTGTTTTTAAAGCTGGGTTGAAACAAAAGCAGTTGCACGGTGTCTGTAAACGGGGGTCTCCAGGGTAAAACGGACAAATTAAAAATAGTTTGGGGGCTTAATGCACCATGAAACTCCTATGGCAACATATAGACATATTGTTCTATCTAACACAAAAGTTATTTTGGCTTAAAATAGTTTATTTTAAAGAGGGGTGCAAGAGCAGAAACAGCTTTTTCGGCCTTGTCTGTGTTTTCCATCATATATATACTGGACTGTCTCAGAAAATTAGAATACACAATATTCTAATTTTTTGAGACAGTCCTGTGTATATATACAGGACTGTCTCAGGAAATTAGAATACACAAATTAGAATATTGTGTATTCTAATTTCCTGAGACAGTCCTGTATATATACACAGGACTGTCTCAAAAAATGTTGTGAATGTCTTGCCTCGTTGGCGTCAATCTTGCTCAGTCAGTTGCATGACGCAAACGTTGGGCTTCCATGATAAGAAGGCGTCGTGTACCTCTTATGCCCTATATTCTGCTTGTTTTCCTTAAACTATGGTATAAGTGCTATTTAGTGTATATAGGATGTGTTAGAATACACAAATTAGAATATTGTGTATTCTAATTTCCTGAGACAGTCCTGTATATATACACAGGACTGTCTCAAAAAATTAGAATATTGTGTATTCTAATTTTCTGAGACAGTCCAGTATATATATATATAAACAATTAAGGGAAGTATTATTCAGATTTTTTTTGTTATCTATTTTGAAAAATACATAAATTCTCAATGCTTGGAATAAGACATTTATTTGATGCTGACATTTCAGCAATGCACAACATGAAATAACTTCAATGTCTAAATTGACCCACTCTAGGGTAAAAAGCATGTTCATAATGCTGTTATTAATAACCCATCTTAATTTTAATGGTAAGCGTCACCTTTTTTTCACCACCTGTACTAACCTTCTTGGGACCCATGTTGATTTCTCTCACAAGAAAATCCGCCGCACTTCTGTTTTGCAGGAAAACAATGAAATTGCGACGCTGTTGTAAGTCGTCGTATTTCAAGCATGTCGTCTGAAGGAATCTGACCTTTTAGCCAGATTGCCTGAATTACGCCAGCCGAACCGCCGGACCTGCACTGGCGCTGCTCCAACGAGCCAGGCCGGTGGGACACCAACAACCAGGCCAAAAGGCCAAACGTCACGTGTTCACCTTAACTTAACCCCTTGTACTGACTCCATTTTGAAAGCTGGAAGAAGGCTTCAAAGCACAAGCTGACAATTTATTCAGGTCGACAGCGATCAAACAGCCAGGCGAAACAGAAACAGACTCAGGCGAGGAGGCAGACTCGTTCCAAGGTCACCATATCACAAGTCATCAAAAGGTTCCCGAGAGAAATGACGATTAGTTAAACATTGTTTTTTTTGAAGGCTCTCACGGGGCGGGCTGTGGGCAGAAGAAGGGTGTGCTTGGGCGTTGTTTAGGATTATTGTCCGTTTGTGGATTGGACAGGAGGATTCGGGAGTTACTGTTGTCAGGGCAACGAGGGTTGTGGATTTTGCCACCTCAGCATCAAAGGAGCTCTTGGAGTCTTATCAGTCGTGTTATCAGTTGGATATCGGGCGTCCTCCGGTGTTCCTTATGCTGGGACAAGACGTCCCGCCATTTGTTCTGGACTCTCCGGGAGAACTGATTGGGAGAGTTGGTGATGCAGATGTGGGCTTGTAGATGTCTTGCCTCGTTGGCGTCAATCTTGCTCAGTCAGTTGCATGACGCAAACGTTGGGCTTCCATGATAAGAAGGCGTCGTGTACCTCTTATGCCCTATATTCTGCTTGTTTTCCTTAAACTATGGTATAAGTGCTATTTAGTGTATATTGGATGTGTTAGAGTAATACAAATAGTCAAACAGTAAATACGAAAAGATACGATTCTCTTCATGTCATATGTCGAGACAAATGCAGAGTCAAATTTCACGTCAAAAGGAACATATGTCGAGGTACCACTGTATATAATATCTATACATGCTATATGTATATATACAGTATATATATCAGCATATATATGCTATATTATAGCAGTATTCATACCACATAAACACTACAAATGGATTCCTCCGGTCCACTCCCCACCTAAGTCGGAAGATTAATGAGTCACTCTTTGCCTTATAATTCAGAGTTCATCCTCACATACATCATATTTTCAAGCACATAGATTATGAGAGAGAGAACATTTATCATGTGACACACACACACACGCATTTATATATATTTACAAACACATACACACACTTCCTTCACATCTAGTCATTGTAATGTTATTCACAGGCGTCTCCTGCCGAGCGTTAAAGTGCTGTTTGTGCAAACGGACGCCAGATAATGGTGGGACAAAAGTGCTCATTCCGTACACGTGATCGCCATTCATCACAATCATCAAAGCGTGACACTTTTTCGGAATTTCGGCGTGAAGAAGTACATGGGTGTTAACTCATTTCTGCCATTGACGGCGATAGACGTCCAATTCTTTTTGACTGGGAGGGCAGCCTCTCCAAATTAAAATGGATCGGATGTCTACCGACGTCAGTGGCATCCAAATTCGGGATTAACTGAAGTTAAATGCTGATGTCAAATTTCATGAAAAGCGCAAAAATCCTCTGAAACTATCCAAAGCAAACAATACTTCATCAACTTTCCAGCAATTTGCGACGACAGCCGATAGCCTCTCCAACATTAACGCCGTCTCCATAAATGATTGACTGTATTATTTCCTAATCTGCCCGACGACGTCTGATAAGGCTAGAAATGGAGCGGAGATGCTGATACGACGTCGCCGTTTGCGTAAATTGCTCTTTTCAGACGTCCCGTGGTTTGATGGCGGCAGATTGAATTCTCTCCAAATTGGCAAGGCCGTGTCACGCGTACGTGAACGCCACTTCAAATGAGCTTTAAACGGAGTCATCGTTGGCTTATGCTAATCCGCTCCATTTAACTCTCGTCATTTTTTGCATCTATCGAGTGCTGGCGACCCGTCACTCTAGACGTCAGGTCGGCCTTAATTAGATAAACAACGATGTCGGACTAAAAATGACACTTTGGACAAAAACTGAAGTAGATGCTTTGAGGTGTCTTTTTCAGTCTTTTTTGCATGTCCTTTTCTCAACACTGTGTCTTTTCAAGGAAATTTCTTTGGTTTAAATGGCTTTCGAGCCCATAAATGGATCGGTTTGCTTGGTTTCCAGCAGTTTGGTTTTTGGCAGCCCTTTTAATTTTTGTCATAAGGCCGTTTCAAACTAGCGGCCGGCTCGTGTGAGGGGTTCAGCGGCAACCCATTCATTGTGTATGTGGGAGGGCACTTCTCGGCAAAATTTAGCGTAGGCGGGTGTTTTGGGCGGAACGGCAAGTTTGACAGGTGGGACCTATGATAGAGCCATGTTCTATTTTCAGAGTGCCGCCGCGCTGACATCAACAACAAATCCAATGGCAGAGTGCTATCAGGCTGTTTCATCGGACGAATTTACGCCAACCGCAGCCGACGAAACCTTGATGAATGCGCTTTTTCAAAGTTTGCGAGCTTTGGGACACTCAAAAAATAACTCTTGTACCTTTCCTTGCTAAGCTAAATGGTACCTCGATGTGCATTTGTGTGGAAATGTAGTTCACGAACAAAAACAAAACTATTCACCTTCTCACTGAAGCAAGTAAAACTATTTACATGGCAAAGTTTTATGTGTATTTTGCATAGCTATTTTGATTGGGAATGCCAGTTCTCTTTGTATTGAGCGCTTTTCTTTTTGTGAACATAATTTTTTTTCTGAGATAGGAATGTTTTGTTGTGCTTTCACTAAATGACACTGTCGCGACTTAGCTGTTCCACCCAAATGCATGATGGGAAGTTGTGCAACCATGACTGTTAGTCGTGGCTGCAAATGGTATACAATATGTTCTGCATTGTGCTCAATAAAACGTGTTAAGAAAAATAATTTTTCCTGCTCTGTCCAATTGCATGATGGGAAGTTGGGCAACCATGACTGTTAGTAGTGGCTGCAAATGGTATACAGTATGGTCTGCGTTGTTAAATTAAACTGGTCAAGAAAAAGAACGTCTCCTTTCTTCCTTCCCCGCGTCGTTCGCCACAATACTTATATTTGTTGTGAAAGAGTTTCCAAAGCTTGAGCCAATAATAGGCGGGGTCCACAGAACGCCACTCGCATTCCCCTGCCTTTTCGCTCTCAATGTGTTAAAACTGCGTCACTGTAAACTGTTTGAGGCAGCGCATGAACCGGTGGTTCCTTGCATGCGTTAATTGCATCAAATATTTTAACGTGTTAATTTTAAAAAATCGATTTGTGCCTGTTAACGCGATACATTTGACACCCCTAAATAAATTTGTATTAAAGCGTTAATGCATTTATCATTAGATAAAAATATTTAAAAACTACAACAATGATACCGTAATTTCCCGAATATAGCGCACTTTTTTTTTTTCCCCAAAATCAACTTGTACAATTATGGTGCGCATTATAAACGGGATGGAGAAAGAAATATATATATATTCCACATATATATATATATATATATATATAGATTTTTTTATTTATTGACACGGCCACGTAGTGTTGAAGAAACATGCGGCGACCCGTTGCCGACCATTACAGTACGTAACGTCCCCATTTTGTTTCAGTAATACTTACTCTAATCGGCCGAATGATTTTGTCTGTGTTAAATTCTGCTTTTTTCACTCTTCATAAAGCACAGAATTTAGTTTCTTGAACTCATTTGAGTCAACGTTTATTGCAGCTCTGCAACTCGGACCATAACAAACGTAACAACACACTTCCTGTGTGTGTCAGTCAACTATATCGGTCCGTCGGGAAACTCAAACCCAAATAACAATAGTTCCTATTGTTACTGTCGTGTTGACAGCGATGAGCTCTCACGGATTTCCGACTTAAACACTCTCACTTTCATTTTACTGTATCAATCCGTGGAAGAAACATTTATTCATCATGATGAAACGAGCAAGTTATACAGCACCCTTTAAAAGAAAAGTCACATCTGTTTTGTTTTCTCCTAGATTCTGGTAAGTTGGAGAAGTTGTCAAATCATATTACTGTAAATATTGTCAGTTTATGGTAGTTTTGAACTACCAATGTGCTATGCTTGAGCTGTTTTTCACCAGTCAGTGAATGACATTTCTGTATCTGTACACGAGCTGTTTTCTTGTGTTCTACTATTTATTGGTGCTAAAATTAGGTTGCCCGTAATAAACGGGTACAATAATTTCCCCTAGATTTTACAAGTAAATTTGGGGTGCGCATTATACACGGGTGTGCATTATATTCGGGAAATTACGGTAATTTTAAAAATACTAATTGCTGATATTTACCGTATTTTTGGACTATTAACTTCCACCGCAGTATAAGTTGCATTTTGATGGGTTTTATTGTGACAATAACGTGAGATTATATAACAACGTGTTAATAATTTCACACATACAGTTAGTTTCTCCTAACTATAAGTTGCACCCCCGGACAAACTATAGGGAAAAAAAACGACTTAGTTTTTATAAGTTATAAGTTTTATACACTTTTTTTAAATTACTAAAAATAGTTACTTGCCCTTTTAAGTGGTATTGCAGAAATGACTGTGCCCTCTCACAAACAAAACGGTTCATAATGGCCTACAGATGCCACAAGATGGCGCCAAAGGATCTTTGTTTTTGTGACTAATATGCTGTAAGTAACACGTGCGGATAATACAACATGAATTTGTCACTTGGAATTATTACTCAATGTTTTTAGACATAAGTTAGCTAGTAGTATTTTTATCCATTTTTAAGTGGGGAGGGGCTTTCTTTAAGCCTTTCTTTATCAACAAAACCCCGATAAAAACTAGCCGACTTCAGCCGTTATTTCCCCCATTCCGGAATGATGATCTAATTAGATTCCATGTTCGAGGAAAGCTGTTTTATCCCTCGCGAAACAAGAAATACTACTTTCCCGATGAGGGGAAAAAGGTCAGAGAGGGTCCCTGAACGAACGTAGCAACTGAAGGCGAAGTAGCGTCTTTGGCAAAATCCTGATGTCAGTAAATCAGACCTTAATGAATACATAAAGACACCTGTGTGTGTGAAACATGTGTTTTTCCCATTAATAATTGCTGTTGTAATTGCTTTTCAGAGTAACTTGCGGCCTCGACAGCATCGGCGCGGTTGTCACGGTGCGACCGATCCTTCGCGTCTCAGTCCCTCGCCGGCGGCGAGTGTGAGCCCAGCGCGTCTGTCAGCTGTCAGAGGAAGGCGGCTGATACAGAGACCTGTCACTTCTCGTCAAGCTGCTTTACTGAGGCCTTTTGCAGCTGCCTTTCTCCGGGCTACAGGAAGTAAGCGTGAGTGTGAGTACGCGTGAGAGGGAGTGTGGGTTTGCGCGCGTCTGTGTGCGTGTGTGTGTGTGTGTGTGCGCGCGATGACAGGGCAGGGAAATAAAGAAGGCCAGGCAGGAAGTACATTACACTGTAAATACCACATCAAGTAAATCTGATGAGTGAACTTTTGCAGCCTCTGCTGGTCTCTTTAAGGAATTACAGCAATAACAAAAGGTTTATTGCAGTCAATGGCAGCTAACAAGTTAACCATTTCTGGCACGATTTTATTTCCCTTGTATTTGTAAATGTAAATGTTTTTATTATATTTGTATTTGAGAGGGGTCTCAAACTTGCAAACTAGGTGCCAATTGCGGCCCCATTTGACATCTCATTGTAGAATTAGTGTTGACGGCGTGTATTTAGTGATAGGCAATTAAGAAAATGATAAATACCATAGGCGGAGTTTGACTTTTGGGGCAGGGGGCGGCAAAACACGTTGATGACCCCAAAACGCAGTGTCAGCAATAAAATTAACTTCCAAGAATATTTATAATAATAGGTTGACAATTAGAGTTTCTTTCTTTCCCATCATTCTTGAGGGGAATTCTAAATCAAGCTGCTTAGGCAATACTTTTCGGCAAGATCGTCAATTTGGTACAACTGCCGTTGTCGTGCCAATGTAGTTACCCCTGTCAAAAAATGTTATCCCCTTGGCGGAGCTAAGTGGAGGTAGATTTGTGTCTTTACTATTCAATCAAAAACAGTTGCTTTAATTAAAATATATAATTTCAACCAAAAAAAGTCACTTCAATAAAAAAAAAAAAAAAGTGTTTGAATGCAAAAATAATTTTGAAACTCAAAAAACTAAAAAAAAAAAATGCATGTGAAAGCTATTTTTCTTTGATTTGTCTTTAAATGAAGCAACTTTTTGATTGAAGTAATGTTGATTTGTGTTTGGGTCACATTTTGGCTAGGACATTTTTCTCTATTCAATCAAAAAATAAATTGCTTCAAAAAATACACATTTTCAAAAACAAAAATCAATAAAAAAAAATAAATAAAATTTCAATTATAGAAAAAAGTTTTTGAATGCGGAATATTTGAGATGGAAAATTTTGCATTTGAACACTTAATTTTTCATTGAAAAAGTTTTCTTTGATTAAAGCAATCCTTTTTGTGTTTGGGCCATATTTTGATTAGGACATTTGTGTCTAAATCATTCAATCCCCCAAAAAGTTGCTTCAATCAAAAAAAAAAAAAATTTCAATCAAAAATAATAAAAACGATTTCGACCCATTATAAAAATATGTATTTTTTTGTTCATTTCATTCATTTTTTTTTTTTTTTTTGCAGTTTTATTGCTTTACAACTTATATATATATATATATATATATATATACTGTATATATTTATACTGTATATTAAGGGTGTAACAGTACATGTAATAGTATTGAACCATTTCGGTTTGTGGTGTTTGGTTCGGAATGGACACGTATTGAACGAGTTTCTGACGTAATATAACCCTTACTTTTCGAGGCTGTGAGTCGATCGGGTTAGTTTCTTTGTGTAGATTATATTTACTCTGTCTTCTCTACTATAATGAGGACCAACACGGTAGGACAGTAATCGTCAACGGCGCGACAACGTGGCTGCCCCGAGAACGCAGTGAAACGCTGGTGTTAGAGTCAATCAGCCAATGCACACCAGTCGCAGTGCGGCCGCGTGTTAGACGCGTCCCAGAAGCGGCTCAACGTGACGCACGCGAAAAGAACGGCAGAGTTTATTATTTGACGCGAGACGCGGCCCTCCTGCGTCAATACTACTACCGGTAGCTAGGATCGGGCCGGAAGTCACTCGTGTAAAAATACGGTGGATCCGGTCGATTTTCAAACTAATATGCAATCGTAACCTACTTTTTGAGTCCATCAGATCTCTTGAGTGGTAGATAGGGGCACAGTTGACTTGTCTTGGTTGATTTACTGCTGTCTTCTCTGCTATAATAATAACAGACACGGCCCGTGTTCAATACAAAACCCTCCTACCATAACAAAACGAGTAGGAACTAATATTCACATAGGAACTAAAGTTATGCAACATAAAATATACAATATAAATGAATACTACATCACATTTGTAGAATATGAACACATAATAAAATAAATAATAGCCCATTTAAATAAAATACATTGAAATGAGCTCTAAAGCACCTGTAATTAAATACTAAGAATAATACACACATCCTGCTTACAAAATTAATTTCTGTGTGGCGCTTTAACTTGAGAAAATCCACCAATAAAGCTTTTGAAAACCATTCATAAGAAAAAAAAATATCATTTGTAAAATACATGTTAAAATCTTGGTCATTGGGTTTGCTTTTCTCTTTAGCACAGGACTTTTTTTTTTTTCCTCTTTCTTTCAGAAAGAAAGCTGACCAATACACAGGGTCTGAAAGGCAAATTGTTGTTGGATTATCTTTAAATACCCGTTACTTTTTGAGCAGAATTCTAGCTTTGTATAGGCTAATGTTCCTATTGTTGAAAGCACAAAAGTGTGTAATAAAAAACTAGCACATTTATATTTTGCATTTTGTTTTTTTTACTGTACCGAAAATGAACCGAACCGTGACCTCAAAACCGAGGTATGTACCGAACCGAGATTTTTGTGTACCGTTACACCCCTAATATATATATATATATATATATATATATGATAGGCCCTCCTGGCCCCCCCTTAAAATCCGCTTATGAAAAATATTATAAATATTTAGGATTAATTTAGGGATGAGGGTTTACAAATAATTAGATAAATACTACACGCAAATTAAAAAAAAAAAAAAAGCCATGAGTAATAAAACAAAAATATACAAATAATTTTAACAAAATCAAATTAATTAAATAAAAAATTAAAAAAAACTTCCAAAACAGTTTTAAAAATTGTGATAAATTCGGGGGGGGGGGAGTAGAGGAAATAAGACCAATTCAAATAAGTGTGAACCATGTATATCTTTTTTTTGTCATTGTGACCACACATCACTTAAAGGCCCAAGTACACTGCATGCGTGATCGTTGCGGTTCCGGTCCGGTTCAGTGTTGCCTGTGTGCCACGCAGTCCGTCAAAAACGGGCAAATCATACCGGCTGCTGCACGGCTGCGGTCCGCCAACCTCGTCCCCCCTGTGAGCTCTCGCGTGATCGCGCGCGATAATGTGCCATTTAAAACAACGAAAAACACACGGAGTCTATACTCATCAGAGAAGCAGAGAAAAAGCACATATTTTCTTTGCATATTGATATTTTAGTTAATCTGGAATTAAGAGACAGACATGACTGCATCATGATGAGATCAGGACAGAAAAACACACATAATAGTTACAGCTTCCTTTTTTATATTGTCCTTATAGAAAGGATCTGCTGCATCATAAATGATTTTGTGGGTTTCCACCTCCATGATGAAGCGCTCATCATCCATCTTCGCTCGTGTTTAAACCGTGATTAGGCACCTGGGGTGTTACGTCCAGGCCCAGCTCCGCCCATTATGTCGGATGCGTGTCCGGCAAAAATAGAAAATAGCCTATACCATCTGGCGGGCATGCGGCACGCCGGAGGTGGTTCGCAGTCAAGCTGGAGCACTGACGCGGCCGGTATACGTTGAACAATAGGATATAATGGGAACGGATTGGCTCCGGCGCTATTTTTTACCGGAGTCGGACCGGAACCGCAACGATCACGCATGCGGTGTACTTGAGCCTTTACTCTTGGGCTGCCATTGACTGCAATAGACGTCCTATCCATTTTAAATGGGAGACAGCCTCTGCTAGTTGAAATGGATTGGAGGTATGGACGTCCTATTCATTTTAACTGGGAGACAGCCTCTGCTAGTTGAAATGGATTGGAGGTCTATTGGTGTCACCAGGTGTTTTCAATATCAAGTCACTCTTTTACTAACTACCAGAGGTGGGTAGAGTAGCCAAAAAGTATACTCAATTAAGAGTCGAGTTACTTCAAAATAATATCACTCAAGTAAAAGTAGTCATCCAAAAAAATGTACTCAAGTACAAGTGAAAAAGTATTTGCTGAAAATAATACTCAAGTAATGAGTAACATTGTAATTAACTGCTTCGATTTTTGTTTCTTTTTTTTTTTTAAACAATGGTTTTTTTTGCTCAGAGAAATTAAAAAAAAAAAAAAAAAAAGCAAAACATTGAATTCTGGCGAGAGAAAAAAAAAGACAAATCAAACCTTATTCGTCAAAGAGCATGAGTGCCCTCTAGTGGAGAAAATAGTTCCTAGTTTGAATAGAAGGGCAGTTGCGTCAATGTGATCTGCAACCTTCAGAGTTGCTATTAAGAAATAGCATACCGCACGAATGCTATTTTTAGACCGTGATGTCACCATCGTAACCAGGAAGTTGATCAACATAGACACGCCCTCGCATACAACTCATGTTATTACTGCTTCTTCTCTGCCGGTAATCTTTCAAAAAAGAACATGCCGAGTAAACGCTGCTGCTGTGGAACTTGTAGAAACGACTCTAGACATTACAACATATGAAGGGTGTTTTCTTCATATGTTTCCTGAAGCCAAAAGAGAGGGAAAAATTTGAACAAAGGATCAACTAGTGCGGCCGTCCAAATGACCAGTTTAACACCAGCAAGGTGAAGCCATTCACTTTGATATGCGGTAAACATTTTGTTGTTACCGGTTAATATCTTTTGGAGTAAATTAGAGATGTTCCGATCGATCGGGTCCGATCACGTCATTTTCAAGGTATCGGAATCGGCAAAAAAAATATCGGACATGCCTTTTTTTTAATATATATATATATATATATATATATATATTTTTTTTTTAATTAAATCGTTTTCTAATTGTATTTAACGTTACAGACATAATGTGTTACAATCATCCAGAGTCTTTAGTTTAAGCTTAAGGTAGGGTTATCAAACGTATCGCGTTAACGGCGAGAATTAATATTTTTTCTATTTATCACGTTGCAATATTTAATACAATTAATAATGCATGCGCTGCACGACCCACTCACGCATTAATTCAATCTATAATGGCACTGTTTTACCCATATAGTATATAGCGCTAAAAGCAGCGTAAAATGAGTAGAGTGAATTTTGGCAGCCTTTGGAGCCTTTTTTTTAATTGGCTAAAGCCTTTCAATCAGTCTCCCAACATTTAGAAATATCGTGGGAAGCAATGTGGGGAAGAAAGGTAGTAGTTGATCTTAACACCCTACGTTATTTCCCAATGCAGAGAAGATATATCAATTGGTACCACAACGCACAGTCATGGTTGCACTTCCCATCATGCATTTGGGCAGAACAGTTAAATGGCTACAGTATCATTTACTGAAAGCTCAACAAATACACTAGATGGCAATATTTAGTCACAATATACAAAGTCACATTTATCCTTTAAGAATTACAAGTCTTTCTATCCGTGGATCCCTCTCACAGAATGTTAATAATGTAAATGCCATCTTGAGGATTTATTGTTATAATAAACAAATACAGTACTTATGTACTGTATGTTGAATGTATATATTCGTCCGAGTTTTATTCATGTTTTTCTTAATGCATTGCCAAAATGTATATGATCGGGAACAATTATCGGGAATGATTGGAATTGAATCGGGAGCAAAAAAAAAAAAGCAATCGGATCGGGAAATATCGGGATCGGCAGATACTCAAACTAAAACGATCGGATCAGGGGCAAAAAAACATGATCGGAACAACCCTAGTGTAAATATCCCATAATACAGTGAGAACAGCTGTAGACCAGTGCGGTATCTGGGGAAAAAATGCTGTTTTTGTGTTACATTTGGTGGGTTGCGGCTTATAGTCAGGTGCGCCTTATAGTTAAAAAATTACGGTACTTTATCATCTTTGTTGGCAAAAGTGTTTTTAATTGCGGATTATTTTCCTCAAACATTTTGCATTGCATTGTGATGCGAGTTGCACAAGAGAGAGAAAGAGAGCGCTGCTAGGAGCTCTTGGCCTACATAGAAGTTCCCGCGGGAAGACTTGGAAATCTTTGATAGGCTCTGAGTGGGCATTTTGTCATGTTTTATATCGTTCAACTAATACAACATACAAGTGGTCCGCTAAAGAGGCGCACACGCTCCCTCTGGACACTGACAAGTGTTTGCTCCTCTTCCAAATGTTTCCAGATCTCCTTATCTTTACGCTCGGAATGTTTCGACGGCTAAATTGTGGCTATTCTTTTTCTTGTGTTTAGTATGATTTCTTTCCATCGTGACACATATGATGTTGATTATTATTGTATTGATTTTTTGGAGGGTAGGGGGGTTCTCTCTTTAGGAACGTGTATGCACGGCCGTCCAACTTTGTCCTCCAGATGTCTGCGTGAACTCCAGTTGCTCCCCTGATGCTGTCACCTGGTATCATCGCTCTTCGTTCACGCAAACAATTAGGTAATGAAATATTGATTTTTTTTTTTTATCTTCCCCACTTAGATTCATATTGATGCGATTAGCTTTGCTTTGATAAATCGCCTTAAGTTGGGAGAAAAGAACATGACGGTGTGTGTTTGTAAAGTAGAGATCATCTTCAAAATTTGGCACAGTCCAATCACGTTGCATTGAATAATTTATGTTGTCCATATTGATGTTCAATTAAAGTTTGAGCTTACCCTCAGTCATGGTCGTTTTGGAGGGATAAAATATTTTACTACATTTTTTTTTCAGTGTATGATTTATTTTTTAATGCATAACTAAACAGGTTTTTTGTGGGGGATGCCTAATGGTCGTATTTTATTTTATTTTATTTTTTTTTTTTAATGCATTACTGTACATAGCCTTAACATGAACTTTTTAATAACTAAACATGGTCTTTTCTTTTTATAAAAAAAAAAAAAGCCTTACTGTACAAAGTATTTTTTTTTCTAAAAACGCTTTACGATACATGGTATTTTTTCTTACAAAAACGCCTCACTATACTTGATTGTTTAAAAAAAAATTTTTTTTTTTTACAAAAACGCCTTACAATACATCAGTACTTCTCAAATAGTGGGGCGCGCCCCCCTGGGGGGGCGCAGAGCAATGCCAGGGGGGGGCGCATGTGACCTCGGGGAACATGTTTTATGTGTTTTTTTTTTTTTTTGCCGTACTGGAATAAAGTGTACTTGCACATCCACTCAGTAGGTGGCAGTGGCGCTCTCATTTTCAGAGTGCGCGCAGTATTTTTGAACTAAGGAAGAGCACTCAGCACACACAGACCAGTGTCATATACACAGACAACAGATATGAAGAGCAGTGTGCCACCGCCGTTTTCGAAAGCCGTTTTCCGACCGGACTCACTCACGCAGCGACCCACTGTCTTGTCCGGTTCTCACGTCGCCGCCCGAGAAGTGCCATTTTCGGCTTGGGATCGTCACGACGACTTCCCTCACCTACGGTCCTACCTCGGCCGCCGTGAATGCGCTTTTTTTTCGTGCCGTTTGCCTTTTAGCTTTGACTTTTAATACAGTGGGTGATGATGAAAGACCACTGTTTACTGTGTCTAAAAATAATTATAGCAGATAGCAAGAAGCCAAATCAATCATTGTTAAGCCGCTTGATTTTTTCAGTGAAAACGTGCCGTATATTGCCAACAATCGTCCTGCTTTGTCAGTGTTATATCAGTAAGCCAGTGAGCATTGTTAGCATGCAAATTGAAAAATAACTCCACATCATTGCAAAGGAGGTAAATACTGTGAGCAGCAAAAATAAAAACTGTCCTGTCCAAGGACACCCCCCCCCCCCCCCCCCCCCCTTTTATTCAGATTTGTTTTTTCGGTCAAATTTTTTGGCACATTGTCCTCATGAGTGAATGTTTCTAATCAATTTTAATTTGGTATTATTTACTGATTTTATTACATTTTATTTTTCTGTATCAAATGGTCAAAAATGTATCGAGTGTATTTTTTTACTTTGGATGTGAATTTTTTTTTTTAATTCAGGCAAATTGATGCACATCAAGTCTTCTCTGTTACAAACAAAACAATGTTTATAATAAAGCTATACTTTATTATAAGTTGATCTATGTTACTTTTTTTTCTTTATTAGAAAAAAAGGACACAATGTTAGGCAGATGCGTATTTATAATAGTAATTTTATAGACAAATGATACTATTTACAGTGGCGGCAGAGAGTTTGGGGGGGCGCGAAACATTTACGTCTTCCTTGGGGGGGCGTGACAGAAAATAATTGAGAAGCACTGCAATACATGGTCGTTTTTTGAAATTTTTTTTTACAAAAACGCCTTACTATATACATGGTCGTATTTTTAAAGAAACTCCATACTATAAATGTTTTTCTAACAAAAACACATTACTATGCATAATCCTTTTTTTTTTTTTTTTTTTAATTATTCTTTTTTTTTTTTTTTTTTTTTTTTTTTTTTTTTTTACAAAAACACTTTACAAAACATGGCTTTTTTTTTACAAAAATGCCTGACTAGACATGGTCTTTTTTTTTTTTACAAAACACATTATTATACGTGGTCAGCAGTTTTCATGTTTTTGGAACGTTTCCCAGCGCTCCTTTGCCCAAAAGTTTTAATTTCATCGTTTTTGAAAATTGACTTTTCTCAAAAGTTAACTTTTTTGGCATATTTGGAATGTGCCGAGAGTCCTGACATGTTTTTCACACGTTTCCTGGCGCTCCTTGGCCAAAACGTTTTTTTGAGGGTTTTTGATATTTTGAAAAAATGCGTAAGCACCCCAGCTTACAAAAAAGTCAAAAATTGAGTTTTCCCAAAAGTCAACTTTTTTGGCATATTTGGGTGGTGCCGAGAGTCCTGATGTGTTTTTGAAACGTTTCCTTGCGCTCAATGGGCCAAAAATATTTTTTTTGACCGTTTTTGAAATTTTGAAAAATGCGTAAGCACCCCCCCTTACGAAAAAGTCAAAAATTGACTTTTCCCAAAAGTCCACTTTTTTGGCATATTTGGAATGTGCCAAACGTTCCAAAAATCCGTCAGGACTCTCGGCACATTCCAAATATGCCAAAAAAGTGGACTTTTGGGAAAAGTCCATTTTTGACTTTTTCGTAAGGGGGGGTGCTTACGAATTTTTTCAAAATTTCAAAAACGGTCAAAAAACACTTTTGGGCCAGGGAGCACCGGGAAACGTTCCAAAAACCCGTCAGGACTCTCGGCACACCCCGAATATGCAAAAAAAGTGGACTTTTGGGGAAAGTCAATTTTTGACTTTTTCGTAAGGGGGGGTGGTTACGCAGTTTTTTCAAAATTTCAACAATGGTCGAAAAACACTTTTGGGCCAGGGAGCGCCGGGAAACGTTCCAAAAACCTGTCAGGACTCTCGGCACTGCCCAAATATGCAAAATATGTGGACTTTTGGGGAAAGTCAATTTTTGACTTTTTCGTAAGGGGGGTGTTTACGCATTTTTTCAAAATTTCAAAAACGGTCAAAAAAGACTTTTGGGCCAGGGAGCGCCGGGAAACGTTCCAAAAACTCGTCAGGACTCTCGGCACTGCCCAAATATGCAAAATATGTGGACTTTTGGGGAAAGTCAATTTTTGACTTTTTCGTAAGGGGGGGTGGTTACGCATTTTTTCAAAATTTCAAAAATGGTCGAAAAACACTTTTGGCCCAGGGAGCGCCGTGAAACGTTCCAAAAACCCGTCAGGACTCTCGGCACACCCCGAATATGCAAAAAAAGTGGACTTTTGGGGAAAGTCAATTTTTGACTTTTTCGTAAGGGGGGGTGGTTACGCATTTTTTCAAAATTTCAAAAACGGTCGAAAAACACTTTTGGGCCAGGGAGCGCCGGGAAACGTTCCAAAAACCCGTCAGGACTCTCGGCACACCCCGATTATGCAAAAAAAGTGGACTTTTGGGGAAAGTCAATTTTTGACTTTTTCGTAAGGGGGGGTGGTTACGCAGTTTTTTAAAAATTTCAACAATGGTCGAAAAACACTTTTGGGCCAGGGAGCGCCGGGAAACGTTCCAAAAACCCGTCAGGACTCTCTGCACTGCCCAAATATGCAAAATATGTGGACTTTTGGGGAAAGTCCATTTTTGACTTTTTCGTAAGGGGGGGTGGTTACGCATTTTTTCAAAATTTCAAAAACGGTCGAAAAACACTTTTGGGCCAGGGAGCGCCGGGAAACGTTCCAAAAACCCGTCAGGACTCTCGGCACACCCCGAATATGCAAAAAAAGTGGACTTTTGGGGGAAAGTCAATTTTTGACTTTTTCGTAAGGGGGGAGTGGTTACGCATTTTTTCAAAATTTCAAAAATGGTCGAAAAACACTTTTGGGCCAGGGAGCGCTGGGAAACGTTCCAAAAACCCGTCAGTACTCTCGGCACACCCCGAATATGCAAAAAAAGTGGACTTTTGGGGAAAGTCAATTTTTGACTTTTTCGTAAGGGGGGGTGGTTACGCATTTATTCAAAATTTCAAAAATGGTCGAAAAACACTTTTGGGCCAGGGAGCGCCGGGAAACGTTCCAAAAACTCGTCAGGACTCTCGGCACACCCCGAATATGCAAAAAAAGTGGACTTTTGGAGAAAGTCAATTTTTTACTTTTTCGTAAGGGGGGGTGGTTACGCATTTTTTCAAAATTTCAAAAATGGTCGAAAAACACTTTTGGGCCAGGGACCGCCGGGAAACGTTCCAAAAACCCGTCAGGACTCTCGGCACATCCCAAATATGAAAAAAAATTGGACTTTTGGGGAAAGTCAATTTTTGATTTTTTCGTAAGGGGGGGTGGTTACACATTTTTTCAAAATTTCAGAAACGGTGAAAAAACACTTTTGGGCCAGGGAGCACCGGGAAACGATCCAAAAACCCGTCAGGACTCTCGGCACACCCCGAATATGCAAAAAAAGTGGACTTTTGGGGAAAGTCAATTTTTGACTTTTTCGTAAGGGGGGGTGGTTACGCATTTTTTCAAAATTTCAAAAACGGTCGAAAAACACTTTTGGGCCAGGGAGCGCCGGGAAACGTTCCAAAAACCCGTCAGGACTCTCGGCACTGCCCAAATATGCAAAATATGTGGACTTTTGGGGAAAGTCAATTTTTGACTTTTTCGTAAGGGGGGGTGGTTACGCATTTTTTCAAAATTTCAAAAACGATCAAAAAAGACTTTTGGACCAGGGAGCGGCGGGAAACGTTCCAAAAACCCGTCAGGACTCTCGGCACACCCCGAATATGCAAAAAAAGTGGACTTTTGGGGAAAGTCAATTTTTGACTTTTTCGTAAGGGGGGGTGGTTACGCAGTTTTTTCAAAATTTCAACAATGGTCGAAAAACACTTTTGGGCCAGGGAGCGCCGGGAAACGTTCCAAAAACCTGTCAGGACTCTCGGCACTGCCCAAATATGCAAAATATGTGGACTTTTGGGGAAAGTCAATTTTTGACTTTTTCGTAAGGGGGGTGTTTACGCATTTTTTCAAAATTTCAAAAACGGTCAAAAAAGACTTTTGGGCCAGGGAGCGCCGGGAAACGTTCCAAAAACTCGTCAGGACTCTCGGCACTGCCCAAATATGCAAAATATGTGGACTTTTGGGGAAAGTCAATTTTTGACTTTTTCGTAAGGGGGGGTGGTTACGCATTTTTTCAAAATTTCAAAAATGGTCGAAAAACACTTTTGGCCCAGGGAGCGCCGTGAAACGTTCCAAAAACCCGTCAGGACTCTCGGCACACCCCGAATATGCAAAAAAAGTGGACTTTTGGGGAAAGTCAATTTTTGACTTTTTCGTAAGGGGGGGTGGTTACGCATTTTTTCAAAATTTCAAAAACGGTCGAAAAACACTTTTGGGCCAGGGAGCGCCGGGAAACGTTCCAAAAACCCGTCAGGACTCTCGGCACACCCCGATTATGCAAAAAAAGTGGACTTTTGGGGAAAGTCAATTTTTGACTTTTTCGTAAGGGGGGGTGGTTACGCAGTTTTTTAAAAATTTCAACAATGGTCGAAAAACACTTTTGGGCCAGGGAGCGCCGGGAAACGTTCCAAAAACCCGTCAGGACTCTCTGCACTGCCCAAATATGCAAAATATGTGGACTTTTGGGGAAAGTCCATTTTTGACTTTTTCGTAAGGGGGGGTGGTTACGCATTTTTTCAAAATTTCAAAAACGGTCGAAAAACACTTTTGGGCCAGGGAGCGCCGGGAAACGTTCCAAAAACCCGTCAGGACTCTCGGCACACCCCGAATATGCAAAAAAAGTGGACTTTTGGGGGAAAGTCAATTTTTGACTTTTTCGTAAGGGGGGAGTGGTTACGCATTTTTTCAAAATTTCAAAAATGGTCGAAAAACACTTTTGGGCCAGGGAGCGCTGGGAAACGTTCCAAAAACCCGTCAGTACTCTCGGCACACCCCGAATATGCAAAAAAAGTGGACTTTTGGGGAAAGTCAATTTTTGACTTTTTCGTAAGGGGGGGTGGTTACGCATTTATTCAAAATTTCAAAAATGGTCGAAAAACACTTTTGGGCCAGGGAGCGCCGGGAAACGTTCCAAAAACTCGTCAGGACTCTCGGCACACCCCGAATATGCAAAAAAAGTGGACTTTTGGAGAAAGTCAATTTTTTACTTTTTCGTAAGGGGGGGTGGTTACGCATTTTTTCAAAATTTCAAAAATGGTCGAAAAACACTTTTGGGCCAGGGACCGCCGGGAAACGTTCCAAAAACCCGTCAGGACTCTCGGCACATCCCAAATATGAAAAAAAATTGGACTTTTGGGGAAAGTCAATTTTTGATTTTTTCGTAAGGGGGGGTGGTTACACATTTTTTCAAAATTTCAGAAACGGTGAAAAAACACTTTTGGGCCAGGGAGCACCGGGAAACGATCCAAAAACCCGTCAGGACTCTCGGCACACCCCGAATATGCAAAAAAAGTGGACTTTTGGGGAAAGTCAATTTTTGACTTTTTCGTAAGGGGGGGTGGTTACGCATTTTTTCAAAATTTCAAAAACGGTCGAAAAACACTTTTGGGCCAGGGAGCGCCGGGAAACGTTCCAAAAACCCGTCAGGACTCTCGGCACTGCCCAAATATGCAAAATATGTGGACTTTTGGGGAAAGTCAATTTTTGACTTTTTCGTAAGGGGGGGTGGTTACGCATTTTTTCAAAATTTCAAAAACGATCAAAAAAGACTTTTGGACCAGGGAGCGCCGGGAAACGTTCCAAAAACCCGTCATGACTCTCTGCACACCCCGAATATGCCAAAAAAGTGGACTTTTGGGGAAAGTCAATTTTTGACTTTTTCGTAAGGGGGGGTGGTTACGCATTTTTTCAAAATTTCAAAAACGGTGAAAAAACACTTTTGGGCCAGGGAGCACCGGGAAACGTTCCAAAAACCCGTCAGGACTCTCGGCACACCCCGAATATGCAAAAAAAGTGGACTTTTGGGGAAAGTCAATTTTTGACTTTCTCGTAAGGGGGGGTGGTTACGCATTTTTTCAAAATTTCAAAAACGGTCAAAAAACACTTTTGGGCCAGGGAGTGCCGGGAAACGTTCCAAAAACTCGTCAGGACTCTCGGCACACCCCGAATATGCAAAAAAAGTGGACTTTTGGAGAAAGTCAATTTTTGACTTTTTCGTAAGGGGGGGTGGTTACGCATTTTTTCAAAATTTCAAAAATGGTCGAAAAACACTTTTGGGCCAGGGACCGCCGGGAAACGTTCCAAAAACCCGTCAGGACTCTCGGCACATCCCAAATATTTAAAAAAATTGGACTTTTGGGGAAAGTCAATTTTTGACTTTTTCGTAAGGGGGGGTGGTTACGCATTTTTTCAAAATTTCAAAAACGGTCGAAAAACACTTTTGGGCCAGGGAGCGCCGGGAAACGTTCCAAAAACTCGTCAGGACTCTCGGCACACCCCGAATATGCAAAAAAAGTGGACTTTTGGAGAAAGTCAATTTTTGACTTTTTCGTAAGGGGGGGTGGTTACGCATTTTTTCAAAATTAAAAAAACGGTCGAAAAACACTTTTGGGCCAGGGAGCGCCGGGAGACGTTCCAAAAACCCGTCAGGACTCTCGGCACTGCCCAAATATGCAAAATATGTGGACTTTTGGGGAAAGTCAATTTTTGACTTTTTCGTAAGGGGGGGTGGTTACGCATTTTTTCAAAATTTCAAAAATGGTCGAAAAACACTTTTGGGCCAGGGAGCGCCGGGAAACCCTCCAAAAACCCGTCAGGACTCTCGGCACACCCCGAATATGCAAAAAAAGTGGACTTTTGGGGAAAGTCAATTTTTGACTTTTTCGTAAGGGGGGGTGGTTACGCATTTTTTCAAAATTTCAAAAACGGTCGAAAAACACTTTTGGGCCAGGGAGCGCCGGGAAACGTTCCAAAAACCCGTCAGGACTCTCGGCACACCCCGATTATGCAAAAAAAGTGGACTTTTGGGGAAAGTCAATTTTTGACTTTTTCGTAAGGGGGGGTGGTTACGCAGTTTTTTAAAAATTTCAACAATGGTCGAAAAACACTTTTGGGCCAGGGAGCGCCGGGAAACGTTCCAAAAACCCGTCAGGACTCTCTGCACTGCCCAAATATGCAAAATATGTGGACTTTTGGGGAAAGTCCATTTTTGACTTTTTCGTAAGGGGGGGTGGTTACGCATTTTTTCAAAATTTCAAAAACGGTCGAAAAACACTTTTGGGCCAGGGAGCGCCGGGAAACGTTCCAAAAACCCGTCAGGACTCTCGGCACACCCCGAATATGCAAAAAAAGTGGACTTTTGGGGGAAAGTCAATTTTTGACTTTTTCGTAAGGGGGGAGTGGTTACGCATTTTTTCAAAATTTCAAAAATGGTCGAAAAACACTTTTGGGCCAGGGAGCGCTGGGAAACGTTCCAAAAACCCGTCAGTACTCTCGGCACACCCCGAATATGCAAAAAAAGTGGACTTTTGGGGAAAGTCAATTTTTGACTTTTTCGTAAGGGGGGGTGGTTACGCATTTATTCAAAATTTCAAAAATGGTCGAAAAACACTTTTGGGCCAGGGAGCGCCGGGAAACGTTCCAAAAACTCGTCAGGACTCTCGGCACACCCCGAATATGCAAAAAAAGTGGACTTTTGGAGAAAGTCAATTTTTGACTTTTTCGTAAGGGGGGGTGGTTACGCATTTTTTCAAAATTTCAAAAATGGTCGAAAAACACTTTTGGGCCAGGGACCGCCGGGAAACGTTCCAAAAACCCGTCAGGACTCTCGGCACATCCCAAATATGAAAAAAAATTGGACTTTTGGGGAAAGTCAATTTTTGATTTTTTCGTAAGGGGGGGTGGTTACACATTTTTTCAAAATTTCAGAAACGGTGAAAAAACACTTTTGGGCCAGGGAGCACCGGGAAACGATCCAAAAACCCGTCAGGACTCTCGGCACACCCCGAATATGCAAAAAAAGTGGACTTTTGGGGAAAGTCAATTTTTGACTTTTTCGTAAGGGGGGGTGGTTACGCATTTTTTCAAAATTTCAAAAACGGTCGAAAAACACTTTTGGGCCAGGGAGCGCCGGGAAACGTTCCAAAAACCCGTCAGGACTCTCGGCACTGCCCAAATATGCAAAATATGTGGACTTTTGGGGAAAGTCAATTTTTGACTTTTTCGTAAGGGGGGGTGGTTACGCATTTTTTCAAAATTTCAAAAACGATCAAAAAAGACTTTTGGACCAGGGAGCGCCGGGAAACGTTCCAAAAACCCGTCATGACTCTCGGCACACCCCGAATATGCAAAAAAAGTGGACTTTTGGGGAAAGTCAATTTTTGACTTTCTCGTAAGGGGGGGTGGTTACGCATTTTTTCAAAATTTCAAAAACGGTCAAAAAACACTTTTGGGCCAGGGAGTGCCGGGAAACGTTCCAAAAACTCGTCAGGACTCTCGGCACACCCCGAATATGCAAAAAAAGTGGACTTTTGGAGAAAGTCAATTTTTGACTTTTTCGTAAGGGGGGGTGGTTACGCATTTTTTCAAAATTTCAAAAATGGTCGAAAAACACTTTTGGGCCAGGGACCGCCGGGAAACGTTCCAAAAACCCGTCAGGACTCTCGGCACATCCCAAATATTTAAAAAAATTGGACTTTTGGGGAAAGTCAATTTTTGACTTTTTCGTAAGGGGGGGTGGTTACGCATTTTTTCAAAATTTCAAAAACGGTCGAAAAACACTTTTGGGCCAGGGAGCGCCGGGAAACGTTCCAAAAACTCGTCAGGACTCTCGGCACACCCCGAATATGCAAAAAAAGTGGACTTTTGGGGAAAGTCAATTTTTGACTTTTTCGTAAGGGGGGGTGGTTACGCATTTTTTCAAAATTAAAAAAACGGTCGAAAAACACTTTTGGGCCAGGGAGCGCCGGGAGACGTTCCAAAAACCCGTCAGGACTCTCGGCACTGCCCAAATATGCAAAATATGTGGACTTTTGGGGAAAGTCAATTTTTGACTTTTTCGTAAGGGGGGGTGGTTACGCATTTTTTCAAAATTTCAAAAATGGTCGAAAAACACTTTTGGGCCAGGGAGCGCCGGGAAACCCTCCAAAAACCCGTCAGGACTCTCGGCACATCCCGAATATGCAAAAAAAGTGGACTTTTGGGGGAAAGTCAATTTTTGACTTTTTCGTAAGGGGGGAGTGGTTACGCATTTTTTCAAAATTTCAAAAATGGTCAAAAAACACTTTTGGGCCAGGGAGCGCTGGGAAACGTTCCAAAAACCCGTCAGGACTCTCGGCACACCCCGAATATGCAAAAAAAGTGGACTTTTTGGGAAAGTCAATTTTTGACTTTTTCGTAAGGGGGGGTGGTTACGCATTTTTTCAAAATTTAAAAAATGGTCGAAAAACACTTTTGGGCCAGGGAGCGCCGGGAAACGTTCCAAAAACTCGTCAGGACTCTCGGCACACCCCGAATATGCAAAAAAAGTGGACTTTTGGAGAAAGTCAATTTTTGAATTTTTCGTAAGGGGGGGTGGTTACGCATTTTTTCAAAATTTCAAAAACGGTCGAAAAACACTTTTGGGCCAGGGAGTGCCGGGAAACGTTCCAAAAACTCGTCAGGACTCTCGGCACACCCCGAATATGCAAAAAAAGTGGACTTTTGGAGAAAGTCAATTTTTGACTTTTTCGTAAGGGGGGGTGGTTACGCATTTTTTCAAAATTTCAAAATGGTCGAAAACCACTTTTGGGCCAGGGAGCGCCGGGAAACCCTCCAAAAACCTGTCAGAACTCTCGGCACATCCCAAATATTCAAAAAAAGTGGACTTTTGGGGAAAGTCAATTTTTGACTTTTTCGTAAGGGGGGGTGGTTACGCATTTTTTCAAAATTTCAAAAACGGTCGAAAAACACTTTTGGGCCAGGGAGCGCCGGGAAACGTTCCAAAAACCCGTCAGGACTCTCGGCACACCCCGAATATGCAAAAAAAGTGGAATTTTTGGGGAAAGTCAATTTTTGACTTTTTCGTAAGGGGGGGTGGTTACGCATTTTTTCAAAATTTCAAAAACGGTCGAAAAACACTTTTGGGCCAGGGAGCGCCGGGAAACCCTCCAAAAACTCGTCAGGACTCTCGGCACACCCCGAATATGCAAAAAAAGTGGAATTTTGGGGAAAGTCAATTTTTGACTTTTTCGTAAGGGGGGGTGGTTACGCATTTTTTCAAAATTTAAAAAATGGTCGAAAAACACTTTTGGGCCAGGGAGCGCCGGGAAACGTTCCAAAAACTCATCAGGACTCTCGGCACACCCCGAATATGCAAAAAAGTGGACTTTTGGAGAAAGTCCATTTTTGACTTTTTCGTAAGGGGGGGGGGGGTGGTCACGCATTTTTTCAAAATTTCAAAAACGATCAAAAAAGACTTTTGGACCAGGGAGCGCCGGGAAACGTTCCAAAAACCCGTCATGACTCTCGGCACACCCCGAATATGCCAAAAAAGTGGACTTTTGGGGAAAGTCAATTTTTGACTTTTTCGTAAGGGGGGGTGGTTACGCATTTTTTCAAAATTTCAAAAATGGCCGAAAAACACTTTTGGGCCAGGGAGCGCCGGGAAACGTTCCAAAAACTCGTCAGGACTCTCGGCACACCCCGAATATGCAAAAAAAGTGGACTTTTGGAGAAAGTCAATTTTTGACTTTTTCGTAAGGGGGGGTGGTTACGCATTTTTTCAAAATTTCAAAAACGGTCAAAAAAGACTTTTGGGCCAGGGAGCGCCGGGAAACGTTCCAAAAACCCGTCATGACTCTCGGCACACCCCGAATATGCAAAAAAAGTGGACTTTTGGGGAAAGTCAATTTTTGACTTTTTCGTAAGGGGGGGTGGTTACGCATTTTTTCAAAATTTCAAAAACGGTCAAAAAAGACTTTTGGGCCAGGGAGCGCCGGGAAACGTTCCAAAAACCCGTCATGACTCTCGGCACACCCCGAATATGCAAAAAAAGTGGACTTTTGGGGAAAGTCAATTTTTGACTTTTTCGTAAGGGGGGGTGGTTACGCATTTTTTCAAAATTTTCAAAAACGGTCGAAAAACACTTTTGGGCCAGGGAGTGCCGGGAAACGTTCCAATAACTCGTCAGGACTCTCGGCACACCCCGAATATGCAAAAAAAGTGGACTTTTGGAGAAAGTCAATTTTTGACTTTTTCGTAAGGGGGGGTGGTTACGCATTTATTCAAAATTTCAAAAATGGTCGAAAAACACTTTTGGGCCAGGGACCGCCGGGAAACGTTACAAAAACCCGTCAGGAGTCACGGCACATCCCGGATATGCAAAAAAAGTGGACTTTTGGGGAAAGTCAATTTTTGATTTTTTCGTAAGGGGGGGTGGTTACACATTTTTTCAAAATTTCAGAAACGGTGAAAAAACACTTTTGGGCCAGGGAGCACCGGGAAACGATCCAAAAACCCGTCAGGACTCTCGGCACACCCCGAATATGCAAAAAAAGTGGACTTTTGGGGAAAGTCAATTTTTGACTTTTTCGTAAGGGGGGGTGGTTACGCATTTTTTCAAAATTTCAAAAACGGTCGAAAAACACTTTTGGGCCAGGGAGCGCCGGGAAACGTTCCAAAAACCCGTCAGGACTCTCGGCACTGCCCAAATATGCAAAATATGTGGACTTTTGGGGAAAGTCAATTTTTGACTTTTTCGTAAGGGGGGGTGGTTACGCATTTTTTCAAAATTTCAAAAACGATCAAAAAAGACTTTTGGACCAGGGAGCGCCGGGAAACGTTCCAAAAACCCGTCATGACTCTCTGCACACCCCGAATATGCCAAAAAAGTGGACTTTTGGGGAAAGTCAATTTTTGACTTTTTCGTAAGGGGGGGTGGTTACGCATTTTTTCAAAATTTCAAAAACGGTGAAAAAACACTTTTGGGCCAGGGAGCACCGGGAAACGTTCCAAAAACCCGTCAGGACTCTCGGCACACCCCGAATATGCAAAAAAAGTGGACTTTTGGGGAAAGTCAATTTTTGACTTTCTCGTAAGGGGGGGTGGTTACGCATTTTTTCAAAATTTCAAAAACGGTCAAAAAACACTTTTGGGCCAGGGAGTGCCGGGAAACGTTCCAAAAACTCGTCAGGACTCTCGGCACACCCCGAATATGCAAAAAAAGTGGACTTTTGGAGAAAGTCAATTTTTGACTTTTTCGTAAGGGGGGGTGGTTACGCATTTTTTCAAAATTTCAAAAATGGTCGAAAAACACTTTTGGGCCAGGGACCGCCGGGAAACGTTCCAAAAACCCGTCAGGACTCTCGGCACATCCCAAATATTTAAAAAAATTGGACTTTTGGGGAAAGTCAATTTTTGACTTTTTCGTAAGGGGGGGTGGTTACGCATTTTTTCAAAATTTCAAAAACGGTCGAAAAACACTTTTGGGCCAGGGAGCGCCGGGAAACGTTCCAAAAACTCGTCAGGACTCTCGGCACACCCCGAATATGCAAAAAAAGTGGACTTTTGGGGAAAGTCAATTTTTGACTTTTTCGTAAGGGGGGGTGGTTACGCATTTTTTCAAAATTAAAAAAACGGTCGAAAAACACTTTTGGGCCAGGGAGCGCCGGGAGACGTTCCAAAAACCCGTCAGGACTCTCGGCACTGCCCAAATATGCAAAATATGTGGACTTTTGGGGAAAGTCAATTTTTGACTTTTTCGTAAGGGGGGGTGGTTACGCATTTTTTCAAAATTTCAAAAATGGTCGAAAAACACTTTTGGGCCAGGGAGCGCCGGGAAACCCTCCAAAAACCCGTCAGGACTCTCGGCACATCCCGAATATGCAAAAAAAGTGGACTTTTGGGGAAAGTCAATTTTTGACTTTTTCGTAAGGGGGGGTGGTTACGCATTTTTTCAAAATTTCAAAAACGGTCGAAAAACACTTTTGGGCCAGGGAGCGCCGGGAAACGTTCCAAAAACCCGTCAGGACTCTCGGCACACCCCGAATATGCAAAAAAAGTGGACTTTTGGGGGAAAGTCTATTTTTGACTTTTTCGTAAGGGGGGAGTGGTTACGCATTTTTTCAAAATTTCAAAAATGGTCAAAAAACACTTTTGGGCCAGGGAGCGCTGGGAAACGTTCCAAAAACCCGTCAGGACTCTCGGCACACCCCGAATATGCAAAAAAAGTGGACTTTTTGGGAAAGTCAATTTTTGACTTTTTCGTAAGGGGGGGTGGTTACGCATTTTTTCAAAATTTAAAAAATGGTCGAAAAACACTTTTGGACCAGGGAGCGCCGGGAAACGTTCCAAAAACCCGTCATGACTCTCTGCACACCCCGAATATGCCAAAAAAGTGGACTTTTGGGGAAAGTCAATTTTTGACTTTTTCGTAAGGGGGGGTGGTTACGCATTTTTTCAAAATTTCAAAAACGGTGAAAAAACACTTTTGGGCCAGGGAGCACCGGGAAACGTTCCAAAAACCCGTCAGGACTCTCGGCACACCCCGAATATGCAAAAAAAGTGGACTTTTGGGGAAAGTCAATTTTTGACTTTCTCGTAAGGGGGGGTGGTTACGCATTTTTTCAAAATTTCAAAAACGGTCAAAAAACACTTTTGGGCCAGGGAGTGCCGGGAAACGTTCCAAAAACTCGTCAGGACTCTCGGCACACCCCGAATATGCAAAAAAAGTGGACTTTTGGAGAAAGTCAATTTTTGACTTTTTCGTAAGGGGGGGTGGTTACGCATTTTTTCAAAATTTCAAAAATGGTCGAAAAACACTTTTGGGCCAGGGACCGCCGGGAAACGTTCCAAAAACCCGTCAGGACTCTCGGCACATCCCAAATATTTAAAAAAATTGGACTTTTGGGGAAAGTCAATTTTTGACTTTTTCGTAAGGGGGGGTGGTTACGCATTTTTTCAAAATTTCAAAAACGGTCGAAAAACACTTTTGGGCCAGGGAGCGCCGGGAAACGTTCCAAAAACTCGTCAGGACTCTCGGCACACCCCGAATATGCAAAAAAAGTGGACTTTTGGGGAAAGTCAATTTTTGACTTTTTCGTAAGGGGGGGTGGTTACGCATTTTTTCAAAATTAAAAAAACGGTCGAAAAACACTTTTGGGCCAGGGAGCGCCGGGAGACGTTCCAAAAACCCGTCAGGACTCTCGGCACTGCCCAAATATGCAAAATATGTGGACTTTTGGGGAAAGTCAATTTTTGACTTTTTCGTAAGGGGGGGTGGTTACGCATTTTTTCAAAATTTCAAAAATGGTCGAAAAACACTTTTGGGCCAGGGAGCGCCGGGAAACCCTCCAAAAACCCGTCAGGACTCTCGGCACATCCCGAATATGCAAAAAAAGTGGACTTTTGGGGAAAGTCAATTTTTGACTTTTTCGTAAGGGGGGGTGGTTACGCATTTTTTCAAAATTTCAAAAACGGTCGAAAAACACTTTTGGGCCAGGGAGCGCCGGGAAACGTTCCAAAAACCCGTCAGGACTCTCGGCACACCCCGAATATGCAAAAAAAGTGGACTTTTGGGGGAAAGTCTATTTTTGACTTTTTCGTAAGGGGGGAGTGGTTACGCATTTTTTCAAAATTTCAAAAATGGTCAAAAAACACTTTTGGGCCAGGGAGCGCTGGGAAACGTTCCAAAAACCCGTCAGGACTCTCGGCACACCCCGAATATGCAAAAAAAGTGGACTTTTTGGGAAAGTCAATTTTTGACTTTTTCGTAAGGGGGGGTGGTTACGCATTTTTTCAAAATTTAAAAAATGGTCGAAAAACACTTTTGGGCCAGGGAGCGCCGGGAAACGTTCCAAAAACTCGTCAGGACTCTCGGCACACCCCGAATATGCAAAAAAAGTGGACTTTTGGAGAAAGTCAATTTTTGAATTTTTCGTAAGGGGGGGTGGTTACGCATTTTTTCAAAATTTCAAAAACGGTCGAAAACCACTTTTGGGCCAGGGAGTGCCGGGAAACGTTCCAAAAACTCGTCAGGACTCTCGGCACACCCCGAATATGCAAAAAAAGTGGACTTTTGGAGAAAGTCAATTTTTGACTTTTTCGTAAGGGGGGGTGGTTACGCATTTTTTCAAAATTTCAAAAATGGTCGAAAACCACTTTTGGGCCAGGGAGCGCCGGGAAACCCTCCAAAAACCTGTCAGAACTCTCGGCACATCCCAAATATTCAAAAAAAGTGGACTTTTGGGGAAAGTCAATTTTTGACTTTTTCGTAAGGGGGGGTGGTTACGCATTTTTTCAAAATTTCAAAAACGGTCGAAAAACACTTTTGGGCCAGGGAGCGCCGGGAAACGTTCCAAAAACCCGTCAGGACTCTCGGCACACCCCGAATATGCAAAAAAAGTGGAATTTTTGGGGAAAGTCAATTTTTGACTTTTTCGTAAGGGGGGGTGGTTACGCATTTTTTCAAAATTTCAAAAACGGTCGAAAAACACTTTTGGGCCAGGGAGCGCCGGGAAACCCTCCAAAAACTCGTCAGGACTCTCGGCACACCCCGAATATGCAAAAAAAGTGGAATTTTGGGGAAAGTCAATTTTTGACTTTTTCGTAAGGGGGGGTGGTTACGCATTTTTTCAAAATTTAAAAAATGGTCGAAAAACACTTTTGGGCCAGGGAGCGCCGGGAAACGTTCCAAAAACTCATCAGGACTCTCGGCACACCCCGAATATGCAAAAAAGTGGACTTTTGGAGAAAGTCCATTTTTGACTTTTTCGTAAGGGGGGGGGGTGGTCACGCATTTTTTCAAAATTTCAAAAACGATCAAAAAAGACTTTTGGACCAGGGAGCGCCGGGAAACGTTCCAAAAACCCGTCATGACTCTCGGCACACCCCGAATATGCCAAAAAAGTGGACTTTTGGGGAAAGTCAATTTTTGACTTTTTCGTAAGGGGGGGTGGTTACGCATTTTTTCAAAATTTCAAAAATGGTCGAAAAACACTTTTGGGCCAGGGAGCGCCGGGAAACGTTCCAAAAACTCGTCAGGACTCTCGGCACACCCCGAATATGCAAAAAAAGTGGACTTTTGGAGAAAGTCAATTTCTGACTTTTTCGTAAGGGGGGGTGGTTACGCATTTTTTCAAAATTTCAAAAACGGTCAAAAAAGACTTTTGGGCCAGGGAGCGCCGGGAAACGTTCCAAAAACCCGTCATGACTCTCGGCACACCCCGAATATGCAAAAAAAGTGGACTTTTGGGGAAAGTCAATTTTTGACTTTTTCGTAAGGGGGGGTGGTTACGCATTTTTTCAAAATTTCAAAAACGGTCAAAAAAGACTTTTGGGCCAGGGAGCGCCGGGAAACGTTCCAAAAACCCGTCATGACTCTCGGCACACCCCGAATATGCAAAAAAAGTGGACTTTTGGGGAAAGTCAATTTTTGACTTTTTCGTAAGGGGGGGTGGTTACGCATTTTTTCAAAATTTTCAAAAACGGTCGAAAAACACTTTTGGGCCAGGGAGTGCCGGGAAACGTTCCAATAACTCGTCAGGACTCTCGGCACACCCCGAATATGCAAAAAAAAGTGGACTTTTGGAGAAAGTCAATTTTTGACTTTTTCGTAAGGGGGGGTGGTTACGCATTTATTCAAAATTTCAAAAATGGTCGAAAAACACTTTTGGGCCAGGGACCGCCGGGAAACGTTACAAAAACCCGTCAGGAGTCACGGCACATCCCGGATATGCAAAAAAAGTGGACTTTTGGGGAAAGTCAATTTTTGACTTTTTCGTAAGGGGGGGTGGTTACGCATTTTTTCAAAATTTCAAAAACGGTCGAAAAACACTTTTGGGCCAGAGAGCGCCGGGAAACGTTCCAAAAACCCGTCAGGACTCTCGGCACACCCCGAATATGCCAAAAAAGTGGACTTTTGGGGAAAGTCAATTTTTGACTTTTTCGTAAGGGGGGGTGGTTACGCATTTTTTCAAAATTTCAAAAACGGTGAAAAAACACTTTTGGGCCAGGGAGCGCCGGGAAACGTTCCAAAAACCCGTCAGGACTCTCGGCACACCCCGAATATGCAAAAAAAGTGGACTTTTGGGGAAAGTCAATTTTTGACTTTCTCGTAAGGGGGGGTGGTTACGCATTTTTTCAAAATTAAAAAAACGGTCGAAAAACACTTTTGGGCCAGGGAGTGCCGGGAAACGTTCCAAAAACTCGTCAGGACTCTCGGCACACCCCGAATATGCAAAAAAAGTGGACTTTTGGAGAAAGTCAATTTTTGACTTTTTCGTAAGGGGGGGTGGTTACGCATTTTTTCAAAATTTCAAAAATGGTCGAAAAACACTTTTGGGCCAGGGACCGCCGGGAAACGTTCCAAAAACCCGTCAGGACTCTCGGCACATCCCAAATATTTAAAAAAATTGGACTTTTGGGGAAAGTCAATTTTTGACTTTTTCGTAAGGGGGGGTGGTTACGCATTTTTTCAAAATTTCAGAAACGGTGAAAAAACACTTTTGGGCCAGGGAGCACCGGGAAACGTTCCAAAAACCCGTCAGGACTCTCGGCACACCCCAAATATGCAAAAAAAGTAGACTTTTGGGGAAAGTCAATTTTTGACTTTTTCGTAAGCGGGGATGGTTACGCATTTTTTCAAAATTTCAAAAATGGTCGAAAACCACTTTTGGGCCAGGGAGCGCCGGGAAACCCTCCAAAAACCTGTCAGAACTCTCGGCACATCCCAAATATTCAAAAAAAGTGGACTTTTGGGGAAAGTCAATTTTTGACTTTTTCGTAAGGGGGGGGTGGTTACGCATTTTTTCAAAATTTCAAAAACGGTCGAAAAACACTTTTGGGCCAGGGAGCGCCGGGAAACGTTCCAAAAACTCGTCAGGACTCTCGGCACACCCCGAATATGCAAAAAAAGTGGACTTTTGGAGAAAGTCAATTTTTGACTTTTTCGTAAGAGGGGGTGGTTACGCATTTTTTCAAAATTAAAAAAACGGTAGAAAAACACTTTTGGGCCAGGGAGCGCCGGGAGACGTTCCAAAAACCCGTCAGGACTCTCGGCACTGCCCAAATATGCAAAATATGTGGACTTTTGGGGAAAGTCAATTTTTGACTTTTTCGTAAGGGGGGGTGGTTACGCATTTTTTCAAAATTTCAAAAATGGTCGAAAAACACTTTTGGGCCAGGGAGCGCCGGGAAACCCTCCAAAAACCCGTCAGGACTCTCGGCACATCCCGAATATGCAAAAAAAGTGGACTTTTGGGGAAAGTCAATTTTTGACTTTTTCGTAAGGGGGGGTGGTTACGCATTTTTTCAAAATTTCAAAAACGGTCGAAAAACACTTTTGGGCCAGGGAGCGCCGGGAAACGTTCCAAAAACCCGTCAGGACTCTCGGCACACCCCGAATATGCAAAAAAAGTGGACTTTTGGGGAAAGTCAATTTTTGACTTTTTCGTAAGGGGGGAGTGGTTACGCATTTTTTCAAAATTTCAAAAATGGTCGAAAAACACTTTTGGGCCAGGGAGCGCTGGGAAACGTTCCAAAAACCCGTCAGGACTCTCGGCACACCCCGAATATGCAAAAAAAGTGGACTTTTGGGGAAAGTCAATTTTTGACTTTTTCGTAAGGGGGGGTGGTTACGCATTTTTTCAAAATTTCAAAAATGGTCGAAAAACACTTTTGGGCCAGGGAGCGCCGGGAAACGTTCCAAAAACTCGTCAGGACTCTCGGCACACCCCGAATATGCAAAAAAAGTGGACTTTTGGAGAAAGTCAATTTTTGAATTTTTCGTAAGGGGGGGTGGTTACGCATTTTTTCAAAATTTCAAAAACGGTCGAAAAACACTTTTGGGCCAGGGAGTGCCGGGAAACGTTCCAAAAACTCGTCAGGACTCTCGGCACACCCCGAATATGCAAAAAAAGTGGACTTTTGGAGAAAGTCAATTTTTGACTTTTTCGTAAGGGGGGGTGGTTACGCATTTTTTCAAAATTTCAAAAATGGTCGAAAACCACTTTTGGGCCAGGGAGCGCCGGGAAACCCTCCAAAAACCTGTCAGAACTCTCGGCACATCCCAAATATTCAAAAAAAGTGGACTTTTGGGGAAAGTCAATTTTTGACTTTTTCGTAAGGGGGGGTGGTTACGCATTTTTTCAAAATTTCAAAAACGGTCGAAAAACACTTTTGGGCCAGGGAGCGCCGGGAAACGTTCCAAAAACCCGTCAGGACTCTCGGCACACCCCGAATATGCAAAAAAAGTGGAATTTTTGGGGAAAGTCAATTTTTGACTTTTTCGTAAGGGGGGGTGGTTACGCATTTTTTCAAAATTTCAAAAACGGTCGAAAAACACTTTTGGGCCAGGGAGCGCCGGGAAACCCTCCAAAAACTCGTCAGGACTCTCGGCACACCCCGAATATGCAAAAAAAGTGGAATTTTGGGGAAAGTCAATTTTTGACTTTTTCGTAAGGGGGGGTGGTTACGCATTTTTTCAAAATTTAAAAAATGGTCGAAAAACACTTTTGGGCCAGGGAGCGCCGGGAAACGTTCCAAAAACTCATCAGGACTCTCGGCACACCCCGAATATGCAAAAAAGTGGACTTTTGGAGAAAGTCCATTTTTGACTTTTTCGTAAGGGGGGGGGGGTGGTCACGCATTTTTTCAAAATTTCAAAAACGATCAAAAAAGACTTTTGGACCAGGGAGCGCCGGGAAACGTTCCAAAAACCCGTCATGACTCTCGGCACACCCCGAATATGCCAAAAAAGTGGACTTTTGGGGAAAGTCAATTTTTGACTTTTTCGTAAGGGGGGGTGGTTACGCATTTTTTCAAAATTTCAAAAATGGTCGAAAAACACTTTTGGGCCAGGGAGCGCCGGGAAACGTTCCAAAAACTCGTCAGGACTCTCGGCACACCCCGAATATGCAAAAAAAGTGGACTTTTGGAGAAAGTCAATTTTTGACTTTTTCGTAAGGGGGGGTGGTTTCGCATTTTTTCAAAATTTCAAAAACGGTCAAAAAAGACTTTTGGGCCAGGGAGCGCCGGGAAACGTTCCAAAAACCCGTCATGACTCTCGGCACACCCCGAATATGCAAAAAAAGTGGACTTTTGGGGAAAGTCAATTTTTGACTTTTTCGTAAGGGGGGGTGGTTACGCATTTTTTCAAAATTTCAAAAACGGTCAAAAAAGACTTTTGGGCCAGGGAGCGCCGGGAAACGTTCCAAAAACCCGTCATGACTCTCGGCACACCCCGAATATGCAAAAAAAGTGGACTTTTGGGGAAAGTCAATTTTTGACTTTTTCGTAAGGGGGGGTGGTTACGCATTTTTTCAAAATTTTCAAAAACGGTCAAAAAACACTTTTGGGCCAGGGAGTGCCGGGAAACGTTCCAATAACTCGTCAGGACTCTCGGCACACCCCGAATATGCAAAAAAAGTGGACTTTTGGAGAAAGTCAATTTTTGACTTTTTCGTAAGGGGGGGTGGTTACGCATTTTTTCAAAATTTCAAAAACGGTCGAAAAACACTTTTGGGCCAGGGACCGCCGGGAAACGTTCCAAAAACCCGTCAGGAGTCACGGCACATCCCGGATATGCAAAAAAAGTGGACTTTTGGGGAAAGTCAATTTTTGACTTTTTCGTAAGGGGGGGTGGTTACGCATTTTTTCAAAATTTCAAAAATGGTCGAAAAACACTTTTGGGCCAGGGAGCGCTGGGAAACGTTCCAAAAACCCGTCAGGACTCTCGGCACACCCCGAATATGCAAAAAAAGTGGACTTTTGGGGAAAGTCAATTTTTGACTTTTTCGTAAGGGGGGGTGGTTACGCATTTTTTCAAAATTTCAAAAATGGTCGAAAAACACTTTTGGGCCAGGGAGCGCCGGGAAACGTTCCAAAAACTCGTCAGGACTCTCGGCACACCCCGAATATGCAAAAAAAGTGGACTTTTGGAGAAAGTCAATTTTTGAATTTTTCGTAAGGGGGGGTGGTTACGCATTTTTTCAAAATTTCAAAAACGGTCGAAAAACACTTTTGGGCCAGGGAGTGCCGGGAAACGTTCCAAAAACTCGTCAGGACTCTCGGCACACCCCGAATATGCAAAAAAAGTGGACTTTTGGAGAAAGTCAATTTTTGACTTTTTCGTAAGGGGGGGTGGTTACGCATTTTTTCAAAATTTCAAAAATGGTCGAAAACCACTTTTGGGCCAGGGAGCGCCGGGAAACCCTCCAAAAACCTGTCAGAACTCTCGGCACATCCCAAATATTCAAAAAAAGTGGACTTTTGGGGAAAGTCAATTTTTGACTTTTTCGTAAGGGGGGGTGGTTACGCATTTTTTCAAAATTTCAAAAACGGTCGAAAAACACTTTTGGGCCAGGGAGCGCCGGGAAACGTTCCAAAAACCCGTCAGGACTCTCGGCACACCCCGAATATGCAAAAAAAGTGGACTTTTGGAGAAAGTCAATTTTTGACTTTTTCGTAAGGGGGGGTGGTAACGCATTTTTTCAAAATTTCAAAAACGGTCAAAAAAGACTTTTGGGCCAGGGAGCGCCGGGAAACCCTCCAAAAACTCGTCAGGACTCTCGGCACACCCCGAATATGCAAAAAAAGTGGAATTTTGGGGAAAGTCAATTTTTGACTTTTTCGTAAGGGGGGGTGGTTACGCATTTTTTCAAAATTTAAAAAATGGTCGAAAAACACTTTTGGGCCAGGGAGCGCCGGGAAACGTTCCAAAAACTCCTCAGGACTCTCGGCACACCCCGAATATGCAAAAAAGTGGACTTTTGGAGAAAGTCCATTTTTGACTTTTTCGTAAGGGGGGGGGGGGTGGTCACGCATTTTTTCAAAATTTCAAAAACGATCAAAAAAGACTTTTGGACCAGGGAGCGCCGGGAAACGTTCCAAAAACCCGTCATGACTCTCGGCACACCCCGAATATGCCAAAAAAGTGGACTTTTGGGGAAAGTCAATTTTTGACTTTTTCGTAAGGGGGGGTGGTTACGCATTTTTTCAAAATTTCAAAAACGGTCAAAAAAGACTTTTGGGCCAGGGAGCGCCGGGAAACGTTCCAAAAACCCGTCATGACTCTCGGCACACCCCGAATATGCAAAAAAAGTGGACTTTTGGGGAAAGTCAATTTTTGACTTTTTCGTAAGGGGGGGTGGTTACGCATTTTTTCAAAATTTTCAAAAACGGTCGAAAAACACTTTTGGGCCAGGGAGTGCCGGGAAACGTTCCAATAACTCGTCAGGACTCTCGGCACACCCCGAATATGCAAAAAAAGTGGACTTTTGGAGAAAGTCAATTTTTGACTTTCTCGTAAGGGGGGGTGGTTACGCATTTTTTCAAAATTTCAAAAATGGTCGAAAAACACTTTTGGGCCAGGGACCGCCGGGAAACGTTACAAAAACCCGTCAGGAGTCACGGCACATCCCGGATATGCAAAAAAAGTGGACTTTTGGGGAAAGTCAATTTTTGACTTTTTCGTAAGGGGGGGTGGTTACGCATTTTTTCAAAATTTCAAAAACGGTCGAAAAACACTTTTGGGCCAGAGAGCGCCGGGAAACGTTCCAAAAACCCGTCAGGACTCTCGGCACACCCCGAATATGCAAAAAAAGTGGACTTTTGGGGAAAGTCAATTTTTGACTTTTTCGTAAGGGGGGGTGGTTACGCATTTTTTCAAAATTTCAAAAACGGTCGAAAAACACTTTTGGGCCAGGGAGCGCCGGGAAACGTTCCAAAAACTCGTCAGGACTCTCGGCACACCCCGAATATGCAAAAAAAGTGGACTTTTGGAGAAAGTCAATTTTTGACTTTTTCGTAAGGGGGGGTGGTTACGCATTTTTTCAAAATTAAAAAAACGGTCGAAAAACACTTTTGGGCCAGGGAGCGCCGGGAGACGTTCCAAAAACCCGTCAGGACTCTCGGCACTGCCCAAATATGCAAAATATGTGGACTTTTGGGGAAAGTCAATTTTTGACTTTTTCGTAAGGGGGGGTGGTTACGCATTTTTTCAAAATTTCAAAAACGATCAAAAAAGACTTTTGGACCAGGGAGCGCCGGGAAACGTTCCAAAAACCCGTCATGACTCTCTGCACACCCCGAATATGCCAAAAAAGTGGACTTTTGGGGAAAGTCAATTTTTGACTTTTTCGTAAGGGGGGGTGGTTACGCATTTTTTCAAAATTTCAAAAACGGTGAAAAAACACTTTTGGGCCAGGGAGCACCGGGAAACGTTCCAAAAACCCGTCAGGACTCTCGGCACACCCCGAATATGCAAAAAAAGTGGACTTTTGGGGAAAGTCAATTTTTGACTTTCTCGTAAGGGGGGGTGGTTACGCATTTTTTCAAAATTTCAAAAACGGTCAAAAAACACTTTTGGGCCAGGGAGTGCCGGGAAACGTTCCAAAAACTCGTCAGGACTCTCGGCACACCCCGAATATGCAAAAAAAGTGGACTTTTGGAGAAAGTCAATTTTTGACTTTTTCGTAAGGGGGGGTGGTTACGCATTTTTTCAAAATTTCAAAAATGGTCGAAAAACACTTTTGGGCCAGGGACCGCCGGGAAACGTTCCAAAAACCCGTCAGGACTCTCGGCAAATCCCAAATATTTAAAAAAATTGGACTTTTGGGGAAAGTCAATTTTTGACTTTTTCGTAAGGGGGGGTGGTTACGCATTTTTTCAAAATTTCAGAAACGGTGAAAAAACACTTTTGGGCCAGGGAGCACCGGGAAACGTTCCAAAAACCCGTCAGGACTCTCGGCACACCCCAAATATGCAAAAAAAGTAGACTTTTGGGGAAAGTCAATTTTTGACTTTTTCGTAAGCGGGGGTGGTTACGCATTTTTTCAAAATTTCAAAAATGGTCGAAAAACACTTTTGGGCCAGGGAGCGCCGGGAAACCCTCCAAAAACCTGTCAGAACTCTCGGCACATCCCAAATATTCAAAAAAAGTGGACTTTTGGGGAAAGTCAATTTTTGACTTTTTCGTAAGGGGGGGGGTGGTTACGCATTTTTTCAAAATTTCAAAAACGGTCGAAAAACACTTTTGGGCCAGGGAGCGCCGGGAAACGTTCCAAAAACTCGTCAGGACTCTCGGCACACCCCGAATATGCAAAAAAAGTGGACTTTTGGAGAAAGTCAATTTTTGACTTTTTCGTAAGGGGGGGTGGTTACGCATTTTTTCAAAATTAAAAAAACGGTCGAAAAACACTTTTGGGCCAGGGAGCGCCGGGAGACGTTCCAAAAACCCGTCAGGACTCTCGGCACTGCCCAAATATGCAAAATATGTGGACTTTTGGGGAAAGTCAATTTTTGACTTTTTCGTAAGGGGGGGTGGTTACGCATTTTTTCAAAATTTCAAAAATGGTCGAAAAACACTTTTGGGCCAGGGAGCGCCGGGAAACCCTCCAAAAACCCGTCAGGACTCTCGGCACATCCCGAATATGCAAAAAAAGTGGACTTTTGGGGAAAGTCAATTTTTGACTTTTTCGTAAGGGGGGGTGGTTACGCATTTTTTCAAAATTTCAAAAACGGTCGAAAAACACTTTTGGGCCAGGGAGCGCCGGGAAACGTTCCAAAAACCCGTCAGGACTCTCGGCACACCCCGAATATGCAAAAAAAGTGGACTTTTGGGGGAAAGTCAATTTTTGACTTTTTCGTAAGGGGGGAGTGGTTACGCATTTTTTCAAAATTTCAAAAATGGTCGAAAAACACTTTTGGGCCAGGGAGCGCTGGGAAACGTTCCAAAAACCCGTCAGGACTCTCGGCACACCCCGAATATGCAAAAAAAGTGGACTTTTGGGGAAAGTCAATTTTTGACTTTTTCGTAAGGGGGGGTGGTTACGCATTTTTTCAAAATTTCAAAAACGGTCAAAAAAGACTTTTGGGCCAGGGAGCGCCGGGAAACGTTCCAAAAACTCGTCAGGACTCTCGGCACACCCCGAATATGCAAAAAAAGTGGAATTTTGGGGAAAGTCAATTTTTGACTTTTTCGTAAGGGGGGGTGGTTACGCATTTTTTCAAAATTTAAAAAATGGTCGAAAAACACTTTTGGGCCAGGGAGCGCCGGGAAACGTTCCAAAAACTCATCAGGACTCTCGGCACACCCCGAATATGCAAAAAAGTGGACTTTTGGAGAAAGTCCATTTTTGACTTTTTCGTAAGGGGGGGGGGGGTGGTCACGCATTTTTTCAAAATTTCAAAAACGATCAAAAAAGACTTTTGGACCAGGGAGCGCCGGGAAACGTTCGAAAAACCCGTCATGACTCTCGGCACACCCCGAATATGCCAAAAAAGTGGACTTTTGGGGAAAGTCAATTTTTGACTTTTTCGTAAGCGGGGGTGGTTACGCATTTTTTCAAAATTTCAAAAATGGTCGAAAAACACTTTTGGGCCAGGGAGCGCCGGGAAACCCTCCAAAAACCTGTCAGAACTCTCGGCACATCCCAAATATTCAAAAAAAGTGGACTTTTGGGGAAAGTCAATTTTTGACTTTTTCGTAAGGGGGGGGGTGGTTACGCATTTTTTCAAAATTTCAAAAACGGTCGAAAAACACTTTTGGGCCAGGGAGCGCCGGGAAACGTTCCAAAAACTCGTCAGGACTCTCGGCACACCCCGAATATGCAAAAAAAGTGGACTTTTGGAGAAAGTCAATTTTTGACTTTTTCGTAAGGGGGGGTGGTTACGCATTTTTTCAAAATTAAAAAAACGGTCGAAAAACACTTTTGGGCCAGGGAGCGCCGGGAGACGTTCCAAAAACCCGTCAGGACTCTCGGCACTGCCCAAATATGCAAAATATGTGGACTTTTGGGGAAAGTCAATTTTTGACTTTTTCGTAAGGGGGGGTGGTTACGCATTTTTTCAAAATTTCAAAAATGGTCGAAAAACACTTTTGGGCCAGGGAGCGCCGGGAAACCCTCCAAAAACCCGTCAGGACTCTCGGCACATCCCGAATATGCAAAAAAAGTGGACTTTTGGGGAAAGTCAATTTTTGACTTTTTCGTAAGGGGGGGTGGTTACGCATTTTTTCAAAATTTCAAAAACGGTCGAAAAACACTTTTGGGCCAGGGAGCGCCGGGAAACGTTCCAAAAACCCGTCAGGACTCTCGGCACACCCCGAATATGCAAAAAAAGTGGACTTTTGGGGGAAAGTCAATTTTTGACTTTTTCGTAAGGGGGGAGTGGTTACGCATTTTTTCAAAATTTCAAAAATGGTCGAAAAACACTTTTGGGCCAGGGAGCGCTGGGAAACGTTCCAAAAACCCGTCAGGACTCTCGGCACACCCCGAATATGCAAAAAAAGTGGACTTTTGGGGAAAGTCAATTTTTGACTTTTTCGTAAGGGGGGGTGGTTACGCATTTTTTCAAAATTTCAAAAACGGTCAAAAAAGACTTTTGGGCCAGGGAGCGCCGGGAAACGTTCCAAAAACTCGTCAGGACTCTCGGCACACCCCGAATATGCAAAAAAAGTGGAATTTTGGGGAAAGTCAATTTTTGACTTTTTCGTAAGGGGGGGTGGTTACGCATTTTTTCAAAATTTAAAAAATGGTCGAAAAACACTTTTGGGCCAGGGAGCGCCGGGAAACGTTCCAAAAACTCATCAGGACTCTCGGCACACCCCGAATATGCAAAAAAGTGGACTTTTGGAGAAAGTCCATTTTTGACTTTTTCGTAAGGGGGGGGGGGGTGGTCACGCATTTTTTCAAAATTTCAAAAACGATCAAAAAAGACTTTTGGACCAGGGAGCGCCGGGAAACGTTCGAAAAACCCGTCATGACTCTCGGCACACCCCGAATATGCCAAAAAAGTGGACTTTTGGGGAAAGTCAATTTTTGACTTTTTCGTAAGGGGGGGTGGTTACGCATTTTTTCAAAATTTCAAAAATGGTCGAAAAACACTTTTGGGCCAGGGAGCGCCGGGAAACGTTCCAAAAACTCGTCAGGACTCTCGGCACACCCCGAATATGCAAAAAAAGTGGACTTTTGGAGAAAGTCAATTTTTGACTTTTTCGTAAGGGGGGGTGGTTACGCATTTTTTCAAAATTTCAAAAACGGTCAAAAAAGACTTTTGGGCCAGGGAGCGCCGGGAAACGTTCCAAAAACCCGTCATGACTCTCGGCACACCCCGAATATGCAAAAAAAGTGGACTTTTGGGGAAAGTCAATTTTTGACTTTTTCGTAAGGGGGGGTGGTTACGCATTTTTTCAAAATTTCAAAAACGGTCAAAAAAGACTTTTGGGCCAGGGAGCGCCGGGAAACGTTCCAAAAACCCGTCATGACTCTCGGCACACCCCGAATATGCAAAAAAAGTGGACTTTTGGGGAAAGTCAATTTTTGACTTTTTCGTAAGGGGGGGTGGTTACGCATTTTTTCAAAATTTTCAAAAACGGTCGAAAAACACTTTTGGGCCAGGGAGTGCCGGGAAACGTTCCAATAACTCGTCAGGACTCTCGGCACACCCCGAATATGCAAAAAAAGTGGACTTTTGGAGAAAGTCAATTTTTGACTTTTTCGTAAGGGGGGGTGGTTACGCATTTATTCAAAATTTCAAAAATGGTCGAAAAACACTTTTGGGCCAGGGACCGCCGGGAAACGTTACAAAAACCCGTCAGGAGTCACGGCACATCCCGGATATGCAAAAAAAGTGGACTTTTGGGGAAAGTCAATTTTTGATTTTTTCGTAAGGGGGGGTGGTTACACATTTTTTCAAAATTTCAGAAACGGTGAAAAAACACTTTTGGGCCAGGGAGCACCGGGAAACGATCCAAAAACCGGTCAGGACTCTCGGCACACCCCGAATATGCAAAAAAAGTGGACTTTTGGGGAAAGTCAATTTTTGACTTTTTCGTAAGGGGGGGTGGTTACGCATTTTTTCAAAATTTCAAAAACGGTCGAAAAACACTTTTGGGCCAGGGAGCGCCGGGAAACGTTCCAAAAACCCGTCAGGACTCTCGGCACTGCCCAAATATGCAAAATATGTGGACTTTTGGGGAAAGTCAATTTTTGACTTTTTCGTAAGGGGGGGTGGTTACGCATTTTTTCAAAATTTCAAAAACGATCAAAAAAGACTTTTGGACCAGGGAGCGCCGGGAAACGTTCCAAAAACCCGTCATGACTCTCTGCACACCCCGAATATGCCAAAAAAGTGGACTTTTGGGGAAAGTCAATTTTTGACTTTTTCGTAAGGGGGGGTGGTTACGCATTTTTTCAAAATTTCAAAAACGGTGAAAAAACACTTTTGGGCCAGGGAGCACCGGGAAACGTTCCAAAAACCCGTCAGGACTCTCGGCACACCCCGAATATGCAAAAAAAGTGGACTTTTGGGGAAAGTCAATTTTTGACTTTCTCGTAAGGGGGGGTGGTTACGCATTTTTTCAAAATTTCAAAAACGGTCAAAAAACACTTTTGGGCCAGGGAGTGCCGGGAAACGTTCCAAAAACTCGTCAGGACTCTCGGCACACCCCGAATATGCAAAAAAAGTGGACTTTTGGAGAAAGTCAATTTTTGACTTTTTCGTAAGGGGGGGTGGTTACGCATTTTTTCAAAATTTCAAAAATGGTCGAAAAACACTTTTGGGCCAGGGACCGCCGGGAAACGTTCCAAAAACCCGTCAGGACTCTCGGCACATCCCAAATATTTAAAAAAATTGGACTTTTGGGGAAAGTCAATTTTTGACTTTTTCGTAAGGGGGGGTGGTTACGCATTTTTTCAAAATTTCAAAAACGGTCGAAAAACACTTTTGGGCCAGGGAGCGCCGGGAAACGTTCCAAAAACTCGTCAGGACTCTCGGCACACCCCGAATATGCAAAAAAAGTGGACTTTTGGGGAAAGTCAATTTTTGACTTTTTCGTAAGGGGGGGTGGTTACGCATTTTTTCAAAATTAAAAAAACGGTCGAAAAACACTTTTGGGCCAGGGAGCGCCGGGAGACGTTCCAAAAACCCGTCAGGACTCTCGGCACTGCCCAAATATGCAAAATATGTGGACTTTTGGGGAAAGTCAATTTTTGACTTTTTCGTAAGGGGGGGTGGTTACGCATTTTTTCAAAATTTCAAAAATGGTCGAAAAACATTTTTGGGCCAGGGAGCGCCGGGAAACCCTCCAAAAACCCGTCAGGACTCTCGGCACATCCCGAATATGCAAAAAAAGTGGACTTTTGGGGAAAGTCAATTTTTGACTTTTTCGTAAGGGGGGGTGGTTACGCATTTTTTCAAAATTTCAAAAACGGTCGAAAAACACTTTTGGGCCAGGGAGCGCCGGGAAACGTTCCAAAAACCCGTCAGGACTCTCGGCACACCCCGAATATGCAAAAAAAGTGGACTTTTGGGGGAAAGTCTATTTTTGACTTTTTCGTAAGGGGGGAGTGGTTACGCATTTTTTCAAAATTTCAAAAATGGTCAAAAAACACTTTTGGGCCAGGGAGCGCTGGGAAACGTTCCAAAAACCCGTCAGGACTCTCGGCACACCCCGAATATGCAAAAAAAGTGGACTTTTTGGGAAAGTCAATTTTTGACTTTTTCGTAAGGGGGGGTGGTTACGCATTTTTTCAAAATTTAAAAAATGGTCGAAAAACACTTTTGGGCCAGGGAGCGCCGGGAAACGTTCCAAAAACTCGTCAGGACTCTCGGCACACCCCGAATATGCAAAAAAAGTGGACTTTTGGAGAAAGTCAATTTTTGAATTTTTCGTAAGGGGGGGTGGTTACGCATTTTTTCAAAATTTCAAAAACGGTCGAAAAACACTTTTGGGCCAGGGAGTGCCGGGAAACGTTCCAAAAACTCGTCAGGACTCTCGGCACACCCCGAATATGCAAAAAAAGTGGACTTTTGGAGAAAGTCAATTTTTGACTTTTTCGTAAGGGGGGGTGGTTACGCATTTTTTCAAAATTTCAAAAATGGTCGAAAACCACTTTTGGGCCAGGGAGCGCCGGGAAACCCTCCAAAAACCTGTCAGAACTCTCGGCACATCCCAAATATTCAAAAAAAGTGGACTTTTGGGGAAAGTCAATTTTTGACTTTTTCGTAAGGGGGGGTGGTTACGCATTTTTTCAAAATTTCAAAAACGGTCGAAAAACACTTTTGGGCCAGGGAGCGCCGGGAAACGTTCCAAAAACCCGTCAGGACTCTCGGCACACCCCGAATATGCAAAAAAAGTGGAATTTTTGGGGAAAGTCAATTTTTGACTTTTTCGTAAGGGGGGGTGGTTACGCATTTTTTCAAAATTTCAAAAACGGTCGAAAAACACTTTTGGGCCAGGGAGCGCCGGGAAACCCTCCAAAAACTCGTCAGGACTCTCGGCACACCCCGAATATGCAAAAAAAGTGGAATTTTGGGGAAAGTCAATTTTTGACTTTTTCGTAAGGGGGGGTGGTTACGCATTTTTTCAAAATTTAAAAAATGGTCGAAAAACACTTTTGGGCCAGGGAGCGCCGGGAAACGTTCCAAAAACTCATCAGGACTCTCGGCACACCCCGAATATGCAAAAAAGTGGACTTTTGGAGAAAGTCCATTTTTGACTTTTTCGTAAGGGGGGGGGGGGTGGTCACGCATTTTTTCAAAATTTCAAAAACGATCAAAAAAGACTTTTGGACCAGGGAGCGCCGGGAAACGTTCCAAAAACCCGTCATGACTCTCGGCACACCCCGAATATGCCAAAAAAGTGGACTTTTGGGGAAAGTCAATTTTTGACTTTTTCGTAAGGGGGGGTGGTTACGCATTTTTTCAAAATTTCAAAAATGGTCGAAAAACACTTTTGGGCCAGGGAGCGCCGGGAAACGTTCCAAAAACTCGTCAGGACTCTCGGCACACCCCGAATATGCAAAAAAAGTGGACTTTTGGAGAAAGTCAATTTTTGACTTTTTCGTAAGGGGGGGTGGTTACGCATTTTTTCAAAATTTCAAAAACGGTCAAAAAAGACTTTTGGGCCAGGGAGCGCCGGGAAACGTTCCAAAAACCCGTCATGACTCTCGGCACACCCCGAATATGCAAAAAAAGTGGACTTTTGGGGAAAGTCAATTTTTGACTTTTTCGTAAGGGGGGGTGGTTACGCATTTTTTCAAAATTTCAAAAACGGTCAAAAAAGACTTTTGGGCCAGGGAGCGCCGGGAAACGTTCCAAAAACCCGTCATGACTCTCGGCACACCCCGAATATGCAAAAAAAGTGGACTTTTGGGGAAAGTCAATTTTTGACTTTTTCGTAAGGGGGGGTGGTTACGCATTTTTTCAAAATTTTCAAAAACGGTCGAAAAACACTTTTGGGCCAGGGAGTGCCGGGAAACGTTCCAATAACTCGTCAGGACTCTCGGCACACCCCGAATATGCAAAAAAAGTGGACTTTTGGAGAAAGTCAATTTTTGACTTTTTCGTAAGGGGGGGTGGTTACGCATTTATTCAAAATTTCAAAAATGGTCGAAAAACACTTTTGGGCCAGGGACCGCCGGGAAACGTTACAAAAACCCGTCAGGAGTCACGGCACATCCCGGATATGCAAAAAAAGTGGACTTTTGGGGAAAGTCAATTTTTGACTTTTTCGTAAGGGGGGGTGGTTACGCATTTTTTCAAAATTTCAAAAACGGTCGAAAAACACTTTTGGGCCAGAGAGCGCCGGGAAACGTTCCAAAAACCCGTCAGGACTCTCGGCACACCCCGAATATGCAAAAAAAGTGGACTTTTGGGGAAAGTCAATTTTTGACTTTTTCGTAAGGGGGGGTGGTTACGCATTTTTTCAAAATTTCAAAAACGGTCGAAAAACACTTTTGGGCCAGGGAGCGCCGGGAAACGTTCCAAAAACCCGTCAGGACTCTCGGCACACCCCGAATATGCAAAAAAAGTGGAATTTTTGGGGAAAGTCAATTTTTGACTTTTTCGTAAGGGGGGGTGGTTACGCATTTTTTCAAAATTTCAAAAACGGTCGAAAAACACTTTTGGGCCAGGGAGCGCCGGGAAACGTTCCAAAAACTCGTCAGGACTCTCGGCACACCCCGAATATGCAAAAAAAGTGGACTTTTGGAGAAAGTCAATTTTTGACTTTTTCGTAAGGGGGGGTGGTTACGCATTTTTTCAAAATTAAAAAAACGGTCGAAAAACACTTTTGGGCCAGGGAGCGCCGGGAGACGTTCCAAAAACCCGTCAGGACTCTCGGCACTGCCCAAATATGCAAAATATGTGGACTTTTGGGGAAAGTCAATTTTTGACTTTTTCGTAAGGGGGGGTGGTTACGCATTTTTTCAAAATTTCAAAAACGATCAAAAAAGACTTTTGGACCAGGGAGCGCCGGGAAACGTTCCAAAAACCCGTCATGACTCTCTGCACACCCCGAATATGCCAAAAAAGTGGACTTTTGGGGAAAGTCAATTTTTGACTTTTTCGTAAGGGGGGGTGGTTACGCATTTTTTCAAAATTTCAAAAACGGTGAAAAAACACTTTTGGGCCAGGGAGCACCGGGAAACGTTCCAAAAACCCGTCAGGACTCTCGGCACACCCCGAATATGCAAAAAAAGTGGACTTTTGGGGAAAGTCAATTTTTGACTTTCTCGTAAGGGGGGGTGGTTACGCATTTTTTCAAAATTTCAAAAACGGTCAAAAAACACTTTTGGGCCAGGGAGTGCCGGGAAACGTTCCAAAAACTCGTCAGGACTCTCGGCACACCCCGAATATGCAAAAAAAGTGGACTTTTGGAGAAAGTCAATTTTTGACTTTTTCGTAAGGGGGGGTGGTTACGCATTTTTTCAAAATTTCAAAAATGGTCGAAAAACACTTTTGGGCCAGGGACCGCCGGGAAACGTTCCAAAAACCCGTCAGGACTCTCGGCACATCCCAAATATTTAAAAAAATTGGACTTTTGGGGAAAGTCAATTTTTGACTTTTTCGTAAGGGGGGGTGGTTACGCATTTTTTCAAAATTTCAGAAACGGTGAAAAAACACTTTTGGGCCAGGGAGCACCGGGAAACGTTCCAAAAACCCGTCAGGACTCTCGGCACACCCCAAATATGCAAAAAAAGTAGACTTTTGGGGAAAGTCAATTTTTGACTTTTTCGTAAGCGGGGATGGTTACGCATTTTTTCAAAATTTCAAAAATGGTCGAAAACCACTTTTGGGCCAGGGAGCGCCGGGAAACCCTCCAAAAACCTGTCAGAACTCTCGGCACATCCCAAATATTCAAAAAAAGTGGACTTTTGGGGAAAGTCAATTTTTGACTTTTTCGTAAGGGGGGGGTGGTTACGCATTTTTTCAAAATTTCAAAAACGGTCGAAAAACACTTTTGGGCCAGGGAGCGCCGGGAAACGTTCCAAAAACTCGTCAGGACTCTCGGCACACCCCGAATATGCAAAAAAAGTGGACTTTTGGAGAAAGTCAATTTTTGACTTTTTCGTAAGGGGGGGTGGTTACGCATTTTTTCAAAATTTCAAAAACGGTCAAAAAAGACTTTTGGGCCAGGGAGCGCCGGGAGACGTTCCAAAAACCCGTCAGGACTCTCGGCACTGCCCAAATATGCAAAATATGTGGACTTTTGGGGAAAGTCAATTTTTGACTTTTTCGTAAGGGGGGGTGGTTACGCATTTTTTCAAAATTTCAAAAACGGTCAAAAAAGACTTTTGGGCCAGGGAGCGCCGGGAAACGTTCCAAAAACCCGTCATGACTCTCGGCACACCCCGAATATGCAAAAAAAGTGGACTTTTGGGGAAAGTCAATTTTTGACTTTTTCGTAAGGGGGGGTGGTTACGCATTTTTTCAAAATTTTCAAAAACGGTCAAAAAACACTTTTGGGCCAGGGAGTGCCGGGAAACGTTCCAATAACTCGTCAGGACTCTCGGCACACCCCGAATATGCAAAAAAAGTGGACTTTTGGAGAAAGTCCATTTTTGACTTTTTCGTAAGGGGGGGTGGTTACGCATTTTTTCAAAATTTCAAAAATGGTCGAAAAACACTTTTGGGCCAGGGACCGCCGGGAAACGTTCCAAAAACCCGTCAGGAGTCACGGCACATCCCGGATATGCAAAAAAAGTGGACTTTTGGGGAAAGTCAATTTTTGACTTTTTCGTAAGGGGGGGTGGTTACGCATTTTTTCAAAATTTCAAAAACGGTCGAAAAACACTTTTGGCCAGAGAGCGCCGGGAAACGTTCCAAAAACCCGTCAGGACTCTCGGCACACCCCGAATATGCAAAAAAAGTGGACTTTTGGGGAAAGTCAATTTTTGACTTTTTCGTAAGGGGGGGTGGTTACACATTTTTTCAAAATTTCAAAAACGGTGAAAAAACACTTTTGGGCCAGGGAGCACCGGGAAACGTTCCAAAAACCCGTCAGGACTCTCGGCACACCCCGAATATGCAAAAAAAGTGGACTTTTGGGGAAAGTCAATTTTTGACTTTTTCGTAAGGGGGGGTGGTTACGCATTTTTTCAAAATTTCAAAAATGGTCGAAAAACACTTTTGGGCCAGGGACCGCCGGGAAACGTTCCAAAAACTCGTCAGGACTCTCGGCACACCCCGAATATGCAAAAAAAGTGGACTTTTGGAGAAAGTCAATTTTTGACTTTTTCGTAAGGGGGGGTGGTTACGCATTTTTTCAAAATTTCAAAAACGGTCAAAAAAGACTTTTGGGCCAGGGAGCGCCGGGAAGCGTTCCAAAAACCCGTCATGACTCTCGGCACACCCCGAATATGCAAAAAAAGTGGAATTTTTGGGGAAAGTCAATTTTTGACTTTTTCGTAAGGGGGGGTGGTTACGCATTTTTTCAAAATTTCAAAAACGGTCAAAAAAGACTTTTGGGCCAGGGAGCGCCGGGAAACCCTCCAAAAACTCGTCAGGACTCTCGGCACACCCCGAATATGCAAAAAAAGTGGAATTTTGGGGAAAGTCAATTTTTGACTTTTTCGTAAGGGGGGGTGGTTACGCATTTTTTCAAAATTTAAAAAATGGTCGAAAAACACTTTTGGGCCAGGGAGCGCCGGGAAACGTTCCAAAAACTCATCAGGACTCTCGGCACACCCCGAATATGCAAAAAAGTGGACTTTTGGAGAAAGTCCATTTTTGACTTTTTCGTAAGGGGGGGGGGGGGGGGTGGTCACGCATTTTTTCAAAATTTCAAAAACGATCAAAAAAGACTTTTGGACCAGGGAGCGGCGGGAAACGTTCCAAAAACCCGTCATGACTCTCGGCACACCCCGAATATGCCAAAAAAGTGGACTTTTGGGGAAAGTCAATTTTTGACTTTTTCGTAAGGGGGGGTGGTTACGCATTTTTTCAAAATTTCAAAAATGGTCGAAAAACACTTTTGGGCCAGGGACCGCCGGGAAACGTTACAAAAACCCGTCATGACTCTCTGCACACCCCGAATATGCCAAAAAAGTGGACTTTTGGGGAAAGTCAATTTTTGACTTTTTCGTAAGGGGGGGTGGTTACGCATTTTTTCAAAATTTCAAAAACGGTCAAAAAAGACTTTTGGGCCAGGGAGCGCCGGGAAACGTTCCAAAAACCCGTCATGACTCTCGGCACACCCCGAATATGCAAAAAAAGTGGACTTTTGGGGAAAGTCAATTTTTGACTTTTTCGTAAGGGGGGGTGGTTACGCATTTTTTCAAAATTTTCAAAAACGGTCGAAAAACACTTTTGGGCCAGGGAGTGCCGGGAAACGTTCCAATAACTCGTCAGGACTCTCGGCACACCCCGAATATGCAAAAAAAGTGGACTTTTGGAGAAAGTCAATTTTTGACTTTTTCGTAAGGGGGGGTGGTTACGCATTTTTTCAAAATTTCAAAAATGGTCGAAAAACACTTTTGGGCCAGGGACCGCCGGGAAACGTTACAAAAACCCGTCAGGAGTCACGGCACATCCCGGATATGCAAAAAAAGTGGACTTTTGGGGAAAGTCAATTTTTGACTTTTTCGTAAGGGGGGGTGGTTACGCATTTTTTCAAAATTTCAAAAACGGTCGAAAAACACTTTTGGGCCAGAGAGCGCCGGGAAACGTTCCAAAAACCCGTCAGGACTCTCGGCACACCCCGAATATGCAAAAAAAGTGGACTTTTGGGGAAAGTCAATTTTTGACTTTTTCGTAAGGGGGGGTGGTTACGCATTTTTTCAAAATTTCAAAAACGGTCGAAAAACACTTTTGGGCCAGGGAGCGCCGGGAAACGTTCCAAAAACTCGTCAGGACTCTCGGCACACCCCGAATATGCAAAAAAAGTGGACTTTTGGAGAAAGTCAATTTTTGACTTTTTCGTAAGGGGGGGTGGTTACGCATTTTTTCAAAATTAAAAAAACGGTCGAAAAACACTTTTGGGCCAGGGAGCGCCGGGAGACGTTCCAAAAACCCGTCAGGACTCTCGGCACTGCCCAAATATGCAAAATATGTGGACTTTTGGGGAAAGTCAATTTTTGACTTTTTCGTAAGGGGGGGTGGTTACGCATTTTTTCAAAATTTCAAAAACGATCAAAAAAGACTTTTGGACCAGGGAGCGCCGGGAAACGTTCCAAAAACCCGTCATGACTCTCTGCACACCCCGAATATGCCAAAAAAGTGGACTTTTGGGGAAAGTCAATTTTTGACTTTTTCGTAAGGGGGGGTGGTTACGCATTTTTTCAAAATTTCAAAAACGGTGAAAAAACACTTTTGGGCCAGGGAGCACCGGGAAACGTTCCAAAAACCCGTCAGGACTCTCGGCACACCCCGAATATGCAAAAAAAGTGGACTTTTGGGGAAAGTCAATTTTTGACTTTCTCGTAAGGGGGGGTGGTTACGCATTTTTTCAAAATTTCAAAAACGGTCAAAAAACACTTTTGGGCCAGGGAGTGCCGGGAAACGTTCCAAAAACTCGTCAGGACTCTCGGCACACCCCGAATATGCAAAAAAAGTGGACTTTTGGAGAAAGTCAATTTTTGACTTTTTCGTAAGGGGGGGTGGTTACGCATTTTTTCAAAATTTCAAAAATGGTCGAAAAACACTTTTGGGCCAGGGACCGCCGGGAAACGTTCCAAAAACCCGTCAGGACTCTCGGCACATCCCAAATATTTAAAAAAATTGGACTTTTGGGGAAAGTCAATTTTTGACTTTTTCGTAAGGGGGGGTGGTTACGCATTTTTTCAAAATTTCAGAAACGGTGAAAAAACACTTTTGGGCCAGGGAGCACCGGGAAACGTTCCAAAAACCCGTCAGGACTCTCGGCACACCCCAAATATGCAAAAAAAGTAGACTTTTGGGGAAAGTCAATTTTTGACTTTTTCGTAAGCGGGGGTGGTTACGCATTTTTTCAAAATTTCAAAAATGGTCGAAAACCACTTTTGGGCCAGGGAGCGCCGGGAAACCCTCCAAAAACCTGTCAGAACTCTCGGCACATCCCAAATATTCAAAAAAAGTGGACTTTTGGGGAAAGTCAATTTTTGACTTTTTCGTAAGGGGGGGGTGGTTACGCATTTTTTCAAAATTTCAAAAACGGTCGAAAAACACTTTTGGGCCAGGGAGCGCCGGGAAACGTTCCAAAAACTCGTCAGGACTCTCGGCACACCCCGAATATGCAAAAAAAGTGGACTTTTGGAGAAAGTCAATTTTTGACTTTTTCGTAAGGGGGGGTGGTTACGCATTTTTTCAAAATTAAAAAAACGGTCGAAAAACACTTTTGGGCCAGGGAGCGCCGGGAGACGTTCCAAAAACCCGTCAGGACTCTCGGCACTGCCCAAATATGCAAAATATGTGGACTTTTGGGGAAAGTCAATTTTTGACTTTTTCGTAAGGGGGGGTGGTTACGCATTTTTTCAAAATTTCAAAAATGGTCGAAAAACACTTTTGGGCCAGGGAGCGCCGGGAAACCCTCCAAAAACCCGTCAGGACTCTCGGCACATCCCGAATATGCAAAAAAAGTGGACTTTTGGGGAAAGTCAATTTTTGACTTTTTCGTAAGGGGGGGTGGTTACGCATTTTTTCAAAATTTCAAAAACGGTCGAAAAACACTTTTGGGCCAGGGAGCGCCGGGAAACGTTCCAAAAACCCGTCAGGACTCTCGGCACACCCCGAATATGCAAAAAAAGTGGACTTTTGGGGGAAAGTCAATTTTTGACTTTTTCGTAAGGGGGGAGTGGTTACGCATTTTTTCAAAATTTCAAAAATGGTCGAAAAACACTTTTGGGCCAGGGAGCGCTGGGAAACGTTCCAAAAACCCGTCAGGACTCTCGGCACACCCCGAATATGCAAAAAAAGTGGACTTTTGGGGAAAGTCAATTTTTGACTTTTTCGTAAGGGGGGGTGGTTACGCATTTTTTCAAAATTTCAAAAATGGTCGAAAAACACTTTTGGGCCAGGGAGCGCCGGGAAACGTTCCAAAAACTCGTCAGGACTCTCGGCACACCCCGAATATGCAAAAAAAGTGGACTTTTGGAGAAAGTCAATTTTTGAATTTTTCGTAAGGGGGGGTGGTTACGCATTTTTTCAAAATTTCAAAAACGGTCGAAAAACGCTTTTGGGCCAGGGAGTGCCGGGAAACGTTCCAAAAACTCGTCAGGACTCTCGGCACACCCCGAATATGCAAAAAAAGTGGACTTTTGGAGAAAGTCAATTTTTGACTTTTTCGTAAGGGGGGGTGGTTACGCATTTTTTCAAAATTTCAAAAATGGTCGAAAACCACTTTTGGGCCAGGGAGCGCCGGGAAACCCTCCAAAAACCTGTCAGAACTCTCGGCACATCCCAAATATTCAAAAAAAGTGGACTTTTGGGGAAAGTCAATTTTTGACTTTTTCGTAAGGGGGGGTGGTTACGCATTTTTTCAAAATTTCAAAAACGGTCGAAAAACACTTTTGGGCCAGGGAGCGCCGGGAAACGTTCCAAAAACCCGTCAGGACTCTCGGCACACCCCGAATATGCAAAAAAAGTGGAATTTTTGGGGAAAGTCAATTTTTGACTTTTTCGTAAGGGGGGGTGGTTACGCATTTTTTCAAAATTTCAAAAACGGTCGAAAAACACTTTTGGGCCAGGGAGCGCCGGGAAACCCTCCAAAAACTCGTCAGGACTCTCGGCACACCCCGAATATGCAAAAAAAGTGGAATTTTGGGGAAAGTCAATTTTTGACTTTTTCGTAAGGGGGGGTGGTTACGCATTTTTTCAAAATTTAAAAAATGGTCGAAAAACACTTTTGGGCCAGGGAGCGCCGGGAAACGTTCCAAAAACTCATCAGGACTCTCGGCACACCCCGAATATGCAAAAAAGTGGACTTTTGGAGAAAGTCCATTTTTGACTTTTTCGTAAGGGGGGGGGGGGGGGGTGGTCACGCATTTTTTCAAAATTTCAAAAACGATCAAAAAAGACTTTTGGACCAGGGAGCGCCGGGAAACGTTCCAAAAACCCGTCATGACTCTCGGCACACCCCGAATATGCCAAAAAAGTGGACTTTTGGGGAAAGTCAATTTTTGACTTTTTCGTAAGGGGGGGTGGTTACGCATTTTTTCAAAATTTCAAAAATGGTCGAAAAACACTTTTGGGCCAGGGAGCGCCGGGAAACGTTCCAAAAACTCGTCAGGACTCTCGGCACACCCCGAATATGCAAAAAAAGTGGACTTTTGGAGAAAGTCAATTTTTGACTTTTTCGTAAGGGGGGGTGGTTACGCATTTTTTCAAAATTTCAAAAACGGTCAAAAAAGACTTTTGGGCCAGGGAGCGCCGGGAAACGTTCCAAAAACCCGTCATGACTCTCGGCACACCCCGAATATGCAAAAAAAGTGGACTTTTGGGGAAAGTCAATTTTTGACTTTTTCGTAAGGGGGGGTGGTTACGCATTTTTTCAAAATTTCAAAAACGGTCAAAAAAGACTTTTGGGCCAGGGAGCGCCGGGAAACGTTCCAAAAACTCGTCAGGACTCTCGGCACTGCCCAAATATGCAAAATATGTGGACTTTTGGGGAAAGTCAATTTTTGACTTTTTCGTAAGGGGGGGTGGTTACGCATTTTTTCAAAATTTCAAAAATGGTCGAAAAACACTTTTGGCCCAGGGAGCGCCGTGAAACGTTCCAAAAACCCGTCAGGACTCTCGGCACACCCCGAATATGCAAAAAAAGTGGACTTTTGGGGAAAGTCAATTTTTGACTTTTTCGTAAGGGGGGGTGGTTACGCATTTTTTCAAAATTTCAAAAACGGTCGAAAAACACTTTTGGGCCAGGGAGCGCCGGGAAACGTTCCAAAAACCCGTCAGGACTCTCGGCACACCCCGATTATGCAAAAAAAGTGGACTTTTGGGGAAAGTCAATTTTTGACTTTTTCGTAAGGGGGGGTGGTTACGCAGTTTTTTAAAAATTTCAACAATGGTCGAAAAACACTTTTGGGCCAGGGAGCGCCGGGAAACGTTCCAAAAACCCGTCAGGACTCTCTGCACTGCCCAAATATGCAAAATATGTGGACTTTTGGGGAAAGTCCATTTTTGACTTTTTCGTAAGGGGGGGTGGTTACGCATTTTTTCAAAATTTCAAAAACGGTCGAAAAACACTTTTGGGCCAGGGAGCGCCGGGAAACGTTCCAAAAACTCATCAGGACTCTCGGCACACCCCGAATATGCAAAAAAGTGGACTTTTGGAGAAAGTCCATTTTTGACTTTTTCGTAAGGGGGGGGGGGGTGGTCACGCATTTTTTCAAAATTTCAAAAACGATCAAAAAAGACTTTTGGACCAGGGAGCGCCGGGAAACGTTCCAAAAACCCGTCATGACTCTCGGCACACCCCGAATATGCCAAAAAAGTGGACTTTTGGGGAAAGTCAATTTTTGACTTTTTCGTAAGGGGGGGTGGTTACGCATTTTTTCAAAATTTCAAAAATGGTCGAAAAACACTTTTGGGCCAGGGAGCGCCGGGAAACGTTCCAAAAACTCGTCAGGACTCTCGGCACACCCCGAATATGCAAAAAAAGTGGACTTTTGGAGAAAGTCAATTTTTGACTTTTTCGTAAGGGGGGGTGGTTACGCATTTTTTCAAAATTTCAAAAACGGTCAAAAAAGACTTTTGGGCCAGGGAGCGCCGGGAAACGTTCCAAAAACCCGTCATGACTCTCGGCACACCCCGAATATGCAAAAAAAGTGGACTTTTGGGGAAAGTCAATTTTTGACTTTTTCGTAAGGGGGGGTGGTTACGCATTTTTTCAAAATTTCAAAAACGGTCAAAAAAGACTTTTGGGCCAGGGAGCGCCGGGAAACGTTCCAAAAACCCGTCATGACTCTCGGCACACCCCGAATATGCAAAAAAAGTGGACTTTTGGGGAAAGTCAATTTTTGACTTTTTCGTAAGGGGGGGTGGTTACACATTTTTTCAAAATTTTCAAAAACGGTCAAAAAACACTTTTGGGCCAGGGAGTGCCGGGAAACGTTCCAATAACTGGTCAGGACTCTCGGCACACCCCGAATATGCAAAAAAAGTGGACTTTTGGAGAAAGTCAATTTTTGACTTTTTCGTAAGGGGGGGTGGTTACGCATTTTTTCAAAATTTCAAAAATGGTCGAAAAACACTTTTGGGCCAGGGACCGCCGGGAAACGTTCCAAAAACCCGTCAGGAGTCACGGCACATCCCGGATATGCAAAAAAAGTGGACTTTTGGGGAAAGTCAATTTTTGACTTTTTCGTAAGGGGGGGTGGTTACGCATTTTTTCAAAATTTCAAAAACGGTCGAAAAACACTTTTGGGCCAGAGAGCGCCAGGAAACGTTCCAAAAACCCGTCAGGACTCTCGGCACACCCCGAATATGCAAAAAAAGTGGACTTTTGGGGAAAGTCAATTTTTGACTTTTTCGTAAGGGGGGGTGGTTACACATTTTTTCAAAATTTCAAAAACGGTGAAAAAACACTTTTGGGCCAGGGAGCACCGGGAAACGTTCCAAAAACCCGTCAGGACTCTCGGCACACCCCGAATATGCAAAAAAAGTGGACTTTTGGGGAAAGTCAATTTTTGACTTTTTCGTAAGGGGGGGTGGTTACGCATTTTTTCAAAATTTCAAAAATGGTCGAAAAACACTTTTGGGCCAGGGACCGCCGGGAAACGTTCCAAAAACTCGTCAGGACTCTCGGCACACCCCGAATATGCAAAAAAAGTGGACTTTTGGAGAAAGTCAATTTTTGACTTTTTCGTAAGGGGGGGTGGTTACGCATTTTTTCAAAATTTCAAAAACGGTCAAAAAAGACTTTTGGGCCAGGGAGCGCCGGGAAACGTTCCAAAAACCCGTCATGACTCTCGGCACACCCCGAATATGCAAAAAAAGTGGAATTTTTGGGGAAAGTCAATTTTTGACTTTTTCGTAAGGGGGGGTGGTTACGCATTTTTTCAAAATTTCAAAAACGGTCAAAAAAGACTTTTGGGCCAGGGAGCGCCGGGAAACCCTCCAAAAACTCGTCAGGACTCTCGGCACACCCCGAATATGCAAAAAAAGTGGAATTTTGGGGAAAGTCAATTTTTGACTTTTTCGTAAGGGGGGGTGGTTACGCATTTTTTCAAAATTTAAAAAATGGTCGAAAAACACTTTTGGGCCAGGGAGCGCCGGGAAACGTTCCAAAAACTCATCAGGACTCTCGGCACACCCCGAATATGCAAAAAAGTGGACTTTTGGAGAAAGTCCATTTTTGACTTTTTCGTAAGGGGGGGGGGTGGTCACGCATTTTTTCAAAATTTCAAAAACGATCAAAAAAGACTTTTGGACCAGGGAGCGCCGGGAAACGTTCCAAAAACCCGTCATGACTCTCGGCACACCCCGAATATGCCAAAAAAGTGGACTTTTGGGGAAAGTCAATTTTTGACTTTTTCGTAAGGGGGGGTGGTTACGCATTTTTTCAAAATTTCAAAAATGGTCGAAAAACACTTTTGGGCCAGGGAGCGCCGGGAAACGTTCCAAAAACTCGTCAGGACTCTCGGCACACCCCGAATATGCAAAAAAAGTGGACTTTTGGAGAAAGTCAATTTTTGACTTTTTCGTAAGGGGGGGTGGTTACGCATTTTTTCAAAATTTCAAAAACGGTCAAAAAAGACTTTTGGGCCAGGGAGCGCCGGGAAACGTTCCAAAAACCCGTCATGACTCTCGGCACACCCCGAATATGCAAAAAAAGTGGACTTTTGGGGAAAGTCAATTTTTGACTTTTTCGTAAGGGGGGGTGGTTACGCATTTTTTCAAAATTTCAAAAACGGTCAAAAAAGACTTTTGGGCCAGGGAGCGCCGGGAAACGTTCCAAAAACCCGTCATGACTCTCGGCACACCCCGAATATGCAAAAAAAGTGGACTTTTGGGGAAAGTCAATTTTTGACTTTTTCGTAAGGGGGGGTGGTTACGCATTTTTTCAAAATTTTCAAAAACGGTCGAAAAACACTTTTGGGCCAGGGAGTGCCGGGAAACGTTCCAATAACTCGTCAGGACTCTCGGCACACCCCGAATATGCAAAAAAAGTGGACTTTTGGAGAAAGTCAATTTTTGACTTTTTCGTAAGGGGGGGTGGTTACGCATTTTTTCAAAATTTCAAAAATGGTCGAAAAACACTTTTGGGCCAGGGACCGCCGGGAAACGTTACAAAAACCCGTCAGGAGTCACGGCACATCCCGGATATGCAAAAAAAGTGGACTTTTGGGGAAAGTCAATTTTTGACTTTTTCGTAAGGGGGGGTGGTTACGCATTTTTTCAAAATTTCAAAAACGGTCGAAAAACACTTTTGGGCCAGAGAGCGCCGGGAAACGTTCCAAAAACCCGTCAGGACTCTCGGCACACCCCGAATATGCAAAAAAAGTGGACTTTTGGGGAAAGTCAATTTTTGACTTTTTCGTAAGGGGGGGTGGTTACGCATTTTTCAAAATTTCAAAAACGGTGAAAAAACACTTTTGGGCCAGGGAGCACCGGGAAACGTTCCAAAAACCCGTCAGGACTCTCGGCACACCCCGAATATGCAAAAAAAGTGGACTTTTGGGGAAAGTCAATTTTTGACTTTTTCGTAAGGGGGGGTGGTTACGCATTTTTTCAAAATTTCAAAAATGGTCGAAAAACACTTTTGGGCCAGGGACCGCCGGGAAACGTTCCAAAAACTCGTCAGGACTCTCGGCACACCCCGAATATGCAAAAAAAGTGGACTTTTGGAGAAAGTCCATTTTTGACTTTTTCGTAAGGGGGGGTGGTTACGCATTTTTTCAAAATTTCAAAAACGGTCAAAAAAGACTTTTGGGCCAGGGAGCGCCGGGAAACGTTCCAAAAACCCGTCATGACTCTCGGCACACCCCGAATATGCAAAAAAAGTGGAATTTTTGGGGAAAGTCAATTTTTGACTTTTTCGTAAGGGGGGGTGGTTACGCATTTTTTCAAAATTTCAAAAACGGTCAAAAAAGACTTTTGGGCCAGGGAGCGCCGGGAAACCCTCCAAAAACTCGTCAGGACTCTCGGCACACCCCGAATATGCAAAAAAAGTGGAATTTTGGGGAAAGTCAATTTTTGACTTTTTCGTAAGGGGGGGTGGTTACGCATTTTTTCAAAATTTAAAAAATGGTCGAAAAACACTTTTGGGCCAGGGAGCGCCGGGAAACGTTCCAAAAACTCATCAGGACTCTCGGCACACCCCGAATATGCAAAAAAGTGGACTTTTGGAGAAAGTCCATTTTTGACTTTTTCGTAAGGGGGGGGGGTGGTCACGCATTTTTTCAAAATTTCAAAAACGATCAAAAAAGACTTTTGGACCAGGGAGCGCCGGGAAACGTTCCAAAAACCCGTCATGACTCTCGGCACACCCCGAATATGCCAAAAAAGTGGACTTTTGGGGAAAGTCAATTTTTGACTTTTTCGTAAGGGGGGGTGGTTACGCATTTTTTCAAAATTTCAAAAATGGTCGAAAAACACTTTTGGGCCAGGGAGCGCCGGGAAACGTTCCAAAAACTCGTCAGGACTCTCGGCACACCCCGAATATGCAAAAAAAGTGGACTTTTGGAGAAAGTCAATTTTTGACTTTTTCGTAAGGGGGGGTGGTTACGCATTTTTTCAAAATTTCAAAAACGGTCAAAAAAGACTTTTGGGCCAGGGAGCGCCGGGAAACGTTCCAAAAACCCGTCATGACTCTCGGCACACCCCGAATATGCAAAAAAAGTGGACTTTTGGGGAAAGTCAATTTTTGACTTTTTCGTAAGGGGGGGTGGTTACGCATTTTTTCAAAATTTCAAAAACGGTCAAAAAAGACTTTTGGGCCAGGGAGCGCCGGGAAACGTTCCAAAAACCCGTCATGACTCTCGGCACACCCCGAATATGCAAAAAAAGTGGACTTTTGGGGAAAGTCAATTTTTGACTTTTTCGTAAGGGGGGGTGGTTACGCATTTTTTCAAAATTTTCAAAAACGGTCGAAAAACACTTTTGGGCCAGGGAGTGCCGGGAAACGTTCCAATAACTCGTCAGGACTCTCGGCACACCCCGAATATGCAAAAAAAGTGGACTTTTGGAGAAAGTCAATTTTTGACTTTTTCGTAAGGGGGGGTGGTTACGCATTTTTTCAAAATTTCAAAAATGGTCGAAAAACACTTTTGGGCCAGGGACCGCCGGGAAACGTTACAAAAACCCGTCAGGAGTCACGGCACATCCCGGATATGCAAAAAAAGTGGACTTTTGGGGAAAGTCAATTTTTGACTTTTTCGTAAGGGGGGGTGGTTACGCATTTTTTCAAAATTTCAAAAACGGTCGAAAAACACTTTTGGGCCAGAGAGCGCCGGGAAACGTTCCAAAAACCCGTCAGGACTCTCGGCACACCCCGAATATGCAAAAAAAGTGGACTTTTGGGGAAAGTCAATTTTTGACTTTTTCGTAAGGGGGGGTGGTTACGCATTTTTCAAAATTTCAAAAACGGTCGAAAAACACTTTTGGGCCAGGGAGCGCCGGGAAACGTTCCAAAAACTCGTCAGGACTCTCGGCACACCCCGAATATGCAAAAAAAGTGGACTTTTGGAGAAAGTCAATTTTTGACTTTTTCGTAAGGGGGGGTGGTTACGCATTTTTTCAAAATTAAAAAAACGGTCGAAAAACACTTTTGGGCCAGGGAGCGCCGGGAGACGTTCCAAAAACCCGTCAGGACTCTCGGCACTGCCCAAATATGCAAAATATGTGGACTTTTGGGGAAAGTCAATTTTTGACTTTTTCGTAAGGGGGGGTGGTTACGCATTTTTTCAAAATTTCAAAAACGATCAAAAAAGACTTTTGGACCAGGGAGCGCCGGGAAACGTTCCAAAAACCCGTCATGACTCTCTGCACACCCCGAATATGCCAAAAAAGTGGACTTTTGGGGAAAGTCAATTTTTGACTTTTTCGTAAGGGGGGGTGGTTACGCATTTTTTCAAAATTTCAAAAACGGTGAAAAAACACTTTTGGGCCAGGGAGCACCGGGAAACGTTCCAAAAACCCGTCAGGACTCTCGGCACACCCCGAATATGCAAAAAAAGTGGACTTTTGGGGAAAGTCAATTTTTGACTTTCTCGTAAGGGGGGGTGGTTACGCATTTTTTCAAAATTTCAAAAACGGTCAAAAAACACTTTTGGGCCAGGGAGTGCCGGGAAACGTTCCAAAAACTCGTCAGGACTCTCGGCACACCCCGAATATGCAAAAAAAGTGGACTTTTGGAGAAAGTCAATTTTTGACTTTTTCGTAAGGGGGGGTGGTTACGCATTTTTTCAAAATTTCAAAAATGGTCGAAAAACACTTTTGGGCCAGGGACCGCCGGGAAACGTTCCAAAAACCCGTCAGGACTCTCGGCACATCCCAAATATTTAAAAAAATTGGACTTTTGGGGAAAGTCAATTTTTGACTTTTTCGTAAGGGGGGGTGGTTACGCATTTTTTCAAAATTTCAGAAACGGTGAAAAAACACTTTTGGGCCAGGGAGCACCGGGAAACGTTCCAAAAACCCGTCAGGACTCTCGGCACACCCCGAATATGCAAAAAAAGTAGACTTTTGGGGAAAGTCAATTTTTGACTTTTTCGTAAGCGGGGGTGGTTACGCATTTTTTCAAAATTTCAAAAATGGTCGAAAACCACTTTTGGGCCAGGGAGCGCCGGGAAACCCTCCAAAAACCTGTCAGAACTCTCGGCACATCCCAAATATTCAAAAAAAGTGGACTTTTGGGGAAAGTCAATTTTTGACTTTTTCGTAAGGGGGGGGTGGTTACGCATTTTTTCAAAATTTCAAAAACGGTCGAAAAACACTTTTGGGCCAGGGAGCGCCGGGAAACGTTCCAAAAACTCGTCAGGACTCTCGGCACACCCCGAATATGCAAAAAAAGTGGACTTTTGGAGAAAGTCAATTTTTGACTTTTTCGTAAGGGGGGGTGGTTACGCATTTTTTCAAAATTAAAAAAACGGTCGAAAAACACTTTTGGGCCAGGGAGCGCCGGGAGACGTTCCAAAAACCCGTCAGGACTCTCGGCACTGCCCAAATATGCAAAATATGTGGACTTTTGGGGAAAGTCAATTTTTGACTTTTTCGTAAGGGGGGGTGGTTACGCATTTTTTCAAAATTTCAAAAATGGTCGAAAAACACTTTTGGGCCAGGGAGCGCCGGGAAACCCTCCAAAAACCCGTCAGGACTCTCGGCACATCCCGAATATGCAAAAAAAGTGGACTTTTGGGGAAAGTCAATTTTTGACTTTTTCGTAAGGGGGGGTGGTTACGCATTTTTTCAAAATTTCAAAAACGGTCGAAAAACACTTTTGGGCCAGGGAGCGCCGGGAAACGTTCCAAAAACCCGTCAGGACTCTCGGCACACCCCGAATATGCAAAAAAAGTGGACTTTTGGGGGAAAGTCAATTTTTGACTTTTTCGTAAGGGGGGAGTGGTTACGCATTTTTTCAAAATTTCAAAAATGGTCGAAAAACACTTTTGGGCCAGGGAGCGCTGGGAAACGTTCCAAAAACCCGTCAGGACTCTCGGCACACCCCGAATATGCAAAAAAAGTGGACTTTTGGGGAAAGTCAATTTTTGACTTTTTCGTAAGGGGGGGTGGTTACGCATTTTTTCAAAATTTCAAAAATGGTCGAAAAACACTTTTGGGCCAGGGAGCGCCGGGAAACGTTCCAAAAACTCGTCAGGACTCTCGGCACACCCCGAATATGCAAAAAAAGTGGACTTTTGGAGAAAGTCAATTTTTGAATTTTTCGTGAGGGGGGGTGGTTACGCATTTTTTCAAAATTTCAAAAACGGTCGAAAAACGCTTTTGGGCCAGGGAGTGCCGGGAAACGTTCCAAAAACTCGTCAGGACTCTCGGCACACCCCGAATATGCAAAAAAAGTGGACTTTTGGAGAAAGTCAATTTTTGACTTTTTCGTAAGGGGGGGTGGTTACGCATTTTTTCAAAATTTCAAAAATGGTCGAAAACCACTTTTGGGCCAGGGAGCGCCGGGAAACCCTCCAAAAACCTGTCAGAACTCTCGGCACATCCCAAATATTCAAAAAAAGTGGACTTTTGGGGAAAGTCAATTTTTGACTTTTTCGTAAGGGGGGGTGGTTACGCATTTTTTCAAAATTAAAAAAACGGTCGAAAAACACTTTTGGGCCAGGGAGCGCCGGGAGACGTTCCAAAAACCCGTCAGGACTCTCGGCACTGCCCAAATATGCAAAATATGTGGACTTTTGGGGAAAGTCAATTTTTGACTTTTTCGTAAGGGGGGGTGGTTACGCATTTTTTCAAAATTTCAAAAATGGTCGAAAAACACTTTTGGGCCAGGGAGCGCCGGGAAACCCTCCAAAAACCCGTCAGGACTCTCGGCACATCCCGATTATGCAAAAAAAGTGGACTTTTGGGGAAAGTCAATTTTTGACTTTTTCGTAAGGGGGGGTGGTTACGCATTTTTTCAAAATTTCAAAAACGGTCGAAAAACACTTTTGGGCCAGGGAGCGCCGGGAAACGTTCCAAAAACCCGTCAGGACTCTCGGCACACCCCGAATATGCAAAAAAAGTGGACTTTTGGGGGAAAGTCAATTTTTGACTTTTTCGTAAGGGGGGAGTGGTTACGCATTTTTTCAAAATTTCAAAAATGGTCGAAAAACACTTTTGGGCCAGGGAGCGCTGGGAAACGTTCCAAAAACCCGTCAGGACTCTCGGCACACCCCGAATATGCAAAAAAAGTGGACTTTTGGGGAAAGTCAATTTTTGACTTTTTCGTAAGGGGGGGTGGTTACGCATTTTTTCAAAATTTCAAAAATGGTCGAAAAACACTTTTGGGCCAGGGAGCGCCGGGAAACGTTCCAAAAACTCGTCAGGACTCTCGGCACACCCCGAATATGCAAAAAAAGTGGACTTTTGGAGAAAGTCCATTTTTGAATTTTTCGTAAGGGGGGGTGGTTACGCATTTTTTCAAAATTTCAAAAACGGTCGAAAAACGCTTTTGGGCCAGGGAGTGCCGGGAAACGTTCCAAAAACTCGTCAGGACTCTCGGCACACCCCGAATATGCAAAAAAAGTGGACTTTTGGAGAAAGTCAATTTTTGACTTTTTCGTAAGGGGGGGTGGTTACGCATTTTTTCAAAATTTCAAAAATGGTCGAAAACCACTTTTGGGCCAGGGAGCGCCGGGAAACCCTCCAAAAACCTGTCAGAACTCTCGGCACATCCCAAATATTCAAAAAAAGTGGACTTTTGGGGAAAGTCAATTTTTGACTTTTTCGTAAGGGGGGGTGGTTACGCATTTTTTCAAAATTTCAAAAACGGTCGAAAAACACTTTTGGGCCAGGGAGCGCCGGGAAACCCTCCAAAAACTCGTCAGGACTCTCGGCACACCCCGAATATGCAAAAAAAGTGGAATTTTGGGGAAAGTCAATTTTTGACTTTTTCGTAAGGGGGGGTGGTTACGCATTTTTTCAAAATTTAAAAAATGGTCGAAAAACACTTTTGGGCCAGGGAGCGCCGGGAAACGTTCCAAAAACTCATCAGGACTCTCGGCACACCCCGAATATGCAAAAAAGTGGACTTTTGGAGAAAGTCCATTTTTGACTTTTTCGTAAGGGGGGGGGGGGTGGTCACGCATTTTTTCAAAATTTCAAAAACGATCAAAAAAGACTTTTGGACCAGGGAGCGCCGGGAAACGTTCCAAAAACCCGTCATGACTCTCGGCACACCCCGAATATGCCAAAAAAGTGGACTTTTGGGGAAAGTCAATTTTTGACTTTTTCGTAAGGGGGGGTGGTTACGCATTTTTTCAAAATTTCAAAAATGGTCGAAAAACACTTTTGGGCCAGGGAGCGCCGGGAAACGTTCCAAAAACTCGTCAGGACTCTCGGCACACCCCGAATATGCAAAAAAAGTGGACTTTTGGAGAAAGTCAATTTTTGACTTTTTCGTAAGGGGGGGTGGTTACGCATTTTTTCAAAATTTCAAAAACGGTCAAAAAAGACTTTTGGGCCAGGGAGCGCCGGGAAACGTTCCAAAAACCCGTCATGACTCTCGGCACACCCCGAATATGCAAAAAAAGTGGACTTTTGGGGAAAGTCAATTTTTGACTTTTTCGTAAGGGGGGGTGGTTACGCATTTTTTCAAAATTTCAAAAACGGTCAAAAAAGACTTTTGGGCCAGGGAGCGCCGGGAAACGTTCCAAAAACTCGTCAGGACTCTCGGCACTGCCCAAATATGCAAAATATGTGGACTTTTGGGGAAAGTCAATTTTTGACTTTTTCGTAAGGGGGGGTGGTTACGCATTTTTTCAAAATTTCAAAAATGGTCGAAAAAATCTTTTGGCCCAGGGAGCGCCGTGAAACGTTCCAAAAACCCGTCAGGACTCTCGGCACACCCCGAATATGCAAAAAAAGTGGACTTTTGGGGAAAGTCAATTTTTGACTTTTTCGTAAGGGGGGGTGGTTACGCATTTTTTCAAAATTTCAAAAACGGTCGAAAAACACTTTTGGGCCAGGGAGCGCCGGGAAACGTTCCAAAAACCCGTCAGGACTCTCGGCACACCCCGATTATGCAAAAAAAGTGGACTTTTGGGGAAAGTCAATTTTTGACTTTTTCGTAAGGGGGGGTGGTTACGCAGTTTTTTAAAAATTTCAACAATGGTCGAAAAACACTTTTGGGCCAGGGAGCGCCGGGAAACGTTCCAAAAACCCGTCAGGACTCTCTGCACTGCCCAAATATGCAAAATATGTGGACTTTTGGGGAAAGTCCATTTTTGACTTTTTCGTAAGGGGGGGTGGTTACGCATTTTTTCAAAATTTCAAAAACGGTCGAAAAACACTTTTGGGCCAGGGAGCGCCGGGAAACGTTCCAAAAACCCGTCAGGACTCTCGGCACACCCCGAATATGCAAAAAAAGTGGACTTTTGGGGGAAAGTCAATTTTTGACTTTTTCGTAAGGGGGGGTGGTTACGCATTTTTTCAAAATTTCAAAAATGGTCGAAAAACACTTTTGGGCCAGGGAGCGCCGGGAAACCCTCCAAAAACCCGTCAGGACTCTCGGCACATCCCGAATATGCAAAAAAAGTGGACTTTTGGGGAAAGTCAATTTTTGACTTTTTCGTAAGGGGGGGTGGTTACGCATTTTTTCAAAATTTCAAAAATGGTCGAAAAACACTTTTGGGCCAGGGAGCGCCGGGAAACGTTCCAAAAACTCGTCAGGACTCTCGGCACACCCCGAATATGCAAAAAAAGTGGACTTTTGGAGAAAGTCAATTTTTGACTTTTTCGTAAGGGGGGGTGGTTACGCATTTTTTCAAAATTTCAAAAACGGTCAAAAAAGACTTTTGGGCCAGGGAGCGCCGGGAAACGTTCCAAAAACCCGTCATGACTCTCGGCACACCCCGAATATGCAAAAAAAGTGGACTTTTGGGGAAAGTCAATTTTTGACTTTTTCGTAAGGGGGGGTGGTTACGCATTTTTTCAAAATTTCAAAAACGGTCAAAAAAGACTTTTGGGCCAGGGAGCGCCGGGAAACGTTCCAAAAACCCGTCATGACTCTCGGCACACCCCGAATATGCAAAAAAAGTGGACTTTTGGGGAAAGTCAATTTTTGACTTTTTCGTAAGGGGGGGTGGTTACGCATTTTTTCAAAATTTTCAAAAACGGTCGAAAAACACTTTTGGGCCAGGGAGTGCCGGGAAACGTTCCAATAACTCGTCAGGACTCTCGGCACACCCCGAATATGCAAAAAAAGTGGACTTTTGGAGAAAGTCAATTTTTGACTTTTTCGTAAGGGGGGGTGGTTACGCATTTTTTCAAAATTTCAAAAATGGTCGAAAAACACTTTTGGGCCAGGGACCGCCGGGAAACGTTACAAAAACCCGTCAGGAGTCACGGCACATCCCGGATATGCAAAAAAAGTGGACTTTTGGGGAAAGTCAATTTTTGACTTTTTCGTAAGGGGGGGTGGTTACGCATTTTTTCAAAATTTCAAAAACGGTCGAAAAACACTTTTGGGCCAGAGAGCGCCGGGAAACGTTCCAAAAACCCGTCAGGACTCTCGGCACACCCCGAATATGCAAAAAAAGTGGACTTTTGGGGAAAGTCAATTTTTGACTTTTTCGTAAGGGGGGGTGGTTACGCATTTTTTCAAAATTTCAAAAACGGTCGAAAAACACTTTTGGGCCAGGGAGCGCCGGGAAACGTTCCAAAAACCCGTCAGGACTCTCGGCACACCCCGAATATGCAAAAAAAGTGGAATTTTTGGGGAAAGTCAATTTTTGACTTTTTCGTAAGGGGGGGTGGTTACGCATTTTTTCAAAATTAAAAAAACGGTCGAAAAACACTTTTGGGCCAGGGAGCGCCGGTAGACGTTCCAAAAACCCGTCAGGACTCTCGGCACTGCCCAAATATGCAAAATATGTGGACTTTTGGGGAAAGTCAATTTTTGACTTTTTCGTAAGGGGGGGTGGTTACGCATTTTTTCAAAATTTCAAAAACGATCAAAAAAGACTTTTGGACCAGGGAGCGCCGGGAAACGTTCCAAAAACCCGTCATGACTCTCTGCACACCCCGAATATGCCAAAAAAGTGGACTTTTGGGGAAAGTCAATTTTTGACTTTTTCGTAAGGGGGGGTGGTTACGCATTTTTTCAAAATTTCAAAAACGGTGAAAAAACACTTTTGGGCCAGGGAGCACCGGGAAACGTTCCAAAAACCCGTCAGGACTCTCGGCACACCCCGAATATGCAAAAAAAGTGGACTTTTGGGGAAAGTCAATTTTTGACTTTCTCGTAAGGGGGGGTGGTTACGCATTTTTTCAAAATTTCAAAAACGGTCAAAAAACACTTTTGGGCCAGGGAGTGCCGGGAAACGTTCCAAAAACTCGTCAGGACTCTCGGCACACCCCGAATATGCAAAAAAAGTGGACTTTTGGAGAAAGTCAATTTTTGACTTTTTCGTAAGGGGGGGTGGTTACGCATTTTTTCAAAATTTCAAAAATGGTCGAAAAACACTTTTGGGCCAGGGACCGCCGGGAAACGTTCCAAAAACCCGTCAGGACTCTCGGCACATCCCAAATATTTAAAAAAATTGGACTTTTGGGGAAAGTCAATTTTTGACTTTTTCGTAAGGGGGGGTGGTTACGCATTTTTTCAAAATTTCAGAAACGGTGAAAAAACACTTTTGGGCCAGGGAGCACCGGGAAACGTTCCAAAAACCCGTCAGGACTCTCGGCACACCCCAAATATGCAAAAAAAGTAGACTTTTGGGGAAAGTCAATTTTTGACTTTTTCGTAAGCGGGGATGGTTACGCATTTTTTCAAAATTTCAAAAATGGTCGAAAACCACTTTTGGGCCAGGGAGCGCCGGGAAACCCTCCAAAAACCTGTCAGAACTCTCGGCACATCCCAAATATTCAAAAAAAGTGGACTTTTGGGGAAAGTCAATTTTTGACTTTTTCGTAAGGGGGGGGTGGTTACGCATTTTTTCAAAATTTCAAAAACGGTCGAAAAACACTTTTGGGCCAGGGAGCGCCGGGAAACGTTCCAAAAACTCGTCAGGACTCTCGGCACACCCCGAATATGCAAAAAAAGTGGACTTTTGGAGAAAGTCAATTTTTTACTTTTTCGTAAGGGGGGGTGGTTACGCATTTTTTCAAAATTAAAAAAACGGTCGAAAAACACTTTTGGGCCAGGGAGCGCCGGGAGACGTTCCAAAAACCCGTCAGGACTCTCGGCACTGCCCAAATATGCAAAATATGTGGACTTTTGGGGAAAGTCAATTTTTGACTTTTTCGTAAGGGGGGGTGGTTACGCATTTTTTCAAAATTTCAAAAATGGTCGAAAAACACTTTTGGGCCAGGGAGCGCCGGGAAACCCTCCAAAAACCCGTCAGGACTCTCGGCACATCCCGAATATGCAAAAAAAGTGGACTTTTGGGGAAAGTCAATTTTTGACTTTTTCGTAAGGGGGGGTGGTTACGCATTTTTTCAAAATTTCAAAAACGGTCGAAAAACACTTTTGGGCCAGGGAGCGCCGGGAAACGTTCCAAAAACCCGTCAGGACTCTCGGCACACCCCGAATATGCAAAAAAAGTGGACTTTTGGGGGAAAGTCAATTTTTGACTTTTTCGTAAGGGGGGAGTGGTTACGCATTTTTTCAAAATTTCAAAAATGGTCGAAAAACACTTTTGGGCCAGGGAGCGCTGGGAAACGTTCCAAAAACCCGTCAGGACTCTCGGCACACCCCGAATATGCAAAAAAAGTGGACTTTTGGGGAAAGTCAATTTTTGACTTTTTCGTAAGGGGGGGTGGTTACGCATTTTTTCAAAATTTCAAAAATGGTCGAAAAACACTTTTGGGCCAGGGAGCGCCGGGAAACGTTCCAAAAACTCGTCAGGACTCTCGGCACACCCCGAATATGCAAAAAAAGTGGACTTTTGGAGAAAGTCAATTTTTGAATTTTTCGTAAGGGGGGGTGGTTACGCATTTTTTCAAAATTTCAAAAACGGTCGAAAAACACTTTTGGGCCAGGGAGTGCCGGGAAACGTTCCAAAAACTCGTCAGGACTCTCGGCACACCCCGAATATGCAAAAAAAGTGGACTTTTGGAGAAAGTCAATTTTTGACTTTTTCGTAAGGGGGGGTGGTTACGCATTTTTTCAAAATTTCAAAAATGGTCGAAAACCACTTTTGGGCCAGGGAGCGCCGGGAAACCCTCCAAAAACCTGTCAGAACTCTCGGCACATCCCAAATATTCAAAAAAAGTGGACTTTTGGGGAAAGTCAATTTTTGACTTTTTCGTAAGGGGGGGTGGTTACGCATTTTTTCAAAATTTCAAAAACGGTCGAAAAACACTTTTGGGCCAGGGAGCGCCGGGAAACGTTCCAAAAACCCGTCAGGACTCTCGGCACACCCCGAATATGCAAAAAAAGTGGAATTTTTGGGGAAAGTCAATTTTTGACTTTTTCGTAAGGGGGGGTGGTTACGCATTTTTTCAAAATTTCAAAAACGGTCGAAAAACACTTTTGGGCCAGGGAGCGCCGGGAAACCCTCCAAAAACTCGTCAGGACTCTCGGCACACCCCGAATATGCAAAAAAAGTGGAATTTTGGGGAAAGTCAATTTTTGACTTTTTCGTAAGGGGGGGTGGTTACGCATTTTTTCAAAATTTAAAAAATGGTCGAAAAACACTTTTGGGCCAGGGAGCGCCGGGAAACGTTCCAAAAACTCATCAGGACTCTCGGCACACCCCGAATATGCAAAAAAGTGGACTTTTGGAGAAAGTCCATTTTTGACTTTTTCGTAAGGGGGGGGGGTGGTCACGCATTTTTTCAAAATTTCAAAAACGATCAAAAAAGACTTTTGGACCAGGGAGCGCCGGGAAACGTTCCAAAAACCCGTCATGACTCTCGGCACACCCCGAATATGCCAAAAAAGTGGACTTTTGGGGAAAGTCAATTTTTGACTTTTTCGTAAGGGGGGGTGGTTACGCATTTTTTCAAAATTTCAAAAATGGTCGAAAAACACTTTTGGGCCAGGGAGCGCCGGGAAACGTTCCAAAAACTCGTCAGGACTCTCGGCACACCCCGAATATGCAAAAAAAGTGGACTTTTGGAGAAAGTCAATTTTTGACTTTTTCGTAAGGGGGGGTGGTTACGCATTTTTTCATAATTTCAAAAACGGTCAAAAAAGACTTTTGGGCCAGGGAGCGCCGGGAAACGTTCCAAAAACCCGTCATGACTCTCGGCACACCCCGAATATGCAAAAAAAGTGGACTTTTGGGGAAAGTCAATTTTTGACTTTTTCGTAAGGGGGGGTGGTTACGCATTTTTTCAAAATTTCAAAAACGGTCAAAAAAGACTTTTGGGCCAGGGAGCGCCGGGAAACGTTCCAAAAACCCGTCATGACTCTCGGCACACCCCGAATATGCAAAAAAAGTGGACTTTTGGGGAAAGTCAATTTTTGACTTTTTCGTAAGGGGGGGTGGTTACGCATTTTTTCAAAATTTTCAAAAACGGTCGAAAAACACTTTTGGGCCAGGGAGTGCCGGGAAACGTTCCAATAACTCGTCAGGACTCTCGGCACACCCCGAATATGCAAAAAAAGTGGACTTTTGGAGAAAGTCAATTTTTGACTTTTTCGTAAGGGGGGGTGGTTACGCATTTTTTCAAAATTTCAAAAATGGTCGAAAAACACTTTTGGGCCAGGGACCGCCGGGAAACGTTACAAAAACCCGTCAGGAGTCACGGCACATCCCGGATATGCAAAAAAAGTGGACTTTTGGGGAAAGTCAATTTTTGACTTTTTCGTAAGGGGGGGTGGTTACACATTTTTTCAAAATTTCAAAAACGGTGAAAAAACACTTTTGGGCCAGGGAGCACCGGGAAACGTTCCAAAAACCCGTCAGGACTCTCGGCACACCCCGAATATGCAAAAAAAGTGGACTTTTGGGGAAAGTCAATTTTTGACTTTTTCGAAAGGGGGGGTGGTTACGCATTTTTTCAAAATTTCAAAAATGGTCGAAAAACACTTTTGGGCCAGGGACCGCCGGGAAACGTTCCAAAAACTCGTCAGGACTCTCGGCACACCCCGAATATGCAAAAAAAGTGGACTTTTGGAGAAAGTCAATTTTTGACTTTTTCGTAAGGGGGGGTGGTTACGCATTTTTTCAAAATTTCAAAAACGGTCAAAAAAGACTTTTGGGCCAGGGAGCGCCGGGAAACGTTCCAAAAACCCGTCATGACTCTCGGCACACCCCGAATATGCAAAAAAAGTGGACTTTTGGGGAAAGTCAATTTTTGACTTTTTCGTAAGGGGGGGTGGTTACGCATTTTTTCAAAATTTCAAAAACGGTCAAAAAAGACTTTTGGGCCAGGGAGCGCCGGGAAACGTTCCAAAAACCCGTCATGACTCTCGGCACACCCCGAATATGCAAAAAAAGTGGACTTTTGGGGAAAGTCAATTTTTGACTTTTTCGTAAGGGGGGGTGGTTACGCATTTTTTCAAAATTTTCAAAAACGGTCGAAAAACACTTTTGGGCCAGGGAGTGCCGGGAAACGTTCCAAAAACTCGTCAGGACTCTCGGCACACCCCGAATATGCAAAAAAGTGGACTTTTGGAGAAAGTCCATTTTTGACTTTTTCGTAAGGGGGGGGGGGTGGTCACGCATTTTTTCAAAATTTCAAAAACGATCAAAAAAGACTTTTGGACCAGGGAGCGCCGGGAAACGTTCCAAAAACCCGTCATGACTCTCGGCACACCCCGAATATGCCAAAAAAGTGGACTTTTGGGGAAAGTCAATTTTTGACTTTTTCGTAAGGGGGGGTGGTTACGCATTTTTTCAAAATTTCAAAAATGGTCGAAAAACACTTTTGGGCCAGGGAGCGCCGGGAAACGTTCCAAAAACTCGTCAGGACTCTCGGCACACCCCGAATATGCAAAAAAAGTGGACTTTTGGAGAAAGTCAATTTTTGACTTTTTCGTAAGGGGGGGTGGTTACGCATTTTTTCAAAATTTCAAAAACGGTCAAAAAAGACTTTTGGGCCAGGGAGCGCCGGGAAACGTTCCAAAAACCCGTCATGACTCTCGGCACACCCCGAATATGCAAAAAAAGTGGACTTTTGGGGAAAGTCAATTTTTGACTTTTTCGTAAGGGGGGGTGGTTACGCATTTTTTCAAAATTTTCAAAAACGGTCGAAAAACACTTTTGGGCCAGGGAGTGCCGGGAAACGTTCCAATAACTCGTCAGGACTCTCGGCACACCCCGAATATGCAAAAAAAGTGGACTTTTGGAGAAAGTCAATTTTTGACTTTTTCGTAAGGGGGGGTGGTTACGCATTTTTTCAAAATTTCAAAAATGGTCGAAAAACACTTTTGGGCCAGGGACCGCCGGGAAACGTTAGAAAAACCCGTCAGGAGTCACGGCACATCCCGGATATGCAAAAAAAGTGGACTTTTGGGGAAAGTCCATTTTTGACTTTTTCGTAAGGGGGGGTGGTTACGCATTTTTTCAAAATTTCAAAAACGGTCGAAAAACACTTTTGGGCCAGAGAGCGCCGGGAAACGTTCCAAAAACCCGTCAGGACTCTCGGCACACCCCGAATATGCAAAAAAAGTGGACTTTTGGGGAAAGTCAATTTTTGACTTTTTCGTAAGGGGGTTGGTTACACATTTTTTCAAAATTTCAAACACGGTGAAAAAACACTTTTGGGCCAGGGAGCACCGGGAAACGTTCCAAAAACCCGTCAGGACTCTCGGCACACCCCGAATATGCAAAAAAAGTGGACTTTTGGGGAAAGTCAATTTTTGACTTTTTCGTAAGGGGGGGTGGTTACGCATTTTTTCAAAATTTCAAAAATGGTCGAAAAACACTTTTGGGCCAGGGAGCGCCGGGAAACGTTCCAAAAACTCGTCAGGACTCTCGGCACACCCCGAATATGCAAAAAAAGTGGACTTTTGGGGAAAGTCAATTTTTGACTTTTTCGTAAGGGGGGGTGGTTACACATTTTTTCAAAATTTCAAAAATGGTCGAAAAAAACTCTTTTGGGCCAGGGAGCGCTGGGAAACGCTCCAAAAACCTGTCAAGACTCTCGGCACATCCCGAATATGCAAAAAAAGTTGACTTTTGGGGAAAGTCAATTTTTGACTTTTTCGTAAGGGGGGGGTGGTTACGCATTTTTTCAAAATTTCAAAAACGGTCGAAAAACACGTTTGGGCCAGGGAGCGCCGGGAAACGTTCCAAAAACCCGTCAGGACTCTCGGCACACCCCAAATATGCAAAAAAAGTGGATTTTTGGGGAAAGTCAATTTTTGACTTTTTCGTAAGGGGGGGTGGTTACGCATTTTTTCAAAATTTCAAAAACGGTCAAAAAACACTTTTGGGCAAGGGAGCGCCTGGAAACGTTCCAAAAACCCGTCAGGACTCTCGGCACAGCCCAAATATGCAAAAAAAGTGGACTTTTGGGGAAAGTCAATTTTTGACTTTTTTGTAAGGGGGGGTGGTTACGCATTTTTTCCAAATTTCAAAAACGGTCAAAAAACACTTTTGGGCCAGGGAGCGCCGGGAAACTTTCCAAAAACCCGTCAGGACTCTCGGGACACCCCGAATATGCAAAAAATGGACTTTTGGGGAAAGTCCATTTTTGACTTTTTCGTAAGGGGGGGTGGTTACGCATTTTTTCAAAATTTCAAAAAACACTCTTGGGCCAGGGAGCGCCGGGAAACGTTCCAAAAACCCGTCAGGACTCTCGGCACAGCCCAAATATGCAAAAAAGTGGACTTTTGGGGAAAGTAAATTTTTGACTTTTTCGTAAGGGGGGGTGGTTACGCATTTTTTCAAAATTTAAAAAAACACGTTTGGGCCAGGGAGCGCCGGGAAACGTTCCAAAAACCCGTCAGGACTCTCGGCACAGCCCAAATATGCAAAAAAGTGGACTTTTGGGGAAAGTAAATTTTTGACGGTTTCGTAAGGGGGGGGTGGTTACGCATTTTTTCAAAATTTCAAAAAAACACGTTTGGGCCAGGGAGCGCCGGAAAACGTTCCAAAAATCCGTCAGGACTCTCGGCACACCCCAAATATTCACAAAAGTGGACTTTTGGGGAAAGTCAATTTTTGACTTTTTCGTAAGGGGGGGTGGTTACGCATTTTTTCAAAATTAAAAAAACGGTCGAAAAACACTTTTTGGCCAGGGAGCGCCGGGAGACGTTCCAAAAACCCGTCAGGACTCTCGGCACTGCCCAAATATGCAAAATATGTGGACTTTTGGGGAAAGTCAATTTTTGACTTTTTCGTAAGGGGGGGTGGTTACGCATTTTTTCAAAATTTCAAAAATGGTCGAAAAACACTTTTGGGCCAGGGAGCGCCGGGAAACCCTCCAAAAACCTGTCAGGACTCTCGGCACACCCCGAATATGCAAAAAAAGTGGACTTTTGGAGAAAGTCAATTTTTGACTTTTTCGTAAGGGGGGGGTGGTCACGCATTTTTTCAAAATTTCAAAAACGATCAAAAAAGACTTTTGGACCAGGGAGCGCCGGGAAACGTTCCAAAAACCCGTCATGACTCTCGGCACACCCCGAATATGCCAAAAAAGTGGACTTTTGGGGAAAGTCAATTTTTGACTTTTTCATAAGGGGGGTGGTTACGCATTTTTTCAAAATTTCAAAAACGGTCGAAAAACACTTTTGGGCCAGGGAGCGCCGGGAAACCCTCCAAAAACCTGTCAGGACTCTCGGCACATCCCGAATATGCAAAAAAAGTGGACTTTTGGGGAAAGTCAATTTTTGACTTTTTCGTAAGGGGGGGTGGTTACGCATTTTTTCAAAATTTCAAAAACGGTCAAAAAAGACTTTTGGGCCAGGGAGCGCCGGGAAACGTTCCAAAAACCCGTCATGACTCTCGGCACACCCCGAATATGCAAAAAAAGTGGACTTTTGGGGAAAGTCAATTTTTGACTTTTTCGTAAGGGGGGGTGGTTACGCATTTTTTCAAAATTTTCAAAAACGGTCGAAAAACACTTTTGGGCCAGGGAGTGCCGGGAAACGTTCCAATAACTCGTCAGGACTCTCGGCACACCCCGAATATGCAAAAAAAGTGGACTTTTGGAGAAAGTCAATTTTTGACTTTTTCGTAAGGGGGGGTGGTTACGCATTTTTTCAAAATTTCAAAAATGGTCGAAAAACACTTTTGGGCCAGGGACCGCCGGGAAACGTTACAAAAACCCGTCAGGAGTCACGGCACATCCCGGATATGCAAAAAAAGTGGACTTTTGGGGAAAGTCAATTTTTGACTTTTTCGTAAGGGGGGGTGGTTACGCATTTTTTCAAAATTTCAAAAATGGTCGAAAAACACTTTTGGGCCAGGGAGCGCTGGGAAACGTTCCAAAAACCCGTCAGGACTCTCGGCACACCCCGAATATGCAAAGAAAGTGGACTTTTGGAGAAAGTCAATTTTTGACTTTTTCGTAAGGGGGGGTGGTTACGCATTTTTTCAAAATTAAAAAAACAGTCGAAAAACACTTTTGGGCCAGGGAGCGCCGGGAGACGTTCCAAAAACCCGTCAGGACTCTCGGCACTGCCCAAATATGCAAAATATGTGGACTTTTGGGGAAAGTCAATTTTTGACTTTTTCGTAAGGGGGGGTGGTTACGCATTTTTTCAAAATTTCAAAAACGATCAAAAAAGACTTTTGGACCAGGGAGCGCCGGGAAACGTTCCAAAAACCCGTCATGACTCTCTGCACACCCCGAATATGCCAAAAAAGTGGACTTTTGGGGAAAGTCAATTTTTGACTTTCTCGTAAGGGGGGGTGGTTACGCATTTTTTCAAAATTTCAAAAACGGTCAAAAAACACTTTTGGGCCAGGGAGTGCCGGGAAACGTTCCAAAAACTCGTCAGGACTCTCGGCACACCCCGAATATGCAAAAAAAGTGGACTTTTGGAGAAAGTCAATTTTTGACTTTTTCGTAAGGGGGGGTGGTTACTCATTTTTTCAAAATTTCAAAAATGGTCGAAAAACACTTTTGGGCCAGGGACCGCCGGGAAACGTTCCAAAAACCCGTCAGGACTCTCTGCACATCCCAAATATTTAAAAAAATTGGACTTTTGGGGAAAGTCAATTTTTGACTTTTTCGTAAGGGGGGGTGGTTACGCATTTTTTCAAAATTTCAGAAACGGTGAAAAAAACACTTTTGGGCCAGGGAGCACCGGGAAACGTTCCAAAAACCCGTCAGGACTCTCGGCACACCCCAAATATGCAAAAAAAGTAGACTTTTGGGGAAAGTCAATTTTTGACTTTTTCGTAAGCGGGGGTGGTTACGCATTTTTTCAAAATTTCAAAAATGGTCGAAAACCACTTTTGGGCCAGGGAGCGCCGGGAAACCCTCCAAAAACCTGTCAGAACTCTCGGCACAGCCCAAATATGCAAAAAAAGTGGACTTTTGGGGAAAGTCAATTTTTGACTTTCTCGTAAGGGGGGGTGGTTACGCATTTTTTCAAAATTTCAAAAACGGTCAAAAAACACTTTTGGGCCAGGGAGTGCCGGGAAACGTTCCAAAAACTCGTCAGGACTCTCGGCACACCCCGAATATGCAAAAAAAGTGGACTTTTGGAGAAAGTCAATTTTTGACTTTTTCGTAAGGGGGGGTGGTTACTCATTTTTTCAAAATTTCAAAAATGGTCGAAAAACACTTTTGGGCCAGGGACCGCCGGGAAACGTTCCAAAAACCCGTCAGGACTCTCGGCACATCCCAAATATTTAAAAAAATTGGACTTTTGGGGAAAGTCAATTTTTGACTTTTTCGTAAGGGGGGGTGGTTACGCATTTTTTCAAAATTTCAGAAACGGTGAAAAAACACTTTTGGGCCAGGGAGCACCGGGAAACGTTCCAAAAACCCGTCAGGACTCTCGGCACACCCCAAATATGCAAAAAAAGTAGACTTTTGGGGAAAGTCAATTTTTGACTTTTTCGTAAGCGGGGGTGGTTACGCATTTTTTCAAAATTTCAAAAATGGTCGAAAACCACTTTTGGGCCAGGGAGCGCCGGGAAACCCTCCAAAAACCTGTCAGAACTCTCGGCACATCCCAAATATTCAAAAAAAGTGGACTTTTGGGGAAAGTCAATTTTTGACTTTTTCGTAAGGGGGGGGTGGTTACGCATTTTTTCAAAATTTCAAAAACGGTCGAAAAACACTTTTGGGCCAGGGAGCGCCGGGAAACGTTCCAAAAACTCGTCAGGACTCTCGGCACACCCCGAATATGCAAAAAAAGTGGACTTTTGGAGAAAGTCAATTTTTGACTTTTTCATAAGGGGGGGTGGTTACGCATTTTTTCAAAATTAAAAAAACGGTCGAAAAACACTTTTGGGCCAGGGAGCGCCGGGAGACGTTCCAAAAACCCGTCAGGACTCTCGGCACTGCCCAAATATGCAAAATATGTGGACTTTTGGGGAAAGTCAATTTTTGACTTTTTCGTAAGGGGGGGTGGTTACGCATTTTTTCAAAATTTCAAAAATGGTCGAAAAACACTTTTGGGCCAGGGAGCGCCGGGAAACCCTCCAAAAACCCGTCAGGACTCTCGGCACATCCCGAATATGCAAAAAAAGTGGACTTTTGGGGAAAGTCAATTTTTGACTTTTTCGTAAGGGGGGGTGGTTACGCATTTTTTCAAAATTTCAAAAATGGTCGAAAAACACTTTTGGGCCAGGGAGCGCTGGGAAACGTTCCAAAAACCCGTCAGGACTCTCGGCACACCCCGAATATGCAAAAAAAGTGGACTTTTGGGGAAAGTCAATTTTTGACTTTTTCGTAAGGGGGGGTGGTTACGCATTTTTTCAAAATTTCAAAAATGGTCGAAAAACACTTTTGGGCCAGGGAGCGCCGGGAAACGTTCCAAAAACTCGTCAGGACTCTCGGCACACCCCGAATATGCAAAAAAAGTGGACTTTTGGAGAAAGTCAATTTTTGAATTTTTCGTAAGGGGGGGTGGTTACGCATTTTTTCAAAATTTCAAAAACGGTCGAAAAACACTTTTGGGCCAGGGAGCGCCGGGAAACGTTCCAAAAACCCGTCAGGACTCTCGGCACACCCCGAATATGCAAAAAAAGTGGACTTTTGGAGAAAGTCAATTTTTGAATTTTTCGTAAGGGGGGGTGGTTACGCATTTTTTCAAAATTTCAAAAACGGTCGAAAAACACTTTTGGGCCAGGGAGCGCCGGGAAACCCTCCAAAAACTCGTCAGGACTCTCGGCACACCCCGAATATGCAAAAAAAGTGGAATTTTGGGGAAAGTCAATTTTTGACTTTTTCGTAAGGGGGGGTGGTTACGCATTTTTTCAAAATTTAAAAAATGGTCGAAAAACACTTTTGGGCCAGGGAGCGCCGGGAAACGTTCCAAAAACTCATCAGGACTCTCGGCACACCCCGAATATGCAAAAAAGTGGACTTTTGGAGAAAGTCCATTTTTGACTTTTTCGTAAGGGGGGGGGGGGTGGTCACGCATTTTTTCAAAATTTCAAAAACGATCAAAAAAGACTTTTGGACCAGGGAGCGCCGGGAAACGTTCCAAAAACCCGTCATGACTCTCGGCACACCCCGAATATGCCAAAAAAGTGGACTTTTGGGGAAAGTCAATTTTTGACTTTTTCGTAAGGGGGGGTGGTTACGCATTTTTTCAAAATTTCAAAAATGGTCGAAAAACACTTTTGGGCCAGGGAGCGCCGGGAAACGTTCCAAAAACTCGTCAGGACTCTCGGCACACCCCGAATATGCAAAAAAAGTGGACTTTTGGAGAAAGTCAATTTTTGACTTTTTCGTAAGGGGGGGTGGTTACGCATTTTTTCAAAATTTCAAAAACGGTCAAAAAAGACTTTTGGGCCAGGGAGCGCCGGGAAACGTTCCAAAAACCCGTCATGACTCTCGGCACACCCCGAATATGCAAAAAAAGTGGACTTTTGGGGAAAGTCAATTTTTGACTTTTTCGTAAGGGGGGGTGGTTACGCATTTTTTCAAAATTTCAAAAACGGTCAAAAAAGACTTTTGGGCCAGGGAGCGCCGGGAAACGTTCCAAAAACCCGTCATGACTCTCGGCACACCCCGAATATGCAAAAAAAGTGGACTTTTGGGGAAAGTCAATTTTTGACTTTTTCGTAAGGGGGGGTGGTTACGCATTTTTTCAAAATTTTCAAAAACGGTCGAAAAACACTTTTGGGCCAGGGAGTGCCGGGAAACGTTCCAATAACTCGTCAGGACTCTCGGCACACCCCGAATATGCAAAAAAAGTGGACTTTTGGAGAAAGTCAATTTTTGACTTTTTCGTAAGGGGGGGTGGTTACGCATTTTTTCAAAATTTCAAAAATGGTCGAAAAACACTTTTGGGCCAGGGACCGCCGGGAAACGTTACAAAAACCCGTCAGGAGTCACGGCACATCCCGGATATGCAAAAAAAGTGGACTTTTGATGAAAGTCAATTTTTGACTTTTTCGTAAGGGGGGGTGGTTACGCATTTTTTCAAAATTTCAAAAACGGTCGAAAAACACTTTTGGGCCAGAGAGCGCCGGGAAACGTTCCAAAAACCCGTCAGGACTCTCGGCACACCCCGAATATGCAAAAAAAGTGGACTTTTGGGGAAAGTCAATTTTTGACTTTTTCGTAAGGGGGGGTGGTTACACATTTTTTCAAAATTTCAAAAACGGTGAAAAAACACTTTTGGGCCAGGGAGCACCGGGAAACGTTCCAAAAACCCGTCAGGACTCTCGGCACACCCCGAATATGCAAAAAAAGTGGACTTTTGGGGAAAGTCAATTTTTGACTTTTTCGTAAGGGGGGGTGGTTACGCATTTTTTCAAAATTTCAAAAATGGTCGAAAAACACTTTTGGGCCAGGGACCGCCGGGAAACGTTCCAAAAACTCGTCAGGACTCTCGGCACACCCCGAATATGCAAAAAAAGTGGACTTTTGGAGAAAGTCAATTTTTGACTTTTTCGTAAGGGGGGGTGGTTACGCATTTTTTCAAAATTTCAAAAACGGTCAAAAAAGACTTTTGGGCCAGGGAGCGCCGGGAAACGTTCCAAAAACCCGTCATGACTCTCGGCACACCCCGAATATGCAAAAAAAGTGGACTTTTGGGGAAAGTCAATTTTTGACTTTTTCGTAAGGGGGGGTGGTTACGCATTTTTTCAAAATTTCAAAAACGGTCAAAAAAGACTTTTGGGCCAGGGAGCGCCGGGAAACGTTCCAAAAACCCGTCATGACTCTCGGCACACCCCGAATATGCAAAAAAAGTGGACTTTTGGGGAAAGTCAATTTTTGACTTTTTCGTAAGGGGGGGTGGTTACGCATTTTTTCAAAATTTCAAAAACGGTCGAAAAACACTTTTGGGCCAGGGAGCGCCGGGAAACGTTCCAAAAACTCGTCAGGACTCTCGGCACACCCCGAATATGCAAAAAAAGTGGACTTTTGGAGAAAGTCAATTTTTGACTTTTTCGTAAGGGGGGGTGGTTACGCATTTTTTCAAAATTAAAAAAACGGTCGAAAAACACTTTTGGGCCAGGGAGCGCCGGGAGACGTTCCAAAAACCCGTCAGGACTCTCGGCACTGCCCAAATATGCAAAATATGTGGACTTTTGGGGAAAGTCAATTTTTGACTTTTTCGTAAGGGGGGGTGGTTACGCATTTTTTCAAAATTTCAAAAATGGTCGAAAAACACTTTTGGGCCAGGGAGCGCCGGGAAACCCTCCAAAAACCCGTCAGGACTCTCGGCACATCCCGAATATGCAAAAAAAGTGGACTTTTGGGGAAAGTCAATTTTTGACTTTTTCGTAAGGGGGGGTGGTTACGCATTTTTTCAAAATTTCAAAAATGGTCGAAAAACACTTTTGGGCCAGGGAGCGCTGGGAAACGTTCCAAAAACCCGTCAGGACTCTCGGCACACCCCGAATATGCAAAAAAAGTGGACTTTTGGGGAAAGTCAATTTTTGACTTTTTCGTAAGGGGGGGTGGTTACGCATTTTTTCAAAATTTCAAAAATGGTCGAAAAACACTTTTGGGCTAGGGAGCGCCGGGAAACGTTCCAAAAACTCGTCAGGACTCTCGGCACACCCCGAATATGCAAAAAAAGTGGACTTTTGGAGAAAGTCAATTTTTGAATTTTTCGTAAGGGGGGGTGGTTACGCATTTTTTCAAAATTTCAAAAACGGTCGAAAAACACTTTTGGGCCAGGGAGTGCCGGGAAACGTTCCAAAAACTCGTCAGGACTCTCGGCACACCCCGAATATGCAAAAAAAAGTGGACTTTTGGAGAAAGTCAATTTTTGACTTTTTCGTAAGGGGGGGTGGTTACGCATTTTTTCAAAATTTCAAAAATGGTCGAAAACCACTTTTGGGCCAGGGAGCGCCGGGAAACCCTCCAAAAACCTGTCAGAACTCTCGGCACATCCCAAATATTCAAAAAAAGTGGACTTTTGGGGAAAGTCAATTTTTGACTTTTTCGTAAGGGGGGGTGGTTACGCATTTTTTCAAAATTTCAAAAACGGTCGAAAAACACTTTTGGGCCAGGGAGCGCCGGGAAACGTTCCAAAAACCCGTCAGGACTCTCGGCACACCCCGAATATGCAAAAAAAGTGGAATTTTTGGGGAAAGTCAATTTTTGACTTTTTCGTAAGGGGGGGTGGTTACGCATTTTTTCAAAATTTCAAAAACGGTCGAAAAACACTTTTGGGCCAGGGAGCGCCGGGAAACCCTCCAAAAACTCGTCAGGACTCTCGGCACACCCCGAATATGCAAAAAAAGTGGAATTTTGGGGAAAGTCAATTTTTGACTTTTTCGTAAGGGGGGGTGGTTACGCATTTTTTCAAAATTTAAAAAATGGTCGAAAAACACTTTTGGGCCAGGGAGCGCCGGGAAACGTTCCAAAAACTCATCAGGACTCTCGGCACACCCCGAATATGCAAAAAAGTGGACTTTTGGAGAAAGTCCATTTTTGACTTTTTCGTAAGGGGGGGGGGGTGGTCACGCATTTTTTCAAAATTTCAAAAACGATCAAAAAAGACTTTTGGACCAGGGAGCGCCGGGAAACGTTCCAAAAACCCGTCATGACTCTCGGCACACCCCGAATATGCCAAAAAAGTGGACTTTTGGGGAAAGTCCATTTTTGACTTTTTCGTAAGGGGGGGTGGTTACGCATTTTTTCAAAATTTCAAAAATGGTCGAAAAACACTTTTGGGCCAGGGAGCGCCGGGAAACGTTCCAAAAACTCGTCAGGACTCTCGGCACACCCCGAATATGCAAAAAAAGTGGACTTTTGGAGAAAGTCAATTTTTGACTTTTTCGTAAGGGGGGGTGGTTACGCATTTTTTCAAAATTTCAAAAACGGTCAAAAAAGACTTTTGGGCCAGGGAGCGCCGGGAAAAGTTCCAAAAACCCGTCATGACTCTCGGCACACCCCGAATATGCAAAAAAAGTGGACTTTTGGGGAAAGTCAATTTTTGACTTTTTCGTAAGGGGGGGTGGTTACGCATTTTTTCAAAATTTCAAAAACGGTCAAAAAAGACTTTTGGGCCAGGGAGCGCCGGGAAACGTTCCAAAAACCCGTCATGACTCTCGGCACACCCCGAATATGCAAAAAAAGTGGACTTTTGGGGAAAGTCAATTTTTGACTTTTTCGTAAGGGGGGGTGGTTACGCATTTTTTCAAAATTTTCAAAAACGGTCGAAAAACACTTTTGGGCCAGGGAGTGCCGGGAAACGTTCCAATAACTCGTCAGGACTCTCGGCACACCCCGAATATGCAAAAAAAGTGGACTTTTGGAGAAAGTCAATTTTTGACTTTTTCGTAAGGGGGGGTGGTTACGCATTTTTTCAAAATTTCAAAAATGGTCGAAAAACACTTTTGGGCCAGGGACCGCCGGGAAACGTTACAAAAACCCGTCAGGAGTCACGGCACATCCCGGATATGCAAAAAAAGTGGACTTTTGGGGAAAGTCAATTTTTGACTTTTTCGTAAGGGGGGGTGGTTACGCATTTTTTCAAAATTTCAAAAACGGTCGAAAAACACTTTTGGGCCAGAGAGCGCCGGGAAACGTTCCAAAAACCCGTCAGGACTCTCGGCACACCCCGAATATGCAAAAAAAGTGGACTTTTGGGGAAAGTCAATTTTTGACTTTTTCGTAAGGGGGGGTGGTTACACATTTTTTCAAAATTTCAAAAACGGTGAAAAAACACTTTTGGGCCAGGGAGCACCGGGAAACGTTCCAAAAACCCGTCAGGACTCTCGGCACACCCCGAATATGCAAAAAAAGTGGACTTTTGGGGAAAGTCAATTTTTGACTTTTTCGTAAGGGGGGGTGGTTACGCATTTTTTCAAAATTTCAAAAACGGTCGAAAAACACTTTTGGGCCAGGGAGCGCCGGGAAACCCTCCAAAAACTCGTCAGGACTCTCGGCACACCCCGAATATGCAAAAAAAGTGGAATTTTGGGGAAAGTCAATTTTTGACTTTTTCGTAAGGGGGGGTGGTTACGCATTTTTTCAAAATTTAAAAAATGGTCGAAAAACACTTTTGGGCCAGGGAGCGCCGGGAAACGTTCCAAAAACTCATCAGGACTCTCGGCACACCCCGAATATGCAAAAAAGTGGACTTTTGGAGAAAGTCCATTTTTGACTTTTTCGTAAGGGGGGGGGGGTGGTCACGCATTTTTTCAAAATTTCAAAAACGATCAAAAAAGACTTTTGGACCAGGGAGCGCCGGGAAACGTTCCAAAAACCCGTCATGACTCTCGGCACACCCCGAATATGCCAAAAAAGTGGACTTTTGGGGAAAGTCAATTTTTGACTTTTTCGTAAGGGGGGGTGGTTACGCATTTTTTCAAAATTTCAAAAATGGTCGAAAAACACTTTTGGGCCAGGGAGCGCCGGGAAACGTTCCAAAAACTCGTCAGGACTCTCGGCACACCCCGAATATGCAAAAAAAGTGGACTTTTGGAGAAAGTCAATTTTTGACTTTTTCGTAAGGGGGGGTGGTTACGCATTTTTTCAAAATTTCAAAAACGGTCAAAAAAGACTTTTGGGCCAGGGAGCGCCGGGAAACGTTCCAAAAACCCGTCATGACTCTCGGCACACCCCGAATATGCAAAAAAAGTGGACTTTTGGGGAAAGTCAATTTTTGACTTTTTCGTAAGGGGGGGTGGTTACGCATTTTTTCAAAATTTCAAAAACGGTCAAAAAAGACTTTTGGGCCAGGGAGCGCCGGGAAACGTTCCAAAAACCCGTCATGACTCTCGGCACACCCCGAATATGCAAAAAAAGTGGACTTTTGGGGAAAGTCAATTTTTGACTTTTTCGTAAGGGGGGGTGGTTACGCATTTTTTCAAAATTTTCAAAAACGGTCGAAAAACACTTTTGGGCCAGGGAGTGCCGGGAAACGTTCCAATAACTCGTCAGGACTCTCGGCACACCCCGAATATGCAAAAAAAGTGGACTTTTGGAGAAAGTCAATTTTTGACTTTTTCGTAAGGGGGGGTGGTTACGCATTTTTTCAAAATTTCAAAAATGGTCGAAAAACACTTTTGGGCCAGGGACCGCCGGGAAACGTTACAAAAACCCGTCAGGAGTCACGGCACATCCCGGATATGCAAAAAAAGTGGACTTTTGGGGAAAGTCAATTTTTGACTTTTTCGTAAGGGGGGGTGGTTACGCATTTTTTCAAAATTTCAAAAACGGTCGAAAAACACTTTTGGGCCAGGGACCGCCGGGAAACGTTCCAAAAACCCGTCAGGACTCTCGGCACTGCCCAAATATGCAAAATATGTGGACTTTTGGGGAAAGTCAATTTTTGACTTTTTCGTAAGGGGGGGTGGTTACGCATTTTTTCAAAATTTCAAAAATGGTCGAAAAACACTTTTGGGCCAGGGAGCGCCGGGAAACCCTCCAAAAACCCGTCAGGACTCTCGGCACATCCCGAATATGCAAAAAAAGTGGACTTTTGGGGAAAGTCAATTTTTGACTTTTTCGTAAGGGGGGGTGGTTACGCATTTTTTCAAAATTTCAAAAATGGTCGAAAAACACTTTTGGGCCAGGGAGCGCTGGGAAACGTTCCAAAAACCCGTCAGGACTCTCGGCACACCCCGAATATGCAAAAAAAGTGGACTTTTGGGGAAAGTCAATTTTTGACTTTTTCGTAAGGGGGGGTGGTTACGCATTTTTTCAAAATTTCAAAAATGGTCGAAAAACACTTTTGGGCCAGGGAGCGCCGGGAAACGTTCCAAAAACTCGTCAGGACTCTCGGCACACCCCGAATATGCAAAAAAAGTGGACTTTTGGAGAAAGTCAATTTTTGAATTTTTCGTAAGGGGGGGTGGTTACGCATTTTTTCAAAATTTCAAAAACGGTCGAAAAACACTTTTGGGCCAGGGAGTGCCGGGAAACGTTCCAAAAACTCGTCAGGACTCTCGGCACACCCCGAATATGCAAAAAAAAGTGGACTTTTGGAGAAAGTCAATTTTTGACTTTTTCGTAAGGGGGGGTGGTTACGCATTTTTTCAAAATTTCAAAAATGGTCGAAAACCACTTTTGGGCCAGGGAGCGCCGGGAAACCCTCCAAAAACCTGTCAGAACTCTCGGCACATCCCAAATATTCAAAAAAAGTGGACTTTTGGGGAAAGTCAATTTTTGACTTTTTCGTAAGGGGGGGTGGTTACGCATTTTTTCAAAATTTCAAAAACGGTCGAAAAACACTTTTGGGCCAGGGAGCGCCGGGAAACGTTCCAAAAACCCGTCAGGACTCTCGGCACACCCCGAATATGCAAAAAAAGTGGAATTTTTGGGGAAAGTCAATTTTTGACTTTTTCGTAAGGGGGGGTGGTTACGCATTTTTTCAAAATTTCAAAAACGGTCGAAAAACACTTTTGGGCCAGGGAGCGCCGGGAAACCCTCCAAAAACTCGTCAGGACTCTCGGCACACCCCGAATATGCAAAAAAAGTGGAATTTTGGGGAAAGTCAATTTTTGACTTTTTCGTAAGGGGGGGTGGTTACGCATTTTTTCAAAATTTAAAAAATGGTCGAAAAACACTTTTGGGCCAGGGAGCGCCGGGAAACGTTCCAAAAACTCATCAGGACTCTCGGCACACCCCGAATATGCAAAAAAGTGGACTTTTGGAGAAAGTCCATTTTTGACTTTTTCGTAAGGGGGGGGGGTGGTCACGCATTTTTTCAAAATTTCAAAAACGATCAAAAAAGACTTTTGGACCAGGGAGCGCCGGGAAACGTTCCAAAAACCCGTCATGACTCTCGGCACACCCCGAATATGCCAAAAAAGTGGACTTTTGGGGAAAGTCCATTTTTGACTTTTTCGTAAGGGGGGGTGGTTACGCATTTTTTCAAAATTTCAAAAATGGTCGAAAAACACTTTTGGGCCAGGGAGCGCCGGGAAACGTTCCAAAAACTCGTCAGGACTCACGGCACACCCCGAATATGCAAAAAAAGTGGACTTTTGGAGAAAGTCAATTTTTGACTTTTTCGTAAGGGGGGGTGGTTACGCATTTTTTCAAAATTTCAAAAACGGTCAAAAAAGACTTTTGGGCCAGGGAGCGCCGGGAAACGTTCCAAAAACCCGTCATGACTCTCGGCACACCCCGAATATGCAAAAAAAGTGGACTTTTGGGGAAAGTCAATTTTTGACTTTTTCGTAAGGGGGGGTGGTTACGCATTTTTTCAAAATTTTCAAAAACGGTCAAAAAACACTTTTGGGCCAGGGAGCGCCGGGAAACTTTCCAAAAACCCGTCAGGACTCTCGGGACACCCCGAATATGCAAAAAATGGACTTTGGGGGAAAGTCCATTTTTGACTTTTTCGTAAGGGGGGGTGGTTACGCATTTTTTCAAAATTTCAAAAAACACTCTTGGGCCAGGGAGCGCCGGGAAACGTTCCAAAAACCCGTCAGGACTCTCGGCACAGCCCAAATATGCAAAAAAGTGGACTTTTGGGGAAAGTAAATTTTTGACTTTTTCGTAAGGGGGGGTGGTTACGCATTTTTTCAAAATTTAAAAAAACACGTTTGGGCCAGGGAGCGCCGGGAAACGTTCCAAAAACCCGTCAGGATTCTCGGCACAGCCCAAATATGCAAAAAAGTGGACTTTTGGGGAAAGTAAATTTTTGACTTTTTCGTAAGGGGGGGGTGGTTACGCATTTTTTCAAAATTTCAAAAACGGTCAAAAAAGACTTTTGGGCCAGGGAGCGCCGGAAAACGTTCCAAAAATCCGTCAGGACTCTCGGCACACCCCAAATATTCAAAAAAGTGGACTTTTGGGGAAAGTCAATTTTTGATTTTTTCGTAAGGGGGGGTGGTTACGCATTTTTTCAAAATTTCAAAAACGGTCAAAAAAGACTTTTGGGCCAGGGAGCGCCGGGAAACGTTCCAAAAACCCGTCATGACTCTCGGCACACCCCGAATATGCAAAAAAAGTGGACTTTTGGGGAAAGTCAATTTTTGACTTTTTCGTAAGGGGGGGTGGTTACGCATTTTTTCAAAATTTCAAAAACGGTCAAAAAAGACTTTTGGGCCAGGGAGCGCCGGGAAACGTTCCAAAAACCCGTCATGACTCTCGGCACACCCCGAATATGCAAAAAAAGTGGACTTTTGGGGAAAGTCAATTTTTGACTTTTTCGTAAGGGGGGGTGGTTACGCATTTTTTCAAAATTTTCAAAAACGGTCGAAAAACACTTTTGGGCCAGGGAGTGCCGGGAAACGTTCCAATAACTCGTCAGGACTCTCGGCACACCCCGAATATGCAAAAAAAGTGGACTTTTGGAGAAAGTCAATTTTTGACTTTTTCGTAAGGGGGGGTGGTTACGCATTTTTTCAAAATTTCAAAAATGGTCGAAAAACACTTTTGGGCCAGGGACCGCCGGGAAACGTTACAAAAACCCGTCAGGAGTCACGGCACATCCCGGATATGCAAAAAAAGTGGACTTTTGGGGAAAGTCAATTTTTGACTTTTTCGTGAGGGGGGGTGGTTACGCATTTTTTCAAAATTTCAAAAACGGTCGAAAAACACTTTTGGGCCAGAGAGCGCCGGGAAACGTTCCAAAAACCCGTCAGGACTCTCGGCACTCCCCGAATATGCAAAAAAAGTGGACTTTTGGGGAAAGTCAATTTTTGACTTTTTCGTAAGGGGGGGTGGTTACACATTTTTTCAAAATTTCAAAAACGGTGAAAAAACACTTTTGGGCCAGGGAGCACCGGGAAACGTTCCAAAAACCCGTCAGGACTCTCGGCACACCCCGAATATGCAAAAAAAGTGGACTTTTGGGGAAAGTCAATTTTTGACTTTTTCGTAAGGGGGGGTGGTTACGCATTTTTTCAAAATTTCAAAAATGGTCGAAAAACACTTTTGGGCCAGGGACCGCCGGGAAACGTTCCAAAAACTCGTCAGGACTCTCGGCACACCCCGAATATGCAAAAAAAGTGGACTTTTGGAGAAAGTCAATTTTTGACTTTTTCGTAAGGGGGGGTGGTTACGCATTTTTTCAAAATTTCAAAAACGGTCAAAAAAGACTTTTGGGCCAGGGAGCGCCGGGAAACGTTCCAAAAACCCGTCATGACTCTCGGCACACCCCGAATATGCAAAAAAAGTGGACTTTTGGGGAAAGTCAATTTTTGACTTTTTCGTAAGGGGGGGTGGTTACGCATTTTTTCAAAATTTCAAAAACGGTCAAAAAAGACTTTTGGGCCAGGGAGCGCCGGGAAACGTTCCAAAAACCCGTCATGACTCTCGGCACACCCCGAATATGCAAAAAAAGTGGACTTTTGGGGAAAGTCAATTTTTGACTTTTTCGTAAGGGGGGGTGGTTACGCATTTTTTCAAAATTTTCAAAAACGGTCAAAAAACACTTTTGGGCCAGGGAGCGCCGGGAAACTTTCCAAAAACCCGTCAGGACTCTCGGGACACCCCGAATATGCAAAAAATGGACTTTGGGGGAAAGTCCATTTTTGACTTTTTCGTAAGGGGGGGTGGTTACGCATTTTTTCAAAATTTCAAAAAACACTCTTGGGCCAGGGAGCGCCGGGAAACGTTCCAAAAACCCGTCAGGACTCTCGGCACAGCCCAAATATGCAAAAAAGTGGACTTTTGGGGAAAGTAAATTTTTGACTTTTTCGTAAGGGGGGGTGGTTACGCATTTTTTCAAAATTTAAAAAAACACGTTTGGGCCAGGGAGCGCCGGGAAACGTTCCAAAAACCCGTCAGGATTCTCGGCACAGCCCAAATATGCAAAAAAGTGGACTTTTGGGGAAAGTAAATTTTTGACTTTTTCGTAAGGGGGGGGTGGTTACGCATTTTTTCAAAATTTCAAAAAAACACGTTTGGGCCAGGGAGCGCCGGAAAACGTTCCAAAAATCCGTCAGGACTCTCGGCACACCCCAAATATTCAAAAAAGTGGACTTTTGGGGAAAGTCAATTTTTGATTTTTTCGTAAGGGGGGGTGGTTACGCATTTTTTCAAAATTAAAAAAACGGTCGAAAAACACTTTTTGGCCAGGGAGCGCCGGGAGACGTTCCAAAAACCCGTCAGGACTCTCGGCACTGCCCAAATATGCAAAATATGTGGACTTTTGGGGAAAGTCAATTTTTGACTTTTTCGTAAGGGGGGGTGGTTACGCATTTTTTCAAAATTTCAAAAATGGTCGAAAAACACTTTTGGGCCAGGGAGCGCCGGGAAACCCTCCAAAAACCTGTCAGGACTCTCGGCACATCCCGAATATGCAAAAAAAGTGGAATTTTGGGGAAAGTCAATTTTTGACTTTTTCGTAAGGGGGGGTGGTTACGCATTTTTTCAAAATTTAAAAAATGGTCGAAAAACACTTTTGGGCCAGGGAGCGCCGGGAAACGTTCCAAAAACTCGTCAGGACTCTCGGCACACCCCGAATATGCAAAAAAAGTGGACTTTTGGAGAAAGTCAATTTTTGACTTTTTCGTAAGGGGGGGTGGTCACGCATTTTTTCAAAATTTCAAAAACGATCAAAAAAGACTTTTGGACCAGGGAGCGCCGGGAAACGTTCCAAAAACCCGTCATGACTCTCGGCACACCCCGAATATGCCAAAAAAGTGGACTTTTGGGGAAAGTCAATTTTTGACTTTTTCGTAAGGGGGGGTGGTTACGCATTTTTTCAAAATTTCAAAAACGGTCAAAAAAGACTTTTGGACCAGGGAGCGCCGGGAAACGTTCCAAAAACCCGTCATGACTCTCGGCACACCCCGAATATGCAAAAAAAGTGGACTTTTGGGGAAAGTCAATTTTTGACTTTTTCGTAAGGGGGGGTGGTTACGCATTTTTTCAAAATTTCAAAAACGGTCAAAAAAGACTTTTGGGCCAGGGAGCGCCGGGAAACGTTCCAAAAACCCGTCATGACTCTCGGCACACCCCGAATATGCAAAAAAAGTGGACTTTTGGGGAAAGTCAATTTTTGACTTTTTCGTAAGGGGGGGTGGTTACGCATTTTTTCAAAATTTCAAAAACGGTCGAAAAACACTTTTGGGCCAGAGAGCGCCGGGAAACGTTCCAAAAACCCGTCAGGACTCTCGGCACACCCCGAATATGCAAAAAAAGTGGACTTTTGGGGAAAGTCAATTTTTGACTTTTTCGTAAGGGGGGGTGGTTACACATTTTTTCAAAATTTCAAAAACGGTGAAAAAACACTTTTGGGCCAGGGAGCACCGGGAAACGTTCCAAAAACCCGTCAGGACTCTCGGCACACCCCGAATATGCAAAAAAAGTGGACTTTTGGGGAAAGTCAATTTTTGACTTTTTCGTAAGGGGGGGTGGTTACGCATTTTTTCAAAATTTCAAAAATGGTCGAAAAACACTTTTGGGCCAGGGAGCGCCGGGAAACGTTCCAAAAACTCGTCAGGACTCTCGGCACACCCCGAATATGCAAAAAAAGTGGACTTTTGGAGAAAGTCAATTTTTGACTTTTTCGTAAGGGGGGGTGGTTACACATTTTTTCAAAATTTCAAAAACGGTGAAAAAACACTTTTGGGCCAGGGAGCACCGGGAAACGTTCCAAAAACCCGTCAGGACTCTCGGCATACCCCGAATATGCAAAAAAAGTGGACTTTTGGGGAATCTCAATTTTTGACTTTTTCGTAAGGGGGGGTGGTTACGCATTTTTTCAAAATTTCAAAAATGGTCGAAAAACACTTTTGGGCCAGGGAGTGCCGGGAAACGTTCCAATAACTCGTCAGGACTCTCGGCACACCCCGAATATGCAAAAAAAGTGGACTTTTGGAGAAAGTCAATTTTTGACTTTTTCGTAAGGGGGGGTGGTTACGCATTTTTTCAAAATTTCAAAAATGGTCGAAAAACACTTTTGGGCCAGGGACCGCCGGGAAACGTTACAAAAACCCGTCAGGAGTCACGGCACATCCCGGATATGCAAAAAAAGTGGACTTTTGGGGAAAGTCAATTTTTGACTTTTTCGTGAGGGGGGGTGGTTACGCATTTTTTCCAAATTTCAAAAACGGTCGAAAAACACTTTTGGGCCAGAGAGCGCCGGGAAACGTTCCAAAAACCCGTCAGGACTCTCGGCACACCCCGAATATGCAAAAAAAGTGGACTTTTGGGGAAAGTCAATTTTTGACTTTTTCGTAAGGGGGGGTGGTTACACATTTTTTCAAAATTTCAAAAATGGTGAAAAAACACTTTTGGGCCAGGGAGCACCGGGAAACGTTCCAAAAACCCGTCAGGACTCTCGGCACACCCCGAATATGCAAAAAAAGTGGACTTTTGGGGAAAGTCAATTTTTGACTTTTTTGTAAGGGGGGGTGGTTACGCATTTTTTCAAAATTTCAAAAATGGTCGAAAAACACTTTTGGGCCAGGGAGCGCCTGGAAACGTTCCAAAAACCCGTCAGGACTCTCGGCACAGCCCAAATATGCAAAAAAAGTGGACTTTTGGGGAAAGTCAATTTTTGACTTTTTTGTAAGGGGGGGTGGTTACGCATTTTTTCCAAATTTCAAAAACGGTCAAAAAACACTTTTGGGCCAGGGAGCGCCGGGAAACTTTCCAAAAACCCGTCAGGACTCTCGGGACACCCCGAATATGCAAAAAATGGACTTTTGGGGAAAGTCCATTTTTGACTTTTTCGTAAGGGGGGGTGGTTACGCATTTTTTCAAAATTTCAAAAAACACTCTTGGGCCAGGGAGCGCCGGGAAACGTTCCAAAAACCCGTCAGGACTCTCGGCACAGCCCAAATATGCAAAAAAGTGGACTTTTGGGGAAAGTAAATTTTTGACTTTTTCGTAAGGGGGGGTGGTTACGCATTTTTTCAAAATTTAAAAAAACACGTTTGGGCCAGGGAGCGCCGGGAAACGTTCCAAAAACCCGTCAGGATTCTCGGCACAGCCCAAATATGCAAAAAAGTGGACTTTTGGGGAAAGTAAATTTTTGACTTTTTCGTAAGGGGGGGGTGGTTACGCATTTTTTCAAAATTTCAAAAAAACACGTTTGGGCCAGGGAGCGCCGGAAAACGTTCCAAAAATCCGTCAGGACTCTCGGCACACCCCAAATATTCAAAAAAGTGGACTTTTGGGGAAAGTCAATTTTTGATTTTTTCGTAAGGGGGGGTGGTTACGCATTTTTTCAAAATTAAAAAAACGGTCGAAAAACACTTTTTGGCCAGGGAGCGCCGGGAGACGTTCCAAAAACCCGTCAGGACTCTCGGCACTGCCCAAATATGCAAAATATGTGGACTTTTGGGGAAAGTCAATTTTTGACTTTTTCGTAAGGGGGGGTGGTTACGCATTTTTTCAAAATTTCAAAAATGGTCGAAAAACACTTTTGGGCCAGGGAGCGCCGGGAAACCCTCCAAAAACCTGTCAGGACTCTCGGCACATCCCGAATATGCAAAAAAAGTGGAATTTTGGGGAAAGTCAATTTTTGACTTTTTCGTAAGGGGGGGTGGTTACGCATTTTTTCAAAATTTAAAAAATGGTCGAAAAACACTTTTGGGCCAGGGAGCGCCGGGAAACGTTCCAAAAACTCGTCAGGACTCTCGGCACACCCCGAATATGCAAAAAATGGACTTTTGGGGAAAGTCCATTTTTGACTTTTTCGTAAGGGGGGGTGGTTACGCATTTTTTCAAAATTTCAAAAAACACTCTTGGGCCAGGGAGCGCCGGGAAACGTTCCAAAAACCCGTCAGGACTCTCGGCACAGCCCAAATATGCAAAAAAGTGGACTTTTGGGGAAAGTAAATTTTTGACTTTTTCGTAAGGGGGGGTGGTTACGCATTTTTTCAAAATTTAAAAAAACACGTTTGGGCCAGGGAGCGCCGGGAAACGTTCCAAAAACCCGTCAGGACTCTCGGCACAGCCCAAATATGCAAAAAAGTGGACTTTTGGGGAAAGTAAATTTTTGACGGTTTCGTAAGGGGGGGGTGGTTACGCATTTTTTCAAAATTTCAAAAAAACACGTTTGGGCCAGGGAGCGCCGGAAAACGTTCCAAAAATCCGTCAGGACTCTCGGCACACCCCAAATATTCACAAAAGTGGACTTTTGGGGAAAGTCAATTTTTGACTTTTTCGTAAGGGGGGGTGGTTACGCATTTTTTCAAAATTAAAAAAACGGTCGAAAAACACTTTTTGGCCAGGGAGCGCCGGGAGACGTTCCAAAAACCCGTCAGGACTCTCGGCACTGCCCAAATATGCAAAATATGTGGACTTTTGGGGAAAGTCAATTTTTGACTTTTTCGTAAGGGGGGGTGGTTACGCATTTTTTCAAAATTTCAAAAATGGTCGAAAAACACTTTTGGGCCAGGGAGCGCCGGGAAACCCTCCAAAAACCTGTCAGGACTCTCGGCACACCCCGAATATGCAAAAAAAGTGGACTTTTGGAGAAAGTCAATTTTTGACTTTTTCGTAAGGGGGGGGTGGTCACGCATTTTTTCAAAATTTCAAAAACGATCAAAAAAGACTTTTGGACCAGGGAGCGCCGGGAAACGTTCCAAAAACCCGTCATGACTCTCGGCACACCCCGAATATGCCAAAAAAGTGGACTTTTGGGGAAAGTCAATTTTTGACTTTTTCATAAGGGGGGTGGTTACGCATTTTTTCAAAATTTCAAAAACGGTCGAAAAACACTTTTGGGCCAGGGAGCGCCGGGAAACCCTCCAAAAACCTGTCAGGACTCTCGGCACATCCCGAATATGCAAAAAAAGTGGACTTTTGGGGAAAGTCAATTTTTGACTTTTTCGTAAGGGGGGGTGGTTACGCATTTTTTCAAAATTTCAAAAACGGTCAAAAAAGACTTTTGGGCCAGGGAGCGCCGGGAAACGTTCCAAAAACCCGTCATGACTCTCGGCACACCCCGAATATGCAAAAAAAGTGGACTTTTGGGGAAAGTCAATTTTTGACTTTTTCGTAAGGGGGGGTGGTTACGCATTTTTTCAAAATTTTCAAAAACGGTCGAAAAACACTTTTGGGCCAGGGAGTGCCGGGAAACGTTCCAATAACTCGTCAGGACTCTCGGCACACCCCGAATATGCAAAAAAAGTGGACTTTTGGAGAAAGTCAATTTTTGACTTTTTCGTAAGGGGGGGTGGTTACGCATTTTTTCAAAATTTCAAAAATGGTCGAAAAACACTTTTGGGCCAGGGACCGCCGGGAAACGTTACAAAAACCCGTCAGGAGTCACGGCACATCCCGGATATGCAAAAAAAGTGGACTTTTGGGGAAAGTCAATTTTTGACTTTTTCGTAAGGGGGGGTGGTTACGCATTTTTTCAAAATTTCAAAAATGGTCGAAAAACACTTTTGGGCCAGGGAGCGCTGGGAAACGTTCCAAAAACCCGTCAGGACTCTCGGCACACCCCGAATATGCAAAGAAAGTGGACTTTTGGAGAAAGTCAATTTTTGACTTTTTCGTAAGGGGGGGTGGTTACGCATTTTTTCAAAATTAAAAAAACAGTCGAAAAACACTTTTGGGCCAGGGAGCGCCGGGAGACGTTCCAAAAACCCGTCAGGACTCTCGGCACTGCCCAAATATGCAAAATATGTGGACTTTTGGGGAAAGTCAATTTTTGACTTTTTCGTAAGGGGGGGTGGTTACGCATTTTTTCAAAATTTCAAAAACGATCAAAAAAGACTTTTGGACCAGGGAGCGCCGGGAAACGTTCCAAAAACCCGTCATGACTCTCTGCACACCCCGAATATGCCAAAAAAGTGGACTTTTGGGGAAAGTCAATTTTTGACTTTTTCGTAAGGGGGGGTGGTTACGCATTTTTTCAAAATTTCAAAAACGGTGAAAAAACACTTTTGGGCCAGGGAGCACCGGGAAACGTTCCAAAAACCCGTCAGGACTCTCGGCACACCCCGAATATGCAAAAAAAGTGGACTTTTGGGGAAAGTCAATTTTTGACTTTCTCGTAAGGGGGGGTGGTTACGCATTTTTTCAAAATTTCAAAAACGGTCAAAAAACACTTTTGGGCCAGGGAGTGCCGGGAAACGTTCCAAAAACTCGTCAGGACTCTCGGCACACCCCGAATATGCAAAAAAAGTGGACTTTTGGAGAAAGTCAATTTTTGACTTTTTCGTAAGGGGGGGTGGTTACTCATTTTTTCAAAATTTCAAAAATGGTCGAAAAACACTTTTGGGCCAGGGACCGCCGGGAAACGTTCCAAAAACCCGTCAGGACTCTCTGCACATCCCAAATATTTAAAAAAATTGGACTTTTGGGGAAAGTCAATTTTTGACTTTTTCGTAAGGGGGGGTGGTTACGCATTTTTTCAAAATTTCAGAAACGGTGAAAAAACACTTTTGGGCCAGGGAGCACCGGGAAACGTTCCAAAAACCCGTCAGGACTCTCGGCACACCCCAAATATGCAAAAAAAGTAGACTTTTGGGGAAAGTCAATTTTTGACTTTTTCGTAAGCGGGGGTGGTTACGCATTTTTTCAAAATTTCAAAAATGGTCGAAAACCACTTTTGGGCCAGGGAGCGCCGGGAAACCCTCCAAAAACCTGTCAGAACTCTCGGCACAGCCCAAATATGCAAAAAAAGTGGACTTTTGGGGAAAGTCAATTTTTGACTTTCTCGTAAGGGGGGGTGGTTACGCATTTTTTCAAAATTTCAAAAACGGTCAAAAAACACTTTTGGGCCAGGGAGTGCCGGGAAACGTTCCAAAAACTCGTCAGGACTCTCGGCACACCCCGAATATGCAAAAAAAGTGGACTTTTGGAGAAAGTCAATTTTTGACTTTTTCGTAAGGGGGGGTGGTTACTCATTTTTTCAAAATTTCAAAAATGGTCGAAAAACACTTTTGGGCCAGGGACCGCCGGGAAACGTTCCAAAAACCCGTCAGGACTCTCGGCACATCCCAAATATTTAAAAAAATTGGACTTTTGGGGAAAGTCAATTTTTGACTTTTTCGTAAGGGGGGGTGGTTACGCATTTTTTCAAAATTTCAGAAACGGTGAAAAAACACTTTTGGGCCAGGGAGCACCGGGAAACGTTCCAAAAACCCGTCAGGACTCTCGGCACACCCCAAATATGCAAAAAAAGTAGACTTTTGGGGAAAGTCAATTTTTGACTTTTTCGTAAGCGGGGGTGGTTACGCATTTTTTCAAAATTTCAAAAATGGTCGAAAACCACTTTTGGGCCAGGGAGCGCCGGGAAACCCTCCAAAAACCTGTCAGAACTCTCGGCACATCCCAAATATTCAAAAAAAGTGGACTTTTGGGGAAAGTCAATTTTTGACTTTTTCGTAAGGGGGGGGTGGTTACGCATTTTTTCAAAATTTCAAAAACGGTCGAAAAACACTTTTGGGCCAGGGAGCGCCGGGAAACGTTCCAAAAACTCGTCAGGACTCTCGGCACACCCCGAATATGCAAAAAAAGTGGACTTTTGGAGAAAGTCAATTTTTGACTTTTTCATAAGGGGGGGTGGTTACGCATTTTTTCAAAATTAAAAAAACGGTCGAAAAACACTTTTGGGCCAGGGAGCGCCGGGAGACGTTCCAAAAACCCGTCAGGACTCTCGGCACTGCCCAAATATGCAAAATATGTGGACTTTTGGGGAAAGTCAATTTTTGACTTTTTCGTAAGGGGGGGTGGTTACGCATTTTTTCAAAATTTCAAAAATGGTCGAAAAACACTTTTGGGCCAGGGAGCGCCGGGAAACCCTCCAAAAACCCGTCAGGACTCTCGGCACATCCCGAATATGCAAAAAAAGTGGACTTTTGGGGAAAGTCAATTTTTGACTTTTTCGTAAGGGGGGGTGGTTACGCATTTTTTCAAAATTTCAAAAATGGTCGAAAAACACTTTTGGGCCAGGGAGCGCTGGGAAACGTTCCAAAAACCCGTCAGGACTCTCGGCACACCCCGAATATGCAAAAAAAGTGGACTTTTGGGGAAAGTCAATTTTTGACTTTTTCGTAAGGGGGGGTGGTTACGCATTTTTTCAAAATTTCAAAAATGGTCGAAAAACACTTTTGGGCCAGGGAGCGCCGGGAAACGTTCCAAAAACTCGTCAGGACTCTCGGCACACCCCGAATATGCAAAAAAAGTGGACTTTTGGAGAAAGTCAATTTTTGAATTTTTCGTAAGGGGGGGTGGTTACGCATTTTTTCAAAATTTCAAAAACGGTCGAAAAACACTTTTGGGCCAGGGAGCGCCGGGAAACGTTCCAAAAACCCGTCAGGACTCTCGGCACACCCCGAATATGCAAAAAAAGTGGACTTTTGGAGAAAGTCAATTTTTGAATTTTTCGTAAGGGGGGGTGGTTACGCATTTTTTCAAAATTTCAAAAACGGTCGAAAAACACTTTTGGGCCAGGGAGCGCCGGGAAACCCTCCAAAAACTCGTCAGGACTCTCGGCACACCCCGAATATGCAAAAAAAGTGGAATTTTGGGGAAAGTCAATTTTTGACTTTTTCGTAAGGGGGGGTGGTTACGCATTTTTTCAAAATTTAAAAAATGGTCGAAAAACACTTTTGGGCCAGGGAGCGCCGGGAAACGTTCCAAAAACTCATCAGGACTCTCGGCACACCCCGAATATGCAAAAAAGTGGACTTTTGGAGAAAGTCCATTTTTGACTTTTTCGTAAGGGGGGGGGGGGTGGTCACGCATTTTTTCAAAATTTCAAAAACGATCAAAAAAGACTTTTGGACCAGGGAGCGCCGGGAAACGTTCCAAAAACCCGTCATGACTCTCGGCACACCCCGAATATGCCAAAAAAGTGGACTTTTGGGGAAAGTCAATTTTTGACTTTTTCGTAAGGGGGGGTGGTTACGCATTTTTTCAAAATTTCAAAAATGGTCGAAAAACACTTTTGGGCCAGGGAGCGCCGGGAAACGTTCCAAAAACTCGTCAGGACTCTCGGCACACCCCGAATATGCAAAAAAAGTGGACTTTTGGAGAAAGTCAATTTTTGACTTTTTCGTAAGGGGGGGTGGTTACGCATTTTTTCAAAATTTCAAAAACGGTCAAAAAAGACTTTTGGGCCAGGGAGCGCCGGGAAACGTTCCAAAAACCCGTCATGACTCTCGGCACACCCCGAATATGCAAAAAAAGTGGACTTTTGGGGAAAGTCAATTTTTGACTTTTTCGTAAGGGGGGGTGGTTACGCATTTTTTCAAAATTTCAAAAACGGTCAAAAAAGACTTTTGGGCCAGGGAGCGCCGGGAAACGTTCCAAAAACCCGTCATGACTCTCGGCACACCCCGAATATGCAAAAAAAGTGGACTTTTGGGGAAAGTCAATTTTTGACTTTTTCGTAAGGGGGGGTGGTTACGCATTTTTTCAAAATTTTCAAAAACGGTCGAAAAACACTTTTGGGCCAGGGAGTGCCGGGAAACGTTCCAATAACTCGTCAGGACTCTCGGCACACCCCGAATATGCAAAAAAAGTGGACTTTTGGAGAAAGTCAATTTTTGACTTTTTCGTAAGGGGGGGTGGTTACGCATTTTTTCAAAATTTCAAAAATGGTCGAAAAACACTTTTGGGCCAGGGACCGCCGGGAAACGTTACAAAAACCCGTCAGGAGTCACGGCACATCCCGGATATGCAAAAAAAGTGGACTTTTGATGAAAGTCAATTTTTGACTTTTTCGTAAGGGGGGGTGGTTACGCATTTTTTCAAAATTTCAAAAACGGTCGAAAAACACTTTTGGGCCAGAGAGCGCCGGGAAACGTTCCAAAAACCCGTCAGGACTCTCGGCACACCCCGAATATGCAAAAAAAGTGGACTTTTGGGGAAAGTCAATTTTTGACTTTTTCGTAAGGGGGGGTGGTTACACATTTTTTCAAAATTTCAAAAACGGTGAAAAAACACTTTTGGGCCAGGGAGCACCGGGAAACGTTCCAAAAACCCGTCAGGACTCTCGGCACACCCCGAATATGCAAAAAAAGTGGACTTTTGGGGAAAGTCAATTTTTGACTTTTTCGTAAGGGGGGGTGGTTACGCATTTTTTCAAAATTTCAAAAATGGTCGAAAAACACTTTTGGGCCAGGGACCGCCGGGAAACGTTCCAAAAACTCGTCAGGACTCTCGGCACACCCCGAATATGCAAAAAAAGTGGACTTTTGGAGAAAGTCCATTTTTGACTTTTTCGTAAGGGGGGGTGGTTACGCATTTTTTCAAAATTTCAAAAACGGTCAAAAAAGACTTTTGGGCCAGGGAGCGCCGGGAAACGTTCCAAAAACCCGTCATGACTCTCGGCACACCCCGAATATGCAAAAAAAGTGGACTTTTGGGGAAAGTCAATTTTTGACTTTTTCGTAAGGGGGGGTGGTTACGCATTTTTTCAAAATTTCAAAAACGGTCAAAAAAGACTTTTGGGCCAGGGAGCGCCGGGAAACGTTCCAAAAACCCGTCATGACTCTCGGCACACCCCGAATATGCAAAAAAAGTGGACTTTTGGGGAAAGTCAATTTTTGACTTTTTCGTAAGGGGGGGTGGTTACGCATTTTTTCAAAATTTCAAAAACGGTCGAAAAACACTTTTGGGCCAGGGAGCGCCGGGAAACGTTCCAAAAACTCGTCAGGACTCTCGGCACACCCCGAATATGCAAAAAAAGTGGACTTTTGGAGAAAGTCAATTTTTGACTTTTTCGTAAGGGGGGGTGGTTACGCATTTTTTCAAAATTAAAAAAACGGTCGAAAAACACTTTTGGGCCAGGGAGCGCCGGGAGACGTTCCAAAAACCCGTCAGGACTCTCGGCACTGCCCAAATATGCAAAATATGTGGACTTTTGGGGAAAGTCAATTTTTGACTTTTTCGTAAGGGGGGGTGGTTACGCATTTTTTCAAAATTTCAAAAATGGTCGAAAAACACTTTTGGGCCAGGGAGCGCCGGGAAACCCTCCAAAAACCCGTCAGGACTCTCGGCACATCCCGAATATGCAAAAAAAGTGGACTTTTGGGGAAAGTCAATTTTTGACTTTTTCGTAAGGGGGGGTGGTTACGCATTTTTTCAAAATTTCAAAAATGGTCGAAAAACACTTTTGGGCCAGGGAGCGCTGGGAAACGTTCCAAAAACCCGTCAGGACTCTCGGCACACCCCGAATATGCAAAAAAAGTGGACTTTTGGGGAAAGTCAATTTTTGACTTTTTCGTAAGGGGGGGTGGTTACGCATTTTTTCAAAATTTCAAAAATGGTCGAAAAACACTTTTGGGCTAGGGAGCGCCGGGAAACGTTCCAAAAACTCGTCAGGACTCTCGGCACACCCCGAATATGCAAAAAAAGTGGACTTTTGGAGAAAGTCAATTTTTGAATTTTTCGTAAGGGGGGGTGGTTACGCATTTTTTCAAAATTTCAAAAACGGTCGAAAAACACTTTTGGGCCAGGGAGTGCCGGGAAACGTTCCAAAAACTCGTCAGGACTCTCGGCACACCCCGAATATGCAAAAAAAAGTGGACTTTTGGAGAAAGTCAATTTTTGACTTTTTCGTAAGGGGGGGTGGTTACGCATTTTTTCAAAATTTCAAAAATGGTCGAAAACCACTTTTGGGCCAGGGAGCGCCGGGAAACCCTCCAAAAACCTGTCAGAACTCTCGGCACATCCCAAATATTCAAAAAAAGTGGACTTTTGGGGAAAGTCAATTTTTGACTTTTTCGTAAGGGGGGGTGGTTACGCATTTTTTCAAAATTTCAAAAACGGTCGAAAAACACTTTTGGGCCAGGGAGCGCCGGGAAACGTTCCAAAAACCCGTCAGGACTCTCGGCACACCCCGAATATGCAAAAAAAGTGGAATTTTTGGGGAAAGTCAATTTTTGACTTTTTCGTAAGGGGGGGTGGTTACGCATTTTTTCAAAATTTCAAAAACGGTCGAAAAACACTTTTGGGCCAGGGAGCGCCGGGAAACCCTCCAAAAACTCGTCAGGACTCTCGGCACACCCCGAATATGCAAAAAAAGTGGAATTTTGGGGAAAGTCAATTTTTGACTTTTTCGTAAGGGGGGGTGGTTACGCATTTTTTCAAAATTTAAAAAATGGTCGAAAAACACTTTTGGGCCAGGGAGCGCCGGGAAACGTTCCAAAAACTCATCAGGACTCTCGGCACACCCCGAATATGCAAAAAAGTGGACTTTTGGAGAAAGTCCATTTTTGACTTTTTCGTAAGGGGGGGGGGGTGGTCACGCATTTTTTCAAAATTTCAAAAACGATCAAAAAAGACTTTTGGACCAGGGAGCGCCGGGAAACGTTCCAAAAACCCGTCATGACTCTCGGCACACCCCGAATATGCCAAAAAAGTGGACTTTTGGGGAAAGTCCATTTTTGACTTTTTCGTAAGGGGGGGTGGTTACGCATTTTTTCAAAATTTCAAAAATGGTCGAAAAACACTTTTGGGCCAGGGAGCGCCGGGAAACGTTCCAAAAACTCGTCAGGACTCTCGGCACACCCCGAATATGCAAAAAAAGTGGACTTTTGGAGAAAGTCAATTTTTGACTTTTTCGTAAGGGGGGGTGGTTACGCATTTTTTCAAAATTTCAAAAACGGTCAAAAAAGACTTTTGGGCCAGGGAGCGCCGGGAAACGTTCCAAAAACCCGTCATGACTCTCGGCACACCCCGAATATGCAAAAAAAGTGGACTTTTGGGGAAAGTCAATTTTTGACTTTTTCGTAAGGGGGGGTGGTTACGCATTTTTTCAAAATTTCAAAAACGGTCAAAAAAGACTTTTGGGCCAGGGAGCGCCGGGAAACGTTCCAAAAACCCGTCATGACTCTCGGCACACCCCGAATATGCAAAAAAAGTGGACTTTTGGGGAAAGTCAATTTTTGACTTTTTCGTAAGGGGGGGTGGTTACGCATTTTTTCAAAATTTTCAAAAACGGTCGAAAAACACTTTTGGGCCAGGGAGTGCCGGGAAACGTTCCAATAACTCGTCAGGACTCTCGGCACACCCCGAATATGCAAAAAAAGTGGACTTTTGGAGAAAGTCAATTTTTGACTTTTTCGTAAGGGGGGGTGGTTACGCATTTTTTCAAAATTTCAAAAATGGTCGAAAAACACTTTTGGGCCAGGGACCGCCGGGAAACGTTACAAAAACCCGTCAGGAGTCACGGCACATCCCGGATATGCAAAAAAAGTGGACTTTTGGGGAAAGTCAATTTTTGACTTTTTCGTAAGGGGGGGTGGTTACGCATTTTTTCAAAATTTCAAAAACGGTCGAAAAACACTTTTGGGCCAGAGAGCGCCGGGAAACGTTCCAAAAACCCGTCAGGACTCTCGGCACACCCCGAATATGCAAAAAAAGTGGACTTTTGGGGAAAGTCAATTTTTGACTTTTTCGTAAGGGGGGGTGGTTACACATTTTTTCAAAATTTCAAAAACGGTGAAAAAACACTTTTGGGCCAGGGAGCACCGGGAAACGTTCCAAAAACCCGTCAGGACTCTCGGCACACCCCGAATATGCAAAAAAAGTGGACTTTTGGGGAAAGTCAATTTTTGACTTTTTCGTAAGGGGGGGTGGTTACGCATTTTTTCAAAATTTCAAAAACGGTCGAAAAACACTTTTGGGCCAGGGAGCGCCGGGAAACCCTCCAAAAACTCGTCAGGACTCTCGGCACACCCCGAATATGCAAAAAAAGTGGAATTTTGGGGAAAGTCAATTTTTGACTTTTTCGTAAGGGGGGGTGGTTACGCATTTTTTCAAAATTTAAAAAATGGTCGAAAAACACTTTTGGGCCAGGGAGCGCCGGGAAACGTTCCAAAAACTCATCAGGACTCTCGGCACACCCCGAATATGCAAAAAAGTGGACTTTTGGAGAAAGTCCATTTTTGACTTTTTCGTAAGGGGGGGGGGGGTGGTCACGCATTTTTTCAAAATTTCAAAAACGATCAAAAAAGACTTTTGGACCAGGGAGCGCCGGGAAACGTTCCAAAAACCCGTCATGACTCTCGGCACACCCCGAATATGCCAAAAAAGTGGACTTTTGGGGAAAGTCAATTTTTGACTTTTTCGTAAGGGGGGGTGGTTACGCATTTTTTCAAAATTTCAAAAATGGTCGAAAAACACTTTTGGGCCAGGGAGCGCCGGGAAACGTTCCAAAAACTCGTCAGGACTCTCGGCACACCCCGAATATGCAAAAAAAGTGGACTTTTGGAGAAAGTCAATTTTTGACTTTTTCGTAAGGGGGGGTGGTTACGCATTTTTTCAAAATTTCAAAAACGGTCAAAAAAGACTTTTGGGCCAGGGAGCGCCGGGAAACGTTCCAAAAACCCGTCATGACTCTCGGCACACCCCGAATATGCAAAAAAAGTGGACTTTTGGGGAAAGTCAATTTTTGACTTTTTCGTAAGGGGGGGTGGTTACGCATTTTTTCAAAATTTCAAAAACGGTCAAAAAAGACTTTTGGGCCAGGGAGCGCCGGGAAACGTTCCAAAAACCCGTCATGACTCTCGGCACACCCCGAATATGCAAAAAAAGTGGACTTTTGGGGAAAGTCAATTTTTGACTTTTTCGTAAGGGGGGGTGGTTACGCATTTTTTCAAAATTTTCAAAAACGGTCGAAAAACACTTTTGGGCCAGGGAGTGCCGGGAAACGTTCCAATAACTCGTCAGGACTCTCGGCACACCCCGAATATGCAAAAAAAGTGGACTTTTGGAGAAAGTCAATTTTTGACTTTTTCGTAAGGGGGGGTGGTTACGCATTTTTTCAAAATTTCAAAAATGGTCGAAAAACACTTTTGGGCCAGGGACCGCCGGGAAACGTTACAAAAACCCGTCAGGAGTCACGGCACATCCCGGATATGCAAAAAAAGTGGACTTTTGGGGAAAGTCAATTTTTGACTTTTTCGTAAGGGGGGGTGGTTACGCATTTTTTCAAAATTTCAAAAACGGTCGAAAAACACTTTTGGGCCAGGGACCGCCGGGAAACGTTCCAAAAACCCGTCAGGACTCTCGGCACTGCCCAAATATGCAAAATATGTGGACTTTTGGGGAAAGTCAATTTTTGACTTTTTCGTAAGGGGGGGTGGTTACGCATTTTTTCAAAATTTCAAAAATGGTCGAAAAACACTTTTGGGCCAGGGAGCGCCGGGAAACCCTCCAAAAACCCGTCAGGACTCTCGGCACATCCCGAATATGCAAAAAAAGTGGACTTTTGGGGAAAGTCAATTTTTGACTTTTTCGTAAGGGGGGGTGGTTACGCATTTTTTCAAAATTTCAAAAATGGTCGAAAAACACTTTTGGGCCAGGGAGCGCTGGGAAACGTTCCAAAAACCCGTCAGGACTCTCGGCACACCCCGAATATGCAAAAAAAGTGGACTTTTGGGGAAAGTCAATTTTTGACTTTTTCGTAAGGGGGGGTGGTTACGCATTTTTTCAAAATTTCAAAAATGGTCGAAAAACACTTTTGGGCCAGGGAGCGCCGGGAAACGTTCCAAAAACTCGTCAGGACTCTCGGCACACCACGAATATGCAAAAAAAGTGGACTTTTGGAGAAAGTCAATTTTTGAATTTTTCGTAAGGGGGGGTGGTTACGCATTTTTTCAAAATTTCAAAAACGGTCGAAAAACACTTTTGGGCCAGGGAGTGCCGGGAAACGTTCCAAAAACTCGTCAGGACTCTCGGCACACCCCGAATATGCAAAAAAAAGTGGACTTTTGGAGAAAGTCAATTTTTGACTTTTTCGTAAGGGGGGGTGGTTACGCATTTTTTCAAAATTTCAAAAATGGTCGAAAACCACTTTTGGGCCAGGGAGCGCCGGGAAACCCTCCAAAAACCTGTCAGAACTCTCGGCACATCCCAAATATTCAAAAAAAGTGGACTTTTGGGGAAAGTCAATTTTTGACTTTTTCGTAAGGGGGGGTGGTTACGCATTTTTTCAAAATTTCAAAAACGGTCGAAAAACACTTTTGGGCCAGGGAGCGCCGGGAAACCCTCCAAAAACTCGTCAGGACTCTCGGTACACCCCGAATATGCAAAAAAAGTGGAATTTTGGGGAAAGTCAATTTTTGACTTTTTCGTAAGGGGGGGTGGTTACGCATTTTTTCAAAATTTAAAAAATGGTCGAAAAACACTTTTGGGCCAGGGAGCGCCGGGAAACGTTCCAAAAACTCATCAGGACTCTCGGCACACCCCGAATATGCAAAAAAGTGGACTTTTGGAGAAAGTCCATTTTTGACTTTTTCGTAAGGGGGGGGGGGTGGTCACGCATTTTTTCAAAATTTCAAAAACGATCAAAAAAGACTTTTGGACCAGGGAGCGCCGGGAAACGTTCCAAAAACCCGTCATGACTCTCGGCACACCCCGAATATGCCAAAAAAGTGGACTTTTGGGGAAAGTCAATTTTTGACTTTTTCGTAAGGGGGGGTGGTTACGCATTTTTTCAAAATTTCAAAAATGGTCGAAAAACACTTTTGGGCCAGGGAGCGCCGGGAAACGTTCCAAAAACTCGTCAGGACTCACGGCACACCCCGAATATGCAAAAAAAGTGGACTTTTGGAGAAAGTCAATTTTTGACTTTTTCGTAAGGGGGGGTGGTTACGCATTTTTTCAAAATTTCAAAAACGGTCAAAAAAGACTTTTGGGCCAGGGAGCGCCGGGAAACGTTCCAAAAACCCGTCATGACTCTCGGCACACCCCGAATATGCAAAAAAAGTGGACTTTTGGGGAAAGTCAATTTTTGACTTTTTCGTAAGGGGGGGTGGTTACGCATTTTTTCAAAATTTTCAAAAACGGTCAAAAAACACTTTTGGGCCAGGGAGCGCCGGGAAACTTTCCAAAAACCCGTCAGGACTCTCGGGACACCCCGAATATGCAAAAAATGGACTTTGGGGGAAAGTCCATTTTTGACTTTTTCGTAAGGGGGGGTGGTTACGCATTTTTTCAAAATTTCAAAAAACACTCTTGGGCCAGGGAGCGCCGGGAAACGTTCCAAAAACCCGTCAGGACTCTCGGCACAGCCCAAATATGCAAAAAAGTGGACTTTTGGGGAAAGTAAATTTTTGACTTTTTCGTAAGGGGGGGTGGTTACGCATTTTTTCAAAATTTAAAAAAACACGTTTGGGCCAGGGAGCGCCGGGAAACGTTCCAAAAACCCGTCAGGATTCTCGGCACAGCCCAAATATGCAAAAAAGTGGACTTTTGGGGAAAGTAAATTTTTGACTTTTTCGTAAGGGGGGGGTGGTTACGCATTTTTTCAAAATTTCAAAAACGGTCAAAAAAGACTTTTGGGCCAGGGAGCGCCGGAAAACGTTCCAAAAATCCGTCAGGACTCTCGGCACACCCCAAATATTCAAAAAAGTGGACTTTTGGGGAAAGTCAATTTTTGATTTTTTCGTAAGGGGGGGTGGTTACGCATTTTTTCAAAATTTCAAAAACGGTCAAAAAAGACTTTTGGGCCAGGGAGCGCCGGGAAACGTTCCAAAAACCCGTCATGACTCTCGGCACACCCCGAATATGCAAAAAAAGTGGACTTTTGGGGAAAGTCAATTTTTGACTTTTTCGTAAGGGGGGGTGGTTACGCATTTTTTCAAAATTTCAAAAACGGTCAAAAAAGACTTTTGGGCCAGGGAGCGCCGGGAAACGTTCCAAAAACCCGTCATGACTCTCGGCACACCCCGAATATGCAAAAAAAGTGGACTTTTGGGGAAAGTCAATTTTTGACTTTTTCGTAAGGGGGGGTGGTTACGCATTTTTTCAAAATTTTCAAAAACGGTCGAAAAACACTTTTGGGCCAGGGAGTGCCGGGAAACGTTCCAATAACTCGTCAGGACTCTCGGCACACCCCGAATATGCAAAAAAAGTGGACTTTTGGAGAAAGTCAATTTTTGACTTTTTCGTAAGGGGGGGTGGTTACGCATTTTTTCAAAATTTCAAAAATGGTCGAAAAACACTTTTGGGCCAGGGACCGCCGGGAAACGTTACAAAAACCCGTCAGGAGTCACGGCACATCCCGGATATGCAAAAAAAGTGGACTTTTGGGGAAAGTCAATTTTTGACTTTTTCGTGAGGGGGGGTGGTTACGCATTTTTTCAAAATTTCAAAAACGGTCGAAAAACACTTTTGGGCCAGAGAGCGCCGGGAAACGTTCCAAAAACCCGTCAGGACTCTCGGCACTCCCCGAATATGCAAAAAAAGTGGACTTTTGGGGAAAGTCAATTTTTGACTTTTTCGTAAGGGGGGGTGGTTACACATTTTTTCAAAATTTCAAAAACGGTGAAAAAACACTTTTGGGCCAGGGAGCACCGGGAAACGTTCCAAAAACCCGTCAGGACTCTCGGCACACCCCGAATATGCAAAAAAAGTGGACTTTTGGGGAAAGTCAATTTTTGACTTTTTCGTAAGGGGGGGTGGTTACGCATTTTTTCAAAATTTCAAAAATGGTCGAAAAACACTTTTGGGCCAGGGACCGCCGGGAAACGTTCCAAAAACTCGTCAGGACTCTCGGCACACCCCGAATATGCAAAAAAAGTGGACTTTTGGAGAAAGTCAATTTTTGACTTTTTCGTAAGGGGGGGTGGTTACGCATTTTTTCAAAATTTCAAAAACGGTCAAAAAAGACTTTTGGGCCAGGGAGCGCCGGGAAACGTTCCAAAAACCCGTCATGACTCTCGGCACACCCCGAATATGCAAAAAAAGTGGACTTTTGGGGAAAGTCAATTTTTGACTTTTTCGTAAGGGGGGGTGGTTACGCATTTTTTCAAAATTTCAAAAACGGTCAAAAAAGACTTTTGGGCCAGGGAGCGCCGGGAAACGTTCCAAAAACCCGTCATGACTCTCGGCACACCCCGAATATGCAAAAAAAGTGGACTTTTGGGGAAAGTCAATTTTTGACTTTTTCGTAAGGGGGGGTGGTTACGCATTTTTTCAAAATTTTCAAAAACGGTCAAAAAACACTTTTGGGCCAGGGAGCGCCGGGAAACTTTCCAAAAACCCGTCAGGACTCTCGGGACACCCCGAATATGCAAAAAATGGACTTTGGGGGAAAGTCCATTTTTGACTTTTTCGTAAGGGGGGGTGGTTACGCATTTTTTCAAAATTTCAAAAAACACTCTTGGGCCAGGGAGCGCCGGGAAACGTTCCAAAAACCCGTCAGGACTCTCGGCACAGCCCAAATATGCAAAAAAGTGGACTTTTGGGGAAAGTAAATTTTTGACTTTTTCGTAAGGGGGGGTGGTTACGCATTTTTTCAAAATTTAAAAAAACACGTTTGGGCCAGGGAGCGCCGGGAAACGTTCCAAAAACCCGTCAGGATTCTCGGCACAGCCCAAATATGCAAAAAAGTGGACTTTTGGGGAAAGTAAATTTTTGACTTTTTCGTAAGGGGGGGGTGGTTACGCATTTTTTCAAAATTTCAAAAAAACACGTTTGGGCCAGGGAGCGCCGGAAAACGTTCCAAAAATCCGTCAGGACTCTCGGCACACCCCAAATATTCAAAAAAGTGGACTTTTGGGGAAAGTCAATTTTTGATTTTTTCGTAAGGGGGGGTGGTTACGCATTTTTTCAAAATTAAAAAAACGGTCGAAAAACACTTTTTGGCCAGGGAGCGCCGGGAGACGTTCCAAAAACCCGTCAGGACTCTCGGCACTGCCCAAATATGCAAAATATGTGGACTTTTGGGGAAAGTCAATTTTTGACTTTTTCGTAAGGGGGGGTGGTTACGCATTTTTTCAAAATTTCAAAAATGGTCGAAAAACACTTTTGGGCCAGGGAGCGCCGGGAAACCCTCCAAAAACCTGTCAGGACTCTCGGCACATCCCGAATATGCAAAAAAAGTGGAATTTTGGGGAAAGTCAATTTTTGACTTTTTCGTAAGGGGGGGTGGTTACGCATTTTTTCAAAATTTAAAAAATGGTCGAAAAACACTTTTGGGCCAGGGAGCGCCGGGAAACGTTCCAAAAACTCGTCAGGACTCTCGGCACACCCCGAATATGCAAAAAAAGTGGACTTTTGGAGAAAGTCAATTTTTGACTTTTTCGTAAGGGGGGGTGGTCACGCATTTTTTCAAAATTTCAAAAACGATCAAAAAAGACTTTTGGACCAGGGAGCGCCGGGAAACGTTCCAAAAACCCGTCATGACTCTCGGCACACCCCGAATATGCCAAAAAAGTGGACTTTTGGGGAAAGTCAATTTTTGACTTTTTCGTAAGGGGGGGTGGTTACGCATTTTTTCAAAATTTCAAAAACGGTCAAAAAAGACTTTTGGACCAGGGAGCGCCGGGAAACGTTCCAAAAACCCGTCATGACTCTCGGCACACCCCGAATATGCAAAAAAAGTGGACTTTTGGGGAAAGTCAATTTTTGACTTTTTCGTAAGGGGGGGTGGTTACGCATTTTTTCAAAATTTCAAAAACGGTCAAAAAAGACTTTTGGGCCAGGGAGCGCCGGGAAACGTTCCAAAAACCCGTCATGACTCTCGGCACACCCCGAATATGCAAAAAAAGTGGACTTTTGGGGAAAGTCAATTTTTGACTTTTTCGTAAGGGGGGGTGGTTACGCATTTTTTCAAAATTTCAAAAACGGTCGAAAAACACTTTTGGGCCAGAGAGCGCCGGGAAACGTTCCAAAAACCCGTCAGGACTCTCGGCACACCCCGAATATGCAAAAAAAGTGGACTTTTGGGGAAAGTCAATTTTTGACTTTTTCGTAAGGGGGGGTGGTTACACATTTTTTCAAAATTTCAAAAACGGTGAAAAAACACTTTTGGGCCAGGGAGCACCGGGAAACGTTCCAAAAACCCGTCAGGACTCTCGGCACACCCCGAATATGCAAAAAAAGTGGACTTTTGGGGAAAGTCAATTTTTGACTTTTTCGTAAGGGGGGGTGGTTACGCATTTTTTCAAAATTTCAAAAATGGTCGAAAAACACTTTTGGGCCAGGGAGCGCCGGGAAACGTTCCAAAAACTCGTCAGGACTCTCGGCACACCCCGAATATGCAAAAAAAGTGGACTTTTGGAGAAAGTCAATTTTTGACTTTTTCGTAAGGGGGGGTGGTTACACATTTTTTCAAAATTTCAAAAACGGTGAAAAAACACTTTTGGGCCAGGGAGCACCGGGAAACGTTCCAAAAACCCGTCAGGACTCTCGGCATACCCCGAATATGCAAAAAAAGTGGACTTTTGGGGAATCTCAATTTTTGACTTTTTCGTAAGGGGGGGTGGTTACGCATTTTTTCAAAATTTCAAAAATGGTCGAAAAACACTTTTGGGCCAGGGAGTGCCGGGAAACGTTCCAATAACTCGTCAGGACTCTCGGCACACCCCGAATATGCAAAAAAAGTGGACTTTTGGAGAAAGTCAATTTTTGACTTTTTCGTAAGGGGGGGTGGTTACGCATTTTTTCAAAATTTCAAAAACGGTCGAAAAACACTTTTGGGCCAGAGAGCGCCGGGAAACGTTCCAAAAACCCGTCAGGACTCTCGGCACACCCCGAATATGCAAAAAAAGTGGACTTTTGGGGAAAGTCAATTTTTGACTTTTTCGTAAGGGGGGGTGGTTACACATTTTTTCAAAATTTCAAAAATGGTGAAAAAACACTTTTGGGCCAGGGAGCACCGGGAAACGTTCCAAAAACCCGTCAGGACTCTCGGCACACCCCGAATATGCAAAAAAAGTGGACTTTTGGGGAAAGTCAATTTTTGACTTTTTTGTAAGGGGGGGTGGTTACGCATTTTTTCAAAATTTCAAAAATGGTCGAAAAACACTTTTGGGCCAGGGAGCGCCTGGAAACGTTCCAAAAACCCGTCAGGACTCTCGGCACAGCCCAAATATGCAAAAAAAGTGGACTTTTGGGGAAAGTCAATTTTTGACTTTTTTGTAAGGGGGGGTGGTTACGCATTTTTTCCAAATTTCAAAAACGGTCAAAAAACACTTTTGGGCCAGGGAGCGCCGGGAAACTTTCCAAAAACCCGTCAGGACTCTCGGGACACCCCGAATATGCAAAAAATGGACTTTTGGGGAAAGTCCATTTTTGACTTTTTCGTAAGGGGGGGTGGTTACGCATTTTTTCAAAATTTCAAAAAACACTCTTGGGCCAGGGAGCGCCGGGAAACGTTCCAAAAACCCGTCAGGACTCTCGGCACAGCCCAAATATGCAAAAAAGTGGACTTTTGGGGAAAGTAAATTTTTGACTTTTTCGTAAGGGGGGGTGGTTACGCATTTTTTCAAAATTTAAAAAAACACGTTTGGGCCAGGGAGCGCCGGGAAACGTTCCAAAAACCCGTCAGGATTCTCGGCACAGCCCAAATATGCAAAAAAGTGGACTTTTGGGGAAAGTAAATTTTTGACTTTTTCGTAAGGGGGGGGTGGTTACGCATTTTTTCAAAATTTCAAAAAAACACGTTTGGGCCAGGGAGCGCCGGAAAACGTTCCAAAAATCCGTCAGGACTCTCGGCACACCCCAAATATTCAAAAAAGTGGACTTTTGGGGAAAGTCAATTTTTGATTTTTTCGTAAGGGGGGGTGGTTACGCATTTTTTCAAAATTAAAAAAACGGTCGAAAAACACTTTTTGGCCAGGGAGCGCCGGGAGACGTTCCAAAAACCCGTCAGGACTCTCGGCACTGCCCAAATATGCAAAATATGTGGACTTTTGGGGAAAGTCAATTTTTGACTTTTTCGTAAGGGGGGGTGGTTACGCATTTTTTCAAAATTTCAAAAATGGTCGAAAAACACTTTTGGGCCAGGGAGCGCCGGGAAACCCTCCAAAAACCTGTCAGGACTCTCGGCACATCCCGAATATGCAAAAAAAGTGGAATTTTGGGGAAAGTCAATTTTTGACTTTTTCGTAAGGGGGGGTGGTTACGCATTTTTTCAAAATTTAAAAAATGGTCGAAAAACACTTTTGGGCCAGGGAGCGCCGGGAAACGTTCCAAAAACTCGTCAGGACTCTCGGCACACCCCGAATATGCAAAAAAAGTGGACTTTTGGAGAAAGTCAATTTTTGACTTTTTCGTAAGGGGGGGTGGTCACGCATTTTTTCAAAATTTCAAAAACGATCAAAAAAGACTTTTGGACCAGGGAGCGCCGGGAAACGTTCCAAAAACCCGTCATGACTCTCGGCACACCCCGAATATGCCAAAAAAGTGGACTTTTGGGGAAAGTCAATTTTTGACTTTTTCGTAAGGGGGGGTGGTTACGCATTTTTTCAAAATTTCAAAAACGGTCAAAAAAGACTTTTGGACCAGGGAGCGCCGGGAAACGTTCCAAAAACCCGTCATGACTCTCGGCACACCCCGAATATGCAAAAAAAGTGGACTTTTGGGGAAAGTCAATTTTTGACTTTTTCGTAAGGGGGGGTGGTTACGCATTTTTTCAAAATTTCAAAAACGGTCAAAAAAGACTTTTGGGCCAGGGAGCGCCGGGAAACGTTCCAAAAACCCGTCATGACTCTCGGCACACCCCGAATATGCAAAAAAAGTGGACTTTTGGGGAAAGTCAATTTTTGACTTTTTCGTAAGGGGGGGTGGTTACGCATTTTTTCAAAATTTTCAAAAACGGTCGAAAAACACTTTTGGGCCAGGGAGTGCCGGGAAACGTTCCAATAACTCGTCAGGACTCTCGGCACACCCCGAATATGCAAAAAAAGTGGACTTTTGGAGAAAGTCAATTTTTGACTTTTTCGTAAGGGGGGGTGGTTACGCATTTTTTCAAAATTTCAAAAATGGTCGAAAAACACTTTTGGGCCAGGGAGCGCCGGGAAACGTTACAAAAACCCGTCAGGAGTCACGGCACATCCCGGATATGCAAAAAAAGTGGACTTTTGGGGAAAGTCAATTTTTGACTTTTTCGTAAGGGGGGGTGGTTACGCATTTTTTCAAAATTTCAAAAACGGTCGAAAAACACTTTTGGGCCAGAGAGCGCCGGGAAACGTTCCAAAAACCCGTCAGGACTCTCGGCACACCCCGAATATGCAAAAAAAGTGGACTTTTGGGGAAAGTCAATTTTTGACTTTTTCGTAAGGGGGGGTGGTTACACATTTTTTCAAAATTTCAAAAACGGTGAAAAAACACTTTTGGGCCAGGGAGCACCGGGAAACGTTCCAAAAACCCGTCAGGACTCTCGGCACACCCCGAATATGCAAAAAAAGTGGACTTTTGGGGAAAGTCAATTTTTGACTTTTTCGTAAGGGGGGGTGGTTACGCATTTTTTCAAAATTTCAAAAATGGTCGAAAAACACTTTTGGGCCAGGGAGCGCCGGGAAACGTTCCAAAAACTCGTCAGGACTCTCGGCACACCCCGAATATGCAAAAAAAGTGGACTTTTGGAGAAAGTCAATTTTTGACTTTTTCGTAAGGGGGGGTGGTTACACATTTTTTCAAAATTTCAAAAACGGTGAAAAAACACTTTTGGGCCAGGGAGCACCGGGAAACGTTCCAAAAACCCGTCAGGACTCTCGGCATACCCCGAATATGCAAAAAAAGTGGACTTTTGGGGAATCTCAATTTTTGACTTTTTCGTAAGGGGGGGTGGTTACGCATTTTTTCAAAATTTCAAAAATGGTCGAAAAACACTTTTGGGCCAGGGAGCGCCGGGAAACGTTCCAAAAACCCGTCAGGACTATCGGCACACCCCGAATATGCAAAAAAAGTGGACTTTTGGGGAAAGTCAATTTTTGACTTTTTCGTAAGGGGGGGTGGTTACACATTTTTTCAAAATTTCAAAAACGGTCAAAAAAGACTTTTGGGCCAGGGAGCGCCGGGAAACGTTCCAAAAACCCGTCATGACTCTCGGCACACCCCGAATATGCAAAAAAAGTGGACTTTTGGGGAAAGTCAATTTTTGACTTTTTCGTAAGGGGGGGTGGTTACGCATTTTTTCAAAATTTTCAAAAACGGTCGAAAAACACTTTTGGGCCAGGGAGTGCCGGGAAACGTTCCAATAACTCGTCAGGACTCTCGGCACACCCCGAATATGCAAAAAAAGTGGACTTTTGGAGAAAGTCAATTTTTGACTTTTTCGTAAGGGGGGGTGGTTACGCATTTTTTCAAAATTTCAAAAATGGTCGAAAAACACTTTTGGGCCAGGGACCGCCGGGAAACGTTACAAAAACCCGTCAGGAGTCACGGCACATCCCGGATATGCAAAAAAAGTGGACTTTTGGGGAAAGTCAATTTTTGACTTTTTCGTAAGGGGGGGTGGTTACGCATTTTTTCAAAATTTCAAAAACGGTCGAAAAACACTTTTGGGCCAGAGAGCGCCGGGAAACGTTCCAAAAACCCGTCAGGACTCTCGGCACACCCCGAATATGCAAAAAAAGTGGACTTTTGGGGAAAGTCAATTTTTGACTTTTTCGTAAGGGGGGGTGGTTACACATTTTTTCAAAATTTCAAAAACGGTGAAAAAACACTTTTGGGCCAGGGAGCACCGGGAAACGTTCCAAAAACCCGTCAGGACTCTCGGCACACCCCGAATATGCAAAAAAAGTGGACTTTTGGGGAAAGTCAATTTTTGACTTTTTCGTAAGGGGGGGTGGTTACACATTTTTTCAAAATTTCAAAAACGGTCAAAAAAGACTTTTGGGCCAGGGAGCGCCGGGAAACGTTCCAAAAACCCGTCATGACTCTCGGCACACCCCGAATATGCAAAAAAAGTGGACTTTTGGGGAAAGTCAATTTTTGACTTTTTCGTAAGGGGGGGTGGTTACACATTTTTTCAAAATTTCAAAAACGGTGAAAAAACACTTTTGGGCCAGGGAGCACCGGGAAACGTTCCAAAAACCCGTCAGGACTCTCGGCACACCCCGAATATGCAAAAAAAGTGGACTTTTGGGGAAAGTCAATTTTTGACTTTTTCGTAAGGGGGGGTGGTTACGCATTTTTTCAAAATTTCAAAAATGGTCGAAAAACACTTTTGGGCCAGGGAGCGCCGGGAAACGTTCCAAAAACTCGTCAGGACTCTCGGCACACCCCGAATATGCAAAAAAAGTGGACTTTTGGAGAAAGTCAATTTTTGACTTTTTCGTAAGGGGGGGTGGTTACACATTTTTTCAAAATTTCAAAAACGGTGAAAAAACACTTTTGGGCCAGGGAGCACCGGGAAACGTTCCAAAAACCCGTCAGGACTCTCGGCACACCCCGAATATGCAAAAAAAGTGGACTTTTGGGGAAAGTCAATTTTTGACTTTTTCGTAAGGGGGGGGTGGTTACGCATTTTTTCAAAATTTCAAAAATGGTCGAAAAACACTTTTGGGCCAGGGAGCGCCGGGAAACGTTCCAAAAACCCGTCAGAACTCTCGGCACACCCCGAATATGCAAAAAAAGTGGACTTTTGGGGAAAGTCAATTTTTGACTTTTTCGTAAGGGGGGGGGGTTACACATTTTTTCAAAATTTCAAAAATGGTCGAAAAAACCCTTTTGGGCCAGTGAGCGCTGGGAAACGCTCCAAAAACCTGTCAAGACTCTCGGCACATCCCGAATATGCAAAAAAAGTTGACTTTTGGGGAAAGTCAATTTTTGACTTTTTCGTAAGGGGGGGGGTGGTTACGCATTTTTTCAAAATTTCAAAAACGGTCGAAAAACACGTTTGGGCCAGGGAGCGCCGGGAAACGTTCCAAAAACCCGTCAGGACTCTCGGCACACCCCAAATATGCAAAAAAAGTGGATTTTTGGGGAAAGTCAATTTTTGACTTTTTCGTAAGGGGGGGTGGTTACGCATTTTTTCAAAATTTCAAAAACGGTCAAAAAACACTTTTGGGCAAGGGAGCGCCTGGAAACGTTCCAAAAACCCGTCAGGACTCTCGGCACAGCCCAAATATGCAAAAAAAGTGGACTTTTGGGGAAAGTAAATTTTTGACTTTTTCGTAAGGGGGGGTGGTTACGCATTTTTTCCAAATTTCAAAAACGGTCAAAAAACACTTTTGGGCCAGGGAGCGCCGGGAAACGTTCCAAAAACCCGTCAGGACTCTCGGCACAGCCCAAATATGCAAAAAAGTGGACTTTTGGGGAAAGTAAATTTTTGACTTTTTCGTAAGGGGGGGTGGTTACGCATTTTTTCAAAATTTAAAAAAACACGTTTGGGCCAGGGAGCGCCGGGAAACGTTCCAAAAACCCGTCAGGACTCTCGGCACAGCCCAAATATGCAAAAAAGTGGACTTTTGGGGAAAGTAAATTTTTGACGGTTTCGTAAGGGGGGGGTGGTTACGCATTTTTTCAAAATTTCAAAAAAACACGTTTGGGCCAGGGAGCGCCGGAAAACGTTCCAAAAATCCGTCAGGACTCTCGGCACACCCCAAATATTCAAAAAAGTGGACTTTTGGGGAAAGTCAATTTTTGACTTTTTCGTAAGGGGGGGTGGTTACGCATTTTTTCAAAATTAAAAAAACGGTCGAAAAACACTTTTTGGCCAGGGAGCGCCGGGAGACGTTCCAAAAACCCGTCAGGACTCTCGGCACTGCCCAAATATGCAAAATATGTGGACTTTTGGGGAAAGTCAATTTTTGACTTTTTCGTAAGGGGGGGTGGTTACGCATTTTTTCAAAATTTCAAAAATGGTCGAAAAACACTTTTGGGCCAGGGAGCGCCGGGAAACCCTCCAAAAACCTGTCAGGACTCTCGGCACACCCCGAATATGCAAAAAAAGTGGACTTTTGGAGAAAGTCAATTTTTGACTTTTTCGTAAGGGGGGGTGGTCACGCATTTTTTCAAAATTTCAAAAACGATCAAAAAAGACTTTTGGACCAGGGAGCGCCGGGAAACGTTCCAAAAACCCGTCATGACTCTCGGCACACCCCGAATATGCCAAAAAAGTGGACTTTTGGGGAAAGTCAATTTTTGACTTTTTCATAAGGGGGGGTGGTTACGCATTTTTTCAAAATTTCAAAAACGGTCGAAAAACACTTTTGGGCCAGGGAGCGCCGGGAAACCCTCCAAAAACCTGTCAGGACTCTCGGCACATCCCGAATATGCAAAAAAAGTGGACTTTTGGGGAAAGTCAATTTTTGACTTTTTCGTAAGGGGGGGTGGTTACGCATTTTTTCAAAATTTCAAAAACGGTCAAAAAAGACTTTTGGGCCAGGGAGCGCCGGGAAACGTTCCAAAAACCCGTCATGACTCTCGGCGCACCCCGAATATGCAAAAAAAGTGGACTTTTGGGGAAAGTCAATTTTTGACTTTTTCGTAAGGGGGGGTGGTTACGCATTTTTTCAAAATTTCAAAAACGGTCAAAAAAGACTTTTGGGCCAGGGAGCGCCGGGAAACGTTCCAAAAACCCGTCATGACTCTCGGCACACCCCGAATATGCAAAAAAAGTGGACTTTTGGGGAAAGTCAATTTTTGACTTTTTCGTAAGGGGGGGTGGTTACGTATTTTTTCAAAATTTTCAAAAACGGTCGAAAAACACTTTTGGGCCAGGGAGTGCCGGGAAACGTTCCAATAACTCGTCAGGACTCTCGGCACACCCCGAATATGCAAAAAAAGTGGACTTTTGGAGAAAGTCAATTTTTGACTTTTTCGTAAGGGGGGGTGGTTACGCATTTTTTCAAAATTTCAAAAATGGTCGAAAAACACTTTTGGGCCAGGGACCGCCGGGAAACGTTACAAAAACCCGTCAGGAGTCACGGCACATCCTGGATATGCAAAAAAAGTGGACTTTTGGGGAAAGTCAATTTTTCACTTTTTCGTAAGGGGGGGTGGTTACGCATTTTTTCAAAATTTCAAAAACGGTCGAAAAACACGTTTGGGCCAGGGAGCGCCGGGAAACGTTCCAAAAACCCGTCAGGACTCTCGGCACACCCCAAATATGCAAAAAAAGTGGATTTTTGGGGAAAGTCAATTTTTGACTTTTTCGTAAGGGGGGGTGGTTACGCATTTTTTCAAAATTTCAAAAACGGTCAAAAAACACTTTTGGGCAAGGGAGCGCCTGGAAACGTTCCAAAAACCCGTCAGGACTCTCGGCACAGCCCAAATATGCAAAAAAAGTGGACTTTTGGGGAAAGTCAATTTTTGACTTTTTTTGTAAGGGGGGGTGGTTACGCATTTTTTCCAAATTTCAAAAACGGTCAAAAAACACTTTTGGGCCAGGGAGCGCTGGGAAACTTTCCAAAAACCCGTCAGGACTCTCGGGACACCCCGAATATGCAAAAAATGGACTTTTGGGGAAAGTCAATTTTTGACTTTTTCGTAAGGGGGGGTGGTTACGCATTTTTTCAAAATTTCAAAAAACACTCTTGGGCCAGGGAGCGCCGGGAAACGTTCCAAAAACCCGTCAGGACTCTCGGCACAGCCCAAATATGCAAAAAAGTGGACTTTTGGGGAAAGTAAATTTTTGACTTTTTCGTAAGGGGGGGTGGTTACGCATTTTTTCAAAATTTAAAAAAACACGTTTGGGCCAGGGAGCGCCGGGAAACGTTCCAAAAACCCGTCAGGACTCTCGGCACAGCCCAAATATGCAAAAAAGTTGACTTTTGGGGAAAGTAAATTTTTGACTTTTTCGTAAGGGGGGGGTGGTTACGCATTTTTTCAAAATTTCAAAAAAACACTTTTGGGCCAGGGAGCACCGGGAAACGTTCCAAAAACCCGTCAGGACTCTCGGCACACCCCGAATATGCAAAAAAAGTGGACTTTTGGAGAAAGTCAATTTTTGACTTTTTCGTAAGGGGGGGTGGTTACGCATTTTTTCAAAATTTCAAAAACGGTCAAAAAAGACTTTTGGGCCAGGGAGCGCCGGGAAACGTTCCAAAAACCCGTCATGACTCTCGGCACACCCCGAATATGCAAAAAAAGTGGACTTTTGGGGAAAGTCAATTTTTGACTTTTTCGTAAGGGGGGGTGGTTACGCATTTTTTCAAAATTTTCAAAAACGGTCGAAAAACACTTTTGGGCCAGGGAGTGCCGGGAAACGTTCCAATAACTCGTCAGGACTCTCGGCACACCCCGAATATGCAAAAAAAGTGGACTTTTGGAGAAAGTCAATTTTTGACTTTTTCGTAAGGGGGGGTGGTTACGCATTTTTTCAAAATTTCAAAAATGGTCGAAAAACACTTTTGGGCCAGGGACCGCCGGGAAACGTTACAAAAACCCGTCAGGAGTCACGGCACATCCCGGATATGCAAAAAAAGTGGACTTTTGGGGAAAGTCAATTTTTGACTTTTTCGTAAGGGGGGGTGGTTACGCATTTTTTCAAAATTTCAAAAACGGTCGAAAAACACTTTTGGGCCAGAGAGCGCCGGGAAACGTTCCAAAAACCCGTCAGGACTCTCGGCACACCCCGAATATGCAAAAAAAGTGGACTTTTGGGGAAAGTCAATTTTTGACTTTTTCGTAAGGGGGGGTGGTTACACATTTTTTCAAAATTTCAAAAACGGTGAAAAAACACTTTTGGGCCAGGGAGCACCGGGAAACGTTCCAAAAACCCGTCAGGACTCTCGGCACACCCCGAATATGCAAAAAAAGTGGACTTTTGGGGAAAGTCAATTTTTGACTTTTTCGTAAGGGGGGGTGGTTACACATTTTTTCAAAATTTCAAAAACGGTCAAAAAAGACTTTTGGGCCAGGGAGCGCCGGGAAACGTTCCAAAAACCCGTCATGACTCTCGGCACACCCCGAATATGCAAAAAAAGTGGACTTTTGGGGAAAGTCAATTTTTGACTTTTTCGTAAGGGGGGGTGGTTACACATTTTTTCAAAATTTCAAAAACGGTGAAAAAACACTTTTGGGCCAGGGAGCACCGGGAAACGTTCCAAAAACCCGTCAGGACTCTCGGCACACCCCGAATATGCAAAAAAAGTGGACTTTTGGGGAAAGTCAATTTTTGACTTTTTCGTAAGGGGGGGTGGTTACGCATTTTTTCAAAATTTCAAAAATGGTCGAAAAACACTTTTGGGCCAGGGAGCGCCGGGAAACGTTCCAAAAACTCGTCAGGACTCTCGGCACACCCCGAATATGCAAAAAAAGTGGACTTTTGGAGAAAGTCAATTTTTGACTTTTTCGTAAGGGGGGGTGGTTACACATTTTTTCAAAATTTCAAAAACGGTGAAAAAACACTTTTGGGCCAGGGAGCACCGGGAAACGTTCCAAAAACCCGTCAGGACTCTCGGCACACCCCGAATATGCAAAAAAAGTGGACTTTTGGGGAAAGTCAATTTTTGACTTTTTCGTAAGGGGGGGGTGGTTACGCATTTTTTCAAAATTTCAAAAATGGTCGAAAAACACTTTTGGGCCAGGGAGCGCCGGGAAACGTTCCAAAAACCCGTCAGAACTCTCGGCACACCCCGAATATGCAAAAAAAGTGGACTTTTGGGGAAAGTCAATTTTTGACTTTTTCGTAAGGGGGGGGGGTTACACATTTTTTCAAAATTTCAAAAATGGTCGAAAAAAACTCTTTTGGGCCAGGGAGCGCTGGGAAACGCTCCAAAAACCTGTCAAGACTCTCGGCACATCCCGAATATGCAAAAAAAGTTGACTTTTGGGGAAAGTCAATTTTTGACTTTTTCGTAAGGGGGGGGTGGTTACGCATTTTTTCAAAATTTCAAAAACGGTCGAAAAACACGTTTGGGCCAGGGAGCGCCGGGAAACGTTCCAAAAACCCGTCAGGACTCTCGGCACACCCCAAATATGCAAAAAAAGTGGATTTTTGGGGAAAGTCAATTTTTGACTTTTTCGTAAGGGGGGGTGGTTACGCATTTTTTCAAAATTTCAAAAACGGTCAAAAAACACTTTTGGGCAAGGGAGCGCCTGGAAACGTTCCAAAAACCCGTCAGGACTCTCGGCACAGCCCAAATATGCAAAAAAAGTGGACTTTTGGGGAAAGTAAATTTTTGACTTTTTCGTAAGGGGGGGTGGTTACGCATTTTTTCCAAATTTCAAAAACGGTCAAAAAACACTTTTGGGCCAGGGAGCGCCGGGAAACGTTCCAAAAACCCGTCAGGACTCTCGGCACAGCCCAAATATGCAAAAAAGTGGACTTTTGGGGAAAGTAAATTTTTGACTTTTTCGTAAGGGGGGGTGGTTACGCATTTTTTCAAAATTTAAAAAAACACGTTTGGGCCAGGGAGCGCCGGGAAACGTTCCAAAAACCCGTCAGGACTCTCGGCACAGCCCAAATATGCAAAAAAGTGGACTTTTGGGGAAAGTAAATTTTTGACGGTTTCGTAAGGGGGGGGTGGTTACGCATTTTTTCAAAATTTCAAAAAAACACGTTTGGGCCAGGGAGCGCCGGGAAACCCTCCAAAAACCTGTCAGGACTCTCGGCACACCCCGAATATGCAAAAAAAGTGGACTTTTGGAGAAAGTCAATTTTTGACTTTTTCGTAAGGGGGGGGTGGTCACGCATTTTTTCAAAATTTCAAAAACGATCAAAAAAGACTTTTGGACCAGGGAGCGCCGGGAAACGTTCCAAAAACCCGTCATGACTCTCGGCACACCCCGAATATGCCAAAAAAGTGGACTTTTGGGGAAAGTCAATTTTTGACTTTTTCATAAGGGGGGGTGGTTACGCATTTTTTCAAAATTTCAAAAACGGTCGAAAAACACTTTTGGGCCAGGGAGCGCCGGGAAACCCTCCAAAAACCTGTCAGGACTCTCGGCACATCCCGAATATGCAAAAAAAGTGGACTTTTGGGGAAAGTCAATTTTTGACTTTTTCGTAAGGGGGGGTGGTTACGCATTTTTTCAAAATTTCAAAAACGGTCAAAAAAGACTTTTGGGCCAGGGAGCGCCGGGAAACGTTCCAAAAACCCGTCATGACTCTCGGCGCACCCCGAATATGCAAAAAAAGTGGACTTTTGGGGAAAGTCAATTTTTGACTTTTTCGTAAGGGGGGGTGGTTACGCATTTTTTCAAAATTTCAAAAACGGTCAAAAAAGACTTTTGGGCCAGGGAGCGCCGGGAAACGTTCCAAAAACCCGTCATGACTCTCGGCACACCCCGAATATGCAAAAAAAGTGGACTTTTGGGGAAAGTCAATTTTTGACTTTTTCGTAAGGGGGGGTGGTTACGTATTTTTTCAAAATTTTCAAAAACGGTCGAAAAACACTTTTGGGCCAGGGAGTGCCGGGAAACGTTCCAATAACTCGTCAGGACTCTCGGCACACCCCGAATATGCAAAAAAAGTGGACTTTTGGAGAAAGTCAATTTTTGACTTTTTCGTAAGGGGGGGTGGTTACGCATTTTTTCAAAATTTCAAAAATGGTCGAAAAACACTTTTGGGCCAGGGACCGCCGGGAAACGTTACAAAAACCCGTCAGGAGTCACGGCACATCCTGGATATGCAAAAAAAGTGGACTTTTGGGGAAAGTCAATTTTTCACTTTTTCGTAAGGGGGGGTGGTTACGCATTTTTTCAAAATTTCAAAAACGGTCGAAAAACACGTTTGGGCCAGGGAGCGCCGGGAAACGTTCCAAAAACCCGTCAGGACTCTCGGCACACCCCAAATATGCAAAAAAAGTGGATTTTTGGGGAAAGTCAATTTTTGACTTTTTCGTAAGGGGGGGTGGTTACGCATTTTTTCAAAATTTCAAAAACGGTCAAAAAACACTTTTGGGCAAGGGAGCGCCTGGAAACGTTCCAAAAACCCGTCAGGACTCTCGGCACAGCCCAAATATGCAAAAAAAGTGGACTTTTGGGGAAAGTCAATTTTTGACTTTTTTTGTAAGGGGGGGTGGTTACGCATTTTTTCCAAATTTCAAAAACGGTCAAAAAACACTTTTGGGCCAGGGAGCGCTGGGAAACTTTCCAAAAACCCGTCAGGACTCTCGGGACACCCCGAATATGCAAAAAATGGACTTTTGGGGAAAGTCAATTTTTGACTTTTTCGTAAGGGGTGGTGGTTACGCATTTTTTCAAAATTTCAAAAAACACTCTTGGGCCAGGGAGCGCCGGGAAACGTTCCAAAAACCCGTCAGGACTCTCGGCACAGCCCAAATATGCAAAAAAGTGGACTTTTGGGGAAAGTAAATTTTTGACTTTTTCGTAAGGGGGGGTGGTTACGCATTTTTTCAAAATTTAAAAAAACACGTTTGGGCCAGGGAGCGCCGGGAAACGTTCCAAAAACCCGTCAGGACTCTCGGCACAGCCCAAATATGCAAAAAAGTTGACTTTTGGGGAAAGTAAATTTTTGACTTTTTCGTAAGGGGGGGGTGGTTACGCATTTTTTCAAAATTTCAAAAAAACACGTTTGGGCCAGGGAGCGCCGGAAAACGTTCCAAAAATCCGTCAGGACTCTCGGCACACCCCAAATATTCAAAAAAGTGGACTTTTGGGGAAAGTCAATTTTTGACTTTTTCGTAAGGGGGGGTGGTTACGCATTTTTTCAAAATTAAAAAAACGGTCGAAAAACACTTTTTGGCCAGGGAGCGCCGGGAGACGTTCCAAAAACCCGTCAGGACTCTCGGCACTGCCCAAATATGCAAAATATGTGGACTTTTGGGGAAAGTCAATTTTTGACTTTTTCGTAAGGGGGGGTGGTTATGCATTTTTTCAAAATTTAAAAAATGGTCGAAAAACACTTTTGGGCCAGGGAGCGCCGGGAAACGTTCCAAAAACTCGTCAGGACTCTCGGCACACCCCGAATATGCAAAAAAAGTGGACTTTTGGAGAAAGTCAATTTTTGACTTTTTCGTAAGGGGGGGGTGGTCATGCATTTTTTCAAAATTTCAAAAACGATCAAAAAAGACTTTTGGACCAGGGAGCGCCGGGAAACGTTCCAAAAACCCGTCATGACTCTCGGCACACCCCGAATATGCCAAAAAAGTGGACTTTTGGGGAAAGTCAATTTTTGACTTTTTCATAAGGGGGGGTGGTTACGCATTTTTTCAAAATTTCAAAAACGGTCGAAAAACACTTTTGGGCCAGGGAGCGCCGGGAAACCCTCCAAAAACCTGTCAGGACTCTCGGCACATCCCGAATATGCAAAAAAAGTGGACTTTTGGGGAAAGTCAATTTTTGACTTTTTCGTAAGGGGGGGTGGTTACGCATTTTTTCAAAATTTCAAAAACGGTCAAAAAAGACTTTTGGGCCAGGGAGTGCCGGGAAACGTTCCAATAACTCGTCAGGACTCTCGGCACACCCCGAATATGCAAAAAAAGTGGACTTTTGGGGAAAGTCAATTTTTGACTTTTTCGTAAGGGGGGGTGGTTACGCATTTTTTCAAAATTAAAAAAACGGTCGAAAAACACTTTTTGGCCAGGGAGCGCCGGGAGACGTTCCAAAAACCCGTCAGGACTCTCGGCACTGCCCAAATATGCAAAATATGTGGACTTTTGGGGAAAGTCAATTTTTGACTTTTTCGTAAGGGGGGGTGGTTATGCATTTTTTCAAAATTTAAAAAATGGTCGAAAAACACTTTTGGGCCAGGGAGCGCCGGGAAACGTTCCAAAAACTCGTCAGGACTCTCGGCACACCCCGAATATGCAAAAAAAGTGGACTTTTGGAGAAAGTCAATTTTTGACTTTTTCGTAAGGGGGGGGTGGTCACGCATTTTTTCAAAATTTCAAAAACGATCAAAAAAGACTTTTGGACCAGGGAGCGCCGGGAAACGTTCCAAAAACCCGTCATGACTCTCGGCACACCCCGAATATGCCAAAAAAGTGGACTTTTGGGGAAAGTCAATTTTTGACTTTTTCATAAGGGGGGGTGGTTACGCATTTTTTCAAAATTTCAAAAACGGTCGAAAAACACTTTTGGGCCAGGGAGCGCCGGGAAACCCTCCAAAAACCTGTCAGGACTCTCGGCACATCCCGAATATGCAAAAAAAGTGGACTTTTGGGGAAAGTCAATTTTTGACTTTTTCGTAAGGGGGGGTGGTTACGCATTTTTTCAAAATTTCAAAAACGGTCAAAAAAGACTTTTGGGCCAGGGAGTGCCGGGAAACGTTCCAATAACTCGTCAGGACTCTCGGCACACCCCGAATATGCAAAAAAAGTGGACTTTTGGACAAAGTCAATTTTTGACTTTTTCGTAAGGGGGGGTGGTTACGCATTTTTTCAAAATTTCAAAAATGGTCGAAAAACACTTTTGGGCCAGGGACCGCCGGGAAACGTTACAAAAACCCGTCAGGAGTCACGGCACATCCTGGATATGCAAAAAAAGTGGACTTTTGGGGAAAGTCAATTTTTGACTTTTTCGTAAGGGGGGGTGGTTACGCATTTTTTCAAAATTTCAAAAACGGTCGAAAAACACTTTTGGGCCAGAGAGCGCCGGGAAACGTTCCAAAAACCCGTCAGGACTCTCGGCACACCCCGAATATGCAAAAAAAGTGGACTTTTGGGGAAAGTCAATTTTTGACTTTTTCGTAAGGGGGGGTGGTTACACATTTTTTCAAAATTTCAAAAACGGTGAAAAAACACTTTTGGGCCAGGGAGCGCCGGGAAACGTTCCAAAAACTCGTCAGGACTCTCGGCACACCCCGAATATGCAAAAAAAGTGGACTTTTGGAGAAAGTCAATTTTTGACTTTTTCGTAAGGGGGGGGTGGTCACGCATTTTTTCAAAATTTCAAAAACGATCAAAAAAGACTTTTGGACCAGGGAGCGCCGGGAAACGTTCCAAAAACCCGTCATGACTCTCGGCACACCCCGAATATGCCAAAAAAGTGGACTTTTGGGGAAAGTCAATTTTTGACTTTTTCATAAGGGGGGGTGGTTACGCATTTTTTCAAAATTTCAAAAACGGTCGAAAAACACTTTTGGGCCAGGGAGCGCCGGGAAACCCTCCAAAAACCTGTCAGGACTCTCGGCACATCCCGAATATGCAAAAAAAGTGGACTTTTGGGGAAAGTCAATTTTTGACTTTTTCGTAAGGGGGGGTGGTTACGCATTTTTTCAAAATTTCAAAAACGGTGAAAAAACACTTTTGGGCCAGGGAGTGCCGGGAAACGTTCCAAAAACTCGTCAGGACTCTCGGCACACCCCGAATATGCAAAAAAAGTGGACTTTTGGAGAAAGTCAATTTTTGACTTTTTCGTAAGGGGGGGTGGTTACGCATTTTTTCAAAATTTCAAAAATGGTCGAAAAACACTTTTGGGCCAGGGAGCGCCGGGAAACTTTCCAAAAACCCGTCATGACTCTCGGCACACCCCGAATATGCAAAAAAAGTGGACTTTTGGGGAAAGTCAATTTTTGACTTTTTCGTAAGGGGGGGTGGTTACACATTTTTTCAAAATTTCAAAAACGGTGAAAAAACACTTTTGGGCCAGGGAGCACCGGGAAACGTTCCAAAAACCCGTCAGGACTCTCGGCACACCCCGAATATGCAAAAAAAGTGGACTTTTGGAGAAAGTCAATTTTTGACTTTTTCGTAAGGGGGGGTGGTTACGCATTTTTTCAAAATTTCAAAAACGGTCAAAAAAGACTTTTGGGCCAGGGAGCGCCGGGAAACTTTCCAAAAACCCGTCATGACTCTCGGCACACCCCGAATATGCAAAAAAAGTGGACTTTTGGGGAAAGTCAATTTTTGACTTTTTCGTAAGGGGGGGTGGTTACGCATTTTTTCAAAATTTCAAAAACGGTCAAAAAAGACTTTTGGGCCAGGGAGCGCCGGGAAACGTTCCAAAAACCCGTCATGACTCTCGGCACACCCCGAATATGCAAAAAAAGTGGACTTTTGGGGAAAGTCAATTTTTGACTTTTTCGTAAGGGGGGGTGGTTACGCATTTTTTCAAAATTTTCAAAAACGGTCGAAAAACACTTTTGGGCCAGGGAGTGCCGGGAAACGTTCCAATAACTCGTCAGGACTCTCGGCACACCCCGAATATGCAAAAAAAGTGGACTTTTGGAGAAAGTCAATTTTTGACTTTTTCGTAAGGGGGGGTGGTTACGCATTTTTTCAAAATTTCAAAAATGGTCGAAAAACACTTTTGGGCCAGGGACCGCCGGGAAACGTTACAAAAACCCGTCATGACTCTCGGCACACCCCGAATATGCAAAAAAAGTGGACTTTTGGGGAAAGTCAATTTTTGACTTTTTCGTAAGGGGGGGTGGTTACGTATTTTTTCAAAATTTTCAAAAACGGTCGAAAAACACTTTTGGGCCAGGGAGTGCCGGGAAACGTTCCAATAACTCGTCAGGACTCTCGGCACACCCCGAATATGCAAAAAAAGTGGACTTTTGGGGAAAGTCAATTTTTGCCTTTTTCGTAAGGGGGGGTGGTTACGCATTTTTTCAAAATTTCAAAAACGGTCGAAAAACACTTTTGGGCCAGAGAGCGCCGGGAAACGTTCCAAAAACCCGTCAGGACTCTCGGCACACCCCGAATATGCAAAAAAAGTGGACTTTTGGGGAAAGTCAATTTTTGACTTTTTCGTAAGGGGGGGTGGTTACACATTTTTTCAAAATTTCAAAAACGGTGAAAAAACACTTTTGGGCCAGGGAGCGCCGGGAAACGTTCCAAAAACTCGTCAGGACTCTCGGCACACCCCGAATATGCAAAAAAAGTGGACTTTTGGAGAAAGTCAATTTTTGACTTTTTCGTAAGGGGGGGGTGGTCACGCATTTTTTCAAAATTTCAAAAACGATCAAAAAAGACTTTTGGACCAGGGAGCGCCGGGAAACGTTCCAAAAACCCGTCATGACTCTCGGCACACCCCGAATATGCCAAAAAAGTGGACTTTTGGGGAAAGTCAATTTTTGACTTTTTCATAAGGGGGGGTGGTTACGCATTTTTTCAAAATTTCAAAAACGGTCGAAAAACACTTTTGGGCCAGGGAGCGCCGGGAAACCCTCCAAAAACCTGTCAGGACTCTCGGCACATCCCGAATATGCAAAAAAAGTGGACTTTTGGGGAAAGTCAATTTTTGACTTTTTCGTAAGGGGGGGTGGTTACGCATTTTTTCAAAATTTCAAAAACGGTGAAAAAACACTTTTGGGCCAGGGAGTGCCGGGAAACGTTCCAAAAACTCGTCAGGACTCTCGGCACACCCCGAATATGCAAAAAAAGTGGACTTTTGGAGAAAGTCAATTTTTGACTTTTTCGTAAGGGGGGGTGGTTACGCATTTTTTCAAAATTTCAAAAATGGTCGAAAAACACTTTTGGGCCAGGGAGCGCCGGGAAACGTTCCAAAAACTCGTCAGGACTCTCGGCACACCCCGAATATGCAAAAAAAGTGGACTTTTGGAGAAAGTCAATTTTTGACTTTTTCGTAAGGGGGGGGTGGTCACGCATTTTTTCAAAATTTCAAAAACGATCAAAAAAGACTTTTGGACCAGGGAGCGCCGGGAAACGTTCCAAAAACCCGTCATGACTCTCGGCACACCCCGAATATGCCAAAAAAGTGGACTTTTGGGGAAAGTCAATTTTTGACTTTTTCATAAGGGGGGGTGGTTACGCATTTTTTCAAAATTTCAAAAACGGTCGAAAAACACTTTTGGGCCAGGGAGCGCCGGGAAACCCTCCAAAAACCTGTCAGGACTCTCGGCACATCCCGAATATGCAAAAAAAGTGGACTTTTGGGGAAAGTCAATTTTTGACTTTTTCGTAAGGGGGGGTGGTTACGCATTTTTTCAAAATTTCAAAAACGGTCAAAAAAGACTTTTGGGCCAGGGAGTGCCGGGAAACGTTCCAATAACTCGTCAGGACTCTCGGCACACCCCGAATATGCAAAAAAAGTGGACTTTTGGACAAAGTCAATTTTTGACTTTTTCGTAAGGGGGGGTGGTTACGCATTTTTTCAAAATTTCAAAAATGGTCGAAAAACACTTTTGGGCCAGGGACCGCCGGGAAACGTTACAAAAACCCGTCAGGAGTCACGGCACATCCTGGATATGCAAAAAAAGTGGACTTTTGGGGAAAGTCAATTTTTGACTTTTTCGTAAGGGGGGGTGGTTACGCATTTTTTCAAAATTTCAAAAACGGTCGAAAAACACTTTTGGGCCAGAGAGCGCCGGGAAACGTTCCAAAAACCCGTCAGGACTCTCGGCACACCCCGAATATGCAAAAAAAGTGGACTTTTGGGGAAAGTCAATTTTTGACTTTTTCGTAAGGGGGGGTGGTTACACATTTTTTCAAAATTTCAAAAACGGTGAAAAAACACTTTTGGGCCAGGGAGCGCCGGGAAACGTTCCAAAAACTCGTCAGGACTCTCGGCACACCCCGAATATGCAAAAAAAGTGGACTTTTGGAGAAAGTCAATTTTTGACTTTTTCGTAAGGGGGGGGTGGTCACGCATTTTTTCAAAATTTCAAAAACGATCAAAAAAGACTTTTGGACCAGGGAGCGCCGGGAAACGTTCCAAAAACCCGTCATGACTCTCGGCACACCCCGAATATGCCAAAAAAGTGGACTTTTGGGGAAAGTCAATTTTTGACTTTTTCATAAGGGGGGGTGGTTACGCATTTTTTCAAAATTTCAAAAACGGTCGAAAAACACTTTTGGGCCAGGGAGCGCCGGGAAACCCTCCAAAAACCTGTCAGGACTCTCGGCACATCCCGAATATGCAAAAAAAGTGGACTTTTGGGGAAAGTCAATTTTTGACTTTTTCGTAAGGGGGGGTGGTTACGCATTTTTTCAAAATTTCAAAAACGGTGAAAAAACACTTTTGGGCCAGGGAGTGCCGGGAAACGTTCCAAAAACTCGTCAGGACTCTCGGCACACCCCGAATATGCAAAAAAAGTGGACTTTTGGAGAAAGTCAATTTTTGACTTTTTCGTAAGGGGGGGTGGTTACGCATTTTTTCAAAATTTCAAAAATGGTCGAAAAACACTTTTGGGCCAGGGAGCGCCGGGAAACTTTCCAAAAACCCGTCATGACTCTCGGCACACCCCGAATATGCAAAAAAAGTGGACTTTTGGGGAAAGTCAATTTTTGACTTTTTCGTAAGGGGGGGTGGTTACACATTTTTTCAAAATTTCAAAAACGGTGAAAAAACACTTTTGGGCCAGGGAGCACCGGGAAACGTTCCAAAAACCCGTCAGGACTCTCGGCACACCCCGAATATGCAAAAAAAGTGGACTTTTGGAGAAAGTCAATTTTTGACTTTTTCGTAAGGGGGGGTGGTTACGCATTTTTTCAAAATTTCAAAAACGGTCAAAAAAGACTTTTGGGCCAGGGAGCGCCGGGAAACTTTCCAAAAACCCGTCATGACTCTCGGCACACCCCGAATATGCAAAAAAAGTGGACTTTTGGGGAAAGTCAATTTTTGACTTTTTCGTAAGGGGGGGTGGTTACGCATTTTTTCAAAATTTCAAAAACGGTCAAAAAAGACTTTTGGGCCAGGGAGCGCCGGGAAACGTTCCAAAAACCCGTCATGACTCTCGGCACACCCCGAATATGCAAAAAAAGTGGACTTTTGGGGAAAGTCAATTTTTGACTTTTTCGTAAGGGGGGGTGGTTACGCATTTTTTCAAAATTTTCAAAAACGGTCGAAAAACACTTTTGGGCCAGGGAGTGCCGGGAAACGTTCCAATAACTCGTCAGGACTCTCGGCACACCCCGAATATGCAAAAAAAGTGGACTTTTGGAGAAAGTCAATTTTTGACTTTTTCGTAAGGGGGGGTGGTTACGCATTTTTTCAAAATTTCCAAAATGGTCGAAAAACACTTTTGGGCCAGGGACCGCCGGGAAACGTTACAAAAACCCGTCATGACTCTCGGCACACCCCGAATATGCAAAAAAAGTGGACTTTTGGGGAAAGTCAATTTTTGACTTTTTCGTAAGGGGGGGTGGTTACGTATTTTTTCAAAATTTTCAAAAACGGTCGAAAAACACTTTTGGGCCAGGGAGTGCCGGGAAACGTTCCAATAACTCGTCAGGACTCTCGGCACACCCCGAATATGCAAAAAAAGTGGACTTTTGGGGAAAGTCAATTTTTGCCTTTTTCGTAAGGGGGGGTGGTTACACATTTTTTCAAAATTTCAAAAACGGTGAAAAAACACTTTTGGGCCAGGGAGCGCCGGGAAACGTTCCAAAAACTCGTCAGGACTCTCGGCACACCCCGAATATGCAAAAAAAGTGGACTTTTGGAGAAAGTCAATTTTTGACTTTTTCGTAAGGGGGGGTGGTTACGCATTTTTTCAAAATTTCAAAAATGGTCGAAAAACACTTTTGGGCCAGGGAGCGCCGGGAAACGTTACAAAAACCCGTCAGGAGTCACGGCACATCCCGGATATGCAAAAAAAGTGGACTTTTGGGGAAAGTCAATTTTTGACTTTTTCGTAAGGGGGGGTGGTTACGCATTTTTTCAAAATTTCAAAAACGGTCGAAAAACACTTTTGGGCCAGAGAGCGCCGGGAAACGTTCCAAAAACCCGTCAGGACTCTCGGCACACCCCGAATATGCAAAAAAAGTGGACTTTTGGGGAAAGTCAATTTTTGACTTTTTCGTAAGGGGGGGTGGTTACACATTTTTTCAAAATTTCAAAAACGGTGAAAAAACACTTTTGGGCCAGGGAGCACCGGGAAACGTTCCAAAAACCCGTCAGGACTCTCGGCACACCCCGAATATGCAAAAAAAGTGGACTTTTGGGGAAAGTCAATTTTTGACTTTTTCGTAAGGGGGGGTGGTTACGCATTTTTTCAAAATTTCAAAAATGGTCGAAAACACTTTTGGGCCAGGGAGCGCCGGGAAACCCTCCAAAAACCTGTCAGGACTCTCGGCACATCCCGAATATGCAAAAAAAGTGGACTTTTGGGGAAAGTAAATTTTTGACTTTTTCGTAAGGGTGGGGTGGTTACGCATTTTTTCAAAATTTCAAAAATGGTCGAAAAACACTTTTGGGCCAGGGAGCGCCGGGAAACGTTCCAAAAACCCGTCAGGACTCTCGGCACACCCCGAATATGCAAAAAAAGTGGATTTTTGGGGAAAGTCAATTTTTGACTTTTTCGTAAGGGGGGGTGGTTACGCATTTTTTCAAAATTTCAAAAACGGTCAAAAAACACTTTTGGGCAAGGGAGCGCCTGGAAACGTTCCAAAAACCCGTCAGGACTCTCGGCACAGCCCAAATATGCAAAAAAAGTGGACTTTTGGGGAAAGTAAATTTTTGACTTTTTCGTAAGGGGGGGTGGTTACGCATTTTTTCCAAATTTCAAAAACGGTCAAAAAACACTTTTGGGCCAGGGAGCGCCGGGAAACGTTCCAAAAACCCGTCAGGACTCTCGGCACAGCCCAAATATGCAAAAAAAGTGGACTTTTGGGGAAAGTAAATTTTTGACTTTTTCGTAAGGGGGGGTGGTTACGCATTTTTTCAAAATTTAAAAAAACACGTTTGGGCCAGGGAGCGCCGGGAAACGTTCCAAAAACCCGTCAGGACTCTCGGCACAGCCCAAATATGCAAAAAAGTGGACTTTTGGGGAAAGTAAATTTTTGACGGTTTCGTAAGGGGGGGGTGGTTACGCATTTTTTCAAAATTTCAAAAAAACACGTTTGGGCCAGGGAGCGCCGGAAAACGTTCCAAAAATCCGTCAGGACTCTCGGCACACCCCAAATATTCAAAAAAGTGGACTTTTGGGGAAAGTCAATTTTTGACTTTTTCGTAAGGGGGGGTGGTTACGCATTTTTTCAAAATTAAAAAAACGGTCGAAAAACACTTTTTGGCCAGGGAGCGCCGGGAGACGTTCCAAAAACCCGTCAGGACTCTCGGCACTGCCCAAATATGCAAAATATGTGGACTTTTGGGGAAAGTCAATTTTTGACTTTTTCGTAAGGGGGGGTGGTTACGCATTTTTTCAAAATTTCAAAAATGGTCGAAAAACACTTTTGGGCCAGGGAGCGCCGGGAAACCCTCCAAAAACCTGTCAGGACTCTCGGCACACCCCGAATATGCAAAAAAAGTGGACTTTTGGAGAAAGTCAATTTTTGACTTTTTCGTAAGGGGGGGGTGGTCACGCATTTTTTCAAAATTTCAAAAACGATCAAAAAAGACTTTTGGACCAGGGAGCGCCGGGAAACGTTCCAAAAACCCGTCATGACTCTCGGCACACCCCGAATATGCCAAAAAAGTGGACTTTTGGGGAAAGTCAATTTTTGACTTTTTCATAAGGGGGGGTGGTTACGCATTTTTTCAAAATTTCAAAAACGGTCGAAAAACACTTTTGGGCCAGGGAGCGCCGGGAAACCCTCCAAAAACCTGTCAGGACTCTCGGCACATCCCGAATATGCAAAAAAAGTGGACTTTTGGGGAAAGTCAATTTTTGACTTTTTCGTAAGGGGGGGTGGTTACGCATTTTTTCAAAATTTCAAAAACGGTCAAAAAAGACTTTTGGGCCAGGGAGCGCCGGGAAACGTTCCAAAAACCCGTCATGACTCTCGGCGCACCCCGAATATGCAAAAAAAGTGGACTTTTGGGGAAAGTCAATTTTTGACTTTTTCGTAAGGGGGGGTGGTTACGCATTTTTTCAAAATTTCAAAAACGGTCAAAAAAGACTTTTGGGCCAGGGAGCGCCGGGAAACGTTCCAAAAACCCGTCATGACTCTCGGCACACCCCGAATATGCAAAAAAAGTGGACTTTTGGGGAAAGTCAATTTTTGACTTTTTCGTAAGGGGGGGTGGTTACGTATTTTTTCAAAATTTTCAAAAACGGTCGAAAAACACTTTTGGGCCAGGGAGTGCCGGGAAACGTTCCAATAACTCGTCAGGACTCTCGGCACACCCCGAATATGCAAAAAAAGTGGACTTTTGGAGAAAGTCAATTTTTGACTTTTTCGTAAGGGGGGGTGGTTACGCATTTTTTCAAAATTTCAAAAATGGTCGAAAAACACTTTTGGGCCAGGGACCGCCGGGAAACGTTACAAAAACCCGTCAGGAGTCACGGCACATCCTGGATATGCAAAAAAAGTGGACTTTTGGGGAAAGTCAATTTTTCACTTTTTCGTAAGGGGGGGTGGTTACGCATTTTTTCAAAATTTCAAAAACGGTCGAAAAACACGTTTGGGCCAGGGAGCGCCGGGAAACGTTCCAAAAACCCGTCAGGACTCTCGGCACACCCCAAATATGCAAAAAAAGTGGATTTTTGGGGAAAGTCAATTTTTGACTTTTTCGTAAGGGGGGGTGGTTACGCATTTTTTCAAAATTTCAAAAACGGTCAAAAAACACTTTTGGGCAAGGGAGCGCCTGGAAACGTTCCAAAAACCCGTCAGGACTCTCGGCACAGCCCAAATATGCAAAAAAAGTGGACTTTTGGGGAAAGTCAATTTTTGACTTTTTTTGTAAGGGGGGGTGGTTACGCATTTTTTCCAAATTTCAAAAACGGTCAAAAAACACTTTTGGGCCAGGGAGCGCTGGGAAACTTTCCAAAAACCCGTCAGGACTCTCGGGACACCCCGAATATGCAAAAAATGGACTTTTGGGGAAAGTCAATTTTTGACTTTTTCGTAAGGGGTGGTGGTTACGCATTTTTTCAAAATTTCAAAAAACACTCTTGGGCCAGGGAGCGCCGGGAAACGTTCCAAAAACCCGTCAGGACTCTCGGCACAGCCCAAATATGCAAAAAAGTGGACTTTTGGGGAAAGTAAATTTTTGACTTTTTCGTAAGGGGGGGTGGTTACGCATTTTTTCAAAATTTAAAAAAACACGTTTGGGCCAGGGAGCGCCGGGAAACGTTCCAAAAACCCGTCAGGACTCTCGGCACAGCCCAAATATGCAAAAAAGTTGACTTTTGGGGAAAGTAAATTTTTGACTTTTTCGTAAGGGGGGGGTGGTTACGCATTTTTTCAAAATTTCAAAAAAACACGTTTGGGCCAGGGAGCGCCGGAAAACGTTCCAAAAATCCGTCAGGACTCTCGGCACACCCCAAATATTCAAAAAAGTGGACTTTTGGGGAAAGTCAATTTTTGACTTTTTCGTAAGGGGGGGTGGTTACGCATTTTTTCAAAATTAAAAAAACGGTCGAAAAACACTTTTTGGCCAGGGAGCGCCGGGAGACGTTCCAAAAACCCGTCAGGACTCTCGGCACTGCCCAAATATGCAAAATATGTGGACTTTTGGGGAAAGTCAATTTTTGACTTTTTCGTAAGGGGGGGTGGTTATGCATTTTTTCAAAATTTAAAAAATGGTCGAAAAACACTTTTGGGCCAGGGAGCGCCGGGAAACGTTCCAAAAACTCGTCAGGACTCTCGGCACACCCCGAATATGCAAAAAAAGTGGACTTTTGGAGAAAGTCAATTTTTGACTTTTTCGTAAGGGGGGGGTGGTCACGCATTTTTTCAAAATTTCAAAAACGATCAAAAAAGACTTTTGGACCAGGGAGCGCCGGGAAACGTTCCAAAAACCCGTCATGACTCTCGGCACACCCCGAATATGCCAAAAAAGTGGACTTTTGGGGAAAGTCAATTTTTGACTTTTTCATAAGGGGGGGTGGTTACGCATTTTTTCAAAATTTCAAAAACGGTCGAAAAACACTTTTTGGCCAGGGAGCGCCGGGAGACGTTCCAAAAACCCGTCAGGACTCTCGGCACTGCCCAAATATGCAAAATATGTGGACTTTTGGGGAAAGTCAATTTTTGACTTTTTCGTAAGGGGGGGTGGTTACGCATTTTTTCAAAATTTCAAAAATGGTCGAAAAACACTTTTGGGCCAGGGAGCGCCGGGAAACCCTCCAAAAACCTGTCAGGACTCTCGGCACACCCCGAATATGCAAAAAAAGTGGACTTTTGGAGAAAGTCAATTTTTGACTTTTTCGTAAGGGGGGGGTGGTCACGCATTTTTTCAAAATTTCAAAAACGATCAAAAAAGACTTTTGGACCAGGGAGCGCCGGGAAACGTTCCAAAAACCCGTCATGACTCTCGGCACACCCCGAATATGCCAAAAAAGTGGACTTTTGGGGAAAGTCAATTTTTGACTTTTTCGTAAGGGGGGGTGGTTACGCATTTTTTCAAAATTTCAAAAACGGTCGAAAAACACTTTTGGGCCAGGGAGCGCCGGGAAACCCTCCAAAAACCTGTCAGGACTCTCGGCACATCCCGAATATGCAAAAAAAGTGGACTTTTGGGGAAAGTCAATTTTTGACTTTTTCGTAAGGGGGGGTGGTTACGCATTTTTTCAAAATTTCAAAAACGGTCAAAAAAGACTTTTGGGCCAGGGAGCGCCGGGAAACGTTCCAAAAACCCGTCATGACTCTCGGCGCACCCCGAATATGCAAAAAAAGTGGACTTTTGGGGAAAGTCAATTTTTGACTTTTTCGTAAGGGGGGGTGGTTACGCATTTTTTCAAAATTTCAAAAACGGTCAAAAAAGACTTTTGGGCCAGGGAGCGCCGGGAAACGTTCCAAAAACCCGTCATGACTCTCGGCACACCCCGAATATGCAAAAAAAGTGGACTTTTGGGGAAAGTCAATTTTTGACTTTTTCGTAAGGGGGGGTGGTTACGTATTTTTTCAAAATTTTCAAAAACGGTCGAAAAACACTTTTGGGCCAGGGAGTGCCGGGAAACGTTCCAATAACTCGTCAGGACTCTCGGCACACCCCGAATATGCAAAAAAAGTGGACTTTTGGAGAAAGTCAATTTTTGACTTTTTCGTAAGGGGGGGTGGTTACGCATTTTTTCAAAATTTCAAAAATGGTCGAAAAACACTTTTGGGCCAGGGACCGCCGGGAAACGTTACAAAAACCCGTCAGGAGTCACGGCACATCCTGGATATGCAAAAAAAGTGGACTTTTGGGGAAAGTCAATTTTTCACTTTTTCGTAAGGGGGGGTGGTTACGCATTTTTTCAAAATTTCAAAAACGGTCGAAAAACACGTTTGGGCCAGGGAGCGCCGGGAAACGTTCCAAAAACCCGTCAGGACTCTCGGCACACCCCAAATATGCAAAAAAAGTGGATTTTTGGGGAAAGTCAATTTTTGACTTTTTCGTAAGGGGGGGTGGTTACGCATTTTTTCAAAATTTCAAAAACGGTCAAAAAACACTTTTGGGCAAGGGAGCGCCTGGAAACGTTCCAAAAACCCGTCAGGACTCTCGGCACAGCCCAAATATGCAAAAAAAGTGGACTTTTGGGGAAAGTCAATTTTTGACTTTTTTTGTAAGGGGGGGTGGTTACGCATTTTTTCCAAATTTCAAAAACGGTCAAAAAACACTTTTGGGCCAGGGAGCGCTGGGAAACTTTCCAAAAACCCGTCAGGACTCTCGGGACACCCCGAATATGCAAAAAATGGACTTTTGGGGAAAGTCAATTTTTGACTTTTTCGTAAGGGGTGGTGGTTACGCATTTTTTCAAAATTTCAAAAAACACTCTTGGGCCAGGGAGCGCCGGGAAACGTTCCAAAAACCCGTCAGGACTCTCGGCACAGCCCAAATATGCAAAAAAGTGGACTTTTGGGGAAAGTAAATTTTTGACTTTTTCGTAAGGGGGGGTGGTTACGCATTTTTTCAAAATTTAAAAAAACACGTTTGGGCCAGGGAGCGCCGGGAAACGTTCCAAAAACCCGTCAGGACTCTCGGCACAGCCCAAATATGCAAAAAAGTTGACTTTTGGGGAAAGTAAATTTTTGACTTTTTCGTAAAGGGGGGGTGGTTACGCATTTTTTCAAAATTTCAAAAAAACACGTTTGGGCCAGGGAGCGCCGGAAAACGTTCCAAAAATCCGTCAGGACTCTCGGCACACCCCAAATATTCAAAAAAGTGGACTTTTGGGGAAAGTCAATTTTTGACTTTTTCGTAAGGGGGGGTGGTTACGCATTTTTTCAAAATTAAAAAAACGGTCGAAAAACACTTTTTGGCCAGGGAGCGCCGGGAGACGTTCCAAAAACCCGTCAGGACTCTCGGCACTGCCCAAATATGCAAAATATGTGGACTTTTGGGGAAAGTCAATTTTTGACTTTTTCGTAAGGGGGGGTGGTTATGCATTTTTTCAAAATTTAAAAAATGGTCGAAAAACACTTTTGGGCCAGGGAGCGCCGGGAAACGTTCCAAAAACTCGTCAGGACTCTCGGCACACCCCGAATATGCAAAAAAAGTGGACTTTTGGAGAAAGTCAATTTTTGACTTTTTCGTAAGGGGGGGGTGGTCACGCATTTTTTCAAAATTTCAAAAACGATCAAAAAAGACTTTTGGACCAGGGAGCGCCGGGAAACGTTCCAAAAACCCGTCATGACTCTCGGCACACCCCGAATATGCCAAAAAAGTGGACTTTTGGGGAAAGTCAATTTTTGACTTTTTCATAAGGGGGGGTGGTTACGCATTTTTTCAAAATTTCAAAAACGGTCGAAAAACACTTTTTGGCCAGGGAGCGCCGGGAGACGTTCCAAAAACCCGTCAGGACTCTCGGCACTGCCCAAATATGCAAAATATGTGGACTTTTGGGGAAAGTCCATTTTTGACTTTTTCGTAAGGGGGGGTGGTTACGCATTTTTTCAAAATTTCAAAAATGGTCGAAAAACACTTTTGGGCCAGGGAGCGCCGGGAAACCCTCCAAAAACCTGTCAGGACTCTCGGCACACCCCGAATATGCAAAAAAAGTGGACTTTTGGAGAAAGTCAATTTTTGACTTTTTCGTAAGGGGGGGGTGGTCACGCATTTTTTCAAAATTTCAAAAACGATCAAAAAAGACTTTTGGACCAGGGAGCGCCGGGAAACGTTCCAAAAACCCGTCATGACTCTCGGCACACCCCGAATATGCCAAAAAAGTGGACTTTTGGGGAAAGTCAATTTTTGACTTTTTCGTAAGGGGGGGTGGTTACGCATTTTTTCAAAATTTCAAAAACGGTCGAAAAACACTTTTGGGCCAGGGAGCGCCGGGAAACCCTCCAAAAACCTGTCAGGACTCTCGGCACATCCCGAATATGCAAAAAAAGTGGACTTTTGGGGAAAGTCAATTTTTGACTTTTTCGTAAGGGGGGGTGGTTACGCATTTTTTCAAAATTTCAAAAACGGTCAAAAAAGACTTTTGGGCCAGGGAGCGCCGGGAAACGTTCCAAAAACCCGTCATGACTCTCGGCGCACCCCGAATATGCAAAAAAAGTGGACTTTTGGGGAAAGTCAATTTTTGACTTTTTCGTAAGGGGGGGTGGTTACGCATTTTTTCAAAATTTCAAAAACGGTCAAAAAAGACTTTTGGGCCAGGGAGCGCCGGGAAACGTTCCAAAAACCCGTCATGACTCTCGGCACACCCCGAATATGCAAAAAAAGTGGACTTTTGGGGAAAGTCAATTTTTGACTTTTTCGTAAGGGGGGGTGGTTACGTATTTTTTCAAAATTTTCAAAAACGGTCGAAAAACACTTTTGGGCCAGGGAGTGCCGGGAAACGTTCCAATAACTCGTCAGGACTCTCGGCACACCCCGAATATGCAAAAAAAGTGGACTTTTGGAGAAAGTCAATTTTTGACTTTTTCGTAAGGGGGGGTGGTTACGCATTTTTTCAAAATTTCAAAAATGGTCGAAAAACACTTTTGGGCCAGGGACCGCCGGGAAACGTTACAAAAACCCGTCAGGAGTCACGGCACATCCTGGATATGCAAAAAAAGTGGACTTTTGGGGAAAGTCAATTTTTCACTTTTTCGTAAGGGGGGGTGGTTACGCATTTTTTCAAAATTTCAAAAACGGTCGAAAAACACGTTTGGGCCAGGGAGCGCCGGGAAACGTTCCAAAAACCCGTCAGGACTCTCGGCACACCCCAAATATGCAAAAAAAGTGGATTTTTGGGGAAAGTCAATTTTTGACTTTTTCGTAAGGGGGGGTGGTTACGCATTTTTTCAAAATTTCAAAAACGGTCAAAAAACACTTTTGGGCAAGGGAGCGCCTGGAAACGTTCCAAAAACCCGTCAGGACTCTCGGCACAGCCCAAATATGCAAAAAAAGTGGACTTTTGGGGAAAGTCAATTTTTGACTTTTTTTGTAAGGGGGGGTGGTTACGCATTTTTTCCAAATTTCAAAAACGGTCAAAAAACACTTTTGGGCCAGGGAGCGCTGGGAAACTTTCCAAAAACCCGTCAGGACTCTCGGGACACCCCGAATATGCAAAAAATGGACTTTTGGGGAAAGTCAATTTTTGACTTTTTCGTAAGGGGTGGTGGTTACGCATTTTTTCAAAATTTCAAAAAACACTCTTGGGCCAGGGAGCGCCGGGAAACGTTCCAAAAACCCGTCAGGACTCTCGGCACAGCCCAAATATGCAAAAAAGTGGACTTTTGGGGAAAGTAAATTTTTGACTTTTTCGTAAGGGGGGGTGGTTACGCATTTTTTCAAAATTTAAAAAAACACGTTTGGGCCAGGGAGCGCCGGGAAACGTTCCAAAAACCCGTCAGGACTCTCGGCACAGCCCAAATATGCAAAAAAGTTGACTTTTGGGGAAAGTAAATTTTTGACTTTTTCGTAAGGGGGGGGTGGTTACGCATTTTTTCAAAATTTCAAAAAAACACGTTTGGGCCAGGGAGCGCCGGAAAACGTTCCAAAAATCCGTCAGGACTCTCGGCACACCCCAAATATTCAAAAAAGTGGACTTTTGGGGAAAGTCAATTTTTGACTTTTTCGTAAGGGGGGGTGGTTACGCATTTTTTCAAAATTAAAAAAACGGTCGAAAAACACTTTTTGGCCAGGGAGCGCCGGGAGACGTTCCAAAAACCCGTCAGGACTCTCGGCACTGCCCAAATATGCAAAATATGTGGACTTTTGGGGAAAGTCAATTTTTGACTTTTTCGTAAGGGGGGGTGGTTATGCATTTTTTCAAAATTTAAAAAATGGTCGAAAAACACTTTTGGGCCAGGGAGCGCCGGGAAACGTTCCAAAAACTCGTCAGGACTCTCGGCACACCCCGAATATGCAAAAAAAGTGGACTTTTGGAGAAAGTCAATTTTTGACTTTTTCGTAAGGGGGGGGTGGTCACGCATTTTTTCAAAATTTCAAAAACGATCAAAAAAGACTTTTGGACCAGGGAGCGCCGGGAAACGTTCCAAAAACCCGTCATGACTCTCGGCACACCCCGAATATGCCAAAAAAGTGGACTTTTGGGGAAAGTCAATTTTTGACTTTTTCATAAGGGGGGGTGGTTACGCATTTTTTCAAAATTTCAAAAACGGTCGAAAAACACTTTTGGGCCAGGGAGCGCCGGGAAACCCTCCAAAAACCTGTCAGGACTCTCGGCACATCCCGAATATGCAAAAAAAGTGGACTTTTGGGGAAAGTCAATTTTTGACTTTTTCGTAAGGGGGGGTGGTTACGCATTTTTTCAAAATTTCAAAAACGGTCAAAAAAGACTTTTGGGCCAGGGAGTGCCGGGAAACGTTCCAATAACTCGTCAGGACTCTCGGCACACCCCGAATATGCAAAAAAAGTGGACTTTTGGGGAAAGTCAATTTTTGACTTTTTCGTAAGGGGGGGTGGTTACGCATTTTTTCAAAATTAAAAAAACGGTCGAAAAACACTTTTTGGCCAGGGAGCGCCGGGAGACGTTCCAAAAACCCGTCAGGACTCTCGGCACTGCCCAAATATGCAAAATATGTGGACTTTTGGGGAAAGTCAATTTTTGACTTTTTCGTAAGGGGGGGTGGTTATGCATTTTTTCAAAATTTAAAAAATGGTCGAAAAACACTTTTGGGCCAGGGAGCGCCGGGAAACGTTCCAAAAACTCGTCAGGACTCTCGGCACACCCCGAATATGCAAAAAAAGTGGACTTTTGGAGAAAGTCAATTTTTGACTTTTTCGTAAGGGGGGGGTGGTCACGCATTTTTTCAAAATTTCAAAAACGATCAAAAAAGACTTTTGGACCAGGGAGCGCCGGGAAACGTTCCAAAAACCCGTCATGACTCTCGGCACACCCCGAATATGCCAAAAAAGTGGACTTTTGGGGAAAGTCAATTTTTGACTTTTTCATAAGGGGGGGTGGTTACGCATTTTTTCAAAATTTCAAAAACGGTCGAAAAACACTTTTGGGCCAGGGAGCGCCGGGAAACCCTCCAAAAACCTGTCAGGACTCTCGGCACATCCCGAATATGCAAAAAAAGTGGACTTTTGGGGAAAGTCAATTTTTGACTTTTTCGTAAGGGGGGGTGGTTACGCATTTTTTCAAAATTTCAAAAACGGTCAAAAAAGACTTTTGGGCCAGGGAGTGCCGGGAAACGTTCCAATAACTCGTCAGGACTCTCGGCACACCCCGAATATGCAAAAAAAGTGGACTTTTGGACAAAGTCAATTTTTGACTTTTTCGTAAGGGGGGGTGGTTACGCATTTTTTCAAAATTTCAAAAATGGTCGAAAAACACTTTTGGGCCAGGGACCGCCGGGAAACGTTACAAAAACCCGTCAGGAGTCACGGCACATCCTGGATATGCAAAAAAAGTGGACTTTTGGGGAAAGTCAATTTTTGACTTTTTCGTAAGGGGGGGTGGTTACGCATTTTTTCAAAATTTCAAAAACGGTCGAAAAACACTTTTGGGCCAGAGAGCGCCGGGAAACGTTCCAAAAACCCGTCAGGACTCTCGGCACACCCCGAATATGCAAAAAAAGTGGACTTTTGGGGAAAGTCAATTTTTGACTTTTTCGTAAGGGGGGGTGGTTACACATTTTTTCAAAATTTCAAAAACGGTGAAAAAACACTTTTGGGCCAGGGAGCGCCGGGAAACGTTCCAAAAACTCGTCAGGACTCTCGGCACACCCCGAATATGCAAAAAAAGTGGACTTTTGGAGAAAGTCAATTTTTGACTTTTTCGTAAGGGGGGGGTGGTCACGCATTTTTTCAAAATTTCAAAAACGATCAAAAAAGACTTTTGGACCAGGGAGCGCCGGGAAACGTTCCAAAAACCCGTCATGACTCTCGGCACACCCCGAATATGCCAAAAAAGTGGACTTTTGGGGAAATTCAATTTTTGACTTTTTCATAAGGGGGGTGGTTACGCATTTTTTCAAAATTTCAAAAACGGTCGAAAAACACTTTTGGGCCAGGGAGCGCCGGGAAACCCTCCAAAAACCTGTCAGGACTCTCGGCACATCCCGAATATGCAAAAAAAGTGGACTTTTGGGGAAAGTCAATTTTTGACTTTTTCGTAAGGGGGGGTGGTTACGCATTTTTTCAAAATTTCAAAAACGGTGAAAAAACACTTTTGGGCCAGGGAGTGCCGGGAAACGTTCCAAAAACTCGTCAGGACTCTCGGCACACCCCGAATATGCAAAAAAAGTGGACTTTTGGAGAAAGTCAATTTTTGACTTTTTCGTAAGGGGGGGTGGTTACGCATTTTTTCAAAATTTCAAAAATGGTCGAAAAACACTTTTGGGCCAGGGAGCGCCGGGAAACTTTCCAAAAACCCGTCATGACTCTCGGCACACCCCGAATATGCAAAAAAAGTGGACTTTTGGGGAAAGTCAATTTTTGACTTTTTCGTAAGGGGGGGTGGTTACACATTTTTTCAAAATTTCAAAAACGGTGAAAAAACACTTTTGGGCCAGGGAGCACCGGGAAACGTTCCAAAAACCCGTCAGGACTCTCGGCACACCCCGAATATGCAAAAAAAGTGGACTTTTGGAGAAAGTCAATTTTTGACTTTTTCGTAAGGGGGGGTGGTTACGCATTTTTTCAAAATTTCAAAAACGGTCAAAAAAGACTTTTGGGCCAGGGAGCGCCGGGAAACTTTCCAAAAACCCGTCATGACTCTCGGCACACCCCGAATATGCAAAAAAAGTGGACTTTTGGGGAAAGTCAATTTTTGACTTTTTCGTAAGGGGGGGTGGTTACGCATTTTTTCAAAATTTCAAAAACGGTCAAAAAAGACTTTTGGGCCAGGGAGCGCCGGGAAACGTTCCAAAAACCCGTCATGACTCTCGGCACACCCCGAATATGCAAAAAAAGTGGACTTTTGGGGAAAGTCAATTTTTGACTTTTTCGTAAGGGGGGGTGGTTACGCATTTTTTCAAAATTTTCAAAAACGGTCGAAAAACACTTTTGGGCCAGGGAGTGCCGGGAAACGTTCCAATAACTCGTCAGGACTCTCGGCACACCCCGAATATGCAAAAAAAGTGGACTTTTGGAGAAAGTCAATTTTTGACTTTTTCGTAAGGGGGGGTGGTTACGCATTTTTTCAAAATTTCAAAAATGGTCGAAAAACACTTTTGGGCCAGGGACCGCCGGGAAACGTTACAAAAACCCGTCATGACTCTCGGCACACCCCGAATATGCAAAAAAAGTGGACTTTTGGGGAAAGTCAATTTTTGACTTTTTCGTAAGGGGGGGTGGTTACGTATTTTTTCAAAATTTTCAAAAACGGTCGAAAAACACTTTTGGGCCAGGGAGTGCCGGGAAACGTTCCAATAACTCGTCAGGACTCTCGGCACACCCCGAATATGCAAAAAAAGTGGACTTTTGGGGAAAGTCAATTTTTGCCTTTTTCGTAAGGGGGGGTGGTTACGCATTTTTTCAAAATTTCAAAAACGGTCGAAAAACACTTTTGGGCCAGAGAGCGCCGGGAAACGTTCCAAAAACCCGTCAGGACTCTCGGCACACCCCGAATATGCAAAAAAAGTGGACTTTTGGGGAAAGTCAATTTTTGACTTTTTCGTAAGGGGGGGTGGTTACACATTTTTTCAAAATTTCAAAAACGGTGAAAAAACACTTTTGGGCCAGGGAGCGCCGGGAAACGTTCCAAAAACTCGTCAGGACTCTCGGCACACCCCGAATATGCAAAAAAAGTGGACTTTTGGAGAAAGTCAATTTTTGACTTTTTCGTAAGGGGGGGGTGGTCACGCATTTTTTCAAAATTTCAAAAACGATCAAAAAAGACTTTTGGACCAGGGAGCGCCGGGAAACGTTCCAAAAACCCGTCATGACTCTCGGCACACCCCGAATATGCCAAAAAAGTGGACTTTTGGGGAAAGTCAATTTTTGACTTTTTCATAAGGGGGGGTGGTTACGCATTTTTTCAAAATTTCAAAAACGGTCGAAAAACACTTTTGGGCCAGGGAGCGCCGGGAAACCCTCCAAAAACCTGTCAGGACTCTCGGCACATCCCGAATATGCAAAAAAAGTGGACTTTTGGGGAAAGTCAATTTTTGACTTTTTCGTAAGGGGGGGTGGTTACGCATTTTTTCAAAATTTCAAAAACGGTGAAAAAACACTTTTGGGCCAGGGAGTGCCGGGAAACGTTCCAAAAACTCGTCAGGACTCTCGGCACACCCCGAATATGCAAAAAAAGTGGACTTTTGGAGAAAGTCAATTTTTGACTTTTTCGTAAGGGGGGGTGGTTACGCATTTTTTCAAAATTTCAAAAATGGTCGAAAAACACTTTTGGGCCAGGGAGCGCCGGGAAACTTTCCAAAAACCCGTCATGACTCTCGGCACACCCCGAATATGCAAAAAAAGTGGACTTTTGGGGAAAGTCAATTTTTGACTTTTTCGTAAGGGGGGGTGGTTACACATTTTTTCAAAATTTCAAAAACGGTGAAAAAACACTTTTGGGCCAGGGAGCACCGGGAAACGTTCCAAAAACCCGTCAGGACTCTCGGCACACCCCGAATATGCAAAAAAAGTGGACTTTTGGAGAAAGTCAATTTTTGACTTTTTCGTAAGGGGGGGTGGTTACGCATTTTTTCAAAATTTCAAAAACGGTCAAAAAAGACTTTTGGGCCAGGGAGCGCCGGGAAACGTTCCAAAAACCCGTCATGACTCTCGGCACACCCCGAATATGCAAAAAAAGTGGACTTTTGGGGAAAGTCAATTTTTGACTTTTTCGTAAGGGGGGGTGGTTACGCATTTTTTCAAAATTTTCAAAAACGGTCGAAAAACACTTTTGGGCCAGGGAGTGCCGGGAAACGTTCCAATAACTCGTCAGGACTCTCGGCACACCCCGAATATGCAAAAAAAGTGGACTTTTGGAGAAAGTCAATTTTTGACTTTTTCGTAAGGGGGGGTGGTTACGCATTTTTTCAAAATTTCCAAAATGGTCGAAAAACACTTTTGGGCCAGGGACCGCCGGGAAACGTTACAAAAACCCGTCATGACTCTCGGCACACCCCGAATATGCAAAAAAAGTGGACTTTTGGGGAAAGTCAATTTTTGACTTTTTCGTAAGGGGGGGTGGTTACGTATTTTTTCAAAATTTTCAAAAACGGTCGAAAAACACTTTTGGGCCAGGGAGTGCCGGGAAACGTTCCAATAACTCGTCAGGACTCTCGGCACACCCCGAATATGCAAAAAAAGTGGACTTTTGGGGAAAGTCAATTTTTGCCTTTTTCGTAAGGGGGGGTGGTTACACATTTTTTCAAAATTTCAAAAACGGTGAAAAAACACTTTTGGGCCAGGGAGCGCCGGGAAACGTTCCAAAAACTCGTCAGGACTCTCGGCACACCCCGAATATGCAAAAAAAGTGGACTTTTGGAGAAAGTCAATTTTTGACTTTTTCGTAAGGGGGGGTGGTTACGCATTTTTTCAAAATTTCAAAAATGGTCGAAAAACACTTTTGGGCCAGGGAGCGCCGGGAAACGTTACAAAAACCCGTCAGGAGTCACGGCACATCCCGGATATGCAAAAAAAGTGGACTTTTGGGGAAAGTCAATTTTTGACTTTTTCGTAAGGGGGGGTGGTTACGCATTTTTTCAAAATTTCAAAAACGGTCGAAAAACACTTTTGGGCCAGAGAGCGCCGGGAAACGTTCCAAAAACCCGTCAGGACTCTCGGCACACCCCGAATATGCAAAAAAAGTGGACTTTTGGGGAAAGTCAATTTTTGACTTTTTCGTAAGGGGGGGTGGTTACACATTTTTTCAAAATTTCAAAAACGGTGAAAAAACACTTTTGGGCCAGGGAGCACCGGGAAACGTTCCAAAAACCCGTCAGGACTCTCGGCACACCCCGAATATGCAAAAAAAGTGGACTTTTGGGGAAAGTCAATTTTTGACTTTTTCGTAAGGGGGGGTGGTTACGCATTTTTTCAAAATTTCAAAAATGGTCGAAAACACTTTTGGGCCAGGGAGCGCCGGGAAACCCTCCAAAAACCTGTCAGGACTCTCGGCACATCCCGAATATGCAAAAAAAGTGGACTTTTGGGGAAAGTAAATTTTTGACTTTTTCGTAAGGGTGGGGTGGTTACGCATTTTTTCAAAATTTCAAAAATGGTCGAAAAACACTTTTGGGCCAGGGAGCGCCGGGAAACGTTCCAAAAACCCGTCAGGACTCTCGGCACACCCCGAATATGCAAAAAAAGTGGACTTTTGGGGAAAGTCAATTTTTGACTTTTTCGTCAGGGGGGGTGGTTACACATTTTTTCAAAATTTCAAAAATGGTCGAAAAACACTTTTGGGCCAGGGAGCGCCGGGAAACGCTCCAAAAACCTGTCAATACTCTCGGCACATCTCGAATATGCAAAAAAAGTTGACTTTTGGGGAAAGTCAATTTTTGACTTTTTCGTAAGGGGGGGGTGGTTACGCATTTTTTCAAAATTTCAAAAACGGTCGAAAAACACGTTTGGGCCAGGGAGCGCCGGGAAACGTTCCAAAAACCCGTCAGGACTCTCGGCACACCCCGAATATGCAAAAAAAGTGGACTTTTGGAGAAAGTCAATTTTTGACTTTTTCGTAAGGGGGGGTGGTTACGCATTTTTTCAAAATTTCAAAAATGGTCGAAAAACACTTTTGGGCCAGGGAGCGCCGGGAAACGTTACAAAAACCCGTCAGGAGTCACGGCACATCCCGGATATGCAAAAAAAGTGGACTTTTGGGGAAAGTCAATTTTTGACTTTTTCGTAAGGGGGGGTGGTTACGCATTTTTTCAAAATTTCAAAAACGGTCGAAAAACACTTTTGGGCCAGAGAGCGCCGGGAAACGTTCCAAAAACCCGTCAGGACTCTCGGCACACCCCGAATATGCAAAAAAAGTGGACTTTTGGGGAAAGTCAATTTTTGACTTTTTCGTAAGGGGGGGTGGTTACACATTTTTTCAAAATTTCAAAAACGGTGAAAAAACACTTTTGGGCCAGGGAGCACCGGGAAACGTTCCAAAAACCCGTCAGGACTCTCGGCACACCCCGAATATGCAAAAAAAGTGGACTTTTGGGGAAAGTCAATTTTTGACTTTTTCGTAAGGGGGGGTGGTTACGCATTTTTTCAAAATTTCAAAAATGGTCGAAAACACTTTTGGGCCAGGGAGCGCCGGGAAACCCTCCAAAAACCTGTCAGGACTCTCGGCACATCCCGAATATGCAAAAAAAGTGGACTTTTGGGGAAAGTAAATTTTTGACTTTTTCGTAAGGGTGGGGTGGTTACGCATTTTTTCAAAATTTCAAAAATGGTCGAAAAACACTTTTGGGCCAGGGAGCGCCGGGAAACGTTCCAAAAACCCGTCAGGACTCTCGGCACACCCCGAATATGCAAAAAAAGTGGACTTTTGGGGAAAGTCAATTTTTGACTTTTTCGTCAGGGGGGGTGGTTACACATTTTTTCAAAATTTCAAAAATGGTCGAAAAACACTTTTGGGCCAGGGAGCGCCGGGAAACGCTCCAAAAACCTGTCAATACTCTCGGCACATCTCGAATATGCAAAAAAAGTTGACTTTTGGGGAAAGTCAATTTTTGACTTTTTCGTAAGGGGGGGGTGGTTACGCATTTTTTCAAAATTTCAAAAACGGTCGAAAAACACGTTTGGGCCAGGGAGCGCCGGGAAACGTTCCAAAAACCCGTCAGGACTCTCGGCACACCCCGAATATGCAAAAAAAGTGGACTTTTGGAGAAAGTCAATTTTTGACTTTTTCGTAAGGGGGGGTGGTTACGCATTTTTTCAAAATTTCAAAAATGGTCGAAAAACACTTTTGGGCCAGGGACCGCCGGGAAACGTTACAAAAACCCGTCAGGAGTCACGGCACATCCCGGATATGCAAAAAAAGTGGACTTTTGGGGAAAGTCAATTTTTGACTTTTTCGTAAGGGGGGGTGGTTACGCATTTTTTCAAAATTTCAAAAACGGTCGAAAAACACTTTTGGGCCAGAGAGCGCCGGGAAACGTTCCAAAAACCCGTCAGGACTCTCGGCACACCCCGAATATGCAAAAAAAGTGGACTTTTGGGGAAAGTCAATTTTTGACTTTTTCGTAAGGGGGGGTGGTTACACATTTTTTCAAAATTTCAAAAACGGTGAAAAAACACTTTTGGGCCAGGGAGCACCGGGAAACGTTCCAAAAACCCGTCAGGACTCTCGGCACACCCCGAATATGCAAAAAAAGTGGACTTTTGGGGAAAGTCAATTTTTGACTTTTTCGTAAGGGGGGGTGGTTACGCATTTTTTCAAAATTTCAAAAATGGTCGAAAACACTTTTGGGCCAGGGAGCGCCAGGAAACCCTCCAAAAACCTGTCAGGACTCTCGGCACATCCCGAATATGCAAAAAAAGTGGACTTTTGGGGAAAGTCCATTTTTGACTTTTTCGTAAGGGGGGGTGGTTAAGCATTTTTTCAAAATTTCAAAAACGGTGAAAAAACACTTTTGGGCCAGGGAGCGCCGGGAAACGTTCCAAAAACTCGTCAGGACTCTCGGCACTGCCCAAATATGCAAAAAAAGTGGACTTTTGGAGAAAGTCAATTTTTGACTTTTTCGTAAGGGGGGGTGGTTACGCATTTTTTCAAAATTTCAAAAATGGTCGAAAAACACTTTTGGGCCAGGGAGCGCCGGGAAACGTTACAAAAACCCGTCAGGAGTCACGGCACATCCCGGATATGCAAAAAAAGTGGACTTTTGGGGAAAGTCAATTTTTGACTTTTTCGTAAGGGGGGGTGGTTACGCATTTTTTCAAAATTTCAAAAACGGTCGAAAAACACTTTTGGGCCAGAGAGCGCCGGGAAACGTTCCAAAAACCCGTCAGGACTCTCGGCACACCCCGAATATGCAAAAAAAGTGGACTTTTGGGGAAAGTCAATTTTTGACTTTTTCGTAAGGGGGGGTGGTTACACATTTTTTCAAAATTTCAAAAACGGTGAAAAAACACTTTTGGGCCAGGGAGCACCGGGAAACGTTCCAAAAACCCGTCAGGACTCTCGGCACACCCCGAATATGCAAAAAAAGTGGACTTTTGGGGAAAGTCAATTTTTGACTTTTTCGTAAGGGGGGGTGGTTACGCATTTTTTCAAAATTTCAAAAATGGTCGAAAACACTTTTGGGCCAGGGAGCGCCGGGAAACCCTCCAAAAACCTGTCAGGACTCTCGGCACATCCCGAATATGCAAAAAAAGTGGACTTTTGGGGAAAGTAAATTTTTGACTTTTTCGTAAGGGTGGGGTGGTTACGCATTTTTTCAAAATTTCAAAAATGGTCGAAAAACACTTTTGGGCCAGGGAGCGCCGGGAAACGTTCCAAAAACCCGTCAGGACTCTCGGCACACCCCGAATATGCAAAAAAAGTGGACTTTTGGGGAAAGTCAATTTTTGACTTTTTCGTCAGGGGGGGTGGTTACACATTTTTTCAAAATTTCAAAAATGGTCGAAAAACACTTTTGGGCCAGGGAGCGCCGGGAAACGTTACAAAAACCCGTCAGGAGTCACGGCACATCCCGGATATGCAAAAAAAGTTGACTTTTGGGGAAAGTCAATTTTTGACTTTTTCGTAAGGGGGGGTGGTTACGCATTTTTTCAAAATTTCAAAAACGGTCGAAAAACACTTTTGGGCCAGAGAGCGCCGGGAAACGTTCCAAAAACCCGTCAGGACTCTCGGCACACCCCGAATATGCAAAAAAAGTGGACTTTTGGGGAAAGTCAATTTTTGACTTTTTCGTAAGGGGGGGTGGTTACACATTTTTTCAAAATTTCAAAAACGGTGAAAAAACACTTTTGGGCCAGGGAGCACCGGGAAACGTTCCAAAAACCCGTCAGGACTCTCGGCACACCCCGAATATGCAAAAAAAGTGGACTTTTGGGGAAAGTCAATTTTTGACTTTTTCGTAAGGGGGGGTGGTTACGCATTTTTTCAAAATTTCAAAAATGGTCGAAAACACTTTTGGGCCAGGGAGCGCCGGGAAACCCTCCAAAAACCTGTCAGGACTCTCGGCACATCCCGAATATGCAAAAAAAGTGGACTTTTGGGGAAAGTAAATTTTTGACTTTTTCGTAAGGGTGGGGTGGTTACGCATTTTTTCAAAATTTCAAAAATGATCGAAAAACACTTTTGGGCCAGGGAGCGCCGGGAAACGTTCCAAAAACCCGTCAGGACTCTCGGCACACCCCGAATATGCAAAAAAAGTGGACTTTTGGGGAAAGTCAATTTTTGACTTTTTCGTAAGGGGGGGTGGTTACACATTTTTTCAAAATTTCAAAAATGGTCGAAAAACACTTTTGGGCCAGGGAGCGCCGGGAAACGCTCCAAAAATCTGTCAATACTCTCGGCACATCTCGAATATGCAAAAAAAGTTGACTTTTGGGGAAAGTCAATTTTTGACTTTTTCGTAAGGGGGGGGGTGGTTACGCATTTTTTCAAAATTTCAAAAACGGTCGAAAAACACGTTTGGGCCAGGGAGCGCCGGGAAACGTTCCAAAAACCCGTCAGGACTCTCGGCACACCCCGAATATGCAAAAAAAGTGGACTTTTGGAGAAAGTCAATTTTTGACTTTTTCGTAAGGGGGGGTGGTTACGCATTTTTTCAAAATTTCAAAAATGGTCGAAAAACACTTTTGGGCCAGGGACCGCCGGGAAACGTTACAAAAACCCGTCAGGAGTCACGGCACATCCCGGATATGCAAAAAAAAGTGGACTTTTGGGGAAAGTCAATTTTTGACTTTTTCGTAAGGGGGGGTGGTTACGCATTTTTTCAAAATTTCAAAAACGGTCGAAAAACACTTTTGGGCCAGAGAGCGCCGGGAAACGTTCCAAAAACCCGTCAGGACTCTCGGCACACCCCGAATATGCAAAAAAAGTGGACTTTTGGGGAAAGTCAATTTTTGACTTTTTCGTAAGGGGGGGTGGTTACACATTTTTTCAAAATTTCAAAAACGGTGAAAAAACACTTTTGGGCCAGGGAGCACCGGGAAACGTTCCAAAAACCCGTCAGGACTCTCGGCACACCCCGAATATGCAAAAAAAGTGGACTTTTGGGGAAAGTCAATTTTTGACTTTTTCGTAAGGGGGGGTGGTTACGCATTTTTTCAAAATTTCAAAAATGGTCGAAAACACTTTTGGGCCAGGGAGCGCCAGGAAACCCTCCAAAAACCTGTCAGGACTCTCGGCACATCCCGAATATGCAAAAAAAGTGGACTTTTGGGGAAAGTCCATTTTTGACTTTTTCGTAAGGGGGGGTGGTTAAGCATTTTTTCAAAATTTCAAAAATGGTCGAAAAACACTTTTGGGCCAGGGAGCGCCGGGAAACGTTCCAAAAACCCGTCAGGACTCTCGGCACACCCCGAATATGCAAAAAAAGTGGACTTTTGGGGAAAGTCAATTTTTGACTTTTTCGTAAGGGGGGGTGGTTACACATTTTTTCAAAATTTCAAAAATGGTCGAAAAACACTTTTGGGCCAGGGAGCGCCGGGAAACGCTCCAAAAACCTGTCAATACTCTCGGCACATCCCGAATATGCAAAAAAAGTTGACTTTTGGGGAAAGTCAATTTTTGACTTTTTCGTAAGGGGGGGGGGTGGTTACGCATTTTTTCAAAATTTCAAAAACGGTCGAAAAACACGTTTGGGCCAGGGAGCGCCGGGAAACGTTCCAAAAACCCGTCAGGACTCTCGGCACACCCCAAATATGCAAAAAAAGTGGATTTTTGGGGAAAGTCAATTTTTGACTTTTTCGTAAGGGGGGGTGGTTACGCATTTTTTCAAAATTTCAAAAACGGTCAAAAAACACTTTTGGGCAAGGGAGCGCCTGGAAACGTTCCAAAAACCCGTCAGGACTCTCGGCACAGCCCAAATATGCAAAATATGTGGACTTTTGGGGAAAGTCAATTTTTGACTTTTTTGTAAGGGGGGGTGGTTACGCATTTTTTCCAAATTTCAAAAACGGTCAAAAAACACTTTTGGGCCAGGGAGCGCCGGGAAACGTTCCAAAAACCCGTCAGGACTCTCGGGACACCCCGAATATGCAAAAAATGGACTTTTGGGGAAAGTCCATTTTTGACTTTTTCGTAAGGGGGGGTGGTTACGCATTTTTTCAAAATTTCAAAAAACACTCTTGGGCCAGGGAGCGCCGGGAAACGTTCCAAAAACCCGTCAGGACTCTCGGCACAGCCCAAATATGCAAAAAAGTGGACTTTTGGGGAAAGTAAATTTTTGACTTTTTCGTAAGGGGGGGTGGTTACGCATTTTTTCAAAATTTAAAAAAACACGTTTGGGCCAGGGAGCGCCGGGAAACGTTCCAAAAACCCGTCAGGACTCTCGGCACAGCCCAAATATGCAAAAAAGTGGACTTTTGGGGAAAGTAAATTTTTGACTTTTTCGTAAGGGGGGGGTGGTTACGCATTTTTTCAAAATTTCAAAAAAACACGTTTGGGCCAGGGAGCGCCGGAAAACGTTCCAAAAATCCGTCAGGACTCTCGGCACACCCCAAATATGCAAAAAAGTGGACTTTTGGGGAAAGTCAATTTTTGACTTTTTCGTAAGGGGGGGTGGTTACGCATTTTTTCAAAATTTCAAAAACGGTCAAAAAACACTTTTGGGCCAGGGAGCGCCAGGAAACGTTCCAAAAACCAGTCAGGACTCCTGACACAGCCCAAATATGAAAAAAAGATGACTTTTGGGGAAAGTCAGTTTTTGACTTTTCGTAAGGGGGGGGTGTTTACGCATTTTTTTCAAAAACGGTCAAAAAACACTTTTGGGCCAGGGAGCGCCGGGAAATGTTCCAAAAACCCGTCAGGACTTTTGGCACATTCCAAATAGGCCAAAAAAGTTGACTTTTGGGTGGTTCCAAGAGTCCTGACATGTTTAAGAAACGTTTCCAAGCGCTTCTTGGCCCAAAAGTGTTTTTTGACCGTTTTTGAAATTTTGAAAAAAATGTTTAAGCCCCCCCCCCTTACAAAAAGTAAAAAATTGACTTTTCCCAAAAGTTTACTTTTTTGGCATATTTGGGTGGTGCCGAGAGTCCTGATGTGTTTTTGGAATGTTTCCCGGCGCTCCCTGGCCCAAAAGTGTTTTTTGACCGTTTTTGAAATCTTGAAAAAATGTGTAAGCACCCCCCCCCTTACAAAAAATTCAACTTTTTTGACCGTTTTTAAAAATTTGAAAAATTGTGTCAGCACCCCCCTTACAACAAAGTCAAAAAAATTCTTTTTCTTCTGACTGTACATCGTCGTATTTTTACAGAAACGCCTTATTATACGATAAATAGTCTTGTTGTTTTTTTTTTAACAAAAACGCCTAACTATACATGGTTGTTTTATTTTGTTGACAAAAACACATTACGATACATAATCTTTTTTTTTCTTTATTTTTACAAAAACATCTTACTATACAAAAACACCTTTACGCCTTACTATACATGATCGCTTTTTTTTTTTTTTACAAAAAAGCCTTAATGACTTCCTCTACATAACCCCCTTTTTTTTTTTTTTTTTTTTTTTTTTTTTTTTTTTTTGACATGACAAAACACCTTCCTATACATGGTCTTTTTATTTATTTTTTTAAACAAAAACACCTTACTATACAGGGTCGCTTTTTTTTGTTTTTTACAAAAACACTTTACAATACATGGCCTTCTTTTTACAAAAACTTCTTACTATTCATGGTCGCGTTTTTTTCACAAACGCCTTTACGCTTTACTATACATCATCCCTTTAGGGTTGTGTTTTTTTTTTTACAAAATCACCTTACAATACATGGCCTTTTTTTTTTTCCAAAAAACACTTTACTACACATGGTCGGGGTTTTTTCACAAAAAACGCCTTACTGTACATGGTCGTATTTTTACAGAAACGCCTCACTATACTATAAATAGTCTTGTTTTTTTAGAAAACACCTTACTATACATCCTTTTATTTATTTAATTTTTTTAAACAAAAACGATTTACGATACATGATCGCGTTTTTTACAAAAACGCCTTTATGCCTTACTATACATAATTTTTTTTTTTTTTTTTTTTTTTTTTTACAAAAACACCTTACTATACATGATTGCGTTTTTTACAAAAAAGCCTAATCGACTTACTATATATCAACCTTTATTGTTTTTTTTGTTTTTGTTTTTATTTTACAAAAACGCCTTACAATACATGGTCGTTTTTTTTGTTTTTTTACAAAAACACTTTACAATACATGGCTTTCTTTTTACAAAAACTTCTTACTATTCATGGTCGCCTTGTTTACACAAACGCCTTTACGCTTTACTATACATCATCCATTTTTTTTTTTTTTTCCAAAAACACTTTACTACACATGGTCGGGGGTTTTTCACAAAAAACGCCCTACTGTACATGGTCGTATTTTTACAGAAACGCCTCACTATACTATAAATAGTCTTGTTTTTTTAGAAAACACCTTACGATACATCCTTTTATATATTTTTTATTTTTTTTTACAAAAACACTTTAAAATACATGGCCTTTTTTCTTTTTTTTTTTTAGCAAAAACGATTTACGATACATGATCACTTTTTTACAAAAACGCCTTTATGCCTTACTATACATAATCTTTTTTTTTTTTTACAAAAAACGCCTTTATGCCTTACTATACATAATCTTTTTTTTTTTTTTACAAAAACGCCTTACTATACATGGTCGTTTTTTTTTTTTTTTTTTACAAAAAACGCCTTACTCTACATGGTCTTATTTTTACAAAAACACCTTACTATACATGGTCGTTTTTTGTTTTACAAAAGACACCTTACTATTCGTGGTCGTTTTTTTTTTTTTTTTTTACAAAAACACTTTACAATACATGGCCTTCTTTTTACAAAAACTTCTTACTATTCATGGTCGCGTTTTTTACACAAACGCCTTTACGCCTTACTATACATCATCCCTTTTGGCTTTTTTTTTACAAAGCCACCTTACAATACATGGCTTTTTTTTTTTTTTTTTTTTTTTCAAAAAACACTTACTATACATGGTCGGGTTTTTTTCACAAAAAACGCCTTACTGTACATGGTCGTATTTTTACAGAAACGCCTCACTATACTATAAATAGTCTTGTTTTTTTACAAAACACCTTACTATACATCCTTTTATTTATTTTTTTCTAACCCTAAAATACATGGCCTTTTTTTTTTTAACAAAAACGATTTACGATACATGATCGCGTTTTTTACAAAAACGACTTTATGCCTTACTATACATAATCTTTTTCTTTTTTTTTTCTACAAAAACACCTTACTGTACATGATTGCGTTTTTTACAAAAAAGCCTTATCGACTTACTATATATAAACCTTTATTGTTTTTTGTTTGTTTGTTTGTTTTTTACAAAAAACGCCTTACTGTACATGGTCGTATTTTTACAGAAACGCATCACTATACTATAAATAGTCGTTTTTTTTTTTTTTTTACAAAACACCTTACAATACATTGTTTTTTAAAAAAACACAAAAATACATGGCCTTTTAAAAAAAAATTTACAAAAACGTTTTACTATACAAAAACACCTTTACGCCTTACTATACATAATCCCTTTTGTTTTTTTACAAAAACGGCTTACTATACATGAACGCTTTTTTTTTTTTTTTTTTACAAAAAAGCCTTAACGACTTACTATACATAACCCTTCTTCTTTTTGTTTGTTTGTTTTATTTTTATTTTTTTGACAAAACACCTTCCTATATATGGTCGTTTTTTTTTTTTGTTGTTTTTTTTTTCTACAAAAACATCTTACTATACATGGTGGGTTTTTTTTTTTTTTTTTTTTACAAAAACACTTTACAATACATGGCCTTCTTTTTACAAAAACTTCTTACTATTCATGGTCGCGTTTTTTACACAAACGCCTTTACGCCTTACTATACATCATCCCTTTTGGCTTTTTTTTTTACAAAACCACCTTACAATACATGGCTTTTTTTTTTTTTTTCAAAAAACACTTACTATACATGGTCGGGTTTTTTTTCACAAAAAACGCCTTACTGTACATGGTCGTATTTTTACAGAAACGCCTCACTATACTATAAACTTGTTTTTTTTACAAAAAACCTTACTATTCATCCTTTTTTTTTTCTTTTTACAAAAACACTAAAATACATGGCCTTTTTTTTTTTTAACAAAAACCATTTACGATGCATGATCGCGTTTTTTACAAAAACGACTTTATGCCTTACTATACATAATCTTTTTCTTTTTTTTTTCTACAAAAACACCTTACTGTACATGATTGCGTTTTTTACAAAAAAGCCTTATCGACTTACTATACATCTTTTTTTTTTTTTTACAAAAACTTCTTACTGTACAAAAACGCCTTTACGCCTTCCTATACATAATCTTTTTTTTTGTTTGGTTTTTTGTTTTAGCAAAAAACACCTTACTGTACATGGTCATATTTTTACAGAAACGCATTATAAATGGTCTTTTTTTGTTGTTGACAAAAACACATTACGATACATAATCTTTTTTTTTTTTTCCCCCAAAACACTGTACTACACATGGTCGGGTTTTTTTCACAAAAAACGCCTTACTGTACATGGTCGTATTTTTACAGAAACGCCTCACTATACTATAAATAGTCTTGTTTTTTTACAAAACACCTTACTATACATCCTTTTATTTATTTTTTTCTAACCCTAAAATACATGGCCTTTTTTTTTTAACAAAAACGATTTACGATACATGATCGCGTGTTTTACAAAAACGACTTTATGCCTTACTATACATAATCTTTTTCTTTTTTTTTTTCTACAAAAACACCTTACTGTACATGATTGCGTTTTTTACAAAAAAGCCTTATCGACTTACTATATATAAACCTTTATTGTTTTTTGTTTGTTTGTTTGTTTTTTACAAAAAACGCCTTACTGTACATGGTCGTATTTTTACAGAAACGCATCACTAAATAGTCGTTTTTTTTTTTTTTACAAAACACCTTACAATACATTCTGTTTTTTAAAAAAACACAAAAATACATGGCCTTTTAAAAAAAAATTTACAAAAACTTTTTACTATACAAAAACACCTTTACGCCTTACTATACATAATCCCTTTTGTTTTTTTACAAAAACGGCTTACTATACATGAACGCTTTTTTTTTTTTTTTTTTTTTTACAAAAAAGCCTTAACGACTTACTATACATAACCCTTCTTCTTTTTGTCTGTTTGTTTTATTTTTATTTTTTTGACAAAACACCTTCCTATATATGGTCGTTTTTTTTTTTTCCTACAAAAACATCTTACTATACATGGTGTTTTTTTTTTTTTTTTACAAAAACGCCTAACTATACATGGTCGTTTTTTTGTTGTTGTTTTTTTTTTGTTTTATTGCGTTTTTTTTTTTTTTTTTTTTTACAAAAAAAGCATTACTATACTATAAATAGTCTTGTTTTTTTTTTTACAAAACACCTTGCGATACATTCTTTTTTTTAGAAAAAAAACACAAAAAATACATGGCCTTTTTAAAAACTTTTTACAAAAACGCCTTTATGCCTTACTATACATAATCCCTTTTGTTTTTTTACAAAAACAGCTTACTATACATGAACGTTTTTTTTTTTTTTTTTAACAAAAACGCCTTCCTATACATGGTCGTTTTTGTACAAAAACACCTTACTATACATGGTCCTTTTTTTTTTTTTTTTTTTACAAAAACGCCTAACTATACATGGTCGTTTTTTTGTTGTTTTTTTTTTGTTTTATTGCGTTTTTTTTTTTTTTTTTTTTTACAAAAAAAGCATTACTATACTATAAATAGTCTTGGTTTTTTTTTACAAAACACCTTACGATACATTCTTTTTTTTTAAAAAAAACACAAAAAATACATGGCCTTTTTAAAAACTTTTTACAAAAACGCCTTTACGCCTTACTATACATAATCCCTTTTGTTTTTTTACAAAAACAGCTTACTATACATGAACGCTTTTTTTTTTTTTTTTTTTTTTAACAAAAACGCCTTCCTATACATGGTCTTTTTTTTTTGTTTGTTTTTGTTTTGTTTTGTTTTTATTCAAGAAATGTCTTCCAATACATGGTCGCGTTTTTTACAAAAAGGCCTTAACTACTTACTATACATAACCCTTTATTTTTGTTTGTTTTTCTTTTTTTGACAAAAACTCCTCCCTATATATGGTCGTTTTTTTGGGTGTGTTTTTTACAAAAACGCCTTACAATACATGGTCGTTTTTTGTTTGTTTTTTTTTCTACAAAAACACCTTACTATACATGGTCGTTTTTTTGTTTTGTTGCGGTTTTTTTTTTTTTTTTTTTTTTTTTTTACAAAAAACGCCATGGTCGGGTTTTTTTGTGTTTTTTTTTTTTTTTTTTTACAAAAACGCCTTACTCTACATGGTGGTATTTTTACAGAAACGCATCACTATATTATAAATAGTCTTGTTTTTTTTTTTACAAAACACCTTATGATACATTCTTTTTTTTTACAAAAACTTTTTACGATACAAAAACGCCTTTACGCCTTACTATACATAATCCCTTTAGTTTTTTTACAAAAACAGCTTACCATACATGAACGCTTTTTTTTTTACAAAAAAGCCTTAACGACTTACTATACATAAAGCTTTTGTTTTATTTTTATTTTTTTGACAAAACACCTTACTATACATGGTCGTTTTTTTTGTTTTGTTGCGTTTTTTTTTTTTTTTTTTTTTACAAAAAACGCCTTACTATACATGGTCGGTTTTTTTGTGTTTTTTTTTTTTTACAAAAACGCCTTACTGTACATGGTCGTATTTTTACAGAAACGCATCACTATACTATAAATAGTCTTGGGGTTTTTTTACAAAACACCTTACGATACATTCTTTTTTTTACAAAAACACAAAAATACATGGCCTTTTTAAAAAGAAATTCACAAAAACTTTTTACGATACAAAAACACCTTTACGCCTTACTATACATAATCCCTTTATTTTTTTTACAAAAACTGCTTACCATACATGAACACTTTTTTTTACAAAAAAGCCTTAACGACTTACTATACATAAAGCTTTTTTTTTGTTTTATTTTTCTTTTTTTGACAAAACACCTTCCTATATATGGTCGGTTTTTTTGTTGGTTTTTTTTTTCTACAAAAACACCTTACTATACATGGTCGTTTTTTTGTTTTGTTGCGTTTTTTTTTTTTTTTTTACAAAAAACGCCTTACTCTACATGGTCTTATTTTTACATAAACACCTTACTATACATGGTCGTTTTTTGTGTGTTTTTTTTTTTTACAAAAACGCCTTACTCTACATGGTCGTATTTTTACAGAAACGCATCACTATACTATAAATAGTCTTGTTTTTTTTTTTTACAAAACACCTTATGATACATTCTTTTTTTTACAAAAAACGCCTTACTGTACATGGTCGTATTTTTACAGAAACGCATCACTAAATAGTCGTTTTTTTTTTTTTTACAAAACACCTTACAATACATTCTGTTTTTTAAAAAAACACAAAAATACATGGCCTTTTAAAAAAAAATTTACAAAAACTTTTTACGATACAAAAACGCCTTTACGCCTTACTATACATAATCCCTTTAGTTTTTTTTTTTACAAAAACGGCTTACCATACACGAACGCTTTTTTTTTTTTTTTTACAAAAAAGCCTTAACGACTTACTATACATAAAGCTTTTTTTTTTTGTTTGTCTTATTTTTCTTTTTTTGACAAAACACCTTCCTATATATGGTCGTTTTTTTTTTTTCTACAAAAACACCTTACTATACATGGTCATTTTTTTGTTTTGTTGCGTTTTTTTTTTTTTACAAAAAACGCCTTACTCTACATGGTCTTATTTTTACAAAAACGCCTTACTATACATGGTCGTTTTTTTGGGTGTTTTTTTACAAAAACGCCTTACTCTACATGGTCGTATTTTTACAGAAACGCATCACTATACTATAATTAGTCAGGGTTTTTTTTTACAAAAACACAAAAATACATGGCCTTTTTAAAAAAAATTCACAAAAACTTTTTACTATACAAAAATGCCTTTACGCCTTACTATACATAATTCCTTTAGTTTTTTTTTACAAAAAACGGCTTACCATACATGAACGCTTTTTTTTACAAAAAAGCCTTAACGACTTACTATACATAAAGCTTTTTTTTTTTGTTTGTTTTATTCTTCTTTTTTTGACAAAACACCTTCCTATATATGGTCGTTTTTTTGGGTTTTTTTTTTTTTTTTTCAAAAACGCCTTACAATACATGGTCGTTTTTTTTGTTTGTTTGTTTTTTTTCACAAAAACGCCTTCCTATACAAGGTCGTTTTTGTACAAAAACACCTTACTATACATGGTCGTTTTTTGTTGTTTTTTTTGTTTTGTTGCGTTTTTTTTTTTTTTTTTTTTTTTTTTTTACAAAAATGCCTAACTATACATGGTCTTTTTTTTTTTTTTTTTTTTTTTTTTTTACAAAAACACTTTACAATACATGGCCTTATTTTTACAAAAACTTCTTACTATTCATGGTCAAGTTTTTTACAAAACACCTTACGATACTCTTTTTTTTTTTTTTTACAAAAACGTCTTACTTTACATGATCGCGTTTTTTACAAAAATCGCCTTACTATACATGGTTGGTTTTTGTGTGTGTGTATGTTTTTTTTTTTACAAAAACACTTTATGCATGGCCTTCTTTTTACAAAAACTTCTTCCTATTCATGGACGCGTTTTTTACACAAACGCCTTACTATTCATCATCCCTCTTGGCTTTTTTTTTTTCAAAAACACTTTACTACTTATGGTCGTATTTTTACAGAAACGCATCACTATACAGATAGTCTTTTTTTTTTTTTTTTTTTTACAAAAACACAAAAATACATGGCCTTTTTTCAAAATAAATTTACAAAAACTTTTTACGATACAAAAACGCCTTTACGCCTTACTATTCATCATCCCTCTTGGCTTTTTTTTTTTTTTTTTACAAAAACGCCATACTGTACATGGTCGTATATTTACACAAAAGCCTTACTATAAATTGTCTTTTTTTTTTTTTTTATTACAAAAACACCTTACAGTACATGGTTGTTGTTTTTTTACAAAAACGCCTTACTATACATGGTCGTTTTTCTTGTGTGTGTTTTTTTACAAAAACACTTTACAATACATGGCCTTCTTTTTACAAAAACTTCTTACTATTCATGGACGCGTTTTTTACACAAACGCCTTACTATTCATACTATTCTCCTCTTGGCTTTTTTTTTTTTTTTTTTTACAAAACCACCTTACAATACATGGCCTTTTTTTTTTTTTTTTTTTCCAAAAACACTTTACTACACATGGTCGTATTTTTACAGAAACGCATCACTATACAGATAGTCTTGTTTTTTTTTTACAGAAACACAAAAATACATGGCCTTTTTTAAAAAAAATTTACAAAAACTTTTTACGATACAAAAACGCCTTACGCCATAATCCCTTTTGTTTTTTTTACAAAAACGGCTTACTATACATGAACGCTTTTTTTTTTTTACAAAAAAGCCTTAACGGCTTACTCTACATAACCCTTTTTTTTGTTTATTTTATTTTTATTTTTTTGACGAAACACCTTCCTATATATGGTCGTTTTTTTTTTTTTAACAAGAACACCTTACTATACATGGTCGTTTTTTTGTTTGGTTTTGTTTGGTTTTTATTACAAAAATGCCTTACAATACATGGTCGCGTTTTTTACAAAAAAGCCTTAACGACTTATTATACATAACCCTTTATTTTTGTTTTTCTTTTTTTGACAAAAACTCCTTCCTTATTATGGTCGGTTTTTTTTGTGTGTGTGTTTTTTTTTTTTTTTTACAAAAACACTTTACAATGCATGGCCTTCTTTTTACAAAAACTTCTTACTATTCATGGTCGCGTTTTTTACACAAACGCCTTTACGCCTTACTATTCATCATCCCCCCTTGGCTTTTTAAAAATTTTTTTTTTTTTACAAAAACGCCTTACTGTACATGGTCGTATATTTACAGAAATGCCTTACTATAAATTGTCTTTTTTTTTTTTTTACAAAAACGCCTTACTAAACACGGTCGTTTATTTATGTTTACATAAACTATTTATACATGGTCGTTTTTTTACTTTTTTTTTTTTTATACAAAAACGCTTTACTATACAATGTCGCGTTTTTTTACAAAAACACCTGTACGCCTAACTATACATAATCCTTTTTTTTTTTTTTTTACAAAAACGCCTTCCTATACATATTTTGTTTTATTATTACAAAAACGCCTTACCGTACATGGTCGTTTTTAACTGAAAGGCCTTACTATACATTGTATTTTTCACAGAAAAACCTTCGTCTGCATGGTCGTTTTATTTTTGCAAAAACACCTTACTACACTCGGTCGTTTTTGTTTTTTTGTACAAAAACGCCTTACATTGTCGCGTTTTTTACAAAAATGCCTTGACATGGTCGTTGTTTCTTTTTCTTTTGTTTATAAAAACGCCTACTCCTGGTCGATTTTTGATAGGGGTGTGCCTTACATTGCCCTTTTTAAGGGGAAAAATGTGTTCATCATAGACTGGATGTCCATCAAATTAAACTGCTGTTTTAATCTAACTACATTATTATTCCAGCTACTCCAGAGCATCAGCAAACACTTGTTTGCTAATGCTGCCACCTTGTGGTGGGAACTGCAAATTGGCAATAGAAAGGCCACTCAAGTTTGGTTGGACTCGCCTGATTACCCAAAAAGCACACACGACACGTACAACAGTCTTTATTATCTCTATCTGAACATTTTCATCTACAAATATCAAGTACTCAAAGAGTGTTTCAATTCCACTCGGAATCAACACAGACAATTAAATAGAACTATTCCATAAAAATTTCAGTCACTTTTATATCCCACAACTTTTGATGGCTTTTTCTTTTGGTACAAACACATTTTGTCTATGGGACATAAAAAATACAGTACAAAACTACAAATAGAAACACACTAATTAAGTAGAAACACAAGCACATAAAATAAGGAAAAATGTGAATAAGACGACGTCTTTGGACCTGAACTTCGCATGGTGACAGATCTGTTTACAATAGTGTCTATGAAAATAATTAATTCGATTTTTTATTCCAGCATCTAAGTCTGATGTCTTAAAACTATTTCATGACTTGAGGTTCTTTGAGAACAAAAAAAAAAAAAAAAATGGAATAAACACTCATTACAAATACGCACAATTTATGGCATTATTAATGAAAACAAGAAAAACTGAGAACTTAATTTCATTAATCACATATTCTGGGTCATGTTAACCTTCCAAACTTCATATTTATCAGCTCATTTCTTTTTTTTTTTTTTTTTTTTTTGTACCGGTGTACATACACAAATGGAAATAAAACAATGAGTCCACCGAATGTCTTTGCATATATTGTCTTCTTGTCATGTTGGGTATTTTTGATGGTCATCACGTTCCTTTATGGAGAGACCCTGAGGTGGAAGTGGAACGGCTGGTCACCTGTGGGAAGATGAAGTTCAAGTTTAATGGCAGTTGGGAAGAACTCCTTCACTGTTGCAGAGTATAAATTCGGGATATCCCGATCCGCGCACAACGGATAGAAAGACATGAAGTTCTTAAAAGATAAACGTTAGTACGAGTTATTATAATTTGATATTAAAATCCCTCTTAATGTTTTCGTTTTAATAAAATTTGTAAAATTTTCAATCAAAAAATTAACTAGTAGCTCGCCATTGTTGTTGACGTCACATAGGTACCCTGCCGTACTTCCATAGTGTCACTCTTTAACTATGTATGTATGTATGTATTTAAAGTGCATGTGACACGAAAAAGCATGTTTATTTCATAATTCACGCGGTATTTTATGCTCTTGAATGACATGGACCGCTTGGATGTGTGTTGAAGCGATCGCTATATATATTTTTTTTTAATCCAGCGCCATGAAAATGAGTGACTTCGGTCTTGCATTGAGGAGGAGGGCGCTGTGACGTGTATGGGTGAATGCGTCCTCTTCGCTATACAGCCGTACTGTTGTGTATGAGGACTAAAGATTCAGCTGATTTTGCGGATTAATACGTTTTTTTTCGCGTCACGCCAGCCAAACGGCTGCAGAAAAATCTTGCTGTATGAGGGAGAGGCGTGTGCGCCTTTTTGGAGTTTCAAAAGGTTCCCATTCACCGTGGATATTGGCCAAAACAAGCCCGACTACTGTGGGACCATTGGACTTAAGAGGAAGTGAGTAAACATTGTGTTTTGTATTATGTCAAATACTGGGATCATTTCAGTATATAGGTGGCTTGCATCTTGTGGCTGACATGCATGCGGGGCGGCTATTTTTCGGCACAACACCGGCGGTTTGTCGCACATCCATCCGCCGGGAGAGCACTATATTCGGCTTATTGTGCTCATGTTCCTGGTGTTCTGTCAAATTTTCCGACCGATCAGAAATTGCAACTTTGAGTTAAAAATAGCCGCGAATACAGCGATTACAAAGTAAACACTACAAACTTTCTTTAAATGAAGGACTACTTACGTTTGATCATTGATAAGCATGTAAAAAGCTCTCCTCATGCACATTAGCTGCACGTTAGCTGCACAACAACTGCAGCCGCCCTCCTCCGGGGAACGAGCTGTAAATTGCTCTCCGGCGAAGACAATCGACAACCCAGTCGTTATGTCAAAACATCCGAGCTAGTTATGTGTGATTTTCCGCTTTGAAGACTTTGAAACATCACTCGGTTCGGGTTAGCATGTCAGCTAGCTGTCATGCCTCTTGGTTTGTTTACATTCTCCGAAGCCGGGGAAGGGAAATGACATATGTCCGATTTAGGTGTCATAAAATATCGTTCTGGAGGTGCGACAGTAAAGGTGAAGTCGACAGTTTTGACCATTATGGAGTAATTTTGCCATGTCGTCCTGAATAAGTGCATTTTTATTATTTCATATTCCATTTAGCACAAGACTGTCATGACCATGACATTTATTTAGCAATTGGGGAAAATACTCAGATAAAAATAATATCCTGTAAAAATGAAGTAAAGAGACAGAAACAATGACATTTTGCAGCTCTCTTCGTCGCGTTTAGGTTCCCCCTCGACGGGCTGACTGGTCCTTCTCAAGCCATTTATTTAGCTATTGGGGAAAAATACTTGGATAAAAAGAATATCCTGTAAAAATATTGGAGTAGAGAGACTGAAACAATGAAATTCTGCGGGTCTTTTCGTCGCGTTTTCCTCGTTCTGAATAATTCCCCCTCAATGGGCTGAAAAGTAAAACCGATGAGCCCATTCTCCCGCTGACGTCATCCACCTGTTGGGGACGTAGGCGTGGCTAATCGGCAGATTAAAAGACTAATTTCTCGTCCTCTGCGCTTTGCTAAAGTGTTGTATATAGTCAAATCGTCTCAAAATATGATTCTAATTCACATAATAATGCTATTTAAGACTTTTTTTCTCCTGTCGTATGCTCTTTAAATACAACACAATGTGTCAATAGCGAGTTTTAAATTAATTAGCAATCAAGCCAATGAGTGCGTTTTGTCCTTTCACTGACGCTGCAGTTTCCTTTTTACTGTGGGGCCATTGTGTCTTGTACCTAATTTGTATGTTGTCTTCACAACATACAAGACTCCTGATAATGGTTCTCAGAATCATAGTTTGTATATTGTGACTAAATATTGCCATCCAGTGTATATGTTGAGCTAAACGAGTTTGACCAAAGTCTGAGCAAATTTTATGTGTATTTTGCATATCTATTTTGACTGTGAATTTGTGAACTCTTTCTATTGTTGTTTAGCTGTGAGAGAATAGGGCCTCATGAATAGACTGAAGCACTTTTCTTTTTGTTTTGTTAACATTATTTTTTGAGGGATATGAATACTAAAATAAAATTTGGTTGTATTTTCACAATATGATACTTGTGTCGTGAAGGAGTTGTTGCCGAAGTTGTCTATGCCGTCTATGCCAATAGACGGTGCGGTCCGAGCTACGAATCTGAATGCCTGTGTCCACTCGCCTTTTTCTGCCTCTTAGCTCTCAATGCAGCAAACAAACTGAGTTCATTACATGAATTCGTTTTCCGTGTCGCTTATTCACCGAGAAGCAAGCTTCGCGAGCGACATCTGATTAAGTATGATAAATCCGATGCTGATAAGTCAACTATCTGGACATCTGCTTTTACGTGACAAAAATAAGGTAAGGCAGCATTCTCTCGGTCACGGAGCCCCTGAGACGTCTTTGTAGAGGCAAGCTGCATCAACGTTTTCGTGTGCTGGTATGTACGGGCTATCAGAAAAATAAACCACTGTGTTTCACTGTCTACCCTAATCATATGGAAAGCACACATATGCCAAATAGGGTTGTTCCGATCATGTTTTTACATTATTAACATTCCTTCTGTGAGAGGGATCCACAGATAGAAAGACTTGTAATTCTTAAAGGATAAATGTGACTTTGTATATTGTGACTAAACATTGCCATCTAGTGTATTTGTTGAGCTTTCAGTAAATGATACTGTAGCCATTTAACTGTTCTGCCCAAATGCATGATGGGAAATGCACCCATGACTGTGCATAGTCAAGATATATCAATTGGTAAATTGATATATCTTCTCTGTGTTGGGAAATAACATAGGGTGTTAAGAAAAAGATCAATTACTACCTTTCTTCCCCACATTGCTTCCCACGATATTTCTAATCGTAGAGAGAGGGATTGTAAGGCTTTAGCCAATTAAAAAAATGCTCCAAAGGCTGCCAAAATTCACTCTACTCATTTTACGCTGCATTTTAGCTCTATATATAGGTAAAACGGCGCCATTAGAGATTGAATGCGACAATGCGTGAGTGGATCGTGCAGCGCATGTGTTAATTGCGTTAAATATTTTAACGTGATAATTTTTTTTTTTTTTAATTAATTACTGCCGTTAACAGGATAAATTTGATAACCCTACCTTAAGCCTAAACTAAAGACTCTCAATGAATGTAACATGTTATGTCTAACGTTAAATTCAATTAGAAAACAATTTAATTAAAAAATATATAAATATTTAAAAAAGGCATGTCCGATATTTTTTTGCCGATTCCGATACTTTGAAAATTACGTGATCGGACCCGATCGATCGGCATCTCTAACTACATGCGTTAGTAAACAGCCGCCATCTTAAAGCAGCTGACCTCTCAGGAAGGCTCTGATGTAGAGATCCTTCCTAGCGAACCTAAGTAAATTTTTTTTTTTTTTTTTTTAAATCTAAAATGCTCCTAAATCGGCAAAATCTTGACTTGAACGATGAAACCGTTTTAAAACTTACACATGTTTAAAGTAGACAGAAGGGAACTAATGCAATAACGGGAGCAATTTTAACAACTTTAACGGTTCATTCACAACTTTAAATGACTTCCACACATAGCTAAGGTTATTATCTAGTTGTCACAATACCCTTGTGTCTAGTTAAGTGGAGGGTAAAGAATTGGGCTAGGGCCAATTGTCCCCAAAACCCTTTAAACTTCACATTGTGTGACCTGTTTTTTTGTTGTTGTTTTTTTTTTGTTTTGTTTTTGAGAAAAAAAACATGAAAATTATCACTAGTTACTTTGCCAAGTAACTAATTACTCTTACATTCAGGTAACTTAGTTACTAATGCAATTACTTTTTGGGAGAAGTCATTTGTAACTGTAATTAATTACTTTAAAGTAAAATTAACAACACTGGCTGGGAGCGAAGGGCTTGGCTCCGGTGAAAATGGCTGGGAGTGAATGAGTTAATATTCGTTTTTAGTGTCGATGTGTTATCTTATATTTACTGTCATTTTCTGCCACACATTGCCGGTCCGTGAGAAAAAGGCCCACATTACACTGGTCTGTGGTGCAAAACAGGTTGGGGACCACAGGTCTAATATGTTGTAAATAGAGATGATCGGGATGCCGATCGATCGGGTCCGATCACGTCATCAGAATCGGCAAAAAAATATCGGCCATGCCTTTTTTACATTTTTTTTTTAATTAAATCGTTTTCTAATTGTATTTAACGTTACAGACATAATATGTTACACTCATCCAAAGTCTTTAGTTTAGGCTTAAGGTAGGGTTATCAAATTTATCCCGATAACGGTGGTAATTCATTTTTAAAAAAATGTATCACGTTAAAATATTTAACGCAAGTAATGCATGCACTGCACAACCCACTCACGCATTGTCGCGCTGAATCTGTAATGGCGCTATTTTACCTATATAGACAGATAAATGGCAGCGTAAAATGAGTAGAGTGAATTTTGGCAGCCTTTGGAGCCTTTTTTTAATTGGCTAAAGCCTTACAATCCCTCTCCCTACTTTTAGAAATATCATGGGGAGCAATGTGGGGAAGCAAGGTAGCAACTGATCTTTTTCTTAACACCTTCTGTTATTCCCCAACGCAGAGAAGATATATCAATTGGTAGCACTATGCACAGTCATGGTTCGACTTCCCATCATGCATTTGGGCATGGCTACAGTATCATTTACTGAAAGTTCAACAAATACACTAGATGGCAATATTTAGTCACAATATACAAAGTCACAAGTCTTTCTATCCGTGGATCCCTCTCACAGAAAGAATGTTAATAATGTAAATGCCATCTTGAGGATTTATTGTCATAATAAACAAATACAGTACTTATGTACTGTATGTTGAATGTATATATTCGTCCGAGTTTTATTCATTTTTTTCTTAATGCATTGCCAAAATGTGTATGATCGGGAATGATTGGAATTGAATCGGGAGCAAAAAAAAGCAATCGGATCGGGAAATATCGGGATCGGCAGATACTCAAACTAAAACAATCGGGATCGGATCGGGAGCAAAAAAACATGATCGGAACAACCCTAGTTGTAAAATAAGCAACACTTACTTGTTTGGAAGCTTCAGTGGAAGAATGGACTTCATTTGCAAAATGGCCGTTGAGTCGCAGCATTGCTGCAAAGACATAAAAGACTAGTTACAAATGTATGTCAAGTACTGTAGATGGTGAGTGCTGTTAGAAGTTTGTCCTACCCTGTGGATCCAGTCTGGGGTCCACAAAGCCCCAGTGCTGGTAGAGAGCCGCCAGTTCGTGTGGACTGTAGCTCTTCAGAAGGCTCACCACGTCAAAGTCCGCAGGGGTGTCCGCGACCGCCGCGTTACTTTTTGTTTGAGAGTACAGGAGCGGTTCGAAGTAGGCGCGGTGGCCCCACATGCTCATAGCGGCCCAGAGGTCGGCCCCCTTGGGACTGGGAGAGGGGAGCTTCTGGGGGCGCTGTCGATCCAAGTCGGATGAAGCCGCGCCGTGACTCAACATAAAACCGAGGCCCTCCTTTGGAAAGCTGCCCTCCTCCACGGTTCTAACGGAGACACTCTTACCGGACGAGCTGGGTTTGCCGGCGCCTTCGGACGTACGCTTCAGCTCTGACTTCACCCTTGGGCGTGAATCTGGAGCTTTCACATCTTTGGGCTTGGACTTGGCAACCGATTGACTCTTGGCGGGCGTCTGCTTAACGGGCGGCGGGTTGGTGTCGCCAGCAGCCGGCGGTTGCGTGCGTTGGCTTTTAGGCGCTGGCAACGCAGGGCAGTCTTTCCCTTCAAGGAACGGCGGCGGTCCCGTGCGCCTCCAACGGGAGGTTTTCGGACCCCGGGCGCCATTAGAGCAGGGCGCCCACTTGGGGGCGGCAGAGCTGCCGCTTCCGACTCTGTGCAACACCCGCTGATGGATCCACAGAACTTCAGGGTAGCAGGTGGCGTGGGAACAATACGGACACTGATGTCTAAGCAGGCCTTCTTTTTTAACCGAGTCCTGTCCTTTATTGTCCGGGAGTGCCGACAAGTTGAGAAGACTCACAAAATCGCTCGCCGTCCCCGCCTCGCTGGACTTTTCCGTCTTAACGGTCACTTCACCGGGCAAGCCGGGAAAGGGGTTCCAATACGGCTGACAAAGCAGAGCGCTTCTTTTCCGGAGGTAGTCCACGTATCTGGAGGCCGTGGAGCCACTTTGGCCAGCCGCTTTGTCCAAAGTCGTGCTCGGTTTGCTGTCCCGGTGTTGCGTGTGCACGTGAGAGCTGAGGAGTGACGCGTCCGACGTGTGGAAGTCGCAGTGCTCGCACAGTAAAGGCTTTTTTTCATCTGTGGGCGAGAGCAGAAGATTTTTTGTGTATTTGCTGCAATTTCAAATCAATACAAATCCATTAAAAAAACACACACACAAAAAGAAAAACACGACTATTTAGTCACCATTGATTTCCCCACAGTAATTTATCCGTCATAAACGTTTGCTGCAATTTCACTATGTGCCAGAAGAGGTCTCCCTCGCTATACAATGAAATATGGAAGCAAGTACTGTAGAACAGACCACCTTTAGTTTTTCCTCATGTGTTTTCATTGTTAAAAAGTATTTTTTCTCATATTCAAGTATCTTCTTTCCGAGCTGTAATTTTGTATGTTTTCCTTGTATTTCTTTTCTACATTTTTGTATTTTTTTGAAAAATGTTTTCTTTTAAAATGAATTTTGTCCAATTTTAATGTTTGTTTACATATGCAGATTTTAAGGGGGCTAGGCCCCCCTGGTGGCAGAAAAGTGTCATTGCATGAAATTGACTTTCCTATATATATATACTTTGGAAAGCAATAAAACTGCAACAAAAATGAATGAAATGAACAAAAAAAATTTTTTTTATAATCGGTCAAAATTATTGTTTGAACAGATCATGTGACTAGCTCCTTAGACGGTCACTTGCTTGGCATATAATAAAAAAAAAAATTTTTTTAAATTGGTGAGGGCAATTTTATTTTTCAAATGATTTTTTTCTTTAATTGAAAATATATATTTTTTTGATTGAAGCAACTTTTGGGGGGATTGAATGATTTAGACACAAATGTCCTACCCATAAATGGCCCAAACACAAATCTACATTACTTCAATGAAAAAAATTGCTTCAATCAAAAAAAAAAAAAAAAAAAAAAACCTGACTGCGATAAAAAAAACAAAAAAATTCAATTAAAAAAAAAAAATTGCTTTCACATGCATTTTTTTGAGTTTCAAATTTTATTTTTGCATTCACTTTTTTGGATTGAAAATATATATTTTGTCTGAAGCAACTTGTTTTTTAATTGAAGCAACTTTTTTTTGATTGAATAATAAAGACACAAATCTACCTCCATATGGCTCCGCCCAGGGGATACAATTTTTGACTGGAGTAACTACATTGGCACGGCACGACACCGGCGGGCGTACCATATTCAATGGTTGACGATCTTGGCGAAAAGTATTGCCTAAGCAGCCAGAATTCCCCTCAAGAATGATGGGAAACAAAAAACGCTCATTGTCAACTTATTATTATAAATATTCTTGCGTTTCGGGTTCATCATCATGTGCCGGGTCACTTTCTGTTCTGTAACCCAAAATCAATAGGACGTGACCCGTAAAATGCCCCAAAATCAACAGAAACGATGAAACCCAACAGGTAAATGACCTGAAATGGCCCACAATGACCTTGTTGCCTGGCGTTGGCTGCCACAGAAGTGGGAGGGGTTCATTTGCTGCCACCCTTCCAGTTGAAATAGATTGGACGTCTACTTGAGATATAACCTTGCAGCGGAAGGATGAAGATAGCTTTTTCTCTGGTTATTAGTTGTTTTGTAGAATATCCTAAAATGAGTTCCTGACCAATGTATCGATAATCGTTGTATCACCATATCGTGAGATCATCGTTATCTTGAGCTTTGTATCGCAAATCGTATCGTATCGCAAGGTACCAAGAGGTTCCCACTCCTAATTTTGTATTGCTGTCTCAAATTTAGGCCAAGCGTTATTTATAATTTTTTTTTTTTTTTTTTTTAAATCTAATGTATATCATTTATTCAAACATTCTGTTTGGCAGTTTTTAGGGTATTTACCCAGCTCATATTTTTGTGAAAAAAATAAAATAAAATATTTTTTCCGAAACAGTTTGGCATGGTAAGAACTTATTTTTGTGATACTAATCATTATACTGTATATGTATACTATGAAACATAAAATCCAAACCAGCGTTGTTTTCGTCAACGATGACGATAACGAAAATATTTCTTCAACGAACAATTTTTCCACGATGATGACGTCACGATGAAGTGTTGAAAACGTGTCTTGGGAGACTAAAACATAACGAGATGGATGCCAGTTGTCGTCTGACAACGATGTGTGACATTTTCGTACTGTATGTGTAGTTAGAACGCATTTAGCAGTATTTGGTGGTGTCACTCGTGTGATGTATGCGCCTCCCCCGCCCCACACACACACGCTTACTCACCGTAAGCCTGTGCCCATTCTAGGCTCATTTTGTGAAACGTGTGTCAGGTGCTGCTTGGTAAGTTTGGCTTTCTTAGCTTGGCTAGATATGCCATGTTGCTTTAGCCTTTAAAAGTCTGTGCTGAGTGATCATTACACACTACACCAGTGCTTCTCAATTATTTTCTGTTACGCCCCCCCCCCCCCCCCAGGAAGACATAAACGTTTCCTGCCCCCCCACAACTCTCTGCCGCCACTGTAAATTGCATCATTTGCCTATAAATTATTAACATAAGTATACCTCTATATAATAGTGTGTCCTTTTTAATATTAAAGAAGAAATATATAGCTCAATTTACAATAAAGTGTAGAAAAGAATTAAAGTAATAATGCGCCATGTCATAAAGCTGGAATCATCTCAGACCGGTTTCTTGAACATGACAATGAGTTCACTGTACTAAAATGGCCTCCACAGTCACCAGATCTCAATCCAATAGAGCATCTTTGGGATGTGGTGGAACGGGACATTCGCATTATGGATGTGCAGCCGACAAATCTGCACCAACTGTGTAATGCCATCATGTCAATATGGACCAAACTCTCTGAGGAATGCTTCCAGCACCTTGTTGAATCTATTCCACGAAGAATTGAGGCAGTTCTGAAGGCAAAAGGGGGTCCAACCCGTTACTAGCATGGTGTACACACACACACACACACACACACACATATATATATATATATATATATATATATATATATATATATATATATATATATATATATATATATATATATATATATATATATATATATATATATATATATACATATACAGGGCCGGCCCAGGCCATTTGGGGGCCCTAAGCAAAATAATGCAAAGGGGCCCATATTTTTGGCCCACCATTTCGTCACATTGTACTGTGAAACCCATACATGCAATCCAACCCATACGTCCATATTTTTTATATTAATCAAATTTTGTTGCACTGCATACTTCAAACTTCTAACCCCAAATGATTGTCAGTACTTACAGTAGATAGCGCCAAAACTTTTTCTAAAAGAGGAAAGACAGAAGTTAAGGAAGAACTTTTATTTTTTTAAGCTTGTAATCAAGTATCAAAACTCACAAAAGTCAAATAAAGCAAACTGTAGTCAACAAAATAGAATATTAATTAAACAATTGCCAGATTGGGGCCCCCTAGTGGTCAGGGGCCCTAAGCAGCTGCATAGTCTGCGTATAGGCTGGGCCGGCCGTATATATATATATATATATATATATATATATATATATATATATATATATACATATTTTTTTTTTTTTTTTTTAATTTATTTATTTTTTTTTAAATTAAACTAGTGAATAAACATGTCTTATATGTATCTCTTCACAATGCTAAATCTTAATACATTGAACACCCCCCCAATTTTTTTTTTTTTCAGGGATCACTGTAGTCGATTTAACCATGAAGGAGTTTGTCAGCAAACAAAAAAAACTGGTCGCACATGATGAAAAAAATACTCGCACTGGCTCTAAATTTAGTCGCATAATGCCCACATTTTGGGGCAGTATGGAGCACTGTAATTAGCCCTGTTTGATTTGAAAAAAATGGGAGGCTGATATTTTTAAGCTTTTTTGTCTAATATATTGTCTTACCTTCCTGCTCCTGATTGCTGCTGCTGTTGCTGTGTGTATCTTTGCTGGATCTGTGCTGCAGCGCCTCATAAAAGGCTTGTCCGAGTCCGTTCAGCAAGATGCGATCTTTCAGGCAACTCTTTTTGTCGCCGCCCACAGAACCAGTGTCGCCCTTCTTCTTCTTGGCAATGGAGGCAGGCACGTCGACGGGCTTCCTCTTCTTCTCCGGTTTGACGGGCACGTATTCTCCTTTGGCCGTGTTGTACACCACCTCGGCGTCTGCGAGCCGTTCTTCCCAGCCGAGGCATTTCTCGCCAACTTCCGCCAGTCGCCCCCTTGTGGCCAACTGCCAAGCTTGGTAGCTGCACAACGGGTCCAGTTCTGGGATTCTCCGTCCTAGGTCCGTTTGAGCTTCCTTTGGTGTCACCCGCGTGAGGTTGAGGCTTTCCAAAAATCGCGTCTTGGTCAGCTGCGAGGCCTCCAGGTCCCGCGGTGCGTTTTGGCTGTGCTTGTGTAACCTTTCGTGTACGCGTAGGTTTTTGCAGTCCGTGAAGAAGTGGCCGCAGTTACCACAGAGCTCGTAGAGGCACTCGTCGTTGGCGAGCGCGGCGGGGTCCTGCGGCACGCCGTTGACAGTAAGGGGCGGCTCGTCGCCCTTCCCGCCACGCAACTGCGCTTTTACCCGGTGGATGCGCATGTGGCTCTGCAGGAACCACGCCTGGCGGAAACGGCGGCCGCAGATGCGACAGCCGTGGTCCTGCGCGTTACGGAGACGCTTCACATGCGATTTGAGCAGCGGCGCCTCGGGAAATGGCCCAAAGTCCACTCTGTCAGCCTCCAAATCTTTACCTTTTTTCTTGTTCGCTTTCTTTTTTACCATTTCAGGAGCGTCGGGTATCTCGTCTTCCTTCTGCCGGTCGCTGAGGCCTAGCAGGCCTAGTTTGTGGCTTCGGATGTGTGCCTTGAGGGTTCCTTTCTGCGCCGTCCTGTGGTCGCAGTAGGGGCATTTGTACGGCTTCTCGCGAGTGTGCCGCCGCATGTGCTGCGAAAGCGAGCTGAGAAGTGGGAAACTGCGGCCGCACACGCCGCACGTGTGGCCCGAAGCGGGGTCTTCCTCCATCTCGCCTTCTTTTGCCGGTGCTTCTTCCTCCTGCCTCAGTTTGGTCTCCATTAATTCTTTGAGCGGTGTGGGTAAGAGATAACTTTGATGACAAGGTCGATTTCAGAGAGTTGGTAGGTTGATGGAAAAAGAGTAGAGTGATGCTTCGGGGTCATCCAGCCATTCTGATATAATTTCACTCAGGCGAACCTGAAAAACAAAATGTAAGGATTTGTCAGACAGTGAATTTTCAACATTTAAAGTTGAATACAGTTGAATTGAGCAATTGTTTGTGAATGATTCCTCACAGAAGAATAAAACAGAACTACACATCGCGAATTTCAAACTTAACAGAGTTTTTCAAAGGATACTTTCCTAGAGTTATCCCATATTTTCGAGTAGCCAATAATATTGGCTGTTATAAGCATTTTAAAATGATATCAGGTATTATCGACATCTGTTTTTTATTACTGGTCAAAGTGAGTGTAAGAAGGCAGTACCTTCTGCCTTTGTACAAGGCTGGTCACAGCTTAACACAGCAGTTATAATCATAGCCCATAAAGATGCTTACGTTTTGTTTTATGAACAGACCATTTGCATTCATGGTGCAAAAATCAAATGAACAATAAATAATTGAAAAATAGTGAATTATAAACTCATTACATTTAACTACTGTGTTACCAGAAAGAAATGGTCACACTAAGAAAACTAGAAAAGTAATAAAATACAAAACTTTGTGCAAAAGACCAGCGATATGCATCTCCGGAATTGTCATTGCATTGGCATGTCCAATGATTGCCTGCCAGTATTTGTAATGCTTTGGTCGCACCTAATGGCTCTTTGGGGTAACTACTGCAAAGGTGATTTAATTGTGAATGATTCCTTTCATTTAATTATGGACATTTTGGCTAAGTTCGATTTATATTATTTATACGTACAGTTGGGCATCGAGCAACAATGGGATCCGGTTCTAACACTCCGATGCTCCCGGAACCATTCGAATTTTTAAATTTCGACTCCATGTTTCGATGTCCTGATTGCCGAGTGGAAAAAATTGCTGCCGAAAACCACGAAGAAGAAGCCACAAGAAGCATGTGTTTGTGCATTGCACCTTGATTACAACCATGGACAGGGTGCGGCGGCGCTCCAAAGTTTGCCTCAACTTTACAAAAAAAGAGTGAGCAGTCAGCTCAGTGCAACATTTGCAACACAATTATATCATGCAAAGGCTGCATGGTCAATATGATTAAACACCTCCAGCTTCATGGAATACAAGTGCTGAGTGCCAAGTGCACAGCTGAGTGCCACGTATTTGACACGCTGAGCCGTCAGAACCAGGTAAGTAAAACAATAAATTACGTCTGTCTTCTGCTGTCCCCGCTACCCGCCCCCGTATGTATGTATGTATGGATGGATGGATGGATGGATGGATGGATGGATCAGTACAAGAATAAGTCGCATTATTACGTTAGGCTACGGTAGATATCACATGTATATAGAACTAGATGCGACATGACAGACTCATTGGCGTTAAAACATGTATAGAGAACTAAATGCTAAATGACAGACTCGGCGGCAGTAGTAAACAGCCGCCATCATAAAGTAGTAGACTTATCAGTCAATATAGCCTATATGAGCAGCTACGTACTTTACGTAGCGCGTTGCCGTCGCCGTTAAAATCAACAGTATTCAAAATCAAATTATAATCAATAGAATAATTTATACTAATGCTTCGTCGTACTTCCCAGCTAAGGCAAAAGAATGTGTGTAAATGTTTTCTCCGTGAGCTTTTGAAAAAAAAAAACATCTTTGTGAAAGTGCACTCCTGTGGAAAGAAACGTCATCACATTCACATCACATTGTATTTATATACAAGTTTAAAAAAGCCCTCTGAGAAGTTCATATAATTTAAAAACTTCTCAAGGAGTTAATTACTTTTTAATTAAAACATTAATATAAACTACGCATTTTCTTTACCCTGCCTTTTTATTTATTTATTTATTTATTTATTGGGACCCTGCCTCTTAAAAGAATCAGAATCGTTCGGAACCGGAATCGAAACGTGGAATCGGAACTGGAATCGCTCAATTTCAAACGATGCCGAACTCTATTTATACGGGGCATTTATTTTCTATAACGTCAGTTGAAGTTGTTCTCTTATTTTTCAAAGAATGCTTACCGTATTTTATTTGGAAAACCTTGAAGTTGTTACATTTATCATTATTAAAGCATCCATTGGGGGCATCACATTACAATTACCAATAAAGGCCGAGTTATGCTTCCGTGTCAGACCTGCGCCGTCAAGCAAGACCTGATTTATGACTCTGCTCCGTAGCCTCTCTAGGTCCTTCTTTCTTTTTTGACTTCGCGTCGCGTGTGACGTGGTGGAAGTGAGACTATGATTGGTCCGCTCAGACTGTTGTTTCCGGTTCAGCTCGAAATCACCACCCTTCTCAAACATTATTTTTCTACACGCAAAAATGGACCAAGCCGACGAGAGTATCAACGAAGAGCAAGTACGACAACTTCTATAATGTCTCATCAAGACATTATGAAGATTGCCAAATGGCAAGCAACTCGTGGGATGAGATTGCTGAAAATACTACCAAGAACCACCGAGACAAGTACAGTATGGGTGTGTTCGGAATCGAATGGCCACACGAAGCGGTGACCCAGTCAGCTAAAAACTGCCAGCTTTTTATCACTTTATGTCGTATTTTTGGTCGGTGCACTTCATCATTTATTGTGTACATATGTTTGCTGTGAGTCTGTGACTTATTTACGTGTCACACTTCAACTATATGAAGAATAAAGCACAGGTTTGGTGTCAAAAGAGTTGTTTTGATGTTTAATTTTCAACAACAGACAGTTCACATACGATACATAATCACTGATTGAGAGTACATCGGTGATTTTATTAAATCTGCTATGGCTTCCCACTGGCTGGTTGTAGGACACAGCAAACAAATCAGGCTGGAGGACTTTGCAGACCTTGGACAAAACGCTGGACGCAGTGCTCGACGCCAGTTTGAAGCTAGCCACTACAGCTAACTGGTTTCCACCCGAGGCTAGAACTTTCTATGCGGCATCAAAAGTTGGACAGACCGCCTCGAAACCGTCTTCTGAGTCGCCTGCGCCTCAACATTTGTATGATCAACATTAATTCAATGTTGATTAGCTGAGGATCCACATTCAAGCGTTCCATCTTGCATTGTTTATTTTTTCTCCGTTAAACTAGAAAAGAGGAAGTCAACAAGCATGCCCCAACCATCAAATGTCAAATGACGCCATAGTTGCTGCGCCGTCACCACAACGCGGGAGCATAACTCATAATTACAGCTATTAAGTGCATGGCCGCATATATCGGTATCGGTTTGATATCGGTATTGGATTTTGGAGTTGGGCAATATCGGTTAAAAAGTCATTATCGGACAACCCTACTAATTCCACGATTTGTGTGTTTCTCTTTTTATAGTTGTTTTTTTGTTTTATTTTTTTGATCTAACATTGAAATTATTTCCAACTAACACTTTTTCATCTATGGCTCTCTCCGTGCTGCTTCAGGACACGATTAATCAACACTAGATTCCACCGAAATATGATGCATCGATTAATCAACTCATCGATTACTTTCCAAAACCTGCTAGTTCTTTGTTGTATTTCTACTCAGTTTCACTGAGAACACATCACATAACCGATGGGAGAGGGATAAGCAAAAGCTGTGCACTGACAATCCATTTAGGACAATTTGCAATTACAGGGGACTCTCGTATAACCTTTGTCCCTCACCAGTGAAGAGGCGCCTGTCTGCATGTATTAGAGCGCCGGCCTCTGTCCAAATTGAGTGTGTGAGGCCAAGCATGAAGAGACGTATTCATTCCTGGGCCAATGAGGATAGGCCCTCGGGGTCAGCACACTCTAATTCACGATCAATAATCCATTATGACCCAACTTTGGTGTGCACAGACACACATTTGCTAAGTGCTGACATGACAGTCTTGTTTGTTGGCATGTTTAACATAGTTGTTCTGCGTCGACGTTTCAGAGTAAGTGGGAAAATGAGGATCTCGGAGGTTTAAGTAGCTCCGAGACACGTGCTCGCGAAGACAATGGCGCCTGTTTCTGAAATGGGCCGGACATGTGACAGGGCCAGACACACGGCGACTTTTTGTTTCTGAGAAAGAACGGATACTCCGCAAACCGTTCACCATCCAGGCGGTAAAAAAGTAAAACCTGCCATTGTGTCGGCCGCACCAAAACTGTCACATCGCCTCACGTCTGGGCCCCCGCCGGCCGGGTCGGGGGGGTTGAGAGGGTCATTGTTCGAGCCGGAGAGGCCTTGGCCTGCGTGTCAACGCCAAGAACAACAGACGACTCTGGCTAGCCTTGGTCGCTACTTGAGCGCGACGAAGGTGATGTTTTATCCAACTTGGAAGGGGGGGTGAAGCTTGTCCGTCCACTTTCAGAGTCACTTCTATCCCTGAACGGAGCTCGTATCGGGGGCTCGTCCGGGACATGGCAGGTGTTCGCTATAGGCAGACGCCGTCAGATTAGCGTACGGGTAATGTGGCACGCTGTCCTCTGAGAGGGGGGTAGGGAGGATGTGCACGGAAAACTGGAGGGTGGCAATTAGGGGGTTAAGGTACAATGGGGATGAAGTCAACAGATGGGAATAAACAGGCCATCGGTGTGGGGGGCTTCACCACCGCAGCTTTAAGAGCCTTTGTCGAAGCAACCTACAAAGAGGAAAACTCCTCGATATGACTTAAATGTCGCCGCACCTCGCCAGACCTCATTCCACTCAACGTCAAAGGATTAACTGTGTTGTTCAACGGGAAGTGGGCGGATTTAAAGCACAAAAAAAAAAAGACTTATGGTTTTCTAAATACTCCTTTTTGTCAAAGTGAGTGTTTCAGTGTCATGATAGTCAGAGATGAAAGCCATGGTTAGCCGAAGCCTGTATTGATAGCCTTTTTAACTTTAGGTATGTTTGACGAGACAAGAGTGCAGATGTGCAACTTTAGCTCGCTGGTCATTTGCCACATTTTTGTCATTTTGGCTTTTAGGTTGTTGTTGTTTCAGTATTTATGCGCTGTATTTCCTGCTTTTTTTAATCTAGCATTTTCCCTTTCAATATTTTAGCATTTTTAAACTTGTTTGAATTTTTAAAACAATTTTTTAAAGCATTCTTCATTAGTATTTTTGTTTTTTTTCTGTATTTCATTAGATTTTTTTAATACATTTTTTGTCTAATACACTATAATGACGTCAACTACAATTTTTTTTATATATCTGTCTTTTTTGTAGTTTTTTTTTTTTCAGGTTTTTGTGTTTTTAAATCTTGTTTTTTTTTTATCCAATATTTTAAAATGTTAATTATAATTTTGTTTTAATATAGTTAAGTATTTAAGTATTATAGTTAAGTCCCAGAGAATTCTGGTACTCCTTATAGTCCCAAGCAATGGCCGATTTGGCCTCTCATCCGAAAAAACCCAGAGGTGGCCCAAATGACCCAAATGGTTTTGAATTAGCAAGTTGTTGTCCGACAGACAAAAGCCGTTCATATTGAAATGCAACCACTAGACATACATTGTGTTGGTATGCGGCTAAAATGGAGGGGAAGACACAACAGTAGTACTATTCATGTGATAGTTTGTGTCAGTTCAAGTCAAGCTACATTTATGGAGTTTTGCACATTTTTTTAATGTGTGTTGTTGTTACGGGTCCCAAAAATGGTACCACACAACAAGTACAATAGTCTGTAGAACAGACAAAAGTGAATTGATTTCCGTTATATTGAATATGAAGAACAACCTGGACCTTTTACTCAAAGGTTTTCACACGTTTGACCACAATTTATGCTTCATGCCCTTGATCCAGTCATTCTAAACTATAGACACGATCCTGCTTTAATCTCAAATTGCAGTTCTAAAACGCTTTTTTGCAAAACAATCTACACATTTGGGACATTTTTTTCTGTTTTTATGTGTGGAGTATTGGAGAAGTGGGTTAAAAATTTGTAAAAAGCGTAAAACTCCATAAATAAATGTAAACAAATAAATGTAGCTTGACTTGAACTGACACAAACTATCACATGAATTGTGCAACTGCAGTGTGTTCCCTTCCTTTTGGGCCGCATTCTAACACAATATATGTGTAGTGGTTGCATTTGCATGTGAATGGTTGCTGTCTGTCGGGCAATGACTTGCTAATTCAAAACCACTTGGGTCATTTGGGCCACCTCTGGGTTTTTTAGGAGGCGAGACCAAATCGGCCATTGCTTGGGAATATTAGGAGTATTTGTCTTTGGGAAAGGCCGAATTGGCCTCTGCTGGGTTTTCTAGTGTTAAAAACTGCTTTTCTTGCTTACGTTTTTTCATTTTTGTGTTAATTTTTTGTGCCTGATACTATGATTTTCAACCCGGTATTTTTTATTTAGTGTAATTCTTTGTATTTTTTTAAAAAATTTTTTGTCTCTTTCTCTATTCTTATTTCTTACAACCACATATTTTTTGTTTTAGTATAATTGTTCAATAACTATAAATTGCAGTTGCTGGATACAGTTTTCCAAATATCACTAATCTAAATACGTTTTTTTACTGAACATTCTCTAGCATCTGCAATGCCAGAGTATGCATGATAATGTAAGCTTCTTTTTCCCCTCTCGCTCGTTTGTGTCCTTTTCACCTCTTGTGCTCGTCGTGCCTTTGGAGGTGCGTAAAGTAATGTTGCTTCGGGGGGGCTGCGCTCATATCTTTTAGAATCCCTCGCGCCCCTTTTCTCTCCCTTTTCTTTGGCAGATGAATAGGCATGTCCAGTCAGCTGTCCTCGCATTGATTCATCCTGACGTCCCACAACTAGCTCAGCACAAACTCCCTATGGTTAGGCCGCCGTACGCTCTCATGTGTGTGAGTGTGCTCTTGCATGAAAATAGCCACTGCCGGTGTGCGTGTTGCACCAAAAGTGTGGGTGTAATTTCCTGCCAAGGACTAGAAATAGCATCATCGCAGAGTTTGATTTTTGCAAAGGATCCCAAACGGGTCTTTTCAGAACACCTAGTTAGTTGTCTCCAGGTATAACAGGACAGATAGTTGAACAATAATATATCAAGCCCTTTGAAGATGAGGTCATTGAAATATTGTCAAAGAGCAGTAGCAGGAGGTTTGTGCCAAGCTACCGCTGACCGGACTGCTAGCACGTGACCGTCCTTATGCTTGTGTTCAGAGCCCCGCTCGCTAAGCCGCACCTCACATCTACTGTTTTCCCACCAATAATCCTGTCTGTTTTCATCAGGAGGCATCAAACAAATCTAATACACCGCATCGAGGCGTGTTTTGCTCACAAATGTTGGCTAAATAAAAAGCCATTTCTACCTTCATCTCTTAACAATCCATCAAATTTATTGTCAACAATAACAGAAAACATCTTTTAGCTGTGTGCTGTTACATCAATGGCTCCTGGTTGTGATTTCAAACTGACATAACATCTCGAATTCAAATCTATATCTAAATTATCTAGATCTATAACCACATATAAATGGAACTTTGTCTTTGTGTGTTCGTTCTCTATGGACTCCGAAACGGCTTGGAAGATTTTGACGAAACTTGACATAGTTGTTCTTACAGATGGCCCGATCGATCGGTCGGGTCCGATCACGTCATTTTCAAAGTATCGGAATCGGCAAAAAAATATCGGACATGCCTTTTTAATTTATTTATTTATTTTTTTTTTATTAAATCGTTTTCTAATTGTATTTAACGTTACAGACATAATACGTTACACTCATCCAGAGTCTTTAGTTTAGGCTTAAGGTAGTGTTATCAACTTTATCCCGTTAATGGCGGTAATTTTTTTTTTTTTTTAATTTATCACGTTAAAATATTTAACACAATTAACGCATGCGCTGCACGAACCACTCACGCATTGTCGCGTTCAATCTGTAATGGCGCCGTTTTACCTATATATAGAGCTAAAAGCCAGCGTAAAATGAGTAGAGTGAATTTTGGCAGCCTTTGGAGCCTTTTTTAATTGGCTAAAGCCTTACAATCCCTCTCCCTACAATTAGAAATATCGTGGGAAGCAATGTGGGGAAGAAAGGTAGTATTTGATCTTTTTCTAAACACCCTATGTTATTTCCCAACGCAGAGAAGCTATATCAATTGGTACCAGTACGCACAGTCATGGTTGCACTTCCCATCATGCATTTGGCCAGAAAAGTTAAATGGCTACAGTATCATTTACTGAAAGCTCAACAAATACACTAGATGGCAATATTTAGTCACAATATACAAAGTCACATTTATCCTTTAAGAATTACAAGTCTTTCTATCCATGGATCCCTTTCACAGAAAGAATGTTAATAATGTAAATGCCATCTTGAGGATTTATTGTCATAATAAACAAATACAGTACTTATGTACTGTATGTTGAATGTATATATTCGTCCGAGTTTTATTCATTTTTTTCTTAATGCATTGCCAAAATGTATATGATCGGGAAAAATTATTGGGAATGATTGGAATTGAATCGGGAGCAAAAAAAAAAGCAATCGGATCGGGAAATATCGGGATCGGTAGATACTCAAACTAAAACGATCGGGATCGGATCGGGAGCAAAAAACCATGATCGGAACAACCCTAGTTGTAGTTTATGTGTCTGGGCATGTTGTTAGATAGATTTGATCTCTGTAGGCCTCATTTTAGTGTGGAAAAATAATTCAAAACTCCGACTTGATTGTGGAGGTGACAGCAGCATCTTTTGGGCAAAAGACACATCTCTTGCGTTTGCATTGTTGCAGTTGGCTTTCAAACTTTACGGTTTCATGTACAAATTTAAATGTGCTGTTGTGGCTTTGAGTATTTCACAACAAGATGCTGGATTTGGAAAATATGTACATTTTAATAATATTCATACTGTAGCGACTTTTATATATTATGTGTTACGCTCGCAATGGTTCAATGGTTGTTGTGTGTGTTCAACCAGGACTAAGAGTAGTAGTTGCTGTTCTTATGTTATGGTGTTTTCTGTTCAATAAGGACGCTGTCTCTTGGGGTCGTGCAGTGTATGGGGCACAAGAGCAGCAAGTGTAAAACATAAAGACTGCCTCTCTCATTCTTCTCCATGTCAATTGCCACAATATTGTACACAGTGATGGAAAAGCAATTGCTGCATCTCTAAGGAAAGTATGTTTTATCTGCCATTTGGTTATATTGCATTCACTTTACACAAACCCGAGCAACGCTGGGCCATACTGCTAAATAAATCCATCCAGTATACATTAACAAAAAATCATGGGGAATCCCTGATTTCCAGGTTTCCTATGTGTCGATTTAACAAACATTGGCCCCAACAACCCAGCAACGTCGGGCCATACTGCTAGTTCGCTCTCAAAGTGCATAAATGTAAAGCTGACAAAGTCATACTGGTGATTAGAGCTGGGAATCTAACAATTCGATTACGATTACAATTCAGAGGCTCCGATTCGATTATAAAACGATTATTGATGCACCCCCCTCCTTTAAATTTTTTTTTTGTTTTTTTTTAATGTTTTGTACATTAGTTCCAAAATTGTTCAAAAATCCTCTCAGGCTAAACCAAACTACTATTTCAGTATCAAGTTAACATATAACAGTAAACAAATATAGAAAAATAACAGTAAATAAAAAATACTGCAGTCCCCATTCTGTATCAGCAGCTTTAAACTACATTCAGTTAATTTAATGTTGTGAATCAACTGTTACAGTTGTTAAAATTGCTCCCGTTATTCCATAATTTCCCTTCTGTCTACTTTTGTCAAAGTTTTAAAACTATTTCATCATTTAAAGACAGATTCAAGACAAGATTCTGTCGATTTAGGAGTATTTTAGATAAAAAGTTAATTAGGTTCGCTACAACAGAGCCTTCTCGAGAGGTCTACTGCTTTAAGATGGCGGCTGTTTACTTACGCCGGAAAGTCTGTCATTTCGCATCTCTGTTCAATAATTCATGTTCTAACACCGACGTCGTCTGTCATTTTGCATCTAGTTCTACATATATATGATAGCTACTGTAGCCGTATGTTTGTAGCAACTAGCAACTGGGCGTTGTTTGTAGCGGCTGTCAGCCGCAGTCAGGTATGATTGTTTTTTTATCTAGCGGCATGAGTTGAACATGATATTTACTCTCGGTCAGTTCCTCATTGCGTCCCAAAGACCGCACTGACTGTGTTTTACTTCCGCTTTACCTGGTATAATTCAATAATCGGAATTTGGATATTTGTGAATCGTTCTCGAATCTTCCACAGCCGAATCGCGAATAATCTAAGAATCGGAAATTTTGCACACCTCTACTGGTGATAGTCGACTAATCGGCTTTTTAAATAAATCAGTTTTTTACTGTTCCATTGACATTTGCACTGAAAAAAAAACTGTGCTAAGAAAAGTTTAACTAAGGGCCATATCATTTTCTAGACAAAATCAGATACAAAAATAATCAGTCTGCCTTCATTATGGACTACATTTTCTGTTAAGAGGTTCAAAGACAAGGATTTGGACAGTTTCCAAAAATGTCTGTGAACAATTAATCGACGATAGCATTATAGTTTGATCATAGATTAGTTTTTAATTAGTTGAATAACCTTTTTATGCATGCACATTTTTTACCTTTACAGGGAACTCGTTTAATTTATAAGCTGCCATTGACGGCGCTGGACATCCAATCCATGAATTGGACATCCAGCGCTGTCAATGGCACTGAAACATGAGCATTCATGGCTAGTCTTCCAAGTTTAAATAAATCGGACGCATATCACTGTCAATAAAATACAATGAGTTAAATACAATGACAAAAAAATAAAAATACTTTAACGTGCTGCTTGGTGGTGTTTTAATTTCGTTAATTACCTATTATTAGCATTGCATTAATTTATGAATTTATTTCTTTTATATAGATGTAAATACAATAATATAGTAATAATTAGTAATATTTTCATGCATGCACATTTTTTTAACCCTTACAGGTAACTCGTTTAACTCATAGGCTGCCATTGACAGCGCTGGACGTCCAATCCATTTTGAATGGGTTGGGCGAATGAACGTTCCATCCCATTCAAAATGACGTCCAGCGCCATTTATGGCACTGGAAGATGAGGAATCATGGCCAGTCCTCCCAGTTTGAATAAATTGGACACATATCGCTGTCAATGGCATGCAATTAGTTAAAAATATTATGGGGGAAAAAACTACTTTAGAGTGCTGCTTGGGGGTATTTTAATTTAGTTAATTTAGCTTTTATTAGCATTGCATGAATTGATTATTTCTTATTTTATATATTTGTAAAAACAATAATAATCAATATATTTTTTAATTAATTTTTTTTTTTTTTTTAATTGAAATTAAATGAGCTAAAATAGTCACTTGCTCTATAAAGGGTTAAAAATCTTTACTTTTGAAAAGATGTCAACTGTAGTTACCTGAAAGTGTTTAACTTAAATATCTTAAATAACGTAAATATCCAAGTGTTCATGTTTATGCGGAAATCTGACTAAGCAGTGTGGCTAAAAGTTTGTACAAGAAAATTCTGGGAAGGGGAAAAAAAAGACCCAGATTTACTTAAAAGCTAAAATGGGATAACTTATGAAACATGTTTTACAACATCTAGACACAAATTGCTCCTAATTTAATGTGATGCACCAGCATGTGTCAATATGCCAAAAAAATGCACGCATTGTTAAAGTCGTTAATGGTATGTCAATGGATATTCCAGTATTGTGCGGTACACAATTAGCCGGGCCCACAAATGAGTCTTCAGCTGGTTCCTCGAACGACTTAGCAACAATGAAGTTGGTGTGAGCAAACAGCTTCATCTACCTAAAAGATTAGACAGCCGCCGGCTTCACAGTCAAATAACTTGCGCACATTTTCCCCCGCCCCCTTACCCGCCGCCTTGTCCAACCCAGTGTGCAGTTACACAACATACACAGGGATTATTACTCTTCACGGCACCAGGCGAGCTGCGCCTTTTATCATCAAATCAAAGGTGTGGGACTAAAAGTGAATCCTGTCAAACATCATACACAAAATCTTAATGATCAAACCTGAAATTTCACATACGAACATCGTTGCCGTTTTAAGATAACTTTTGCCATTATGGACCCCCTGCTCTTATTCAGAGTGGATTGGCTGTTGTGGGAGACACTGGCGTATAATCTGCGGGCATTAGCTTGCTCTCTAAAAAAAGCACTCTCAACAGGGATTAGATTATCGCAGCAAGGTCAGCGTCGACTCGCCACAACCGTTTCTCTCAACGTGGTTCGGTATTTTTCGTGGTGTCTCAACGCGGGCACGTCGGCAAAGTAACTCAACATATTTTTTTTTAAGATTTAGTGTTAACTTTTCATCATTAAAAAAAAAAATGCTTTAAACTCATTGACTGCCATTGACAGCAATAAATGTATCATTACAATTGGGAGGGCTGGCTGCTAGCCTCTCCAAATTGAAATGGATTGGACGTCTATCACCGTCAATGGCAGTGAAGGACTTAATCCCAACAGCTGTTTTGTGATCAACTCAACACACTGGACTATAAACTATATTCTTTCATGAAGTGACAATGCCGACATATGTACGCGGGATCAAGGTTATGATTGCGGCGATGTAAGGCGATACGCGCGCAGCCATTTTGCCCTGCGGCAAAGCAGAAGAATGACAGCTGGCAGCAGGGTTTGGATTAGGTTTCCCCGTCGGGGCTACTGCATCTTTTACACCGCCCGCTGCCGGGGAGTAGAATGGCGCTATGGTAACCCGACTCCCTCGCGTACCCATCCAATCTCGTCTCGGCCCTCGACGGGGTTAAACAGAAGAAGAGATCGGCGAACAACTTGAGTCATCGCCGCCACCTTGCATCCGGATGTCTTGCAGGTTTCATGAATAAACGTCAACACTCAATCAGATATGACAAATTGAGACATAAACATGTTTTTGTATTTATGTTCAGATTTGGTGCTAGATTGGTGCCAGATAAATTTGGTAATTACAATTTTACTTCAATAATTGGTATGTTACTGTGCTAGGATACTGACCTTTGAACTGCACTTTTTTTGTGATTCATTTACATAATACGGTGCTGGCCAAAAGTATTGGCACCTCTGCAATTCTGTCAAAATAATTGCAATTACAAATGATTTGGTAGTAATATCTTCATTTATTTTGCTAGGAATAAAAAACAAAAGGGAATGGAGAAAAAAAATCATTATCATTTTACACAAAACTCAAAAAATGGGCCAGACAAAAGTATTGGCACCATTTTAAAAAATCATGTGATGCTTCTCTAATTTGTGTAATTAACAACACCTGTTACTTACCTGTGGCACATAACAGGTGGTGGCAATAACTAAATCACACTTGCAGCCAGTTAAAATGGATTTAAGTTTACTCAACCTCTGTCCTGTGTCCTTGTGTGTACCACATTGAGCATGGAGAATAGAAAGAAGACCAAAGAACTGTCTAAAGACTTGAGAAGCATAATTGTGAGGAAGCATGGGCAATCTCAAGGCTACGAGTCCATCTCCAAAGATCTGAACGTTCCTGTAGCTACCCTAGCGCAGTGTCATCAATAAGTGTAAAGCCCATGGCACTATGGCTAACCTCCCTAGATGTGGACGGAAAAGAAAAATTGACATGAGAGTTCAACGATGGTGGATAAAGAACTTCGACTAACATCTAAACAAGTTCAAGCTCTCCTGCAATCCGAGGATACAACAGTGTCAACCCGTACTATCCGTTGGTGTCTGAATGAAATGGGACTCGATGGTAGGATACCCAGGAAACCCCACTTCTGACCCAGAGACATTAAAAAGCCAGGCTAGAGTTTCCCAAAACTTACCTTAGAAAGCCAAAAACATTTTGGAAGAATCTTCTCCGGTCAGGTGAGACAAAAGTAGAGCTTCTTGGGAAAAGGCATCAGCATAGGGTTCACAGGAAAAAAACGAGGCCTTCAAAAAAAGAACTCGGTCCCCACCATCAAACATGGCGGAGGTTCCCTGATGTTTTGGGGCTGCTTTGCTGCCTTTGGCACTGGACTGCTTGACTGTGTGCATGGCATTATGAAGTCTGAAGGCTACCAACAAATTTTGCAGCATAATGTAGGGCCCAATTTAAGAAAGCTGGGTCTTCCAGCAGGACAATGACCCAAAACACACTTCAAAAAGCACTATAAAATCATTTGAGAGAAAGCACTGGAGACTTCTAAAGCGGCCATCAATGAGTCCAGACCTGAATCCCATAGAACACCTGTGGAGAGAGCTGAAAATGGCAGTTCGGAGAAGGCACCCGTCAAATCTCAGAGACCTGGAGCAATTGGCCAAAGAAGAATGGTCTAAAATTCCAGCAGAGCATTGTAAGAATCTCATTGATGAATGCCGGAAGCGGTTGTTCGCAGTTATTTTGTCAAAAGGTTGTGCTACCAAGTATTTAGCTGAGGGTGCCAATACTTTTGTCCTGCCCATTTTTTGAGTTTTGTGTAAAATGATAATGATATCATTTTTTTCCCCCCTTTCTCTTTTGTGTTTTTTATTGCAAGCAAAATAAATGAAGATATTACTACCAAAGCATTTGTAACTGCAATCATTTTCTGGGAGAAATTGAGCATTATCTGCCAGAATTGCATGAGTGCCAATGTCAGTGCCAGCACTTATAAAACCAAAAAGAAATCACAAATGCCATTTTGGGAATTAATAAATATACTTTTTCATACTACTTCAGTGACTTCAGTGCTATTGACGTTCAATCCATTTTGACAGGCATTTTGACAACCAGTTAAAATGGATTGGACGTCTAACAACGTCAAAAGCAGCCACGGAGTTTAATGATGCTCACTGATTTATAATATATAAAAATTCAAAATCATCATTAGAAGCTTTCTATTTATTTTATTTATTTATTTAATGAAATGCCTGACAGGTTATATTTTTGTAAAATCTGATCTAAAACAGTTTTTGTGACTCTACAATTACTATACTAATAATAATTGCTCATTCTTAGTTCCGAAAAGGTCTTCTGACATTTTTATCCATACAAACATTAATTGTAGTTTTAAACTACTATACTTTCCGTCACCTCCATAGAGGACACCTGACTTTTCATGCTGTCCTTTAAGGCAAGAAGAACCCATACATACCAACCCATATTGTACAACTGTGTTTTCAGGCTGCCCTTGAAGGCATCGTGATTTAATCACATTCAGCCTTATGATGAAAATAAAGTGAAGCAATGCTTCAAAGCAGTTGCCAAATGTGTCAGGCACTCTGGACACATTAAGGGGGTAAGGCTGCTCAGTCTGTACCCATCCCCCTCAACCCCATCCCCTGACCAGACCCCAGCCCCCCTGACCCAATCTCCATGATTAAATCATTTTTCTTTAGCCCAAATTTGGTCCCTACCCACCCTTCTCCCACCAACCTCCCCTCTCTCTCTTGCTCGCTCTCTCTCGTCTGGTAGATGGCGCGCACCCTCCTCTATTGATCGTCATGCTGAGGAGATTACCCTAATAGCTGGGATTACCTCCCCACATGTTGGGTTGGCCACATACGGAGGGTGTGGTGGGGAGGGGGATAGCAGAGATGAGTATGGAAGAATGAAGAAGCAAGTGGAATTTTGTTTAAGATAATTACGATAAGAAAAATGAAGAGCACATCTGCCGTGCAGTACCAAATTACAAGGCTGAAGGTTCAAATCCGATTTTTGGCATTATGTGTGGGTTTTCTGAGTACTCCGGTCTCCTACTGTAAAAATATGCACGATAGCGGTTAATTGAAATCTATGAATTAAGTGTGAATGGCTGTTTGTCTATTTGTGCACTGTGATTGGCTAGCGACCAGTAGGGTGTGCAACCAGTAACATAAATTAGGGCAAATAAACAGTAAGTATCAGAAATTAGTGCAAATTTGTGAAAGTTAACTTTTAATTAACCGTATTGTTAAACAAAACAGCAGCACCTTTAGATTTAACATGTTTTGAAAATGTGTCAATTAGAATGGATTGGACGTCAATGGCAGCCAAAGAGTTAAACCTCAGAGGCAAATTGTAGTCCTTTGCACTTTGTTCAGAAACTATACTTTCAGTTGGCATTGATGGAAATATTTTAACATTGGAGATTGTTTCCAACATTTCTTCAAAACATTATTAACTCAGTCACTGCCATTGTTGGCCATAGACGGCCAATTAATGGGAGTTTGTGAATTAACCATCCTGGTATGATCATCGTGTCGTGTAAATTATATGCCTACCAGTGTTGTTTCGTCAACGAAGACGATAACAAAAATATTTTGTCGACTTGTCTTGGGAGACTAAAACAACTTAAACATAATGAAGCGAATGCTAGTTTTCATCTGATGAACGAGACAAAAATCCACAAACTTTTTTTGGGGGTGGGGACCGTGTAAGTTGTCCCGGGCCTCAGGACCATAGGGGCCCCTGAATGACTCTTAATTTATTTTACTTTATATTCACATATTTCTTATTTATTTAAATCATTGTCTGATTAAATATTACCGTATTGGCCCGTATATAAGACAGTGTTTTTTGCATTGAAATAAGACTGATAAAGTGGGGGTCGTCTTATATTCACGGTCTAGACATTATACACATTCACGACGCTAGATGGCGTCAGATATCATTGAAGCGATGTTCTGTCATAACCGATCTCAGCTACAGTCAAATTTAACCAGTTTAACCAGTTTAACCAGCATTATTTTATTGCAATGTTTTTCCTTATTCAGATTTGTTTCAAGACTACAGTTACAGTTAGACTTCACTTTGATGGTTAATGCAGTTATTGCAATTTTGTTATTTTATCACAATAGATTGGTGTATTTACATTTCAAAAACCAGAAGCTATTCATTTACAAATGTGATTGCTCTTTAGTTTACATATTTAAATGTTTCGATATTAAGATTTGAATGAGGCAAAATAACATGCTTTTTCTCTCAAATATATTGTTATAATCATGTTTCAGATGTACTGTCATTATTTTGTGTAGAAAAATTAATTTGGTGTTCAAAAAGTCTTTTTTCAAACTTGAGTCTTGAAAAAGAGGGGGTCATCTTATAATCGGGGCCGTCTTATATTCGGGCCAATACGGTACTTTCTACTCGATATATACTTGAAAACCATATTAAATATTGCAAATATATATTTTTTCCTTTTTTTTTTACACAATGCCCCCCCCCTTTTTTTTTGCTGGAACTTTTATTAATAATGGGGGACTCACAGCTACTCAACTCAGCGCTACCATGCGCTACCTATCTCACCCCCTTACGCTCACCCACCTCTTCGTCTGCGCCAAATTGGTAAAGCCGGTCATATTGTAGGGGACAGGGGCCCCTTGGGGATGCCGGTAACACCATGCTCTCCATTGAGCGTGTGCTTGCTCAATAACTGGATTTCACTGATGTTATAAATGACTTTGCTGTCAAAAAATCTAGGCGCATCACTGTTTGAGGGCTCGATAACCCAAGGGGTGTGGAGGGGGCAGGACAGGATGTTTATTTATACTGGTTTGTTGTTCAGCAGGCAGGCATAGCACTCTCAGTTGTTTTGTATTGTAGCCTACGTGGGACAATAGATGGAAATTGTTTGTTTATAGTGTGTCACATCACATTATGGTCTGTTAAATTTAACTGTCCATCTCAAATTAAATAATTTGAAAATTTACAACGTCATTGCTTGCAAAGCGTTAAAGTACAGCGTATGTTGTCGTCGTGACACGCCGGTGGCAGGGGTGTGGTTGGGGGGCCCTATAACGGTCTCTCTGTCCCCGGGCCCCTGCAAGTCTGTTGACAGCCCTGATTATCACCAAGTTGGTGATAGATTTGTAGATGCTCGTAGATGGTATGATATGTGCTTGTCTATCAATTGATCATCTCGAAATTGTTGGAAACCTTTATTTATTTATTTTCGAAGTAAAACTTTTGAATTTTACAGACCAAAACATTGAGTAAACATCGACTAAAACTAGAATTAAAAATGTCCCAATCGTCCGATCACGTCATTTTCAAAGTATCGGAATCGGCAAAAAAATATCGGACATGCCTTTTTTTTAATATATATACAGTGGAGAGAACAAGTAGTTGATACACTGCCAATGGATTTTCCCATTGGCAGTGTATCAAATACTTATTCTCTCCACTGTATATTTCTTAATTAAATCGTTTTCTAATTGTATTTAACATTACAGACAAAATGTCTTACTCTCATCCAGAGTCTTTAGTCTTGGCTTTAAGTAGGGCTATCAAATTTATCGCGTTAACAACGGTAATTTTTTTTTTTTTTTAATTAATCACGTTACCCACTCACGCATTGTCGCGTTCAATCTATAATGGCGCCGTTTCACCTATATATAGAGCTAAAAGCCAGCATAAAATGAGCAGAGTGGATTTTAGCAATCTTTGGAGCCTTTTTGTAATTGGCTAAAGCCTTAAAATCCCTCTCTCAACAATTAGAAATATCGTGGGAAGGAATGTGGGGAAGAAAGGTAGTAGATGATCTTTTTCTTACCACCCTATGTTATTTCCCAACGCAGAGAAGATATATCAATTGGTGCCACTACGCACTGTCATGGTTGCACATCCCATCATGCATTTGGGCAGAACAGTTAAATGGCTACAGTATCATTTACTGAAAGCTCAACAAATACAATAGATGGCAATATTTAGTCACAATATACAAAGTCACATTTATCCTTTAAGAATTACAAGTCTTTCTATCCGTGGATCCCTCTCACAGAAAGAATGTTAATAATGTAAATGCCATCTTGAGGATTTATTGTCATGATATACAAATACAGTACTTATATACTGTATGTTGAATGTATATATTCGTTCGAGTTTTATTCATTTTTTTCTTAATGCATTGCCAAAATGTATATGATCGGGAAAAATTATCGGGAATGATTGGAATTGAATCGGGAGGAAAAAAAAGCAATTGGATCGGGAAATATCGGGATCGGCAGATACTCAAACTAAAACGATCGGATCGGGAGCAAAAAAACATGATCGGAACAACCCTAACTAGAATCAAGACAAACACATTTTGAAAAGACTAAAATATGACTAATATTAATAAGTATTATTGTCCAAAAGACAAAGACAAAAATTAAAAGGGCTGTCAAAAACAAAACTGATGCCTACAGACGTTTAACGCACCAGGTCTATTGCTTCAAGACACGATTAATCACTGATCAAAAGATTACCACCGTATGTCTATTCCTAGAGTAAAAACGCAAAACATCTGTACAGTATTGACGAATTGATGACTTTATGTTCTTTTCAAAATATACTTTTAAATGGGAACTAAATGCCTAATAATGAGACATTTTGATGCTCTCCTGTTTTTCCTCGTTAATCCCTATTTAAAAGCCCCCCACGCAATCCTTTGGAAACAACAAGCAAGATACATACGTCGCTGCTTCGCCCCAAAAAGTGTTTTCCCCCAACACATTTGACTCTAATAGCTTTCATAATGTTTAAAAGAGATGCAACAGCGATAAGAAGGGGGAAGGGGGTATTGAGACAAGGAATTCCCGTTCTGCCACCGCTGATCCGCCACAATGGCAGCCTTGTTTGCGCCAACTTTGTTGACAAGATGAAGATGGAAGAGGGGAAAGCGAGAAACTGTGCAAGTGAGGAAGAGGAGGAGAGCGACGACGAACGGGGAAGCTTGTTGTCCCGGGGCAATGGAAAGAAAAAGTGACAAGTAGCTAACTCCTAATTAAAGTGTTCTTACCTCGCTCAGAGGGCCGAACGCGGAGGAATCCCATCATTACTCGTTAACAATGGCGACATACTTGGTGGCTTCAACTTTGTCGCTACCGTCGTCGTCGTCGTCGTCCCAATCACGGTCGGTGCACCTGAGCCGGCCGGTCGCGGTCCCTCGAGGTCACTGCTGGTGCCGCTGGTGCCGGTGCGGGCAGCGGGTGCCGTCTCGTTCCTGGAGGCGAGTGACGCGGGAGATAACGTTATTAACGTTAATAACAGAAGAGCATCTCCGCCTGGTGGCCGCGTGCGTGCGTGGCGTGGCGTGGCGTGCGTGCGTGAGCGCCACCCCCCAACAAGTAGACGGCGACGGTGATGCTGCTACTGCTGGCTATCTCAAGTGGCCGCTCACTTTTAGTTAGTTTTAGACGGAGCCCGGTCATCAAAGGCACACGGTACAAACTCATTGCGGACTCTTTTTTTAAAGAGACAGATCACCTTTACTTTAAAAATATGTGACGTCCCTAAAGATTGGCATGGATTTAACACGACAGTTTAAAATCCTGCAGATGGCGTTGTTATTTCAAAACAAACAACAACAAAAAACAGTTGTCAAAATAACATTGGTAATACATAAGAAACCAATATAATGATAAAATTAGCAGATACACTCATTGCTGAGCCTTTTAAAGAGACAGAACACATTTAATTTGAAATATGTGACGTCACTAAAGATTGACCACCATAAAAATCCATTAGATAGGTCATGAAAAATGATAACTTGAGTATGTGAATAGGAAAACCATGACATTAACTCATTTGCTCCCAAAAACGTATAAGGCGGAAACAGGGCCGGCCCAGCCTATACGCAGACTATGCAGCTGCTTAGGGCCCCTGACCACTAGGGGGCCCCCAATCTGACAATTGTTTAATTTGTGTTCTATTTTGTATACTACAGTTTGCTTTATTTGACTTTTGTGAGTTTTGAGACTTGATTACAAGCTTAAAAAAAAATAAAAGTTCTTCCTTAACTTCTTTCTTTCCTCTTTTAGAAAAAGGTTTGGCGCTATCTACTGTAAGTACTGACAATCATTTGGGGTGAGAAGTTTGAAGTATGCAGTGCAACAAAATCTAATTAATATAGAAAATATGGACGTATGGGTTGGATTGCATGTATGGGTTTCACAGTACACTGTGACGAAATGGTGGGCCAAAAATATGGGCCCTTTTGCATTATTTTGCTTAGGGCCCCCATATGGCCTGGGCGCAAAACACAGACAAGACTGAAAAAGCAGTTTCTGCTCTTGCACTCCTCATTAAAATAAACTGCAGTATTTTAAGCCAAAACAACTGTTGTGTTTGATAGAACAATATGTCTATATGCTGCCATAGCAGATTCATGGCGCATTAAGCCCCCAAACTATTTTTAATTTGTCTGTTTTACCCTGAAAACACCTGTTTACAGACGTCGCGCAACCGCTTTTGTTTCAACCTAGCCATAAAAAGGTAAGTAATTATATTTATTATTCAAAATGTCTGTCATTTTTAGCTTAGAATCATTAATTGATGTCTAATATTTAGTTTAAAAAAAGAAAACGACTTTAAAAAATTAGCCACTCGCATACTTTTAAACAAATTACGTCACAATGAAAAATTTGGCGTCTGTAAAAAAAGTCACGGATATCTACCTCATAACTATCGCTTAATTGTATTTTTTTTTTTTTTTTTTGTTACTGTCACATTTTCCCCGATATGTTAGATGATAAATAATCGGTCCAAACAAAGAAATATTGAAAAATAACATTTAAAAGAAAAAAAAAACATCTCAACCACTCCTTGTTGTCTGCGATTTCTGCATTGCGACCGTTGTCATATCACCATGTTTCACCCATAAAATCCCCCAAAAATCTGCCTGTGGCCATTCACAGCTGTGTCTTGACACTCAATGATACATGCTACATGGAGTTTTTGGATCGAAACAAGGTAGGAGATAATATCTCGCTAAAATCGTGACGTCTTTAATTCTGCTCTCGCGTGCTCTCACCTCCAGTTAGGGTTTTGCTGTTTAAAAAAATTTTTTTTTTTTTTTAAATGCCCTCCCGTTCAAAATTTTTATTCCCCCAGAAAATTGAGATTTTAAGCTTTCCAATGATGTATCACACATGCATATCGGACAATTTTGAAATTTGGCCAAATCGGGGGTCTCAGAGCGGAACTTTAAGTCACCTGAGTGTTTTCCGCCATAAATATGTTCTATTTTTAATTGTTTCAGTGTCCCAAAGACGTATTTATACTAGGGCTGTCAAACGATTAAAATTTTTAATCGAGTTAATCACAGCTTAAAAATTAATTAATCGTAATTAATCGCGATTCAAACCCTCTATAAAATATGCCATATTTTTCAGTAAATTATTGTTGGAATGGAAAGATAAGACACAAGACAGATATATACATTCAACATACTGTACATAAGTGCTGTATTTGTTTATTATAACAATAAATCAACAAGATGGCATTAACATTAACATTCTGTTAAAGCGATCCAAGGATAGAAAGACTTGTAGTTCTTAAAAGACAAATATTAGTACAAGTTATAGAAATTTTATATTAAAACCCCTCTTAATGTTTTCGTTTTAATAAAATTTGTAACATTTTCAATCAAAAAATAAACTAGTAGCTCGCCATTGTTGATGTCAATAATTACACAATTCTCATGGTGCTGAAGTTCAGAAAATCAGTCGCACCCAAGTGCCAGCAGAGGGCAACAAAACTCCAAAAAACACAAGTAACAAGTGCACATGACACTGTACTGTCATTTTAATCTGTTTGAGCTGGGCACATGCGTTAATTGCATCAAATATTTTAAGGTGATTAATTTTAAAAATCAATTAGCGCCCGTTAACGCGTTAATTTTGACAGCCCTTTTATGGTTTTTTTTGTTGTTGTTTTTTGTTTTTTTCAAAAAAGAGATCTCTGGTTCGTGATTCAATTTAGCTCCAAAGCATAAAGCTGAAAATCCATTTTAAAGCAATAAAACTGGCCACTGGAGGGCAGTGTCTTATTTGGTAAGACCCCCAACCTGATTCAACGGCAACGAACGGCCAAGCCACACGGCCAGGCGCCAGCAGAAGACGACCGAATGGATGCCAGGCGGCGGACGACCGAGCAGAACAAGGCAGGACACCACCGGGATGGCAGGTGCTGGACGACCGAGCAGAACGACCGGGACCACTAGTGCAGCGGACGATGCCTTTGAGTCCGTGCTGCTCGTGAGCAGAGCCCGCAGAGCCTCAAAAAAATTCAACTTTATGAGACAGACGGCAATGAGGGAAAAGATTAACCGGCTGTCGCAGCCAGAACAGCGTCATCTTTCAGTTAGTTATGTGTAAATAAATTGTTACTTTGCGATCAAAAGCTCTATTTGTCTTGTTGTTTATCTTATTTTGTAAAAGGAAAACATTATTCAGATGTTTGGGATGCAACTAAGGCAAAAAATAGCTGTGTATAAGTCAAAGGTATGTTTGAAATGTATGCTTTCACAAAAAGCTCAATTTCCACGTTTTTTCATTAGAAATAGGAAAATTGCTCAAACTAAGCTATTTTCTAATGCTGTTTTCTAAAGAATGGTAAAAGATATGACCTAACTTTTTTTTCTGCTGAAAAAAGAGAGCCTAATCTTTCTTTTGGTGGATTCCATGTTTATATAGCAAAAGAACAGAATTTTCTGTGGGCCTTGCAAAATCAGTCAAAATCCAGTAAAAAGGCCGGGAGCTCCGGTGAAAACGGCTGGGAGTGAATGAGTTAATAACTAAGTCTCATAATTGCATCTGAACAATAATGATTTTTAAAAAATTTTATAGAACTGTAGTTTTTATGAAAATCATTATTACTCCAAACAATTCAGCTTTATTTATAGAGCACTTTTTAAAAAATAACTTTTAATCACATTATTAAATGTCAGCTTAAAACTAAGCAAAATATGTTATTGCTTTAAAAAATAACTTGGCACACACAATAATAGATCGTTTAATGTTCCAAATGACTGTGCTTATACAATATATCAATGAAGAGTCTTTTCACAATTATGAAATTACAATATTTAAAAGAAAAAGTTAACTAATTCACAATAATAAAGTAATACAAATCATTTAGCCTCTAGGTGGCAGTGTTGCTCTGCTGTTGAATTATGTTATTATAGTAGTATTATTATTGATCTTTATTCATCTCAGACAAATCTAAAAAATAAAAAATGACAACTGAGTCATGAGTAGACATGTTGCCAGTTACCGGTTTCAAGGTCTACAGTGGTATGAAAACGTCAGTTTCAAAACCACTAAAAATTTCCATCATACCATATATACGGTATTAGTTATTTTTCATGTCCCAAAAATGCAGCGTGAAATGGCTTAGAGCGGCAGAACTTGCCCGTCCCCCTCCAGGTTTTGCTCTGTCGGTGACATTGCTGTTGCTTTCGAAACTACACCTGAGCTTTTTAAAACACCCCAAAAAATGGGAGTATAACGACTACCGAAAACATTTACGTGACCATCATCCGTCACTTTACACAAAATTTAAGGTAAGTAAACGCTGTCATGAACGTTTCCCACCGGCTAAGAGAGTTCAATCCACCGTGTTTCGTGTGTCTAGCGATGGTAAAACAATACTATAACGTAAGCTTGTTAACGAGGCTGTTAACGTGGCTAGTAAGCATGCCAAGACGTTGTTTTTTTTTTGTTTTTTTTGTTTTTTTAATGTTTTTAAGAGCACACGAGAGCAGGATTAAAGACGCCATGATTTTAACGAGATATTATCGCGTACTTACCACCTTGTTTCGATCCAAAAACTCCATATAGCATGTATCATCAAGTGTCAAGACACAGATGTGAATGGCCACAGCTGGATTTTTTCGGGATTTTATGGGTGAAACGTGGTAATATAACAAGGGTCGCGATGCAGAAATCGCAGTAGTCAAGGAGTAATCGAGATTTTCATTTTCATATATTTACCCTTTTAAACGTTTTTTTTTCAAATTTTTTTGTTTGGATCGATTATTATCATCTAAAATATTGGGGGAAATGCAACAATAACGAAAAAAATACAATTAAGTGATAGTTATGGGGTAGATATCCGTGACTATTTTACAGATGCCAATTTTTTCATTGTGATGTAATTTGTTTAAAACTTTAAAATATGCGGGTAAATAATTTTTTTAAGTCGTCTTTTTTTTCTTCTTTTTTTTTAAAACAAAATATTAGATATGAATTAATGATTCTAAGCTAAAAATGACAGACATTTTGATCATGAAATGTAATTACCTCCTTTTTATGGCTGGGTTGGAACAAAAGCAGTTGTGCGACGTCCGTAAACGGGGGTTTTCAGGGTAAACTGGACAAACTAAAAATAGTTTGGGGACTTAATGCGCTATGAATCTGCTATTGCAGCATATAAACACATTGTTCTATCAGACACAACCGTTCTTTCGGCTTAAAATGTATTTTATAGAGGGGTGCGAGAGCAGAAACTGCTTTTTCAGCCTTGTCTGTGTTTTCCGCCATATTATATATATATATATATATATATATATATATATATATATATATATATATACACACACATAAATATTAAATATAATTTTTTTAAAAACTTTATTTAGAAGTGCTTTTAATTTTTTGTGTAAAAAAATATTTTTGTTGTAACTTGAGCTGTGGCTGTGGGTTTAGTCAATAAGTTGTATGCATTTTAATTTTATTTAAAATATTTCAGTTATTTATTTTTTGTTATTTTATTCATTTATTTATTTTAATATTATATTCATGATGATGTTCCAACTTGCAAATAAGTTGTGAAAAATTTGTTTTTTAAAATCCTGTTCAATGAGGGGGGGTGGGGGTTAACCCATACATCTCAAAATAACATATTTTGGGGGGGGTTAACCCATACATCTCAAAATAACACATTTTAGAGCTATAATTGCAATACGGTGATACCATGGTATTTTTGCTTAAGGTTATCATTACCTTCAAATCTCATGCCTAGTCATGACAAACATGCGGAAAAGCGGGTTGGTTTACAACGCTGAATTTTTTGGCTTTATGTGGTAACAGTTGAGTTGTGAACAAACTAATGTCAGTTGAGGAGTGCATTAAAACTGTAATATTTCCGCCCCTTTTTTTTTTAATGGCACCGTTGCAGAAAATGTGTGTGTGTATTGAGGTATGAAGCATACCCGATTTTCCATCTTTTGGGAGGTAGTATCAGAGCTGTAAGAGTGTAGCTGATGGCACTTTGCAGGGTGTACTTTGAAGTAAATGACTTTGTTTTGTCTGTTTTGACAAGGTGCCGTTCATCAGTCCAGCCTCCACCGCACCGTTGTCTTCTTCCGCCCATTGCCGCGTAATCTTATTTGGTCATTCACTGCTGATGTTGTTTCCACTATCAGCCATTGGTAATGAATCACTGCGGCCGCCCTGTCTAACTCTGCTGGTGAATAAATAGAAAATAACAGACTCAGATTTCCCTTCAGTTTTTGGTCCTTAATTTCTAAATTTATATACACTGAATAAATTTATTCTGAATTAAAATGGGGTTAAAATATTAATCATTGATACATTTTGGGGCCCCAAACTACAGTTTGGAACTCCAGATGGATGTAACCTTTCACTGAGTCTTAATCAAATATAATGCAATTGCACCTGTACCTAAAATTTCAGTTCTATTAAAGCGAGAGCAGTGGTAGTGTCATACCAGGTTATTTCCAGTGAGGAAGAGGATGGGGTGGAGCGTCAATGCAATGATAATCATATTGTTGTCGTCCACCGCCTCCTAGATAAGTTCCACGTTTTCCATGCTGGGCACTGCAGGGGAACACTTCTTAGGGAAAAGGGGAAAAAAAAACAACTTAGAGCATTTGGTAAGTTGTTCTTTTAAAATGAAACATATGACGCATTTGAAGGTAAATTACGTCTTTAATGCTTAGTTTTATAGTTGACAACGGGAAAAATGTTTCCATTTAACAGTGTGTTCATTGTTTTGGTTGTGTATTATGATGACCACACGTTTTTTTAACTTAAAAAAAAAAAGGAAGAAGAAGAAGAAGACTTACAAACATGGAATTGGAAATAGAACTTAGACACATTCAGTAATAATAATAAATACTTTCTTGTTCCTTCTCTTTTGTACTTTAGGTCTGACAGAGTGTGAGTGGTCCTCTATGTTTTTAATCATTTAATTTGCCACAAGATGGTGCTAAAGACTTTTATAGCAGCGAGCACTTTAATCTGAACAAATGAAAGACCATATTTTTTAAGTAGGAATAGGGATACAAATTACGACTATTTTCATTATCGATTAATTGGGCAATTAATTAAACGATTAATTGCATAAATGTCACTTTTTGAAAAAAGGTAATTGGATGGTAAATGGATTGGATGTCTACTATTAGTCGTTTTGTAGAATATTTTAGGCATAAGCGGATTTTAAGGGTGGGCCAGGGTTAGGGTTTAGGGTCAAAAGGTGTCATTGCATGTAATTGACTTACCTGAATATATACGTATAAAAGTTGCACAGCAATAAAATTGCAACAAAAACAATTTACCTTAAAGTTGTTTTCGGCATGATGTAGGTAGTAATGAAGACAAAAGGGATGACTATTTCCTTCAAAAATAATATTTTATTCAAGCTTCCTGACTTAACTGTAGTCTACAACTGTATCAATTACCAAATTCGTTGGCAACTAGTTTATTAATCGATTTAATCGTTTAGTTGTTGCAGTCTTATTAAGAAGCTAGTTTAGAGAGTAAGATGTCAGAAAATTGGCAAAAATGTGAAATGTTGTTCTCCATAGTAAAAGCAGATTTTTGTTCATGTCCTACTTTGACTTAAATAAAATAAAAATATAATGAAGAAATCCGATAATATTTGCAATAGAGACGTTATATATTTGTAATAATTTTAGGAATTCAGACAAGTTTAAGGTGAAGAAGGTCCTAAATGATTAATCGGTTATCAAAATAGTTGTCGATTAATTTGCAAATTGATTAATCGATCAATTGTTGCACCTCAAATTAGGGAGAAAAAAAAAGTTTCGGCAGTGCAATATGGCTTTGTGACAATTGACAGTGAAAGGTGATATACTTGCTTTACTTTTATCCAAAAATCTTATAGCTAACATGTTGAATCACTGCCATCTACTGGAGACTGAGCATCAGTAAAAAAAAAAAAAATTTTTTTAATTTTTTTATGTAAATCCATAGTAGACTGTCATCAGACAGTCCTCACTGAAATATGTAATTGACTAATATAATTGACAAGAGTGCATTGAGGAAATAAATGAGGAAAAAAGTAGTGTTTTGCCACTACCTTGTAGCATTTATAGGCCAGAACCAATATTCCTTTCAGGGCATGTTAATTACTCTCGGATTTTCAATATACACCGCAGGGTTCGTAGGTTAAGCACCATTAAATATGATCATGATGTGACCATTTCAAGTCTTGTCTTGTAGTTGTCAATTAAGTCTTATCATGAGAGAAATTGTCTCGCTGAGATGAAATTGGATTAGCAAACTCTGCGGCTGACACTTGGGTGTAATTTGTTTATCTGACAAGCCTAATCCATTTAAATGCTCATAAAAGCGCAGTGCCTATTACGCAATAATGATTTCCTCTTTCCTTCCACGCAGCGACTGAGGACTGTCATCTCGCAGGCGGCCCCCCGGTAACCGTGATCCGGAACATGTCCACTAGCGACCACGAAAGAATGGAGCTTTTCCGAAACTTCCTGAACCTCTGCAGCGCGGACATGTCGTGCAACTACTCGCACTTGCTGATAAATAACATGAGCGCGGGGAGGCTGGAACTGGCAGGGGACGGGTCGCCGTGGCTGCGGATCCTTATCTCGGTGGTCTACTTTGCGGTGGCCACGGCCGGAGTGGTGGGCAACCTGCTGGTGTTGTTCCTGCTCTACTCTACGCGCACCATCACTACAGGCACCATCAACTTTTTCGTCTTCAATCTGGCTCTGGCACACCTCTTGTTTTCCTTGGCGTTGCCCTTCTGGACGATGGACATTGTGCTGGACTACAGCTGGCCCTTCGGCGTGACCACATGCAAAGCCGTGTCACTGCTCACAGGCCTCAACGTGTTCGCTAGCTGCTTCTTCTTGACCGCCATGAGCTTAGCGCGCTACTGCTTTGTGGCCACCGCGCTCAAACCCAGGGAATCACCCTGCGGACGGCCATGCGCCTCCCCGGCGGTCACGGCCATCATATGGGCGGCGGCCCTGGTGGCTGCAGCTCCCCGAGCCGTTTTTGCCGACATACGCCACGTGGGAAGCGGCAACGATACGGCGTGCCTGCTGAGGTTCCCGGCCGGAACCGCCTGGTTGGGGATAAACCAACTTTTGCGTGTGATTCTGGGTTTCCTGCTCCCCTACGCCATTATTATTCTGTCCTACCTGCTCCTGCTGCGTTTCCTCTGTCGCCACAAACTGAAGGGCGGCAACTCCCGTCGGAAGGCCAACATCTCTAAATCAGTTGCGGTGGTGGTTCTGTCCTTCTGCGCCTGCTGGTTCCCGTACAACATTCTCACACTGTGGAGCGTCATGATCCATCTGGACATAGTTGACATCAGTCCCTCTTTCTACGGGGCGCAGACCTACTTCTTCCCGCTAGCTAACTGCTTGGCCTTCACTAGTAGCTGCTTCAACCCTGTCATCTACTGCCTGGTGCGTAAGGAGTACCGGGCGGCTCTCCACAACATCTTCTTCAAGTTAAGCTTGTCCATCATGTCCAAGATGCCGTACGCCACCAACTCCAACCAAGGCTCTGAGCAAGCAGGGCAGTTGGCCATACCATTGAGCAACATGCCGAGCCAAACCAGTCAATCGGACTCAAGGCGATATGCACCCTTATCGACACTACCAACGATGGTCTCCACTTTGTAGAATTACAGCTTACAGAAACCTTAAAATTTGCTGCATCATCTTTAAAACAGATATTCCGTCATTCCCAATGGTTGTCTCGACCCTATCAGAACAGAATTACAGTTTATAAAGCGGAACAGCCAAGGTTGACTGCTATTTTGGATGACTTTCACCAGAGTGTTCAACTATATTTGGAATCCAATCAAAATAGGCACTTCTGCCTTGTAGCTGTGGAGTTGTAAGTTACAAACGATAATACTGGCTTCAACTCAATCCACCTTCAAAACACAAGAGACAAGAATCAAGCTAACAGTCCACATCATTACCTGAAAGGAGGATTTCCACTGTAATTTAAGTCCTGACAGCTGTCACTTATGTAACAGTATAAAATGTACATACATGTACCAGCGAAACAATCCACTGAGATCTGTTACAGCACATACAACATAAAATTGGATTTTTGTAGGCTTGCACAGAAGAACTTACCTCTACATAATCCTATACTGCTAAGTGTCATTAGTATTTTATCAGGGTTTAAATCAGGGTTTCCAAAGCTAAACTATATCATGAAATACAATGTACAGTATATATGTATATTTTACAGCAAGCAACTGGCCTCATGTCTTATTTTTTGGGGCTTTTAAGAAATCCTGTTTTTGGGTGTTTTGAGTTGTTGGTACCGCAATTAATAAATGAACAAAAAAAGTTTAAATGTATTCAGTGTTAATTTTGTATTTATCTACACTTTTAACAACATACACACTAGAGATGCCAATCGATCGGGTCCGGTCATGTCATTTTCAAAGTATCGGACTCGACATAAAAATATCGGACATGCCTTTTTTAAATATATATACCGGTATATATTTTTTAATTAAATCGTTTTCTGATTGTATTTAACGTTACAGACATAATATGTTACACTCATCCAGAGTCTTTAGTTTAGGCTTAAAGTAGGGTTATCAAATTTATCCCAGTAACAGCAGTAATTAACGCATTCGCTGCACGACCCACTCACGCATTATCGCATTCAATCTGTAATGGCACCATTTTACCTATATATAGAGCTAAAAGGCAGTGTAAATTCAGAAAAGTGAATATTGGCAGCCTTTGGAGCCATTTTTTAATTGGCTAAAGCCTAACCATCCCTCCCCCCACAATTACAAATATCGTGGGAAGCAATGTGGAGAAGAAAGGTAGTAATTGATCTTTTTCTTAACACCCTATGTTATTTCCCAACGCAGAGAAGATATATCAATTGGTACCACTACGCACAGTCATGGTTGCACTTCCCATCATGCATTTGGGCAGTTAACAGTTAAATGGCTACAGTATCATTTACTGAAAGCTCAACAAATACACTAGACGGCAATATTTAGTCACAATATACAAAGTCACATTTATACTTTAAGAATTACAAGTCTTTCTATCTGTGGATCCCTCTCACAGAAAGAATGTTAATAATGTAAATGCCATCTTGAGGATTTAATGTCATAATAAACAAATACAGTACTTATGTACTGTATGTTGAATGTATATATTCGTCCGAGTTTTATTCATTTTTTAATTAATGCATTGCCAAAATGTATATGATCGGGAAAAATTATCGGGAATGATTGGAATTGAATTGGGAGCAAAAAAAAAAAAACAATCAGATTGGGAAATATCAGGATCGGCAGATACTCAAACTAAAACGATCGGGATTGGATCGGGAGAAAAAAAACATGATCGGAACAACCCTAATACACACTAATACAACAAACTTAGATATTCAGGGATTTTTGTGCTACAATTTGCTGCAATGTGTGCTTCCAACATGCCACATGATGGTGCTGTTGTTGCTCTTTCAATCCTTTTTTGCTGATCCCTCGCTACTTTGCGCTTCAAACTTCGCGCCATCATGGATTTTTTCAATTTAAAAAAAAATATATATATAGTATTTTATTTAAAAATGTTAAGATATATGCATGTATATGCATGTTTACATGTACAAATCATAATATTCTTTTATATATATCTAATATATAGAATAGTTATTACATTTGCAGTGCTTAAAAACCCTGTATTGAAATATACATATGGCGGAAAGCACAGACAAGGCTGAAAAAGCAGTTTTTGCTCTTGCAACCCTCTTTAAAATAAACTTCTGTATATTAACCCAAAAGAACTGTTGTATTTGATAGAATAATACTGTATGTCTATATGCTGCCATAGCAGTTTCATGGCTTTGGTTTCAACCCAGCCAAAAAAGAAGAAAAGTAATTATATTTGTTATTCAAAATGTCTGTCATTTTTAGCTTAGAATGATTAATTCATGTTGACTATTCCGTTTAAAAAAAAAAAAGCGACTTAAAAAAATTATTCAGTCACATATTTTATTTTAAACAAATTATGTCACAATGAAAAAAAAAAGTGTCTGTAAATTGTTCACAAATATCTACCTCATAAATATCGCTTAATTGTATATTTTTTCTTTTTTGTTACTGTCGCATTTTCCCCGATATTTTAGATGATGAATAATCGATTCAAACAAAGAAAAATAAAAAATAAAAAAAAACTTTTAAAAGGGTAAATATTTGAAAAAGAAAATCTCAACCACTCTTAAACGTCTTTGAATTCTGCATTGCGACCCTTGTTGTTGTCCCGTGTTTCACCCATGAAATCCCCACAAAGTCCGGCTGTGGCTATTCACAGCTGTGTCTTGACACTCGGTGATACACGCTACAAAGAGTTTTTGGATCGAAACAAGGTAAATACGCGATAATATTTCGTTAAAATCATGGTGTCTTTAATTATGCTCTCACCACGAGTTACCGGAAAGCCACAAAAAGACATACATTCCAGTCGAACGCTAGCGCGAGAATTATGGACACAGCAGGCTAACTGACTAGCATGCTCTCCAATATCTTTTCGGCCCTGAATCTGATCTTAATCTGAATAAATACATTAAAAACACAAAAACAACAACATTAAAAAAAGTTTTTTTTGGGGGGGGGGGGGTTGTTTATAATGTAAATAAACTCCATTTCCACTTTGCAGATTTTTTATTTTCGTGTTTGAGGGTGGCCCCTGTTAACCGCAAAAAGCAAGCATATTTTTAATTATTTCATTTGCCACAAAAAGCAAGCATATTTTTAATTATTTCATCTGCCACAAGATGGTGCTAAATACTTTTATAGCAGAGAACACTGTAACCTGAGCAAATGAAAGACCATACTTTTTATTAATTAGGAAAAATGTTTCAGCTGTACGTATAATACGGCTTTGTGAAAGATACTACATAAATAAAGTTGTTTTGCTTTAATTTTATGCAAAAATCCTATAGCTAACATGTTACATCGCTGCTGGAGATTGAGCATCAGTTAAAGAGAGAGAAAAAAAAAAAAAATTATCGACAACTTACAAACGACAATTAATATAAACACATTGTTAAGTTGTGGTTGAATAAAAGCATATGACTATTACTATCACGACTACACAGTAAAGTAAAGTAAAATTAAACGCTAATAAACAAATCATAAACTACACACGCTAACCTTAAATATATATAATAATAATAATAGTAATAAATAATTGTAACCACTGCATAAAAAAGCAAAACTACTCACCTTTTGATGAAAGGAAGATATCAAACAAATCTTGACATCTTTGAATGTTACTTTATTTAAATCACTCAAACCTTTAAATACATTCCTTTTAAGTTTCAAACAAATCGTATCAACCCACGTACACCGATTATCATAATTACAAGCGCAATCATTCCTACAACAATTACTGTTATTAACTAAAATTAAAAAAAAAAAAAAAAAAGAAAAAATGTTCATACATCGAACATCCACCATACAACATCGGGGGGAGGATATGGCTTTTATCAATGGGGGGCATGGCTTGTTTTAAAGCAAATGTCAAGTTAATGAACACGTTACATCCAGGAGGCCCAAGAAAAGAAAAAAAAAGTTAGAGCATCTGTAGCACACTAAGTCAATAGTGCAGAATAATTAGCTGCCAAGAAATAAATACTCTATACATCCATTTTTAAAAACATAAATATGTCATACTCAATTATAATTTAAAAAATACAGAATATTTCATGTGCTTTATGAGGTGTCAGCCAGATGGCACATAAATATATTGTGTCATGTTTCAGACAATTTTTTTCTACCAAAAGAAAATTTTTCCATATAAATAAAATGTTACGATAAAAGTGCTTAATTTATTATTCCTAAAAGATTATGCTTTCAATACATTTTTTGTGCTTTTTGACAGCAGAGAAATTAAAGATTATCTCTTGTGTTCCACACTGAACATCTGAAAGTCTGACCAAAAACTTGTAAACACACTCTGATTAACATGTTAATGGAACTTGCCCAAAAAGGATAACAGAAAAGTAAAACAACGGTAGTTTTGTTGATAAGAAGTTGAAGAACACTTGCAGATTATTAAATTATACCTTGTACATTTCTTTTCAAATATTAGAATGGTATTTTCCTGGATTGGCCTGTGCAAGACATTAAGGTGTCAAAAAATATTTTTAAAAATTCAAAAATAGAAGAAGAAAAGAAGCAGCTAGGCTTAGGTTTACTTATCTGACAGCCTAGTGTAAGAGCAGCGACATGTAAGTTTTGAAACCTTTAAATATGTATTTCTGAGTACATGGGGAATCTCAGGGCATTGATTATTACATTTTTGGTCAGGTCACTTCCTGACTGGCTGTTGCTAGACCCGAGGGGAGGACGAGGGATATACATGAAATTACAATTTTACAAACTTAAAATATCATTCTGAAAAGATAATACAAATCTAATGAAACAGAATTTTTAAAATCAAATTTAAAGCAACACCAGGTGACTTTTCAATTTATTTTCATACCATTTGTGATATGTCGACTGACAACTAGTTGAATGATGGTAGCAACTCTGCTACACAAAAAAAAAAAAATACAAATGTGCTGACTGCTTCATGCACGGCATACACTGCTGGCCAAAAGTATTGGCACCCCTGCAATTCTATCAGATAATGCTCAATTTCTCCCAGAAAATGATTGCAATTACAAATGTTTGATAGTAATATCTTCATTTATTTTGCTTGCAATGAAAAAAACACAAAATAGAATGAAAAAAAAAACATTAAATAATTATTTTACTAGGGCTGTCAAAATTATCGCGTTAACGGGCGTTAATATTTTTTAAATTAATCATGTTAAAATATTTGACGCAATTAACGCACATGCCCGCTCAGACAGATTTAAATGACAGTACAGTGAAATGCTCACTTGTGTTTTATGGAGTTTTACCGCCCTCTGCTGGCGCTTGGGTGCGACTGATTTTATAGGCTTCAGCACCCATGAGCATTGTGTAAGTAATTATTGACATCAACAATGGCGGGCTACTAGTTTATTTTTTGATTGAAAATTTTACAAATTTTATTAAAACAAAAACATTAAGAGGGGTTTTAATATATAATTTCTATAACTTGTACTAACATTTTTCTTTTAAGAAATACAAGTCTTTCTATCCATGGATCGCTTTAACAGAATGTTAATGTTAATGCCATCTTGTTGATTTATTGTTATAATAAACACAGTCCTTATGTACCGTATGTTGAATGTATATATCCATCTTGTGTCTTACCTTTCCATTCCAACAATAATTTACAGAAAAATATGGCAAATTTTATAGATGGTTTGAATTGCGATTAATTACGATTAATTAATTTTTAAGCTGTAATTAACTCGATTAAAAATTTTAATCGTTTGACAGCCCTACATTTTACACAAAACTCCAAAAATAGGCCGGACAAAAGTATTGGCACCCTCAGCCTAATACTTGGTAGCACAACCTTTAGACAAAACAACTGCGAACAACCGCTTCCGGTATCTATCAATGAGTTTCTTGCAATGCTCTGCTGGAATTTTAGACCATTCTTCTTTGGCAAACTGCTCCAGGTCTATGAGAATTGAAGGGTGCCATCTCCAAACTGCTATTTCTAGATCTCTCCACAGGTGTTCTATGGGATTCAGGTCTGGACTCATTGCTGGCCACTTTAGAAGTCTCCAGTGCTTTCACTTAAATCATTTTCTAGTGCTTTTTGAAGTGTGTTTTGGGTCATTGGCCTGCTGGAAGACCCATGACCTCTGAGGGAGACCCAGCTTTCTCACACTGGGCCCTACATTATGCTGCAAAATTTGTTCGTAGTCAGACTTCATAATGCCAAGCTCATGGTCAAGCACTCCAGTCCCAGAGGCTGCAAAGCAACCCCAAAACATCAGGGAAGATCCTCCATGTTCGACTGTGGGGACCGTGTTCTTTTCTTTGAAGGCTTAATTTTTGTCCTGTAAGCTCTATTTTGATGCCTTTTCCCAAAAAGCTCTACTTTTGTCTCATCTGACCAGAGAACATTCTTCCAAAGCGTTTTTGGCTGTCTCAGGTATGTTTTGGCAAACTCCAACCTGGCTTTTGTATGTCTCTGGGTTGGAAGTGGGGTCTTCCTGGGTATCCTACCATGGAGTCCCGTTTCAGTCAGGATGCCGACGGATAGTACGGGTTGACACTGTTGTACCCTTGGACTGCTGGACAGCTTGAATTTGTTTGGATGTTAGTCGAGGTTATTTTTCCACCATCCGCACAATCTTTCGTTGAAATGTCTCGTCAATTTTTCTTTTCCGTCCACATCAAGGGAGGTTAGCCATAGTGCCATGGGCTTTACACTTATTGATGACACTGCGCACGGTAGACACAGTAACATTCAGGTCTTTGGAGATGGACTTTTAGCCTTGAGATTGCCCATGCTTCCTCATAATTTTGCTTCTGAAGTCCTCAGACAGTTCTTTGGTCTTCTTTCTTTTCTCCATGCTCAATGTGGTACACAGAAGGACACAGGACAGAGGTTGAGTCAACTTTAATCCATGTTAACTGGCTGCAAGTGTGATTTAGTTATTGCCACCACTTGTTATGTGCCACAGATAAGTAACAGGTGCTGTTAATTACAAAAATTGGAGTAGTATCACATGATTTTTCAAAGGGTGCCAATACTTTTGTCCAGCCCAATTTTGGAGTTTTGTGTAAAATGATAATGATTTTTTTTTTTTTTTTTTTTTAATTCTCTCTTGTGTTTTTTCATTGGGAGCAAAACAACTGAAGATGTTACTACCTAAGCATTTGTAATCGCAATCAATTCCTGGGAGAAATTGAACATTATTTGACAGAATTGCAAGGGTGCCAATACTTTTGGCTAGCACTGTATAAAGAAAAAAGTCGATACTCACGCTTTTGAGCGAATTCCGCAAATATTGCAGAGCAACAGAGACAGGAAAAAGAAAGGGAGGCTACCAAGATATACAGAATAAGCATTGGCCCTGCATTCACTCCACCCTGAGCGCTGACGAATTCGAGTGGGGTGTGGGGGTTAGCCACATTAAGCCACACGGTTGCTAACCGTCATATGCTATTGTTTAGCCACAACTGGATTCATTACCTTATGACTTTTCATCCTTGACACAGCAGCTGGAAACAGAAATCTTGTTTAATCCATCAGCAGGTGACCATCATGATTTTACGACACAATACGAAACGCAGCGCTAGTCCTCATGGGAAATGCAGTCTTCCTTAAGGCAAAACACTACCGCATTTTTCCCACCGGCGTCGCTAAAATCAACCATAACTGAACAGTTACCAAGTGTTGCTTTAAAACACATGAGCAAAATATGTCATTCAAATGAAAGTCGTTTTTTTTTTTTTAAATAGTCAAAATAACATTCAAACAATTAAATAAAAGTCTATTTGAAATTGTTTAAATGGGTATTTTCCCCAAAAGTACACACCCAAAAAAAAATGTTAGTTAAAAGTTAAATCAAAGTAATGTTTTAAAATAATGAATAAAACCATGTTGTTGTTTAAAAAAAACACAAAAAAAAACAACTAAATTACATTAGCATAAAGTAAGCCCCTAAGGTCCAAAAATTCACTTTCATATTTCCTCTTTGTATTTTGCCCCACAGGAGAATAAAAACAATACCATAATAGCAAAAAAATAAACATATATATTTTAAAACAGCAAATCATTATTGTATGAATACCTCTCTCTACAGAATATAGCTCTGAAGAGTTTTATCATAATACTTTACAGTAGAGAATCTGTTTACGTTTGTACAACATGTCCATGCCTGACTGCCTTTGATTACTTGAATACATATAAGAATAGATATTAGATAATACACTCGCCAGTTTAGGAGCCAGGCCTACATCAAACTATGTAATTCATAAAAATGCCTTTATAGTAGTATCACTTAATGTGCATTTGAATACTAATGTCCATTTATGTACGTTTCTGTTACAAACATAAAAACCTTTGTATAGATGCTATTCATGTTGAAAGAAAACGTTTTAAAGGCAAGAGGTTAAAAGAGCAATTCATCAACTTTGTAATAGAAATGACTCATAGGTACAACACAGTATTAATTCATAACCCGACTACAAAAGAGACGCTTAATATACAAATGTTACACCTGTTCTCCTGTTGGGGTTGTTGCTGTATATCTTATTACCCTGCATCCATTTACCCTAGTTGTCTTCACCGTTCCGTCCTTCACGGTGTATAATGCCAAAAAGGCAGGAAATCTTGTTTGGAAAAATGAACATCATAATATATAGCTTACTAATCCTCGCGTTTTAAAAAGCACATGCACATTGATAATTCACCAGCAGATGAGTCAGTATAGGTTTTAGAGGAACAGTATTGCAAAAAAATATAGAAATAAAGTCCATAGACAATGGTGACAATTATCTATGTTAACATCCTGGAAGCAGATATTTCTTCCTTGCTTACCGTATTTCCACAAATAGACTTCTAAATATATTTTTCATGAAATTTTAGTTTACTGCATTACTAATACTGTTTAAAATACACATAGACTGTTTAGTAAGTTCTGCTGTTTTGGTTAGCAACAGGCTTTAAACTGCGTGCAACCAACCAGTGTTTCCTTGAGGCAGGTGTTCATTTTCTACTTGAGGAAGTACGGTATTTATAGTCATTGAAAGACGAGGATTTCCATCCAAATAAACTATTTATACTGTTGAACAATTTTAGTTTTACGATCTCTAGTCGTTAAGTGCTATACAGAACTAATATTTCATCTTCAAGTCAAGTTGATTGTTATATTTACATGTACTGTATGTACTTTGGCGGGTTGTTATACTGGACACATGGTCCACGATAGCTGGTATTTTCACACTTATTTTATTACTCTGTAATAAACAGCGCTGATGCGTAGTAGTGGTGGATAGAAGTTGGGCCAGCAAGCCTGTAGAGGCAGTATTGGAGCCAAAAAAGGAAGCAGACAGGAAATTTAAATTTTTTTGGTTTGTTTAAAATTAAAAAATGATAAACGAGCAAAATGAAGTTGCATTTTTACAGAGGCCTTCCTTCAATCCAGCACAACATAAAAGTAAAATGTGCGGTAAAGGGATGCAAAAAAAATCTGAACCACTGATAATCATGCACTACTCACAAAAAATGTTATTATTGGGCTTTCAGTGGAAATTTCAGGATGAGCGTTAATGCACTCTGACCTGTACAGGCTCATACTGAAATCCTAATATGTCACATGAAAGCATTTTTTGTGTCAGTAGTGTAAATAAATAAAAATCCTACCCACCTAATTCCTGTTTTTGTGTGCTTCTACATTTTCAAGTGCTGCTTGTAACCAGATTCCCCCCCGAGTCTTCATCCCCGCGTAGGTTTAGCTCAAAAAACATGGAATGTTAGCTCAAGTTGGAGTCTTTGTACAAATTGGTGTCCCCTTCAAGTGATTGTCAAAAGTTCTTTGAAAAGTTTTGAAGCGACTAGGAGCCTTAATGTGTGTGGTCCTACTTGACTGGCAAGCAGATCTTCAAGTGGAGTCTGTCTGGGGCGGTTTTGCGCTCACACTTGGATGACCATCACGGATCCTGGTCGCTTTCGTAGTGGCAGTCAGGATCCTGGGAGGCCCCCATACCCCTGGCTGATAGACTGCAAGTGAGAGGAAAATAAATGATAACTGGATAGGCAGGCAGTGAGTGTGGTACAAAAAAAGTTCAGCAGCAACAAGATACACCAGATGCATTGACGGCGATAGACGTCCAATCCATTTGAACTTGGTTGGGGTTGGCTGCACGACCTCCCAGTCCAAATGGATTGGATGTCTATCACTGTTAATGGCAGCCAATGAATTATTGATGGACTAAACAACCCCACCCCCTGACTGGATTAGCGTCCAGTCCGTGATTGTCGCTAATACAATGGTACCGCTACTTATGAACGTCTCGAAAAATGTTGTCTTCAGGTTAAGAAATGTTTAAACGGGAAAATATTGCCTCTTAATATGAAAGAAATTTGAGGTTACGAGAGGCAAAAATACGATACAATACTGTAAAAGATATGTATATACTTCCTGCTTTCTACTTTTAAAAGTCCCGCCAAAAGATCCTGCTGCCCTATTGGTTATAATCTTTCCCATCCCAGCCCCTTCAGCATGCTGCTCTCCTATTGGCCTATTCTTGATAATGTATCAATTTCACTGTCGCAGTATTATGACATGCACAGACGCAAACGGTGTTATTGTTCATATAGCGATCGACGTCTGAACAAAATGAGCATGTTTTGTCTCACAAAGTTTTTTTTAAGCCCACCTTAGAAGCACATTAGAGCATATTTCTCCTTGCGTTTTATGTGTCACGACTCACGATGACTGAGATAGGCGATAGGCTCCATCGATCTCGTGAAAGAGGACATTGCCTCACTCCAAAGGTAAGATATATATTTTTCTTTGCATTTTGTTCTAATATCTACTTCATTGCAAGTATCAACGGTTAGGTTAGGTTAGGTTAGGTTAGGTTAGGTTAGGTTAGGTTAGGTTAGGTTAGGTTAGGTTAGGTTAGGTTAGGTACTGTAGATGGAATGATTCAAATGTTTTTGGCTTTTGTTTTATTCTGGTTTTACCCATCCATCTACCGCTTAATCTGGGGTAAAGTCGTAAGGGTAGCAGCTTTAGCAGGGAACCCCAGATTTCCCTCTCCACAGCCACGTCAACCAGCTCCTCCGGTGGGATCCCAAGCCGTTCCCAGGCCAGCTGAGAGACAGTCTCTCCAGCGTGTCCTGGGTCTTCCCCGGGGCCTCCTGCTGGTGGGACATGCCCGGACCACCTCTCCAGGGAGGCGTCCAGGAGGCATCCAAACCAGATGGCGCAGCCACCTCAACTGGCTCCTCTTAACGCAGAGGAGTAGCGACTCAACACCGAGTCCCTCCTGGATGACCGAGCTTCTCACCCTATTTCTAAGGGAGAGCTGGACACCCTGCGGAGGAAACTCATTTCGGCAGTTTGTATCCGCGATCTTGTTCTTTAGGTCATGACCCACAGCTCGTGACAATAGGTGAGGGTAGGAACATAGATTGACTGGTAGAGCTTCGTCTATTGGCTTCACCAGTACGGACCGGTGCAGTGTCCGCATCACTGCAGACGCTGCACCGATCTGTCTGTTGATCTCCAGTGTCCTCCTACCCTCACTCATTAGCAAGACCCCAAGATACTTGAACACTTCTACTTCGAGCAAGATCTCATCCCCAACCCGGAGAGGGCACACCACCCTTTTCCGACTCAGGACTATGGTCTCTGATTTGGAGGTGCTGATCTTCGGTTTTACCCCAATTATTAAAGTTAATGTGGTGTGTCAGAAGTGCTTGATACGGACTAGGGCATTTACATGTAAAACGCACCTCTATTTACGAAATTTTGGGGTTACGAGATTACTTCAAGAACGAATTAATGTCGTAAGTAGAGGTACCACTGTAATGATAAGCTGGTGTGTAAGCATGACAGCCTCAAAACTTGGTCCTGTGCTGACTAGCAAATGGAGAATGAGGTTTTAATGGCATTTGGAGCGAGTGGCGATGAGTAAAAATAAATAAAATCATATATATACGTAAGTAGACTCAGGCACTAACCTGGTCTGTGAGGATTCGAGGCTTAATATCAGGAATGGCGCCCCCTCTCAGCTCATCTTCCACAGCCATGAGTCTGACAACAGGGAAATAAAAATAAATTAAATTGTATTATAATTTTACACTGAGGTCTTTGGCATGCTGTTTGGCATGCTGAGCTAAGTTTATTGGCAACTTTCTCACAGATAAGTAGAAAAACGTTTACATTGTTTGGGCTAGCTAGCTAACTAGTCCTGAGTCTGTCACAAAAATGACGTGAATATGTGCAAATTTCCCCACTCAGCTTGGTGTAAATATTGTCAAGCGGTTGTTTTATTAATTTACAAAAAAGACTGTAAAATCATTTGAAGTACAAATGAATACAAGGTAAAATAAAGGAATATAGAAGAGTGACCGCAGTCGTTTGCTGAAGCGTCACCTGTTAATGATGCCTTTGATTTGAGAGTCCTTCTCCACTTGTTGCTGCTTGAGACGGCGCTCGCTGTCCTCAAGGCGGCACTGGTACTGCTGAAGAATCTTGCTGGTTTGCTGCTCCTGCGACGCTAGCCGCTGCTCGTACTCCTCCAGCTTGCGATGGGACATTTTCAGACGCTCCTTCAGAGAGTGGATCTCCTCCTCATACTCTCTCACCTGAAATGAAGACATGGTCAAAATTAGGGCTGCAGCTATCGAATATTTTAGTAATCGAGTAATCGACTGAAAATTCTATCGATTAATCGAGTAATCGGATAAGATATATATAGTTTTAGATGAAGAGCAATTATGAATATACATGAGAAAACAAGACATTTCATCTAATATTGAACCATTTTCAGTCAATCAATGTCTTTATTTTTGATGTACATTGTTGAAAACAGCCAACAATTGCATCTCAGATGTAACTAGAATAAAAAAAAAAAGACCAATTCACTGCTTTCACTCAAAAAACTTTTAGATCTTATTTAAAAAAAAACAATTATATATATATATGTTTCTTACCTAAAAATGCCATTACGCTTGATAACACACATCACTTAAAAGTTAGGATTTTTTCCCACGTGTTTCAATTGAATTTCTATTTGTGTCAAGCTATTTTTAAGTTCTAGTTAAGTTTTAGGTTAGTCTAAACTGTAAGTCGTGATAGGATTTTGAGTTTTTGCAGTGTTCAAAATAAATGTATGATACAGGCTATAATGGACCACATTAGGGACCAGTGCTACATGGTGTTTTATCCAGCAATGACTACTGAGCTAAAGTTGATAGTTAGCATTATTAAGTATTTATTTTACATCCTCATCACTCCACAACGCTATGTTATGTTAAAGCCTGTATGTAAGACACGTTAGCCACGCATCGACAGTGGTCATAATTAATAGAAACCTAGCCCTCCGCAGGGGTAACGTTACGTGAGCTAGTGACAGTAACGTTAATCTTATTTATTAGCTCTTAGCGCTCTTTATTAGCGCTTAGCGCTCTACTACTTTAAGATGGCGGCTGTTTACTAATGCTGCTGACTCTGTCATTTCGCATCTAGTTCAATATACATGTGATCTCTATGAGACGCATCAGACGCTACCTGCTACCAACGTAGCATCATGCGGGCTAGTTTTTAGCAACGTCGGCGTCTTTTGTAGCGGGTGTCGGCTGCAGTAAGTATTTTTGCTTCTTCCTCTACGCACGTGACATCAGCGCGTTGTTGTCCCGCATTAAAAGTAGTCCGAGCAAAACGTGATGCTTAGAGCTGTCAAAATAAACGATTACTCGAGGTGAATAAAATTACTCGGATCAGTTTTTAAACTCGAGTTACTCGAGTTGCTCGAGTATTCGTTTCAGCTCTAGTCAAAATGTGTTTCTACTTTTGCCACCTCTGATATGAGGGCACTTTCACACTAGACAAGGGGTCGGCAACCCAAAATGTTGAAAGAGCCATATTGGAGCAAAAAATGTCTGGAGCCTCAAAAAATTAACACCCTTATATTAGCCTTATAATGAAAGGAACACATGCTGTATGTATCCATCTTAGCTATATTAGCCCACTATCAAAATGGCTATGATGGCTACAAATACATAATGAGCATTCATGATTACCATATTTTCAGCTCTATAAAGCGCACCTGAAAGCCTTCAATTTTCTCAAAAGCCGACAGTGCGCCTTTTAAACAAGTGCCTTATATATGGATCAATATTGGTTAATCATGGCATGACATTCCATTTAGCTCAGCTCCATCTTATGGATGAATAACACAACACAAACCACTACTACTACTGTGCCTTATAATGCAGTGCGCCCTATACGTGAAAACGGTTTTCAAGGGGCCATTCATTGCTACTTATACTCTAATGCGCCTTATAGTGCGGAAATATAAATGTTTATTTTCCCTGCATGGCAACCTATACAGAATGTGACTACTCTGTTGTACGATGCCGCTTCATTATAATATTATTGAATTAAGAGGAATGTTTGTGTCATGTTAGTCCTCCTAAAAAAACATTAAAACTAGGGCTGTCAAACGATTGAAATTTTTAATCGATTTAATCACATCTTAAAAATTAATTAATCGTAATTAATCGCAATTCAAACCATAAATAAAATATGCCATATTTTTCTGTAAATTATTGTTGGAATGGGAAGATAAGACAAGACGGATATATACATTCAACATACGGTACATAAGTACTGCATTTGTTTATTATGACAATAAATCAACAAGATGGCATTAACATTATTAAAATTCTGTTAAAGCTATCCATGGATAGAAAGACTTGTAGTTCTTAAAAGATAAATGTTAGTACAAGTTATAGAAATGTTATATTAAAACCCCTCCTAATGTTTTCGTTTTAATAAAATTTGTAAAATTTTCAAAGAAAAAATAAACTAGTAGCTCGCCATTGTTGATGTCAATAATTACACAATGCTCATTGTGCTGAAACGCATAAAATCAGTCCCACCCAAGCGCCAGCAGAGGGCGACAAAACACCAAAAAACACAAGTAACAAATGGACATGACACTGTGCTGTCATTTTAATCTGTTTGAGCGGGGCATGTGCGTTAAATGCCTCAAATATTTTAATGTGATTAATTAAAAAAATTAATTACTGCCCGTTAATGCGATAATTTTGACAGCCCTAATTAAAACTAAAGATATGTTTCCCTCCTGCATTTTTCCATTCTCAAACATTTTTGAAAAAGCTCCAGGGAGCCACCAGAGCAGCGCTAAAAGTCGCATGCGGCTCTAGCGCGACGGGTTACTGACCCCCGCACTAGACCAAGAGGACCAGTGCCCGGTTGGATAGCTTCCTCAACACTTACTTATGAATTGTTGAAAAAGTTCAATATTCACACTGCGCCAACCGAACTTTCCGAGTAGCATCACGTCGACGAAAGGCGCACTCATTGATTGGACAAATAAAAGAGGAAATAGAAGAGGGAGCGCTGAGCGTCAATGCATGGTGCTGTAATGTCAAATAGCATAGCATGTCGCCTCTCGGCCAGCAAGGGGTCGCTCCCTCCCAACTCAATACTGAGCGAACTGGAGTATATAAAAAATGCATAGGGGAAAATTAAACCACGAAAGAGAGCCACGTAGTAACCCAAGTCATACAGGCACGCAATCGCTTTCACTTTCGTGACTTTTTGGACTGTCAAATTGTCGCCACTTCCAGGAGAGTGGGACTCACGAAACGGCCGCCCCGAGAGGCTCCGCCTGTCTCGGCCAGTCACTCTCATACCGTCATACGGTAAGTTCAGCAACAGCATGCAAAACACAATGGCCACATTAAAACCCGATTTTGTGTATCAAATGCAACTGCTTATAGCGCAGCACAACAATTTGGCAATGGCTAATCGCCTGTCATCCTGCCACTGTTGATTTTGAATAGCGTCCGCGCTGTACTTCCGCTTTCAAACTCGGTTGTTTAGTCCGAACTAGCGTTCGGATGTGTGTTCACTAGTGCTGCAACGATTAATTGATTAACTCGAGTATTCGATTAGGAAAAAAAAGATTCTAATTAAATTTGGTGCCTTGAGAATTCGTTTAATTAAAGTGGGGTTGTAACTTGTAATGGTTTATTTTGAAAGTGTTTGCATTGAGTTTTATTGTTTTGGGTGGCTACACTGCCCTCTTGTCTGCCTCATTTCACATGGCTGAATCCAGCTGGTCCATGTTAAGACCAACATAAGCTAAGTTTTGTTTGAGCTGTTTTCTAATGTATTCGTAATTTAGTTTACAGGTATATTTAGCCATTTCCTGTGGGAATATGTGTCCGAACCATTTGTTAAGCGGAAAAAAAAAAAAAAAAAAACTTCTTTTGTTGTACATAAATTCTTTTTTTTTTTTTTTTTTTTATATAACGTTTGAGGCTCAGCTCGGGTATTTAAATTTTTCATGTTCCTTATCCGATTACTCGATTATTCGAATAACTAGTTCATCGATTAATCGACTACTAAAATAATCGATAGCTGCAGCCCTAGTGTTCACATTTACAAAACGAGGCGGACTATCTAAGAAAAAGAATTTGGTCTATTTAAAACAGTGCTAGTGTGAAAGCGCCCTTAAACGTGTTGCACTTACCCTCTCCAGACGGGATTCGTCCATGCTTTTGGAGTACTCCTTGAGCTGGCCCTCGCGGTCAGGGCGCAGGCTCTCAATGTCAGCGGAAAGATGAGGCATGTTAGACACCCAAGCTACGGTGCGTTCATTTAAGTTGGACTGAGAGCCCTGGGGAAAAAAACATGAGAACATCAATCCTTTCACTAATAGATGCCTCCACCATCTGAAGTTGAGTAGATAAACACACAAACGTCTCCAATAATTGACTGACCTGCTTGTTGCCCAGTGGCTTCAGCAGATGTTGTTGTGGAGGCTGCAGCTGTTGTGACTTTTTCCCGCTTTTGGTTGGCGTGTCCGTCGAGTCCTCGGCCGCGGCGGTAGCGACGGAGGACGGATTCTGATTCTCCTTGGAGGCTCCTGTCTGAAACGGCAAACCAGGAGCCGGACTGTCCGTCGTAGTCTCTTGCTGCTGAGTTTGCGTAGGTTGCTGTTGTTGTTGCGGTTGCGTTTGCCGCTGTTTAGCCTGAATGAAGTTGGTGTCAGTGGATTCCAGTAGGAGGTTCCTGCTTTGGGGTCGGGCCTTGGGTGGCGTAGCAGTCGCCGGGTTGTTGATGGAGCGTTGGGACTTGAGGAGCTGAGGAGCGATGGAGGACTGGCGCACGGGGTGAACGGTCGTAGGAGGCGTGGCCAAGGAGGCGGGCGTGCCTGTTCCGGTGGCCGTCTGAGAAGCCACGCCCATCATGTGCTGCTGCTGGAGGGACTCCTGAGGACAGACAACACCTTTGCCATGTGCATCACAGCAGCAAGAATCTTGTTTAATAAAGTGAAAAACGTTTTAATTTTTTAAAGTGTAATAGCAAAGAAAAATGTAAATATTCCAGGAAGTGGTCATCCTTAAAGTGCATGAGACACGAAAAAGCATGTTTATTTCATCATACACGCGGTATTTTATGCTCCTGAATGCTATGGACCGCTTGGATGTGTGTGGAAGCGATCGCTATATTTATTTAGTTTTTTGAATCCCGCGCCATGAAAATGAGTGACTTCCGGCTTCGGTCTAGCATTGAGGAGGAGGGCGCTGTGACGTGTAAGGTTGAAGGCGTCCTCTTCACTCTCCAGCCGTACTGTTGTGTATGAGGACTAAGGATTCAGCTGATTTTGCGGATTAATACGTTTATTTTTCGCATCACGCCAGCCAAACGGCTACAGAAAAATCTTGCTTTATGAGGGAGAGGCGTATGCGCCTTTTTGGAGTTTCAAAAGGTTCCCATTCACCGTGGACATTGGCCAAAACAAGCCCTACTACTGTGGGACCATTGGACTTACGAGGAAGTGAGTAAACATCTTGTTTTGTAGTATGTCAAATACGAATACAGCGATTACAAAGTAAACACTACAAACTTTCTTTAAATAAAGGACTACTTACTGTAAGTTTGATCATTGATCGGCATGCAAAAAGCTCTCCTCGTGCACATTAGCTGAACGTTAGCTGCACAACAACTGCAGCCGCCCTACTCCGGGGAACTAGCTATAAATTGCTCTCCGCCGGGCGGTTTGCCGGTCCGCGAAGACAATCGATAACCCAGTCGTCATGTCAAATAATCCGGGCTAGTTATGTGTGATTTTCCGCTCCGAAGACTTTGAAACATCACTCGGTTCGGGTTAGCATGTCGGCTAGCTGTCACGCCTCTTGGTTTGTTTACATTCTACGAAGCCGGGGCAGGGAAATGACATATGTCCGATTTAGGTGTCATAAAATATCGTTCGGGAGGTGCGACAGTAAAGGTGAAGTCGACAGTTTTGACCATTATGGAGTAATGTCGTCCTGAATAAGTGCATTTTTAGTATTTTATATTCCATTTAACACAAGACTTATTTGTCATGACCATGCCTTTTATTTAGCAATTGGGGAAAATACTTGTATAAAAAGAATATCCTGTAAAAATATTGAAGTAAAGAGACAGAAACAATGACATTTTGTAGCTCTCTTCGTCGCATTTTCCTCGTTGTGAATACCCCTCGACGGGCTGACTGGTCCTTCTCAAGCCATTTATTTAGCTATTGGGGAAAAATACTTGGATAAAAAGAATATCCTGTAAAAATATTGGAGCAGAGAGACTGAAACAATGACATTTTGCGGCTCTCTTTGTCGCATTTTCCTCGTTCTGAATAATTCCCCCTCAATGGGCTGAATAGTAAAACCGATGAGCCCAGTCTCCCGCTGACGTCATCCACCTGTTGGGGACGCTAGAGCCTTGTAATGGTAGGCGTGGCTAACCGACAGATTAAAAGACTAACTTCTCGTCATCTGCGCTTTGCTAAATTGTTATATATAGTCGAATTGTCTCAAAATATGATTCTAATTCACATAATAATGCTATTTAAGCCTTTTTTCTCCTGTCGTATGCTCCTTAAGAGGTGGCATTTTCTTTTTTATGTTAGTAAAAAACTGATCAGATCCCAGATTACCTGCCTTTCCATCATGACATCATTAATACTTATGACAGTGCTCCGATCTACGTATACGAATTTATATGCATGGGTATTACTGATGTCATAAAACGGCCTCACTTAAGCAGTGCAATTTTTTTTTTTTTTTTGGTTTAAACGTTATTTTATCCATCATCAGAGAGATTCGCCGAATTGCTGTGAATCCTCAGATAAACTGAGAAGATCTCTTCATATTTGAAAATGGACAACATGCTAATTAATTCACAAAGAACAATCATCCTTACACCAACTGTATTTGAAAGCAAGACAAAAAAAAAGACTGGGAAGCTGAGAGATGTTTGTTCCGCCACAACCCACGCGGCAGGACAGAAATAGCTCAGGACACTACGGTACATAATGGTATCATTAGAAGCACAGCAATTTACACAGTGTGAGTGGCAAGCTAATAACAAATATTAAGGTGTTCTATTACACATTACTTAGTAACATGTAGTGCGTAATAGAACACATAAAATCTCACTCATAGACTTCATAATGTATTGACGGGTCAGATCAGTCATGCACTGCGTCTTGCATTCAAGTTGGGGGCCGCCCAAATCGAGAGGAGCTATTCACAAACACGCGCGCAGCGATCTAAAGCTATAAAGCATACAAACACGAAGGATTGACTCAGGAGTGATTTGTTCGCCGATTCAAGGTAATTATTATATTTTTCACACCATGCATGCATTTTGAAATGTTGTGAAAAAAATCAATGGGAGAAATTAGCCGCTACTGCATTGGCATCATAGTCTGCAAAATTTACTTGAAATAAATGCTAACTGCACGTTTTTCTTTTTTTTTTTTTTTTTTTTTTTTTTTTGCTTTTAACCAAGAATCAAAACTGTTTTACGTCCATTTCTATATAGAATTTGAAGATTTAAGCGTTTATTCACACGAATTTTCACATGGAAACCTCTATTTACATCAGGCGGCCGCTAGCTACATTTACTAACAGACTAGCATTGTACTTCGACATATATACATAAAATAGATGAGTAACTGCCCGGTTTTTTGCTCATTTAACAAAGAATCAAGACAGTTTTACGTCCATATCTACATATTTACGTATAATAAATGCTAACTGCGCGTTTTTTTTTTTTTTTTGCTTTTAACCAAGAATCGACGTCCAATTTACGTCCATATCTATAAAGAATTCAGGGATTTACGCATTTATTCACAAGAATTTTCACCAGAAAACCTCTGTTACATCAGGCGGCCGCTAGCTACATTTACTAACAGACTAGCATTGTACTTCGACATAGTAACATAAAATAAATGCTAACTGCACGTATTTTTTGCTTTTAACCAAGAATCAAGACTGTTTTACGTCCATATCTACTAAGAATTCAGGGATTTACACATTTATTCACAAGAATTTTCGCCAGAAAACCTCTGTTTACATCAGGCGGCCGCTAGCTACTTTTACTAACAGACTAGTATTGTACTTTGACATGTTTACGTAAAATAAATGCTAACTGCATGTTTTTTTTGCTCTTAACCAAGAATGGAGACTGTTTTACGTCCATATCTATGAAGAATCCGGGGATTTAAGCATTTATTTACAAGAATTTTCCCAGAAAACCTCTGTTTACATCAGGCGGCCACTAGCTACTTTTACTAACAGACTAGCATTGTACTTCGACATATTTACGTAAAATAAATGCTAACTGCACGTTTTTTTTGCTCTTAACCAAGAATGGAGACTGTTTCACGTCCATATCTATGAAGAATCCAGGGATTTCAGCATTTATTTACAAGAATTTTCACCAGAAAACCTCTGTTCACATCAGGCGGCAGCTAGTTACTTTTACTAACAGACTAGCATTGTACTTCGACATATTTACATGAAATAAATGCTAACTGCATGTTTTTTTTGCTTTTAACCAAAAATAGAGACTGTTTTGCGTCCATATCTATAAAGAATTCAGGGATTTAAGCATTTATTCACAAGAATTTTCAACGAAAAAAGCTCTTTGTCTGTGATTCCACTCGGTCAGCTTTGACGGCCTCGCCAACAATTTATCAGCCCCACGGCCCGTCAATACATCAATAAAGTCTATGTCTCACTTTTGAAATTCTTCCCACTACCAATCATAACAATACATACGAAGACTGTATATACAATAAAATAATAAATGTCTGCTGAATCACCAAACAAGGTTATTGTACTAATTTACAACTATTAGCTTATTCACTATCATTGACGGTGATTGACGTCCAATTTATCCCCTAATCAAAATAGATAGGACGTCTATCGCCGTCAATGGCAGCCAATGACATGGATGCAATTTTTGCGGTAAATGTTTCTAGGGTGAGAGTTTATTCGCACATTTTGAAAATATCAGAAAATATAGAATATGAGAATAATGAATTAATTGTTATTATTTTAAGATATCCGATTGAGGGGCTCTCACCTGCACTTGGAGAGAGAGCTGGTGCCAGACAAAGTCGTTCTGGTTCTGCCGGGCAAAGTCGTCGCTATAGCTATGCGAGTGGACGATGCTAGGCTGAACCAGGCTGTTCTGAGACCGTAGCGCCGATAAATCTTCACTGCGGGAGAAGACGTTATTGCCGAATGCCGGCGTGTAGTCGTGGTGGCCGTTCTCCGGTTCCGGTGCCAGCAGGAGGGGCGGCGGCGGAGGATGAGCCGGCGAGTTCTGCGCCGCCAGGTGGAAGAGAGGATTCTGGAAAGACAGCGGGTAGTTCATGGCCGCCGCTGCCTGCTGTTGCTGCTGGGAGATGGATTCGGTGGGGCCGCCGATGTGGCCCATCTGGCTCAGCCTCAGGCCGGAGCCACCCATGCGGAGGGGGCCGCCCAAGTTGCTAAAGCTGTGGCCCAAGCCGGCGATGGAGGCCTGGGAGGAGGTTAACATGTCCCCAACAGAGTTCAGGTTGGAGATGCTGTTCATGCGCGAGTCTTGGAGGTCCATCATTGACACGCTTTTGTTCACACTGTGAACCTGACACAAGTGACAATAGCAGAACATAGTAACACTGGGGAATACATATTTTGTTGAATTAGGTCTGATAGCTGTTTTTTCACCTCCGTCAGTACATGGAACCTACGGAAGGCAGAGTTTGTGGATTTGGTCCTTTGATAACTCAAGAACGAATTAAGGGATTATTATCAAACTTGCAGGACACATTTGAATTATGAAAAGGAAAAGGTGACTACATTTGGAGGTAATGAAATCAAAGGTCACTGAGGTCAGGAAAGGAATTTCAAGATAATTTGGTAACGGATTAGCCTATTAACTCAAAATTGAAGGGCAGGTGATCGGACGAGAAGAGAATGGGGAATGATGGAAGTGAGTGCCCGCCCACGCTACTAAATATGGTAATGCTTTGAATTTGGCTGCTTAGGCGGAAGTATGCTCTTTAAGAGTGCTCCCCTTGTTAAATAATTTTGGGGTGCAGAATCCAAAAGTGAGTCTCTAATAAATCATGTTTTTCCAACTATAGAATAACAGATTTCTAAAAAAAATATTTAAAATATTAGAGGTCACCAAGTGATTATATTTTCGTATTTTACGCTGTTAACTTTAACATTATTCATAAAACCAAACGAAATTAATAAAAAGGCGATGAACTAAAAAAGAAAACTCTTCTTATATCGGCTAATAACGCAGTAAAGTTTTTTTTCCCGCCATAAAGTTAGCAAGTGCTTATTTAAAAAAAAAAAAAATATATATATATATATATATATATATATGTATTAGGGCTGTCCCAAACGACTAATTTTCTCCCGATTAGTCAGCCGACTATTTTTACGATTAGTCGACTAATCTAATAATAAAAAATTTAAAAAATTATTACTAATTTAGCAATGAAATTATTGTTGACGCTTATCAATTCACAAAAATATATTGGAACACTTAAACTATTTATTAAAGTACAAATAAACACGTAAATAACAATAATAAATCACAAATAAACAATGAGTTCAAATGCTGGTAGAATTAACTAGTGCAAAACAATGGAATGTAAACAGATTCAAAACACTGACTTCACCTTTCCAACATGATTCAAAACAATTCTTAAAAAACACCTAGCCTTAATATTATAGTATAGTACTATATATAATAGTTTTATAATAATTATAATAATTATTCATTGCCAATCAGATTTTTCATAAAGGGTGTCATTTTAAAGGTATTCTTAGTGTAGAATCTAAATTCTGAAGTATGCGGGATTAACTCCTGAAATCGTTATTTATATGACGAACATGACATGCTTTTTTGAAATGTTCACCGGAAGTGCGTTCGCTAAACCGCTAACGGGAAGTACGTTCGCTAAACCGCTAACTTTAGCTTTACACTCCGCAAAAAAATCACTTTTTGTCATTGCATGTGTCAATAATAGATTTTTTTGGTCTTTTTTTTTTTCGTTTGCAAATGCTGTTAACCAGCGATTTTTCATGTTTGAAGTGTCACCTTTTAACCGCAAGTTTGCTTTCACGAGACGACTGCCAATGTTTCAGGCTAAAGTACCGGTAGGTTGCCTTTTTCCCCCCATTCAGCTCAGTGTAGCAATGCTAACGTTACAGTGTTTAATATAGATGTGTTTTCTTATTTTATATGTCTGAACTTTAATTCTACAGCGTGTTGATAAGAGAAAGGAGTCTCACATGCCACCAGCACGCACACACGCACCAATGTATGCACGCACGCACGTGCGCAGCGATAAAAGGCAGCCGTGAAAATTACCGCCCTCATTTTTATTTGCCATGCGATAAATGGACTCATTGCATATCTCGACAGGCTTAGCAACTTCAATAAAACATGTCGTTAGTTAGTTAGATGGACTTACAAACTGGGCGACGGCGCTTGAGGTGTTTATTCACGGCCGACGTGCATGAAGAGACAGGACAGAAAGTGTGTACCTTCCTTTGTTTCTTTGAAATAAGTCAATGTTTTGGACACTCTGGTGCGCTTTTTTTGGCTTTGTGCCGCTTTCCCCGCTTGCATACAGAGCGCGTCCGACATTCTGAACTTTCCACGCATATATTTTTTTTAACCCTTTATTAACCGTCGACGGGATGTTGTGCTCGTCGACAATGTCGACTAGTCGGGACAGCTCTAATATATATATTATATATACTGTATATACTGTATATACACTGTATATGGTGGAAAACACAGACAAGGTTAAAAAAGGAGTTTCTGCTCTTGCAAACCTCTTCAAAATAAACTGCTGTATTTTAAGCCAAAAGAACTGTTGTGTTTGATAGAACAATATGTCTATATCATGCCATAGCGGTTTCATGGCATATTAAGCCCCCAAACGATTTTTAATTTGTCCGTTTTACCCTGGAGATCCCCGTTTACCGACAGCGTGCAAGCGGTTTCGTTTCAACCCAGCCATAAAAAAAAGGTATGTATTTATTATTCAAAATGTCTACCATTTTAAGCTTAGAATCGTTAATTGATGTCTAATATTTAGTTTAAATTAAAAAAACGACTTTATAAAATTATTCACTTGCATATTTTAAACTTTTTTTTAAAAATTACGTCACAATGAAAAAAATTGTGTCTGTAAATAGATCACGGATATCTACCTCATAACTATCGCTTAATTGTATTTTTTTTTTTTTTTTTTTTGTTACTGTCGCATTTTCCCCGATATTTTAGATGATAAATAATCGATCCAAACAAATAAAAATTGAGGGAAAAAAAAGATCTCGTCCACTCCTTGATGTCTGCGATTTCTACATTGCTACCTTTGTTATATTACCGTGTTTCACCCATAAAATCCCCAAAAAGTCCTGCTGTGGCAATTCACAGCTGTCTTGACACTCATTGAGACATGCTACACTGAGTTTTTGGATTGAAACAAGGTAAGTATGTGATAATATCTCGTTTAAATCATTGTGTCTTTAATCATGCTCTCTTATGATCTCACCTCGAGTTAGGGTTTCGGGGGTTAAACTTTTTTTTTTTCAATTTTTTTCTTACCCCAGAAAATTGAGATTTTAAGCTTTCCAATGATGTATCACACATGCATATAGGACAATTTTGAAATTTGGCCAAATTGGGGGTCTCAAAGCAGAACTTAAAGTCACCTGAGCGTTTTCCGTCACATATATCGACATAAAATGAAATATGAAAGAAAGAGGCACAACTTTAATGTTTTTTTAAACACCATAGTGTTTTACGTATGATACTATATATAGGCCTGTCGCGATAACAAATTTTAGTAGGCGATATATTGTCTCATAAATCATTGCCGATATGCGATAATATGGTCAGTTTTTAAAACCAATCCAACCACTAATGTAGTGACAGTACATCCTAATAAATCACCCATTCAAAGGCAATAAATTAAATAAAAAATGATAAATTTATATATATTAATAAATAATAAATTAAATAAAATACAATCTATATTAAAAATGATGAGAAAAAAACCCAATGCATAACGAGTAATCTGATAGCTAGCTATGTGCAGAACATGAAATAAGAAAGAAACCAACGAACGCCATTTTTGTTCTCTGATAATTAGACCCCATCAAAAGTGTTTTAGCCAAAATGACTGTCATCTTACCCTACATAATTCTTTGCCAATCAGATTTTTCATAATGAATGTCATTTTAAAGCTATTCTAAGTGTAGAATGTAAAGTATGTGAGATTAACTCCAGAAATCTTTATTTACATGTTGAACATGACGTGCTTTTATTTTTGAAATATTCACCGGAAGTATGTTCGCTAAACCGCTAACTGTAAGCTTTACACTCAGTAAAAAAAAAAAAAAAAAAAAAAAAAGCATTTCTATTTTCATCATGCATGGGGTGTTGGTAATCGATTTTTTTCTTTTTTCGCATTGTTTTCAAATGCTGCAAACCAGCAAGTTTTCATTTTTGAAGTGTCCCCTTTTAACCGCAAGTTTGCGTTTTGGAGAAGACTGCCATTGTTTTATTGCAGGCTATAGTGCTTAGTACATTGCCTTTTTTCCCATTAGCCTCAATGCTAACGTTTTACAATGTTTAATATAGATGTGTTTCCTTATATTGAATGTCTGAACTTTAATTCTACAGTGTGTTGATGACCAATAAACATCTGTGAAAGGAACTGGAGTCTCGTATGCAATCAACACACACGTGTGCTGAGTGCACGCAGCACACGCAAACGAACGCGGCAATAAACCGCAGCCGGGTAAATGACCGATCTCTTTTTTTTTTTTTTTTTTTACTATGTGATAAATTCACTCATTGCATATCGCCACAGGCTTAGATATGACTAGTGTAATTCTCTATATGTTGGCAGTAACAACATAGCTGAGAAGAAAAAACTTAAGGTTCTAGAAAAAAAAAGACTGGAATTCTGAAATTAGCATGCCAATTTTAGTTTTAATCAGCATAATACTGTAACTCAACATTTTTGTTTTGTTTTCAAGTTGTTCCCTACTATAATATAGTAGGACAAATAAGTATTTAGTCAACCACCAATTGTGCAAGTTCTCCTACTTGAAAAGATTAGAGAGGTCTGTAATTGTCAACATGGGTAAACCTCAACCATGAAAGACAGAATGTGGAAAACAAAAAAACAGAAAATTACATTGTTTGATTTTTAAAGAATTTATTTCCAAATTAGAGTGGAAAATAAGTATTTGGTCACCTACAAACAAGCAAGATTTCTGGCTGTCAAAGACGTCTAACTTCTTCTAACGAGGCTTCACTCATTACCTGTATTAATGGCACCTGTTTTAACGGTATAAAAGACACCTGTCCACAACCTTAATCAGTCACACTCCAAACTCCACTATGGCCAAGACCAAAGAGCTGTCGAAGGACACCAGAGAAAAAATTGTAGACCTGCACCAGGCTGGAAAGACTGAATCTGCAATAGGTAAAACGCTTGGTGTAAAGAAATCAACTGTGGGAGCAATTATTAGAAAATGGAAGATATACAAGACCATTGATAATCTTCCTCGATCTGGGGCTCCATGCAAGATCTCACCCCGTGGCGTCAAAATGATAACAAGAACGGTGAGCAAAAATCCCAGAACCACACGGGGGGACCTAGTGAATGACCTACAGAGAGCTGGGACCACAGTAACAAAGGCTACTATTAGTAACACAATTTGCCGCCAGGGACTCAAATCCTGCACTGCCAGACGTGTCCCCCTATACTGAAGAAAGTACACGTCCAGGCCCGTCTGCGGTTCGCTTGAGAGCATTTGGATGATCCAGAAGAGGATTGGGAGAATGTGTTATGGTCAGATGAAACCAAAATATAACTTTTTGGTAGGAACACAGGTTCTCGTGTTTGGAGGAGAAAGAATACTGAATTGCATCCGAAGAACACCATACCCACTGTGAAGCATGGGGGTGGAAACATTATTCTTTGGGGCTGTTTTTCTGCGAAGGGACCAGGACGACTGATATGTGTAAAGGAAAGAATGAATTGGGCCATGTATCGAGAGATTTTGAGTGAAAATCTCCTTCCATCAGCAAGGACATTGAAGACGAGATGTGGCTGGGTCTTTCAGCATGACAATGATCCTAAAAACTCAGCCAGGGCAACAAAGGAGTGGCTTCGTAAGAAGCATTTCAAGGTCCTGGAGTGGCCTAGCCAGTCTCCAGATCTCAACCCCATAGAAAATCTGTGGAGGGAGTTGAAAGTCTGTGTTGCCCAACGACAGCCCCAAAATATCACTGCTCTAGAGGAGATCTGCATGGAGGAATGGGCCAAAATACCAGCAACAGTGTGTGAAAAGCTTGTGAAGAGTTACAGAAAACATTTGGCCTCCGTTATTGCCAACAAAGGGTACATAACAAAGTATTGAGATGAACTTTTGGTATTGACCAAATATTTATTTTCCACCATGATTTGCAAATAAATTCTTTAAAAATCAAACAATGTGATTTTCAGTTTTTTTTTTTTCCACATTCTGTCTCTCATGGTTAAGGTTTACCCATGTTGACAATTACAGGCCTCTCAAATATTTTCAAGTGGGAGAACTTGCACAATTAGTGCACTGTACATAGATCATAGCATATTATTAATTTCTCACAAAGCTCACTGCGTTACCTTAGGATCGGGTTCCGTGATGTCCGAACTGCTGGTGCAGTAAGCCGGACTGGATCGAGCCAGCGGGGGTCGAGTCACGTAAAACACTTCACGGGATGAGCGCAGGTCTCGTTCGGCCTGACGCCTCATGTTGAGGTTGGACGACAGGGACTCGACGGCCGAAACGGTGGGCGGCGACGGCAGGCGGGAGATGTCTATGGAACTATACATAGATATGAGACTAAAGTCAGTTTGAGGAATGAGTGCTATTTGAGGAAAATACAGTGCATGTGTTTGTACATACATGTCATTTGTCAGATGTGTCATTGGATGATACCATTTTTCTCATATAAGAACGCCAGTAAAATGTTTTCAAGCTAAATTCAGTGGAGGGGAAACAGTCGCAATTACAGCTGTTATTGCTCTTACGTAAAGAGTTCTCATTTGAATTGTTAGGCGATAATGAGCGCTAGTGTCTACTGATAATAAGAAGTGTGAGGCGGAGGAAAAGAGGGTTTGGCTAAGGGGGTTTGAGAACAGATGGCTCCGGCAATTACCGATTGATAAAATACTTAGCGCATTTGGAGATAAATTAGGTGACATTAGAGGGGCTCTCGGAAATAAGCCGGGCATTGTGTTCCGAGCCGTAGAATTCCCATCCTGTAAGTTTTCTCGTTCTGCGTTTCACGATTAATTACACCGGTATGACGCAGCGGTGTCAGGCCGCGTTAGAACTACCCGGCCTCCCGGAGGACATGATGATCTATTTTCTGAAATGGAAGAGGAGGGAAGGAAAAGGGGAGGGGGACACCTACCTGTTTAAGTCGCGCATCATCAAGCTCTGGAAGTCGGAGGACATGAGGCGATTGAACGTGGGCCGAGAGAAGAGTCTGTCCTTGGGCCGCTCGGGCTGGTGGTTGGTGACGGCGTGCAGCTGGGGGTTGCGCAGGGCCACGCTGATGTCATTCAGCAGCCGAGGTAGCGGACCCAGTTTGAGAATGGCGTCCTGTGAGCAGGTAGGGAAAATGTCACCGTGACCAGATGTTATTTTTAACGGCGTCTCTCAACCTTAAATGAGGTCGCACTGAGCATATGCAGGAGTTGTCAAGTTGTTACACTGTAGGGGTTAATTCAGCACTTCCTTTTACATTAAGCTTACCGACCTTGCTAAGCTGCCCCATGACCTCCCACAGCAGACTGTGAAGCATGGACAGCTCCCTGCCGAGGTCGATGTAGCCCTCGAAACCTCCGGCGTTCCCTCCGGCGTCCATGTTGGAGATTTCGTAGAGGAACTGCTGCATGGAGCCCCACTCCATTTCCAGGAATTCATTCATAAAGTACAAATATTCCTCCTTAGGTCCAAACCTGCAGCAGGCACAATTTCAAGTACTTTAGAGTGGAACAGTATGACTCATCAAATAAATCAGGACAGCATGGGGGACTCACTTGCTGAAGCTGGCCAAGTTCTGCATGACCTTGGCAATAAGTGTAAGAGTCCGCGAGGTGCGTTCTGCTGGATATTCTTGAGTCAGGTTGAAAAGCGAAGGTGACATGATTGCCGGACACATGAAACGGAGGAACAGCGAGGAGCTGATGAGGCTGTCGGCCAGATCCTCTCTGCCGCGTTCTGCACACCGGGCCCGCCATGATGCGAACACCTCCTTCAGCTCACGGGGGAAAATGCTGCAACAAGCGCAAGAACATACGCAAAGTTTAAGGGGGAGTTAGGGCCAGCCTAGTGGCCAAAAAGTGTCATTTTATGTAACTGACTTTCCTATATATGATTTTAAAATTAAGAGTTTTCCGGTAAAATATTGTCTAAAAAGGTTGTAAAGCAATAAAACAAACGACAAAAATGAATGAAATGAGCAAAAAAGTATTTTTATAATGGGTCCAAATTATTTTTCGAACAGATCATGTGACTACAACCTTAGACGGTCATTTGCTTTGCTTAGCCAAAACCACCTGAGGACCGAAGAAGCAAGGTGGATATGGCGGAAAACACAGAAAAGGCTGAAAAAGCAGTTTCTGCTCTTGCACTCCTCTATAAAATAAACTGCTGTATTTAAGCCAAAACAACTGTTGTATCAGATAGAATAATTTGTCTACAGTATATGCTGCTATAGCAGATTCACGGCGCATTAAGTCCCCGAACTATCTTTAATTTGTCCGTTTTACCCTGAAAAACCCCGTTTACAGACGTCGCGCAAACGCTTTTGTTTCAACCCAGCCATAAAAAGAAGGTAAGTAATTATATTTATTATTCAAAATGTCTGTCATTTTTAGCTTAAAATCATTAATTGATGTCTAATATGTCGTTTAAAATAAAAATGACTTTAAAAAGTTATTTACTCAAATATTTTAAACTTTTAAACAAATTACGTCAAAATGAAAAAAATTGGCGTCTGTAAAAAAGTCACGGAAAGCTACCTCATAAATATCACTTAATTGTATTTTTTTCGTCACTGTCGCATTTTCCCCAATATTTTAGATGATAAATAATCGATCCAAACAAAGAAAAATTGAAACCAAAAAAAAAAACGTTTAAAAGGGTAAATATATGAAAATGAAAATCTCGATTACTCCTTGACGTCTACGACTTCTGCATCGCGACCCTTGTTATATTACCATGTTTCACCCATAAAATCCCGAAAAAATACAGCTGTGGCCATTCACATCTGTCTCTTGGCACTCGATGATACATGTTATATGAAGTTTTTGGATCGATAAAAAGGTAAGGGCGCGATAATATCTCATTAAAATCATGGCGTCTTTAATTCTGCTTTCGCGGGCTCTAACCTCCACTTTTTTTTTTTAAATGCCTTCCTGGTCAAAATTTTTCTTTCCTCAGAAAATTGACATTTTAAGCTTTCCAATGATGTATCACACGTGCAAATCGGACAATTTTGAAATTTGGCCAAATTTCATCCAACGAGTTAAACAGTAAAACTTTGACTTTTTTACATTCAGTACATATGTTACGTTATAGACAGAAAAAAAGGGTTTTTTTTGATGGGAAAAAAATGATTGATGGACCATGTTTTAAAACCTCGTACATAACTATATCACCAAAACACGGAAATCAAGCAAATCAGTGCAGTGTGTGGCTCTGCCCCGGGGATACAATTTTTGAATTTTTTGTAACTACATTGGCACGACACCGGCAGGCGCACCATATTCAATGGATGACGATCTTGGCGAAAAGCATAGCTGTCCTAAGCAGCCTGATTTAGAATTCCCCTCAAGAACGATGAGAAACAAAATTATAAATATTCTTCAAAGTTCATTTTATTGCTGACACTTCGTTTCGGGGTCATCAACATGTTGTGCCCCCGTGCACCAAAAGTCAAACGAAACTAGAGTTGTCCGACAACGACTTTTTAACTGATATCCCATATTGTCCAACTCCAAAAATCCAATAGTGATATCAAACCGATATGCTGTCGTGGACTTTACATATTATGGCTACCGTAATTGTAATGTGATGATGAAAAAAGCTTCGAATCAAATTTTGCGACTAATTAATTAGAGTGGCATTGTCACTGTTTGCATTTAGTTTTATTGATTTGGTGGATACACTGCCCTCTAGTGGCAACAGTGAATATGGCATAAGTCATTTAACATGGCTGAATCCAGCTGCTCCCTGTTAAGACCAAAATAAGCTAATATTTTTTTTTATGTATTGCTTGTTTAGTGTATGGGTATTTAGGTGTCTTTTGTGGGAATATGTGTTTGAACGATTTGTTAATAGCATTGTTAAAAAAAATTTTTTTAATTATAGCATTTAAGCTAACGGACTTTTGCAATGCAAGTTAGCCAATGTTTCTCTTGTACTTTTGTCCTCATTTATTTATTTATTTTAATACCGTTTGAGGCAAAGCTTAGGTAGGTTTTATATTACTTTTAAATGAACGTGTAATGCTGCATAGTTTGAAGAAACACTTGGGAATTTTATTTTTTATTTGCATTTATGTGCTCTTTTGAAAGTGCAATCCTAGCAATTTTACCTCTCCTAACATCTATTCTGCAACACATTAAATGTTCCTAATCCGATTACTCGATTGTTCAAACTAACCAGTTAATAGATTAATCAACTTCTCTAAAACAATCGATAGTTGCAGCCCTACTTTAATACCGTAATAATAAATGTAACAACTTCAAAGTTTTCCAAATAAAATAAACATTCTTAAACAAATAAGGAGAAGCTGTACTAAGCTGTAAAGAGCACTTGTACAATGACAGGATGCTTCTACATTCACTTTGAAGGCAACATGCATATTGGGCCAAAACCGATAATGAGGTCGATATTATCCGATATCATTTAAAAGTGCTCTTTTTCCACCTCCAACTCTAAACGAGACTCATTCAGAAACGGAAATGGCTTATTTTAGAGAGCTTGCGTACGCACCAGAGGGAGTTGATGATCTTGCAGAGTAGGAGCTCACAGCACATCCGAAGGTTAGCTTGGTGGTCAGCCAGCACCGAGGGCGGGACTCGCATGGGGTCCACCTCGCAGTTTTCCTCTGATTCGTATAATGCACGGATGAAGTCACCTGCAAGGCGGACGTCATGAAAATGAAAGAAAAAATACAGACGGAAGCAATTTTTAGACTGACCGTCAGATCCTACCTATTCCCTCCTTGAGGTATCGGTGCCCAATAAGCTTGAGGTATTCCTCCACAGCTTTTGTAGCCAGTGTATTCTCCCGGAAAATCATGTGCTCGCGCTCCATGAATCGATCCACTTCACACATCGCCATGTCAGAGAGAAACTCCTGAGGGATAGCGACATATTTTGCTTGTAAGATACAGATTTTCCCATTTAAACCTTGTTATAGTCTTTTACCTTGGTTTTCCCAGTGCTTTGGAGGATGTGCACCAAGGCAAACGCCACTTCCTCTTTGCTTTTCACGCTCAACAGCGGCTCCAGAACTGCGCACAGTGTTCGGTAGTTGTTGGTGATGTACTCAGCGAACTCCTTGTACAGCTCCATGGGGAGGATGTTCATGGTTTGGTAGCGGGATTTGACACGAAGTGAGGCGTTGATAATTTTGCCACTCCCGACACCGCCGCTTTTGGCTAAAACGCTGGACTGGATGACGGGATACCACTGTTCTACAAATTGACGGCCTGTGATGCTGGAGATGGGGATGCTGACAAGGCCGATGTATGTGCTTTTCTCCTAGAAGCAGAATTGGAAAAGTACAGTAATTTTTGGACTATAAACCCTGCTTTTTTCCGTTCATTTTGAATCCTGCGTCTTATAGTCCAGTGCAGCTTATTTGTTCATTTAATAGGGTTAATAGATTACTCTTTGTTTTACAGCAGTGTCATACGCCTGCCATAAGACACTGTCATGACATAATGAATTATGACACCAACTCCATTTATGTCCAACTTGGATCTTTACATCCATTCAAAAGCGAGATAATTTGCCGGATGACACAAAATCTGTCATAAGCATTCCTTAATGCTCATGGCAGTGTCATGTCATCATCATGATGATCTTATGACAGGCTTGTAGCGCCACTGTCAAATAAGGTGTTACCAAATACCATAACTAGCAATTAATGAAACAAGAAATAATTAGCACAGAACATGAATTTTGATATTTATTTACATCTGTAGCCCTGCAATGCATGCTAGGAGGCATGTTGGATGACAACAGTGTTGATAGCACGTGGCAGCAAAGCTTGACTGTCTCCCCCAAGGGAGCGATGATGGCGAAATGATGCTTCTTGAAGCAATGAAGGTTTGCAGCCAATTGGTTCAAAACTTCATGGTGGTTCATTTGGTGTTATGATGGCGCTGTCAAATAAAGTGTTACCGGCTGATAACTTTTGGTGTAAATATCGCACAGCACAGTGAGGACAGCTGTGGGTTATAGTCCACTGCGGCTTATCAATGAAAAAAATTCAGTTTTCGTGGCAAATTTGGTGGGTGGCGGGCTTATAGTCAGGTGCGTCCTATAGTCCGGAAATTACAGTAGCTTTTATAATATAGCAATAAATGATTGTCGGTAGTGTTGTCCGATGCTATTGGGTAGCAGATAATATCGGCCGATAAGAACATTTTAAAATGATAACGGATTATATTGATTTTTCGTTATCGGTTTTGGGCCAATATGCATGTTACCTTCATAGTGAATGTACTGTAGAAGACTTCTGCCTTTGTACAAGGGCTGGTCACATCTTAGCACATCAGTTATGCTCACAACTCCGCCCTCCTGACTGGTGCTGCCCAATTGTCCGTCAACACATCGTGTTTACCTGTTACGGCTACGTACATTCCTCCTATTTACGGCGTGTTTTTCTGCTCGTTAACATTAATAATCAAAATGGTGAAGTCGTGTGTGGCGGTCGGTTGCAATAACAGAGAAGATAGACGGAGAGACTTGAAGTTCTACCGGATTCCGAGAGACCCGGAGAGGAGAGAGCGAGATGGGCTGCTGCAATTCGACGAGAAAACTGGGCTCCAAACGATTACCACAGATTATGTAGTAGTAATTTTTTCTGGTAAGATGCATTTAATATATATTTAGAGGGTTTGGGGCTGACAACCACAATTAAGATCATTGCTAGGCTAATCGCCGACAACATACACGTATGTATGTAGTGAGAGTGCTATCGCTAAACCATATAAACATTAAAAGCCCTAGCTCCATTGACAAATGACATGAAATACATTAAACTTGACAGTGGATGTTAGCAAGAACAAAAGATTTTGAATTGACAATTTCGTAACTCACCTTTCCAAGCACAAGATAGATTCCTGCCTAATTTTCGTGGACGAGGACCTGTTTCACCCAACCAGCAACGAAGTATTTATAAGCCTCCAAGCTCTTAAAGTTTTTCAAACTTTAGTGAGAATAGGCTGATTTTGTGTGGACAAGATAGTTGTAAATATCAGGGTAGCTAGCAGATGTCAGGCAAATACGGCGAAGACAGCGGGTCGAAAAACATCGATTTAGGCATCAAATATGGATCTGGCGAATGGATAAACTGAAGCTTTTCCACATAACGCCTTTTATGCATCGCATCCAGTGAGTTTACGGCATCCGAAAGCACCGGGTCTTCCATGAAATGCATTATAAATTGCTCGATCAATTGAGACCATTGATAATACAGACACAAAATGACGGACAAGGGGGCGGAACAATACAGCGATCACGTGATTTTGTGACGTCGGTGGGTAGGGTCTATTGACCATTAGATGTTTCTAAACTAAAATGCTTGGGATTTGTTATGTGAGCATTATCATTATTAAAGCATCCAGTCGGGCATCACAATACAATTTGCCACAATGTTGTGTATGAAAGCATTCATATTTTGGGCAAAGGTGAATTGAACGCATCATATTTACATTACTGTGAACGCAATCATTCTAGCGGTTGTGAGCTGCGTTCATGAGTTCAGAATTAGAGCCTTTCCGAGAAAACTGTAGATCAGGGGTGCCCAATACCGGTCCTCAAGAGTCCCTATCCAGCTTGTTTTCCATGTCTCCCTCCTTTAACACACCTGAATCAAATGATCAGCTCATCAGAAGGCTCTGCAGCAGCCTGATAACAATCCTGATAGTTGATTCAGGTGTGTTAGAGGAGGGAGACATGGAAAACAAAGTGGATAGGGGCTCTCGAGGACCAGGATTGGGCACCCCTGCTGTAGATAAAGCACTAGGCTAAAAACACACTATAAAAGAAAAATCCAAATGTTAATAGCAGAGAACTATCCAACCTGGCAACCCAAGCTGCCTGTTATGGCTGTGCTGCCACATTGTAGGATGTGTGTGAGTAGAACTTTCCTTCGTGTGCATCATCGACCAAATGTAACTACATATTCATTTCTTTATATAAAGTTTTTGGTGGTTACTTTGGAATCCCTGCATTCATTTTTTTGAACCATTGAACCTTTGAACCAAATTTTGAATGATGAACTGCAATTTGAACCAGTTCCTGTAGAAAATGAACTTTCACAACACTGATTAGCCATAATATGTCCATGAAAATTGGTATCGGTTTGATATCAGATATTTGGAGTTGGACAATATCGAGATGTCGGTTTTCGGTTAAAAAGTAATTATCGGACAACTGTAATTGCAGTTACCTTGCGTCGTTTTTTGTCCGTCTCCTTATAGAGGTGCAAGCGAAGGCTACGAATGGTGGGCAGGTTGTTGAACTCGAAATGCTCGCCCCAGAAGACGGTGTCCGTGCGAGGTTTGCTGGTGGTGCGGGCATATAGCATGTCGTCCAGACACAGCTCACAGTAGTAGCGCTTCTTCGTTGGCAAGTCCCGGGCTTCAATGATCCATAACTTGAGCACATTTTCCACTCGCCTGCTGTTGTCCTGGATGAGGAGCGAAACGGTTTCATTAATTTTAGCGCTTGAAATTTGATAGCTAATGCTAATTGAAATTCTTTTGACTGTCATTGCCAGAAATAGAGGTTCAAGCGACTGTGAAGGTTAATTGTGATTCAGAACTTTAATTGTTGTTTTTTGGCAATGAACTCAAAACGGATAAGATGTCTATCGCCGTCAATGGGAATAAAACATCACTCAATGCTAGCCATCCTAGTCCAAATTTGTTTAATGCTGATCACTGTTAATGGCAGTGAATAAGTCAAAATATTACATCTTAACTTTATGAATAAATGTGCTAATATTATGACAATGACACCCAGGGGCGGATCTGATATAAATGGCGTGGTGATAGGGTGGCAAACATTTCATGAAGGTATAATACATCATAGATTCTTTGAACAATGATACAATATAGTGCTGCAACGATTAATCGATTTACTTGAGTAATTCAATTAGAAAAAAGATTCAAATTAAGTTTTGCTGCTTCGAGTATTCGTTAAATTAAAGTCGCGTTGTAATGGTTTGTTTTGAACGTGTTTGCATTTAGTTTTATTGATTTGGGTGGATACATTGCCCTCTAGTGGCAACAGACAAGATGACATAACTCATTTCACATGGCTGAATCCAGCTGCTCCCTGTTAAGACAAACATAAGCTAAGTTTTTGTTTGAGCTATTGTTTTTTTACTGCATCCGTAATTTAGTTTATAGGTATATTTATCCATCTTTTTGTGTTTGAACCATTTGTTAAGAGCCTTGTTAAGAAAAGTGAAAATTTTTAAACATTAGCATTTTGTAGCATTTAAGCTAGCGGGCGATAACAATTGTTTTTTTGTTGTACTTATATCCTCATTTATTTATTAATTTATTTTAATACCATTTGAAGCTCAGCTCAGGTATATTAATTTTTCATGTTCCTTATCCGATTACTCGATTATTCAAACTAGCTAGTTCATCAATTAATCGACTACTAAAATAATCGATAGCTGCAGCCATAATGCAATATTCTGCGACGATTCGGTTCAAAGGCTTTCAATTGATTTAATACAAAATGATAAAGACATTTAACACAATCAGTTCCAATTTACCTCAAGCAATGAAAAATACAAATCAAGTTTTGATTTGTTTGACAATATTGTTGATTTTTTTTAAAATCAAAACAGCATGCCGAAAATGTAATCATTTGGCATTTTGACCAAATTACGTTCAATTGTGCTAAACAAATCAATATATTGATCCATATGGATTAATTGTTACACCCCTAGTGTTAACATATGGCAGACGTGTCAATCGCTAGGTTCTTATGCGATTAATTTCAATTGAAAACCTTTATTATTTTAACTAAAAACACAGTATTACTAGACCAACTGGTTATGTTGTGATGTAATAGAAGAAATACATTGCTGATTTTACCTCATTATTTGATTGTCTTAATAACAATGTGATTAATTGTGATTAATCGCAAAAACCTTGTGCGCTAAATTTTTACCTTTTATTGTTGCCAAGCTACAATAAAAACACATTTTTGGCCGTTAATGGGTAAATCAGACTTGAATTAGAATAAGGCTCACCTTGTTGGGTTTGACAGCTCTTTGCAGGTTTTCAATCCACTTGTCCCTCTCCGAAGCGGAACGGCAGGCAAAACATTTTGTCCCTGAATTAGTTGTAACCTAAAGATGAAAAAAAGACTATTTTATCAATTAAAGGAACTACCTACGTGAAGTTGGCCCCCCATCAGACGCAAATGTATAGAAAAATTATGTCATTAATTGCAAGTCACGTCGTCAATTGAAATGAATATCTCAAGCCTCCCATTTACTGCAAAATGCACCCGAATGAGTGTCATTTGTTTGTGCTACGTTTGCACTAGTTGTTAGTAGCCCAGTAGCCAGTCAGTCAGTAGCAACCTGGTGGCCGAAAATGCCATTGCATGTAATTGACATTCCACTATATAAATTTAAAATGAAGACTTTGAAGGTAAAATGCTGTCGATAAAAGTTGTAAAGCTATAAAACAAACAACAAAAATGAATGAAATTATCAAAAAAAATGTTTTTGAAAAAACCCAGAAAATCACATTGTTTGATTTTTAAAGAATTTATTTGTAAATCATGGTGGAAAATAAGTATTTGGTCAATACCAAAAGTTCATCTCAATACTTTATTATGTACCCTTTGTTGGCAATAACGGAGGCCACCCGTTTTCTGTAACTCTTCACAAGCTTTTCACACACTGTTGCTGGTATTTTGGCCCATTCCTTCATGCAGATCTCCTCTGGAGCAGTATGTTTTGGGGCTGTCGTTGGGCAACACAGACTTTCAACTCCCTCCACAGATTTTCTATGGGGTTGAGATGTTGAGACTGGCTAGGCCACTCCAGGACCTGGAATGCTTCTTACGAAGCCACTCCTTTGTTGCCCTGGCTGGAAGTTTGGGATCGTCATACTGAAAGACCCAGCCACGTCTCATCTTCAATACCCTTGGTGATGGAAGGAGATTTTCACTCAAAATCTCTCGATACATGGCCCCATTCATTCTTTCCTTTACACAGATCAGTCGTCCTGGTCCCTTTGCAGAAAAACAGCCCCAAAGCATGATGTTTCCACCCCCATGCTTCACAGTGGGTATGGTGTTCTTCGGCTGCAATTGAGTATTCTTTCTCCTCCAAACACGAGAACCTGTGTTTCTACCAGAAAGTTCTATTTTGGTTTCATCTGACCATAACACATTCTCCCAGTCCTCTTATGGGTCATCCAAATGCTCTCTAGCAAACCGCAGACGTGCCTAGACGTGTACTGGCTTCAGCAGGGGGACACGTCTGTCAGTGCAGGATTTGAGTCCCTGGCGGCACATTGTGTTACTGATAGTAGCCTTTGTTACTGTGGTCCCAGCTCTCTGTAGGTCATTTACCTCCTGTGTGGGTCTGGGATTTTTGCTCACCGTTCTTGTCATCATTTTGACGCCACGGGGTGAGATCTTGCATGGAGCCCCAGATCGAGGGAGATTATCAATGGTCTTGTATGTCTTCCTTTTTCTAATAATTGCTCCCACAGTTGATTTCTTTACACCAAGCGTTTTACCTATTGCAGATTCAGTCTTCCCATCCTGGTGCAGGTCAACAATTTTGTCTTTGGGGTCCTTCGACAGCTCTTTGGTCTTGGCCATAGTTTGGAGTGTGACAGACTGAGGTTGTGGACAGGTGTCTTTCATACCGATAATGAGTTACAACAGGTGCCATTAATACAAGTAACGAGTGGAGCCTTGCTAGATCTCGTTAGACCTTGTTAGAAGAAGTTAGACGTCTTTGACAGCTTGAAATCTTGCTTGCTGTAGGTGACCAAACACTTATTTTCCACTCTAATTTGGAAATAAATTCTTTAAAAATCAAACAATGTGATTTTCTGTTTATTTTTCCCCATATTCTGGCTCTCATGGTTTAGGTTTACCCATGTTGACAATTACAGGCCTCTCTAATCTTTTCAAGTAGGAGAACTTGCATAATTGGTGGTTGACTAAATACTTATTTGCCCCACTGTATCTTGTAAATTAATTTTAATCTTGTAAGTCTATTCATTATTTATTTATTCGTTTCAGGGTCATCGAGCGCTATATAAGTATAACACCACCACCACCACCACCCACCCCTCCCCCGCCACAAAAATCTAACTCGACGGAGGTGCTGCAATTGACGTCATCACTCGAAATTAATATCTCAATATCTATAAAATGATAGCAGCGCAAGTGAAAATGTATTGAGCACAAACTAGCACAAATGTAGCGTAAATGAACAGCACCATTTTGGGTCCATTTTGCAATACATGGGGGGCTGCGTGACGTCATCACTCGAAATTAATATCTCAAAAATGATAGCAGCACAAACGAAAATGTTTACGGCACAAACCAGCACAAACGTAGCACAAACGATTGACACCATTTTTAGTCATTTTTAATCAAAATGGTGGACTTCTTGACCTCAGAATGATTAAAAAAGAATTGTTAATATTTCATAAACAATAGCAGCACAAACCTAGCACAAAGGAATGGCATATTTTTTCTATAAATTTGCATTCTCTAGCAGTGAACCATATTTCAAAAAACTGTTTTTACACACCTCAAAGCAATACTCTTGCCCTAAAATGCTAGAATGGACGGGTTTAATGACGGCGTCTTCGTCCAGCACCAAGTCCAAAGCCTCGGCAGCACTGCTGGGAGAAAGCAGCGACTCGTGGGAGTGGGATTCTTTGAAACTCTGCATCAAGCGTGTCCTTGTGGGATTCAAAGAATAGAAAGAAAAAACACACAATGTGTTCACTTTCACAGCTCCAAGTGTGTAACTGTCATCATCCTTAAATAAACGTATCCAGAAAGACTTTGATTCGATACACATGTGAGTCACGATGACTCGGGGAGCCCTAACGCATCACACCTGACAATCTAAATATATTTTTAGAGATGATCCTTTTATAATGAGTTTTGGGGGTGGGAAGAAGCAAAAGCACTGGGTTTTCATTTCTTGTTGTTTGCAGTTTGGCTTGTTGACTCGGCGCGTCTGCGTCATTCGTTAGCAGGAGTCGCAGCGCCGAGGAAAATGTAGGAGTGAAAATCAGTTCATTTCCGAGTTTTAAAAGGTAGATGTGGTGAAATTGCAGCTGGGAGAGCATTTTCATTTCAATGCGAAGCGTGGTTGAAGTTTGTCGAGGCATTATGAGAGTGTTATTAGGCGTGGAATTAGCGTTGCATAGCTTTGACCAGGCAATTAGACATTAGAATTTGAATTATTTCAGCACATAACACAAGGGATTAAGAATGCAAAGGTAAAATTAAAGCTGTATCTTTGGAGTGTTAATTCAGTCCTGCACTCAAATGTCAATCAAAAGATGAAGTACACAAAAATTAAAAAGAAAAAAAAAAAAACAAGAGCTTGGCAGGGCCCACTTTGAGCAGCTGCGAGAGTGCGAAGTTGGACGTCGGATGCGACGCCGGCATCAACGGGAGAATTAAGTGTGTGTGGGCAGAACGGCAAGCCGGCTGTGAAGGCAGCTGTCGGGCAGCGGTACCAATCCGGGCCAGGAAGTCAAGGTGACCACCCCCTCTGACCTCTACTACCTTCGCCATGTAAACTTTGTCTTCATTTCAAGTTAATTCCACTTTATTGTTAAGCTTTTGTGGTTACTTGCCCTGAAAATGTCTATTTTCCTCCTCTAGTGGCTCGTGTCAGCATAATAGCTCCACTTTTTACATCTTCACTTCCTGTACATGTCGTGACTGAATTGTGTTAGTACAGCAGAAAATTTCTGACAACAATGCAGGCCAGATTCCCCGTGAGATGTGACCCCGCATTAGAATGCAAAAACAAGACGAAGCAAGCCTTAGGAAAGGCATGCTTTTTTTTTTTTTTTGTATCTGAACACAAATATGCGTATAATGATAATTTTCTGTGCCTTTAACGGCGATAAACGCCCAATCAAATCACTCAATGGATGGAATCAAATGGATTGGATGTCACTGTCAAAGTCGCCATTTGTGAGAATACCAAATGGTTCCTACTTCTATATCCGTTAATGGATTATTTTAAATAGATAGTGATAGTTGATCACCAAAAATTTAACCAATCTTTGCCGCTAAATGCATCAAGCGTCAGTTAGCCCTATTAGCCCACTAGCATTTTGGTTGCAGACATTCGTGGTCATTGTATGAGCATGTAACCGTTAGATTATTGTTGCTTCTTATCTCTTTACATACTTTAACGACCCCAATATAATGTTTATGATTGAAACATCTGCTGATCTGTTTTGCGTTAATGTGGGAAGGAGTAGAATGTGTATTGGCCTTTCCAAGTCGTTACTGTGTGGTAGTAGGTTTACGGGCACTAGATGGTTTTGTAAATTTGTAAGTGAATCCACCCAGATAATAACTGTTTAGTAAAAGCTCACATTTGGCTCACATTCAGACTGTTCCAGCCTAAAAGGTATTAAGATGTGAAAGAAATAAAGACTTAGAGATCTGATCAGAGATGGGTAGAGCACCCGAAAATCTTACTCAAGTAAGAGTAGCATTACGTTAAAATAATATTACTCAAGTAAAAGTAGTCGAGTAAAAAAAATGGTGAAAGGAATACTCAAGTAATTAGTAACATTGTGAGTAACTACAACAATAAACTAAGATTCGACCAGCACGTCAACCACATCACCAGAACTGCCTTCTTCCACCTCAAGAACATAGCCCGTCTTCGCCCCTCCCTCACCTTCTCTGCAGCTGAAACTCTTATCCATGCCTTCATCTCCTCCAGACTTGACTACTGTAAAAGCATTCTTTTTGGTTCTCCATCCAAACTCATCAATAAACTACAATATATCCAAAACTCCGCTGCACGCCTTCTCACCCGGACCCCCTATAGGAACCACATTACCCCCGTTCTCCATAAACTGCACTGGCTTCCTATTTCATACAGAATTCAGTTCAAAATCCTCCTTATCACTAACAAAGCACTCAACAACTTGGCCCCTCCCTACCTCACAGACCTTCTCTGTCCCCACAACCCCTCCCGTCACCTCCGCTCTTCTAATGGCAATGTCCTCGAACCGCCCCAACAAAGAACACACCGAACTTGGGGGGGACAGAGCCTACTCCGTTGCTGCCCCATCCCTTTGGAACTCACTCTCTAAATCCAGCCGTACCTGTAAAGACCTTCCCACGTTCAAAAAACTGTTAAAAACTCACCTTTTTAAACTACCTTTTAACATATAATTATTTTCTTTATTGTTTTGTTCTGTTCACGTTGTTTGCTGTTTTTTGTTCCTACTGTAAAGCATCTTTGAGCATTGGGAAAAAAGCGCTGTACAAATAATGTATTATTATGATTAGTAGTAGTAGTAGTAGTAACCGCTTACGATGTTTGATTTTTTTAAATGTTTTTTTTCTCAGCACAAAGTTATCTATATGAACTGTTATTATTACCATACTTTTCAGACTATAAGCCACTATTTTTCCACCTCATTTTGAATTATGTGGCTTATAGACCAGTGCGGATTATTTGTTGATTTATTGGGTTAATAGTAGGGCTGTCAAACAATTAAAATTTTTAATCGAGTTAATTACAGCTTAAAAATTAATTAATCGTAATTAATCGCAATTTATCGCAATTCAAGCCATCTATAAATATGCCATATTTTTATGTAAATTATGGTTGGAATGGAAAGATAAGACACAAGATGGATATATACATTCAAAATACAGTACATAAGGACTATTTGTTTATTATAACAATAAATCAACAAGATGGCATTAACACTATTAACATTCTGTTAAAGCGATCCATGGATAGAAAGACTTGTAGTTCTTAAAAGAAACATGTTAGTACAAGTTTTAGAAATTTTATATTAAAACCCCTCTTAATGTTTTCGTTTTAATAAAATTTGTAAAATTTTCAATCAAAAAATAAACTAGTAGCCCGCCATTGCTGATGTCAGTAATTACTTACACAATGCTCATGGTTGCTGAAGCCTATAAAATCAGTCGCACCCAAGCGCCAGCAGGGGGCGGCATAACTCTATAAAACACAACAAGTGAGCGTTTCACTGTGTACTGTCATTTAAATCTCTCTGAGTGGGGCATCTGCGTTAATTGCGTCAAATATTTTAACGTGATTAATTTAAAAAATTAATCAACGCCTGTTCACGCGATAATTTTGACAGCCCTAGTTAATAGGTAACACTTTATTTGACGGTGGCATCATAACTGGCAGCATCATAACTGAAGAAATAATTAGCATGGAACATGAATTTTGATTGTTATTTCCATCTGTGTAGCGCTGCAATTCATGCTAGGAGGCATGCTGGACGAAAACAGTGTTTACAAAGCAGCAAAGTGGCAGCAAAGGTTGACTGTCTCCTCCAAAGGAGTATTGATGGCCAAATGACACTTCTTGAAGCACTGAAGCGTTGTGCCAATTGGTTCAAAGCTTCATGGTAGTTTATTTGGTTTTGTGTACCGGTTAATAACTTTTGGTGTAAATATCCAATAATACAGTGAGGACAGCTGTAGCCTATAGTCCAGTGCAGCTTATCGATGAACAAATGCCGATATTCGTGCCAAGTTTGGTGCATGGCGGCTTATAGTCAGTGCGTCCTGTAGTCCGAGAATTAGGGTATACCCTTAAGAAGAAGACTATAAGCTGCTACATAACCACATAAAGCCAAATAAATACCCACAAAAATAATTGAATTTCATCGCGAGAAAAAAAAAACTGAAATGAAGCATCGTTCGTCTGAAGAGCATGAGTGCCGTCTAGTAGAGAAAATATAGTTACTATTATGAAACTAAAAGCATCATATCTCCGGTTTTCCGTAGTCAATCGGTGACTAATAAAAAGTGTGAGAAAAGTTAATGGCAGCACTCTATAGCAAATCCTTTTTTTTTTTTTTTTTTTTTTTTTAATTTTTTTTTTTTTTTTTACAGTGCTTTAAAGACGCCATTTGATTGAACAGGCCGGTGTGATCATAGAACGACAAGCTTGAGTCTGATTGATTTAATGGAGTCATGTGATTATTGTTGCGCCATCTCATTGGTTAAACTGGTAGCGCCACTGTTGGCGTCTCTGGGGGAAAAAAATGAAAAATGAAAATCTAATATGTAGAATAAAGTAGAAAAATGCAATGACTAGTGTAGCCCAAAGTAGCAGAATAAGAGTAGCGTTTCTTCTTCATAAATCTACTCAAGTAAAAGTATAAAGTATGGCTTAGTAAAACTACTTTCATAAGTACATTTTTCTCAAAAGGTTCAAGTAAATATAATGAAATAAAAGTTAACGCGCCTTTGAATCTGATAAACTGTAATTTAGTAGTTCTCTAGAAAACAATATTTTTTAATTAATAAAATCTGTTTTTGAAAAACAAAATAATGTTGCATTTTATGTTGCAAATAATGTTGCATTTTATGTTTTAGTAAAGGAAGGTATAATATTGGAGTTTGGAAAGAAAACCTTTTAACCTGGGGTGGTGTGGCTCAGTGGTAGAGTAGTTGTCCCCCAACCCAGAGGTTGTGGGTTCAATTCTCCACCCTGATGAACTCGTCTAAGTGTCTTTGAGCAAGACACTGAACCCCACGTTGCTCCTGGTGCTATGTCACCAGTAGGTGGATGGCGAGATAGTGTAAAGCGCTTTGAGCGCCTTAAAAGTTGGAAAAGCGCTATATAAGTATTACACCATTAAAAAAAAAAAAAAAAAAAACTTTTGGTATACATTGTTTAAAATTGGGATCTGCAAAGAGTGATGCTAGGCAAGAAAACTGTGATCATTGCACCCCTAACCACAGCACATCCTCTGATTCTACTCTATATAACTGGACTGTGTCAATGGCAGTGAAAGGGTTAGGACAAAAACAGGACAGATTGCAAAAAGGAAAATAACTAACCTTTCTTGATCGGCGCTACGGAACCGAGGCAAAATCATCTGTCGGAAACTGCTCGTCCGGTCCAGTTTGGGCTGGCTTTTGGCCCTCTTGATGGAGCCCTTCAGCCTTCGATTGAGGAAACTCTGAACATTGCAAAAAAGTCACGAGAAATACCCAAACGTAAACCATAACAGTAGTCAATACATTTGCTCAAATGTGTTTTTCATGCACTTACTGGCTGTCTGAAGGACTGTGGGGTGGTGTTGGGAGGCGTTTCCATGCTTGACTGTCGCACAGAGGCAAAACTTGCCCTCCGTGATTGGTCTAGGCAGGAAAATGCAATCATAACAAGTTTAATCATGATTGGACAGATGCACAAAAAGCCTTTTGGAAGCATTAAGTTAATTTGGAATCAACGCTTGACCGTCAACAACATTGCCAATAAACATGAAGACAGACATCCACAGTGACAAAGTAGCTTTTACTGACTAATTGTGACATGTACGTAAGCAAATGTGAGCTATTTCAACTCAAAGTATCATTTTCTGCTTTCTTCTATGCTATTTTAGCTTGTCTTTTACTTCAATGTAAGCAAAAGACACACACTGTCATCCTGCCATTTCCTCCCAAGGCCTGCGAGCGGGCCGCTCGCCAGGTTCTATTCTGAAAGCCGGGATAATTGTTTGGTCTCCATGGTAACGACTAGTTCGCGTTTCAACCGCTCAAGGTGGCGGCACGGTACAAACAAAAAGGCGGGCGACGCGGCGCACGTTCTGAATCTGAGCTGGTTCTTGGGCGGTGAGGCACCTGACTGAGTGGTTTGACGCAAAACATGTGTTTGCGTGCACATGCGCGTGTGTGTGTTGACTCTCTCCATTCGGGATGTAAATTGTTAGGTGTGTGGGCGGCTCCAGCCTCCAGCTAGCTGCGATACCGAGGAAGAAGACTGCAGAGTGGGTGTTAAGAAGCATACTCGCCACTTATCATGCGGCCCTCTATGAATACATGCTTTTTTAATTCAATCAGAGTTGAATGAAATCACAATAATTTTTCTGGCAAAAATTGTTGCAAAACATTCGGGGATGTTTCGTGCCTTTAGGCGAAAGCAGTAGTAATGACCTCAAATTCCAAAATCTGCAGGGTTGTTATATTGATGAGAAATTCGTAATCCAAAATACACATGAAACTGATAATGACACTCGTACAGTGGGGCAAATAAGTATTTGGTCAACCACTAATTGTGCAAGTTCTCCCACTTGAAAAGATTAGCGAGGCCTGTAATTGTCAACATGGGTAAACCTCAACCATGAGAGACAGAATGTGAAAAAAAAAAAAAACTGAAAATCACATTGTTTGATTTTTAAAGAATTTATTTGCAAATCATTGTGGAAAATAAGTATTTGGTCAATACCAAAAGTTAATCTCAATACATTGTTATGTACCCTTTGTTGCCAATAACGGAGGCCAAACGTTTTCTGTAACTTTTCACAAGCTTATCACACACTGTTGCTGGTATTTTGGCCCATTCCTCCATGCAGATCTCCTCTAGAGCAGTGATGTTTTGGGGCTGTCGTTGGGCAACTCGGACTTTCAACTCCCTCCACAGATTTTCTATGGGGTTGAGATCTGGAGATTGGCTAGGCCACTCCAGGACCTTGAAATGCTTCTTACGAAGCCACTCCTTTGTTGCCCCGGCTGTGTGTTTGGGATCATTGTCATGCTGAAAGACCCAGCCACGTCTCATCTTCAATGCCCTTGCTGATGGAAGGAGATTTTTACTCAAAATCTCACGATACATGGCCCCATTCATTCTTTCCTTTACACAGATGAGTCGTCCTGGTCCTTTTGCAGAAAAACAGCCCCAAAGCATGATGTTTCCACTAGGGTTGTTCCGATCATGTTTTTTTGCTCCCGATCCGATCCCGATCGTTTTAGTTTGAGTATCTGCCGATCTCGATATTTCCCGATCCGATTCCTTTTTTTTTGCTCCCGATTCAATTACAATCATTCCCGATATTTTTTCCCGATCGTATACATTTTGGCAATGCATTAAAAAAAAAAGGGAATAAAACTTGGACGAATATATACATTCAACATACAGTACATAAGTACTGTATTTGTTTATTATGACAATTAATCCTCAAGATGGCATCTACATCATTAACATTATTTCTGTGAGAGGGATCCACGGATAGAAAGACTTGTAATTCTTAAAGTATAAATGTGACTTTGTATATTGTGACTAAATATTGCCATCTAGTGTATTTGTTGAGCTTTCAGTAAATGATACTGTAGCCATTTAACTGTTCTGCCCAAATGCATGATGGGAAATGCAACCATGACTGTGCGTAGTGGCACCAATTGATATATCTTCTCTGCGTTGGAAGATAACATAGGGTGTTAAGAAAAAGATCAACTACTACTTTTCTTCCCCACATTGCTTCACACGATATTTCTAATTGTTGAGAGAGGGATTGTCAGGCTTTAGTCAATTAAAAAAAGGCTCCAAAGACTGCCAATACTCACTCTACTCATTTTACGCTGCCTTTTAGCTCTATATATAGATAAAACGGCGCCATTATTGATTGAACGCGACAATGCGTGAGTGGGTCGTCCAGCGTATGCGTTAATTGCGTTAAATATTGTAACGTGATTAATTTTTAAAAAATTAATTACCGCCGTTAACGCGATAAATTTGATAGCCCTACTTTAAGCCAAAACTAAAACTCTGGATGAGTGTAAGACATTTTGTCTGCAACGTTAAATACAATTAGACAACAATTTAATTACAAATATATATATATATTAAAAAAAGGCATTTGGCGGCACGGTGGCTGAGTGGTTAGCACGTCTGCCTCACAGTTCTAAGATCAAGGGTTCAATCCCGGGCTTCGGCCTTCCTGTGTGGAGTTTGCATGTTCTCCCCGTGCCTGCGTGGGTTTCCTCCGGGAACTCCGGTTTCCTCCCACATCCCAAAAACATGCATGGTAGGCTGATTGAACACTCTAAATTGTCCGTAGGTATGAGTGTGCGCGTGAATGGTTGTATGTCTCCTTGTGCCCTGCAATTGGCTGGCAACCAGTTCAGGGTGTCCCCTGCCTACTGCCCCGAGTTAGCTGGGATAGGCTCCAGCACCTCCGCGACCCTCGTGAGGAAAAGCGGCATGGAAAATGAATGAATGAATGAATAAAAAAAGGCATGTCCGATTTTTTTTTGCCGATTCCGATACTTTGAAAATGACGTGATCGGACCCGATCGATCAGCATCCCGATCGATCGGGACAGCTTTAGTTTCCACCCCCATGCTTCACAGTGGGTATGGTGTTCTTCGGATACAATTCAGTATTCTTTCTCCTCCAAACACGAGAACCTGTGTTTCTACCAAAAAGTTCTATTTTGGTTTCATCTGACCATAATACATTCTCCCAGTCCTCTTCTGGATCGTCCAAATGCTCTCTAGCGAACCACAGGCGGGCCTGGACGTGTACTTTCTTCAGCAGGGGGACACGTCTGGCAGTGCAGGATTTGAGTCCCTGGCATTGTGTTACTGATAGTAGCCTTTGTTACTGTGGTCCCTGCTCTCTGTAGGTCATTCACTAGGTCCCCCCGTAGTGTTCTGGGATTTTTGCTCACCGCTCTTGTTATCATTTTGACGGCACGGGGTGAGAGCTTGCATGGAGCCCCAGATCGAGGGAAATTATCGGGGCTCTTGTCTGTCTTCCATTTTCTTAATAATTTCTTTACACCAAGCGTTTTACCTATTGCAGATTCAGTCTTCCCAGCCTCGTGCAGGTCTACAATTTTGTCTCTGGGGTCCTTCGACAGCTCTTTGGTCTTGGCCATAGTGGAGTTTGGAGTGTGACTGACTGAGATTGTGAACAGGTGTCCTTTATACCGATAATGAGTTAAAACAGGTGCCATTAATACAGGTAACGAGTGGAGCCTCTTTGACAGCCAGAAATCTTGCTTGTTTGTAGGTGACCAAATACTTATTTTCCACTCTAATTTGGAAATAAATTCTTTAAAAATCAAACAACGTGATTTTCTGTTTTTTTTCCCCCACATTCTGTCTCTCATGGTTGAGGTTTACCCATGTTAACAATTACAGGCATCTCTAATCTTTTCAAGTAGGAGAACTTGCACAATTGGTGGTTGACTAAATACTTATTTGACCCACTGTATATGATAATAATCTTGTTTTTGAAGATTAAAACATGACAACACACATACAGTATAGTTGCGTTTTTAAAGAAACCATGGAGGACAGATACACCCAAAAATGCATCTTCCACCATCTGCAGTTGAGTAAATAACCACCATCTGTGGAAAAAGCCTCTCGAAACATATTAAATTTTCTACAAGAGTCGGTGAATCTTAATCTAGGACAATACCGCCATCAAAACTAATTACCTCAACTAATGCAACATGATACAATTCCTATGCAAACTGAGGAAATCCACCCCAAGTGCCCAAAACCTGCTACTTGTCGGTGAACAAACGGCCGCTCTGTAAAGTCTACGTTGGTCTGAATGACCAAACCTCAAAAGAGGGTTCAAGGAGGTTCATTTGAAGCGAGCCGCCAAGACAATCAGCCAGCGTGACGGCGTTGAGAGCAAAAAAAAAAAAAACTCAACCATCAACTTGATGCCTCTTTGACAAGCTGACGGCGTCGCCCCAGGAGGTTTTTCAGTCCGAGCGCGCGAATCGAGGGACGTGTGGGAAAAGCCCAAATGAACTCCGACGTGTCAAACACTTGCAGTTAGTTCTTGACCATATCAAACCCGGCATATGTAGAAAAGTGACCTTGAAATATCACATTCTACATCATTTGGACAACACTCAAAAACAGCAGCTCTGCTGTTACCACGGCAACTCCACATAAGCTACTGTAACAGCATTTGAACCAGCTAGGACACCTCGAACTTAAAAATTATAATTCTGATTATGTATTCAAATCCCTTCCCTATTTGTACTAAAGCTGTGGCTTTGAGAGTGTTTAAAGTTGTATTTAAGGGATTATTAGGGACAACCTCCCATAAAAATAATATATTAGTATCAAACTAGAGTTCAAGGAGAAGAGAAAATGTAGAATTATTATAAAAGATGATACAATGAAAATATTATCAAATTTTAAAAGATTAGAAGTAATCAAATAATCATTAAATTGTAATTTTACACTTAATACACTTAATATTTAAAAATAAATAACTAAAATAATTATCAAAAAGTCCAAAAGTATTTAATGATGGAGGATACACTATCACTGGTAGCAGCGTAGGGTCTGGCTGGACTATCGCCTTATGGATGAGGAGTAGACTCTCTTCTGACATGAACAAAGGACAGCTGCGCTCTGGTCTGGTCCACATAAGGCTGTAAGTTGTTTCAGCTGATACATGTTTGTGTATGCATTTGTAATTAAGTTTACTGCTATAGTTTGTGGAGTTATGTGTGAGCAATTTGCTATGAGAATTATAATTGTATAATTGTATATAATTGTAAATAAGTATCATTTAAGCTAGCGGACTAGCTAGAGGCAAATTAGGCTGATTTAATCGACTAAATTTCCATATTGATCAGACGATATAGACGTTTGACACTGATTGTTTTGTGTCAAGCGTTTTACTGTTAAAATGCATGTCATTTTGAACATATGTGTACAAATGTGTGTTAAAGCTTTACAAATTGTCAAAAGTGATGGAAGTAAAAAGTTTCAAAAAGCACAATTGCAGTTTGATGTCTTTAAAGCTGAACAACTTTACATTTAGTAAGGACAGAACATTTCATATAAATAAAGCAAGGAAAAAAATAAGATACTGTGAGCATAAGCGGAGTTTCGGGGGGGCTCTATGTAATTGACTTTCCTATATCTGATAATAGGAATTATAGGACTAAATCTGAGTTTTCCAGTAAAATATTGTCTATAAAAGTTGTAAAGTAATAAAACAAACAACAAAAATGAATGAAATGAAAACAAAAAAAATTATAATGGGTCAAAATTATTTTTCGAACAGATCATGTGACTAGCACCTTAGCTAGTCATTTAGGGCAAGAGGCACCGAAAACCGAAGAGGCAAGATGACAGACAACACTGAAAAAGCAGTTTCTGCTCTTGCACTCCTCTTTAAAATAAACTGCGGTATTTTAAGCCAAAAGAACTGTTGTGTTTGATAGAACAATATGTCTATATGCTGCCATAGCAGATTCATGGCGCATTAAGCCCCTGAACTAATTTTAATTTGTCCGTTTTACCCTGAAAACCCCCGTTTACAGACGTCGCGCAACCGCTTTTGTTTCAACCTAGTCATAAAAATAATGTAAGTAATCGGATTTATTATTCGAAATGTCTGTCATTTTTAGCTTAAGATCATTAACTGATGTCTAATATGGCGTTTTAAAAAAAAACGACTTTAAAAAAATTATTCACTCGTATATTTTAAACTTTTAAACAAATTACGTCACAATGAAAAAATTGGCGTCTGTAAAAAAGTCACGGATATCTACCTCATAACTATCGCTTAATTGTATTTTTTTCGTTACTGTCGCATTTCCCCCGATATTTTAGATTATAAATATTCGATCCAAACAAAGAAAAATTGAAAAATAATATTTAAAAGGGCAAATATATAAAAAAAGAAAATCTCGACCACTCCTTGTTGTCTGCGATTCCTGCATCGCGAACCCTTATTACATTACCATGTTTCACCCACATAATCCCCCAAAAATCCGGCTGTGGCCATTCACAGCTGTGTCTTGACACTTGGTGATACATGCTACATGGAGTTTTTGGATCGAAACGAGGTAAGTACGCGATAATATCTCGTTAAAATCGTGGCATCTTTAATTCTGCTCTCGCCTCCTGTTAGGGTTTTGCTGTTAATTTTTTTTTTTTTTTTTTTTAAATGCACTCCTGTTCAAAACTTTTGTTCCCCCAGAAAATTGAGATTTTAAGCTTTCCAGTGATGTATCACACATGCATATCGGACAATTTTGAAAGTTAGCCAAATTGGGGGTCTCAGAGCGGAACTTCACCTGAGCGTTTTCCGCCATATACGTATTTTTTTTCAAACCAAAGCTTTAAAAACCAACAACAACTGGAGCAAGAACCAAGGATTGAAAATGTGGACCATAAAACGCACCACCAAAATGGTGAGCGGAGTTTCAATTTCCCGCCACTAAAGACGCTAACTGTAAAACAGAGCCACCGCCGGTGTTCTGCCAAATTTTGCACCCTTATTATATTTTGCTCCCAAAGGTGTTGAAGCAGTGAATAAGCCCTCTTTTACATTCACTTGGACTCTCAATATTATCCACAGGTGTTAAATAAACAAGTAACATCATAAACATATACATGCTCAACACGAATATGGTGTAAATTAATGCTTAACGACACAGCGAAGACATAAACAGTGAGAGAGTGGTGTGCAGTTGTTGTGTGCACTACCATGGCAGGATGCGTCTGAGGAGAACTTTTGTACATGTCCGTGCATGATTGAACGTAAGTCAATATTCCTTTATTTAAAGAAAGTTGGTAGTGTTGACTTTGTAACTGCTCTATTCGTGGCCCAGTCCTTCTTAACATATCTGATAGGGTGCAAAATTTGACAGAACACCGGCGGGCGTACCATATTGGATGATGATCTTGGCGAAAAGTATAGCTGTCCTAAGCAGCCTGATTTAGAATTCCCCTCAAAAAGGATGGGAAACACAAAAATGCTCATTTTCAATTTATTATGTTATAAATATTCTTGTAAATTAATTTTATTGCTGACACTGCGTTTCGGGGTCATCAACATGTTGTGCCCAAAAATTGAAATATTCTAAATAAAATTAAGATAAATGTAGTCCTTTAATTGAGCCTAAACCCACAGCCACAGCTCAACATTATTATCATAACAAAAATAATTGAATTACTGTATTTTCCATAAAAAGCGCGGATGTGTGACTCATATAATGTTTACATTATACACACTCAACACAAGACAGTTGCCAGAGAGAAAAAAAAAAAAACACGTGTTTTACCACCGCTAGACACACTAAAAAGGCTGGAGGTAACTCTCGTAGCTGGTGGGAAACGTTCAGGACAGTTTTTTCTAACCTTTATTTTTGTATAAATGCCAAATCATATTCGGAGGTGTTGCCTCCGTAAACATGTTTGACATGTCGGTTGGCCCTCCTCCTCTAAACCTCGGCTGCCTGTAACTTTTCTGTAGACGAAGTATTCCCATACCAGCGATTCCGTTTTCTTCAATGGGGGAAAAAGTTCAGGAGTTTTACCTCCTCCAGCCATCGTGTAGCACAGCTGACTCACTGACATTGAGCAACAACTGGTGGGGGAGGGTTGAGCTTTGCAGGCGGGAGAAAGGGATTTCTCCCTGCATTTTTGGGACATAATAAACAGCCAATAGCGTAAGGAGGGTATGACGGAATTTTTTTTTGCGGTTTTGAAACCGTGACGTTTACGATATACCTTGAAACTGGTAATCGGCACATGTCTAGTATGAAAGCAATGACACGAGTAAATCCCGCGTCACCTTACACGGGAATTTACCAGGTTTTAAGCTGAAACGAGGCTTTGGAGTTGTCCGATTTTATCGGCTACCCGATAATATAAACTGATAAAAGACTTTTCAAACGATATCGGATAATATCGACATTGTTTTATTCAGTATCGGATTTGGGTCAATAAGCATGTTGCTTTGAAAGTGAATGTAGAAGCCTTTTGCCTTTGTACAAGGGCTGGTCACAGCTTAGCACAGCACTTATGCCTATTGACCATTCGATGTCTCCAAATTAAGTTGATTGGGATTTATTATGTAAGTAAATTATTTGCATTCATGGTGAAAAACTGAACAATGAATGATTGAAAAATAATGAATATGTTAAGTCCGTGACCGGTTATATCGGTATCGGTTTGATATCAGTATCAGACTTTTGGAGTTGGACAATATCGGGATATCGCTTAGTGGTTAAAAAGTCCTTTTTGGACAACTCTTGGATCATTCAATGCAACCTATCACAGTTCAAGTGGAGTTAATGTCTATGGCGCTGAATAAATTAAAAAGTCAAACTATTACGTCATGATTTCATGAATAAATGTCCAAATATTATGAATCCGAAATAGTAGGTCTTAAAAATCAAGTTACAAGAATATTCATTTTACGAGACTTTAGCTGAAACTTTATGAGCGCTAAGTCATAATTTGCAAAAATAGACTAAATGTTTTATGAGGTATGCCAACGCCAGCAGTTTAAAATAAAACAGTCAAAATCTTATGAGAATCATAATTTTGTCAGCGTTACGGACCAAACATTAAAGGCATGAAGTCTAAATAGAACACCTAACAAGTCATAATTTTTTTTACATCTATGTTCTTTTTCATATTACAAACATTCTGCACTACATATTACAGCCCAGCCTGCATCTTCAATGACAAATTAACATTTAAAGAAAGCACTACCTGAGCTCTCAGTAGGGTAATTTATGCAAAGTGGGCAAAGAAAGACAAGTGACACTTGTGACTGCCGCTATTTTTAGTGCCTCTAGCTGCAATCAAGTAAATATAAATTTTTTTTAAAAAAGACATAGAAAGAGAAGAGGAGGAAGGAATGAAGAAGCGCTGCAGGATTCGAACGGGAGATGTGGGTGGAGGGGTGCTGAGGTAGCGCAACGTGAGGGTGGGAGGGAGATGTAGAAGGCCATCTTCCATTGGCTCCCATGTGGACCCCAGCGTGAGGCTGAACGTCACCTCGGAAGAAAAACCGACCACTCTCGACCTTGTAGTCGTTTTTTGTTGTTGTTGTGCGTCGTTCCCGCCTTTTGCTCGTGCACGTGCGAGCTGGCCGAGGGGGACAGTGGCCTGGTTGCCATGGAAACATTGCTTGCAATGAGTAAAACTACAGTGTGTGATATGTTTATTTTTTTTAATGTAAAGAGGTACTCTTCCAAAATTGCAACTTCTTAACTCTACTAATTCATTTATTTTAAAATAATATTGATACTAATTTGTCTTGTATACTACATTTTTGGGGGCAAACTGTGAGCAAAGCAGGAGAAGTGTCTTCACACAAAAATTAGAAATTATGTAATGCACAACTGAACTCTCATGAAAATTGTACTTTTCCTGGTAATGCTACAACTTGATCTTCTTAAATTTTATTCTGTTAAAAATGTTGACTACAGTTCAAGGGTGTAGGTTCGATTGGGTAAACGGGGGTCAGGGCTACATTTCTCACGAATATGAACCTAATTAATTGATAGGTTAACTGATCATTGCAAAATAAATCTGTATTGAGTTATACTAGTCCTTCTCAATTATTTTCTGTTATGCCCCTCATAGGAAGACGCTATGCAGTCTTCAAAAAACTACCGCTTTTGTCCACCAGCGTCGCTAAAATCGACCAAAACTGAAAAGTTACCAAGTGCGGATTTAAGACCACATAAACAAAACAAAAATGACAATTTTGTAGAAGGGGGTAAACCTCGGTTTCTCACAGCTTAATTTACGTTAACAGCAGAAAATACAAACAAAAGTGGAGGACACTTCTCTCTAAGCAGCTTCCTACTCAAGTTTTGCAGGTTAGCAAATTCACAGTTTAATATTATGCAAACTCTGACGCAGGTTGTAGCAAAAATTCAGTAGCAAAATTAGTGGTGTGTATTACTTACAGTGGCTGCTGCTGGCTGAAAAAAAACTTCTAATATCCCTCCTCTTTGAAGGGGGTGGATGAGGCGGCAAGTTGGCGACATGTTGTATTTTTGTCGGGTCAGTGCGTATCTGTGTGGGTGGGGCGGGGTCAAGTCATCAGCCAATCAAACGCGAGTTTGAGGGGTGGGAATGGACTAGCACATTCAGCAAATGAAAAAGGGGTAAATATAAGTCTGAACATAATGAAAATAATTCACTTAATAATGGTAGGGTCAATTATATCCTTACAGCATTTTGGAAGGGAATCTAAATGACCTATTTAACTGAACTCATTATAAAATGCAAATAAGGTTGCTTAAAAGTTGGTAGGGACAATTTGAGCATCCTGAAAAGTTGGTAGTGTTATGTCCCTACCGTCCCTATGCAAACCTACGCCCTTGCTTCAGTGGATAAAATTAAAACTTCATTTTTGTAAAAGAGCGGCTTACTTGTTGATTTATTTGGGTTAATAGGTAACACTTTATTTGACAGCGGGGTCAAAAGATTGTCATAAGACTGTCATAATTATGACATGACACTATCATGGGCATTACTGATTGCTTATGATAGGTGTAATTTAGTGTCATCTGGCAAATTATGTCACTAACTCCATTTATGTCCAGCTTGGATCTTATACATCCATTCAAAAATGAGATAATTTGCCAGATAACACTAAATGACATCTGTTATAAGCATTCGTTAATGTTCATGAGAGTGTCATGTCATAATTATGACTGTCTAATGACAGTCTTTTGGCGCCACTGTAAAATAAAGTGTTACCAAATCCCATAACTAGCAATTAATGAAACAACTGAAATAGTAACTGAAGAAATAATGAGGACAGAACATGAATTTTGATTGTTATTTTCATCTGGAGCACTGCAATGCATGCTAGGAGGCATGTTGGACGGCAACAACAGTATTGACAGCAGGTGGCAGCAGAGGTTGACTGTCTCTCCCAAGGGACCAATGAAGCTTCTTGAGGCAAGTTTTGCAGCCAATTGGTGCAAAGTTTCATGGTGGTGCATTTGGTCTTATGACAGAAATTTATAATACAGTAAGAACAGCTGTGGTTTATAGTCCAGTGTGGCTAATCTATTAAAAAATGCTGTTTTTGTGTCAAATTTGGTGGGTGGCGGCTTATAATCAGATGTGCCTCATTATGCGAAAAATTACAGTACTATTTTAAAAAATAATAATAATCATAACTTTAGAGTGTTACATATGGCTGTACTTAGTGTTTAATCTCTTTTTATTCATTTTAATTTCTTTAATTTTGACTTACATCAAATAGTGGTACTTCTACTTAACAACGTCTCTCTACATACAGAATTTTCAAGTTAAGACACGCCTCAATAGGAGAATATTGCCTCTGGTTAACAAAGAAATTTCAGGATAAAAAAGAAAAAATACAGTATGGCTGGTACTCGCAGCTTCCTGAGTTGACTGAACGTAACATACTTATATCTGCTCTGCAATTGGCTATTGCTAAGCACTCCTGGCATCCAATTGGCTATGAGTGACCTCTACTGTATGTGTATGCGTGTATCCCAGCGTCCTCTTCATCGCTCATCTTGTTCCGACAGCTTTACATGAGTGTATTAACTTTGATTCTTTAATTTACTCTTGGTTTTTTTACATTATGCAACTCAGATTTTCTTTTTGGGGGGGTGGGGGCTTGGAACGTATTAGGGCATTTACATGGAAAAAGTGTCTCTACTAGTGCTGAAACGATTATTCAATTAACTCGAGTATTCGATTAGAAAAAAAATATTCGAATTAAATTTTGCTGCTTCCAGTAGTCGTTTAATTAAAGTGACGTTGAAATGGTTTGTTTTGAAAGTGTTTGCATTTAGTTCTATTGATTTTGGTGGGTACACTGCCCTCTAGTCTGCCTCATTTCACATGGCTGAATCCAGCTACTCCCTGTTAAGACCAACATAAGCTATGTTTTTGTTTGAGCTAATGTTTTTTTAATGCATTTGTAATTTAGTTTAAAGGTATATTTAACCGTTTTTTTGTGGGAATATGAACTATTTGTTAAGAACATTGTAAAAAAAAAAAAACGTTGGCATTTTATAGCATTTAAGCTAGCGGACATTTGCTATGTAAGTTAGCCAATTGTTCTTTTGTTGAACATATATCCTCATTTATTTATTTTTTTTATACTGTTTGAGGCTCAGGTCAGGTATTTTTTATGTTCCTATCTGATTACTCGATTATTCGAACTAACTAGTCAATCGATTAATTGACTATTAAAATAATCGATAGCTGCAGCCCTAGTCTCTACTAACAGAATTTTCAAGTATAGAAACTACTTCCAGAACCAATTAATTTCTTAAGTGGCGGTACCACGGAATTCATCGATAAATGTATTCATGATTACAAAATTATAATATAAAAACCCAATAATGATTGATAATTTAAAACATACACATATACAGTTAGAGCCCGGCTTACAACGGACCCGACCTATGCGATTTCGACTGTACGACGCTGGCGTTTCGGACGCCATTTTGTCTCGAGTCATTTTTTCACCCCTTTTTTTTAGTCGCGTAACAGTCGTGCACTTTTCACTTTTTTTTTTTTTTTACTTTATTTTATTAATATGACATAAAACACATGTTTTTGGATAGCTCTTTTTAAATTAGGGTGTTTAGAGGTACTTAAAGGGTAATTCCGACTTGCACGGAAATCTGGGTTACATTGTCAGCGCAGGATTGGAACTCATTCGTAAACCGGGGAATACCTGTATACGGAGACGGAACTTAGGGGGGGCGCTGGGGGTGTAACAGCACCCGGGTCTCTAAGTGGCCCATCTTGCAGGCGTAAAGTGGGCGTGGTTGGGCGAGGGGACGGTCAAACAGAAAGATGTACGGAGCTGTAATATAGTGTTTAAGGCTAGGTTCATATTGCAGGAATTAATGCACAATTCCAATTTTTCGTTATATCTGTTTTTTGGGCGTGCCTTTGTCCATTGAGCCCATTCAAGTATTATGTATGCGCACTAACTTTCAGTCCGACACGCGCTGAGCGAACTGACCCGCATGCGCAGAAACATCAAAACAAATAACTACACACTTTTGTGTGTGCAGGACGCACACGCATTAGCCTTATGTGTTTGGGTCAGTTTGCCCCGACTCGGCCATGTAAGCAATACTGACATATTGGTCATTTGGCGCACAGTAAGAAACCGAGCATTATCAGGCTTAACCTTTTCTTCATTGTTATATTTACCTATGGACCAATACTAGATTTTTACACAATAAAATCTATTCTTAGAATATTGATACTTTACTGTTTTAGTCAGTTAATGCAGTGATCCACAACCATCGGGCCGCAAACCGGTCCGTGTCGCATTCGCTACCGGGCCGCAAAGAAATAATAAATCATTTTTTAATAATCGCAATCTGACCTGTGCCTCTTGACACATCAATATGCTTGTCTACTGTATTGACTAATCCGAGTAGAGATTTGTGTATGTCGCCCTCTACTGGTTGGTCGTCATTACTGGGGTGATTGCACACCTATAGCAGCCCAGCGTCAGTCAATGTAGCTAACGTTAGCTGCTGTTGGCGGTGTGCTGTGGGCGGTGAGGTCTTTGGACCTGATGAGCCAGAAGAGGAGCCCACAACCAAGTCCAAGCTGTATAAAATGTGGCTAAAAGCTAACAAACGAGGCAACAAAACCGAATGCACTGAGAGCATCATACTTCGTGGCGAACCATATTGCTAAAGCCACGAAAACTTTCACGAATGGAGAATAACTCATTATGCCCACGACCAAAGATATTTGCAATCAAGTTTTAGGAGAGGCCGCTGTTAAAAAAAGGTTGAAACAGCATACGGGTGAGTTACACTTTTCATTTCATTTCCCTGCACTTAATGTTCGTTTTTTAGCCCCATCGTGTTATTTTGTATTTACACACATTCTATGTGCAATACTTATTTACATGCAATATTAATGTGCAATTTTCAGTGCCTCACTGTCAAATTCTACTACTTTTATTCACACATATTCTATGTGCAATACTGGTTTACGTGCAATATTAATGTGCAGTATTCCAGGCCTTCACTGTCAACTGCTGCTACTTCACTTTAATTATTTGCACTGCCTGAACATAGGACTTTGCCTGGCACGGCCAGACTGTTCTCCCTGTGTTTTTCAAACACTGAGAGAATAGTCTGGGACCCAGCCCATTAACGGCCTCTCGAGCAAGTACAAAATCAATCGACAAATCAGATTAGTTTATTTGCGTGATGTGTTCTTAATGAGCAACGTCACTCTTCCGCGTCGGAAGTCGTCTCCACAACAACACAGCTGGCGAACAGGAGAGCCGAGAATATGTTCCAATCCACGGTAAAATCAGTTTTAAATTACCAAAAACACATCGATCTGTCTCGCGCTAGCCATGTTGAATAAACTCCGCTCTCCTCGTATGTTTACTTCCGCGCGCAAGTCCCTCGTCCCGCCCGTCGCTGATTGGTCCACTCTGCTGTCTGTTTGCTGTGGCTTGCTCAGTCCTGGAAATTTTATCCGCTTAATGGTGGCCAGACTCAATAGCTGGAACAGCGGTGACTCTGGAGTACCAGGCTACATAGGACTACCTCATACATATTTTATATTTATTTAGATTTTACACTTTATTCTTGCAAGCCACTTTTGAGATTTTTACTTGTCCTGCACTGTAAAGGGAGATGCTCCACAATTTCATTGTGCAACTGTTTAATGACAATAAATGGCTATTCTATTCTATTTTATTCTATTCTATTCTGTTATTTTCTGCCATACACTGCAGTTTTTTTATGGCTGTGGTCAAGCCAGTGTAGTAAAAAGCGGAGTTCAAGCTAGCCGCTAACGCTAATGAAAAGCTACATCACTGCCGTCTTGCGTGCCGCTCTCGCTCTTTGCTGACGTAATTGTTGCCTGAATTCGATTTTGGGAGCAGTTCGGACCGCCGCCACATTCTTAAAAATGTGGCTCAGATTGGATTTAAGCCACATACGAAATTGACGCAGATCCAATTTCAAATGGTCCACTTCTATGCGACTTATCTCGTTCAGACCGTCAAGTTAATGCCTCACTCAAGTCGGAAAAGCACGAAAAAATTGGATTCGTGCATTAAGACTGCGGTATGAACCTAGACTAAGGGGCCCAGTTTGCAGCCGTGAAGTGGGCGTGGTTGGGTGAGGGGATGGTCAAACAAAAAGATATGAAGATGCATGGAGCTGTAATATAGTGTATAAGTGTTAAAATATCTCTGCCAGCCACTTGGCTGGTTGTCTGGAGGGGCCCACAAAAAATTTCCACACACACATTCACTGGACAATCGTCTTGAGGGGCCTATGAAAGTGTGGAGGGGCTCGTCCCTCATCGCAAACCAGGCCCCATCCTCATTTGTTCTGCCACTGCATATATCTTTTTTCTTGATTTTGAACGACCAAAAATAGTCACTTGACTTCAATAGGGTTAAAAGTCTTAAGTGTTAACTTTTAAATTAGTCAGTGTGATCGTGATAGTTGCATGAGATCCTTGCAATAAACCACGATCACTCGCACTATCAAACACACAGGCTAATAATAGATTCTGAAGTAGTATATAGGCAGTTTTCACAGCTCATCTGAGCGAAGGGGAAACCGGAGGGGAAATCAAAGGGAAAATCTCCCAAGCTGAGTGCTGACATTTACAGTATCAGTCAATAAAAAGCGGTATGAATGAATGAAGTTGAGGATTCGGAGGAGTGCTGTAGAACTAGAGTGGCAACCGTAAAAGGACATGTATAAGTTGAAAATCCCAACATGTCAATCAAAAAAAGTTAATACAACACTAACAAGGACACAGAAAAACAGACCAACACGTCACGTCAGAGAGCTACGACCTCATTGAGGGAGGTAACGTGAAGCACAACAGAGAACGAAGTACAGGACGGCGGATTCTCACTTGGGGTTAAAACGCCGGATCCACCACAGCACACTTCCACTTGACCACCTAACCCAAACTGACCCTGATGCGGCAGCCACGACTTTGACGGCGCGTCCATGCAGCTACAAGGCACACAACATGCAAAAATCAAGTTCTTGTTCTCAGGGTTGACTCACTTGTAGTGCTGCAAGGATTGATCGATTAATTCAAGTAATTCGATTAGAAAAACGATTCGAACTAAATTTTGCTGCCTCGAGTATTCGTTCTATTAAAGTTGCATTGTGATGGTTTGGTTTGAAAGTGTTTGCATTTAGTTTTTTTTTTTTTTTTTTTTTTTTTTTTTGGGTGGATACACTGCCCTCTAGTGATGACAGTGAATATGACATAACTCATTTCACATGGCTGAATCCATCTGCTCCCTGTTAAGACCAACATAAGCTAAGTTTTTGTTTGAGCTAATGTTTATTTAATGCATTCATAATTTAGTTTACTGGAATATTTAGCCTTTTTTTGTTGGAATATGTGTTTGAACAATTTGTTAAGAGCATTGTAAAACAAAAAACAGCATTTTATAGCATTTAAGCTAGCTGACTTTTGCTATCTAAGTTAGCCAATTGTTCTTTAGTTGTACTTAGATCGTCATTTTTTTTTTTATATACCGTTTGAGGCTCAGCTATTTTAATTTTCTATGGTCCTTATTCAATTACTCGATTATTCAAACTAACTAGTTCATCAACTAATCAACTACTAAAATAATCGATAGCTGCAGCCATACTCGCTTGTATTCAACTTATTTTTTTGGATGGAAGGTATGAATTCCATGATCCGGCGAAACAAGCAGCACAGCTCGGCCCTGCCCTTTTATAACCTAAATGTCACCATGGCTGCTGCTCAGCTGCTCTCATGATTAATTGATAGGATTTGTTTAATCCCACCTTTAGGTTTGCTCTTTTTTCAAATATGCATGTGCAAGGTGGTAGTTAGCCAGTTAATGTATGTTTTAATGCTGAAACAATTAATCGATTAACTTGAGTATTCGGTTAGAAAAAAAGATTCGAATTAAATATTGCTGGTTCGAGTATTCGTTTAATTAAAGTGGCATTGTAATGGTTTGGTTTGAAAGTGTTAGCATTTAACTTTATTGATTTCGGTGGATACAGTGCCCTCTAGTCTGGCTCATTTCACATTGCTGAATCCAGCTGCTCCCTGTTAAGACCAACCAAGTTTTTTTTTTTTTGTGCTGTTTTTTTAAAGGTATACTAGTATTTAGCCGTTTTTTGTGTAAATATGTGTCTGAACCATTTTTTAAGAGCATTGTAAAAAAAATTTTTTTTAATTTAGTATTTTATAGCATTTTAAGCTCGCGGGTTTTTGCTATGTAAGTTAGCCAATTGTTCTTTTGTCACACATAAATCCTCATTTATTGACTTTTTTATACCGCTTGAGGCTCAGCTCAGGTATTTTAATTTTTAATGCTCCGTATCCGATTAATCGATTATTCGAACTAAATAGTTAATCGATTAATCAGCTACTAAAATAATCGATATCTGCAGCCCTAGTATGTTTTAATGCACACACAGAAGTATTCATGCCACACAGAAATGATAAATTGGTGAAATCACCAAAAAAATGTTGTGATCATCTGTCTTTTCTCTTGTAATTCTTGCTAAATTGTGATGTTTTGGGAAGAAATACTACTCTCATCTTCAAATTGCAACCTTTTCATAGTCAGTCATATTTCATTCGCGTAAAATTGGTACTTTTACTTGCAATTTTAAAATTCTGAAACATTAACCCTATCTAAGAACTCCCCAAAAATACTTTTCACGTAGCATTACACGTTTTTTCTTGTCAATATTACAATATTATTGTGAAACTGCAACTTTATCCATATAAAACCACATAAATGTTCAAATATTTGTACTTTTCTTGTAAGACTACAAGCTCACTTTCGTCAAGTTTTATTTTTTTTTCTTTGTGGAATTACAAATATTTAAACAAAAATATGATGTTGAAAAAATGTTACCGATCTATGCTCGCAATAGTATTGTTTTCTGCATTGGACTTATTCTCGCATTACGTTTCCAAGTTTATTAATTTCCTGATATTCACCATTTGCACCTTTTCCCCAAAAAAATGACTGTATTCCGGCTTCTGATTGGCGACAAGAGAAGTGTGATAGCTGGTAGACGTTTTCTAGAAGAGTGGTACTCAGCACAACACATTGAAACACTCTAAATTTAAATACACTAAAACGATTTTAGAACACAGTACTCTCGAGTCAAGAGTAGAAAACCCAGCGTTTCCAGGCATGCATTATTCAACGAACAAAATGAACCTCCGGGTATCAAAGCTAGAAGAGAAAAATTAAACAAATGTTTGGCTTGGTTAAAATTTCACGCACTTCTATTGAGATTCCATGTAGTTGCTGGAAAACAAGCAGATGAAGTGCAGACAATAATCACTATTAGTCATAAAGCCATTAATTTTCATGTTTCAGCTCCGTTAACGTCAATGTTGGCCAGAGTTCATATATCTCCCATTTAAAATAACTGGGAAGAGCGCAAAAAGTGACATAGTACATTAACATCTCATTTGCATAAAAAATTACAAGTATTATGACTAGAACACAGTACAAGGATTTCAGTATGATTTTCTTTTTTACAGTGCTAAATTAGCATCACTGCTACATGCGTACCCCTCAAATATCAATAACAATTATGTCAAAATATTCGGTGTTACACCAAACACGCTGTCAGCGTCAATCAAAACTGAGAATTTGGATACATGACATGGTGCAGGGGGTCCCTAATATTGATTCCGGTGAGCGTGCAGATGGGAGACCCCGTCCTACATGCGTCAACTGTGTACTATATCGGTGTCACTCACCCAAAAATGATGGGGGGTTGCTTCCCGGCGAAGAAACGTTGACAGCTCAGTCACATCCGAGGCTGCGGACCCACTGGGCCGGTTGTCAGGTTGCCACGGCGACAGCGGCGGGGTTGAGAATCACACCTGAGCGTCCCCCTGGAGTGACCCTTTACTCATCCCCTGCAAGTGGGTGCGTGCAGGCCCTCGGTCAGGTGTTTTAACAGGAAATATGTGTGTAAGAATCCTCGTTACCTCTCTTCTTCTTGCTCTCCTCCAACTCTAGTGGGTACCACCAGGGGCAGCTGGGATGTTGCACTCTCTCTTTGGAGCCTTCTGGCTGTGGTCATGATGCGTTTACGGGCCTGGAATCAATCGGAAGTCCCGCGTTAAGAACACTTTTAACCCTCACAGACGTGAACCGCCATCCAAAAAAGGTAAACATCCACATTTGTGCGACATTATTTTGTCCTTCGTGACGTTTCTCCTTCCGTTTTCGACTAAACTCTTTGGGGAAGAAAATCCATAATAAGGTCCAGTAAATCGCTACCGGAGCGGCGATCTCTTCCGCAGAGCGATTGCGATTAAAGACGGCGGCGGGAGGACAGAAGAGGCGCTCGCTCAATGGATGCGCTTCTCCCAGGAGGGCGGAGATAGCGCGTGAGATAGACGGAATCGGCGGGGTGGGGGCGAGGAAGCGCCGCCTACGAGAGGCGAGCGAGTCCGCCCTGCAAGCGCTCTTCTCCCGCTGGAGGAACCCCACCGCGCCGTTTAATTGGAATGAGATTGGAAGTGTGCGATAGAGCTCAAATGACACCCAGAGTGAGTTTAATCTCTCACGCTGGTGCGGAAATCACTTATTGCGATGCGAGAACTCACATTTGTGAGGAATGGTGACTTTGAAATTCCCTGCCAACAGGGAAAGTCTTGTTTGGAATGCCAACCAGTATAAATGAGGGGGCAAACCAAACACCATATTGATTACAGTGATCCCTCATTTTTCGCAGTTAATGTGGACCAGAAACCACCGCGATAAGTTTTTTTTTTTTTTTTTTACTTTTTTCCCCCAAAGTATAATTTTAAAAAAATATGTATATGGCGGAAAACACAGACAAGGCTGAAAAAACAGTTTCTGCTCTTGCACCCATCTTTAAAATAAACTGCTGCATTTTAAGCCAAAAGAACTGTTGTGTTTGATAGAACAATATGTATACAGTTGTGGTCAAAAGTTTACATACACTTGTGAAGAACATAATGTCATGACTCTCTTGAGTTTCCAGTTATTTCTACAACTCTGATTTTTCTCCGATAGAGTGATTGGAACAGATACTTTGTCACAAAAAACATTCATGAAGTTTGGTTCTTTTATGACTTTATTATGGGTGAACAGAAAAAAGTGATCAAATCTGTTGGGTCAAAAATATACATACAGCAGCGCTAATATTTGGTAACATGTCCCTTGGCCATTTTCACTTCAATTAGGCACTTTTGGTAGCCATCCACAAGCTTCTGGCAAGCTTTTGGTTGAATCTTTGACCACTCCTCTTGACAGAATTGGCGCAGTTCAGTTAAATTTGATGGCTTTCTGACATGAACTTGTTTCTTCAGCATTGTCCACAAGTTCTCAATGGGGTTTAAGTCAGGACAATGGGAAGGCCATTCGAAAACCTTAATTCTAGCCTGATTTAGCCATTCCATTACCACTTTTGATGTGTGTTTGGGGTCATTGTCCTGTTGGAACACCCAACTGCGCCCAAGACCCAATCTTCGGGCTGATGACGTTAGGTTATCTTGAAGAATTTGAAGGTAATCCTCCTTCTTCATTATCCCATTTACTCTCTGTAAAGCACCAATACCATTGGCAGCAAAACAGCCCCACAGCATAATACTACCACCACCGTGCTTGATGGTAGGCATGGTGTACTTGGGGTTAAAGGCCTCACCTTTTCTCCTCCAAACATATTGCTGGGCATTGTGGCCAAACAGCTCGATTTTTGTTTCGTCTGACCACAGAACTTTCCTCCAGAAGGTCTTATCTTTGTCCATGTGATCAGCAGCAAACTTCTTGGCAGATCTGCTTTTTGGTGATTCTCGGTTGAATCTTCACCCTCCTGACCAATTTTCTCTCAGCAGCAGGTGATAGCTTGCGTTTTCTTCCTGATCGTGGCAGTGACAAAACAGTGCCATGCACTTTATACTTACAAACAATTGTTTGCACTGTTGCTCTTGGGACCTGCAGCTGCTTTGAAATGGCTTCAAGTGACTTTCCTGACTTGTTCAAGTCAATGATTCGCTTTTTCAGATCCATGTATGTATATATTTGACCCAGCAGATTTGATCACTTTTTCTGTTAACCCATAATAAAGTCATAAAAGAACTAAACTTCATGAATGTTTTTTGTGACAAAGAAGTATCTGTTCCAATCACTCTATCGGAGAAAAATCAGAGTTGTAGAAATAACTGGAAACTCAAGAGAGCCATGACATTATGTTCTTCACAAGTGTATGTAAACTTTTGACCACAACTGTATATGCTGCCATAGCAGATTCATGGCGCATTAAGCCCACAAACTATTTTTAATTTGTCCGTTTTACCCTGGAAATCCCCGTTTAAAGACGTCGAGCAACCGCTTTTGTTTCATCCCAGCCATAAAAAGAAGGTAAGTAATTATATTTATTATTCCAAATGTCTGTCAATTTTAGCTTAGAATATTAATTGATGTCTAATATTTCGTTTGAAAAAGAAAAACGATTTTAAGAAATTATTCACTCGCATATTTTAAACTTTTAAACAAATTACGTCTCAATTTAAAAATGGTGTCTGTAAATAAGTCACGGATATCTACCTCATAACTATGGCTTAATTTTATTTTTTTTGTCACTGTCGCATTATCCCCGATATGTTAGATGATAAATAATCGATCCAAACAAAGAAAATTTTAAAAAACAAACGTGAAGAACGAGAGAGTGAGACTACACGATTGGCTCGGGACAGCTCATCTGTATTTTTTATTTTGTTTATTTTTTAATTGAAAAACAATCCGCGATGGACTGAGGTCGCGAAATTTGAAGCGCGAAGGAGCGAGAGATAACTGTAATTGCAAGGACCTTGAGCGATATATTGTCCAGATATTATTGAATTTTGTTCATTTTATGTGTTCAAATGTTCAAAAAATATTTTTATTAGGCTAAGATATGTGCTTTCAGAGATCATACAAAATTGCCACGGCAGAGACATGACAGAAGACCAATTTTTACACAGAAAGGTACAGATTTCGTACATTAACAAACATTTGCACTTATAGCCACTAGGTGGTGTGAAAGTACCTGCTATTTTTAGCTGGGTTAAAAAAAAATCTTTTGTCAATTATTCTTTATTAATCAAGATTTTGCGGGAAAAAAATTAGCCTCTCCGTTAAAAATTATTTTGCGTTTAATATCTGACGGTTTATCTGACAAATTACAAGAGTTGTCGGATAATTACTCTTTAACCAATATCCCGATATTGTCCAACTCCAAAAATCCGATACCGATATCAAACCGATACCGATATATATATTATATTTATCTAGATTTTACATTTTAATTCTTTCTAGCCACTTTAGAGATTTTTACTTGTCCTGCACTGTAAATGGAGATGCTCCACAATTTCATTGTACAACTGTATAATGACAATAAAGGGCTATTCTATTCTATTCTATTCTAGTCTATGAGGTCGTGGACTTAACATATTATGGCTAATTGTATTGTGGTGCCCCACTGGATGCTTTAATAATGATGACGGTCACATAACAAATCCCAAGAATCTTAGTTTAGAGACATCTAATGGTCAATAACCCTAACTGCTGTGCTAAGCTGTGACCAGTAAAGATGTCCCGATCGATCGGGAAGCCAATCACGTCATTTTCAAAGTATCGGAATTGGCAAAACAATATCGGACATACCTTTTTTTAATATATTTATATATTTTATTTAAATCATTTTCTTCAAAGTATCGGAATCGGCAAAACAATATCGGACATACCTTTTTTTTTTTTATATATTTATATATTTCATTTAAATCATTTTCTAATTGTATTTAACATTACAGACAAAATGTCTTACACTCATCCAGAGTAGTTTTGGCTTAAAGTACGGCTATCAAATTTATTGCGTTAACGGCGGTAATTAATTTTTTTTAATTAATCACTATAATTATTATTATTATTATTATTATAATAATTAACGAATGCGCTGCACGACCCACTCATGCATTGTCGCGTTCAATCTATAAAGACGCCATTTTACCTATAGATAGCGCTAAAAGGCAGCGTATAATGAGTAGAGAGAATTTTGACAGTCTTTGGAGCCATTTTTTATGTGGCTAAAGTCTTACAATACCTCTCTCAGCGGATAAAAATAACATGGGAGGCAATGTGGGGAAGAAAGGTAATAGTTGATCATTTTCTTAACACCCTATGTTCTTTCCCAACGCAGAGAAGATATATCAATTGGGGCCCCTACGCACAGTCATGGTTGCACTTCCCATCATGCATTTGGGCTGAAGTTAAATGGCTGCAGTATCATTTACTGAAAGCTCAACAAATACACTAGATGGCAATATTTAGTCACAATATACAAAGTCACATTTATCCTTTAAGAATTACAAGTCTTTCTATCCGTGGATCCCTCTCACCGAAAGAATGTTAATCATGTAAATGCCATCTTGAGGATTTATTGTCATAATAAACAAATACAGTACTTATGTACTGTATGTTGATTGTATATATTTGTCCGAGTTTTATTCATTTTTTTCTTAATGCATTGCCAAAATGTATATGATCAGGAAAAATTATCGGGAATGATTGGAATTGAATCGGGAGAAAAAAAAAAAAGCAATCGGATAGGGAAATATCGGGATCGGCAGATACTCAGACTAAAACGATCGGGAGCAAAAAAACATGATCGGAACAACCCTAGTCACCAGCACTTGTACAAAGGCAGAAGGCTTCTACATTCACTTTGAAAGCAACATGCATATTGGCCCAAAACCGATAATGAAAAACCAACGTTGATATTATCAGATATCATTTTTCAAAATTTTAAATTTAATTTTAAACTCTAATTTCAACAATAGCTTGCATGTGTTAATGGCACTGAAACGCGCGCATCCACTGCCAACCCTTCCCAGTTCAAATGTATGTTTTTGCAAGATCAAATTCAGAACTATCATTTAGGGTATTTTTTTTTTACATCTTGTGTACATACTTACAGGTTTAATCACACCTAATAAGTGTCCCCACTGACTTTCCAGCAACATGACTGACAGCGTACGGACGGCACTTGCAAATATAGAGAACAACGAGTCACTTTGCTCGCCTTCTTCACACATATCGCCATGGAAACTGATAACAGAATAGCTTGTCTGCAAAAAAAATAATAAATATGTACTAGTACAAGAACTTGGATGATGGGCAAGGGTGTATTTTTAGAAGAGGAAGGGCGCGCTTTGTGGACAGCGCAGCCCACTACTTTCATCAACTTTTAACACACACGCAAGCACATCTTTGAAGAAATTACATCAGCGTGGTTGATCAGCATTATTTGAAACGTGAGCCTTCACTCACACATATCGCCATGGAAACTGATAAAAGAATAGCTTGGCTGCCATGCGTGGACAGCATGGGGGGGTACAGTTGAGAGGAAATGCTTGGGATAGAAAATATGCATCAAAAGATAACCTAAAGTTGTGTACAAAAGGCAGATTTGATGGATGTTTTACCAATTTTGCATGCTTGTCAATGTAACTATTGTTCCAGCAGTGCATTTAGTGACTGGGTTAGAAGGATTGTGAGCGAGAGAGATCAAGAAGGGGTGGCGGGGTGCACGAGGGAAGAGTACAGCACAGTACACCACCTACACTCCATCGCCATGGCAACTGCCACACTACTGTAGAACGAGAGGGATAACGCCGTTCTGCCAAGTGTTTACTTGGATGGACTGAAACCGAGTGTTGTGAGGTGAAATGTAATAGAATCAAATGTGGCGCTGACTGGAAAACAATGCAATGCTGAAGAGGTCTGCTGGTGAACACAACACCCTTGAGAGGCCAGAAAAAAACTGTCGAGTCATGAAACTTGCCGTTGAGGTAAAAAGTCCAAACTGTTGGCATGAACTCATTCAACGTCATTTACGTCCACTGTCAGTTCTCTTAGTTCAAACTGAGTGGACATTATATTTTACTTCATATCCTTGCCTGCCACCGACAAGAATAGGCGTAATTTTTTTTAAACTGCGAGGATTGGCTGCGATTGCGCATGTTTTAGTGCCAATGCCGACGCTGGACGTCCAATCCAGTTTGACTGGGAGAGTAGTGCCGGTTACTATTTTTACTCCTGTGATCTTTCCCATTCATCTTGATTCATGCTACACCACGGCACAGCGAGATGATGATGACGATAATTGCGCCGGCACGGCACTGTCACAACACAACTAATCAATTAGACAAGCTGGGCGAAGGATTTCTTTTTTGTTCTGTCACCATGATGTGATGCTCTTTATAATCGCCGTCATCGTCATCATAACTTGAGATGAAGCCGGACTCGCCTTCACCTGCCTCATTTGCATCACGACAAGTGAGTGCTGGACCGACAGAGCATTTACATATTTGACTATCAAACGTCAAAAGAATCCTTTCTAATCATATTTTCTTTTTTAGTCACCAGAATGAGACAAAATACTCATTAAAAGTTTTTGCTGTCCTTAAATTGGATTGTTGCAATGGTGTGTTTACAGTTCTTAACAAAAAATCAATCAGGATGCTACAGCTAAGTCCTCACAAATACAAGGAAAATGGACCTTATTACACCCAAGGGCTTAGGTTTGCATAGGGATGGTAGGGACATAAAACTACCAACTTTTCAGGATGCTTAAATTGTCCCCATCAACTTCCAAGCAACCTTATTTCTATTATATAATGAGTTCGGTTATATACACTCACCGGCCACTTTATTAGGTACACCTGTCCAACTGCTCGTTAACTCTTAATTTCTAATCAGCCAATCACATGGCGGCAACTCAGTGCATTTAGGCATGTAGACATGGTTTATAACAATCTCCTGCAGTTCAAACCGAACATCAGTATGGGGAAGAAAGGTGATTTGAGTGCCTTTGAACGTGGCATGGTTGTTGGTGCCAGAAGGGCTGGTCTGAGTGTTTCAGAAACTGCTGATCTACTGGGATTTTCACGCACAACCATGTGTATGGTTTACAGAGAATGGTCTGAAAAAGAAAAAATATCCAGTGAGCGGCAGTTCTGTGGGCGGAAATGCCTTGTTGATACCAAAGGTCAGAGGAGAATGGCCGGACTGGTTCGAGCTGATAGAAAGGCAACAGTGACTAAAATAACCACCCGTTACAACCAAGGTAGGCAGAAGAGCATATCTGAACGCACAGTACGTCGAACTTTGAGGCAGATGGGCTACAGCAGCAGAAGACCACGCCGGGTGCAGCTCCTTTCAGCTAAGAACAGGAAACTGAGGCTACAATTTGCACAAGTGCATCGAAATTGGACAATAGAAGATTGGAAAAACATTGCCTGGTCTGATGCGTCTCGATTTCTGCTGCGACATTTGGATGGTGGGGTCAGAATTTGGCGTCAACAACATGAAAGCAAGGATCCATCCTGCCTTGTATCAACAGATCAGGCTGGTGGTGGTGGTGTAATGGTGTGGGGAATATCTTCTTGGCACTCTTTGGGCCCCATGGTACCAATTGAGCATTGTTGGAACGCCACAGCCTACCTGAGTATTGTTGCTGACCATGTCCATCCCTTTATGACCACAATGTACCCAACTTCTGATGGCTACTTTCAGCAGGATAATGTGCCATGTCATAAAGCTGGAATCATCTCAGACTGGTTTCTTGAACATGACAATGAGTTCACTGTACTCAAATGGCCTCCACAGTCACCAGATCTCAATCCAATAGAGCATCTTTGGGATGGGGTGGAACGGGAGATTCGCATCATGGATGTACGGCCGACAAATCTGCACCAACTGTGTGATGCGATCATGTCAATATGGACCAAACTCTCTGAGGAATGCTTCCAGCACCTTGTTGAATCTATTCCACGAAGAATTGAGGCAGTTCTGAAGGCAAAAGGAGGTCCAACCCGTTACTAGCATGGTGTACCTACTAAAGTGGCTGGTGAGTGTAGGTCATTTAGCTAGTCTTCCCAGATGTTGTAATCCTAGAATAGACACTATCATTTTTAAGTGAATTATTTTCATTATGTTGAGACTTACATTTACCCCTTTTCACTTGCTGAATGTGCCAGTCTGTTTTTTCCCCCTCAAACGCACGTTTGATTGGCTGACGAACTGACAACACAGAGACACACACATATTTTTTTTACGGCCAGCAGGAGCCTCTGTAAGTAATGTAAAAAGACGTCAATGTTATGGAGGTGGGGGAAACACCACTAATTTTGCTACTGAAAGTCCGACCTGCATCTGAGTCAGCATAACATTAAACTGTGTGAACTTGCTAGCATGCATAACTACTGCGGTCAGACCAGCCTCTACATGGAACTATGAAATCAAGCTAGCCGTCCCTCATTTGGATCATTGTTTGCATTATGGTAACGCAACGGGGTAGTTTCAGAGTGAACGTCCCTTTATTTTAAAAAAATGGAGCTATCCAAGAATGGGTCCACTAACATGAACATGAATTGACATGGAAAAAAAAGTCTGTAAAATAAAGTCACAAGTCCGAATTTCATCAGAGTACTTTGGTTCGAGTGTTGGGGTTGTCTAGTATGCCTCAAATGTAGTTCAGTCCTTGGATATCTCAGATTTTTTCCCCTAGTCACTTTTATATTACAACACTTTAGTTTGGGTCTAAGGGTGCTCCAGTGTCTCCCAGATGTGGGCCCATTCTTGGATAGCTCCCCGTTTTTTTTAATAAAGGGACTTGCACTTCAAAATGTTTCTTTAGTAGTTTTTGAAAACAAAAGCTTGATCGAAGGTTCTATCACCTGAACCAATACACATGAAAGTTAATATAAGTCAATATAAATATTTTGCATTGATCATTTAGCATATCAATTAACTAGGTTCATATTCGTGAGAAATGTAGGCCTGACCCCCGTTCAATAATCTGTTTGGTCTTATTATGTCCCGTTCCTAGGAAAAAGTGTACGTGTAGGTTATGCTGTTACTGTATATCGTCCCTACCAATGTTGAGACCAGAACCTTGATTACGCCGGTAATGAAATCACTCTGCGACTTGCTAGCAACCAGTTCGGGGTGTACCCTGCCTCCTGCTCGTTGTTAGCTAGGATGGGCTCCAGGACAAGCCGAAATCAGTGCACTGGCTTTCGGTGAGTCAAAGGATTGACTATAAAATCTTACTGCTAGCCTACAAAATACTTAAAAAGTCTTGGACCAAATTACATGCTGATTTGCTTAGAGCAAAAACCAATCAGGGTGAGGCGATATTGCGTTATTATACTCAACTGTGGAACAAATTAGCGTATGATTATTGATTAATATAGCATATCCCTAACTGCCTTAAGCGTTCAAATCTACAATGTACAGTATGACCTGTGCCGTTTCGTATTTTGTTTTTGTCTTGCTGATTTTAATCTTCTTAAATTGTTTATTGCTTATTTTAATGTGATGTAAAGTAGTGCCGCCACGATTACCCGATTAACTCGAGTAATTCGATTGGAAAAAAAAGCTGCGAATCAGATTTTGCTGCTTTGAGGATTCACTTGGATTGGCGTTATTATGGTTTGTGCTTGCATTTAGATTTATTGATTTGGGTGGAAACACTGCTCTCTAGTGGCAACAGTGAATAACTCATCTAACTTGGCTAGCTCCAGCTGTTCCCTGTTAAGACCAACATAAGGTTGTACGTTTGTGTGAGCTAATATGAGTTTATGCACTAATAATTCAGTTTAGAGGAATATATAGCAGTTTTTGTGGGATTATGTGCTAGAACGAGTTGTTGAGCGCATTGTTTAAAAAAAAAAAAAAAGCTAGCATTTTTTAGCTTTTAAAGTAGTTAGCAAATTGCTAATTTGTTGTACTTACTTCCTTTTATTATTCTTTTTATACCATCTGAGGCTACGCTCAAGTATTTTATTTTTAAATGCATTTATTGCTCTTGTGAAATGAAAGTGCAATTCTGCATAGTTTGGGAATTTTTTTTGTATTTGTATTTAATGCTCTTTTGAAAGTGCAATCTTGGCAAGCCTTTGTTTTACATTTCCTAAAATTTATTCTGCATTAAATGTTCCTAATCTGATTACTTGAATATTCGAACTAATTGATGGATTAATCAATTACTTAAATAATCAATAGCTGCAGCCCTAATGTAAAGGACACTGAATTACCTCGTGATGAATTGTGCTATACAAATACATTTGTCTTGGCATTCTAAATCATTACTACTTTTCATTGGATGGCTAAATATAAATTATCCACACCCCTGAACTGTAGCGTCAAAGCAGTGTACCAGCTACATTTTATTTCTTGTCATAAGGTCATATTTTCACAGTACAAAAGGGCAGTTTATTGAAAGAAAACAAAAAAGATAGAGCAGAAGAGGGAGTCCAAAGGTTTTAATCCACTCAATCTGGATTTGATGTCCTGTAATCCTGAAATTAATCATCGAAATGAATCTTCTGCCTGGTGAAGAGTCCAATTGTACAGTTTTGTTGGATGTAGTGTTCCCAGAAACCAAAGAAAAAGAATCCCATTTACGTGGCGAGTGTGCTCTGCTTGGCCACCATCCTGTGGCGCGTGCCTCTGGAAGCCGCGTCCCTTCCCGACATCCCTCCCGACGCATTGGGGAACCCGTGAATGGCCACATACTTACGGTAGGCCTCGCGGATAATGCGGAAGGCCCGCGCGTTGGCGTACGGGATGTCTGTGACGGGGTCCCGGTACAGCGCCGTCTTGTGGGTGACGGGGCAGATTTCCTGCACTGGGATCTGAGGACTTGCCTGAGCCCCGCTTGGGAAGGCGCAATCGAACGCCTCGTCGTCACTGAATGTCACAAAGGTGCGCGAGCAGAGACCGCCGGCGGGCTGCTGGGGCTGGGATGGCGTGGCGGGGTTCGCCGGCGCCGTCGGCGGAACGTCCTGGTCCAACCTTGAGGAAATCACAAGGCCAAAATCAAATATTTCCCCTGACAAATTACATAACTTTTTTTGTAATATGATGCTGAAAAATAGGATTAATCACTCAAAATATTCCAGACAAAATTGCTTCCGGCGAGCAGATTACGCAAACAAAGGGATAACAGAAGTCAGCGTCACAAGCGCACCCTTCTACGTCGACGTTCTCCTCTTTTAGAAGAGACGACGAGACGATTGGCATCAGGACAGAGTGGTAGCGGATGGTCGGGCCTTCGAATCTTCGCTTTTTGTGGACTTGCTTCTTTTTGTCTGCTTCTAGACGCTCGTAGTTTTCTACACATAGAATCAAATGTTGTGAAACACAGTCAATATAATTCAGGGAAAAAAAGGATGTGGGAAAAAATGCAGAAAATATTTGTACCCAGTGATCGAATGTTTAGTTCAGCAGTGATCTTAGCCTCAGCTAGAAGTTCCTCTTGGGTGAGGGGTCGGTCGCGATGCGCCCCCCTACGGCGTCGAGGTGCGTCCTGGCGCTCCTGCAGGCGCAGGTTGGTCTTGCGGGTATGCTCGCTGGTGGACTGTCGCACAGACTTGCGGGCTGCAAGAAAGACAACAACTGGTTGGGAGCTTTTTGGTGTTGGGGAGGTAACAGCGAGAGGTTTTGTCATAACCGTACCTCCGCTGTCTTGAAATTCTTGCGGGATCCTCCGCTTCAGCTCTGCTTTGGGTTTCTTCTCAGCCTTCTTTGTTTCCTCGGTGGGTCTTTTGGGGCGCGGCTTGGGCTTGGCCACCTTCACAGGCTCCTTGAACGAATGCACAAAACATGAATCCAAAAATCAACAAACTGTTCTCTCAGATAAATACCTTCTTTTTTACAACCTTATATGCTTTAGTCACAACTCGACTCTTCCTTCGAGGCGCATCGTCCTCCTGCGCGCTGTCTGGCTCATCCCCTTCATCAATGTCAAAATCACTGTCAACTTCATCTTCCGTGTCTGAATGATCTTCATGGTACTCGTCATCTCCCGATTCCTTGAATGGTGGATGAAAACATATAAGTTTACATGCAGAGGTGGGTAGAAGAGCGTTACATTTTTTCAGTTACATTTACTTGAGTAACTTTTTGAGAAAAATGTACTTCTTAGAGTAGTTTTACCACGTAATATTTTTTACTTTGACTTGAGTAGATTGGTGAAGAAAAACTACTCTTACTCCACTACTTTGGGCTCCACTAAGGTCGTTACATTTTTTGTCTTTATTCTACATATTTACTTAAATATTGCCAGAGATGCCGACAGTGGTCATCTCGGTTTCACCAGTTAGTTAGACATCGAAACAATAACCCAATAACTCCATTTTACCAATCAGAGTTAACAACATTTTTTCTCCCCTAGAGGGTACTCATGCTCTTTGGACAGGTGATGTTTCATACTGTTGTTCTGGTCTGAATTCGATGATTTTTGTGTCATCATTTTGGCCAAATATGGTTATGTAATAGGTTGTAATACAGTGTGATACAGGCATGAAAATGGGTCAGAGGTTAAAAAGGTGAGAAGGGTGTGGAGGAAATATGCTCCAGTAGGGCTGTCCCAAACGACTAATTTTCTCCCGATTAGTCAGCCGGCTATTTTTACAATTAGTCGACTAATAATTTTTATTCTTGTCTTTTTTTTTTTTTTACTAATTTAGCAACAACATTTTTGTTGACGCTTATTAATTCACAAAAACATTTTGGAACACTTAAATTCTTTATTAAAGTACAAAAAAAACATGTAAATAACAATAATTAATCACACATGAACACTGAGGTCAAATGTTGATAGTAGGCCTGAACGATATTGGAAAAAACTATCATTGCGATTTTTGGGGAGTTTGCGATAGTTTGCGATATTAAAACGAGAAAATTTTCACCAAATAACTTGAATAGCTCCGTTCGGGATAGCTGCACTGTTGACGAAGAAAAACAGTTTGGTCGCGCTGCCTAGCAGGAGGGAAAGTGAGACACTGTGGTGCTGTGTGAGCATGAAGCAGAAAAACATGATTGTATGTTGTTTTTAAATTCCGATGTTCTGAAAAATGGCGCCATTGACCCTAATTTTTATAACTCAGTTTAATCCAGGATCTGCACACTTGCTACGTTCATGAAGTAAAACAAAAGTTTAAATGTTGAAAAAAAAAATAAAAAATTTGCACGTCCTGCAATATGACTATTGTGCATGGGCACATTGCGATGGCGATGTTCTAACGATATATTGGGCAGGCTTAGCTGATAGCATTTACTCGTGCGAAAGAATGGAATGTAAACAGATTCAGAACACTGACTTCGCCTTTCCAACATTATTCAAAACAATTCTCATTAAAAAAAAAAAAAAAAAGTCTAGCATTATTATTATAGTATACTACTATATATATACCGGTAATAGTATTATAATAATTATAATATTAATTGCCAATCATTTTTTTTAAAAAAGGTGTCATTTTAAAGTTATTCTTAGTGTAAAACCTGAATTCTGTAGTATCATAGTATTAATTCTGAAGTATGTGGGATTAACTCTAGAAATCACTATTTATATGAAAAACGTGATGTGCTTTTATTTTGAAATGTTCACCGGAAGTACGTTCGCTAAACCGCTAACAACTTTACACTCCGCAAAAAGCACTTTTCGTCATTGCTTGTGGTGTCACTAATAGATTTTTTTTCATTTTTTCGTTTGCAAATGCTGTTAACCAGCGATTTTTCATGTTTGAAGTGTCACCTTTTAACCACAAGTTTGCGTTTTGGAAAAGACTGCCAATGTTTTATAGCAGGCTAAACTAAGTTGTCTTTTTTCCTCATTAGTCTCAGTGTAGCAATGCTAACGTTTACAGTGTTTAATATTGATGTGTTTCCCTATTTTGTATGTGTGAACTGTAATTCTACGGCGTGTTGTTGACCAATAAACATCCGGACACAACAACTGGAGTCTCATAGGTCATCTACACGCACGCACAAATGTATGCACGCACGCGGTGATAAAACGCAGCCTTGAAAATTACCGCACTCATTTTTATTTACCTTGTAAAAAATAGACTCATTGCATATCTCAAAAGGCTCAGCAACTTCAATAAAACATGTCGTTAGTTAGATGAACTCACGACCCCCCCGCCCCCTAAAAATGTTCTCCTCGGATCTACACAATTCACGTAGGTCACCCTTTTTGACTTCAAAACGGTGAACTTCACCGAAAGGTGAGCGATTTCATGCCTGATGATAACAACAGTTCATATCGATAAAGTTGTGCTAAGAAAAAATATACATATATCATGATTTAAAACAAATCACACTTTGTAAGCAATTACTCACAATGTTACTCATTACTTTAGTGTTCTTTTGAACGCACACTTTTTGCTTAAGATGGGACATTAATAAGACCACCCAGAGTGGGTGAACAGTGGTTACGTGCATGTTGTATCATGTGAGCAACATATGAGGTTATGCAGCACCAGTTTCTCTCCAAGTAGCTTCTTGCTCACGTTTTTCTGGTTCTATGGTTTCCAGCAGTTCACTACATTTCACACAGTTTAATTAACATTAAAATACACAGAGCGACACCTCTCTAAGCAGCTTCCTACTTGAGTTTTGCAGGTTAGCAAATTAATGCAGTTTAATGTTATGCTAACTCGGATGCAGGTCGGACTTTCAGTAGCAAAATTTGCCGTGAGTTGCCCACTTCCACTACATTGACGTCTTTTTACATTGACTACGGTGGCTGCTGCTGGCCGGAAAAAAAAAAAAAATCTAATATCCCTCCTCTTCAAGGGGGGAGGAGGAGGCGGCATATTGTTAACATACATTTCTGTCGGGGCTGTGATAGTGTGAGCGTGCGTGTGTGTGTGCCGGAGGTGGGTCAAGTCATCAGCTAATCAAGCGTGCGTTGGGGGGGGGGGGGGGGGGCGCATTCAGCAAGTGAAAAGGGATAAATGTAAGTTTGAACATAATGAAAATAATTCACTTAATAATGGTAGGGTCAGTTCTATCCTAACAATATATTCAAAGACAATATAAATTATCTGTACAACTAAACTCATTATATAATGCATATAAGAATGCTTAAAGGTTAGTGAGGACAATTTGAGCATCCTGAAAAGTTGGTAGTGTTATGTCCCTACCGTCCCTATGCAAACCTACGCCCTTGTTTACAGTAAAAATGATACGAGTCATACACATGTGCTTTTATGTAAAATAACTCAGTTATTTCTGTTCTTATGATAATATTGTGAAGCTGTGGCTGTGAGTTTATACTCACTTTAATAACTGCATTTGTTACAATTTTATTTGTATTTTTTTTTGTTATTTTTTTAAAAAATTTATTTTAACTGAACATTATACTCATGTTCCAATTTGAAAAATAAAAATCCTTTTTCAATTGATTTTTTAAAAACCAGATATATCACGTAAGAGCTGTAAGTGCAATTCCGTGAAAATTTTGCTTAAGGTTATCATACAGTCAGAATACTTAAGTTACTTTAACACGCTACTGTACTTTTCTATGTATCCCTAATAATAAGGCCACCACAAACAAGCACTTACATCGTTGAATCCTCCATAGGTGGTCTTGTAGAACTCGTCCTCTTCCTCGGCGTCCAGCAACTTGGACATGCGATTCCCCGCGGTTTTTCGGGGCTCGCGATGAACCGCTAAACTCGTTTTATGCATTATATGGCAGGGAGAGCTAACCAAGTTAGCCGCCGGGTGTCTTCTTTAGCAGGGTACGCAAGCGCCAGACGTATTTCTTTACAAATAAAGTTACTTTTTGAAGTGGTAAAACTATCGCCTCGCAACCATGGGAAAGCCAAAGTATTCAAGGAAGTGTTTCAGAGCTGTTTGAAGCGTGCTAATAAATGCAAAATGATACTGATAGCATGTAGCTGTATGCTAACTTTAGCCACCGTTGTATTTGGAGTCGCTGTTTTTTTCCGGGTTACGGTGAGTAGTTCCTGTAAAGAAAAAAAATGCCTTCAAAATAAAGTACTGTACTAAAATTATCTACGACCCGTTAAATATTACTTTATTGGGGAATATGACGATTTCCAAAGAAATAATGAATTTTTAGAACATCTTTTTGTACATAGGGATTTTATATATCGGATTTTTTTTAACGACGACGTCATTAAAATAAATGTACCATAGCTTATTTTTGAAATAACTGCAACATGCGCCCTACAAGTCATGAATGGCACTTTTAAAATGAATGAAAGTTTTTAAAGTTCTTTATTGGAGGTTTTATGTGATAACATGAAACAAAACAAAAGTCGAAAGAAAAACTGTAAAATTAACAGTTTTAAATAGCATTAAATTTAACCAGCCTACTCGCACGAGTAGTTGTACTTATATCTGCTGTTGATAAAATAGGTTAAGGGATTTGTCTTGCATAATAATCATAACAATAACAATACATACGTATTTTTTACACAGTATTCAAACACAAAATAAGTCATAAAGTATCAGGAGTCAGCATTGTTCATATTTTTCATGCTTTGTTATAAATTGAACACTCAGGCTAATTTGCATGCTATGCCATTGAAAGCTAATGGATTCATGCTTTATCCTCTTGGACAATGCATACCCTATAAAATGGGTGGCAAAGTATATTAACAAGAGTTCTGTAATATCGTTGTAAGGTTAAGGTTAAACTAGTGCTGCAACGAATAATCGATTAACTCGAGTAATTTGATTTAAAAAAAAAAGATTCGAATTAAATTTTGCTGCTTAGAGTATTCGTGTAATTAAAGTGGCATTGTAATGGTTTGTTTTGAAAGTTCTTGCATTTGGTTGTATTGATTTGGGTAGAGACACTGCCCTCTAGTGGCAACAATGAATATGATCTAACTCATTTCACATGGCTGAATCCCGCTGCTCCCTGTTAAGACCAACATAAGCTATGTTTTTGTTTGCGCTAATGTTTTTTTTTATGCATTCGTAATTTAGTTTATACGTATATTTAGCAGTTTTTTTTAATGGGAATATGTGTTTGAACCATTTGTTAAGAGCATTGTAAAAAAAAAAATTCTTTTGCTATGTAAGTTAGCCAATTGTTCTTTTGTTGAACTTAGATCGTCATTTTTTTTTCATACCATTTAAGGCTCAGCTCAGGTGTTTTAAATTTTTAATGTTCCTTATCCGATTACTCGATTATTCGAACTAACTAGTTCATCGATTACTAAAATAATCGATAGTTGCAGCCCTAGGTTAAACCATCAGGCTTCTGACAGACAGCAAAAGAAATGTCTGAAAAAGCTCACAAGATCCTCGGAATTTACATGGGGTTTACATCAGTTTCATGGTAAACCTGCTCGTCTCCATATAGTTGCCTGTGCTGCCGTTACTACTGGTAGCGGTGGTACGCGGCACATACGCGATAGTGGCGGTATGCTTGATTTGCCCTTTGCCTTTACTCCAGAAGAACATGGCGAGGAAGCAAACGCTGACAGAGCTGAAAAATGACAGGAAGCCGATGGACGCGGCGATCAGCAGCGTCTTGACGTCAAACGGCGGGTCCCGTGGGCCCGCTGTGGAAGACGGCGAGGAGATGAGCCAGCTTTTGAGGTGAAAGGGCTTGTTGCTGGCTAAGGCCCGGACGTGAAGCTCCACTGGCCATGTGTCGTTTCCCGCCGCGTTGGATGCCACGCAGCGGTAAGTGCCGGCATCTTGCGGCTGTGCGTAGCGGACCTCCAGCGTACCATTGGCGAGCGCTCGTACCCTGCCGATGTCCGTTAACGCCATTCGCCTCGGATTGAGCCAGGTGACAGATGGCGCGGGCCGGCCTTCCGCATTGCAGTGCAACACCGCGGCGTGGCCCTGATCCACCCTGCCGATGTTGGGATAGCGCGGTCGGATGCGAGGGGACTGGCACGTGAGCAGCTCCGCCATTTTGAGGAAATCCCAACTACCCGGCGAGCCGCAGGTCGGCGGGCTTTCGCCGAAGTCTAGGGTCAAACGACGGCGCGCCAACCACACCAGGCGGCAGTCACAGGCTAGCGGGTTTCTGTCCAGTCTCAGACGTTGAATGGCATTCGGTGAGTGAAAAACGCCCTCCTCCAGGGTGCTAAGGACATTTCCTGACATATTGACCAGGCTAAGACGCGCCAAACCCCGAAAAGCCGCCATTTCGATGCGTCGCAACTGTCCCCCGACCATGTGAAACTCTTCGAGCCTGAGTAATTCCTTGAGCTGGTTGCCTTGGATGTAGTCGATTGGGTTATAAGACAAGTCGAGGCGCACAAGGTAGACGAGGTGATGTAAAGCTGTGTAGGGGATTTCGCTGAGGTTGCAGCTTCGAATTGCAAGAGACGTAAGATTGAGGGCGACTAGACTATTGGCGGATAATGTCTCTAGTCTTGGCCAATCGGATATGACAAGTTCCTTCAGACGCCCCAAACCGAGAAAAGCATAGTTTGGCATCACGGTGGAATCGAGACGGTGCAGATGTAAAGCTGTCAACCCGCCCAGATATGCGAAGGCCTCGGTAGGCACCAACGTAAGATTGCGGGTGTCCAAGTGAAGCTGGCGCAGGTCGGTTAAACCCGCAAAGGCCCAGCGAGAGATGAAGACGACGTCGTTACGCAGCGCTTTTAGCACACGCAGGCCGGCCAACTCTCGGAAGGTGAAATCCAGGAATCCAAGGAGCTCGTTGTCGCTCACGTCAAGCAGCCGTAGTCTTGACAAGCCGGCGAAGATACCGACTGGGAGCACCTTTAGACGGTTGCGAGCTAAGCGCAGATCTAGCAAGCTTCGCAGGCCAACGAAAACGTCGGCGTCCACATACGCTAGGACATTGTCGCTCAGATCCAAGTCCTCCAGTCTCGTCAAAGTTGCGAATTGCTCAGGCGCCAGAGTCTTGATGGCGTTATGGCTCATGTTGAGTCTGGTCAAATTCAGAGGGAGGCGCTCTGGCACAGTGGCAAATCGGGCGAAAGAGCAGTCAACGGCGGACCCGGACGGGTCGCACCGACAGGGGTGAGGACATGTTGGCAGCGCTTGTAATGTCACTGTCAATCCAGCCGCCAACACGCAGAGAGCCCGCCAACACGGTGGGGAACAGCAGCTTGTCTGCATGGGCGACAGCTGGGGGGGAAAACCGTATAAGTGATCAATAATCACCAAATAATAACAGTTGTTTGTAATATTTTGGATAGCGTGCTTACCTACATGAATATTCAAGCAACAGCTCAGGATGAATTAGTATGCATTTTGACTCCACTGTTAAACACATTTGATTAAGTTTTAGTAAAAATACAAAATAAGTACTTTAAAAAATAATTTCGTGTATTTTTATTAGGGCTGTCAAATTTATCGCGTTAAAGGGTGGTAATTAATTTTTTTAATTAATCAGGTTAAAATATTTAACGTATTTAACGCATGCGCGGAACGACCCACTCACGGATTGCCGCAAACAGCCTACAATGGCGCAGTTTTATATATATTGAGAGCTGAGAGGCAGAGACAAGCGAGTGGAGTGGACACAGGCATTCGTTAGGGCCACGCTATTTATTGGCAAAAGCTTTGGCATCTCTTCCACAACAATTACATCTATTGTGGCGAGCGACGTGGCGAAGAATGACAGTAGATTATCTTTTTCTTAACACCCTGTATTGAACACAACGCAGAGAAGATATACTATTTGCAGCCACCACTGACAGTCATGATTGCCCAACTTCCCGCCATGCATTTGGGCAGAACAGTTAAGTCGCTACAGTATGATTTACTGACAGCACAAAAAAAAAAAATATTCCTATCGCTCAAAAAAAAATAACGTTCACAAAAAGAAAAAGCGCTCAATGCAAAGAGAACTGGCATTCCCAATAAAAATAGCTATACAAAATAATCCTTAGACTTTGGTCAAACTCTATTCAAACATTTTGTTTAGCTCAACAAATTATTCCATATTTTGTGACTGTCAATGATTCTCTCTTTCTTTGGCCAAATTATTCCACATTTTGTCAATGATACCGATGATGATGATAAACATTTCATTCAAATACACTAGATGGCAATATTTAGTCACAATATACAAACTCACATTTATCTTTTAAGAATTAATGTTGTATATAATAATGTTAATGCCATCTTGTGGATTTATTGTTGTACTAAACAAATACAGTACTTATGTACAGTATGTTGAATTGTATATATCAGTCTTGTCTTATCTTTCCATTCCAACAATAATTTACAGGAAAGTATAGCATATTTTAGAGATGGTTTGAATTGCAATTAATTACGATTAATTAATTTTTAAGCTGTGATTTACTCGATTAAAAAAATTTAATCGTTTGACAGCCCTAATTTTTATATAAAGTAACCAAAATATTACAGAAAAAACCTCAGTACTATGTAATAAACTTAAGAGGATTAAAACTAAAACACAATACAATAACTATTAATAATAATTGTTTTTTTTAAATGACAAATCAAATGGAATATTCCCTAAAAATATTCAAGCTTTGCTACCATTAATCTTGATAAATATATTTTAAATAAACTATAGGGACTTGAAATTAAATGATAATCATCTAACTTTATTGTGTATGATAATAAATATCCTAAATATAGTTTGCCACTCAATATAATGCGGTGCAGCAACAAATAAATAGTAATGAGTCAGAATAATACTTTTAAAATCTGATTATAAACATTATATAACATGCACATTTTACTTAAACCACTCGACAATTTAAATATGTGTTGCAATACAACCACCATAAAAAGAAACAAAATCCTAATATTGTATATCACGTATTAAACCACCAATGACAACAATGTCATTAATAGTAATAAATATGTATCCATGTATCTCAGAAGCACTCAAATAATGTTCCTACCACTTTGCCAAAATTGGGATGTAAGGTAAAAAATGACTCACTTGTGATATGTCAGACATTAGAAAGGTGCTAAACAATATTTTCAAGAATAAAGCAAAGTAAAATGAAGACATCGTGACTCACCGGTGCTTGAGTGTGGATGCCCTTTCACTATGATTACTCCATCTTCGATGTCTTGTCGCTGAAGGGAGAGATAAAAAATGACATTTGTAGATGAGACTTCCTTGACAATAGGAATGAAATATCGAAATGTATTCGATAGAAAAACACCTTCTATTCTTTTCTAAATGAAGCTGCATTTTCATGGCAACAACAACATCAAGTAGGAGGAGAACCTGGCTGGACAGAGGGAGCATGCTAGGGATTATATGTGCTGCCTGATGGCCTCGGTCCAAGTTCTAACGCACACTACATGTGAGGTAGGAACGGGCAGGTTACACAAACTAGGAGCATTTGTGCATTTTTTTTTGCAGAGGTGGGTAGTAACGTGTTACATTTACTTGAGTAACTTTTTAAGAAAAATGTACTTATTAGAGTAGTTTTAACACACAATACTTTTTATTTTACTTGAGTACCGTATTTTCCGCACTATAAGCATACCTGTCAAGTTGTACGGTTTCGGAGTAATTTGTACAAGTGAGCACTGATTTTTAAATGTGTACGCCGTACGTTCAAAATCTGTACATTTTTCGTGCATTACTTTTTTTTTTTTTCCGTTCAGATTTTGTCACTGTATCGGCAACGAGACAATGTGCGTTACGATGCGTTACTACGTTGGTTGAATGACGCGAGAAAAGTCAGAGACACTGAGAGAGAAGAGTGTTGTGACGCTCTAGCAAACGCGATGCTAGGCTAGGTGGCTCCAATATTTCCTGACTGTAGCCGACAGCCTACAATCTACGCCTAGATATCAAATGCTTATAGAACTACATGCGAAATGACAGACGGCGGCGTAAATAAACAGCCCCAATTTTGAAGCAGAAGACTTCTCAGAAAGGTACTGTTATCGTGAACTTTCCTAGCGAACTTAAGTAACTTTTTATCTAAAATACTCCTAAATCAGCAAAATCTTGACTTGAATCTATCTTTAAATGATAAAACAGTTTTAAAACTTTAACATGTCGAAAGCAGACGGAAGGGAACTAATGCAACAAAGGTAGCAATTTTAACAACTTTAACAGTTGATTCACAACATTAAACAATTTCCAAACATAGCAAAGGTTACTGTGTTTTATTTATTTGTTAATTTTTTTTAATGAAAAAAAAAAAAAGCATGAAAGGTAACACTAGTTACTTTGCCAAGTAACTAATTACTCTTACCTTCAGGTAACTGAGTTACTAACTAAATTACTTTTGGGGAGAAGTAATTTGTAACTAATGAATTACTTTTTAAAAGTAAGATTAACAACACTGGGCAAAAAGATGAAGTCTGCAGAATGAAAAGTGACGAAAGCGGAGATTTCATTCTGCCAATTTGTTGCCAAACAGAATTTGCCTGCAACAATTGCTGATCACTTCTCAGAATTAGCAAAAGAAATGTTCCCTGACTCAAAGATTGCATAGGTAAGTTAATTTTATCAATTGACCTTTTTAATTTATAATTGGACACACTAACGAACTACCTTCAAGTCAAACTGAATTGCGAGCCGAAGTGCAGCCATCAAGACATGATAGAAATTGCCAAAAGTGCTACATACAATTATAACAAAAGTCTCTGTTAAATTTTAGTAATCATGATGTAGCTGAAGATATTGATTGTTCTTTGATTGCACCAGGTTATATGTTACAATATTACCAATAAATTCCTATAATTTTAAAAATTGAGTTTTATTTTTGTTTCATATTGCACGCTATATACAACGTTGTAAGATTAGTCACCAATTTGTAAGGGCATACATCACTATTTGTAAGATTGCCAACGGCCTCGGGTTGACAGGTATGTATAAGACGCACCGGATTATAAAACGCACCTTCAAAGAATGACATATTTTAAAACTTTTTCCATATATAAGGCGCAGTGCATCATAAGGTGCATAGAATAAACGCTACAGTAGAGGCTGGGGTTATTTTATGCATCCATTAGATGGTGCTGCGCTAAAGGGAATGTCAACAAAACAGCAACACAACAGCAAGGTAAAACATGTAGCGCAACATTTATATCACATAATGGAGAGGAACATTTTTCTTCTCCACAATCGCCCTTTTTTGTGTTAGATGGGTTATAATTTTTACCACTGTTTTGCAATGTATGCAATTGACTTTATTTCTTTTCAACAAATAATTTTTCACTTGTACTACATTTTTGGATGACTACTTTTACTTTTGTAATATTATTTAGAAGGAAAACTACTCTTAATTGAGTCAGATTTTTGGCTACTCTACCCACCTCTGAGATTCTGCAGAGCCGTATAATAACCAGATAATGAAGACAGATTACCCACTATTGATTTAGATTTGCTCGATATGTTCGAACAGCTTGACAGATAAATTGTTTGTTCATGGAATTCAGTGTTCAATTGTTAAATGTGATAATAATAAAAATTCACTTGATAATATAGAGAACTTTATACATTTGAACATTAACTAGATACTACAGTACTGTTGGTCTACTACAGCCACGTCATTGACAACAGTAAACTCAAAAACAACTGATGTAAAACACATATTTCACCACTAGAAAGCGCTGTAGGTCAACGTAAACCAAATGTAAGGAAACCATTACTATCACTAAACTTTACTTTGTCCCCCAAATTTGCACTTTTGTAGGGTCAACATTTTTGTCAACCAAAAGCTAAATAATAATAATAATGATCAAATTACGAAAAAAAGACATTTAGGTGACAAAGTTGTTAGACAAATATATATAATATGTATTTTAAAAACTGGTAGAAAATAAACTTTTAGGTCTACCGACGTAGTTTAAAAAGTTATTTTTCTGGCATTTTACTAAATATTGCTAGTCTGTACAAATGCCTCAGATCCACAATGACAGGATAAACTGATTTCTACAGCTTTGGAGGTACTGTAGCTGGGAAGGTGCCTTCACGACGATTGTGTGATGTGTGTGGGGGGATGCAAGTGGAAATTTTTTCGCGGGCCCCTCCAGACAACCGGCCAAGCAGTCGGTGTTCTGTCAAATTTTTCACCCTTATCATATTTCGCTCCCAAAGCTTTAGTGGCAGTGAATAAGCACTCATTCAGTTGGACTAGGAATATTATTAAAATGTGCTAAATAAACAAGTTACATCATAAACATACAGTGGGGCACATAAGTATTTAGTCAACCACCAATTGTGCATGTTCTCCTACTTGAAAAGATTAGAGAGGCCTGTAAATGTCAACATGGGTAAACCTCAACCATGAGAGATAGAATGTGGGGAAAAAAACTGAAAATCACATTGTTTGAATTTTAAAGAATTTATTTCTAAAGTAGAGTGGAAAGTAAGTATTTGGTCACCTACAAACAAGCAAGATTTCTGCCTGTCAAAGAGGTCTAACTTCTTCTAAAGAGGTCTAACGAGGTCTAACGAGGCTCCACTCGTTACCTGTATTAATGGCACCTGTTTTAACTCATTATCGGTATAAAAGACACCTGTCCACAACCTCAGTCACACTCCAAACTCCACTATGGCCAAGACCAAAGAGCTGTGGAAGGACACCAGAGATAAAATTGTAGACCTGCACCAGGCTGGGAAGACTGAATCTGTAATAGGTAAAACGCTTGGTGTAAAGAAATTAACTGTGGGAGCAAGTATTACAAGAACGGTGAGCGGTGAGCAAAAATCTCAGAACCACACGGGGGGACCTAGTGAATGACCTACAGAGAGCTGGGACCACAGTAACAAAGGCGACTATCAGTAACACAATGCGCCGCCAGTGACTCAAATCCTGCACTGCCAGACGTGTCCCCCTGCTCAAGAAAGTACACGTCCAGGCCCGTCTGCGGTTCACTCGAGAGCATTTGGATGATCCAGAAGAGGACTGGCAGAATGTGTTATGGTCAGATAAAACCAAAATAGAACTTTCTGGTAGAAACACAGGTTCTCGTGTTTAGAGGAGAAAGAATACTCAATTGCATCCGAAGAACACCATACCCACTGTGAAGCATGGTGGTGGAAACATCATGCTTTGGGGCTGTTTTTCTGCAAAGGCACCAGGACGACTGATCCGTGTAAAGGAAAGAATGAATGGGGCCATGTATCAAGAGATTTTGAGTGAAAATCTCCTTCCATCAGCGAGGGCATTGAAGATGAGACGTGGCTGGGTCTTTCAGCATGGTAATGATCCCAAACACACAGCCAGGGCAACAAAGGAGTGGCTTCGTAAGAAGCATTTCAAGGTACTGGAGTGGCCTAGCCAGTCTCCAAATCCAAAAAACCCCATAGAAAATCTTTGGAGGGAGTTGAAAGTCCGCGTTGCCCAACGACAGCCCCAAAACATCACTGCTCTAGAGGAGATCTGCATGGAGGAATGGTCCAAAATACCAGCAACAGTGTAGGAAAAGCTTGTGAAGAGTTACAGAAAACATTTGGCCTCCGTTATTGCCAACAAAGGGTACACAACAAAGTATTGAGATGAACTTTTGGTATTGACCAAAAACGTATTTTCCCCCATGATTTGCAAATAAATTCTTTAAAAATCAAACAATGTGATTTTCTGTTTTTTTTTTCCACATTCTGTCTCTCATGGTTGAGGTTTACCCATGTTGACAATTGCAGGCCTCTCTAATCTTTTCAAGTGGGAGAACTTGCACAATTACTGGTTGACTAAATACTTATTTGCCCCACTGTACATGTGAAACATGAATACGGCGTTAATAAATGCTTAACAGCTCATGGAAGCCGTTAACGGTGAGAGTGCGAAGTCCAGTCGAGTTGAGTGCAGCCACACGGTAGGATAAGTGTGAGAACTTTCCTTTGTGTGAGTCCACGACTAAACCTACGTACATATACCTATCTTTATCGAAGGTTTGTGGTGTTTACTTTGGACCCGCTGCATTCCCGTTCCCGTTTGTAACGTTACACGCATGCCTAAAACAGCAAAATTGACATTTCTGATGGGGTACAAAATCTGACAGAACACCCACCAAGAGGCTGGCAGAGATATTATAACACTTAAAAGCTATACTACAGCTCAGTGCATCATCTTACCTTTCTGTTTGACCCTCCCCGCGTCCAACCACGCCAACTTTACGCCGGCAAAATGGGCTCCTTCGAGACCCGGGCCTGGGTGCGGTCACAACCCCAGCACCCATCTAATTTCCGCCCCTGGTCATATGCCATTCTGTTCTGTGGAAGTACTATAGGTGATATGGCTTGTTATACACTTTTGAATTTGAATACATAAACGTGAATACATACACAGATTCGAAACAACCCAGAAATGTTCCAGTTCTGGAGGTAGTACCAGGCTGAGCAGTAGTACATCTGCGTTTTCAGTGTTTTCCTCATTCCACGTGATAAAAAGTCTTGCGGCACTATCGATCATCAACACGTTTTACGCACTGTTTCCAAAAGTCTATTTGCATTTTCCACCACAAAGCATTCACTATTAAAGAAAACCTTAAGGGTCTTGAACGCTCCTCCTCAACTACCCACCCCTGCCCCCTTCTCACTCGTCGCCTGGCCTCAGCCCTACTTTTCTTTCTCCGCCTGATGTTTCCATTACAGGAATAAAAGCATGACGGCTAATCCACTTATGTGTTCCCTGGACAACACACACACACAAATACACACAAATTCATGCATGTTGCATATGAACTGCAGGCTACATAAATACACTGTCTCTCTCCAATACACACACACTCCGGTAATCTCCCAAGACAATTTCCCACTGGTGCTTCCTATGCAGTGTAGATATGAAGGAATTGAAAGGTTGGCGGGGGTTTGCTCGAGTGTTAAGTAAGACGTTCACGAGATCTAATTGTGATGTCTTCAACCTCACCTTGTTTTATTTTTTTGTTTAATCGTTTTTAACCAGGAAAGACATTTTCACTCCATTTTGTCATGATAAAGATTTAAGGACTTAGTGGTGAGGAATGGAAGGAGAAAGAAATAGAGGTCATGCCCAGATTTATGGTAGATGTTAAGTGGTTTGTTGTTGTACGTCATTTTAAATTATTCACTCCATTGATGGAGATACACGTGCAATTCGAATTCAAATGAATTGGACGTCTATCGCCGTCAATGGCAGCCAGCGAGTTCGGGTGTAAACTTTGGAGTGAAAGTTTCTGAGGTGTGAGTTTATTCGTAAATCATTCCGAAAATATTAGTACATTAAAGTGCCTGTGACAGCACAAAAAAAAATTTTATTATGTGAATTAGAATCATATTTTGAGACGATTCATCTGTATACGACAATTTGGCAAAGCGCAGATGACGAGAAATTAGTCTTTTAATCTGCTGTTTGGACCTGCCTGTCATTGTAGCGCTCTAGCGTCCCCAGCTGAATGATGAGGTCGGCAGACTCACGATTTCATCTGATTTAGAATTCAGCCCATTGAGGGGGGAAGATTCAGAACAAGGAAAATACAACAGAGAGTAGAAAAATGTCATGAATGTTTCAATTTCTCTACTCCAATATTTTTACAGGATATTCTTTTTTATCGAAGTATTTTTCCCCAATTGCTAAATAAATGGTATGGTCATGACAAATAACAGTCTTGTGCTAAATGGAATATGAAATATTAAAAATGCATTAATTCAGTACGACATGGCAAAATTACTCCATAATGGTCAAAACTGTCGACTTCTTGGACCTCCCGAACGTTATTATGCCAGTTAGTCCGGCTTGATGTGCAGACGATAACTGCTACATGCTAATCTAATCGTTTGTTATTGCTGTATCAGCACCGACTTGTTAACACAAATTTTGAATTCCTGTTTGTGAAGATGAAACTGATTTAATTTAGTCCTGTCAAATTTATCGCGTTAACGGGTGGTAATTATTTTTTTTGATTAATCACGTTAAAATATTTGACGAACTTTACGCATGCGCGGCGTGACCTGCTCCCGCATTGCCTCAAACAGATTACAATGACGCTGTTTTTTGCACATTGAGAACTAAGAGGGAGAGAAACGTGAGTGGACACAGGCGTTCATTGGACCGCGCCCTTTATTGGCATAAGCTTCGGCAACTCCTTCACAACAAACATAAGTATCATTTAGTGGAAGCACAACAAAAATAATATTCCTATCTCTCAAAAAAAATAATGTTCACAAAAAGAAAGAGCTCAATGCAAAGAGAACTGGCATTCCTAATCAAAATAGCTATGAAAAATACAAATAAAACTTACTCAGACTTTGGTCAAACTCTATTCAAACATTTGGTTTAGCTCAACAAATACACTGGATGGCAATATTTAGTCACAATATACAGTGGGGCAAATAAGTATTTAGTCAACCACTAATTGTGCAAGTTCTCCCACTTGAAAATATTAGAGAGGCCTGTAATGGTCAACATGGGTAAACCTCAACCATGAGAGACAGAATGTGGGAAAAAAACCCAGAAAATCACATTGTTTGATTTTTAAAGAATGTATTTGCAAAATGTATTTGGAAAATAAGTATTTGGTCTATACCAAAAGTCCATCTCAATACTTTGTTATGTACCCTTTGTTGGCAATAACAGAGGCCAAACGTTTTCTGTAACTCTTCACAAGCTTTTCACGCACTGTTGCTGGTATTTTGGCCCATTCCTCCATGCAGATCTCCTCTAGAGCAGTGATGTTTTGGAGCTGTCGTTGGGCAACACAGACTTTCAACTCCCTCCTCACCCCGTGGCGTCAAAATGACAACAAGAACGGGGAGCAAAAATCCCAGAACCACACAGGGGGGCTGAGTGAATGACCTACGGAGAGCTGGGACCACAGTAACAAAGGCTACTATCAGTAACACAATGCGCCGCCAGGGACTCAAATCCTGCACTGCCAGACGTGTCCCCTTGCTGAAGAAAGTACACGTCAAGGGCCGTCTGCGGTTCGCTAGAGAGCATTTGGATGATCCAGAAGAGGACTGGGAGAATGTGTTATGGTCAGATGAAACCAAAATAGAACTTTCTGGTAGAAAAACAGGTTCTCTTGTTTGAAAGAAAAAAAATACTGAATTGCACCCTACCCACTGTGAAGCATGGGGGTGGAAACATCATGCTTTGGTGCTGTTTTTCTGCAAAGGGACCAGGACGACTGATCTGTGTAAAGGAAAGAATGAATGGGGCCATGTATCGAGAGAGTTTGAGTGAAAATCTCCTTCCATCAGCAAGGGCATTGAAGATGAGACGTGACTGGGTCTTTCAGCATGACAATGATCCCAAACACACAGCCAGGGCAACAAAGGAGTGGCTTCATAAGAAGCATTTCAAGGTCCTTGAGTGGCCTAGCCAGTCTCCAGGTCTCAACCCCATAGAAAATCTGCAGAGGGAGTTGAAAGTCCGTGTTGCCCAACGACAGCCCCAAAACATCACTGCTCTAGAGGAGATCTGCATGGAGGAATGGGCCAAAATACCAGCAACAGTGTGTGAAAAGCTTGTGAAGAGTTACAGAAAATCTCCGTTATTACCAACAAAGGGTACATAACAAAGTATTGAGATAAACTTTTGGTATTGACCGAATACTTAATTTCCACCATGATTTGCAAATAAATTATTTAAAAATCAAACAATGTGATTTTCTGTTTTTTTTTTCCACATTCTGTCTCTCATGGTTGACGTTTAACCATGTTGACAATTACAGGCCTCTCTAATATTTTCAAATGGGAGAACTTGCACAATTAGTAGTTGACTAAATACTTATTTGCCCCACTGTACAAATTATCAGAGGTCTCGTACGTTGTGATGCCAGCACTCAAATGACCGTGGATGGACCAGTAAACAGGGAACTACGGCGCCAGTCGAGGGACAAAACACACTTATTGGCTTGATTTCTGAGTAATTTAAAACTCGCCATTTACACCTTGTGGTGTATTTCAATCACGACCTTACATAGTTAAAGACACTGCGGAAGAACGGCAGGAAGCCAATGTGCCACCGCTCGGCGATGTCAACAATGGCGAGCTACTAGTTTATTTTTTGATTGAAAATTTTACAAATTTGAGTACAGTTATACATAAATTTATTATTATTATTTATTACTTGTACTAACATTTATCTTTTAAGAACTACACGTGTTTCTATCCGTAGATCCCTTTAACAGAAAAAATGTTAATGTTAATGCAATCTTGTGGATTTATTGTTATTATAAACATATACAGTACTTATGTACAGTATTTTGAATGTATATATATCCGTCTTGTGTCTTATCTTTCCATTCCAACAATAATTCACAGAAAAATATGGCATATTTTAGAGATGGTTGGAATTGCGATTAATTCCGATTAATTTTTAAGATGTGATTAACTCGATTAAAATATTTAATCGTTTGACAGCCCTAATTTCATTTTATTTTGATTAGGGCTGCAGATATCGAATATTTTAGTAATCGAGTAATCCACTGAAAATTCTATCGATTAATCGAGTAATCGGATAAAACAAATATATTTTTTAGGTGAAGAGCAATTATAAATATACATGAGAAAATAAGACATTTCATCTAATCTTGAACCATTTTCAGTCAATCAATGTCTTTATTTTCGATGTATATTGTTGAAAACAGCCAACAATTGCATCTCAGATGTAACTATAATTAAAAAAAAAGACTAATTCACTGCTTTCACTCAAAAAACTTTTAGATCTTATTAAAATATATATCTTACCTAAAAATGCCGTTACGCCTGAAAACACACATCACTTAAAAGTTAGGATTTTTTTCCCACGTGTTTCAATTGAATTTCTCTTTGTGTCAAACCATTTTTAAGTTCTAGTTAAGTTTTAAGTTAGTCTAAACTGTAAGTCCTGATAGGATTTTGAGTTTTTGCAGTGTTCAAAATAAATGTATGATACAGGCTGTATTGGAGCACATTAGGGACCAGTGCTACTTGGTGTTTTATCCAGCAATGACTACTGAGCTAAAATTGATAGTTAGCATGAGTAAGTTTTTATTTTACACCCTCATCACTCCACAATGCTATGTTATGTTAAAGCCTGTATGTAAGACACGTTAGCCACGCATCGACAGTGGTCATAATTAATTGAAACCTAGCCCTCCGCAGGGCTAACGTTACGTGAGCTAGTAGCGACAGTAACGTTAATCTTATTTATTAGCGCTTAGCGCTGTACTGCTTTAAGATGGCGGCTGTTTACAAACGCTGCCCAGACGCGGCCGAGTCTGTCATTTCGCATCTAGTTCAACATACATGTGATCTCAATGAGACGCATCAGACGCTACCTGTTACCAATGTAGCATTGTGCGGGCTAGTATTTAGCAACGTCGGCGTCGTTTGTGGCGGCTGTCGGCTGCAGTAAGTTTTTTTTCCCCCCCTTCTTCCTCTCCGCACGTGACAGCGCGTTGTCCCGCATTAAATGTAGTCCTAGCAAAACGTGATGCTTAGAGCTGTCAAAATAAACGATTACTCGAGATGAATAAAATTACTCGGGTCAGTTTTTAAACTCGAGTTACTCGAGTTGCTCGAGTACTCGTTTCAGCTCTAATTTTGATTTTATTCTGCAAGTGTTGATGTCATGAGCAGCTGAATAAAGTCGGTAAACCACACGGACATCTGACGTCGTCATTTTGGAGCTTAGCTTACTGTCTAGCTAGGGGTTAGCTCCAACATCTTGGCGAGGACAGTACAATGTCGCATAATACATGTTTTTTTGTTTGTTTTGTTATTTAAAGGGTGTTTGGCGGTATTTAAAGGGTCGATTCTGATTTACGCAGAAATCCAGGTTACATCGCCTGGGTAGGAACGGAACTCATTCGTAAACTGGGGACTACTTTTATTGTAACATTGGTTTCATCAGGTTTTTAATCATTTATTTCAGAACTTGCGCAACACAACACTGCTACAGTCTGATGTAGTCAACGCCAACAACAACATAACATTAAAAGAGAAAGTAAAAACTTCCCACTCTTCTGCCCCTCACTCTCATCAGCCACATGGTGCGTTCAGGAACAGCATGCAAAACACAACCACCACATTAGAATTAGAATTGTTACATTATTATTATTCCTATTTGTATTTATAATTATTTTGTTTGGCTATTTGTAATTGTACCTGTATTATTTATTCAGGATTTTGCATAGGTTTTTGGGCTGTGGAACGTATTAATCAAATTATAATGTATCCTTATGAGAAAATCCCACTTGACATACGACCATTTCAACTTACAAACCAGGTCCTGGAACAAATTAAATTTGTATGTAGAGAGGTATCACTGAACATAGTTTAAGCTTTAGCTAAGTGCTTCTAGTTTAAATGAATTGGACGTCTATCGTCGTCCACAGCAGCCAATGAGTTGAAAAAATTAGTCATGCACACACACACATACACTTTGGTCAAATGTTAATGATTTACTAATTCCCAGCGTTAAATCTCTGGGCGTTAAAATTCCTCAAGCTTGCAAACGCGGAGAGAGAGAGAGGATAAATGGATGGGGATGAGAGGGAATTAAAAATGAAAAAAAAAACAGCACTTCACTTTAAAATAATAACCATGTCATGGTCTGATTGCTTTGTTTTTGTCCTATATTTAACTCAGTGGACTGGGAAATGAGAAGGAGACGTGAAGAGGGAGAGCCAGCAGAAAAAGCGAAGATGAAGTAAATGAAAGGAGGACGTATAGATTGGTAAACATACTGTACAAGAATGAAGTAAATATAGTCATTGTACTGAGTAGGTAGGAGTAGGTAGTCTTGTTCCATGGTTTTCATCATCATGCTGGAAAGATGCCAACTGTTTAGATGCTCGCTAAGCATAAGTCTCAGAAAACTTGATGACATCTCGAGTTTTGTTGGACTTTTGAGGCCACTTAAGCATTTGTGTTCATTAGTTACTCTCAGGTAGATTGCAAGAGACGTGTCTTTTGCCCAAAAGACGGCGTTGTCGCCTCCACAATCAGGGAATTTTTATGTTAATTGATGGAGATTCGAATTCATTTTCCGCACTAAAGCTAGGTTCATACCGCAGGTCTTAATACACGATTTCGATTTTTTTGTCATATCTGTTTTTTTGACTGCCTTTGTCCATTGAGCCTGTTCAAGTATCACGCATGCGCACTAATTCGTAGTCCAAAATGCGCAGTGCAAACTGCCCCGCGCAGGAGTATCAAAACAAATGCTGGCTCAATGTCATTCTAGGGTGATCATATTTTGATTTCCAAAAATAGGACACAAATAACAGACATAATAATCCCAGTTTAGTCTTATGTTCAAAGTTTATATGGATTTATAGATCGCATGCACGCACTGTGCGTGCATGACGCACTCATATACGAACAGTTTCCCCCGACTCTCGGTTGGTAATCTTGAAATATGGCTCATTTGGAGCACAAAAAGAAAACAGCATTCTAGGGCTAACCCCCAATTTTGCATTTTTTATGACTGTTGTCAAGCTCGCCTCTTTCCTAAAAGCCGCGTTAAAGCAAGGTGCTAATGATACTGCACAGCTCCATCACTAACCTGCGCCCTGTCGCTATCGCTCTTTGCTTACGTAATTGCTGCATGAATTCCAATTAGGGGGACTTGACAGTTCAGACCGCAGCCAGATTCTGGAAAAATGTGGCCCAGATCGGATTTTAATCACATAGGAAATTGACCTAGATCAGATTTGAAATGGTCCACTTTTATGCGACCTGTCCCGTTCGAACCGTCAAGTTACAGTGGTATGAAAAAGTATCTCAACCTTTTAGAATTTTCTCACATTTCTGCATAAAATCACCATCAAATGTGAGCTGATCTTTGTCAAAATCACACAGATGTAAAAACAGTGTCAGCCTTACCTAAAACCACCCATACATTGTTGATTTCTATAAAGCTGGAAAAAAATACATAACCTTCTCAAAAGGTCTGGTTGTTCATCATTTGACAGTCAGAGAAGTTGTCTACAAATGATTAGAGTTTAGAGTTGCTAATCTCCCAAGAGGTGGCCGTCCACCAAAGATGATCAGCGCAGAATACTCAGAGAGGTAAAAAAGAACCCTGGAGTGTCTGCTAAAGACTTACAGAAATCACTGGCACAGTCCAATATCTCTGTGCACACATCAACTATATGTAAAACTACGGTCAAGAATGGTGTTCATGGGAGGACTCCACGGAGAAAGCCACTGCTGTCTAGAAAAAAACGTTGTTGCTGGTTTAATGTTCGCAAAAAGGCACTTGGACACTCCACAGAAGTTGTGGCAAAATATTTTGTGGACTGATGAAACTAAAGCTGGATTATTTGGGAGTAACACACAACGTCATGTGTGGAGGAAAAATGGAACAGCTCACCAAGATCAACACCTCATCCCCACCATGAAGCATGGTGGAGTAGCAACATGATTTGGGGCTGTTTTCTGCCTCATGGCCTGGACAACTTGCAATCATTAATGGAAGAATGAATTCAAAAGTTTATCAGGATATTTTGCAGGAAAACATGAGGCCATCACTCAGACAGTTGAAGCTTAAACGAGGATGGATACTGCAACAAGACAATGATGATCCAAAACACAGAAGTAAATCAACTTCAGAATAGTTTCAGAAGAACAAAATACATGTTCTGAAGTGCCCAAGTCAAAGTCCAGACTTGAACCCCATTGAGATCCTGTGGCATGACCTAAAAACAGCGATTCGTGCTAGACATCCCAGGAATCTGGCTGTGTTACAGCTGTTTTGTAGAGAAGAATAGGCCAAGATTAGTCCTGATCAATGTGTCAGACTGATCTGCAAAAGGGGTGGGGGGCACAAAATATTAAATGTGATGGTTCACTTACTTATTTTTTCCCCCTTCTGTCATGTTTGCATACTATCGTCATTAAAATATGAAAACCTATAAATGTTTGTGTGGTTTTAGTTAAAGCAGACACTGTTTTTTAATGTGTGTGATTATGACAAAGATCAGACCATTTGATGGTGATTTTATCCAGAAATGTGAGAAATTCCAAAAGGTTCAGATACTTTTTCATACCACTGTAATTCCTGACTCGAGTCGGAAAAACACGGACAAAATCAGATTTGTGCATTAAGACCTGCAGTATGAACCTAGCCCAAATGGAGGCCTGCAGAGCTCAAACCCATCTAAGAACACTCACAGAAACAAAGTACAACTGTGTGAAATTTCGGCAAAATCCGCCCAGCCGTTTCACAGTCCATAAAAAACGAACACACAGAAAAAGTTTAAATTTATATATACAGTGGGGCAAATAAGTATTTAGTCAACCACCAATTGTGCAAGTTCTACTTGAAAAGATTAGAGAGGCCTGTAATTGTCAACATGGGTAAACCTCAACCATGAGAGACAGAATGTGGAAAAAAAACAGAAAATCACATTGTTAAATTTTTAAAGAATTTATTTCCAAATTAGAGTGGAAAATAAGTATTTGGTCACCAACAAACAAGCAAGATTTCTGGCTGTCACAGAGGTCTAACTTCTTCTAACGAGGTCTAACGAGGCTCCACTCGTGACCTGTATTAATGGCACCAGTTTTAACTCATTAGCGGTATAAAAGACACCTGTCCTCAACCTCAGTCAGTCACACTCCAAACTACACTATGGCCAAGACCAAAGAGCTGTCGAAGGACACCAGAGACAAAATTGTAGACCTGCACCAGGCTGGGAATACTCAATCTGCAATAGATAAAATGCTTGGTGTAAAGAAATCAACTGTGGGAGCAATTATTAGAAAATGGAACACATACAAAACCACTGATAATCTCCCTCGATCTGGGGCTCCATGCAAGAGCTCAACCTGTGGCGTCAAAATGATAACAAGAACGGTGAGCAAAAATCCCAGAACCACATGGGGGGACCTATTGAATGACCTACTAGCTGGGACCACAGTAATAAAGGCTACTATCAGTAAATCAATGTGCCGCCAGGGACTCAAATCCTGCACTGCCAGACATGTCCCCCTGCTGAAAGAGTACACGTCCAAGCCCGTCTGCGGTTCGCTAGAGAGAATTTGGATGATCCAGAAGAGGACTGGGAGAATGTGTTATGGCCAGATGAAACAAAAATAGAACTTTTTGGTAGAAACAGGTTCTCGTGTTTGGAGGAGAAAGAATACTGAATTGCATCCGAAGAACACCATACCCACTGTGAAGCATGGGGGTGGAAACATCATGCTTTGGGGCTGTTTTTCTGCAAACGGACCAGGACGACTGATCCGTGTTAAGGAAAGAATGAATAAGGCCATGTATCGAGACATTTTGAGTGAACATCTCCTTCCATCAGCAATGGCATTGAAGATGAGACGTGGCTTCGTAAGAAGCATTTCAAGGTCCTGGAGTGGCCTAGCCAGTCTTCAGATCTCAACCCCATAGAAAATCTGTGGAGGGAGTTGAAAGTCCAACGACAGCCCCAAAACATCACTGCCCTAGTGGAAATCTGCATGGAGGAATGGGCCAAACTACCAGCAACAGTGTGTGAAAAGCATGAACTTTTGGTATTGACCAAATACGTATTTTCCACCATGATTTGCAAATAAATTCTTTAAAAATCAAACGATGTGATTTTCTGTTTTTTTACCCACATTCTGTCTCTCATGGTTAAGGTTTACCCATATTGACAATTACAGGCCTCGCTAATATTTCAAGTGGGAGAACTTGCACAATTAGTGGTTGACTAAAAACTTTTGCCCCACTGTATATACTAGATAGATATTTCCTCTTTTCGGGGAAGACGTCCACACATTTTATTTTCAACTAATATACAACAGCTAGCACTGAATAGAATGTGACCTTATGAAATTAGCATTATTATGACGATGTTTGCTGCCCGGCATGTAAATCAAACCTTTAATCAGATCTTTTTCGGCTCAATTAATCAAGGAAACTAATGAATGCAACATCCTGTTGTGATGAAAAAACCTCAAGTGTGTATGTGTGTGCAGCATGCATTCGTATGTGTACGTGCAATAAGACAGTCCAGGTGGCCAGATAATTAAAACATGTTTCTCATACTTGATTTTTCACAGAAATTTAAACGCTAACATCTGGTTTTGTGAGCTGTGTATTGTTCTTGCGTCTTGTGTGTGCGTATGTGTGTGTGTGTGTGTAATTAATCCCGCTCTTGTTCTCTGTGGAACATCATCGTCATCATCACAAAGAAGACATTTTTAATCAAAGGTCATTAAAGCTGAATGTCAGGAAATTAATGATGTTGTTGAGTGTGAGTCACATGAACACTCGCGCAGTACAAAAGTATTGGGTCATGTAGCGTTTACAAATAAAATAATCACGGGCTTCTGTTTTGATTAGCAAGAGGTTTCACAACATTAGGAAAAAGTTACAATACAGCAAGCGGTGTTATTCTTTTTCATCCCCTTCTTTTTGCACTGTTGCACAGCACTATCACCATGACAACCAGACCTGTGGAAGACTTTGTATGTGTGTTTTTATAATATTTTCTAATCCTGAACCAATTAGTTTCAGCCCAAAACAGAGAGGAGTAACGTCTTCTTATTTTCATCTCCTCTGACAGCTTCACCTTAAAATCATTTGCTACATTATCCACATGGAAGCTTGTTAAAAGTTTGCTTTTGACCTCAAACATTTAAAAAGGACAAATCAATGCGGTATGATGTCCTTTGAAGCCAATTAGCTTGTTGTATGTCTCCTTCTTGAGAGGGGGAAAAAACTTTTAAACTTGTTACAGCAACAATTTGACTGTGAAATAAAACTTAAGTCATTCACTGCCACTGACAGCAATGGACATTGAATTATTAGAACTGGGATGACTGGCAGTAAATGATCACGCCAGCCAATGAATTAGGTAAGCGTTTGTCTTTTTTTCCAACTTACTTTAAAAAAAAAAAAAATGCTACAAAATCCCATAAATGTGGTTAAAAGTAATCCATGTATCAGTGATTATATATATATTTTTAAATTTCAAAACAAAAATGATAAAGTAGCCAGAAACCAGACAATTGCACGAGTCACAAGTCCCGAGTCTTACATGCTGTCTGTAATTGTCGACATGGGTAAACCTCAACCATGAGAGACAGAGTGTGGGAAAAAAAACAGAAAATCACATTGTTTGATTTTTAAAGAATTTATTTGCAAATCATGGTGGAAAATAAGTATTTGCTCAATACCAAAAGTTCATCACAATACTTTGTTATGTACCCTTTGTTGGCAATAATGGAGGCCAAACATTTTCTGTAACTCTTCACAAGCTTTGCACACACTGTTGATGGTATTTTGGCCCATTCCTCCATGCAGATCTCCTCTAGAGCAGTGATGTTTTGGGGCTGTCATTGGGCAACACGGACTTTTAACTCCCTCCAAAGATGTTCTATAGGGTTGAGATCTGGAGACTGGCTAGGCCACTCCAGGACCTTGAAATGCTTCTATTTTTGTTTCATCTGACCATAACACATTCTCCCAGTCCTCTTCTGGACAATCCAAATGCTCTCTAGCGAACCGCAGACGGGCCTAAACGTGTACTTTCTTCAGCAGGGGGACACGTCTGGCAGTGCAGGATTTGAGTCCCTGGCGGCGCATTGTGTTACTGATAGTAGCCTTTGTTACTATGGTCCAAGCTCTCTGTAGGTCATTCCCGTGTGGTTCTGGGATTTTTGCTCACCGTTCCTGTTATCATTTTGACGCCACAGGTTGAGCTCTTGCATGGAGCCCCAGATCGAGGGAGATTATTAGTGGTCTTGTATGTCTTCCATTTTCTAATAATTGCTCCCACAGTTGATTTCTTTACACCAAGCGTTTTACCTATTGCAGATTCAGTCTTCCCAGCCTGCTGCAGGTCTACAATTTTGTCTCTGGTGTCCTTCGACAGCACTTTGGTCTTGGCCATAGTGGAGTTTGGAGTGTGACTGACAGAGGTTGTGTCTTTTAGAGGCGTGCGAAATTTCCGATTCTTAGATTATTCGGGATTCGGCCGTGGAAGATTCGAGAATGATTCACAAACATCCAAATTCCGATTATTGAATTATACCAGGTAAAGCAGAACTAAAACACTGTCAGCGCGGTCTTCATGACTCAATGAGGAACGGACCGAGAGCAAATATCATGTTCAACTCATGCCGCTAGATAAAAAATACAAAAATATCTGATTGCGGCCGACAGCTGGTTCAAACAACACCCAGTTGCTAGTTGCTACAAACATACCGCCACATACGGCTATAGTAGATATCACATACATGCAGAACTAGATGCTAAATGATAGACGACTGCAGTGTTAGAACATATAAAAAGAATTAGATGCGAACGACAGGCTTGCCGTTTGGTAGTTGCCGCGTTGTAAACAGCCGCCATCTTAAAGCAGTAGACTTCTCTAGAAGGCTCTGTTGTAGCAAACCTAATTAACTTTTTATCTGAAATACTCCTAAATCAGAAAAATCTTGACTTGAATCTATCTTTAAATAATGAAACAGTTTTAAAATTTTGACATGTTGTAAGTAGACAGAAGGGAAATTATGGAATAACGGGAGCAATTTTATCAACTTTAACGGTTGATTCACATCATTAAATTAATTGAATGTAGTTTAAAACCACTGATACAGAATGGGGACTTGAGTATTTTATTTAATGTTTTTAACTGTTAAATTGATACTTAAATATTAGTTTGGTTTAGCCTAATAGGATTTTTAAACTATTTTGGAACTGATGTACAAAACATTAAAAAGGGGTGGGGGGGTTGGGTGACATCAATAATCGATTTATAATCGAATCGGAGCCTCTGAATCGTAATCGAATCGTTAGGTACCCAAAGATTCCCACCTCTAGTGTCTTTTATACCGATAATGAGTTAAAACAGGTGCAATTAATACAGGTAACGAGTGGAGCCTCGTTAGACCTCGTTAGAAGAAGTTAGACCTCTTTGACAGCCAGAAATCTTGCTTGTTTGTAGGTGACCAAATACTTATTTTCCACACTGTCTCTCATGGATTAGGTTTACCCATGTTGACAATTACAGGCCGCTCTAATCTTTTCAAGTAGGAGAAATTGCACAATTGGTGGTTGACTAAATACTTATTTGCCCCACTGTATAAGCTGCACACAGACTACTTTTCATTGTGTCAAAGTGTCATTTATTCAGTGTTGTCCCATGAAAAGATATCTGCAGAAATGCGCGGGGTGTACTCACTTTTGTGATACACTGTACATAATTGATTTCCCCCCCCTTTAGTATGTTAATAACACCAACTGTTAAACAATTGCTATGTTTGTCGCCACAGTTGGCTTTCAAAACTACGCGTTAACTTCTTGTTTCTGCTTCTCTGTTGGCCCACGGGCACAAATGCGTGTGTGTCTTTCTCCTGAGTGAACACATACACACTCATTTTGCCAGTTGGATGCTGAGCGCACAGTGAAGAGGAACTCAGTGGGAGAACAAGATGATACCTCTGGGGCTGGCGCGTGAAAAAAAAAACTGCCGACTGCCACACAAACAAACATGAACTTTTGAACTCACTCTCTTACACGCTTGAACTAAGACGCCTGGCAATGTATGATCATGTTTGTTGCCATTGACGGCGATAGACGTTCAATCCTCCCAGTCCAAATGGATTGAACGTTTATCGCCGTCAACGGCAGCTCGTATGTATTCTGTATTCCCCATATGGAGTGTCTCATGAGAGAAAATCCTGTTTTTTCCCTAATGTCACTCGTGTGTGTATGTGTGTAAGCAGTGCACCAGTCTGGAAATAGGGGGCACATTAATCTTATTTGTCATAACCTGTCCCACGAGACACTCGGACCCCCGCGTCCCTTTTTACCCACTCTAACACACACACACGCATACTCCGGGCCCCTCTTGTGTGCTATCAGTATCTGCAGCGGACAGAGAGAGTGAGGCTAATTGCATGTGAGCGCTAAGACGGTGGAAGGAAGACAAAGAGCATGTTGGTGTGTGTGCGAGGCCTTTGTTTGCTGCCACGCCGCCACGATCACACGACACAAATTACTCTCCTCTTTCTCATCAGTCCGTGTTAGGTGTCCATCATGTGTGTGCATACGTGTAAGAAGACAAAGAAACACACGTTGCTTTGGAGCCTTTCTTTAATGTCACCTTTTCAGATCACACTTGACTTTTTGTGTGCAACTTTGCAATTTTTTTTAGCTAATGGGATGTTTTGGCCAATAAAAATGTACATAGTTTTATAGTAATTATTTAGAGAGGATTACAACCCCTAGCAAAAAGTATGGAATCACCAGTCTCGGACGAGCAAGCACTCAGACATTTTATTATGCAGAACAAACTCAGATAAAGAGCTTGAAAAAAATAATTAATTAGTACAAAAGTGCAGCTCTTTAGCATTCAGAAACACTAAAAGAAATGAATGAAAAACATTGTGGTGGTCAGTAAATGTTACTTTTATAAAGCAAGTGCAGGGAAATAAATATAGAATCACTCCATTCTGAGGAAAACTATATGGAATCATTAGAAACAAACAAAGAAATAACAATCAAAACTAGGGTTGTTCCGATCATGTTTATTTGCTCCCGATCCGATCGTTTTAGTTTGCGTATCTGCCGATCCCGATATTTCCCGATCCGATTGCTTTTTTTTTGCTCCCGATTCAATTCCAATCATTCCCGATAATTTTTCCCGATCATATACATTTTGGCAATGCATTAAGAAAAAAATGAATAAAACTTGGACGAATATATACATTCAACATACAGTACATAAGTACTGTATTTGTTTATGATGAAAATAAATCCTCAAGATGGCATTTACATTATTAACATTCTTTCTGTGAGAGGGATCCACGGATAGAAAGACTTGTCATTCTTAAAGGATATATGTGACTTTGTATATTGTGACAAAATATTGCCATCTAGTGTATTTGTTGAGCTTTCAGTAAATTATACTGTAGCCATTTAACTGTTCTGCCTAAATGCATGATGGGAAGTGCAACCATGACTGTACGTAATGGCACCAATTGATATATCTTCTCTGCGTTGGGAAGTAACATAGGGTGTTAGGAAAAAGATCAACTGCTACCTTTCTTCCCCACATTGCTTCCCACGATATTTCTAATTGTTGAGAGAGGGATTGCAAGGCTTTAGCCGATTAAAAAAAGGATCCAAAGACTGCCAAAATCCACTCTACTCATTTTACGCTTCCTATTAGCTCTATATATATATAGGTAAAACGGCGCCATTATAGATGGAACGCGACAATGTGTGAGTGGGCATGCAGCGCATGCGTTACTTGCGTTAAATATTTTAACGTGATTAATTAAAAAATAATTAATTACCGCCGTTAACGTGATAAATTTGATAGCCCTACTTTAAGACAAAACTAAAGACTCTGGATGAGTGTAAGACATTTTGTCTGTAACGTTAAATACAATTAGAAAGCGATTTAATAAAAAAATATATATATAATTAAAAAAGGCATGTCCGATATTTTTTTGCCGATTCCGATACTTTGAAAATGACGTGATCGGACATCTTTAATCAAAACACATCTCTAGTATTTAGTTGCACCACCTCTGGCTTTTATGACAGCTTGCAGTCTCTGAGGCATGGACTTGATGAGTGACAAACAGTATTCTTCATCAATTTGGTGCCAACTCTCTTTGATTGCAGTTGCCAGATCATCCTTGCAGGTCGGAGCCTTGTTGTGGACCATTTTTTTTCAATTTCCATCACAGGTTTTCAAAAGGGTTGAGATCTGGGCTATTTGCATGCCATGCCATTGGCTGGAAGAGTCTTTCTCCAAGGAATGCTTTAACAGTTTTAGCTCTGTGGAATGATGCATTGTCATCTTGGAAAATGATTTCATTATCCCCAAACATATTTTCAATTGAAGGGATAAGAAAGCTATCTAAAATTTTAATGGAAACTTGTGCATTTATTGACGATTTAACCACAGTGCATTTGCCTGATATGCAGCCTCATATCATCAAGGACTGAGGGAATTTTGAGGTTTTCTTCATCTTTGTAAATCTCACTGGAACGGCACCAAACAAAAGTTCCAGCTTTATCACCTTGTCTAATGCAGATACTTGACTCATCACTGAAAATAACCTTCATCCAGTCATCCACAGTCCATGATTGCCTCTCTTTAGCCCATTGCGATCTTGTTCTTTTCTGTTTAAGTGTCAATGATGGTTTCCTTTTAGCTTTCCTGTATGAAAATCCCATTTCCTTCAGGCGATTTTGCACAGTTCTGTCATATACCTTGACTCCAGCTTTTTCGCATTTCTTCTTCATTTGTCTTGTTGTACATCTTCTGTTTTCAAGACATATGGCCTTTAGTTGTTTGTCATGACGTTTGGATGTCTTCCTCGGTCTACCAGTACGCTTAACTTTAACAACCTTGCCATGCTGTTTGTACTTGGTCCAGATTTTTGATATAGTAAAAAACAAATACAAAATAAATAATTTAACATTGGCAACAGCAAGACAGACTGTTGCCAATGATGTCAATGATGAATTTACCGCAGATTGGAAAATATTTTCGGCTAAGTTCACCACCTGTGCTGTTGTGGAGACGTCTTCCGACGCGCAAGAGTGAAGTTGTCAAAAAAACGAATGTGATTGCACGGATGTTTTCGTTCATGCTCGAGAAGCCATTAGGGAGCTGGGTTTCAGATTATTCTCACAGTGTTTGAAAAATTCGGAAGAACAGTCTGGTCGGGCCAGGCAACTTAGACGTCTCACATGGATAAAGGATAGCTGTGCTCTGGTTTGGCACACATAAGTCTGTAAGTTGTTTCAGCTAATATATGTGTATGCATTTATAATGAAGTTTGGAGCTACTGTTTGTGGAGTTAAGTGTGCGCGATTTGCTATGAGAATTGTAAATACGTTAGCATTCGTAGCATTTGAATTAGGCGAATTTAATCAACTAAATTTACTTATTGATCAGACTAGATGGATGTTTGAACACCAATCTTTTTGTGTCGAGTGTTTTATTGTTAAAATGTGTGTCGTTTTGAACAAACGTGTACATATGTGTATTACAGCTTTACAAATTGTCAAAAGTGAAGGAAGTAAAAAGCTTGAAAAAGCCCAATTGCTTCGTCTGCTGTATGTCCAGCTGAACAACTTCACTTTTAGTGAGGAAAGAACAATTCATGTTAATAAAGTCAAGTAAAAAAATAAGATACTGTGAGGTACAATTAGATTGTTTGTGCTACAAGGAAAAAAAAAAAAAAACTGACAAAGACAGAGAAAAAATGGCAGACAAGACTCCGGCGTAAAGTCGTCGTGACCCGGGGACTATCTGTATTAGGAAGCTACGAGACCACTTTCAAGTTAAGTTTGCCTTTCGATGTTTTTGTTTTGTGATGGTTTTTCTTTGTGGAACTTTTGAAGCCTGTTTCCACGGTTCTTCCTTCAATAAAGCATTCGTTGGAAAATGCCAATCTCATGCGCCTTGTGCATTTGAGTCCAGCCATGTGTGTGCCCCCAATCTGACACTGAAGTGCCATATGAATAATTATGATGACTCATTCAGAATGATATTCATACAATTGCTGATTAAACCCAGAAATGTGTTTTGTTTTTTTAGATTGTATAACTTTGTCTCTATCAAATGCACCAAAATGCCAAATTCCAGGAGCGGCCGGCCCTCCAAAATGACCCCAAGAACACAACGGCACCTCTTCCAGGAGGTGCCAAAGGAACCCAGGTCAAAATACAAAGAACTGTGGGGCCTCCCATAGGCGGATCTAATATTCAGACGAAGTAGACGATCGCCTTAGGCCCCCAACCAGTAGGGGGCCCCCAACCAGCTGCCCTCGCCCCACCGAGCAACGGCTTGGGCCACCGGAGCCAGCAGCACCCCCAACTATTCGTCATGTATAATTATGTCAGCATACCAAACAAACAAATAACAAAACAAAAAAGAAAGCCATTTGAATGCTGCATTTATATTATCTCTCCCCCACACACACGCACTACAATGGACTGCTCCACAACGATGGACTGAGTATCAGTCGCTTAGCTTCATTTAGCGCCGTTTAGCATCGCTTAGCTCCGCTTAGCTGTTCGTTAGCTTCACTTAGCTCTCCCACGAACACTAGTTTTCACGCCACTAAACTCGCTATTTTTACAGTTCACTTGCTACTTTGCACGTCGGCTATCGTTTATTTCGAACACATGAGCGAACGTGCTCTTCATGAGAGGCAAAGTGCAGTGAGGGAGAAGTTGAGAACAGGCCTCTAATGGCTGTCTTAACTTTCTTCTTCTTCTTCACACCGAACATAAAATACATGACAGCACACCCTGTGGCGAAACAATGTAGTACAGTTCCAATCAGTCATACAATAACACTCAACAGCTGGTTAACAGCAAAAGCACGTCATGTTCGTCATACATATAATGATTTCTGGAGTTAATCCCACATACTTCAGAATTAATATTATAATCTGTTGAGTAAATACTACATGATACAGATTCTACACAAAGAATAGCTTTCAAATGACACTCTTCATGACAAATATGATTGGCAATGAATAATTATTATAATTATCATACTACTATTATATGTAGTAGTATATTATGATAATATTGCTAGAATCTTTTTTTAAGTATTGTTTTGAATAATGTTGGAAAGGCAAAGTCAGTGTTCTGAATGTGTTTACTTTCCATTCTTTTGCACTAGTAAATGCTATCAGCATTTAACCTCATTGTTTGTGATTATTGTTATTTACATGATTATTTGTACGTTAATAAAGAATTTAAGTGCTCCAAAATAGTTTTGTGAATTAATAAGTGTCAACAAAAATGTCATTGTTAAATTAGTAAAAAAAAAAAAAAAAAAAAAAAAAAAGACAATTATTTGATTAGTCGATTAATCTTAAAACTAGTCGGCTGACTAATCAGGAGAAAATTTGTCATTTAGGACAGCCCTACTGTACCAGAACATATTTCCTCCACACCCCTCTCACCTTTTTAACCCCTGACCCATGAAGAGGGCCCCTGGATATGTTCGCCTTAGGCCCCAAAATTGCCAAGTCCGCCACTGGGGCCTCCCCTGCTTTGCTTACCAATAAGGAAGAGACTAGACAAAAAATGGCATCCATGCCAGAGCTCCAAAGTGAATCCTTTTAGCAAAACAAACAAACAAACAAACAAAAAACCAAACAATCTCCATAGAGATATAAAAGGTGCATCAGTTATACTAGAAAACTGATTGCAAAAACTCCCTTTTATGTTTACTTGGATTATCTTTGTTCAATATTTACATTTGTTTGATGCGCTTCAAAATCCAATCGGGGAAACTACGCCCTAATTACAGTGCATTGTTTTTTCTACACACTGGTACTAAATAACAACTCCTGTGTGTAGCATACCGGACAGCTTGGGGGTTAATTAGGGAATAGTAAAGAGAACACATGTGGCAGTTTAATATCCCCTCTGCATCAGAGCTCATTTCACAGACCACCCGCTCCGTTGTTGCTCTCTTCCTGTGGAGCGTGTGTGTGTTGGTGCCTATGACCAGGGTCAGGGGTGGTTCCTCCACCGTTGGTCCCAAAGGCAATACGCGCATACACACACACTGGTGCAGGTGTGTGTGCGGACAGGAGGCCATTTAAATGAGATGAGGTGTTTATTTCAGCCTGTGGCCCTGTCAAGGTGGAAACATCAAACACATCTATCATCCTTCCGTCTATCTATTCACATTTCTACTAGGGCTGTCAAATGATGAACATTTTTAATCAAGTTAATCACAGCTTAAAAATTAATCGTAATTTATTGCAATTAATTGCAATTCAAACCATCTCTAAAATATGCCATATTTTTCTGTAAATTATTGTTGGAATGCAAAGATAAGAGGGATATATACATTCAACATACTGTACATAAGTACTGTATTTGTTTATTATAACAATAAATCCACAAGACGGCATTAATATTAACATTCTTTCTGTGAGAGGGATCCACGGATAGAAAGACTTGTAATTCTTAAAAGATAAATGTGAGTACAAGTTATAGTAATATTGATAGTTTGTATATTGTGACTAAATATTGCCATCTAGTATACTTGAGCTAAACTTAATGTTTGAATAGAGTATTATTTTGCATAGCTATTTTGACTGGGAATGCCAGATCTCTTTGCATTGAGCACTTTTCTTTTTGTGAATATTATTTTATTTTTGAGAGATAGTGATATTATTTTTGTTGTGCTTTCACTAAATGATACTGTAGCGACTTAAATGTTCCTAACTGCCCAAATGCATGATGGGAATTTGAGCAACCATGAGTCGCAGTGGTTGCTGCAAATGGTATATCTTCTCTGCGTTGAGTACAATACATGGTGTTAAGAAAAAGATCATCTCCAGTTATTCTTCCCCATGTCCCTCTCCACAATGGTTATAACAGTTGTGGAAGAGATGCCACCACTTAATCCATTAAATAGCGCGGCTCCAATAAATGCCTGCGTTACCAGTTCGCCCTTCTTGGTAATTGGCGGTGCTATGGACCGGCGATTCATGTTGGCTCCTTTCGTCCGATTTCATCCTGAGGAAGACGGCGGCGTACATATAAACACCGAGAGGCGTTGGATGGCTTTTTGTGGGTACTTTTATAAACAAAACAAAAGCATGTGGGGGACGCAACACTTGAGCCTGCGCTAACTGCGCACTTTCTCTACTCTCTCGCTCCCTCACTCGCTCGACTACTTTCTTCCTCACTGCTCAATCTGACAATGCCGGTCACATTGAAAATAACAGTGGCCCCCTCGGTGGGTGCCAGTAACACCTGCGTCCACTCCACTTGCTTGTCTCTGCCCTTAGCTCTCAATATACTTCAAACGGCGCCATTGTAGTCTGTTCGCGGCAATGCTTGAGTGGGTCGTTCCGCGCATGCGTTAAATATTTTAACGTGATTAATTTCACAAATTAATTACCGCCCGTTAACGCGTTAATTTTGACAGCCCTAATTTCTACCATAAAATTCTGCACTATAGAGACTAAAAGCCACATCACCCAAGTTAATAAAATGTATGAAAATATAACATACCTGACTACAAGTTGCAGAAGTTTATGTTTTACTGTGAATATTTATATAGATGTTACACAGAAAGCTTAGATTGCTCATAAACCATCAACATGCAGAACTGCATTCTACTCATTGCTCGAATTCAGGGCTAACATCTGTCTCCGCTAGCTAAGTATAGCAGCTTTGTTGTGGCACACTTTGGATAACTATTGTTTTAAAATCTGCCAAAGCACTCATGGGAATCCTTAACTTGTTCTTCTGTAATGGCACTTTGCACCAGACGGAGCCTTCTTTGGCAATAAAATTGCATGATTCCTTACTAACTCAGTTAGCGGCATGCTAACATAGCATCTTCATCATAGAAAACTGAGGAGTGGTTAAACTTTGTGTTCTTCTGTTGTGCCACACTGGGTCATCTCTTGACAGCTAGTTGGCATTTAACAGAAAATAACTATCTGATAATCAACGTTAAAAGTACTTTCGATTATGAACTCCAAGCGCGAGGTGCTAAACTTGTGAACTCAGAGTGTTGTTGAATAATGGAACATTCATGCTAGCAGTGTTGTTAATCTTACCTTTAAAAAGTAATTAATTACAGTTACAAATGACTTCTCCCAAAAAGTAATTGCATTAGTAACTCAGTTACCTGAATGTAAGAGTAATTAGTTACTTGGCAAAGTAACTGGTGATAAATTTTTTATGTTTTTTTTTTTTTAGAGATGTCCCGATCGATCGGGTCCGATCACGTCATTTTCAAAGTATCGGAATCGGCAAAAAAATATCGGACATGCCTTTTTTTAACATTTACGTATATATTTTTTAATTAAATCGTTTTCTAAATGTTTTTAACGTTACAGACATAATATGTTACACTCATCCAGAGTCTTTAGTTTAGGCTTAAGATAGGGTTATCAAATCTATCCTGATAACGGCGGTAATTAATTTTATAATTAATGTATCACGTTAAAATATTTAACACACTTAATGCATGCACTGCACGACCCACTCACGCATTGTCGCGCTCATTCTGTAATGGCGCCGTTTTACCTATATAGAGAGCTAAAAGGCAGCGTAAAATGAGTAGAGTGAATTTTGGCAGCCTTTGGACCTTTTTTTATTTGGCTAAAGCCTCACAATCCCTCTCCCTACAATTAGAAATAATGTGGGAAGCAAGGTAGTAATTGATCTTTTTCTTAACACCCTATGTTATTTCCCAACGCAGAGAAGATATATCAATTGTTAGCACTACGCACAGTTATGGTTGCACTTCCCATCATGCATTTGGGCATGGCTACAGTATCATTTACTGAAAGCTCAACAAATACACTAGATGACAATATTGAGTCACAATATACAAAAATAATATCACTATCTCTCAAACATAAAATAATATTCACAAAAAGAAAAGTGCTCAATGCAAAGAGATCTGGCATTCCCAATCAAAATAGGTATGCAAAATAATACTCTATTCAAACATTAAGTTTAGCTCAAGTACACTAGATGGCAATATTTAGTCACAATATACAAACTATCAATATTACTATAACTTGTACTCACATTTATCCTTTAAGAATTACAAGTATTTCTATCCGTGGATCCCTCTCACAGAAAGAATGTTAATAATGTAAATGCCATCTTGAGGATTTATTGTCATAATAAACAAATACAGTACTTATGTACTGTATGTTGAATGTATATATTCGTCCGAGTTTTATTCATTTTTTTCTTAATGCATTGCCAAAATGTATATGATCGGGAAAAATTATCGGGAATGATTGGAATTGAATCGGGAGCAAAAAAAAAAAGCAATCGGATCGGGAAATATCGGGATCGGCAGATACTCAAACTAAAACGATCGGATCGGGAGCAAATAAACATGATCGGAACAACCCTAGTTTTGATTGTTATTTCTTTGCTTGTTTCTAATGATTCCATATATTTTTCCTCAGAATGGAGTGATTCTATATTTATTTCCCTGCACTTGCTTTTATAAAAGTAACATTTACTGACCACCACAATGTTTTTCATTCATTTATTTTAGTGTTTCTGGATGCTTAAGAGTTGAATGATCGGAACAACCCTATTCATAAATGCCCATGATAGTGTCATGTCTTAATTATGACGGTCTTGTGGCAGTCTTATGATGCCGCCGTCATATAAAGTGTGACCTATTAACCCAAATAAATCAACAAATAAGCTGCAATGGACTATAAGCAACAGGATACAAAACGAGGGGAAAAAGTTTATAGTCCGAAAATTACCTCTGGGTTGGGGAACGACTCCTCTCCCACTGAGCCACGCCACCACTTTAAATTCATTGTACCCGTTACAATGACAATAAAGATTCTATTCTATTAAAACCGCAAGGTTCAAAGGGAAAGAAAAAGTAGCAACTTACAGCTCAAAAAAGCATTTGATCAAAATTGTCTATTCACTCCATACCACACATGCAGCATAGACACAATCATCGTCTTTGCAACTGTGATTTCCTTCATTATTAGCACGATTTCCTAGCGGGGCGCCTCGCAGCGTTTAGGAGATTTAGGACCGCAGACAGGGTGCCTTTTCCAGCACCGTTTTCCCGGCACGAACCGGTGACTGGGCAACAAAAGACCAATCTGTTAGAGCCGTAAATGAGCAGTCAGGTGTGCGCCTGTGTGTGTGTCTCCAAGCAGTAAATGAACACTCTCTCCATCTCTCATCTATCAAAGACTTGACACCAGGAGCAGCTGTGGGGGCGCGCACACACGCACGCACACTCCACTACTTTAGCAATTTGGGATAATTAGCCTACTATACAATGTCCGCCTGTGGTCCCCGGGGGTCCTGTGGGCGTGCGCGTGTTTCAGTCAGTGTCTGGTAAGGATCAGCTGTGTTAAGCGTCCCGTGACATCTAAACTACTAATTCATTGCTACATTAACGCCATTGATTAACATACGGCTGCAGACACACACACAAAGGGAGGCACACATCTGGGGAATGCTGAGGCCTTTCATTTTCATTTCAAACACAAAAGATAGAACAATTTTTTTTCATTCCAACAGAGGAATGACTGGCAGTGGATTATGGTGTTTCATTGCCACTGACGGTGATAGAAGTCCAATCCATTTTGACTGGGACTCGCATTCAACTTTCCAATCAAGAGGGTTTCGACGTCTACCGCCGTCAATGGAAACCTACGAGTTAGGATGCAGACTTTGGAGTAAATGCTTCAGAGGTGAGAATTACAAATCATTTAGAAAATATCGTAATACCTAGAAAACAAATAGATAAATATATAGTTATATTTTAACCAGTTTTGTTAATAACAGCATTAGAGTATAACAGCATTTCTAAAAGCGATATTTTTTTCAGTAGTGAGTAATCTAATTAATTAATTTTCCCATCTTACTTACTGAGGATAGGTCCCCCTATTAATCGGCCCCGCACCCCGTGTCCCGTCAATATTATTATGAAGTCTATTGCTTTAACTCATTTAACTCACGGGCTGCCATTAACATCAATCACTGAAGCTACCTGAAGCTCTCAGGTGTGCTCAAACCGTTAGCTCCTTGAAATCAGGGCGACTTCAGATTTTTTCAAGACATTTGCTTTTTATTCAACTTTTTTTTTTTGCGGGGGAGGGGGGGTATTTTAATTTCCTGTTTTAATTGTTTTTGTTTTAACTTTCTTGATGATTTAATGTGATTTTTAAGTATCATTTTATTTTGATTTTTGATTTTTTTATGTGATATAAAGCACTTTAAATACACCTGGTTTGAATTGTGCTATAGACCCCACTCACCAGCGTCACACAATGAAGTGTCGCTGTATCCGGCCACCATATTGTCCGTCATTGTTTATCCGTATTCTCAATGGTTTCAATTTGTCGCGCAATTTATAGTGCAATTCATGGAAGCCCCGGTGCTTTCAGACGCTGTAAACTCATTGGATGCGTTGCATAAAAGGCGTTATGTGGAAAAGCTTCAGTCTATTCATTCGCCAGATCCATATTTGATGCCTAAATCGATATTTTTCGACCCGCTGTCTTCGCCGTCTCTGCCTGACATCTGCTACTCTGATATCTACAACTATTTTGTCCACACACAATCAGCCTTTTCTCACGAAAGTTTGAAAAACTTTAAGAGCAGCACTCTAAGCAACATTACCCCGTGTGACCCTATACTTCCAATTTTCTAAAATGGCGACAATCAATCAAAAAAAAAAATGTTGGCTGCCATGGCCGACGCTTCAAGGATAGGTGGATATTGGACTATTTCTTCAATAAAACACGCAACAACTGTGTCTGCCTCATTTGCAAAGAGACAGTCGCTGTTTTCAAAGAGTTCGATGTGACGCGATATTAACCCTTGAGAGTCGAAGGACGCGCCGGCGCGTCCTCAGCGCACGTCGTCTTTGAAGCGCCCTCGCGTTTTAATTACGTCACCCAAATGCCGTTGGTTGGTCTCGTTTTAAAGTGCGGAAGTTGCGGTTTACTCTCGTTGTTATTTGAAGTCAATCGACCAACTAAAACGTGAGATATTGTCATTTAAGTTTTATAGTTTTATTGTCCTCTCAAAAAAACATTAAAACGCTGCATGGATAATTTGTTTATGTCTATATTTCCATCATTTCTTGTCCTTTTTCAAAACGGAAGCTCCATGAAAAAAACACAAATCAAACGAACCCTTTCGAAGTCACAGTGGAAGCACAACATGCGTTCTTTTTTTTTTTTTAATAAATATAACTGCCGTGCGAGGTTCCACCGAACGAGAGGGAGGAGTGTTCTGAAGCAGCGAGGTGGCGACCGACGGCCGTTTGAATCGAGCGAGCGAGCGACTTTGTGTGACTTTGAGAATGAACGGATAACTAAATTTAGCGCAAGCAATTGAGCTTTTTGATCAACGTGAGGAAGAGGATGGTCCAAATTCGTCATCATCGTCTTCTTCGGAAGAGTCCTCGAGTGAAGATAGTGACGGATTTGAACACGTGGGTGACGCCATCGACGAGCAGAGGTAAGCCAACCCACTTTTTTTTTTTTATGCTGCTGAAAAAGTTTCTTTTGAAAGTTTCTTTTGATATTGCAAGACAAAGTTAATTTTGATGCAATATAAGTGTGTGTTTGTGTATATAATAATAAAATGTGCATATCGGATCAAAGTATAATTTGTGGTCTTCCTTCTATATGAAGATTAGGGATGTAGCACATATTCAGCTATGGTATTCTTTCTATTGTCATACATATAGATTTCCATTATTATTTATTTCTGTATATATTTTTATTTTATACTTTATTATTTTCATAAATACTGACTTTTTTTCATGTACATTTATAGTGACAATGAAAGTAAAGTGAAATGAAAATGGAAGGGTGGAAAGAGGACCATGGAAGTGTGGGCTGTGTGATGTAGCCCTGTGTCTAATTCCAGGACGAAACTGCTTTTCGGAGTGGCATGCCTGAAAAAATTTTAACTTATTTATTGTTAATATTTTTGAAAATACTTTTTTTCCCAATGTTATATAGATATTTTTTTCCCACAATCAGTCTTCTCAATTTGTGTATATAAATGTGTGTTCAAGAAGCTTGATTGTGTGTACATAGTTTTCATCAGGCGATGGGCCGCAATACCTAAACTCATATAGAGATGGCCTCTAAACACTTTTTGTGTTAGATGGTATATTTTTTCACTGTTCTTCACTGTTTGGTCTGCTGTATATAACCTGTTTTGACTAGAGCATGTATAAAGGCAAAAAACGCCTATGGCTATACCTGTTGTTTATGTTGAATTGTCAAATATAAGACTATTTATTCTAAGTTTTTTTGGTTGAATGTTCATCCTAACATGTTGAATAAATATTACAAAGTTTCAAAACGGTTCGTTACGCATGTTTGGTTGTCAATTGGACATCAATATTAAAAATTTTGACAAAACGATTTTGGAATTTTTGGTCTTTTTGGGCCCAAAATGATGATTTATAATTGGTCAGTGAAGGAAACAACAGTTTGGACATGAAGTTCAAGGTGTCACAAAAAAAGGGACCAAACCAGGCCATCGTAAACAATTCTTTCTTTGAAATATAAAGGCAACTTCAAAGGCATGCAAAATAAGACAAAATAGGCCCAGACCTTAAAGGGTTAACAAACAAGACAAGCTAACATGTACAACATTACAGGAAAGATATACGCAGCAACTTTAAGCTAGTTTAATTTCACAGCAGCAGTATTTCGCAAGAGCCCGAGTGTGGAAAGAGAACGCCACAAAGACGAGATTGTTGAAATTATGAATTTAAAAAAATAATAATAAAGCAAATGTGACACACAGAAGGGCTTGCTAAAATTTGTTTAAATATATTAGCCCCCTGCATTTTTACACCAAATCTGGCCCCCTTTGCAAAAGGTTTGGACACACCTGTTTAACTGATGATCCGTAGACGAGGCCAGCTTCTTTCACTTGGTACCAGCTAAATATTATTCACGAAATAATGATGGTGGAAGAAATAAGAATCTTGAATTTGAAACTGTATGTTGTCGGCGATTAGCCTCACAATGATCTTACTTGTGGTTATCAGCCCAAAACCCTCTAAATATATATTAAATGCATCTTACCAGATATAAAATGATTACTACATAATCTGTCGTGATCGTTTGGTGCCCAGTTTTCTCGTCAAATTCCAGCAGTCCATCACGCTCTCCTCTCCGGGTCTCTCGGAATACGGTAGAACTTCAAGTCTCTCCGTCTATCTTCTCTGTTACTGCAACCAACCGCCACACAGGCCTTCACCATTTTGATTATTAATGTTGACGAGCAGAAAAACACGCCATAATAGGAGGAATTTACGTAGCGGTAATGCGTACACACGACGAGCTGACGGACAATATGGCGCGGAGGCGTGGTTGTGACGTCATGTGAGTGGGGTCTATACAAATACATTTATCTTGCCTTTAAGTCTGATGACACTTTTTTTTTTCTTTTAAATATAATCATCACTTTTCACTCATTGGCCGCCATTGAAATCACCGTGATACAAGGCCACATCCACTAAATGTGTTTGTAGCAGATGATTCTATGCGTACGTCTTCCGGAGCCAAGAGCCAGGTGTTGGCTCAAAGACGGCCAAATCAACCCCCCCCAAAATCAATAACATCTTGATTGGATCTGATTGCGCTCCTCTCCGGCTGCCACGTATGTAAGGTTGCCACCATCATCATCATCATCAATCTGAACACCCAACCGCACCCCCTCTTTCTCCCGCTCCTCGTTGTCGCCGCACAATGCGGCTAATCATGCAAACGGGCTCACGTTCTTGAGGGTTGCAAAGCGTTGCAGTCAATAAAGGGTTACAGAGAGACTAATTAAAAGGTGTTGTGTTATTTTAAGGGGGAGATGAAAGTGGGCTTTGCATTGTGACAATGCCGCTCCCTCAGGCAGGATTGGAAAATTATTACCAAATCATAGAAGAAGAAAGTAGACAGTCAAAATAAGATGAAGATGGAGAGAAACATAGATTCCCGGGATAAAGACGAAGATTTAAAAATAAGACAAGAAAGGGCAAGGATGATAAAGTAAAACAAGACAAGATGGATGAAAAGACTGAATGGAAATAGCATAAAAAAGTAAGGCGAGAATAAAGGGAAAGCTTCCAAGGATAGAGATAAAGATGTAAAAATAAGCTAAGGAAGGACAAAGATGATGATGTAAAAATAAGACAAGGATGGAGCAAAGACATTAAATATTAAAATGCAAAAGTAGTTGAAAGGGAAACGGGGTGATTGACAATATCACTGGGGGCAAGGGCATCAAGTCTATTTGGATCCCGAGGGAAATGAATTGAAGGACGCCACATGACTCTTGGAAATGATCAGCTAACTATGACGCCATTCTCTCAATTAAGCAAGAATTCTTCGAGTAATTCATCTTGTGTTTTTTCTTTTTTTCCATGAACGGCTCTTGAGACATTTTGTCATGTGGACTCATGACAGACATGCTCACCATCCCCATCCTCCAGTTTGACCTTGTTACTAAGCAGGAGGGCCTGCGGGTGCGTTGGTGGTCAGTGGGGGTTTGCATGGGCCGATTGAGGGCGGCGGTCCAATCACCGTCTGGTAACGAGCTGTCATGTGCACGTTGGGGTGTTCCCACACATCTCCAAAACAGCGGCAGCCGCCAAAATCAACCTTTTAGATTATTTTCTATTTCATCCCAATGCGCTTCCCGTGTTGGCCAATAAGCCCCCTGGTCAAAAGGTGACGACCAATCAGACGGAACACAAGGGCAAAAATGGACTCCCTTGACTGTTCATTACAGCTTGTGTGTGTGTGTGTAAGGTTTTGCAAGAGCAGGTTAACAGCTTTTCCATTGATGCCATCGAGACTGGACTGAATCGACTTTAAATTATTGATTTGATCATTTTTGGTCTCCCAAACCCGTAACCAGTTCTTTCTTATACCATATTTAAGATGATGCTTGACCACTATTATATGAAATAGTTTTATTATAGACTTCACTATCAGTTGATAATACAGCTCCCACAAACATTGCGCTACACCTTCCCGTTGGGGGCACACGCTGCGTTCAAATGCCGAATTTAGGTGGAAAAAAGGACGGATGTTTTATTGAATACTAGCAGGCAAACTTTGAAACATTGTGAAAAAAAATGCATGGAATAAAGTAGCGTATGTTTCACTTGAAATATTTTCGTAAAATGAATTATAACTGCCCGTTGCGTGTTTTTTTTTTTTTTTGCTTTAATCAAGAATCTAGACTGAATGTTCATTTCCATGGAAATTCTGAGATGTATGGATTTATTTACAAGAATTTTTAACTTAAATAGATCTGGGGGTTTTTATGGCCGCCATGTTAGCTTACACAGAAGTGTAATTTTTGCCTGAAATATTTACATAAATGATGAATCATGAATGATAAATGCCTGGGGTTTTTTTTTTTTTTTTTTTGCTTTTAACCAAGAATCTAGACTGTTCTAGGTTCATATCTACAGTGGGGAAAATAAGTATTTAGACAACCACTAATTGTGCAAGTTCTCCCACTTGAAAATATTAGAGAGGCCTGTGATTGTCAACATGGGTAAACCTCAATCATGAGAGACAGAATGTGGAACAAAAACCCAGAAAATCACATTGTTTGATTTTTAAAGATTTTTTTTGCAAATCATGGTGGAAAATAAGTATTTGGTCAATACCAAAAGTTCATCTCAATAATTTGTTATGTACCCTTTGTTGGCAATAACGGAGGCCAAACATTTTCTGTAACTCTTCACAAGCTTTTCACACACTGTTGCTGGTATTTTGGCCCATTCCTCCATGCAGATCTCCTCTAGAGCAGTGATGTTTTCGGGCTGTCGTTGGGCAACACGGACTTTCAACTCCCTCCACAGATTTTCAATGGGGTTGAGATCTGGAGACTGGCTAGGTCACTCCAGGACCTTGAAATGCTTCTTACGAAGCCACTCCTTTGTTGCCCGGGCTGTGTGTTTGGGATCACTGTCATGCTGAAAGACTCAGCCACGTCTCATCTTCAATTCCCTTGCTGATGGAAGGAGATTTTCAGTCAAAATCTCTCGATACATAGCCCATTTCATTCTTTCCTTTACAAAGATCAGTCGTCCTGGTCCCTTTGCAGAAAAACAGCCCAAAAGCATGATGTTTCCACCCCCATGCTTCACAGTGGGTAGGGTGTTCTTCGGATACAATTCAGTATTCTTTCTCCTCCAAACACGAGAACCTGTGCTTCTACCATAAAGTTCTATTTTGGTTTCATCTGACAATAACACATTCTCCCAGTCCTCTTCTGGATCATCCAAATGCTCTCTAGTGAACTGCAGACGGGCCTGGTCGTGTACTTTCTTCAGTAGGGGGACACGTCTGGCAGTGCAGGATTTGAGTGTCTGGCGGCGTGTTGTGTTACTGACAGTAGCCTCTGTTACTGTGGTCCCAGCTCTCTGTAGGTCATTTACTAGGTCCCCCCGTGTGGTTCTGGGATTTTTGCTCACCGTTCTTGTTATAATTTTGACGCCACGGGGTGAGATCTTGCATGGAGCCCCAGATCGAGGGAAATTATCAGTGGTCTTGTATGTCTTCCATTTTCTAATAATTACTCCCACAGTTGATTTCTTTACACTAAGTGTTTTACCTATTGCAGATTCAGTCTTCCCAGCCTGGTCCAGGTCTACAATTTTGTCTCTGGTGTCCTTCGACAGCTCTTTGGTCTTGGCCATAGTGGAGTTTGGAGTGTGACTGACTGAGATTGTGGACAGGTGTCCTTTATACCGATAATGAGTTAAAACAGGTGCCATTAATAAGGTAAAAATTGGAGCCTCGTTAGACCTCGTTAGAAGAAGTTAGACCTCTTTGACAGCCAGAAATCTTGCTTGTTTGTAGGTGACCAAATACTTATTTTCCATTCTAATTTGGAAATAAATTCTTTAAAAATCAAACAATGTGACTTTCTGTTTTTTTTTTTTTTTCCACATTCTGTCTCTCAAGGTTGAGGTTCACCGATGTTGACAATTACAGGCCTCTCTAATCTTTTCAAGTAGGAGAACTTGCACAATTGGTGGTTGACTAAATACTTATTTGCCCCACTGTAGATGGAGTTAGTGACATAATTTGCCAGATGACACTTAATGACATCTTTCATAAGCATTCAGTACTGCCCATGATAGTCTCATGTCATAATTATGGCGGTCTTATGACGCTGCTATCAAATAAAATGTTACCTATTAACCCAAAGAAATCAACACATAAGTAATACTGCACTATAAGCCGCAGGATTCAAAATGAAGGAAAAAAGTAGTGGCGTATAGTCCGAAAATTACGGTATGTAATCGAGTTCCTACTGTCCCATTGAAAGTCCCACCTCAGACAAGAAAATGGTTCTGGGAACTCACTTTCCTGTTTCTGAGTTCCTACATGTGCGAACACGCAAAATGACGTCATCGTTTCCCAAAAGGTTCTAGGAACTGCAGTGCGAAAGTGGCTAATTTGAAGCTTATTCGAGTTCTGCAGCAGATCAACGATTCAAAAGACACCAGCAATTTAACTTTTGTAGGTCAAAGCAAAATGCCAGTTTTGAAGTGGTTTAGTTAGTCTCATTCTAAGTTTTGAAGTCTCGACTTGAATCAAACTGAAGTGATGTGGCATGACATAAAAAGTCTATTCATGCTGGAAAACCTGGACAGTTTTGCTAAATCAAAGGAGTTCTGTATGGAAAAGTGGTGAGAAATATCTCCACAGAGATGTGAACGATTCAAGAGTGTATCATATTACCAAATTCAGCAATACTAACATTCGGTTTGAGCAATAAAATCTCACTGGTCCATCCAAAGAGCACCATAACAGTCGTCCATTTTAAACAAAACTTCCTTAAAATGTATCTAACCGAATAGTTTCCACTTATTGTTCTAAGATCGTCTTCTGTTTACATGACTTTTAAAGACAAAACTTGACCTCTTTTACATGTAGTAGGATAAAAACCCACACTGGTTATGCATTTACATAACCAAAGAGGCGCATTGGTCTTGTGTTTAACCTCAAGAGCTCATCAGCTGTCTGCTTCACTCGAGTGTTCATTGTAGCCTAGATAATCAGCGTTTATTTTTCCGGCTGTGGGTCTATTACTTCTTTATTTAAGAGGGCCCACTCCTCCGCCCCAAAAAAGGGGGGGTGGTTGGATGGCGTGCGGGTGTTGTGGGGGTTGGGTTAGGCGACCTCAGTGTGTGCAGCTATCAGTGGGGAGCACATCGGAGTCTCTGCGGTCTGACGGTCGCTGATAAGAGCAGCTTGATTAACTCACACGCACGCGTACACATGCACACGGGTGGAGTCGAGGCCATTGTCGGGGGCCAAAAGACGTCTGGCTGGGCGCTGATAATCAAGCATCGGCGCTGATTTTCCTTTTCAAACCGCTTGCATCAGCTCCAATTCCTCGATTCTCCAAGTCATGCTCTGACGTAGCAGCATCTGGTGTAGACATCAGTGTTGTTACCGTTAACGATGACTACAACGAAAATGTTTCGTCGACGAACGATTTTTTCATGACGATGACGAGACGATAACGTACTAAAAACATGTCTTTGGTAGAGCAGGGCGGTAAACCGAAAATTTACCGTTACCGAATATCTTCACGATGACCGACGTAATTTTGACCATGTCGATAAATTCGGTAATTTAATAAAACAAGAAAATATAGTCTTTATCCCGCTTTGACTCTGTGTTGTTCGGCTATGTTCATTCTCCTTTAAGAAAGCAGACGGTGTGCTTACGTATGGAGTCACGTGGTTTTCAGGAAGCCAAACAAACAGACAGTAGGCTAACGCTAGCGGCTAACGCTACAAGTAAACGGGATGGAGTCGGGCTTAAGTTAGCTTCGCCAAACTTTCAGCCGACATTAAGTAAACTCTTGGCGGGTTCCAGACGGGCTTTCACCCGATGTCCTCCCTGGTTCTCACGATTTCAGGAGAGGATGCTTTCAGTGCTTTCTTCTGGTAGCCAAGCCACAGGCTAACACTAGAGGCTAATGGTACAAATGAACGTGATGGAGTCTGATAGCGGCTCTAACCTTGTGGAAACGGCTGAAATTAATGAGTGGACTGGGCAAGGACTTCATGTATTATCGCGACAGGCCTAGCTGTCACGCTCAAGTGGAGACGCCCTTACGCTTCCTCACGCGAAGAAGAACACGCTCACGTGAAGAAGAGCGCGCTTACAAGCGAAGAAGTGCAGCTACAAAGCATCTAAGCGAGTGAGCGAGTTAGTGAGAGAGGGAAACACTGCTACAAGCCTACGTTCTTTGTTAATGTTTGTAAAATATCTACAGAGGCAACGCCTGTATTTATCATCTTTTGTGTTGTGTGTTTCCACTCGCGATTGGACACTTAAATCCAGTTGTGTAGTGGTTTGAACGATGTGCTAATGCTAGCGAACGCATGCTAACCGTTTGTGTTACTACTGTATTAGTAGCTAATCATCCCTGATTTATGTTGATGCGAACCTGTTTGTTATTGAGAACGAAATTGATTTGTTTCATTGCTAATTTTAGTTTCACTCTTCAAGTGATGGTGTCATAACGACGGCTGAATAAAGTCAGCGTATTATACCAACGTCTTTTGAATCGTCATTTGGGAGTTTAGCTCGCTCTATAGCCAGGACTGAGCCTTAGCATCTCGGTGAGGACAATACAGTCGTATTCCCTCCTGACGCAGTTATCTCCACCTTGCAATGACTACAAGTCGCTTTGTTGTAATTTTTCCTCGTGAAGTGAAGACACTCTTTCGAGCATTGGAACCTTCGTGCTGTCATTGTTATGTTTACGGCTGCAATGCTCGTGCTAAACTATCGTAACCTTTCATTTTCACCCTCTTTCCTGGTGAAGTGTAGCCAAACTTTGGAGCGAGTGGTTCTTGGCGCCATGCTAGTTTGATGCGTCTGGACAACAAGACACGTCACGTCACGTGATGACGCAATACGCGTCTTCAGGAATCGTTAGAGGGATTGTTAAGGCTTTTTCATTGTGATGTCGAGGCCTCGAAACACTAGGAACCTGTTCGGAATTGGAATCGGATTTCGATTCCCATCCCTACTGGTGATAGCGGACGTCATGGGCAAATTTGGCAACAGATCTTTCCTAGAAAACGCCACAAGTTTGGCAAGAAAAAGGTCGGCGTGACTTTTCAAGCCTAAACGACTTTTGATTGGTTTAAACCGTCTCATCCGCACGCCTGCCTCAATTAAGCGAGCAGACTGAAAGCTGACTTGACCGCCGAGCTTTGGGGACAAACTTGAATGAAGCGAGAGAAAAAAAACTCTTCAAAAGTTCTCATCCCTAAAACCATTAAAGCATGTCTGCTCACTTCGCCCGTCTTTCCGTTTTATTCCGCCGTCTCGTTGATCCGCTCGGTCGACGCGACGCCTTGAGAGACCTTCAACCCTCTCGTCCCCACAGCACTGAATAGGCCTCCTTGTCTTTTACACAGCTTTCCTCCTTCTCCCTCGACACAAATATGTTATAAATAGTGCGAAAAAGTATTAGGGCCGTGCTGAAAAGAAATGTCACAAAAATTAAGATGAGAGTAAAGTCAATTTTGCAAAATGATTTATTTTTTAAAAATCTTGCAAAATATTGCGACTTGTTTCTGACATCCTATACATTCTATATTTGAGTGTGGTTGTATTATTTCTTTTCCCTTTTGGGAAAACCTTCCATGCCGCAACTCCAAAGCAAAAGCAAAAGTCAGCAAGACACTTTAATGCAGTCCACAGGCTACATTCATCTTTGTCTCAGAAGGAAAAAAAAAAAGAGAAAGAGATATGATCTCATTGTCCTCCACTTTAGTGGATGCAGCGTAACTCAATGGAATAAATGGAGCACTCTGCAACTCTGGTGACACGCTGGAATCAGCACTACTGCGCTCCGTACACGTGCGCCGCAAACTTTGACGCCACGCGCTGGCCGGGATGAGCTGACCAAGATATCTCGCCGCACAATAATCCGCCCATTATGGAGCATATGAGATTAAGAATCCAATAGAAGCCAAGTGACATTGACAAAGACGGAACATACTGTAAGAGCGCGCGACTGCGTCACACTGCCGCTGCATGAGTCACTTTCCCAAGCATATTCAAGAACTTCATGTCCTCCCCAAGAGAAAACATTGCTCTCACAATGAAGAATTTGAAAATATGTATATGTGCTGTATATAAACTGGATATAGCTACAGTCATGTGAAAAAAATTAGGACACCCAAGTAAATATTCAGTTCTTAACAGTGTTGTCAGTAACGCGTTAGTTAGTAACGCGTTTCTGTAATCTGATTACTTTTTTCAGTAACGAGTAATTTAACGCGTTCATTTTTCTACACCAGTAATCTGATTAAAGTTAGTTTCCTTAGTGTCTCTGCGTTACTATTTTTTCATTGCCTCATAACGTGTGTAGAATGTAGAATATTGTAGTCATGTACGAAGAGCATTTTGATTAGAAAATGCTAAAATAAAAGGTTCCCGATACGTGTTTCCATGACAACCTCTTAGCTATTTCCTGTTTTGGTTTCGCGTCACGTGTTGTGGGACTGAGGCGGGTGGACATTCGCGCCGAGTATTGAGACGTTGCGAAGGAATGTTGATCTGTGGATATCCATGAATGAAGGTGAGTATTTTTCCTTCATTCTGGAGGGTATCAGCCAGGGGTCGCGTTAACCGAATATTTTCCGTCGTTGACCGGTTTTTTAAAACGGTGACGGAAAAAACTGAAGTCCATCCGTCATTTTGACAGGTTGCAATTCACACCCCAGACCACAGGGTGGTGAGTGAGCATATTAATTAGCTATTGTCTCTCTTGATGCATGATGTCATTGGCCTTACTCGGAAAAATGTCAAGGCAACTGAGCGTCCGAACTAAGGCTACGTTCATACTACAGGTCTTAATGCACGAATCCGATTTTTTCGTGTTTTTCCGACTCGAGTGAGGCATTAACTTGACGGTTGGAACGTGACAAGTCGCATAGAACGGGACCATTTCAAATCCGATCTGGGTCACTTTCTAATGTATTCTAAATCCGATCTGGGCCACATTTTTCCAGACTGTCGCGGCGGTCTGTACTGTCCAGTCCCGCAAATCGGATTTAATACAGCAATTATGTCATCAAAAAGCGAGAGACGGTACGGTAGCTACGATAGTGATGCAGCTGTGCGTTATTAGCGCCTAGCTTGCCTTGAACACGGCTTTTTAGGAAGGGTCGGCCTTGACAACAGTCATAAAAAAATAAAAATAGGTTTGAGGATAAGCCTGAGAATGATCGGTTTTCTCTCTGCTCCATATAAGCAATATTTCAACATTGCTTACACGGCCGAGAGTCAGGGCAAACTGCCCGTATGTGTGTGTGACATGCACGAACAGTGCGTGCATGCTGTCGATCCATATACTTTGAATATAAGCCTAAACGGGGATTATATATGCCTGTTATTTGTGTCCTCTTTTTAACAGCAACAAGCCTATGGCTACGTTCATACGACAGGTCTTAATGCACGAATCCTATTTTTTGTCATATCTGGTTTTTGGCGTGCCAGTTCAGACTGCCTTTGTCCATTGAGACCATTGAAGAATTACGCATGCGCACTAATTCGCAGTCCGACACGCGCTGAGCAAGACGACCCGCATGCGCAGAAGCATCAGAACAAATGACCATACAATCACACATGCTGGCTGTCATCCGTCATTCCAGGGATATCATATTTTGCTTATTAAAAAGAGGACACAAATAACAGGCATAAATAATCCCTGTACAGGTTTATATTCAAAGTATATGGATCGATAGCATGCATGCACTGTTCGTGCATGTCACACACACATACGAGTAGTTTGCCCAGACTCTCGGCCGTGTAAGCAATGTTGAAATATTGCTTATATGGAGCAGAGAGAAAACCGATCACAATGTTGAAATATTGCTTATATGGAGCAGAGAGAAAACCGATCATTCTCAGGCTTATTCTCAAACCCTTTTTTTAAAAATTTTTTTATGACTTGTCAAGTCCGACCCTTCCTAAAAAGCCGTGTTCAAGGCAAGCTAGGCGCTAATAACGCACAGCTGCTTGATGTGTGATGGCGCAGTGTGGATGCTCTGTTAAGCTTGTTCGGACAGAAAACTAACTAAAGATGAATGAAAACTAAATACTATTGAATATGTCATTATCAACATTTTAAAAATTTAAGTGACGGGTAAAAATAGATTATGACCGGATTTTTATGACCCTGTCAGTCAAAATGACAGACAACGAAAAAGTCTAGCGCAACCTCTGGTATCAGCAAAAGGTTGGCCCCCTTACATGCGCGCCCGTTTCGTAGCTTTGCCATAGCAACGACGGGCAGTCATCGCTCCAAGTTGGCAAGCTTTGTTTACATCATATGCGTGTTGCACATTCATGCCGTGAGGTGATGTGTTCGGTTAGCATCTGTGGGATGTGTTGTAAGTCCCACTGAGTGTAAAGTGCTTAGTTGCCGCCACGTTTTGTGGCCAAATTGACCGCGTGTGTGTTGAGAGGAGTGCTTCCGGGTTGTTAATGTGCACGGCTGAACGCGCATCCGCGCCCGCCACCACCTTTGTGTTTATTGCACTGTACAATCCACTTGTGTGTTGTTGATTATTGTAACGTAGTTTGCATTGTTTTACGTTGGCACTGATATGCTGTTAATCATAAGCCAAAATTCAGACGTTTTGACATTAGGCTTAATCTTAGAGTTAGCAGGGTTTAATTGGTCGGTGGAGTTGATTTCAACAAATTGCAAGGAGTCTGTCAGATATTTCTTAGTTTCAGGGCTCCGGAGTGGCTAAGCTAGCGCGAAATTTTGATATTCCCCTTTTAATTTAATCATCAGAAAGTCAATTACATGTGATGATTTTTCTGTTGGCATTCTTATGTCGAGGCGGCAAAAGGAGAAAAATGGGTAAAAAGTAACTGATAGATTACTTTTAAAGTAACTTAAAGTAACTTGGTTACTTTTTTGAGGCGTAATCAGTAATTAAATTACTTTTTCAAGTAATCTGTGACAACACTGGTTCTTAATTAAGAAATGTTCACATATCAATGTCTGAAAAAAAAAATCTCTTAAAAGAAAGTGATTTAATTGCCGGTAAACAACAAAAAAATGTTTTACTCACTGAACCAAATATATCAACAAAAACGCCTATTCTAACTGAGGAAAAAGTTAGGACACTCTACCACCTAATAGCTAGTGTAGCTTTTTGTAGCCATTTACCAGTCTTTGACATCGGTCTGAAAGTTTGCCCCACTCCTCAACGCAGAGTACTTTCAGCTGTGAGAGCCCGTTTCAAGTCACCCGACAGCAATGTTCCCTCTAATTTTTCATGTGGCTGAACAGACACACAAGCTCCCTGAGCAAACTGAGGACCACTTGGAGCAACATCAGATGTGTACGCTATGGCCACACACACCAGTATCACGCCTGTTCAAACCACTGTTTCAACCTTGGATCATCGTAGGTAACATTGCTTATTAAAAGAAAGAAAATACAGCAGCAATTTGCATTAGTTTAACTCATTTGCTCCCAAAAACGTATAAATACGTTCTATTTTTAATTGTTTCAGTGTGCCAAAGGCGTATTTATAGGTCTTTTACGTTTTTTTTTTTTTTTTTCCCATAAGAGACATCTCTGGGTTCTGATTCTACTGAGCTCCAAAGCACAAAGCTGGAAATCCGTGTTATAGCAATAAAACTGGCGATTGGAGGGCAGTAGCGCATTTGGTAAGACCCGCAACCCGATTCAACGGCAACGAACGGCCAGGGCGCCGGCGGAAGGATGCCAGGCGGCGGACGACCGAGCAGAACAACAGAGAGGATGCCCGGGATGCCAGGCGCTGGACGACCGAGCAGAACAACCAAGAGGACACCCGGGATGCCAGGCGCTGGACGACCGAGCAGAACGACCGGGACCACCAGTGCAGCGGACGATGTCGTTGAGTCTGTGCTGCTCGCCGAGCAGACCCCGCAAAGACTCAAAAAAATCCATCTTTATAAGACAGGCGTCGATGAGGGAAAAGTTAAACCGGCTGTCGCGGCCACAACAGCGTCATCTCTCAGTTAGTTATGTGTAAATAAATTGTTACTTTGCTAGCAAAAGCTCTATTTGTCTTGTTGTTTATGTTATTTTGTAAAAGGAAAACATTATTCAGATGTTTTGGGATGTAACTAAAGCAAAAAATAGCTGTGTTAAAGTCAAAGTTATGTTTGAAATGTATGCTTTCACAAATAGCTCAATTTCTCTGTTTTTTCATCAGAAATTGGAAAATTGCTCAAACTAAGCTATTTTCTAATGCTGATTTCTAAAGAATGGAAAAAGATATAAACTATTTTTTTCCTGCTGAAAGAAGAGAGTCTAATCTTTCTTTTGGTGGGTTCCATGCCTATATAGCAATAGAACAGAATTTTCTGTGGGCCTTGCAAAATCAGTCAAAATCCAGTAAAATGGCCGGGAGCGAAGGGGATTGCACCAGTGAAAATGGCTGGGAGTGAATGAGTTAAGAAATGTTCACATATCAATGTCTGATCTTGTTTTTCTTAATCTCCGAAAAAAAAGTGATTTAATTGCAGGTAAACAATAAAAATAACATTGTTGTACTCATTAATGGTGAATGGTGTATATCAACAAAAATGCATATTCTAACTAGAGGTGTGCAAAATTTCCGATTCTTAGATTATTCGCGATTCGGCCGTGGAAGATTCGAGAACGATTCACAAACATCCAAATTCCGATTATTGAAATATGCCAAGTAAAGCAGAAGTAGGACACACTCAGCGCGCCGCGCGGTCTTCGGTACGCAATTAGGGACGGAGCGAGAGTAGCTAAACATCATGTTTCTCATTACCCGGCCCCTCGGGTAACGCCAATGCTCAACTCACGGCTCTAGCTCAACTCATGCCACGAGATTTAAAAAACAAAAAACAAAACAAAAAAAACAACGTACCTGACTGCTGCCGAAAAGCTGCTACAAGCCACATTATGTTACAGTAGATATCATTTATATAGGACTAGATGCATTGTAGCTTCGGTATCGTTACCAGCACATCTACAAAAAACTAGATGCGGGCGTTAGTAACGGCCACCATCTTAAAGCAGTACACTTCCCTGCAAGGCTGTTGTTGCGAACCTTCCAAGCGAACCGAATTAACTTTTTATCTAAAATACTCCTAAATCGGTAAAATATTGACTTGAATCTATCTTTAAAATAGTTTTAAAACTTTCACATGTTGAAAGTAGACAAAAGAGAAATTATGGAATAACAGGAGCAATTTTAACAACTTTAACGGTTGATTCACAACATTAAATTAATTGAAAGTAGTTTAAAGCTGCTGATATAGAATGGGGACTGGAGTTTTTTATTTACTGTTATTTTTGTATATTTGTTTACTGCTATATGTTAACTTGATACTGAAATAGTAGTTTGGTTTAGCCTGAGAGGATTTTTGAACAATTTTGGAACTAATGTACAAAACAAATAAAAAAAAATAAAATAAAATAAAAAAATAAAAGGAGTGGGGTGCATCAATAATCGTTTTATAATCGAATCGGAGCCTCTGAATCGTAATCGAATCGTTAGGTGCCCAAAGATTCCCAGCTCTAATTCTAACTGAGGAAAAAGTTAGGACACCCTACCACCTAATAGCTAGTGTTAACCTTTTTCGCTGAAATAACTTCAATGAGACGCTTTTTGTAGCCATCTTTCAGCTGTGAGATGTTTGAGGGGTTTCTAGCATGTACAGCCCGTTTCAAGTCACCCCACATCATTTCAATGGGATCAAGATCTGGGCTTTGACTAGGCCATTCCAGGACTCTCCATTTCTTCCTTTTCAGCCAGTCCTTTGTGAATTTACTGGTACGTTTGAGGTCATTGTGATGTTGCAGGGTCCAGTTTCGTTTCAGCTTTAATTTTTTTTAAAGATGATCTCACATGTGCCTCAAGCAGCCTCTGATACACGATAGAATTCACGGTGGATTCTATGATGGTGCGCTGGCCAGGTCCTGCTGAAGCAAAGCATCCCCAAACCATGATACTTCCAGCTCCATGTTTCACAGTTGGTATGAGGTTGTTTTCCTGGAATGCTGTATTGGGTTTAAGCCAAACATGTCATCTGTTCTGGTGTCCAAATAAATTAGTTTTAGAAAAAAAAACATTATTCCAAAAGTCCTGGTCTTTGTCTACATTCACTCTGGAAAACTTCAGTCTGGCCTTCATGTTCTTCTTGGAGAGCAAAGGTTTCCTCCTTGCACACCTCCCATGAAAGTTAAACTTGTGAAGTCTCTTTCTGATTGTTGAAGCATGCACTTTCACATCAACAGTAGCAAGAACCTGCCGTAGCTCCTGTGATGACATATTAGAGTTTTTGGAGACTTCTTTTAGCATCTTGCGGTCTGCTCACGGGGTGAAATTGCTTGGACGGCCAGACCTGGGCATGTTGACAGTTTTTTTGAATGTCCTCCACTTGTAGACTATTTTCCGGACAGTGGAATGGCTGATTGGTGAAGACAATCGACAACCCCGCCGCCGTGTGACATAATCTGAGGTCGTTTTGTGTGATTTTTCGCTTCGGAAGGCGAGAGTAAGACTTGGAAATGCCGTTGGGTTCGGGTTAGCATGTCGGCTAGCTGTCACATCTCCTGGTTTGTTTACGCTCTCCGAAGCCACGGCAGGGAAATGACAAAAGCCGGACTAACTCCAGTGGCATAAAATATAGTTTGGGAGGAGCAAGAACTCGACAGTTTTGAGTAATTTTGCCATGTTGTACTGAATAAATGCATTTTTAATATTTCATATTCCATTTAGCACAAGACTGTTATTCGTCCTGACCATACCATTTACTTAGAAATTGGGGAAAAATACATAAATAAAAAGAATATCCTGTAAAAACATTGGAGTAGAGATTGAAAAAATGATGAGATTTTGCTGCTCTTTGTCGTATTTTCCTTGTTCTGAATCTTCTCTCTTAAAGGGCTGAATTCTAAATCAGCTGAAATCGTGACCCTGCTGACATCATCCTCCAGCTGGGAACGCTAGAGCACTACAATGACAGGCGTGGCTAAACAGCAGATTAAACGACTAATTTCTCATTATCTGCGCTTTGCCAAATTGTTGTAAATAGTCGAATCATCTCAAAATATGATTCTAATTCACACAATAATGCTATTTAATTTTTTTTTAATGCTGTCGCAGGCACTTTTAAGACTTTTTAAGACCCCGCAGATACTCTATTCATACAGTATTATGCTTTATTCTTGTAAAATGTATAAAAATTCTAAAATTGAAACCTGTTTTTGATAATGTTATATAGTATAATATTCTCTCAATTAGGGTTGTTCTGACCATGTTTTTTTGCTCCTGATCCGATCCCGATCGTTTTAGTTTGAGTATCTGCTGATCCCGATATTTCCCGATCCGATTGCTTTTTTTTTGCTCCCGATTCAATTCCAACCATTCCCGATAATTTTTTCCCATCATATACACTTTGGCAATGCATTAAGAAAAAAATGAATAAAACTCGGACGAATATATACATTCAACATACAGTAATAAGTACTGTATTTGTTTATTATGACAATAAATCCTCAAGATGGCATTTACATTATTAACATTCTTTCTGTGAGAGGGATCCACGGATAGAAAGACTTGTGACTTTGTATATTGTGACTAAATATTGCCATCTAGTGTATTTGTTGAGCTTTCAGTAAATGATACTGCAGCCATTCAACCCAAATGCATGATGGGAAGTGGACCCATGACTGTGCGTAGTGCTACCAATTGATATATCTTCTCTGCGTTGGGAAATAACATAAGGTGTTAAGAAACCTACCTTGCTTCCCCACATTGCTTCCCATGATATTTCTAAACGTAGGGAGAGGGATTGAAAGGCTTTAGCCTATTAAAAAACGGCTCCAAAGGCTCCCAAAATTCACTCTACTTATTTTACGCCGCCTTTTATCTCTCTAAATGGGTAAAACGGCGCCATTACAGATTGAGCGCGACAATGCGTGAGTGGTTCGTGCAACGCATGCATTAATTGCGTTAAATATTTAACGTGATACATTTTTTAAAAATTGATTACCGCCGCTATCGGTACCTTAAGCCTAAACTAAAGACTCTGGATGAGTGTAACATATTATGTCTGTAACGTTAAATACATTTAGAAAACGATTTAATTAAAAAAATTTTTTTTTTTTTTTTTAAAGGCATGGTCGATATTTTTTTGCCGATTCCGATACTTTGAAAATGACGTGATCGGACCCAATCGATCAGGATGCCGATCGATCTGGACATGTCTACTCTCAATATATTATTTTGAGAATAAAACTTTTTCTTTAAGATGTTTCCGTGAGGCTAATTTAAAAGGGGAAAAAAAAGTCCACAAAACGCAAATGAATCCTTCATATCTCCACAGTGCGCTTCACGTTACTTTATTTTAGTTTTATCTTCCAATGGTTTTTAAAGTCCTCGCCCGACCTCGAGGTGTACTGTCAAACTTTTCCGCCTCTGCTCCTTCTACCGCCGGAGTAAAAATATCATGCCGGCGCTCACCGCTGGTAGAAATTGTTGTAATTAATCCCAAACCTGGCAGAGAAAAGTCAGCCTGGAGCAAAATAAGAACAAAGTGCTTTCGGTCCCTGCAGGGTTTCATTAACACGCTGTTGCACTCTTTTTCTCACTCTCTCACACACACACATGCAGCAACATCCTAACGAACAGTTTATAACAAGCGGGTCGCATCCCAGCCTACCTTGGCTGCTTATGTCGGTTTCCATGGTGATGGCGAAATCTTATTCTCGACTTTTTATGACTATTTTTATTATCCCTCCCTCAAAAATCATCCCTCTGTTTATCCTTTTATCTTGACCTGCATCTTTTTTCCGTCCATATTTTTCACCCCGATTTTCACCACCTCTACTTCCTTCATTATAGGAGCTAAGAGGATTTGCTGTGTGTGTGTCTAGACCCAATTAACCCCCAGAATCGTCTCACTGTGTGTCTCTCTCTCATAGCGTCGCACAAAATGTGACAATTTAAATGGCCTGGTTTGAGGTGGTATGATCATGGGTTTGCATTTTCATATTTCAATGCTATTGACAGCAATACAAGTGATAAACTCATTAAAAATCACAGATTGGACATCTATAACCGTCAATGGCAGCCAACGGATGGCACATGCACATGCATGGAGTGTCCAGGGGCCAGCGGTTGTATCAGGTGCGACGCAGCTGAGAACACAGACTGGTTAATAAGCTGTCTGTATTTGAATGAATGACTCATAAAGCTGTCTATATGCACATACACCCCGCCTGCTACTTCAAAGGTGATTTGCATTCACGGGGAGGAATAATGAGCATGATCTTTTTGTCTTCTGGACACTTTTTTGCCAATTTAAAATAGCACATTTGAGATATTAGCAGATATTAGTAGTGATTCAGGATAAAGACATCGAGACTTTAAAAGTTGTATGGATTGAAGTCATAAGTGGAAGCATTGAAATCTCAATGTACTTTAATGGGAAGGGTATAACCAATAATAGTAACTCATTGACTCCTATCCTCCCATTTTAAATGAACTGGATGTCTATCATTGTCAATGGCAGACAATGAGTTAATAAATCTAAATGTATACCTGACTAAAAATCTATGACAAGTTTATTTCATCAGTATATGTACAGTGGGGCAAATAAGTATTTAGTCAACCACCAATTGTGCAAGTTCTCTTCTTCAAAAGATTTGAGAGGCCTGTAATTGTCAACATGGGTAAACCTCAACCATGAGAGACAGAATGTGGGGGGGGGGGGGGGGGGGGGGGGGGGGAATCACATTGTTTGATTTTTAAAGAATTTATTTCCTAATCAGAGTGGAAAATAAGTATTTGGTCACCTGCAAACAAGCAAGATTTCTGGCTGTCAAAGAGGTCTAACTTCTTCTAACGAGGGTCCATGCATTACCTGTATTAATGGCACCTGTTTTAACTCATTATCGGTATAAAAGACACCTGTCCACAACCTCAGTCAGTCACACTCCAAACTCCACTATGGCCAAGACCAAAGAGCTGTCAAAGGACACCAGAGACAAAATTGTAGACCTGCACTAGGCTGGGAAGACTGAATCTGCAATATTTAAAACGCTTGGTGTAAAGAAATCAACTGTGGGAGCAATTATTAGAAAATGGAAGACATACAAGACCACTGATAATCTCCCTCGATCTGGGGCTCCATGCAAGATCTCACCCCATTGCGTCAAAATGATAACAAGAAGGGTAAGGAAAAATCCCAGAACCACACGGGGGGACCTAGTGAATGACCTACAAAGAGCTGGGACCGCAGCAACAAAGGCTACTATCAGTAACACAATGCGCTGCCAGGGACTCAAATCCTGCACTGCCAGACGTGTCCTCCTGCTGAAGCCAGTACACGTCCAGGCCCGTCTGCGGTTCGCTAGAGAGCATTTGGATGATCCAGAAGAGGACTGGGAGAATGTGTTATGGTCAAGTGAAACCAAAATAGAACTTTTTGGTAGAAACACAGGTTCTCGTGTTTGGAGGAGAAAGAATGCTGAATTGCATCCGAAGAACACCATACCCACTGTGAAGCATCATGCTTTGGGGCTGTTTTTCTGCCAAGGGACCAGGACGACTGAGCCGTGTAAAGGAAAGAATGAATGGGGCCATGTATCGAGAGATTTTGAGTGAAAATCTCTTTCCATCAGCAAGGGCATTAAAAATGAGACGTGGCTGGGTCTTTCAGCATGACAGTGATCCCAAACACACAGCCAGGGCAACAAAGGAGTGGCTTCGTAAGAAGCATTTCAAGGTCCTGGAGTGTCCTAGCCAGTCCCCAGATCTCAACCTCATAGAAAATCTGTGGAGTGAGTTGAAAGTCCGTGTTGCCCAACGACAGCCCCAAAACATCAATGCTCTAGAGGAGATCTGCATGGAGGAATGGGCCAAAATACCAGCAACAGTGTGTGAAAAGCTTGTGAAGAGTTATAGAAAACGTTTGGCCTCTGTTATTGCCAAAAAAGGGTACATAACAAAGTATTGGGATGAACTTTTGGTATTGACCAAATACTTATTTTCCACCATGATTTGCAAATAAATGATTTAAAAATCAACAATTACAGGCCTTTCTAATATTTTCAAGAGGGAGAACTTGCACAATTAGTGGTTGACTAAATACTTATTTGCCCCACTATATAACATTGTTTTACTTTAGCATTATACACAATATAATATGTAAAACAGATATTTTATTACACATTTTTATAATTACCGTATTTTCCATACGATAAGGCACACTACCACTACTACTACTACTGCGCCTTATAATGCGCTACGCCCTATACAGTAGTACCTCGACATACGACCGCTTCGACACATGATCTTTTCGACTTTCGACGTAAAATTTGAATCGCCATTTTTTTCTACAACCGACAACATGCAAGACTGACGCACGGCGGATTTTCTTGTGAGAGAAATCAACATGGGTTCCAAGACTTTTAGTACAGATGGTGAAAAAAAGGATGCTTACCATTGAAATGAAGATGGAAATGACAGAAAAATATGAGCGTGGTGTGCACGTCCATGAACTGGCTTGACATGACAGCCGTAGAACGTCAACGATCTCAACGGTCTTCCTCAGACCTCCGTTCGCTGGTCTTTATAAGTCAAGATGACAATTATTGTGGTAACATCGTCAGAGAAATCGCCAGCTTCGTCAGGTTTTTAATTGTTTATTTCAGAACTTGTGCAACACCTCCACTTGTGATCGATGTAAGCAGGCTCCAGCTGATTATGTACACGTTTTGGTTATGTTGTTCTTTATCTGCATATTGGTCTGGTATTTTTGCTGTTCTATCAAAGATCACCGGGATGGATATTGCTCCAAATGCCTTGACTGCTCTGTTCGGTGTGGTTCCAGCAGCACATTTTCTACCTTCTCAGAAAGGGGACTTTATAGCATTTTCAACCTTGCTGGCTAGGAGGCTAATTTTGTTAAGATGGAAGTCTTCAGTCCCACCTACGCAAGCCTACTGGCTCAAGGAGATGTTATATTTTCTCAAATTGGAAAAAATTAGACTGACACTCAGTGGATCGGCTGAGTCCTTTGAGGACGTCTGGAACCCTTTTTTGGTATATGTTAAAAGCGCAGAATGTCATCTTTGTGTGGATGTTTGAACTTTGCCCTAAATATTTTGGGAATATTAGTTTTTCTTGAGCTGTGCCTTTTTTCCCCTTTTAACGGGAAAATAATCATAGTTTTTTTTTTTTTTTTTTTTTTTGAGATATGTGCCTTGGGTTTTGGGTGGGTCGAGGTTTTTTTTTTTTTTAAATTTTATTTTATTTTTTAAATTTTTGTTTTTGTTTTTTTTTTGTGTTCTTTTGATATGGTGGAAAAGGAAAAAATGCTCACATCTTGTTACTTATGTTATGACTTATGTGACCAATAAACAAAGTTTCCAAAAAAAAAAAAAGAACTTGTGCAACACAACACGCCAACTGTCTGCTGCAATTGACGCCAACAACAACATTAAAAGAGAAAGTAAAATCTCTACCGCACCTATCTCATTGTCAAATCAGCCATGTGGTGCATTCAGGTACAGCACGCAAAAGTTTTTGTTTGAGCTAATGTTTTTTAATAATTTTGTAATTTAGTTTTTAGATATATTTAGCCGTTTTTTGTGGGAATTTGTTTGAAACCTTTGTTAAGAGCATTGTTTAAAAAAAAAAATTTTTTTTTTTTAAAGCATTTTATTATTGCATTTAAGCTAGCGGATTTTTGCTATGTAAGTTAGCCAATTGTTATTTTGTTTTAATTAGAAACCCTTATTTTATTTATTTTTAAATGCTGTTTGAGGCTTAGCTCAGGTATTTTAATTTTTTCATACCCGATTAGTCGAACTAATTAATCGATTACTTGACTACTAAAGTAATCGATAGCTGAACCACTTCTTCGAATGTAATTTGTTGAATGTGAAATGAAAAATTATTAATGTGCACAATTTGATCCATACATTGGAGTTTGTCCTCCTTCATCATGACTTCTTTATCCAAGATGCTGACTGTTTAAAGTTGCATTACGACTTGTACTCTGATCAAATATCATCAGTTTGGAAATCGTGGTCATTTTTTTCCCGGGGTGGGGTGGGCATGAAGTTAGGGGGGTATCAGGTGCTTTGCGTTGTCTCCTCCTTAATGAGCCACATGTGAGTAGTTAAGGAAGGACCCATCTGATGTGCCCCACTCGCCTCATTACCAAACAATACATATTAATGGCCACCCTCGCCCCGCATACATTGCGCATACATATTCATACAGCCCGCATATGGATCACCGCCACATGCACGAATGACTGTCTTTTTACTGCATTTTTGCTTTTTCTTTTAGCGTCGCGATCAATTTTGAATGCCACTGACAACGAATGACTTCCAATTCAGAGGCAGTTTACGAGTGTGGTTGCCAAGCTTGAAGTGAATGTTTCTGAGGTAAGAGTTTACTCATATACAGTGGTATGAAAAAGTATCTGAACCTTTTGGAATTTCTCACATTTCTGCATAAAATCACCATCAAATGTGATCTGATCTTTGTCAAAATCACACAGATGAAAAAAGAGCGTCTACTTGAACTAAAACCACCTGAACATTTATAGGTTTTCATATTTTAAAGAGGGTCGCATGCAAACAATGACAGAAGGGGGAAAAATAAGTAAGTGAACCCTCTGCCTAAAGAGACTTAAAGAGCAATTGAAACCAATTTTTACCAATCACTTTAAGTCAGGTGTGAGCCCAATCATTGATGAGTGGTTTAAAGCTGCCTTGTCCACTATAAAAACACACACTTGTCTTGATGAGAAGCATTGTCTGATATGCATCATGGCTCGGTCAAAAGAGCTGTCTGAAGACCTGCGGTCAAGGATTGTTGATTTGTATAAAGCTGGGAAAGGATACAAAACCATCTCTAAAAGCCTGGATGTTCATCAATCGACAGCCAGAGAAGGTTTCTACAAATGAAGAGTTTGGCACTGTTGCTTCTCTCCCAATGAGTGGCCGTCCACCAAAGATGACGCCAACAGTTCAGCACAGAATACTCAGAGAGGTAAAAAAGAACCCTAGAGTGTCTGCTAAAGACTAACAGAAATCGCTGGCACACATCTATGTGCACACATCAACTATATGTAAAACTATGGCCAAGAATGGTGTTCATGGGAGGACTCCACTACTGTCTGAAAAAAATATTTAATGTTCGCAAAAAGGCACTTGGACACTACAGAAGTTTTTGCAAAGTATTTTGTGGACTGATGAAACCAAAGTTGAATTGTTTGGGAGCAAAAATGGAAGGAAATTGGATGGCTTGTGTGGAGGAAAAATGGAACAGCTTACCAACATTAACACCTCATCCCCATTGTGAAGCATGGTGGAGGGAGGATCATGATTTGGGGCTGTTTTGCTATCTCAGGGACTGGACAACTCGCAATCATTAACTCATTTTCTCCCAAAAGCGTATAAATTTGTTCTATTTTTAATTGTTTCAGTGTCCCCAAAACATATTTATACGTCTTTTACGTTTTTTTTTTTTTTTTTTTAACAAGAGTCATCTCTAGGTTCTGTTGCACCTAAACTGCAATGCACAATGCTCAAAACTCATTTTAAAGCAATAAAACTGGCCACTGAAGGGCACTAGCGCATTTTGTAAGAACTCATCTCGGGCCAAGAGAGGAAGTGAAGAAAAAAAAATAGGAAGTTGGAGGGATCTTGAGAAGACGCGTGCGAATTTGAGAAAAATGTGGAGAACAATCGGAAAAAAGGCAAACGACATTGGAGGAGTGTTTTGAAAAGAAAACGAAACCATCGTCAAAGAAGGACTAAAAAAAATCTATCTTGTTGACACAGATGGTGACGGCCACAACAGCGTCAGGTTCCACATGCGTTCTGCGGAGCTCACGTTGCGTTACTCCTGAGCCCGAGGTTGAAACCAACGATGAAGATGATGAAGATTAAAAAAGTGATACCAATCTTGATCCGGACTCATCAGATTACTGGGAGCCACCTCATTCACAATGTTATGTGCGCAAATAGTTCAACAGCTCAATAGTTTAGTTATGTGTAAATAAATTGTTACTTTGCGATCAAAAGCTCTATTTGTCTTGTTGTTTATGTTATTTTGTAGAACGAAAGCATTATTCAGATATTTGGGATGTCACAAAAGTAAAAAATAGCTGTGTTAAAGTCAAAGTTATGCTTGCGGTATGTAGGCTTTTACAAAAAGCATAATTTCTCTGTTTTTTCATCAGAAATTGGAAAATTGCTCAAATTAAGCTTTTTTCTAATGCTGATTTCTAAAGAATGGAAAAAGATATGAACTAACTTTTTTTTCTGCTGAAAGAAGAGAGTCTAATTTTTCTTTTGGTGGGTTCCATATTTGTATAACAATAGAACAGAATATTCTGTGGGCCTTGCAAAATCAGTCAAAATCCAGTAAAACGGCCGGGTGAAAATGGCTGGGAGTGAATGAGTTAATGGAAGAATTAATTCAAAAATTTATCAAGATGTTTTGCAGGAAAGCCTGAGGCCGTCTGTCAGACAGTTAAGCTAAAAAGGCGATTAATGCTTCAACAAGACAATGATCCAAAACACAGAAGTAAATCAACTTCAGAACGGTTTCAGAAGAACAAAATACACATTCTGCAGTGGACAATCGAAGTCCAGACTTCAACCCCATTAAGATGCTGTGGCACGACCTAAAAACAGCGATTCATGCCAGACACCCCAGGAATCTGACTGAACTACAGCAGTTTTTAGAGAAAATGGGCCAAGATTAGTTCTGATCTTCTGTTATTTGCATACTATCCTAAATAAAATATGAAAACCTATAAATATTTGGGTGGTTTTAGTTCAAGTAGACGCTCTTTTTTTCATCTGTGTGATTTTGACAAAAATCAGATCACATTTGATGGTGATTTTATGCAGAAATTTGAGAAATTCTAAAACGTTAAGATACTTTTTCATACCACAGTGCATCTTACTAAGACGTTACTGCCTTTTTAATAATGATAAAATTCTACTTTTACCTGACAGTATGTAAAGCTATGACATCAATCTGACCGTGAAATATATTATTCCCATTATTTCCTATAGGGGAATCCTTCCATAACCCACATTGACCTTGTCTTTGTCCTTTCGGAAGCCCCCCCTTCTGCTTATTTGACTCTAGTTAGCTTCCAATGTAAAGTCATTTTTCCATTTAAGTGGGGGTCTTACTCATTTGGACGGCGCTTTAAAGAGAAAGGAATGAAAAGTCAACAACCTCCTGTCCATTGTGTTTCCTGAGAGCCTTTTACACACGCACAAATACACACACACATGCGCGCCACTGATTTCAAGTCTATTATTATGCTAATAGACCTCCACATGTCCGCACACACGCACACGGAGTAGACAAACAGTGCTGAGCTCAGCAGGAAAAATCACAACAAGGAGGGAATTATTTTTAGCATTTCCTGTCGGGTGAGCGTGTGAGATCGATCCGACTAACAAGTTTTATTCAATATCTGTTTGTTTTGTGTGCTTGTTTTAGTTTTTCGAAGGAAAAATTAGATGGTGAGTGTACGCACAAGGTTAGTGTTTAAAAGGGGAAGAAAATGGAAAGTTAAAGCCAAGGACTTTAGTTAACAGATCTTACATAAAGCGCACGCGTCACTAGATTACATCACACACCGTCATCAAGCCTCTCTGCATGAGCATGAATGAGGGGGGTAGGGCTGTGTTGTAGCTGCAGGGAAAAGTCACTTTGAGTGTAAACATCCAAAACGTTGCATCGCTGCTGAGTAACGTTCATTTTAGTTATTTTTTTACAAGAGGGAAAAGGTCTGAAAATTGAATTATGATGCTTTGGGAGAAGTCTAATATACTGTAATTTCCCGAATATAAGGCGCACTCGTGTATAACGCGCACCCCAAATTTACTTGTAAAATCTAGGGAAAATTATTGTACCCGTGTATAACGCGCACCCTAATTTTAGCACCAATAAATACAAGAAAACAGAGCTCGTGTACAGATACAGGAATGTCATTTTACTGACTGGTGAAACACAGCACAAGCATAGCACATTGGTAGTTCAAAACATTACCGTAAACTGACAATATTTACGGTAATAATATGATTTGACAACTTCTCCAACTTACCAGAATCCAGAAGAAAACAAAACAGATGTGACTTTTCTTTTAAAGGCTGCTGTATAACTTGCTTGTTTCATCATGATAAATAAATGTTTCTTCCATGGATAGATACGGTAAAATACAGTGGGGCAAATAAGTATTTAGTCAACCAATAATTGTGCAAGTTCTCCCACTTGAAAATATTACAGAGGCCTGTAATTCTCAACATGAGTAAACCTCAACCATGAGAGACAAAATGTGAAAAAACCCCCAGAAAATCACATTGTTTGATTTTTAAAGAATTTATTTGCAAATCATGGTGGAAAATAAGTATTTGGTCAATACCAAAAGTTCATCTCAATACTTTGTTATGTACCCTTTGTTGGCAATAACGGAGGCCAAACATTTTTTGTAACTCTTCACAAGCTTTTCACACACTGTTGCTGGTATTTGGGCCCACTCCTCCATGCAGATCTCCTCTAGAGCAGTGATGTTTTGGGGCTGTCGTTGGGCAACATGGACTTTTAACTCCCTCCTCACCCCGTGGCGTCAAAATGATAACAAGAACGGTGAGCAAAAATCCCAGAACCACACGGGGGGACCTAGTGAATGACCTACAGAAAGATGGGACCACAGTAACAAAAGCTACTATCAGTAACACAATGCGCAGACAGGGACTCAAATCCTGCACTGCCAGACGTGTCCCCCTGCTGAAGAAAGTACACGTCCAGGCCCGTCTGCTGTTCGCTAGAGAGCATTTGGATGATCCAGAAGAGGACTGGGAGAATGTGTTATGGTCAGATGAAACCAAAATAGAACTTTTTGGTAGAAACACAGGTTCTCGTGTTTGGAGGAAAAAGAATACTGAATTGCACCATACCCACTATGAAGCATGGGGTGGAAACATCATGCTTTGGGGGCTGTTTTTCTGCAAAAGGACCAGGACGACTGATCTGTGTAAAGGAAAGAATGAATGGGGCCATGTATCGAGAGATTTTGAGTGAAAATCTCCTTCAATCAGCAAGGGCATTGAAGATGAGATGTGGCTGTGTCTTTCAGCATGACAATGATCCCTAACACACAGCCGGGGCAACAAAGTGGGAGTAAAGGGTCACACGGGGTAATGTTGCTTAGAGTGCTGCTGCCTTTTAGTGGGTAAATGAGAAGCAGCATTTAGTGTGTAAGCTACTTCATATGCTGGTGGCAGTACTGCTGACCAATTTGTTAAGTCTGTGCGGGCCAGATGTTATTGATTTTATGACAGAGGCTGGGGGCCAGATGAAATTTTTACCACGGGCCGCATTTGGCCCCCCGGCCGGACTTTGGACGTGTTTGGTCTAGCGAGACCCAACGCTGCCACCAGAGGGCAGTGCATCCTCCATCATTACACAAAATACAATACTTTTTGGATAGTTATTTTGAGATTTAGGGGTACTTAAAGGGTTAATTCGGTTTATGTCGCCAGCTTCGGAAGGGAACTCGTTCGTAACCCGGGGACTACCTGTATTTAAGTTTTATATCGGAACAAACGAATACCACTTATAACAATTTTTAAAATTCTGATAAATAAATTAGAGCTGTCAAAATTATCGCGTTAACGGGCGTTAATTAATTTAAAAAATTAATCACGCTAAAATATTTGACGCAATTAACGCAGATGCCCCGCTCAGACGGATTTAAATGACGGTACAGTGAAACGCTCATTTGTTAATTGTGTTTTATGGAGTTTTGCTGCACTCTGCTGGCGCTTGGGTGCGATTGATTTTATAGGCTTCAGCACCCATGAGCATTGTGCAAGTAATTATTGACATCAACAATGGCGAACATTAAGAGGGGTTTTAATTTAAAATTTCTATAAATTGTACTAATACTTTTCTTTTAAGAACTACAAGTCTTTCTATCCATGGATCTCTTTAACAGAATGTTAATAATGTTAATGCCATCTTGTTGATTTATTGTGATAATAAACAAATACAGTCCTTATGCACCGTATGTTGAATGTATACAGTATATCCATCTTTTGTCTTATCTTTCCATTCCAACAATAATTTACAGAAAAATATGGCATATTTCATAGATGGTTTGAATTGCGATTAATTGCGATTAATTACGATTAATTAATTTTAAAGCTGTAATTAACTTGATTAAAAAATGTAATCGTTTGACAGCCCTAAAATAAATTATTAGTTTCATTTACAAAAAATATTATTGAAAATATATGTTCATGTTTTATTTTTTTGTTCATTATTTTATATTTATTGTTATCATACGAAGCATGCTACTTCTATTGCGACTATAAAACCCATTATAATTTCCGTCATATATTTATCCTTTCTTCTCAGTGTGGCTCTAATGCTCCAGTCTTTCTCGTCATACATTTATTCATCACTTATTTTTAATTTGTCTCATTTTCAGTGTGGCCATTTTTCTTTCATCCTACCGTTTCCACTTTTTTTTTTTGCAAAGCCCCTTTTTCTCCCCTTTAACTGCCTTATAAATCAGCGCCGAACGCTTTCAAAGTAGCTCATTAAATCCCTCCACGCTGCTCCCATTGGGCCCGATACGTTCTCTCTCTCTCCCCCTCCGTCTCCATCTCACTCCTCTATATAAGGGCAACAGCTGGTCTCGTGCACCAGAGAACCGCCGCAGCTTCACGCACGCCGAGCAGCAGCAAAGGCAGATGAAGAAAAAGAGGAGGGGGAGGAGGAGGAACGTGAGGATGTGTTGCTCTTAAGTGTGCATTTCTATGGAAGCAATAACGCACTTAAGAGGAGTTATTATGACAGAAGGACGTTTCAGGAAGTCTTTTGGACCTTGCTGAACTTCTAATTTGCACTTTTCAGGGTAAAGAGACCTATTAGATTATTTCACACACTGGAATGTGCCTGACTTGTGCTGCCTTTGTGGTGCTGAAGGGACAGCGACAACAACTTCCTCGCTTGAAGGAGCTGACCGGTTCTGAATTACTCCACAGGGAAGAGGAATTAACTCACAGTAAATGTATTTTACACTCCTGGAATGTCCCTGCTGCAGTTTCCCGGGAGGAAAAACTTTTTAAATAACTTTTTATAAAGTGTAAAGTTGTAAGAGTGCGTGTAAGCGTGTGTGCGTGTGACTGCCATCATGCCTCGTTCTTTCCTGGTGAAGAAAGTCAAGCTAGATGACATTTCGGCCGCCGAGCTGGAAAGCTCCTACTGTCACGGTCGACGCGGGGAACTGAGCTTGAGATTCCATCATCATAAAGGTGAGTTGCACACACACACATTATTTAAATCCTCAGATTGCTGCATTAGTCATGACTGCCTGAGAAGGAGGTCAAACTCAGGTGACGGAGAGAAAGTCAGAAAACCGTGAAATCTTGCGCTTGTGGAGGAGATGCAAAAGTGCCAGGATATTATTTCTAAAGTGTGCTTTAAAAATAAAAGCTCACGTGCTAGAAAGATACACGACAATAAATTGCAAACTATTTCGTCATTCTTTGCAGGCGCGACGTGGCGGCAAATTTTGCTGACTCGCCACGAAAGACTTGAAAATTCAGCAGCAGTTTCACTCAGCAATGGGAAATTTAATAGCTGGGTCTATCATGAGGAGACATAAAAGTCTCAAGGGGCTGGGCTTGAGAAGACACAGGAAGTCGGCCATTATCTGTCATTATAGAGAGAAACTTGTGTATCAAATTTGTGTCCTTGACAGATTGCCAATCCGAAATTCTTAAAAAGAATGACCAAATATGTCTAAAAATGTGCACTTGACAACAAAATGGCTGACTTTTCAACATGGATTCTAGAATCTTTGCGCGTATAAATACGAATGTGGGTTATCATAATTACCGTGATAGACCAGTCTGATTTTAAACTCATTAGTTGCCATTGCCGCTGATTGAGGTCAATGGTAGCCAATGACTTAAAAGCTATGATAACATTAAAAAGTGTTGTCGGAGTTGAAACATTAACTCTTAAGATTTAACTTTGAATTTCCTGTATATTATATTCTAGATATTACAACATTTTTGAGAAAACTCTCACCTCAGAAATGTTCATTCCTAGGTTTGCATCTAAACTAATTGTCTGCCACTGACGGCGAATAATCACTGCCAACCCTCCCAGTCAAAATGGAATTGACGTCTATCACCGTCAATGGCAGCTAATGAGTTACAAGCTATGATAACACTAAAACGTGCTGTCAGAGTTGAAAAATTAACTCTTGATATTAAAGATGTAACTTTTAATTTTCTGCATACAGTGATCCTTCGTTTTATTGCCTTTTATGCAGGGCCGGCCCAGCCTATACGCAGACTATGCAGCTGCTTAGGGTCCCTGACAACTAGGGGGCCCCCAATCTGGCAATTGTTTATTATTATATTATATATGTTTATTTATTAATTTATATTCTATTTTGTTTACTACTGTTTGTTTTATTTGACTATTGTGAGTTTTGATTCTTAATTTCAAGCTTAAAAAATAAAAGTTCCTCCTTAACTTCTTTTCCTCTTTTAGAAAAAGGTTTGGTGCTATCTACTGTAAGTACTGACAATCATTTGGGGTGAGAAGTTTGAAGCATGCAGTGCAGTGCCCCGGTTTAATGGGGACCGAACACGCTGCGATAAGTGAAAAACCGCAAAGTAGCGCACCAAGCGCCATCCCACAAACATGCAATTTTTTTTTTTTTTTTTTTGTGTGTTCAATGTGTTTATTCAGATTTAGCATTGGAAAGAGATACATATAAGACATGATCCCCCCCCCCCCCCCCCCAATGTTTAGTTTAAAAAAAAATTATGGATATACCGTATTGGCCCGAATATAAGACGGCCCTGATTATAAGACGACCCCCTCGTTTTCAAGACTCATGTTTGAAAAAAGACTTTTTGAACACCAAATTAATTTTTATACAGAAAATAATTACAGTACATCCGAAACAAATGATTATAACAATACATTTGAGAGAAAAAGCATGTTATTTTGCCTCATTCAAATCTTAATATCTGAACATTTAAATATGTAAAGTGCAATCACATTCGTAAATGAATGGCTTCTGGTTTTTGAAATGTAAATAAACCAATCTATTGTGATAAAACAATAAAATTGCAATAACTGCATTAACCATCAAAGTGAAGTCTAACTGTAACTGTAGTCTTGAAACAAATCTAAATAAGGAAAAACATTGCAGTAAAATAATGCAAACTGGTTAAACTTGAGAAAGCTGAGATTTGTCATGAAAGAACATCGCTTCAATGATATCTGGCGCCATCTAGCGTCGGGAATGGGGTGAGTAGCTGAGATCTATCATGACAGAACATCTCTTCAATGATATCTTGCGCCATCTAGCGTCGTGAATGGGTATAATGTCAAGACCGCAAATATAACACGACCCCCTCTTTTTCAGTGTTATTTCAATGCAGAAAACACTGTCTTATATTCAGGCCAGTACGGTAAATCTGCTAATAAATGGTTTTTAATGCACTCCAAATGTAATAATAATGATAAGTTTTAAACACGTTACTGTCCTACGAATAATTTTTAAACAAGAATAAAGTACTGTAGTAGAAAAATGCTTGACTTTATTAAATGCTTCTGTTCCCTCCCTTGCCTGTGACTTTTGGAGTGTCATTTGGAAATTACAAACCGCTCAGGATCACTTTTATTGCGTTTATTGCTGCGAACACAACACGTCCGACTGCCTCGAACATCGCCATACACACGCATTCATTCCAGTGCACGCTTCCTTATCCCCCCCACCCACGCATGCACACACAGAGCCTGTCTGTTCCAAGGCAGCACTCGTAACACTTCATTGAGAGAGTTTATTCAAACCCTTTTATTTACACACAGAGTTGCCACAGCAACTGTTTAACAAGTTAAACGATGACTGACGCATGCGGCACTTTTTAAGTTAGTGACTCACAAACACACAAACATCTGTCAACATTGTTAAGTTTAATTAGCAACTCCAGTGCAGTGCCTGACGAACAAAGAGTTGGGGGAGGGAGGGAGGGAGGGAGCGAGAGTGAGACTACGCGATTGGCTCGGGACAGCTCATCTGTATTTTTTTTTTTTTTTAAATTGAAAAAAAAATCCGCAATGAACTGAGGGCGCGTTTGAAGCACAAAGTAGCGAGGGATCACTGTATTATCTTCTAGATATTACAATTTTGAGAAAACTCTCACCTCAGAAATGTTCATTACAAGGTTTGCATCTTAACTCATTGTCTGCCACTGACGGCGAATGATCGCTGCCAGCCGTACCAGTCAAACGTCTATCACCGTCAATGGCAGCCAATGAGTTAGAAACTATGATAACATGAAAAAGTGCTGTCAGAGTTAAAGCATCAACTCTTGAGATTAAAAATTTAACTTTTAATTTTCTGTATATTCCAGATATTACATCAATTTTGAGTAAACCCACCTCAGAAATGTTCATTCAAAGGTTTGCATCTGAACTCATTGTCTGCCACTGACGGTGAATGATCGATGCCAGCCCTCCCAGTCAAAATGGAATTGACGTCTATCACCGTCAATGGCAGACAATAAAGTAAAAAGTGTGTTTTTTAAAGTTAAAAATAGTGGATTTCTCCATTTTATTGGTTGCTTTGGAACATTTCCGCCCTCTATTGGGGAAATTAATAACAGCACCACTCACAATGAAAGCAAGGAAGCAAACATAGAGGCAGCAACAACACTGCAAAAAGTGTTTTTAACGTGAAAAATTGTGGCTTTCGCCATTTTACTGGTTGCTTTGGAAAATTTCTGCCCTCTAGTGGGGAAATGAATAAGCGCACCACTCACAATGACAGAAAAAGGAAGCAAACAGAGGCAGCAACAACACGGCAGGCCTATTGTGCCCCCACGCTCCCATGTTATAAATATAACACGACTTTGACTCGAGCAAGTGACGCTTGTTGCGCGCACGCCGCTGCAGTGTTTCTGTCAAGTCGGCATATTTTCCCGGCAGCTTACACGCTTGAGTGCGCGGCATTTGAAGAAGCACTCTGCGACCTACATGGAGGCAAAAGCACACAAGTGCGCATTAAGTTGCTCGCATCTCTCTCAGCCATCAACATTCTTCTGCCGTCGCATTTCGAAATGAGTTTGAACATTGCAGAGCCTGAAATCAGTTTCACTTAGCAATGGGAATTATATATGATACAAATGCCTGTAAGGACACAGGATGTCAAGCCATTTCGGTTCTAAGTGGGAATTTGGGGACACTGAACGATCATGTTTCAGTTTTAACTATATGTTTTATACTTGTATAATATATAGAATAACATTTTAAATGTTTTTTAAATAAATCTCACCTTAGAAACTTTCCCGACAAAGTTTGCATCTGAACTTATTGAATGTCATTGACAGCGACAGATGTCCAACAACCCGATGCTCCGTGAACCGTTCAAATTTATAAATTTCGATTCCTTACCCTGAAAATAGCTGCCGAACACCACGAAGAAGAAGCCACATGAAGCGCGTGTTTGTGCATTGAGCCCATACATGTAAATTAAAAAATCAGTTACATTGCAAAACATTCTCACCTCAAGTGATGAAAGCGAAGCAGTGAAGAAATCCGGTGTCCACTTCGTCACCAGCTGCCAGTGAACCTTATCTTTGTTAGACAATTCTTGCATACAGCAAAGTCCTTGTTCACCTTACTTCCTTACTTGTTGGTGTAAAATCTAAAGTGTGTCCACATGTGTGATTTGTAGCAATATTTTTCTCACTTTTTCCCACACCGTTCTCACGAAGCTTTTTTATTTTCTTCAACCCACTTGGAACTTCCTCTCTTCTTCTCTAGACGACTTGTGCGCACTTTACCTTCACCGCCACTCTTGAGCGCCCCTAGTGGACCGCCAAGGAATTGCTCAACAAACATTGAGCAGTTTACAGCATCCATACTCCATTGTATGGCCAATAGAGCTGGGAATCTTTGGGCACCTAATGATTCGATTACGATTACGATTCAGAGGCTCAGATTCGATTATAAAACGATTATTGATGCACCCACCTCCTTTTTAAAATTTTTTATTTATTTATTTATTTATTTATTTATTTTATAAATGTTTTGTACATTAGTTCCAAAATTGTTCAAAAATACTCTCAGGCTAAACCAAACTACTATTTCAGTATCAAGTTAACATATAGCAGTAAACAAATATACAAAAATAACAGTAAATAAAAAAACTCCAGTCCCCATTCTGTATTAGCAGCTTTAAACTGCATTCAATTAATTTAATGTTGTGAATCAACTGTTAAAGTTGTTAAAATTGCTCCCGTTATTCCATAATTTCCCTTTTGTCTACTTTCGACATGTAAAAAGTTTTAAAACTATTTTAAAGATAGATTCAAGTCAATATTTTACCGATTTAGGAGTATTTTAGATAAAAAGTTAATTAGGTTTGCTTGGAAAGTTTGCTACAACAGCCTTGCAGGGAAGTGTACTGCTTTAAGATGGCGGCCGTTTACTAACGCCCGCATCTAGCTTTTTGTAGGTGTGCTGCTAACGCTACCGAATCTATAATGCATCTAGTCCTATATAAATGATATCTACCGTAACATTATGTGGATGTACTTTGTAGCAGCTTTTCGGCAGCAGTCAGGTATGTTGTTGTTTTTTTATCTCGTGGCATGAGTTGAGCTAGAGCCGTGAGTTGAGCATTGGCATTACCCGAGGGGCCGGGTAATGAGAAGCATGATGTTTAGCTACTCTCGCTCCGCTCCTCATTGAGTGTGTTGTACTTCCGCTTTACTTGGCATATTTCAATAATCGAAATTTGGATGTTTGTGAATCGTTCTCGAATCTTCCACGGCCGAATCGCGAATAATCAAAGAATCCGAAATTTTGCACACCTCTAATGGCCAATATGTCACATGAAAGTATCGATACTTGGCGGGAGCATATCGATAACCGATCGGGTTGCAGAATATCGCGATATATCGCTGTATCGAGATATTGTCCCACTCTTACTACGTACTTTATGTAGCGCGTTGCCGCCTCCATTAAAATCAACAGTATTAAAAGCATTTTTTGTTTTAGAATCGGTTTTGCAAATAAGAAAATCCTTATTATTTTCGCTAATCTACATCAAATTATGATCAAAAGAATTCATACTAATGCTTCATCGTAGCTCCTAGCTAAAGTAAACGTATGTAAAATGCATAGCGGCTCACAGCTACCTTACCCCTAAGTAATATTTGTGACTTTTTCTCGCTTTCTCATATCTATGCGTTCAAGCTTCATCTACTCCCAGTGAACATGTGTTCTACACTGCAGGAGACACTATCTGTCCAGAACGCTCATGCTTACTGCTTGAGAAGGCAGATATCATAATTTTCCTCAACAAAATCTGTTTCGATTTTATACTGTACCTGCTGATAATCTGGACTGAATTTTACAAGTTGGCTTTTTTTTGTTTGTTTGTTTAATTCTCTGCACTAGGTTAGCCCATTAGTGAGAGCTCAATAACATGTTAAAATGTCTGTTGCATAAGACACTCTAAAACATAGGCAAAACAATACATGTAAATGTTTTCTCTGTGAGCTTTTGAAAAATAAAATAAAAATCTTATAAATCCTAAAATAAAATCTTGTGAAAGTGCACTCCTGTGGAAGGAAACTTCATCATATTCAAGTTCAAAGACTGATATTTATATACAAGTTAAAAATAGCCCTGTGAGAAATTCATAGTTAACTGAAAGTCAGGGCCGGCCCAGCCTATACGCAGACTATGCAGCTGCTTAAGGCCCCTAACCACTAGGGGGCCCCCAATCTGGCAATTGTTTAATTTATATTCTATTTTGTTTACTACAGTTTGCTTTATTTGACTTTTGTGAGTTTTGATACTTGATTACAAGCTTAAAAAAATAAAAGTTCTTCTTTATCTTCTTTCTTTCCTCTTTTAGAAAAAGGTTTGGCGCTATCTACTGTAAGTACTGACAATCATTTGGGGTGAGAAGTTTGAAGTATGCAGTGCAACAAGTATGCAGTTTCACAGTACACTGTGACGAAATGGTGGGCCAAAAATATGGGCCCCTTTGCATTATTTTGCTTCGGGCCCCCAAATGGCCTGGCCCTGCTGAGAGTTCATATAATTTTAAACATAATCGAGAAGTTAAGAAATGAAAATAAACTATGCAATTTTTTCGACCCTGCCTATTAAAAGAATCGGAATCGAGAATCGTTTGGAACCAGAATTGAAATGTAGAATCAGAATCAGAACCGTTCAAATTCAATCGATGCCCAACCCTAGTAATAATACAGCATGTCCCTCAGCTAATGGGTTGAAAGCAAACTTGTCCTGGAGGTTTTGTCTGCTGCAATTCAAGCATGGTGAAGCCATTTTATGAAAGAAGTAAAAAGTCATATTACAGGAATTTAGTCCTAATTTTAACATATGAATGACAAACTCCAACAACTGTAAATGCAACAGTCTATATTTCAGGTAGCCAGTGCATACACTAGAAGGAGCAGTACAAGATACGTTGAATGGAGGCGTAAACGGTCGTCAACAACAAATTTAAAACAACAGAAAGCTGATTTTAGATGCAAGTGAATTAATTAAACCGCATTGTTTCCCCTCCATGAATTTAACACAGCTTCCACACAATCTGGATCTGTGAGTCAAGCTTCCTGTTTGCTAAAACGAACACTTGGTCATCTTTGCAAACTTTACTCATGCTCTATAAAACACGCGCACACACGCATTCAGTCAAGAGTGCAATTATAGAATATTCATGATTCAAAACGTCAAGTCTAAGTCTCGTTTGCCTGCGCCTTCCCTCTCCAAAAATATCCGGTATGCGTGTAAACAAGCAGCTTGACCTCCACCCTCGCCTTCATCCCCACCGTCTTTCGCCCCCCAGTCGCTATTACCGACATGGATGCCTTTCTCAGAAGTGAACGGTGAAATGATATTACCAGCACAAGAATCTCAGAGTGCGCTAATTGAAATGGAGGAGCTATTGATCGGCACGCATCCTGTGGAGCCGGCTCGCATTCATTCGACACTTAAGGTCCGTTTTGTGCTGACTTGTAAGATAATCGGGTGCACTGTGCGAATGGTTGGGTGCACTTGTAGAATGAGCTACATGTGGGCATTGGAATAGAACTGCGCAAAAAGTTTTTTGTATGTATTTACTCAAAGTATAATTTTGAAATGGGCTCATATTAGTTATCATGGTGTAATAACACCTTAAGCAAAAATATTGAGATATTACTATCTACCGTAATTTTCGGACTATAAACCGCTACTTTTTTCCTTCATTTTGATACCTTTGGCTTATAACCCAGTGCGGCTTATTTGTTCATTTTTTTAGGCAACACTTTATTTGACATCGGTGGCATAAGACTGTCATAAGATCATCAAAATTATGACATGCCAATATCATGGACATTACTGAATGCTTATGTCATTAAGTGTCATTCGGCAAATTATGTCACTAACCCAATTTTTGTCCATCTTTGATCTTTGGCGTCCATCCAAAAGTGAGATTATTTGCCGGATAACACTTAATGACATCTGTTATAAGCATTCATGAATGCTCAGGACAGAGACATGTCATAATTATGATTGTGTAATGACAGTCTTATGGCACCACTGTCAAATAAAGTGTTAGCAAAAACCATAACTAGCAATTGATGAAACAATTGGAACAGTAACTGAAGAAATATTTAGCACAGAACATGATTTTTGATTGTTATTTACATCTGTAGCGCTGCAATGCATGCTAAGAGGCATGTTGGATGACAACAGTCAACAGCAGGTGGCAGCAGAGACTGTCTCCCCCAAGGGAGCAGTGATGGCCAAATGAAGCTTCTTGAAGCAATAAAGCTTTGCACTAATTGGTTCAAAGTTTAATGATGGTTCATTTGATCTTATGACAGTCGGTCGTATGATGCCGCTGTCTAATGAGGTTGTACCGGTTAATATAAATGTGTAATATTGTGTATAATATAATGTGTAATAAAAATAATGTAAATATCCCATGATACAGTGAGGACAGCTGCGGCTTATAGTCCAGTGCGGCTTATCTATGAACAAATGCCGTTTTCGTGCCAAATTTGGTGGGCTGCGGCTTATAGTCAGGTGCGCCTTTTAGTGTGAAAATTAGGGTAAATTAAAGCTCTAAAATGTATTATTTTGACAAAATGGGAAAAATTGGGAGTTAAAAAAATGATTCCCATTGAAAATTAAGATCCTGCCTTCCCTTCCCCCATCTTAACCGCGGCTCCTTTACCTCAAAGGCACCAACGTACCGCTTGTTAAAGTTCCTGTGACACCATAAAAAAAATTAAATCGCTAATTATGCGAATTAAAATCATATTTTGAGACGATTTGACTGTATATAACAATTTAGCAAAGCGCAGATGACGAGAAATGACTCTTTCAATCTGCCCTTTAACTAATCCTGTCATTATGGCGCTATGGCGCCGCCATCTGGGTGATAACATCAGCAGAGTAACGATTTCAGCTGATTTAGAATTCAGCCCAGTGGAGGAGGAAGATTCAGAACGAGGAAAATGCGACAGAGAGAGGCAAAATGTCATCATTGGTTTTATCTCTCTACGGCAATATTTTTACAGGATATTTTCCCCAATTGCTAAATAAATGGTATGGTCATGACAAATAACTTGTGCTAAATGGAATATGAAACATTAAAAATGCATTTATTCGATACGACAAGGCTAAATTACTGCATAATGGTCAAAACTGCCTACTTCTTAACCCTCCCGGACATTATTTTATGCCACCTGAGTTAGTCCGGCTTTTATCATTTCCCTGCCCCAGCCTCGGAGACTGAGGAAAGAGGGTAAACAAAACAGGAGGCGTGACAGCTAGGCAACATGCTAACCCGAACTGAGCGGCTCTTCTAAGTCTCTTCCTCACCTTTCATACACGAAAAATCACACAAAACTATCCTGACTCATATCACACACGGCGGCGGGGGTGATTGTCTTCACCAATCGGCCAGGCCCCGGTGGCGAGTATTATCGGCTTGTCGTCCTGCTGCGGCACCTGCAGGCAGGCAGTGCTCGTTGCCGGGGACGCAGAGGGGAATGAACGCCGAAAATGGCGCATTCTCGGTAGACAAACCGACAGACGTTGGAGCGCGGGGCTGCCCAAGCAGAGTATATTGCTCTCTAGGCGGGCACGTGAAGAGGACCGAGGGGGGTGGAATTCTCGACACAATTGAGAACTGGAGGCAAGAGAGGGGGGCCTCCCCGTGCCCAAGCCGATGATAGCGCTCTATGGGCGGGCACGCGATGAGGACCGAGGGGGGTGAAATTCTCGACACAATCCAGAACCGGAGACAAGAGCGTAGGGCTCCTCGGGCCCAGGCCGAGGATAGCCCTCCATAGGCGTGCACGCCTTTATCAACCGGCAACCATGGTGTGCGACAAGCCGCCAGTCGTCGGCAGAGCATTGTCACCTACAAAATGCAAGCCACCTCCTTATTAAAACGTTTGCCATGATTCCAGTATTTGACATAACATATAACACGTAGCTTACTCACTTTTCATCTGTCTAATGGTCTCTAGATTGTCGGCTAAGCTAGCGGACTTTGCTATGCAAGTTAGCCAATTGTTCTTTTGTTGTATTTAGATCCTCATTTTTTTTTGTTTTTAACCTCAGATATTTTTATGAAAGTAGATTTGTGTCTTTATTAATCAATCAAACAAAAAGTCGCTTCAATCAAAATATCTTTTCCATAAAAGAAGTCACCTAAATAAAAGAAAAAAATGTTTTCAAAGAAAACAGTTTTAATTAAATTACAATTAAATTAAATAAAAATTAAAGAAATAAGTGTTCAAATGCAAATTTCTGAGTTTAAATATTTTTTTTGCATTCAAAATTTTTTTTCTATGATTGAATTTTATTTTTTATTTTTTATTGAAGTGATTTTTCTTTAGAATTTTTGTTTTTGTTTCGAAGCAATTTATTTTTTGATTGAATAATAAAGACACAAATGTTCTTTGCCTAAATTTGGACCAAATGCAAAACTACATTACTTTAATCCAAAAAGTTGTTTCAATCAAAAAAACTTGAATTCAATTAAAAAAAAAAAAAAAAAAAAAAAAAATAGTTTTGAAATGCATATTTTTGAGTTTCAAATTTATTTTTGTACTCCAACACATTTTTTTGATTGAAGGGACTTTTTTTTTTTTCATGTATTTCATTTTTAAATCAAAGTGCAATTCTGCATAATCTGAAGAAAAACTCTGGATTTTTTATTTTGTATTCATATTTAATGCTGTTTTGAAAGTGCAATCTTAGCAAGCCACCTCCTTATTAAAACGTTTGCCATGATCCCAGTATTTGACATAACATATAACACGTAGCTTACTCACTTTTCATCTGTCTAATGGTCTCTAGATTGTCGGACTTGTTTTGCCCATTGTTCACGGTGAATAGGATCTTTTGTTAATCCAAAAAGCCTCACACCACTCTCCCTGGTGTAGCAACAAAAGCCTGCAGCACACTGGGCTGGCGTGACGCAGAAAACAAACACATTAATCCGCAAATTCAGCTGAATCCGCAGTCCTTCTGCATACTGTAGTAATGGCTGTATTGTGAAAATGATTAGTCCGCTGATGTCACATTCGCAATCTTCCTCAATCCAGACTCCAGAAGTTGCTAATTTTCATGGCGCGGGATTAAAAAAATTGAATAAATATATCCATCGCTTCCACACAAATCCATTCAATAGCATAAAATATCGCGTGTAATATGAAATAAACATGTTTTTTTTGTGTCACAGGCACTTTAAATCTAGTTTGCAATCTGTGCCGATGATGAATGATAGTCTCCAATTTTTTCCTACTCTACTGTATATAGTTTCTAATAGAAAACTGGGAAGACACTTGGATGGGATTGAGTTGTGTCATACTTTAGTCTTCAGCAGGATTTATAAATAAATCCCGAGTCAAGATGTTCAAAGCAGTCGGCGTCTTCCTTCCTCACTGAAAGCTTCATGTGTGTTCTCAGGTTACGAGCGAGATTATCTGACCCCGTCCCCGTACGATGATGCGGCGCAGACCGATTTGCCATCAATCTCCAAAGCACCCTCTTCCCCAGCCCGCCCGTCCATCATCTACAGCCGCATCGATGGGGGCTACTCGGGCGGCCTTCACAGCGACATCCACGGCGACTCGGACCAGCCGGACAGCCCTCGCTCCGAGGTATCGTCGGCGGCCAGCGGCTACATCAACGGGGACGCCGCTATCGGCGAGGCCTATGCCGTGGACGCCTTCTTCATCGTGGACGGCCGCTCGAGACGGAAGAACATCGCAAGCGCCGACGGGTCAGCTGCGGGTGTCCCGGGTGTCCCGCAGAGGCACTCGTGCGGCGAATGCGGCAAGACCTACGCCACCTCGTCCAACCTGAGCCGCCACAAGCAGACGCACCGCAGCATGGACAGCAAAATGGCTAAGAAATGCCCGACCTGCGGCAAGGTGTACGTATCCATGCCGGCCATGGCCATGCATTTGCTGACCCACGACCTCAAGCACAAGTGCGACGTGTGCGGCAAGGCCTTCAGCCGCCCGTGGCTGCTGCAGGGTCACATGCGTTCGCACACGGGCGAGAAACCCTTCGGCTGCGCGCACTGCGGCAAGGCCTTCGCCGACCGCTCCAACCTGCGCGCGCACATGCAGACGCATTCGGCGTTCAAGCACTACAAGTGCAAACGCTGCGACAAGACTTTTGCGCTCAAGAGCTACCTGAACAAGCACTACGAGTCGGCGTGCTTCAAAGGGGCCTTCTCGCCCATCGGCTCGCTAGGGGAGTGACCGACGTACGCTTTCGCCACGTGCGATTCGTCTTCCAACCACGCAAAGGTTCACTTGAGGGCACTCGAGATCAGTAGACTTCCCTTCCTCTGAATGAGGTGTCGCTTGATCGTGCAGTTTCAGTCAGGCAGAGGAGCTCGGTGCGTTTAGTACCTTCGCTTGAACTTCAGTCTTCAATTCCACCATCACACCGCAGTTAGAAAAACTAATAGAGAAATGCAATACAACATCATCCAGAGGTGTTTAGAATCAATATTTATCTAATAGCGTGGGAAGAAAACACTAAAAAAGCGGATTAATTCCATCATGACTCACAAGAGATGATGAAAGAAATCCACTCAATCGCACCAATTGCCTGATGTAAACATCACGTGATCAACAGAGCCCAACAGAAATAATACGCAAAAATATTTTGCAATAACACAATAGAAATAAACACAAAGGCTCAAAATAACACACAAATTCTACTTGGTCATGAGCAGTAACTACCACTATGCACAATAGAAAGCGCCACACACAACTGAACTAGAAGAATGAACTCATCAGCTGCCATTGACGGCGATAGACGTCCAATCTTTTTGAACTAGGTTGTCAGGGATCGAATGGATCAAATAGATTGAACATCTATCTAGTGCTGCAACGATTAATCGATTAACTCGAATTATTCGATTAGAAAAAACCTTCGAATCAAATTTTACTGCTTCTAGTATTCGTTTAATTAGAGTCACTATGTAATGGTTTCTTTTGAAAGTGTTTGCATTTAGTTTTATTGATTTAGGTTGATACAGTGTAACAGTGGATATGACATAACTCATTTAAAGTGGCTGAATCCAGTTGCTCTCTGTTAAGACCAACATATGGTAAGTTTTTGTTTGAGCTAATATGATTTTTTTATGCATTCGTAATTTAGTTTATCAGTATATTTAGCCAATTTGGGGAGTTACATGTTTGAACAATTTGTTAAGAGCATTGTAAAAATACGCTAGCATTTTATAGCATTTAAGCTAGCGGACTTTTGCTATGCAAGTTAGCCAATTGTTCTTTTGTTGTACTTAGATCCTCATTTATTTTTACTTAGATCCTCATTTATTTATTTTTTTAACCACAGATATTTTATGGAAGTAGATTTGTGTCTTTATTAATCAAACAAAAAGTCGCTTCAATCAAAATATATATTTTCCATGAAAAAAAAGTCATTTAAATTAAAAAAAAAATGTTTTCAAAGAAAATAGTTTGAATTAAATAAAAATTAAATTAATTTTAAAAAAAATAAAGAAAAGTCGCTTCAATCAAAATATATATTTTCAATTTTAAAAAAAAACTTCAATCAAAAAAAAAATTGCTTTCAAAGAAAACAGTTTTAATTAAATTACAATTATATTAATTAAAAATTAAAGAAATAAGTGTTCAAATGCAAATTTCTGAGTTTAAATTTTTTTTTGCATTCAAAAACTTTTTTTCTATGATTGAATTTTTAAAAAAAAATTTTCTGATTGAAGTGATTTTTGTTTTGAAATTTTTTGGGTGTTTGAAGCAACTTATTTTTTGATTGAATAATAACGACACAAATGCCCGTGCCAAAATGTGGCCCAAATGCAAAACTACATGTCTTCAATCAAAAAAGTTGTTTCAATCAAAAAAAAAAAAAAAAAAATTTGACTTCAATCACAAAAAAAAAAACAATCAAAGAAAAATAGTTTTCAAATGCAAATTTCTGAGTCTCAAATATTTTATTTGCATTCAAAAACTTTTTTTCTATGATTGATTTTTTTTTTTTTTTAATTTATTGAAGTGATTTTTCTTTTGAATGTTTTTTTTTTTTGTTGTGAAGCAATTTATTTTTTGATTGAATAAAGACACAAATGCCCTTGCCAAAATTTGGACCTAATGCAAAACTACATTAATTTAATCAAAAAAGTTGTTTCAATAAAAAAACTTGACTTCAATCCAACAGCAACAACAAAAAAAATCAAAGAAAAATAGTTTTGAGATGCATTTTTTTGACTTTCAAATTTATTTTTGTATTCCAACACATTTTTTTGATTGAAGTGACTTTTTTTATTGAAAATATATATTTTAATTGAAGCGATTTTTTTTTTTTATTGAAGTAACTTTTTTTTTCATAAATTTATTTTTAAATGAAAGTGCAATCCTGCATAGTTTGAAGAAAATTTTGATTTTGTCTTCGTATTTAATGCTCTTTTCTTAGCAAGCTTTGGTTTTACATCACCTGAAATTGATTCTGCAACGATTATTACCTGTTTATTTGAACTAACTAGTTGATAGATTAATCGACTACTAAAATGATCGATAGCTGCAGCCCTACATCTATCGCCGTCAATGGCACTGAAACATGATCATTTATCATTCATTACCATAAGCAAGCACAAACGGCATCGGAAAAACGATAAACCCGAATACGAGCCAGTCAAGCAGACAACACAAGAAAACCACCAGGGTATTTTTTTATTTCATTTACGTTGAAAGGAGGGTTCCTAAACTGTGGATCGGAACCCAAAATGGGTCTGTTTAATTGTAAAATGTACGTCTTCTGTTTTTATCATGGATTTATATACGGTACACATTATTAGTAAGGCAATATACTCAATATTTAGATTAAAAACAGTATCTCTTAGCTGCCAGTGTTAGTGAAGACATTCAAAATGTCAAGGCCTAACTTTTAAAGGAACTTTGTAAAAAGATTTTTTTATGTGTCACCACAGTATTCCACTTTTATGTGTTATTTATTTATTTATGTTTTTACGCCATTAATTTGCACTTTAAGTGAAGATTTTTTCCAGCTTCTTTTGGGGAAAAAATGCCAAAGCATTTAACACTTTCGAACTTGTTTTGCCTTTATTTATTCTTTTTATGTCATTTTAATAATGAACTGCATGCAAAAAAAAATGAACACAACAGCCTAAAAATGAAAAACTATGCCAGTTTTATGAATATTTTAATTTGTTGCCAAAAAAAACCAACAGCATTTTATGTTTTTTTTTCACACCTGATCAAGCAATAACGAATTTGTTTGTCATATTTTCTGTTACTGTACGTGTAGTGATGAGACATGATGAAATATCAGGGAGTTTGCAAACCATGGAGGCTATATCAACAGTATATATATCTATATATTTTCATTACATGGTCTCACACACACAGAGAGACTGCTGTGATACATTTGAGGCCTTCTCCGCTGAGGCGATCGATTATGGACACGTTATGCATGAGTTACGGACAGGAGGGCTTTTTCCTTTTTTGTACATGCTTTTTATGCACTGCCTGCCTTGTGTTATTCGAAAAGTATAAGTAGAAGAACGTAGAAAGTACTACCGTTAAGCCTCTGGTGCTGGAACAAAAATGACACAAAAATTAAGGCTCTAAAAGACTTCCGTAATTTCCGCACTATAAAGCGCAACTGGCTATAAGCCGCCACCCACCAAATTTGTTAAGAAAACGGCATTTGTTCATAGATAAGCCGCACTGGACTATAAACCGCAGCTCTCCTAACTGTATTATAGGATATTTACACCAAAAGATATTAACCGGTAAGACTTTTTTTTTAAAAGCAGCATCATATGACTGTCATAAGACCAAATGAACCATCATGAAGCTTTGAACCAATTGGCTGCAAAGTTTCATTGCTTCAAGAAGCTTCATTTGGCCACTGCTGCTTGCTTCGGGGAGATAGTCAACCTCTGCTGCCACCTGCTGTCAACACTGTTGTTGCTCAATATGCCTCCTAGTATGCATTGCTGCACTACAGATGTAAATAACAATCAAAATTCCTATTCTGTGCTGTACTGTTTTCCTGCCGAGTGTGTATTACCACCAAGTTGTTGTCCTTGTAGATGCTACAATCTTTGCTCGTCCGTCAATGTTCATTCGAAATTGTTGGAGACTTTATTTATTTATTTTTTGGAATAATTTTTTTAAATTTTACAGACGAAAACATTTTTGAATAAACGTCGACTAAAAGAAAAATAAATAGATGAAATCGGATTGAGTTTTAAGACAAAAATATATTGAAATGACTAACATATGACTATAGTATGACGAATAACTATTATTGGACAAAAGACAAAAGACCAAAAAAAAAAAATGGCCATAATTTTGTTTTTGTCACAAGGCTTTTTTTTCATAATATTCCAACTTTACCAATCTTTATTCCTCGTAATAGTATGACTTTTTGTTATTAACAAGTCATATTTGTGTCAGAATTACCGTAATTTTCGGACTATAAGCCGCTACTTTTTCCTTCATTTTGAATCCTGCGGCTTATAGTCCAGTGCAGTTTATTTGTTAATTTATTTGACTCAATAGGCAACACGTCTCCGAGCATGCATTGCAGCGTTACATATGTAAACAGCAATCAAAATTCCTGTTCTGTGCTAATTATTTCTTCAGTTACTGTTCCAGTTGTTTCATTAATTGCTAGTTATGGTATTTGGTAACACTTTATTTGACAGTGGTGGCATAAGACTGTCATCACTCAATCATAACTATGACATGACACTGTCATAAACATTAATAAATGCTTGTAACAGATGTCATCTAGTGTTATCCGGCAAATTATTCCACTTTTGAATGAGTGTAAATAGAGTTAGAAACATAATTTGCCGGATGACACTTAATGACATCTGTCATAAGCATTCAGTCTTATGAAAGTCTTATGATGCCGCTGTCAAATAAAGTGTTACCAATTACCATAACAAGCAATTAATGAAACAAATGGAACAGTAACTGAAGAAAAAATTAGCACAGAACAGGAATTTTGATTGCTGTTTACATATGTAACGCTGCAATGCATGCTCGGAGACGTGTTGCCTATTGAGTCAAATAAATTAACAAATAAACTGCACTGGACTATAAGCCGCAGGATTCAAAATGAAGGGAAAAAAAGTAGCGGCTTATAGTCCGAAAATTACGGTAATTCTGATACAAACATGAGTTATAAATAATAAAAAGCCACACTATTATGAGAAATAAAGATTGATAAAGTTGTAATATTATGAAAAAAGTCAATCTTGTGACAAAAACAAAGTTATGGACAGTTTCGTTTTTGGCAGAATTTTTAATTCTCATCTTAGTCTTTTGGACAATAATACTTATTAGTCTAATAATAGTCATGTTTTAGCCATTTCAATATGTTTTTGTCTTAAAACTCAATCCAATTTCATCTATTTGTTTTTGTTTTAGTCGACACTTATTCAAAAATGTTTTCGTCTGTAAGATTAAAAAGTTTTAGTCCAAAAATAAATAAATTCTCCGACAATTTCGAATGAACATTGACAGACGAGCACATATTGTAGCATCCACAGGACAACAACAACTTGGTGGTAATACACACTCGGCAGGAAAACAGCACATTATTTTCAATTAATTATACCCACCTAGAACCCACGAACTGTATGTAAAAAAGTTTAAAAGGATGCTCGCCGTTAGCATTAGCCTAATGCTAACAAGAACATGAATGCTATACTAACGCTACAAATGACATTTAGTCTGTGATGATCGCTCAGCGCAGACTTCTAAAGGCTAAAGCAACATTGCATATTCTCTCTTGCCAAGATAAGAAAACAAATCTTACTGTGTGTGTTTCAAAACAAGCAAGCCTGGAGAGCACACTGGTGAGTTGGGGAGTGCAGCACATCACAGGAGTGACACAACCAAACACTGCTACGATGTCGCATTGTGAAAATGTGACGGAAACTATGGCGCATTTCGTTTCGTCTCTGGCATTTGTCTTGTTATGTTTTAGACTCCCAAGCTCGATATCATCTCTTCATTGTCATGAAAAATTTGTTCGTTGACGAAATATTTTCGTTATCATCACCGTTGACTAAAACAACACTGGTTATGGCAAGTTAGCGATATGAACATTTTGTCCCGCTACACCAAAAACAAGCTTATTTCTATTTGAATAGCGACCAATCATTTGACTTGCGGTCAATGTTTCAGCACCAGAGAGCCCCAGCAAAACACTTTTAGACGACACCGCTGTAGTCTACTATAGCCACGAGCTAGTTCAACTATTCTTCTAAGGAAAGCACTTCTTGATCCTCTTAAAAATTGTAACTTCTTGAAACTTTTTTTTATTTTCTGTTTTTTTTTAACGTGAGTAGCACAACAAAAGCGTTTAGAGATTCAGGTAGACGACGCCTTGTTTGTAGGAATAAGAACCGCAGTCGGATTTTTCTATTAGAAAATATGATAATGTCAAACTAATGAACTTTAACACACAACGGTCGCATCTTTTTCTAGATATTCAATATTTCCAAGTCTTGTAAATAAGCACTGAATGGACTGATGGATTATTTCTATAGACTTGTACTGTATGGAGTGATGATGATGATGAAGTTCCAGAGCTTCCTACTTCTTTCTCTGAGGGAGGCATTATACCGGGACCTCCATTGGAAAGCACAAAAACAACACTGGGCATTTTTTTTTCTTTCTTTCACTTCCTTATTAATAATAAAAGATAGTTTCAACATAAAACATGGTTTGGTTATTAAAGCTTCTCTGGATCACCATAATGCTTACATATGCATGTATCTATTTATCGTCATCTCCCTCTCTTTGTCTGTATACAGTTGTGGTCAAAAGTTTACATACACTTGTGAAGAACATAATGTCATGGCTCTCTTGAGTTTCCAGTTATTTCTACAACTCTGATTTTTCTCCGATAGAGTAATGGGAACAGATACTTCTTTGTCACAAAAAACATTCATGAAGTTTGGTTCTTTTATGACTTTATTATGGGTTAACAGAAAAAGTGATCAAATCTGCTGGGTCAAAAATATACATACATGGATCTGAAAAAGCGAAACATTTACTTGAACAAGTCAGGAAAGTCACTTGGAGCCTTTTCAAAGCAGCTGCAGGTCCCAGGAGCAACAGTGTAAACAATTGTATGTAAGTATAAAGTGCACAGCACTGTTTTGTCACTGCCACGATCAGGATGAAAAAGCAAGCAATCACCCGCTGCTGAAAGAAAATTGGTCAGGAGGGTGAAGATTCAACCGAGAATCACCAAAAAGCAGATCTGCCAAGAATTAGAAGCTGCTGGAACACAGGTGTCAGTGTCCACAGTCAAGCGTGTTTTGCATCTCCATGGACTGAGAGCTGCCGTGCAAGAAGGAAGCCCTTGCTCCAATAGCGGCACCTTAAGGTTCGACTGAAGTTTGCTGCTGATCACATGGACAAAGATAAGACCTTCTGGAGGAAAGTTCTGTGGTCAGACAAAACAAAAATCGAGCTGTTTGGCCACAATGCCCAGCAATATGTTTGGAGGAGAAAAGGTGAGGCCTTTAACCCCAAGTACACCATGCCTACCGTCAAGCACGGTGGTGGTAGTAGTATTATGCTGTGGGGCTGTTTTGCTGCCAATGGAACTGGTGCTTTACAGAGAGTAAATGGGATAATGAAGAAGGAGGATTAGCTTCAAATTCTTCAAGATAACCTAACGTCATCAGCCCGAAGATTGGGTCTTGGGCGCAGTTGGGTGTTCCAACAGGACAATGACCCCAAACACACATCAAAAGTGGTAATGGAATGGCTAAATCAGGCTAGAATTAAGGTTTTCGAATGGCCTTCCCAATGTCCTGACATAAACCCCATTGAGAACTTGTGGACAATGCTGATGTAACAAGTCCATGTCAGAAAGCCATCAAATTTAACTGAACTGCACCAATTCTGTCAAGAGGAGTGGTCAAAGATTCAACCAGAAGCTTGTGGATGGCTACCAAAAGCGCCTAATTGAAGTGAAAATGGCCAAGGGACATGTTACCAAATATTAGCGCTGCTGTATGTATATTTTTGACCCAGCAGATTTGATCACTTTTTTCTGTTCACCCATAATAAAGTCATAAAAGAACCAAACTTCATGAATGTTTTTTGTGACAAAGAAGTATCTGTTCCAATCACTCTATCAGAGAAAAATCCGAGTTGTAGAAATAATTGGAAACCAGAGCCATGACATTATGTTCTTCACAAGTGTATGTAAACTTTTGACCACAACTGTATGAAGTAGCTTACACACGAAATGCTGCTCCTCATTTACCCACTAAAAGGCAGCAGCACTTTAACCCTTCATTGCCAAATGTATCACATTTGATAAACCTAAAATTTCATGATTTTCAGAGTTATTTAGAATTTTGACATTTCTTTTTTGAAAAAAAATAATAATAATAAATGATGGATGCAAGTCAACACATGCATCTGCAGGTTCCATAAGAAAAAAACATTATTTAGCATGGGTTATAGATATTAGAGTGCTTATTACACATATTAATTTTGACTTTTCTTTTCACAAATTTGAAAAAAAGGTTTCATTAGGACCTTATTTTCCAAATTTTGGGATTCTCTGATAATTGCATCATGTTGCAGGTATTTAAGAGCTAAGCAACATTACTCCGTGTGACCCTTTACTTCCAATTTTCTAAAATGGCGACAATCAACAAAAAAAAGTTGACTGTGACGGCCGACGCTTCAAGGATAGGTGGAAATTGGACTATTTCTTCACTAAAATACGCAACAACTGTGTCTTGCCTCATTTGCAAAGAGACAGTCGCAGTTTTTAAAGATTTCAATGTGAGGCGAAATTACCAAACAAGACACGCTGACATGTACGACAAGATTACAGGAAAGATACGCAGCGAGAAATTGACGCAACCTGAAGCTAGTTTAATTTCACAGCAGTAGTATTTTGCAAGAGCCCGAGAGTCGGAACAGAACGCCGCAAAGGCTAGTTGCGAGATTGTTGAAATTATTCATTAAAAAAATAATAAAGCAAATGTGACACACTGAATGGCTTGCTAAATTTTGCTTAAATATATTGTTCTACGTAAAGGACGTCAGCCAAGGTCGGCCCCCCACATTTTTACCACGCCAAATCTGGCCCCCTTTGCAAAAAGTTTGGACACCCCTGGTATATACTGTAGCAATATATATTTATTACACACACAACATAAGAAAATGCTACATGATATTAGCAGTTTTTATCTATTGAAAATACAGTATATCAATACGATTGGCCTAGGTCTAATTTGAGAATAATAAGAATTAATTTGGAATATAGCACAAGAACAAAAATATGAAGAGAACAACTTAAGAATACAGCACATAATGAAAATGAAGTTGCAATGTTGTTGTTGTGAGAAAAGGTCAGCTTTTTATATCTTGTAATATTACTAAATTTATTTACAAGTGAAATTTTAACCCCCCCCCACTATTTCTCATATGAAAACATTTTAACTTATTGGCTGCCATTGACAGCACTATATGTCCAATCCATTTGAGGTTGGCAGTGAATGAACATTCATGCCACCCCCTCGTGATGAATTCATTTAAATTCACAGCAGAAGGATGAAAAGAATCACATCATTGTCAGTAGCACTGAAAGAGTTAATGTAGGAAAATGTTATTTCATTGAACATTTTACGAGAAAAGATCATTTTTAAAAGAAAAAAGGCTGAGCAAAGATACGAAACTGTCATGTGCCTGGCCCTTCTCTACTAATTGTCAGCATATTCCATCACACTCATGCGTCACAAAGACAGTGTGCTCCTTAATGCATCACAAAGAACAACTGAGAGCACAAACATGTCACATAGAACAACTGAGAACAAGATCATGGACAGTGACCAACTGTGTACTGTATATAAGACTCATAACATTCAGTGTCAGGTCGTCAGCGACCCAGCACACTCCTGCATGTCGACCGTCCATTACCGCTTGACCCACTATGCCTATCCTGCTGTTCCCGACGACGTCAGTCTCCAACCCGATTGTTTTCTTTGCCTGCAAACAACAATCAAATCCTGCGTCCGCGATACGCAACTGGTTCTTTTGTCTCGTACCGGACACTAAACACTCACTAGAAAAAGCAGAAATATCCAAATGAATTACAGTGGTCTGAACCTTTTCTGCATAAAATCACCATCAAATGTGATCTGATCAAAACCACACAGATGAAAAAACAGTGTCTGCTTTAACTAAAACCATCCAAACATTTATAGGTTTTCATATTTTAATGAGGATAGTATGCAAAAAATGACATAAGGGGGCAAAAATAAGTAAGTGAACCATCACATTTAATGTTTTGTAACCCCCCCCTTTGGCGGCAATAACTTCAACCAGGCGCTTCCTGTAGCTGCAGATTACTCTGGCACATTGATCAGGACTAATCTTGGCCCATTTTTTTTCTACAAAACTGCTGTACTTCAGTCAGATTCCTGGGATGTCTGGCATGAATCAATGTCTTTAGGTAATGCCACAGCATCTTAATGGGGTTCAAGTCTGGACTTTGACTTGGCCACTCCAGAACGTGTATTTTGTTCTTCTGAAACCATTCTGAAGTTGATTTACTTCTGTGTTTTGGATAGTTATCTTGTTGCAGTATCCATCCTCTTTTTAGCTTCAACTGTCTGACAGACGGCCTCAGGTTTTCCTGCAAAACATCCTGATAAACTTTTGAATGCATTCTTCCATTAATGATTACAAGTTGTCAAGGCCCTGAAGCAGCAAAACAGCCCCAAATCATGATACTCCCTCCTCTCATCCCCATCCTTCACGGTGGGGATGAGATGTTGATGTTGGTGAGCTGTTCCATTTTTCCTTCACACATGACTTTGTGTGGTCCCAATCAAGTTTGGGTAGTTTTAGTTAAAGCAGACACTGTTTTTTCATTTGTGTGATTTTGACAAAGATCAGATGACATTTGAAGGTGATTTTATGAAAAATGTGAGAAATTCCAAAAGGTTCAGATACTTTTTCACACCACTGTAATACATTTGCACAATCCAGACCGCAATCTTATGATGGGAAAGAAAATGTAATTTTTTTTCTTTTTTCTTTTTTTATTATTCTGGGGTTTAAAAAAAAAAGAAGTTGTAATTTAAAGTCATAATACTTTGATATAAATTATTTCATTTAAAAAAATGTGTAAATTATGCAAGAAAAAAAAAAACATTAAACCACTATGTGAACTGTTTTACTTAAGCATTAAACGACTTCATTGTAGAACGATGACGAAAAAGAAAAAAAGACGACAAGAAACATATATTATTTATTGCCTAGAAGCATTTAAATATGCTAATTCCCATTTTCCCACGACGCTTGACCTTTCAGCCCCGAGAAGGCCGTGGCTTTAAATTGTTCATACTCGCTCCCATGTGCGCTCGCCACTTTAATCATTCATGTCGTAGCGAGTAAAGTCAGAACTTTCAAAGTAACATACGAATAATCAGAATACTGCAATACCATTTCAACTATAGAAAAACATTACCCATCCCCTGTAATGTTATATCAATAAAAACCCATAATGCACTGCTAGCAACCATTTGTTGCTTGTTTATGAGCAAACAGGTACACAACCGTCTCTTGCAGGCACAAAAAGCGTTGTTGTGCATTGCACACACGCACTCTCACACGACACACAGTGTGATAGGCTTTTAAAGGGTTGTTTCACACCTCATTGCATTTCAATTAGCAGGTAATACACACACCAGCCCAGTTTGACAGTGTGTCTACCGCACATTCATTTGGATTCTCGTCAACCGCTTCCTTTCTTATTCCGTTCTCCTTTTTTACATCAGCGTGAGTGGCAGCGCTTTGACCTCCTGCTTTGTCAAGGGAGGCGCACGCGACGCACGCCCCCAATGGAGAAGACTTTTCCAAGGAAGGAACAAGGAATGATACCCCCGCCCCCATTTTTAAGCATCCTTCAGCTTGTTTCTTAGTGGTCTTTTTACATGGGAGAAAATGGGGCGACTTCAACCAACAAATGACTGATTCTCTCTCTCTTCTTGCAAAGACAACACTCATTATACATTATTTATCGTCAAGGGGCTCCGAGCTGTATAAACACTTGTTGCTAGGCAGAATTTGGAGAGAAAACGATGCAGGAAGAAGTCGTCACGTTAACAATTAAAAAATAGGCTTGTTATGAGATACAGTTCAGTGTTATTAGGGGGAAAACGCAGAATGCTTCTAGAGGAAAAAATTGACAAATGAAGAAACGGTATGGACAAGAGTGGAGATCCCTTTTCAAAGTTTAGTAGAAACAATTGCTATTAACCTGACTTTTAATTATTCAATGGGTTTCAGAAATGGCTCATATGAAAGCTAAGACCCTCCCAAATGATGTTGAATGTACAAAAATACTGTGCCCTCCATAGTTATTGGCACCCCTCAAAAAGATGTGTATTTTAGCTTCTGATATATATATATATAATTTTTTTTCAAATAATATGGGACCTTAATGGAAAAAAAAAAGAAAATTCCGACCTTCAATACAAGTGCATTCATTCAGTGGGGAAAAAATCCCACATAAAGAAAAAATTATTTGACATCAAATAATGTGTGTCACAATTATTAGCACCCCTGGTGTTAATACTTTGTACAACCCCCTTTTGCCAACAAAGCAAGGTCTGGGGACTGAGATGGCCATGGGAGGAGCTTGATTTTGTGTCTGGTGACCAAAGCACACGGTCCCCGTTGAATCCTGGGACCGTGTGTATTTTTGTGTGAGACCAAGATTGAGCTTTTTGGCAACAAACACTCTAAGTGGGTCTGGCGTGCCACGAAAGATGCGCATGCTGAAAAGCACCTCATACCCACTGTGAAGTATGGGGGTGGGTCAGTGATGCTGTGGGGCTGATTTGCTTCCAAAGGCCCTGGGAACCTTGTTAGGGTGCATGGCATCATGAATGCTTTGAAATACCAGGACATTTTAAATCAAAATCTTTTGCCCTCTGCCCGAAAGCTGAAGATGGGTCGTCACTGGGTCTTTCAGCAAGACAATGACCCTAAACATATGGCCAAATCTACACAGAAATGGTTCACCAGACACAAAATCAAGCTCCTCCCATGGCCATCTCAGTTGTACAAAGTATTAACACCAGGGGTGCTAATAATTGTGACACACATTATTTGATGTCAAATAATTTTTTTCTTTATGTGGGATTTTTTCCCCACTGAATGAATGCACTTGTATTGAAGGTCGGAATTTTCTCTTTTAAGGTCCCATATTATTTGAATTAAAAATATATATATATTAGAAGCTAAAAAACACATCTTTTTCAGGGGTGCCAATAATTATGGAGGGCACTGTATATTTGTTTCACTGAAAAAAGATTTATCATTTAATAAATGAATAAAGGTCAAATTTTGGCAAGACAGAAGTTTTGTCGCCTACAGAAAGTAGTGTGAAAATTGAACAAAAAATGTACTTCAAATACAAAAATATGTTACATAACATCAGCGAATTAAGTAGTGGTGCTGTGGAATCCAAATTTAATATTTTGTATGACTTCGATGGGCTTCGGCAAGGATTCGTACAATTTAATTGATGAAGTCATCAGGAACATCAAAGAAAGCAGTCTTGCATGCCTCCCAGAGTTTATCAACATTCTTGGGTTTCGTCTTCCATGCTTCCTCTTTCATCCAACCCCAGACATGCTCAATGATGTTCATGTCTGGTGACTGGGCTGGCCAGTACTGGTGGATCTTGATCTTCTTTGCCTTGAGAAACTTTGAGGTAGAGATTGAAGTATGCGATGGAGCACCATTCTGCTGCAGAATTTGTCCCTTTTAATGGTTAGGAATGTAAGAGGCAGCTAAGATTTGTTGATACAGTATTTCAGACTATTTATGTTGCCTTTCATCCTGCAGATCTCTCGCACACCCTTATACCGGATGTAACCCCAGACCACTAAACTTCACTGTTTTCTGAGTGAATCTCAGATCCATGCGGGATCCAGTAGGTCTCCTGCAATATTTGCAGCAACTGTGGTGTAATTAAATGAAAGATTCATCTGAAAAATCCACCTTTTGCCACTTTTCCAGCATCCATCCTTTTGACAGGCTGTGGGCCTTGGCAAATGCCACACGTTTTTTTACTTGTCTGCACCCTGAGAGATAGTCTGAAATATTAACAAATCTTAGCTGCCTATATATATATATATATATATATGTTTTTTTTTTTGTTTTTTTTTTTTTTAAATAAATGTTGTTTAAGCACTTGTCTTTATTAAATGCTTCATTGAGTGACTCCACTCAAATCCGCTCAAGCTGCTCACTTACACACAATGGGTTGCCACAGCAACTGTTTAACAAGTTAACCGATGATTGACGCATGCAGCACTTTGAAGCTTCGGCTTTCAGGCATTTGTGGCGAGATCATACATTAAACGTCTGTCAATCATGGATAATTTTAATAAGCAACTCCAGTGCACTGCCTGACAAACAAGGAGCAGGGAGAGGGAGGGAGAGTAAAACTACGCGATCGACCCGGGACGGCTCATCTGTATTTTTTTTTTTAACTGAAGAAAAGTCAACGATGGACTAAGGGCGCGAAGTTTGATGCGCAAAGTAGAGAGGGATTACTGTAAACCCCAACCGAACTCGTCAGTGCTGACGAGTTCAGGTGGGGTAAGGGGGTTACCCACTCTAAGCCTCACCTTTGCTAACCGTCATATGCTATTGTCTAGCCACAACTGGATTCATTACATTATTACTTTTCATCCTTCACACAACTGCTGGAAACAGAAGTGTTGTTTAATCCATCTGCAGGGGACCATCATGATTTTACGACACTATGCGGGTGAGTGCTGGTCCTCATGGGAAACGCAGTCTTCCTTAAGGCAAAACACTACCCCTTTTATCCACCGGTGTCGCTAAAATCGACTAAACTGAAAATTATCAAGTGTTGCTTTAAATTGTAATACTCTGAGAAAAAATTACAACAATAGGCAAAATATTTTTTTGCGAGTCAGAATTTGAAAGGCAAACTACAGGGTCGTTGTGAAAAAGGTGGCAATGGTAAAAGAAAAAAGTAGTAATATTTTCAGATGTAAGTAATACTATCACCTTGGAAAAAAATCTTATAATTAAAAAACTTGAAATTATGTGGGAACATTATTTTGTGAGAATGCAATGGCAATACATTAAATAACATTTTTAAAAAGAACATTTTCATATTATGATTGTAATTTTTGTAATATTGCAAGAGAAAAAAGTAATCAACGGTTGCTAGGGAGAATTTGTAGAGCAAACCATAGACCTTGTCCACCGCATTCCTTGTGTCACTCTCCACATTCAGGAAGGCTCGCGTGGTGTGAACATCTTCACCGCATACTTCTCACGCCCACACATAAAAAAACATTTATTGCTTCCTCCCCCATGATGGAAAGAAAAAATAACCTTTAGGCCTTGTATTATTTTGTTCTTTCACCGTAATCTCTCTTTTGCTCTAATGTGTCTTTTATTGCGCCGCTAGAGTACAAGGCCCTCTGGCACTTCACGTGAAGAAAAAGAACAACACAGTCTGTTGAGCTTAATATGAACAAATCACACCATATGTAAGCTGCACATACTGTAGTTTTAAGTCAAGACTGCCCGAGTTGTTATGTTTTATGAGCTCCGGGATGCGTGTCAGCGTTCGAGAATTACAGACACAAAAAGAATAAAACCTTTTTCATTTTACTGGAACATATTTTTGCAGCTGAAAAATATTACATATTTTATTGAGAATTTTTTTCTCTTACAAATAATTTTAAAGAAAGTGATTTTATCCACATATTTCTCATGTGAATATTTGCACAACATTTACTGTATATATGAATAATAGAATATAAGAAATCAGTTTTGTTTTGAATATACAAAACGTTTTACTACAACACAATTTGTTGCTTAAAAACAATCCTACTTCTTTTTGAAAATATACAATTTCTGCTTCAAAATATATTTTTCGATAAAACTTCTTGATGAAAAAAATCCCAAATTTTCTGACAAGACAATATATTATACAGTATATAATAAAATATAATATATATATATATATATTATATTAGGGCTGTCAAACGATTACAATTTTTAATCGAGTTAATCACAGCTTAAAAATTAATTAATCGCAATTAATCGCAATTCAGACCATCTATAAAATATGCCATATTTTTCTGTAAATTATTGTTGGAATGGAAAGCTAAGACACCAGATGGATATATATATCCAACATACTGTACATAAGTACTGCATTTGTTTATTGTAACAATAAATCAACAAGATGGCATTAACATTATTAACATTCTGTTTAAGCGATCCATGGATAGGAAGACTTGTAGTTCTTAAAAGATAAATGTTAGTACTAGTTATAGAGTTATCTAGTTATAGAAATTTTATATTAAAACCCCTCAATGTTTTCGTTTTAATCAAATTTGTAAAATTTTCAAACAAAAAATAAACTAGTAGCTCGCCATTGTTCAGCACCACCAAATCTCATGGTGCTGAAAACCATAAAATCAGTCACACCCAAGTGCCAAGCAGAGGGCGACAAAACTCCAAAAACTCAAGTAACAAGTGCACATGACACTGTACTGTCTTTTTAATCTGTTTGAGTGGGGCATGTGTGTTAATTGCGTCAAATATTTTAACATGATTAATTAAAAAAAAAAAAAAAATTAGCTACCGTTAACGCAATAATTTTGACAGCCCTAAAATATATATATATATACAATTTTTAAAAAAACAAAGATTACTACAATTTCAAAATACACTGCTGGCGAAAAGTATTGGCACCCCTGCAATTCTGTTGGATAATGATCCATTTCTCCCAGAAAATGAAAAAGAACAATTACAAATGCTTTGATATTAATATCTTCATTTATTTTATTTGCAATGAAAAAACACAAAAGAGGAATGTAGAAAAAAATAAAATAAAATCATGATAATTTTACACAAAACTCCAAAAATGGGCTGGACAAAAGTATTGGCACCCTCAGGCTAATATTTGGAAGCACAACCTTTAGACAAAATAACTGCGAACAACCGCTTCCGGTATCCATCAATGAGTTTCTTACAATGCTCTGCTGAAATTTTAGACCATTCTTCTTTGGCCAACTGCTCCAGGTCTCTGAGATTTGAAGGGTGCCTTCCCCAAACTGCCATTTTCAGATCTCTCCACAGTTGTTCTATGGGATTCAGGTCTGGACTCATTGCTGGCCACTTTAGAAGTCTCCAGTGCTTTCTCTCAAACCATTTTCTAGTGCTTTTTGAAATGTGTTTTGGGTCATTGTCCTGATGGAAGACCCAGCTTTCTCACACTGGGCCCCTACATTATGCTGCAAAATTTGTTTGCAGTCTTCAGACTTCATAATGCCATGCACACGATCAAGCAGTCCAGTGCCTGAGGTAGCACAGCAACCCCAAAACATCAGGGAACCTCCACCATGTTTGACTGTGGGGATCGTGTTCTTTTCTTTGAAGGCCTCGTTTTTTTCCCTGTTAACTCTATGTTGATGCATTTTCCCAAAAAGCTCTACTTTTGTTTCATCTGACCAGAGAACAGTCTTCCAAAACATTTTTGGCTTCCTCAGGTATGTTCTGGCAAACTCCAGCCTGGCTTTTTTATGTCTGGGTCAGAAGTGGGGTCTTCCTGGGTATCCTACATTAGAGTCCCTTTTCATTCAGACACTGTTGTACCCACGGACTGAAGGACAGCTTGAACTTGTTTAAATGTTAGTAGAGGTTCTTTATCCACTATCCCAGTACTTCTCAAATAGTGGGGCGCGCCACTATTGATACACACATATGGTGTGATTTGTTTATATTTTTTTGCCGTACTAGAATAAAGTGTACTTGCACATCCACTCAGTGGGTGGCAGTAGTGCTCTCATTTTCAAAGTGCGCGCAGTATTCAGTATTTTTGAAGTAAGCAAGAGTACACGGAAGAGACTCATGAAGAGCTGGAGAGCTGTGCGCCGTTTTTGAAAGCAGTTTTCCGGCCGGACTCACGCAGCGACCCACTGTCTTCTCCGGTTCTCACATGTCCGCCCGAGAAGTGCCATTTTCGGCTTGGGATCGTCACGACGACCGCCCTCAGTTCAATTCAATTCAATTTTATTTGTATAGCCCTCAATCACAACAGAAGTCTCAAAGGGCTTTACAGAGGCAATATGATACACATTTAGAAATGAAGCAACAAAGATGAATAGATGCAGTTCGAGTCCTGGGTATCCCCTATCCCAGGGGTTTTCAACCCAGTCCTCAAGGCACACTGTGGGTCCTGGTTTTTGTTCCAGCCGATCCAGCAGAGACAGTTGAACCAATGAGGCTTCTGCTAAAACAAGCCACACCTGACTGCAATCAACTGATTGCACTTGTAAAACACCAGATTGGGGAAAAAGTGTTGTCATCTTGTTTGGTAAGAATGAAATCCTGCACCCACAGTGTGCCTTAGTGGAATAGGTTGGGAACCCCTGCCCTATCCTACGGTTCTCCCTCGGCCGCCGAGAATGCGCTTTTTTCGGGCCGTTTTCCTTTTGGCTTTGACATTTAATACAGTGTTAGATGAGGAAAGACCACTGTTTACGGTGTCTAAAAATGATTATAGCGGACAGCCGGAAGCCAAATCAGTTAAGACGCCACTTAAAGACATTAGACCCCAATCTCACTGATAAGCCGCTTGGTTGTTTTTCAGCGAAAACGAGCCGAATATTGCCAACAATCGTCCCGCTTTGTCAGTGTTATATCAGTAAACCAGTGAGCACTGTTAGCATGCTCAGTACAAAATAACCCCACACCATTGCAAACTGGAGGTGATACTGTGAGCAGTAAGCAGCGCAAATAAAAACTGTCCTTCTGTCCAAAGACACTTTTTTTTTTTTTCTTCTATTCAGTTTTGTTTTTTCGGTCAAACTTTTTGGCATATTGTCTTCATGAGTTAATGTTTCTAAACAATTTGAATTGGTTATTATTTACTGATTTTATTTTTCAGTATCAAATGGTCAAAATGTACCTTGAGTGTATTTTTACAGTTTGGATGTGACTTTTTTTAAATTCAGGCAAATTGATGCGCGTTAAGTCTTTTCTGTTACAAATAAAACAATGTTAATAAACTTATGCTTTATAAGTTGATCTCTGTTATTTCTCTAATAGAAAAAAAAGGATACAATGTGAGGCAGAGCCGTACTTATAATAGTAATATTATAGACAAATGATACTATATGATACAGTGGCGGCAGAGCTTGGGGGGGGCGCGAAACATTTACGTCTTCCTTGGGGGGGCGTAACAGAAAATAATTGAGAAGCAATGCACTATCCGCACAATCTTTAGTTGAAATGTCTCGTCAATTTTTTTTTATTCGTCCACATCTAGGGAGGTTAGCCTCAGTGCCATGGACTTTACACTTATTGATGACACTGCGCACGGTAGACACAGGAACATTCAGGTCTTTGGAGATGGACTTGTTTCCCATGCTTCCTCACAATTTTGCTTCTCAAGTCCTTAGACAGTTCTTTGGTCTTCTTTAGTTTCTCCATGCTCAATGTGGTACACACAAGGACACAGGACAGAGGTTGAGTCAATTTTAATCCATTTTAACTGGCTGCAAGTGTGATTTAGTTATTGCCACCACCTGTTATGTGCCAGAGGTAAGTAACAGGTGTTGTTAATCACTCAAATTAGAGAAGCATCATATGATTTTTCAGAGTTTTGTGTAAAATGATTTTTTTTTTTTAAATCATTCTCGTTTGGGTGTTTTTTTCATTGCAAGCAAAATAAATGAAGATATTACTACCAAAGCATTTATAATTGCAATCATTTTCTGGGAGAAATTGAGCATTACCTGACAGAATTGCAGGGTGCGAATACTTTTGGCCAGCAATGTATTTCTTAAAAATATACAACTTTACATATTTTCCAAATGCAAAATTCCTATTTAAAAATGGACACAAAAACAGGACAACTTCCCCCCCCCCCCCCCCCCCCCGAAAATTCTACTGTATTTTTCCCCTCAAATTTTTCCCCCTTCTTGCTGTCTGCTTTAACTCAGTGCCTAAGGATGTTCGTGTTGTTAGGGTTTGTGAACTACAAGTTGCATGTCAGCTTGAGAGAATCCAAGACAAAAGACACATCGACTAGACGTTCCAAATTAGAGCAGACGGAAATGCCTCTGTGTGTATCTATGCTATTAAAGTTGTATTACGCTCCGCTTTTAGCGTGTCGGCCATCAGCATCAGGGCAACTTTAGCTAATCATTTTTTTAAAAGCTCTGTGCTCTGTGCACATTCAACTCTCGTCTATATTATACAGTGTGTATGTGAATAAGCGTTGTCAGAGTTGTTAGTCCACGTTTACTTACGTCGTACCCAATTTATCAAGTTGAAGCTTCAGAACGATTCAAGTTCAATGCCAATATCCACCCACGTTAGAGAGCACTAAAGGGCTAGGCATTTTAGAGTCACACATCCGTCAAGGATACCTGATAATTGGGGAGTACTGTATTTGGACAAAATGGTTGACTTCATGTTGCATTTGCACAGGGTCCCAAAGTAAAAAAAACATCGATACCAAAATGTTGTATCCAGATTAGGGGTGTGCATACCTGTCAAATTGTACGGTATCGGCGTAATTTGTAAAAGTGAGCACTGATTTTTAAATGTGTACGCCGTACGTTCAAAATCTGTACGTTTGTCGTGCATTATGGGGTTTTTTTCTCCGTTCGAATTTGGAACCGTTTCGGCAACTTGTCTGTGACTTGTTTATATTTTGCACTTCAAGCATACGAAGAATAAAGCATAGGTATGGTGTCAAAAGAGTTGTTTTGATATTTAATTTTCAACAACAGAAAGTTCACACACTTGATACATCATCACTGATTGAGAGTGCCTCAGTGCTTTTATGATAACGTGTTTATCATCAAACCTTCTAACGTAGTTTGGGAAGTTCCATAGTCGCCAGAAATCTGCTATGGCTTCTCACTGGCTGGCTGTAGGACACGGCAAAGAAATCGGACAAAACGCTGGACAACGCAGCTTGCTGGTTTCCACCCGACGCTAGAATTCCTAAACTGCCAGTCTCTGTGCGGCATCAACAGTCAGACAGACAGACCACCTCCGCAACAGTCTTCTGCCTCAACATTTGAATGATCAACATTTTTTGTTCAATGTTGATGAGCTGAAGATCCACATTCAAGCATTCCATCTCAATGGCGTACCGCACGCATGCTATTTTTAGACTGTGACGTCGCATTGTAAAGCGTAAGTAAAGCCGAAGCGGGACATTATAGACCCGCCCTCGCATAGAAACAATGTTGTTTGTGCTACTTTTCTCCGGTAAGCTTTCAAAAACGAACATGCCTATCACACATTGTTTTTTTGGAACTTGTAGAAAAGACTCTAGACATCACAACATATGACGGATGTTTTCTTCATACGATTCCCGAAACCAAAAACTCGGGAGGAAAAAATGTGAAGACTGAATCAACTTGCGCGGACTTTAACAGCAGCTCAGTAAATCCATTCACATTTCATATGCAGTAAACATTTTGTTGGGTTGGCATGGTCTTTCAGAGGACAAAGAGGTAAGCCATTTTTATATTTTTAACTTATTTTTTACCATGACATTGTGCCGTACTGCTTCCGTCTGACAATGAATGACCTGAAAAGAATTACAATGGTATCTGACTGCCACTGTTACCGTTTCTGTTGTAAAAAAAAAAAAAAAAAAAACTTTAGTAATGGTAATTGTAAATTAATTCTAGAATTAAGATTTGTTAATAACGAAAAAATTAAAAGTGTTCGTTGGCTGTCACTGAGTAGCATTTGTGATCACTACACAAAATATAAATTCCCCCCAAGAACGGTCAGAGACGTAGGACAACCAGAGGATATAATATATAGGAAAGATGGGGCTGGTGGTAAAGCATAGCTTGTTGAAACAGTAGAATATCATTGTCAGTCGCGTAAGAAAAACGTGTCGATAAAAAAGCTAAGGCTATGCTAAGGTCGGCTAGTTTTTTTTCAGTTCTTTTTCAGCCCTCGACACTCAAGCCGTCTCTTTAACTGAACATTTTTATGTACTTCCACATCTTTGCAAGGGAATTTGGCATCATTTTCGGAGAGAATTGGTAGGTTTAGCTTTGTAAACATCTCCTTCGTACACGATTTCCATTCATTTCCTATTGGGGACAAACGGTGGTGTGTCATCCCTTAGCAACAGTAGCTAACGCCATGAATATTAATGAACGGAAGTGACGTGTTGCTTGCGGTACACCATTGTCATTGTTGTGTAACCAGAAGAAAACTAGAGGAAGTCAACAAGAGTCACCGAAAACCATACAAACACAACGCCACACTCCTCTAGTGGCTTGGCGGGGAATTACAGAGCATAGTGTTCCCTTGTCGCAGAACTATCGGATGCTCATTGACACATTGAAGCATAACTGAGGCTAACGACACCAGATCAGTGAAAAGGTATTCATCTCGTTCGATTGGAATGAAAATTAAGCACCAACTGCAGCCATTTGAGGACCAGTTTGACACCTCTGTCCTAGAAGGATTTCCTAACCCATGTATTGATAATTGTTGTAGCGCCATATGGTGAGATTATATTTATCGTGAGTATTGTATCGCAAATCGTATGGTAACTCTGAGGTTCCCACCCCTAATCCAGATACGATATTTGATTGTAAAAATATCGATACACGGATATGTACAGTGGGGAAAATAAGTATTTAGTCAACAACCAATTGTGCAAGTTCTCCTACTTGAAAAGATTAGAGAGGCCTGTAATTGTCTACATGGGTAAACCTCAACCATGAGAGACAGAATGTGGGAAAAAAAAACAAGAAAATCACATTGTTTGATTTTTAAAGAATTTATTTCCAAATTAGAGTGGGAAATAAGTATTTGGTCACCTAAAAACAAGCAAGATTTCTGGCTGTCAAAGAGGTCTAACTTCTTCTAACGAGGTCTAACGAGGCTCCACTCGTTACCTATATTAATGGCACCTGTTTTAACTCATTATCGGTATAAAAGACACCTGTCCACAACCTCAGACAGTCACACTCCAAACTCCACGATGGCCAAGACCAAAGAGCTGTCAAAGGACACCAGAGACAAAATTGTAGACCTGCACCAGGCTGGGAAGAATGAATCTGCAATAGGTAAAACGCTTGGGAGCAACTATTCGAAAATGGAAGACATACAAGAACAGTGATAATCTCCCTCGATCTGGGGCTCCATGCAAGCTTTCACCCTATGGCGTCAAAATGATAAAAAGAACGGTGAGCAAAAATCCCAGAACCACACGGGGGGACCAAGTGAATGACCTACAGAGATCTGGGACCACAGTAACAAAGGCTACAATCAGTAACATATTGCGCCGCCAGGGACTCAAATCCTGCACTGCCAGATGTGTCCCGCTGCTGAAGCCAGTACACATCCAAGCCCGTCTGCGGTTCGCAGGAGAGCATTTGGTTGATCCAGAAGAGGACTGGGAGAATGTGTTATGGTCAGATGAAACCAAAATAGAACTTTTTGGTAGAAACACAGGTTCTCGTGTTTGGAGGAGAAAGAATACTGAATTGCATCCGAAGAACACCATACCCACTGTGAATCATAGGGGTGGAAACATCATACTTTGGGGCTGTTTTTCTGTAAAGGGACCAGGACGACTGTTCTGTGTAAAGGAAAGAATGAATGGGGCCATGTATCGAGACATTTTGAGTGAAAATCTCCTTCCATTAGCAAGGGCATTGAAGATGAGACGTGGCTGGGTCTTTCAGCATGACAGTGATCCCAAACACACAGCCAGGGCAGCAAAGGAGTGGCTTCGTAAGAAGCCTAACCAGTCTCCAGATCTCAACCCCATAGAAAATCTGTGGAGGGAGTTGAAAGTCCGTGTTGCCCAACAACAGCCCCAAAACATCACTGCTCTAGAGGACAGCTGCATGGAGGAATGGGCCAAAATACCAGCAACAGTGTGTGAAAAGCTTGTGAAGAGTGACAGAAAACGTTTGGCGTCCGTTATTGCCAACAAAGGGTACATAACAAAGTATTGAGATTAACTTTTGGTATTGACCAAATACTTATTTTCCACCATGATTTGCAAATATTTTTTTTTTTAAATCAAACAATGTGATTTTCTGGGGTTTATTTCTTCCACATTCTGTCTCTCATGGTTGAGGTTTACCCATATTGACAATTACAAGCCTCTCTGATATTTTCAAGTGGGAGAATTTGCACAATTAGTGGTTGACTAAATACTTATTTGCCCCACTGTATTTGTTTTTTTCACATTCACGGGTCAATGGAAATGTGTTGCCATGGGTTAAATTTGAATTTGCACTACTCTTGATAGCAAAGGTAGATATTTGTACAGTTTCCGTGTTAACTCATTGACTGCCATTGATGGTGCTAGACGTCCAATCCATTCGAAGTGGGAGGGTCCCACTTCATATGGATTGGACGTCCACTAGTGATAAACTTTCATTTGGTTTCTGATTTCTTAAAAAGTTACAGATTGCCCGCCACTGACAGCGATAGACGAAAATTGAGAAAGTTGCGGCGCAGTGGAAAACACATTTTCACAATGTCTTGCAACACCTAAAGGTGATTCATTGAAACAATAGTGTTTCCTACTTCTTCTATGGGATCATGTTCCAACTTCCATTAGAGAAGCCCCATCCCTCCTCTTCGCACACCGGACCTGCGCAATCGATACCGTCCGACGCGACGCCCGGCGTATTATTTCGCCTAATCGTGCGTCGCCGGCTGTCGGACGGAATCAGCGAGGAGACGTCCGACGGGGGACAGGGGGGCATTGATCGCAAGGCGAGGAGGGGGATTCATTGGGGAGTTTTGCGGTGACTTTCAAGGACTTGATGTTCCACTTGAGCTGCGTTTGGAGCAACGTGTGGTTGATCAAGGGGAAAAAGAGCATGAAGGACAAGACGTGCAATTTTTAAGACAAGAAAACAACTCTCAGAGGAGTTGAAAGAAAGATTGGAGAGGAGAAACTTTCTCGACAGCTTTCTTTTCCAGCTTTATAATATACAAAGTATGTACTTCATTATGAGGTTTTATCTGGATTAATGTTTTTCTTTAAAAATACATGAATATAAAATATTTTTTCCCCAAAAATACCAGATTTGTTTTGAAAAATGTCCCAAATAAATTAATATTTTTTTCTAAAGAAAAAAAAGATTGAAATAAAAAAGTTTAAGATTTCCATCTAAATATAAGCCTTTTTTCTAAAATATATACCATAATTTTTGGACTATAAGCCGCACCTGACTATAAGCCACCACCCGCCAAATTTGACATGAAAACAGCATGTTCATAGATAAGCCGCACTGGCCTATAAGCCGCAGCCGTCCTCACTGTATTATGGGATATTTACACCAAAAGATATTAACCGGTAACACTTTATTCAACAAAGGGCATCATAAGACTTTCAAAATACCAAATGAACCACCATGAAGCTGCATTGCTTCAAAAAGCATTTGGCCACCACTGCCCCCTTGTGGGAGACAGCCAACCTCTGCTGCCACCTGCTGTCAACACTGTTGTCATCCAACATGCCTCCAAGCATGCACTGCAGCGCCACAGATGTAAATAACAGTCAAAAATAATGTTCTATGTTAATTGCTAGTTATGGAATTTATTACCACTTTATTTGAAAGTGGCGCCATCAGACTGTCATAAGACTATCATACTTATGACATGACACTGCCGTGAGCATTAATGAATGCTTATGACAGAATTTTTTTTGTGCCGTCCGGCAAATTATCTCACTTTTGAATGGATCTAAACAATCTGAGCTGGACATAAATGGAGTTAGTGACATTACTTGCCGGATAACACTTAAAGACATCTGTCATAAGCATTCATTAGTGACACTGACAATTTCATCTCATAATTATGATGATCTAATGGCAGTCAGAGTGTTACCTATTAACCCAAATGAATCAATAAATAAGCCCCAATGGACTATGAGCCGCAGGATTCAAAATGAAGGAAAAAAGTAGCGGCTTATAGTCCGAAAATTACGGTACTTTCCTTTAGATTTAAAAAAAATAATAATTCTAAAAATATACATTCAAATATATTGCTTTTTTATTATTTTTTTTTTGGTCTTTTTTTCCATTAATCTTGGAATTTCGATGACTTTTTCCCTTAAAAAAGTAGATATATATATCCTCCAAAGTATAAAACCTTTATTTATACTGGAGGCTGGATGACTTTTTCCCCTTGAAAACACTTTCGGGGTGGCGTGGCTCAGTGGTAGAGTAGTTGTCCCCCAACCCAGAGGTTGTGGGTTCAATTCTTCGCCCTGATGAACTCGCCTAAGTATCCTTGAGCAAGATACTGAACCCCATGTTGCTCCTGGTGCTGCGTCACCAGTAGGTGAATAGTGAGATAGTGTAAAGCGCCTTGAAAGGTGGAAAAGCGCTATATAAGTATAACACCATTTCCCCCTCAAATATAATATTTATTATTAAAAAAATTTTTTTTTTTTAAATACATATGTAACATAATATGCAATGTATAATATAAAACAACATTTATCGTAAAAGATTTGACAACTTTTATCAGCATTAGTTTTCTTTTCTCAACTATAAAACTCAAAAAATTCTAAAATTATTTTACAATCATTATTAATCAACTTTGCTTGGTTACACTTCATTTGAATGCTCATTATGACTGTGTCATAAGACTATTTAATCATGACATGAACAAAACCTGTCATGAATATGAATGAATGCTTATAGAACAGAACAGAACAGAACAGAACAGAACAGAACAGAAAGCATTTATTGTCATTGTACAGTGTACAATGAGATTTAAAGCTTCGCCATATTGTGCACCACATAGAACAAAAGTACATTAAGGATATTAAAATTAAAAACAAAAATTGAAAAAGCAAAAAATACACTAGTCTCTTGGAAATAAAGTGAATGAGGCTAGGTTCAGACCGCAAATCTTAATGCACAAATCTGATTTTGTCGTGTTTTTTCCGACTCGAGTGAGGCATTAACTTGACGCTCTGAACAGGACAAGTCGCATAGTGGACCATTTCAAATCCGATATAGGCCACTTTCGTATGTAGTTAAAATCTGATCTGGGCCACATTCTTCAAAATGTGGCAGCGGTCTGAACACTCAAGTCTCCCAAATCGTAATTCATGCAGCAATTACATCAGCAAAGAGAGAGAGGTAGGGACGACAGTAGCGATGTTGGTCTGCATTACCGTTAGCGCCTTGCTTGAATTCGGGCTTTTAGGGAGGAAGCGGGCTTGACCACAATCACAGAAAAAAGAAAGTGAAAAAAAGAGGATAAGCCTGAGAATGCTCAGTTTTCTTTCTGTGCGCCAAATGAGCAATATTCCAATATTTCTCACATGGCCGAGAGTTGGGGCAAACTGAACGTACTGTATGTGTGCGTGCGTGCGCGCATTCGTTCAATCAATACATATAAACTTTGAATATAGGAATAAATGGGGATTATATGTCTGTTATTTGTGTTCTCTTTTTGAAAATCAAAATATGATCACCCTAAAATAACACAGAGCCAGTATGTGTAATCATTTTGTTTTGATACTTTGATGCACATGCGGGTCAGCCAAAAAAAAAAACAGATTTGAAGTAAAATCGGAACTATGCATCAAGACCTGCGGTCTGAACCTAGCTTAAGTAGCTTTAAGAGTCAAAGTTTTTCCAAATGTACTTGGGTTGGGGTTAGGGTTTTAGAACTGTGTTAGGGTTTGAACACTTAATGACATGTCTCATAAGAATGTATTAATGTTTTTGACAGGTGCCATTTCATGATTATGATAGTATTATGACACTATCATAGGAAACATTCAGATAAAGTGTACCCTTTAGTTAGTTATTATTAGTGTTATATTTTCACATGTCCCCATTACTCCTTCCTGCCTTGAAAGCAGAAATATCTCCGTACGCATGTATGAATGTCATTAGACTGGCGTGGCACTTCAAAAGCAGTGAGCTGTGATCACACAGTGTTTGACTAAAGTGCGGCCGACAAGTGTAAGCCTTTTGATTCCGCTCACATTCATCAAGCCTCTGTAGATGCTCCGGCCCCAAAGTTCTGCTCCAACGTCCCCGCGTACGCACGAGCCCAACAACGCCCGATTACACGCCACACAAGCTCCCGTGTTTATTGGCGACATACATCTTCATTACAGCACGCGGTCATATCGCACTTCTTCTTCTCCGCCCTCTCCTGTCTGTGATTCATGAATGTTAAAATCTTATTAACACCGCACACACAACATGTCAACGTAATGAGTGAGGGATGCTCACGCAGCTTATCGCTGAGGACGTTACGCTATTTCCGATTTATTGCTAAGGGATTTATGGCCACGTTTTACTCCCACATTTCGGACAGGCAGTATTTGGGGGATGGATTTATGACTTATTTCTGGACAAGAGATAAGTTTAGTGTCTGTTGACTGAGGGCATTTTGACTTTTTCTGTGGCATTTTTTGCACAACAGGCTGTGTTGTGTCGTCAAACAGCATTATACATCAAATTTATTAGTATATTTTTCTTCCTGCAAGATGGTACAGGGAAGGGAAGGATTTTTGGCTAATTAGCGATGTAAATACCTGCTGAGATTGTTGTCAAAGCCACTGTTAGCTCAGCAAATTTGTTTCTTTCGGCCATCAAATTCTGTTTGACTATCTATTCTTGCTTAATTTTACCTGACTTTTGTTCCCTGAAAATATCAAACATGAATTTTCTAGGTTACATTTTTTTCTTGGAAAAAAATACAACTTTTCTTTCCCCAGGTAATGTAGATACTTTACTGCTTTAGCCATGAAATGGCACTAAATAAATAACTGTTTCGTCCATCGCCGTCAATGGCAGCTAATAATAATTAAAAATGCCTTCCTTAAAAATGTAAGTATTGTCAACATATCTCAAACATACGGTTGTTTTTCAAGACTAAAGAAACGTGATTTCCGGACTATAAACCGCTATTTTCTTCCCTCATTTTGAATCCTGCGGCTTATAGTCCAATGCAGCTTATTTGTTGATTTATTTGGGTTAATAGGTAACACTTTATTTGACAGCAGTGTAGAGCTGAAACGAATACTCGAGCAACTCGAGTAACTGATCTGAGCAATTTTATTCACCTCAAGGAATCAATTACTTTTGCCAGCTCTAAGCATCACGTTTTGCCCGGACTACTTTTAATGCGGGACAACGCGCTGACATCACATGCGTAGAGGAAGAAGCAATTGAAAAAAAAAAAAAAAAACTTACCACAGCCGACAGTCGCTACAAACTACGCCGACGTTGCTAAAAACTACACCCGCATGATGCTAGCCTGGTAGCAGGTAATGTCCGATGCATCTCATAGATATCGCATGCATTTAGGACTAGATGCAAAATGACAGACTCTGCCGCATCTGGGCAGCGTTAGTAAACAGCCGACATTTTTAAGCAGTAGACTTCTCATCGCTAATAAATATAATGTTACTGTCACTCGTTCACATAACGTTAGCCCTTCGGAGGGCTAGGTTTCTATTGATTATGACCACTGTCGATGCGTGGCTAACGTGTCTTACGTACAGACTTTATTTTATCTGGAAAAAAACAACGCTGTAGAGTAATGAGGGTGTAAAATTAAAACAAAATCAAGCTAACTGTCAGTTTTAGCTCAGTAGTCATTGCTGAATAAAACACCAAATAGCACTGGTCCCTAATGTGCTCCAATACAGCAGGTATCATACATTTATTTTGAAAACTGCATAAACTCAAAATCCTATCAGTACTTACAGTTTAGACTAACTTAAAACTTAAGTAGAACTTAAAAATAGCATGACACAAATGGAAATTAAATTGAAACACGTGGGAAAAACACGTAGCTTTCAAGTGATGTGTTTTATCAAGCGTAATTACATTTTTAGGTAAGAAATATGTTTTTTTTTTAATAAGATTTAGAAGTTTTTTGAGTGAAAGCAGTGAATGTTTTTTTCTAGTCACATCTTAGATGCAATTGTTGGCTGTTTTCAACAATGTACATCGAAAACAAAGACATTGGTTGACTAAAAATGGTTCAATATTGGATTAAATGTCTTTTTTTCTCATGTATATTTATAATTGCTCTTTACCTAAAAAAATTAATGTTTTATCCGATTACTCGATAGAATTTTCAGTCGATTACTCGATAACTAAAATATTCGATAGCTGCAGCCCTACAGCAGTGTCATAAAACCATAAGACCAAATGAAATACCTTAAAGCTTTGAACCAATTGGCTGCAAAGCTTCATTGCTTTAAGAAGCTTCATTTGGCCATCACTAATTCCCTTAGGGGAGGCAGTCAACCTCTGCTGCCACCTGCTGCCAACACAATTATCGCCCAACATGCCCCCTAGCATGCATTGCAGTGCTATAGGTACAAATACAATCAAAATTCATGTTCTGTGCTAATTAATTCTTCAGTTACTGTTCCAGTTGTTTCATTAATTGCTAGTTATGGTATTTGGTAACACTTTATTTTTACACAGGCACTATAAGATTGTCATGAGAACATAATTGTTACATGTTACTATCGTGGGCATTAATGAAAGCTTATGACAGATGTCATTAACCCTTTATTGCCAAATGTATCACATTTGATACACCTAAAATTTCATGATTTTGAGAGTAATTCAGAATTTTGACATTTCTTTTTGGAAAAAAAATGATGGATGCAAGTCAACACAGGCATCTGCAGGTTCCTTGAGAAAAAAAAAAACAGGATTTAGCTAGGGTTATAGATATTAGAGAGCTTATTACACATATTTATTTTGACATTTCTTTTACAAATTTGAAAAAAAGGTTTCATTAGAACCTTATTTTTCAAATTTTGGGATTCTCTGATAATTGCTTCATGTTGCAGGTCTTTAAGGGTTAAGTGATATAATATGTGACTAACTCCATTTATGTCCAGCTCGGATCTTTTACATCCATTCAAAAGTGAGATAATTTGCCGGTAGTGCTGCAATGCATTCTAGGAGGCATGATGGACGACAACAGTGTTGATAGCAGGTGGCAGCAGAGGTTGACTGTCTCCAAGGGAGCAGTGATGGCCAAACGAAACTTCTGAACAAATGAACCCATAAATGTTTGGATTGTTTTAGTTAAAGCAGACACTGTTTTTACATCTGTGTGATTTTGACAAGGATCAGATCACATTTGATGGTGATTTCATGCAGAAATGTAAAAAAATTCCAAAAGGTTCAGATACTTTGTCATACCACTGTAACGAGAAAATAATGAAACAACTGGAACATTAACTGAAGACATAATTAGCACACAACATGAATTTTGATTGTTATTTACATCTGTAGTGCTGCAATGCATGCTTGGAGGTATGTTGGATGACAACAGTGTTGACAGCAGGTGGCAGCAGAGATCGACTGTCTCCCACAAGGGGGCAGTGGTGGCCAAATGAAGCTTTTTGAAGCAGTGAAGCTTTGCAGCCAATTGGTTCAAACTTTCATAGTGGTTAATTAGGTCTTATGACAGTCTAATGATGCTGCAATCAAACTGTAACCCGTTAATATCTTTTGGTGTAACTATCCCATTATACAGTGAGGGCAGTTGCGGTTTATAGTCCAGTGTGGCTTAACTATGAATAAAAGCCATTTCGTGTCAAATTTCGCAAATTACGGTCTTCTAATTTAAAAAAAAATCCTCAAAATTAGAGAACTATCTTGAAAATAAACACATTTTATAAACAAAATACTCAAATAGGATTAATTTTAATTGGAATAAACAAATCTTCAAAAGCTTATTTTTTTGCTCAAAATTAAGGCACTTTTTCACTAATTGCAACCTCAAAATGTTGCTCAAACCCACAGTGGGATTCTCTTGTTGAGTATGTTTGCCCTTAAATTTCCAACAAAAAGGCTGCGGCAAACCAAAATGGCTGACTTCCTGTTCAATTTCGGGTCCTTGAGACTTTTATCGTGCAAGTTCATTCATTAGTCTGCTGCTTCGTGGTGCGTTGCCGCTTTAATTACCTTGAGAACAAAATGCACTGTCATTATCCCTACCCCCCAATACAACACAACCCCCGCACTCCTGAGGCATGAGCTAAATCAAAAAATCCTGACGAGTCATCATAAATCAAAAGCGGCGTCCCGGTCTCGGAAGGACAGCGGCAAGCAGCCGCAGCCCTCCAAGAGACTTTGACCAGATCAATATCACTCTAATGAATTGTACTCAAAAACACACACATACACACACAAATACACTTCTTGATTTTTTTTCTGTAAGAAATCAACTGAAGAGTTCCACTTCTTTTCTATGACTGATATGGACCAAATCCTGCTTTACAAAGTTTAAAAACAAACAATTTGTCTTCCAATAACAATGAGGTAGAAGCCACTATGCCACCAATGAAATGATAGAAAAACTGTGATGGCCCTTTAGTCATATTATTAGGAAAAGAATCGCATAGCTTTTAAAGAAAACAAGTCATACGTTGGATTAAAATTAAAATGAAACTAACAAAAGTTGCATATACAGGTAGTCCCCAGGTTATGACTTACCTGACTTAAGTGATTTCGTCTTTACGATGCCAGAGTCTCCTTTTTCTTTTTTTTTATTAATAATGTTGACTTTTGTTTTGAGATGCATGTTTTTATTTTGGCACAGGAAGCGTAGAGCAGGTAGTACTTCCACACGCGAAGCATATACACACGAAGAACGTATTTCCGCCTACGAAGAAGAAGGCACGCACACATACGAAGAAGCGAGTCGCGGAGCCGAGTTAGGGCAAAGATGACAGCTGGAAGCCTGCGCGCACATTTGTTGCTTGTGAAGCATTCACATGTACAGTTGTGGTCAGAAGTTTACATACACTTGTGAAGAACATAATGTAATGGCTCTTACATTACTTACTTACTTACTTACTTAGTTACTTAGTCTTACTTAGTTTCCAGTTATTTCTACAACTCTGATTTTTCTCTGATAGAGTGATTGGAACAGATACTTCTTTGTCACAAAAAACATTCATGAAGTTTGGTTCTTTTATGACTTTATTATGGGTGAACAGAAAAAAGTGATCAAATCTGCTGGGTCAAAAATATACATACAGCAGCGCTAATATTTGGTAACATGTCCCTTGGCCATTTTCACTTCAATTAGGCGCTTTTGGTAGCCATCCACAAGCTTCTGGTTGAATCTTTGACCACTCCTCTTGACAGAATTGGTGCAGTTCAGTTAAATTTGATGGCTTTCTGACATGGACTTGTTTCTTCAGCATTGTCCACAAGTTCTCAATGGGGTTTAAGTCAGGACTTTGGGAAGGCCATTCGAAAACCTTAATTCTAGCCTGATTTAGCCATTCCATTTCCACTTTTGATGTGTGTTTGGGGTCATTGTCCTGTTGGAACACCCAACTGCGCCCAAGACCCAATCTTCGAGCTGGTGACGTTAGGTTATCTTGAAGAATTTGAAGGTAATCCTCCTTCTTCATTATCCCATTTACTCTCTGTAAAGCACCAGTTCCATTGGCAGCAAAACAGCTCCACAGCATAATACTACCACCACCATGCTTGACGGTAGGCATGGTGTACTTGGGGTTAAAGGCCTCACCTTTTCTCCTCCAAACATATTGCTGGGCATTGTGGCCAAACAGCTCAATTTTTGTTTCGTCTGACCACAGAACTTTCCTCCAGAAGGTCTTATCTTTGTCCATGTGATCAGCAGCAAACTTCAGTCGAGCCTTAAAGTGCCGCTTTTGGAGAAAGGGCTTCCTTCTTGCACGGCAGCCTCTCAGTCCATGGATATGCAAAACACGCTTGACTGTGGACACTGACACCTGTGTTCCAGCAGCTTCTAATTCTTGGCAGATCTGCTTTTTGGTGATTCTCGGTTGAATCTTCACCCTCCTGACCAATTTTCTCTCAGCAGCAGGTGATAGCTTGCGTTTTCTTCCTGATCGTGGCAGTGACAAAACAGTGCCATGCACTTTATACTTACAAACAATTGTTTGCACTGTTGCTCTTGGGACCTGCAGCTGCTTTGAAACGGCTCCAAGTGACTTTCCTGACTTGTTCAAGTCAATGATTCGCTTTTTCAGATCCATGTATGTATATTTTTGACCCAGCAGATTTGATCACTTTTTCTGCTAACCCATAATAAAGTCATAAAAGAACCAAACTTCATGAATGTTTTTTGTGACAAAGAAGTATATGTTCCAATCACTCTAAAAATCAGAGTTGTAGAAATAACTGGAAACTCAAGAGAGCCATGATATTATGTTCTTCAAAAGTGTATGTAAACTTTTGACCACAACTGTATATAACACCTTTTGTACTGTTTATTATGTGTTTTCAATTGCGGTCGAATACTAGGGCGAGTTTATGTGACTAATTTCGATGATGTGCGGACGCCGACAGATACATGCCAATCATTTGAGTAGATTGTTATTGCTGTATCAGTGGCTAGTTATAAACGCAAATTTGAATAGCTGTTGTTGAAGACAAAACTGATTTTATTTAATCCTGCAAATGTTGATGTCATGAACAGCTGAATAAAGTCAGGAAACCACACGGACGTCTGACATCGTCATTTCGGAGTTTAGCTCGCTGTCTAGCTAGCACCAACATCTACAGTACAATGATGTATAATACATGTTTTTGGATAGTCATATTGAGATTTAGGGCATGTCTAGGGGAACTTAAAAGGGTTCATTCTGATTTACGCAGAAATTCGGGTTACGTTGCCAGCGTAGGAACGGGACTCGTTCATAACCCGGAGATTACCTGTATCAGTAAAAGAACATACAGTAATATACTAGACAGTGGGGAGAACAAGTATTTGATACACTGCCAATGGGAAAACCCATTGACAGTGTATCAAATACTTATGTATATATAAATATATACATTTGTATATATTTGTATTTGCTCGTACCGTAATGTACATCACGGTTTGGTGCACGCAGTCAAACAGTGAATTCGTTTGATTTAAAAAAAAAAAAAAAAAAATTTAATACATGTCGTTAGGGCTGCAACTATCGATTATTTTAGTAGTCGATTAATCGATGACCTAGTTAGTTCGAATAATCGAGTAATCGGATAAATAACATGAAAAGTTAAAATACCTTAGCTGAGCCTCAAACGGTATTTAAAAAAAAAAAATGAGGATCTTTGGACAACAAAAGAACAATTGGCTAACTTATATGGAAAAAGTCAGCTACCGTAAATGCTATAAAATGCTAACTTTTTTTTTTTTTTTTTTAATGCTCTTAACAAATGGTTCAGACACACATTCCCACAAAAATAGGTTAAACATATCTACAAACTAAATTACAAATGCATTAAAAAAACATTAACCCAAAAAAAAACTTAGCTTACGTTGGTCTTAACAGGGAGCAGTTGGATACAGCCATGTGAAATGAGGCAGACCAGAGGGCAGTGTATCCACCCTAATCAATAAAACTAAATGCAAACACTTTCAAAACAAACCATTACAACGCCACTTTAATTCAATGAATACTCGAAGCAATAAAATTTAATTCGAATATTTTTTTCTAATCGAATACTCGAGTTAATCGATTAATCGTTGCAGCACTACATGTCGTAGTTAGTCTTCCTACACTCCAGGGGGCGGTACAGGTAATGCGCCTAAACCAACAACCAATATTACAGGGAAAAGAAGACAAACTTACTGCTAGGAAAGTTATAGCGAATGTACAGAATAGGAACTATGAAATGCAGTAATACTGATACTTTATACATTTATTTTATATTTTGAAACCAGGAAATGTTTATTTTGCGTTTATTTTGCTCTAGCACTAGGCTAAAGCCATTGAAACACTGAGTTTATTTATTTATTTATTTTTTGCACTATTTCAAGAGATGCTTTTTCAGTTTTGGAACTATTTGCACTTTTTATTTTATTTTAGACAATATAAAAACATACCGTATCTTATGTGGGAGTGTATGTTCACTATAAATGGTTTACAGTTAACTGTGTGTAATCCAACATTGAAACTGGTGGTCTTATTTTTATAAAAAGATTGCCACTTGGCGAGTGCTACCTGACTTCAACTGTCACCTTAGTCAATGCCTACAAAAAAGGGAATGTTGTCTATTTTTGCACATAAGCTGTAAAGAATGTTAGAACAATAAAAACACACATTCACAAATTTAAAGTTTTCTTCTAGAATTGTTTTCCAAATTAAAAGTGCTGATGTATGATGGGGGAAAAAAAGTTGTTTCAAAAGTTTTTGGGGAGGAAATTCTTCTCAAAACATTTTTTTTTTTTTTTTTTTTGAAGAAATACTTTTATTTGCTTTATTTTCCCTCAAATGAAATACAACTTAACTCTTGTTGCCTAAGTACTTTTTCCTGCTGGAGGTATATATTTTTTTTTTATTCATCAAAAAAACTTTTATCGAAAAAATGCAGCTCGTTTTAACCCTCTATTACAAGTAGGGTTGTTCCGATCATGTTTTTTTGCTCCCGATCCAATCCCGATCGTTTTAGTTTGAGTATCTGCCGATTCCCGATATTTCCCAATCTGATTGCTTTTTCTTTGCTCCCGATTCAATTCCAATCATTCCCGATATTTTTTCCCGATCATATACATTTTGGCAATGCATTAAGAAAAAAATGAATAAAACTCGGACGAATATATACATTCAACATACAGTCATAAGTACTGTATTTGTTTATTATGACAATAAATCCTCAAGATGGCATTTACATTACTAACATTCTTTCTGTGAGAGGGATCCACCAATAGAAAGACTTGTAATTCTTAAAGGATAAATGTGACTTTGTATATTGTGACTAAATATTGCCATTTAGTGTATTTATTGAGCTTTCAGTAAATGATACTGTAGCCATTTAACTTCGGCCCAAATGCATGATGGGAAGTGCAACCATGACTGTGCGTAGTGGCACCAATTGATATATCTTCTCTGCGTTAGGAAATAACATAAGGTGTTAAGAAAAAGATTAATTACTACACTGTAAAATATTAAAAGTTGACTTTACTAAAAAAATATATGCAAACTTGCTGCCTTAAAAAAATTAATTTATGTTGACTTAGATGAATTAGATTTGATTAACTTAATTATTGTGAGTTGGCAGTACTCAAATTAACTTAAAAATTTTGGATTATAGTCACTTGTTTTTATTGAGTTGGCAGTACTCAAACTAACTAAAATAACTGGATTACAGTAACTTGTTTATTTTGAGTGCACAGTACTCCCATCATATTCAGGTCAACTTAATTTTCTTGACCTAAAAGAATTCCACAATAGAAATTACATCTGCACATACTAATTTCATTAAAAACACATTATCTAACAGTAATGACCCCCAAAACACAATAAATGGAGAACACTCATTGGATTAATTCAATGGAATTAAAATTTACTTTAAAATGCTCAAAAGTGCATTTAATGAGAGACACTGGCTCCTGGCAGGCTGAACGGTGTTTGGTTAATGCTCAGTATCAATGAACAATCAGTGGATTAATTATAAACCTACTTTTGCAAACATTTTGCACCTCATACAAAGTATAAGTACCTAAAATAACCTTTTGCTACAGAAATTACTGAATAATACCTGAACTGCATCAATGTCCACTCCTATCCTGTAATTTCCAAAGACTAACAGGCGAGATCCTATTATCATAATTTCAGGACATTAACTCAGCATTGAAGACATGGCGTCAAACTAGTTTCCCATTACAACATGAGCTTGAGCTCTGGTAAAGCTAACAGTTCTGATTTCTCCAACAATATTAGTGATCAAAACTGGAACTACAATCAACATTGTGCCATGGTTTAAACTGTGCAGCAGTGATAAAATAAACATAAAAATACAGAACTCTTTTTAAAACACACAACTCAGTTCAAATTCAAATTTCACTTTAACACCTGATACAGTAAACAAGATACTTTGTTTTTTTCACATCACTAAAAGAGTAAATGCAAAACGTGTACTGGAGTTATACACCTGAGAAACCTAAAATCTTACCAAGAATATGTGTCTTATTTTTATTCAAATTCTAATTTCATATTAAGCTTTTTCCTCAAAAAAAAAAAAAAAAAAAAAAAAAAAAAAAAAAGTAGTTTCTATTCAAAAATATTTCATTAGTATATATATATATTTTTTTTTTTTTTCAATCAAAGAAAAAGTCATGTCAATCAAAAAAATTTGTTTGAATGCAAAAATAAATTTGTAAGTCAAAAAATATGTTTGAAAACTATTTTTCTTTGAAATTTTTTTTAAAAAATTTATTATTTTTTTTTTTTTATTGAAACAACTTTTTTGATTGATGTAATTCTGCGTTTGGACCACATTTTGGCTAGGACATTTGTGTCTTTATTATTCAATCCAAAAATAAGTTGCTTCAAACAAAAAATGTATATTTTCAAAATAAAATCACTTCAATTAAAAAAAAAAAAAAAAAAAAAAAACAATTGTAGAAAAAAAGGTTTGAATGTGAAAAAATATTTGAGACTCAGAAATTTACGCTTTATTTTTCATTGAAACTGTTTTCTTTGATCGAAGCAATCCTTTTTGTTTTTGAGCCATATTATGGGTAGGACATTTGTGTCCAAATTATTCAATCCCAATAAAAGTTGCTTCAATCAAAAAACTGTTTTTAATCAAAGAAAAAAAAAACTTTTGCAAAAATATTTTTTTGAAAAAAAATTTTTTTTTTAATTTTTATTTTTTAATTGACGTGTCACTTTTTTTTGAAAAGCAAAAAGTTTTAAACTTTTTTTTTTTTTTTTTTTTTTAAGGTGGAAAAAGTTTTGAAGGCACTTTTTTTTTTTTGAAGTGGAAAAAGTTTTGAAGGCACTTTTTTTCGGTTGAATCATTTAGACACGAAGATCCAACTTCAACGCTACTTCTGACATGTTTGAGTGGCAGGTGATTACGCCAATGGCATAAAAGCAGGAAGCAAAAATAATGGCCACCAGGGCTCCATCCAGCCATCGGACTCTGCTCGAGTCCAAGCCGAAAATAGGGCACCGGTACGGGGGTGTGACATCGGCATCTCACCGGTGTGCCGGCGATGGTACGGTGCCCTGTTGCGGCACACTGGCGGACCCCGATATCACTACCCCGGCGCGGAGGCCGGCTGTTGAGTAGACGGCCCGCGACTGACACGACACTCATTCAAAGCTGAAGCGACGGGGCTCCCGGCGCGGGCTACTGGGCAGGCTAGTGTCGGGCCATTCGTCGGCCACTCCCATACCGGCGCGTCGCGACACTGCGGTTGGACCCCGATTGCCAACCGTCACGTCAGGGCAGTGGGTGAAGTTCCCCTCTTGAATCACATTAAGCAGCAGCGCACCATACCAGCGCGGGCACTCCGGTGAGATGCCGATGTCACCCCCCCGTACCAGTGCCCTATTTTCGGCTTGGACTCGAGCAGAGTCCGATGGCTCGATGGAGCCCTGGTGGCCATTAGTCATTCTTTTATGCCATTGGTGTAGTCACCTGCCACTCAAACATGTCGGAAGTAGCGTTGAAGTCGTATCTTTGTGTCAAAATGATTCAATCGAAAAAAAAAGTGCCTTTAAAACCTTTTCCACTTCAAAAAGAAAAAAAGAAATGCGTTCAAAACTTTTTCCACTTTAAAAAAAAAAGTTTTAAACTTTTTCCTTTAAAAAAAAAGTGACACGTCAATAAAAAAAATATATATTTAAAAATATATATATTTTCAAAAAAATATATTTTTGCAAAAGGTTCTTTTTCTTTGATTAAAAATAAGTTTTTTTTTATTAAAGCAACTTTTATTGGGATTGAATGATTTAGACACAAATGTCCTACCCACACTATGGCTCAAACACATTTCACATTTCTTTGCTTTTGTGTGCAGTGAAGGTCGAATAAATACTGCTCTGAAAGTTAGTCTTGATATGGGCAAGTAACCATTTGCCTCAGCTTAAGATGTCCTCGCAAATGGGTAAAGAAGTCTGCTTCTGAGCAGGGCTCCACAAAGTTGCACAACTGACGGTCAAATGCAGTTTCTCCACTTTTGCCTGCATCTTTTTGAGAGTGCCATGTCGATAGGTGTACTTTGAGTGCATTAAAAGATTTAAATGTGCAGAGGCAGTCCTTATGAAGACATGGGAGTAGGGATGTCCGAGTGTGGTATCCATGTTTTAAGCGGTAATGCTTAAGCAAGTAGGCTCTTTTCAGCAGAAAATGTGCAGTACTTGCAAGTCCACTGCATTAGAGAATACTGCTTTGGTTGACCTGAAAAGACATGATAATTTCAGCATTGAGAACTTGTTAGAAAAAAAAAAAAGTTAAATTTTTTCTTAACAGTCACAAATTAAAATGTCCAATTATTTTTAATCACAAATTAAAATCTGCAATAAATTATTTTAATATTCACAAACTAAAATGTTTAACAATGAGTTATTTTTAAATTAACGTAATTGATTATTTTTGAACATTCAAATTGAGATGTACAATTAATTTCTTAATCCATCTGTAAAAACATTAATGCATGTTTGTTATCCCAACCCATGAAACAAATACAAATATTAAATGATTCATTGATCAGTGTATGAAACATACCTGTAATTGCTGAGACTGAGGTATGTGTGGACTTTTGACCATTTGCTTCAGCCTGATTGGGGGATGGTGAAAAAGAACACAAAATTAAGGCAACAATTTCAAAATATAGGCACATAAATGACCAACCTTAAACACACCAGGTTGTTATGGCGTCGAGTGTGATCTCTGCACTCTTTCTATCTGTATTCCTATATTAGGTTAGACCAAAATTAAAGTGGTGAAATAACAGGGGGAAATGTGATCTAGTCCTCTGATTTTTGCGATTAATGCATTTTAAAACAATTTCAAATTATCAGTGCAGTTTGATCAAACATGGAGGGGGAGCACTGCACATGAAGAAAAGCAAATGGAAGGGCAGATGACAAACACTCTAAAGCAGGGGTCCCCAAACCTTTTCCTGTGAAGGCCACATGACTTTTCCCTTCTCTGATGAGGGGCCGGGTCAGTTTGTAACAGAAAAAGTGTGACGATTGCAGCAGTGCCTAAATGTAAAAAAATTATTGTTTTTCAGAAAGCCATAATTAAATAACCCTTTCTGAATTCTTCTTGGAACAAAATAAAATAAAAATAATTATAACATAATATAATATCATATAATAATGAATAATAATAACACAATTAATTAAATAGATAATAACCAAATAACCCTGTCTGGGTTCTTCACAGAAAAAAGCCAGGAAATAATAACACTATTGGGGGGGGGGGGGGGGGGGGCCGGCCCGCGGGCCGTAGTTTGGGGACCCCTGCTCCAACGCAAGAACCGATTACGTTGGCGCACATAAGGTCTGACTGTGCATTTAGCTCTTACCTGAGCCGAAATAGACAGGCTGAAGCTGACTTAATTCTAGCACTAACTCTGTAAATAAATCACTTTATCGACATTTCTAACATTTTTACGTGAGAAAGTAGCCGTTTAGATCCACAACGTGCAAATTCGGCGCTACTCAAGCTAGCTGTAGTGATTAAGGCACTTCCTGTTAGTTTCACAAAATAAAACACCCGCTAACGATAGAATTAGTGTTTTTATTTTTAAAACAGGAAGCGAACCTCCCCTCGGTCTAGCTAACTTAAAACCGCTCGGTAACTGTTTTAAATCGGTTTTAAAAACCTCTCCCATCGCCTAAAAACGTTACGAGCCCCGTCTGTCAAGAATTCAAAACGCCGGCCGGCATAAAATGGGAGTCTACCATAAACTGTAGTCTACATTTGTTTCTGAAAATGATGAGGTTCCTGTCACGGTCATATAGCATGCTTGCTAGCGGTGATATTTGATGTAATTGACACTTCTCCTCCCTGGCAGCACACAGGCTACTACACTACAACAAGACAAATCGACGGTTTACAAAAGAGTAAAATATGTACTTACCAAATCAGTGTGCTGAGGACAAGTAAACCCACAATGGCGAAAATAACTGAGAAAGGTGTTGGAAAGAGCGCGAAAGTGGGCAGGGCAGATCTGCGCATGTCTGATAGAACGCCCAAAGGACACTGGGTACAAGAAATTATTTTTTCTAATTTGACTTAACTGGGATATATCAAGTTAAGCAAGTTCTCCAACCCCAAATTACTACTTACTTATTTAAAAGTAGTGTTCACAACAGGTTGATGAAAATTGAGTTTAGTTCACTTATCACATTTAATTAATTTGAATGTTAGCATTTACAGTGTACCTTTCTTCCCCACATTGCTTCCCACGATATTTCTAATCGTAGGGAGAGGGATTGTGAGGCTTTAACCAATAAAAAAAAAGGCTCCAAAGGCTGCCAAAATTCACTCTACTCGTTTTACGCTGCCTTTTAGATCTATATATAGGTAAAACGGCGCCATTACAGATTGAACGCGACAATGCGTGAGTGGGTCGTGCAGCGCATGCGATAATTGCGTTAACTATTTTAACGTGATAATTTTTTTTTTAAATTAATTACCACCGTTAACGGGTAAATTTGATAACCCTACCTTAAGCCTATACTAAATACTCAGACATATTATGTCTGTAACGCTAAATACAATTAGAAAACAATTTAATATAAAAAAAAAAATATATATATATATATATATATATATATTAAAAAAAGGCATGTCCGATATTTTTTTGCCGATTCCGATACTTTGAAAATGACGTCCCGATCGATCGGGACATCTCTAATTACAAGATATTTTTCGTTTGTTTTTACCAAAGGAAAAAAATACTACTTTATGTACGCTAATTAAATTTAGCCTGTCTATGGAATTTCACATTTATGTTAGCATTAAACTAACTGAGACTCGTTCATCACAAATCACTAGGTTGAACATTTGGAGAATCAAATGTTCTCATTTTCTTTTTATAAAATCCAAACTTTTTTGTCATGATATCAATTTCTCCCAAACTCATTCCTCCCGCATGGCCCGAAACTCATTCCGCCACAAAGTGAGAGCGACAGGCCTCAAAGTAAACCCGAGTGCTCGCTTTAGCCAATTTCCGGTGAAACGCATCTGCGGCGCGTCGGTGGCGGTGGCCTCCCCGAGCTCACCGACAAACGTTCCCCGGGCCCGCCGCAAAGTGTAACTGCAGCTTTAACAGCCACAAAAGAGCTGACGCCACGACACGCGATGGAAACGCAGCAGTATATTAGCGCCCCGTCGGGGAAACAAAGTGCTTACAGGACACACTGCGAGGAGAGCCCTTAATGACCCACAACGCGTGTTATTGTGTGTGTTTGTGTAGCGCGTCGACACACAAAAAAAATCTCATATCGGCATTCTCGAGTGGGTGTGTCTCGCTGTTGCAGGTGTTACGTCTCTAAAGGAGCAAAGTGCAAGTGCGTGTGCGTTCGTGTGTGTTGATCAATAAAGCCACGGCTGTAATAAGCTCTCCGGGCTTTTTGAGAGAGTATTGCCGACGTCCCGGGAGGACTGATATGAGAAAGTGTTGAGTAATTTACCTGGACAGCAAAATTCAGAAGGGGGCGTCATTACTCATACATCACAAGAACACACACACACATTACGTACACACAAACATGCCAAACACATGATTCTAGAGGGAGATAATTGGCTTAAAAATAGAAGTGGCAATGATGGTGACATTAGAGGTGATTAAGTTGTGGCCTTGAGTTGATTCAAACATTTTAGTTTCTTGCTTTTGTTTGTCTTGTTTGTTTGTTTGTTTGTCTTGTAACTTTATACATTACTTTTTTCCTGAGAAAAAAGCCCTTAAAAATCCTTAAAATACATATTTATGCATACAGAAAACATACATCGCACAAAAATATTATTCTCTATTCATCCTTAGCTAATTTCAAGAAAAGCAAAAAAATTCAATGACATTACAATCAGGACTTTTTACTGTGAATAAATATACCGTATTGGCCCAAAGATAAGACGCCCCTGATTATAAGACGACCCCCTCTTTTTCAAGACTCAAGTTGAAAAAAGACTTTTTGAACACCAAATTATTTTTTATACAGAAAATATAACAAATGGTTATAAGAATATATTTGAGAGAAAAAGCATGTTATTTTGCCTCATTCAACTCTTAATATCTGAACATTTAAATAAGTAAACTAAAGTGCAATCACATTTGTAAATGAATGGCTTCCGGTTTTTGAAATGTAAATAAACCAATCTATTGTGATAAAACAATAAAATTGCAATAACTGCATTTACCATCAAAGTGAGGTCTAACCGTAACTGTAGTCTTGAAACAAATCTGAATAAGGAAAAACAATGCAATAAAATAACGCAAACTAGTTAAACATGAGCGTAGCTGAGATCTGTCATGACAGAACATCGCTTCAATGATCTCTGGCGCCATCTAGCGTCGTGAATGGGTATAATATCTAGAACGCGAATATAAGACGACCCCCACTTTTTCAGTGTTATTTCAATGCAAAAAAACACCGTCTTATATTCGGGCCAATACGGTAATATTTTTAGCTGAAATATTTTTTTTTTTTGCAAAATAGTTATATTGTCAATGCAGGTAGTCCCCGGGTTACGTTCCTACGCTGGCGACGTAACCCGAATTCCCGCGTAAATCGGAATTAAGTGTTTAAGTACTGAAAAATAACTATCCAAAATGTCCAAAAGTATTGTATTTTGTTTTGTCGCCTTTTATGACTTAGCAGACTCAAGACGGATGACATGGATAAAGCATAGCTGCGCTCTGGTTTGGCCCACATAGGCTGTAAGTTGTTTCAGCTAATATATGCTTGTTTATGCATTTGTAATTAAGTTTAGAGTTACAGTTTTTGGAGCTATGTGTGAGTGATTTGCTATGAGAATTGTAAATACGTTAGCATTCGTAGCATTTAAGCTTTTGGACTTTTGTTAGGCTGATTTAATACACTAATTTAAATATAGATCAGACTCGATGGACATTTAAACACCAATTGTTTTGTGTTTAAGGGTTTCATTGTAAAAATACATGTCGTTTTGAACATAAGTGTACATATGTGTGTCACAGCTTTACAAAGTGTCAAAAGTGAAAGATGTAAAAAGCTTCAAAAAGCACAATTGCCTTGCTTGCAGTCTGTAAAGCTGAAGAACCTCACATTTAGTGAGGATAGAACATGTCATATTAATGAAGTAAAGTAAAAAATAAGATACTGTGAGGTACAATAAGGTACAGTTTATGAGACTAAAAAAATGACTGGAGACAAAACTCGAAATCGCGCAAGTCAAATACGTCGTAACCCGGTTACTACCTGTATTTACTTTTTACTTGAAAAAGAAATTGGATTAAAATCTAGGTAGAAAACCCAACTTTTAAAAATCTACAAGCAAAAACATGAATCTGACATGAATATTGTTTTTTAAAAATAATTTTTTTTTAAAGATTTTTTAAGAGCTCTGAAATACGTTTCCTCACAATTACAAGTTCATAAAAAATATGAGTCTACAGTACTTTTGTATGGGGTTTTTTTTGTTTGTTTTAAGTTTCAAAAGTTTTGTCTTTAAATATATGTTTCCCCCATTTCTTTAAGAAATGCCACCTTTTTCCTAAAAAAAAAAAAAAAAAAGTATTTTTTTCTGTAATACAGGTGCCTTTTTAATTTAAAGTAACTGCAAACAATAACAATAAGTGAAGTTTACAGGCTTTAATTATTTCTCTCTAAATCAAGCATACTTTTGTTTCGCGTGGATGAAACTCGTCTATTTTGTTGTCTGATTATACATTCAAACACGTAAACATACTTTCCCCAACGTGAGCCTTCAGGCTATCTGTGAAAAGTATAAAACATATGCATAAAGACAAGCGTGTCTATGATTACCACCATAGAAAAATAAGAACTTCATACAGGAAAGATGAATGATGTAAGGCTTTGAAATTACACTCCGTCCTCTTCTGTATCTGCTTGTTTATCATGCTCACGTTTGTGTGTTGAAAAGCGGAACGGCGCTTTATTAAAGGGAAACCATTTGCCGTGTAATACACACTTACACACGCGCATAGACACACATCCTTTTGCACACAGCACTTATTGTAGATGCCGCTCTGCTTTTACCTCTCATGGAATATACATGATATTGCCATTACTGCAGCAGATGATTGTGTGCATTGCAAGGCGGCATGAGAATAGGAAGGTTTTACCATTACATGGGGAGTTGAGCCTTGCAAAGGAAAATAGGAAATCGAAGCATTCATAACAAATTTTGTTTTTTCTCAGTTTCTTAAAAATCCTAAAAATACAAGTTGTTTTCACTGTATGCAAAACAGAAATACAACTTTTTTTCCACAAAACACCCTTTTTACATGAAGACTATTAAGTCATTGGCTGCCATTGATGGCTTAAACGTCCAAACGATTTGAATTGGGAGGGCGGACATTCACTGCCAAGCTTCCTAATTGAAATGGATTGGACGTCTACTAGTGATTAACTCATTTAAGAGCCAAATGATTTGATGTCTAAGAGTTTATCTATTAAATCAGATTTTATTCCCGAAATAAGACAGTTATTAATCAAATAAAAGATACAACTTTTAAATGTTTATACTGTATAGTGTGTTATCTCAGTAAGACACCACTCTATTCTCCTTATATCACAGCTAATAGATTGACATGACAAAACACAATAATTATGAAACAAAGTTCGATTTTTCTTTAAAAGAAAAAAAAAAATCCCTGCCACTGACAGATATTTGAACAGTTTATTTAGTTCACTGATCATTGAGCAGCATGCTACAGTTACTGCTTTGTCATTAGTATTTATTAAGGATGTGTCCGACTAGTTGTTTAATCGTTTAACCGCTTAATCATAATTTAACATTTTTGATTCACTAGTCTGTTTAAACACATCATCCTGCATCTTGAGCCCCTTTCAGACATACGCTGAATTTAAATTAAATCCCAGGATTTAAAGCAACACTAGGTAACTTTTCAACATTTATAAAATATTTTCATAACATTTGTGATAATATGTTACCGTTGTTTTAGAAATATTTTCAGTATTCAGCCAGCCTAGTTTCAGTTAAATTTACTCCCCCTCCAATTTTAGAGAAATTTTGTCAAAGTGTATGGGAGACTAAAATTGTCTTGCTTATTTTCATGTGATGTGAACCACCTTTACCTTGTGTTACATTGTGCTTTTCAAATAAATTTGCCTTGCCTAAAAGTGCCGATGTTAATTAAATAAATACACCATTAAATATGGAATTAATCATTTCAAAGTTCTGTGGTATTGAGGACTAAAAGTGCCACGGATTTAAATGCAAACATTTGTTATTAAACGGGTCATTAATTCATTAAAATGGCGATCACATTCATGTAAAAACATATTCAATTTATTAAATTTTTTTTTGCTATCATATATTATTTAATTCATTATTATTGGATAGTCCTGTGTAGTTGCCGTGCTTCAAGAATTTATTTTCTTTTAACTACGCCCATCAAAGATAGTGGCCGGATCCAATAGACAGGTACAGTAGGCTGCAAGAATTTAGGCGCTATTATGGTTATGTCATGCTGGTTTCACATTCAACAGCTATTTGAATAATATAATGTAACATTCCACTTTCTTCTCTGTAGATGCTCTTCTAAAATATTTTCTTTCTACCTCTGTACATCCTGGGCCATCTTTTACAGCGAACTTATCCACATCAGCACCAAGTCCAAGCCCACCAAGTCCAGGAAAGAAGTGCACCTTCCAAAACAACAGTCATATGAAAGTGCAATTGATGCTTTTGCATCAGTGAAGACAAGGTGAGTAAGGTTATAAGTCAAGGTGAAAAAAAAGTGTTCTGTGTGTCTTCATATAGGTTTGTGTGGGTGGGTGTTAATCATATTGTAATAACAATTGTAATTTATTTAATGCATTTGTTTTTTAAGTGTTTTCATTGGTGCTTTTGAACAGTTATTACAGCCTTTTTCTTTTCATTTCTGCACTTGTTCGTTGTCTTTTTTTATATAATAAATTACAAAGAGTGCTTTTTCAGTGTGTGTTTGAAAATATGTGGTGAAAACGGGGGGGGGCAATAAATATGTTGCCTAGGGCACCAAATTGGTCAGGAACGGCCCTGTCGGGAAACGTATGAAGAAAACATCCTTCCTTGTGTGTCCTTGTCTAGAGTCGCTTGTACAAGTTCCATAGCAGCAGTGTTTACTCGGCATGTTGTTTTTTGAAAGATTACTGGCAGAAAACAAGCAGTACTTGTATGGGTTGTATGTGTGCCCGCTTCTACGTTGACCCCTTTCGGTTTATGATGGTGACGGCACGCAGCCTTGCGGACTAAAAATAGCATTCGTGCAGTACGCTATTGCAAGTTTTCTTGCTTAGAGACCAGTTGATGAGTCGCAAATAAAATCTGAAACTACTCGGCAGGGAAATTAGTCGAAATTGCCATCCCTGGTATTCATTACAGTGTCACTATATTTAATTACTACATAAAGACTAAACTCTTGAAGGGAAAAGGTACCGTTCTCGCACACACCATATAATTGTTTGCATTAGTATAACACATTCATTTAACTACAGTTTAGGCAGACTTCACTCAGTGGCCTTGAACACAGTAAAGTGAATCACCTTATCGGCGCTCATGAGGGGGAAAAGGAAAAATGGTACCGTTTCTCGTAGGCACCGTTTAACTATTAGCATTACTCGAACACATGTAATATAATCAATTAGGGAATAGTATCATTTCTCATATTCACTGTAGGACTGCACTACTCTAACACACATGATGTAAAATAAATAGCACACCATAGTTTAAAGAAACAGAATAGATACACAACGCCATCTTATCACAGAAGCCCAACGTGGGCGCCACGAGCAAGATTGACGCACCAACTCTGGCAATCAGTTCTCCCGACAAACGAACAAGGACAAAGACCAGCGCGCAGCCAGCCCGGATAAACAAAGTTGATAGCAGGCGCTTGTGACGTCAAGACCAGCGTCGGTCGCTGTGGCAACCACATCCCATCCACGCACGAACCTAAACAGCCCGAAACCGCCCAGAGAGGGATGATCCCAAAGCAACGCCCGGACACACCTTCGGCCGGCCCACGAACTTAAAAAACACTGGTCACTGAGATAAGCCAGATTTGCTGCTCGGAAACATTTGCTATGTAGCCTTGCTTTGGATTCAGCATTGTTCCTTCCGTCGTCTGTTTTTGCCTTGTTTTTGACCATTGTCGACAGATAAATTGTCAACCTGTTTTCGGTGAGTCTGCTTTAAACTTTTGAAACATGGAGTCAGTACAAAGGGTTAAAATAAGACGAGAAAGCATGAAGTTCTGCCTTCCCGGTTGGCGCACGCGAGGCAGCATCGGCCGAGCGGCACTTGTTTTGGCTGTCGCTGTTTCCGTGCGGCTTGACTGGGGAGGCGAATTTCAACACTATTGAACTGGATGTTTACCGCTGTTAATGGCAGTGAATGACTTAATCTCATCAAAATAAATTGCCCTTACCCCGCTGTAGTTGTTTAGATCCCCCTTAGCCACTATTTGTGGAAATTGTTGGGCCTAGTTGCTCACTTCAACACATACCGAGGCATCTCAAAAGTAGACTGTTGCTATTAAAAAATGCACAACCCGCTCTGTTGCTGCATGGCGGACAAAGTGGGTCATTGCGCACATACACACACACCCTGACGAGAGCACTCCTCTTTTCCGTCACGCTGGGAAAGACTTAAACGGCTAAAATGACCAGACAAGGGCAAGAGGACAGAAACAAACTATTAATTTTTATCTGAATGCCAAATACGCAACAACAAAATTCTGCCGGTGGCCAAATATTCAAAACAACAAAATGTCCGAGTCATCCAAAATACATTTTACTCCAACAATTCAATTACTTCCACAGCATTTCAGTTGAGCGGCAGCTCTTCAGCGTTCACACGCAATTTCCACAGCAATTGCCTTCTCTAATGAGTCACGCTTGTGTAAGAAACAAGACTGATGACACTTTGGGCTCCGTCTCTACTCGCTATCTAATTAGACAGCAAGTGTTGCGTCATCTCCGAAGGACAAGACAACACTGAGGATGCACGCACTGTTGAACAAGAATAATAATATCCGTTTTGACTTGGTGAAATGGAAGTTAATGATCATATTTAGTGCCATTGGATTGGACGTCTATTGTCGTCAATTCTCAAAATGGTTTCTATGTTTCTTTCTCCTTTCCAATCTTTTTCTCTTCAGAGTCTTTTTTGGTGAACTCGACAAGACACATTATTCTTTTGTGGCACTTTTGCTTCATTTCCTCTTTCCGTTCTATTGTTCCTCACTCTTGTCCGTCCTCATCTCCCTTTACATTATTCCCATTGCATCGCCATGGCAATGAATCGCGGCATTAATCATCGTATTGTCGGGGTGACGGATCATGTTAATAATCAGGACTTTTTTCCTTTTTTTTCCCCCCGCTTTCCTCTCGTCTTTCCAGGCAGCGTAAGAAAGCAAAGCCACACGTTGGTGATTAGCAATTAAATCTCGCATACACATTTATATGGTGGCACCCTGCTGAGTTTAAGCTTGGCCAGGCAACGCAATGACTTCATCTCTGAAGGCTTAATCAAACTGTCACGAGTGCTCCAAGAGTGCATCCAGTAAAGGGAGGAAACTATTTTAATACATTACTATATTTTTGTCTGACAAATGGCTCTGTTGCTTATGCGTCAAATTTTAACATTTTTAGATATTTAACATGAACTATATGCTTTAATTCAACAGTAACAAAACCTGGTTCACTGAGAATTCACAAATGTAGTCCAGTCAATACACACACAGTAGGCAATGTGCCAACTAAACATTTTTATAAATTACTATCACGACAATTGTCGTTGACAAATTGTTATTCCCACTCAATTCAACGTTCATTCAATGTTCTAGATTGCACGCAAACAATAACCGAAAAACATTGAGAAACTATTTAACCAGCACGTTTCCAAATGCTGCAGTTTAAAACTACATTTCCCATACCTGTCAACCTGAGGCCATTGGCAATCTTACAAATAATGGCATATGCCCTTACAAATTGGAGACTTAACTAATCTTACAATGTTTTATATAGCGTGCAATATTAAACAAAATAAAACTCAATTTTTAAAATACTATGAATTTATTGGTAACATTTTCACATATAACCTGGTGCAATCAAAGAACAATCAATATCTTCAGCTACATCGTGATTACTACAATTTAACAGTGACTTTTGTTATAATTGTATGTAGCACTTTTAGCAATTTCTATCATGTCTTTTGATGGCTGCACTTCATGGCACTTCAGCTCGCAATTCAGTTTGACTTGAAGGTAGTTTGTTAGTGTGTCCAATTATAAATCAAAAAGGTCAAATGATAAAATGAACTTACCGATGCAATCTTTGAGTCAGGGAATATTCCTTTTGCTAATTCTGAGAAGTGATCAGCAACAGTTGCATGCAAATTGTGTTCAGCAACAAATTGGCAGAATAAAATCTCTGCTTTTGTCACTTTTCATTCTGCAGACTGCATTTTTATGCGCAGTGTTGTTAATCTTACTTTAAAAAAGTAATTAATTACAGTTACAAATTACTTCTCCCAAAAAGTAATTGAGTTAGTAACTCAGTTACCTGAATGTAAGGGTAATTAGTTACTTGGCAAGGTAACTGGTGTTACCTTTCATGTTTCTTTTTTTCATTAAAAAAAAAAAAAACATAGTAACCTTTGCTATGTTTGGAAGTCATTTAACTCATTTGCTCCCAAAAATATATGAATACGTTCTATTTTTAATTGTTTCAGTGTCCCAAAGACATACAGTATTTATAAGTCTTTTACGTTTTTTTCCAAAAGAGACATCTCTGAGTTCTGATTCAATTTAGCTCCAAAGCACAAAGCTGAAAATGCATTTTGAAGCAATAAAACTGGCCACTGGAGGGCAGTAGCGCATTTGGTAGGACCCGCAACCCTATTCAACAGCAACGAACAGTCAAGCCGCAAAGCTGGTGCGCCGGCGGAAGACGACTGAATGGATGCCAGGCGGCGGACGATCAAGCAGAACAACCGGTAGGACGCCCAGGATGCCAGGCGCTGGATGACCGAGCAGAACGACCGGGACTACTTGATGCCGTTGAGTCCGTGTTGCTCGCGAGAAGAGCCCACAGAGACTCAAAAAAATGCATCTTTTTGAGATAGGCAACTATAAAGGAAAAGTTCAACCGGCTGTCGCAGCCACAATAGCGTCATCTTTCGGTTAGCTATGTGTAAATAAATTGTTACTTTACTATTTGAACCGCAGTTTGTTTGTACATCCGACGACATGGTCTAAATACGACGATTTATGACAGCGCCGCAGTTTCTTTGTTTCGCAGCAAGACGGACGCACGGCGGATTTTCTTGTGAGAGAAATCAACACAGGTTCCAGGAAGGTCAGTGCAGGTGTTGAAAAAAGGAAAAAGGTGACGCTTACATTTGAAATGAAGATGGAAATGATAGAAAAATATGAGCGTACTGTGCGCATCCCTGAACTAGTTCGACACTATGGCCGTAGAATGTCTACGATCTCGACGGTCCGCCTCCGATTTGCGTTCGGCGTTCTATATACGTTAAGGTGACAATTATTATTGTAGTAAAATCGCCAAAGAAATCGCCAACTTCATCAGGTTTTTAATCTTTTTTTTTTCAGAACTTGTGCAACACAACACATCTACTGTCCGCCGTAGTTGGCGCCAGCAACAAAACATTCAAAGAGAAAGTAAAACCTCTACCGCACCTTTCTCCCTCCGTCACGTGAGCCACGCGGTGCATTCATGCGCAGCACGCAAAACACGTCCGCCACATTAGAACCCGATTTGTTACATTTTTACAGGAATTATTATTATTACTAGAACCTTTGCTCCCGGCCCTTTTACTGGATTTTGACCGGTTTTGCAAGTCCCACAGAAAATTCTGTTCTTTTGGTATTTAAACATGGAACCCACCAAAGATAGATTAGACTCTCCTCTTTCAGCAGAAAAGAAAAGTTAGTTCATATCTTTTTCCATTCTTTAGAAATGAGCATTAGAAAATAGCTTAGTTTGAGCAATTTTCCAATTTCTGATGAAAAAACGGAGAAAATGAGCTTTTTGTGAAAGCATACATTTCAAACATGACTTTGACTTTAATACAGCTATTTTTTGCTTGAGTTACATCCCACACATCTGAATAATGTTTTCCTTTTACAAAATAAGATAAACAACAAGACAAATAAGAGCTTTTGATAGCAAAGTAACAATTTATTTACACATACAGTAACTAACTGAAAGATGACGCTGTTCTGGCCGCAACAGCGTAGTCCCGGTCGCTTTGCTCAGTCGTCCAGCACCTGGCATCCCGGACATCCTACCAGTTGTTCTGCTCGGTCGTCCGCCGCCTGGCATCCATTCGGTCGTCTTCCGCCGGCGCCCGGCCGTGCAGCTTGGCCGTTCGTTGCCGTTGAATCGGGTTGCGGGTCTTACCAAATGCGCTACTGCCCTCTAGTGGCCAGTTTTATTGCTTTAAAATGGATTTTCATCTTTGTGCTTTGGAGCTAAATTGAATCACAACCCAGAGATGTCTTTTTTTTTTTTTTTTTTAAACGTAAAAGACGTATAAATACATCTTTGGGACACTGAAACAATTAAAAATCGACGTATTTATACGTTTTCGGGAGCAAGTGAGTTAAGGATTTAGTGTAGGTTTTCGGGCTGTATTAATGGAATGTATTATTATGGGAAAATCCTGCTCGACATACGACCATTTCGACTTACAAACAAGGACCTGGAACAAATTAACTTCGTATGTAGATGGACCACGGCAAATATTTTGTAAGGATATATTCGAGATTATATATAAATACACTCTCACTTTAGAAATATTCACTACAAAGTTTGCAGCCTATATCAGTGTCTCCCATTGACGGCTGTAGACGTCTAATACATTTTAACTGGCAGGAGCTGGCGGACTCAAAATGGATTGCATGTCTATCTCCGCCAAAGGAAGCCAATGATTTAAACATAAATAAGAAATGTTCCCTGAAATACTGAAGAAGTAAAAAGTCACCCGCTTTAAAAAGAAAAAAGTATTTTTAAAATAAATCCAAATCAAGACAAAGAAAAACACCCACACAGACAAAGATGAATTTCATCTGCGATCAGAGCTTCATTAGTGCAGCTCTAGTTGTTAAGATTGATTTAATTATCAAATCATCTATGCCGTGCGTTGCACGTGCGAGTGTGTGTGTGAGATTAGCCAAGTGATCTTGGCTGACATTGATCGGCCTCGTCTAATTGGGAGCATCTAGCCGTGTAATTGATTGTGCTACACTTCACCACATGAATTCCACAGTGTCAACAACGCTGAATCACACGGCTTCTACGCCTCGACGCAACATTGCGGAGTGACCGCAGCAACACACCAAAGTTAAATTAACGCACTATTGTATTGTGAAGTGTTTCTATCCCAGATAATGTTCCACTAAAACTTCAGTGAACATCTGGAAGAAACTTGATTGAAAAGTTGAATCTGAGAGTAATTGGGTCCGAGGTTTTCCTCCATATGTTGAGGATGGAAGTTGCTTTCACCCACAAGCTGGTAAGAACAGACCCGTGAGACATTTAGCATAATTAGGCACTGCACACCTGCAACTGGATCTAATGAGATCTGAAGCGAAAGCTTCACCAAAAAGTCTGCCTTTACAAAGATGATAACAGTAGAAAAAGAGAAGCATAAATCAGCAGAGGTTCAATGTTCAAGCTTTTGTATTTCAATGTTGCCCTCAACATGCAGAGATACCAACAAATATTTTTGCTAATACAAGCTTTTACATATCGGCTGAAGCAATTACTGTATTTTTTTCACAGCGTCATTCCAGGAAGTGGCAGCGGCATCTTCTCGAGACTGCAGACTACAGTGTGACCTTGCAGAAGTCTGGCTGCTGAGATAAGCTCGCCATTCTCTCTCTTGCGCGCTCTCTCCTGTCCAGCTTCTTATGCTTGAGCACTTGCTGTAGGATCTATCAATCACTATTTGCCACCATTTTAAACAAAACTACCTTTAAGTAGAAAATTGCGCGGATGCTGAAGGATGTAGAATAATGTTACTGGAAATGATGCCAAATAACGTTGAATGATGTGGAATTCTCTAAAATGATGTGGAATAATGTGTGACGTGAAATCCTGTAAAATGAATGATGTTTGAAGTGAAATACAGTGCCCTCCATAATTATTGGCACGGTCCCAGTGAAGCACATGGTCCCAGTGTGCTTTGGTCAGATGAGACCAAGATTGAGCTTTTTGGAAACAAACACTCTAAGTGGGTCTGGCGTGCCATGAAAGATGCGCATGTTGAAAAGCACCTCATACCCACTGTGAAGTATGGAGGTGGGTCAGTGATGCTGTGGGGCTGTTTCGCTTCCAAAGGCCCTGGGAACCTTGTTAGGGTGCATGGCATCATGAATGCTTTGAAATACCAGGACATTTTAAATCAAAATCTGTTGCCCTCTGCCCAAAAGCTGAAGATGGGTCATCACTGGGTCTTTCAGCAAGACAATGACCCTAAACTTACTGTATGGCCAAATCTACACAGAAATGGTTCACCAGACACAAAATCAAGCTCCTCCCATGGCCATCTCAGTCCCCAGACCTTGTTTTGTTGGCAAAAGGGGGTTGAACAAAGTATTAACACCAGGGGTGCTAATAATTGTGACACACATTATTTGATGTCATATAATTATTTCTTTATGTGGGATTTTTTCCCAACTGAATAAATGCACTTGTATTGAAGGTTGGATTTTTCTCATTTCTACCATTAAGGTCCCATATTATTTGATTTTAAAAAAATATTAGAAGCTAAAAAACACAGCTTAACAAGGGGTGCCAATAATTATGGATTATGTGTATGGAATAATATAATAATAGTAATATAATAAGTGGTCATATTAAATGATGCCAGAAAATGCTGAATGATGTGGAATACTGTAAAATGAAGTGGAATACTGTAAAATGATGTGGAATAATGTATAACGTGCAATTCGGTTTGGGGTGGAAACCAGACATGTGCCGATTACCGGTTTCAAGGTATACCGTGGTATGAAAACGTGATGGTTTCAAAACCGCAAAAATTTTCTGTAATACCGTCCCTAAGGTATTAGCTACTTTTTATGTCCCAAAAATGCATGCAGAAATCCCTCGCTTGCAGCTGCAAGGCACAACACTCCACCACCTGTTGCTGCTCAGTGTCAGTGTGTCAGCTGTACTACACGATGGCTGGAGGAGGTGAAACTCCTAAACTTTTTCCCCCTCATCGAAGAAAAGGAAATCACTAGTATAGGAATACTTTGGCTACAGAAAAGTTACAGACGGCTGCGGCTTAGAGGAGGAGGGCCAACAGACATGTAAGACATGTTTGCGGAGGGTGGCTGCTGAAAAGGCAAAACCTCCAACATGATTTCGCGTTTAGACAAAATTAAAGGTTGGTAAACACTGTCATGAACGTTTCCCACCAGCTACCAGAGTTAACTCCAGTGTGTTTAGTGTGTCTACCGGTGGTAAAACATGTGTTTTTTCCTCTCTGGCATCTGTATGGGTTGAGAAAGAGAGTGTGTGTATAATGTAAACATGTTACGAGTCATACACACATGCTTTTTATGGAAAATAATTCAGTTATTTTTGTTCTGATGGTAATTATATTGAGCTGTGGCTGTGGGTTTAAGCTCACTTAAAAGGATTGCATTTATTTTAATTTCATTTAGACTATTTTGTTTTTATTTATTTATTTTAACTTAACATTATACTTGTGGTCCAATTTGCTAATATGTTTTGAAAATAAAAATCCTGTCCAATGGAAAAAGGTTGTTGTTTTTTTAAACCCAGATACGGTATCTCAAAGTAACACATTTTAGAGCTGTAATTGCAATACCGTGATCCTGTGAAACAGTGATATTTCGGCTTAAGGTTATCATACCGTCCGAATTTCATACCGGCACGTGCCTAGTGGGAACCTCTGGGTACTTGATGGCGCTAAATCAAGGCCAAAAGTATTGTAATCTGAAAAAAACAGAAGCAATTGGAAAAAAAAATCTGAATCTGAATGTTTTTTTTTCCCTTGAATCTTTCAAAACCTAAAAAAAAAAATACTTTTTTCACTTACTAAGTTGATATTTTCAGGTTCAAATATTAACTTTTTGGTCACAGTTATCTAATTTTCACCTTCAGATTTTTTTCAGGATGTGGTGTCATCTTATTTTTTTAGTTTCAATTTTTTATTCACATTTATTTACCGTATTGGCCCGAATATAAGACTGTGTTTTTTGCATTGAAATAACACTGAAAAAGAGAGGGTCGTCTTATATTCGCGGTCTAGACATTACACCCATTCACGACGCTAGATGGCGACAGATATCATTGAAGCGATGTTCTGTCATGGTCATGAATGATTTTAGCTACTCTCCCCATTCACGACGCTAGATGGCGCCAGATATCATTGAAGCGATGTTCTGTCATGACAGATTTCAGCTAAAAGTTTAACCAGTTTGCATTATTTTATTGCAATGTCTTTCCTTTTTTAGATTTGTTTCAAGACTAGTTACAGTTAGACTTCACTTTGATGGTTAATGCAGTTATTGCAATTTTGTTGTTTTATCACAATAGATTGGTTTATTTACATTTCAAAAACCAGAAGCCATTCATTTACGAATGTGATTGCACTTTAGTTTACATATTCAAATGTTCAGATATGAAGATTTGAATAAGGCAAAATAACATGCTTTTTCTCTCAAATATATTGTTATAATCATTTCTTTCAGTTGTACTGTAAATATTTTCTGTATAAAAATTAATTTGGTGTTCTAAAAGTCTTTTTTCAAACTTAAGTCTTGAAAAAGAGGGGGTCGTCTTATAATCAGGGCCGTCTTATATTCGGGCCAATACAGTATATATATATTTTTTTCAGTTTCAAAACGTTTGGCCGTGTTTAAACGCGAGGGGGCGTGGCCTCGACGAGAGGCGTGTTGACTTGTGAGAGACAGCGTATCAAAGCACCTAAATGATGTTGCCTTCGGATAACGTGGGCACTGTGATGCATTAGGACTCCACATTCTGAAAAAAATTCTGAAGGTTAAAATTAGATGACCAAAACCAAAAAGTTAATATTTGAACCTGAAAATATCAACTTTGTAACTGAAAAAATAACAAGTTTCTTTGTGCTTTGAAAGAGTCAAGAAAAAAACAAACATTCAGATTCAATTTTTTTTCCCCCAATCGTTCCTTTTTTCAGATTACAATACTTTTGGCCTTGATTTAGCACCATAGTACTCCCGATATGAGACGATTTGCGATACAAGGCTCACGATAACGATCTCGCAGTGCAACAATTATCAAAACACGGATCAGGAAATCGTTCTGGGATAATCCGATGAATGGGTTGATCATTGGGAAAAAATTTGGCAGCAACCTGCTGGTTCCTGGTTTCTGCTTTTTTTTTTTTTTTTTTTTTTTTTTTAATGAGCATATCGATAATCTTTTGGGCTACAAAGCAATCGCAATATATCACCTTTCCAATTTATTGTCATACCCCTAAAATGAAGTGGAATATTGTTGACTGGTGATAAAGTGTTAAATGACATCAAAAAATGTTGTTGAATATTGCAAAATGATGTGGAATAATGCGTGATGTGAAGTTTTACTGAATGAATGATGTGCAAAGCAAAATATTTTTGAATGTTACCGAATAATAGTGAATTAAGTTAAATGACGCCAAAAAATCTTGAAAAATGCAGAATGCTGGAAATTGGCAACTAACATTTAAATGCTTGAATTGAAGTAATTACAAACATTTCCTGACCGAAACATGGAAAATTCATTTATGTATGTCTGGGTGTAAACATTATCACTGTTCATATACTAAATGACCGATGCAAATAGCATTTTTTAGGCCTGAAATCTTTGTTTTCCTCACATACTAGACATCCATTTAAACTACCCACAGCACAAAAAAGGAGCTCAGTGTAGCATGAAAGAGAATAGCAGTACAGTATTTCTTATCCAAATACTTTAAACTCCCTCTTTTGTCACGCCGGTCGTACACAATCAATAGTCATTATGCTCAGCGAATTGATCCTCATTCTTCACATCACACATGGAAATTGTAGGGCAGCATCGAAGGAGAATTCCATTGGAAGTGTAAACAGCTGTTCCTGTTTTAAAGGTGCTTACGTGGTAAACAATGGAACAAATAGGCACAAACAAATGACTACTGTTACTCTGTTTTGTGTAGTTGATAGAGTGCATAGTAGTAGATGAAAGGAGTAGTATGTGAAAATCCAGGCATCAAAGGGTGTGCTCAAGCATGCTGTAATAACTTTAATGGGTTTTTCCCTCCGATTAAATATCATTTTAAATCTTACTTTTGGTGTAATGTTTGTTATTGTGATTGGTATTGTTAGCACTGCATCATAATAAGGGCTGTTTCAGATCATTACATTGAACTGCACTAGTCCAAGTGGTCCAAAACCTTCAACTCAATGGCTGCCATTGACAGAAATATAATTGCAATCCATTTAAATTGGGAGGGCTGGCAGTGAATGATCAAGTTTAAGTGTTATTGATAGCGATAGATGTCCATTTCATTAGGATATTTGAAGAATAAAGTTATATTTTTCCATAGCAAAGATGTACAAGTATCATATCAATCTAATAGTTTAAAGGGATCCACGATTAGAAAGACATGTAGTTCTTAAAAGATAAATCTTAGTAAGAGTTACAATAATTTGATATTAAAACCCCTTTTAATGTTTTCGTTTTTTAAAAAAAAAAGTAAAATTTTAAACCAAAAAATTTACTAGTAGCTTGTCATTGTTGTTGACGTCACATGGTCACGCTGCCTTACAGTGTCACTCTTTACGTAACGTAGTGATTTAGATACGGCACAAGGTGTCAATGGCGAATTTTAAATTAATTAGAGATCAAGCCAAAGAGTGCATTTTGACCTATGACTTACGCCGTACTTTTCCTTTTATTACCCAGTGCGGATCCATTGTGCCTTATGTTCAATTGTATGTTGTGAAGCTAAGAAACCTGAATATTGGCTCCCAGCATCATAGTTCGTATATTGTGACTAAATATTGCCATCCAGTGTCTTTGTTGAGCTAAACGAGTTGCTAAAATGTTTAAATAAAGTTTGACCAAAAAATATGTATAAGTTTTATGTGTATTTTGATTATCTATTCTGATTGTGAATTTGTGAATGCCAGTTTTCTTTGCATTGCTGTTTAACGGTGTGAGAATAGGGCCTCATGAACACAGATTGAAGCACTTTTTTTGGTGAAGATTGTTTGTGGAGCGCCATGAATATTATTTTTGTCGTATTTTCACTATATGATACTTATGTTCAATTGAATGTTGTGAGGAAGGAGTTGACGAAGCTTATGCCAATAAACGGCGCGGTCCGAGCTACGAATCTGAACGCCTGTGTCCACTCGCCTTTCTCTCTGGCTTACACGACATCACCATCTTTTTAGCTCTCAATATGCAAAATAAGGCGTCATTATAATCTGTTAGGCAGAAAATGATACGAATAGCCAGCAATCAAATTAAGTTTAATAGATTTATTCTTTTTCCGTGTCGCTTATTCACCGGGAAGCAAGCTTCGTGAGCAACATCTAGTAAGTCTGATAAATCTGAGAACACCGGCAGGATGATGGTCGATCTGGACAGCACTTTTACGTGACAAAAATAAGGTAAAACGTCACTAGACGTCTCAGTAGAGGCAAACTGCATCAATGTTTTCATGTGCTGTGATATATGGGGTATCTGCAATAAATAATCAAGCTGCTGTGTTTCACTGTATACCCTAATCATATGACATACCCCAATAATCACACGACACCACTGGATGCCAACTATCCCCATAAAAATATTGGAAAAAATTGGATCACGTAATAGTTTACCATGAAGATCAAAAACAGTTAAAGTAAAAAAACAGTTTGTGACATCAAACACTCTCCTGTTCCGTCACCAGAGAAGGAAAGTGCTGTCACTAGCGAACTTGACACACTAACGCTACTCGTCTCATCCCGTCTTTCCTGATCATTTTGCTTTTGCTGTCCTTCTCATTAATGTTCCGCTCGGGTTCAAATTGGAAGGGCAGAACCGTCGACATGTTTACGTAGTTAACGAGTGACGCTGTGGAAATCCGGCAGCGTGCTCATGTGACGTCACAGCCCTGGGACGTCAACAACAATGGCGACCTACTAGTTAAAATAATTTTAAGAACTTTTTTAAGAACTACATGTCTTTCTATCCGTGGTAGCCTTTAACAATCGTATTTTAACAAAACATTTTTAAAATATTACTTTATTCTGAGAATGTTCTCAAAATTTATGAAGATTTTATTACAGAAAAATCAAATCTGTCATGATAGATCCTGACTATAAAAAAAAAAAAAAAAAAAAAAAGATTGTCATTGTGTTTATATACGGTCTATATGCACTTATATCTTATGCACGGCAATATTTTTACAAACCCTCAAGCTACAGATTCCAGTTTGAAAACTGCAGCATTAGCCTGCTATATTATCAAATACAGGAGAGATAGCAAATTAAGCAGGGATATTTGAGCCACAAGCCTACTTTGTCAGTTTTCATCAAAAAATATCAAATAAAAACACCAGACATGTATTAAGATAGACAGTGGCACAGCATCTTAAAATGATAGGCAATCCCGGCTCTGAGTGGGTGCAGATTGAAAAAGGGATTCAAAGCGATGTCATGTCCAGAAATTGTGACAGCGCAATCATAAAGCGTGAGACGTGGGGACCCTAATCTGCGGCCGAGTACACAATCCTGTTAACGACGACTTACTACTGTGTTTTTCCTGTTGTGACTTTTATGGATGACACCCCAGCCTTGTCCGACAAGATGACGAAGGGGTGGCAAGCATTCTCGGTCTTGTGGTGAGGAAAATAGCTTTCAGCCTTGAAAACACGAAAACACAACAGAACCGAGAAGCCACCGTCTCCCAAATCTGAAATTCATATACAAGAGGCAGACGGGCGGCTCTTAATCGCAAAGATTTGTTTTTCGCCTTTAGTGGGAACACGGCAGCGTACTTCTGCTCACGCGGCTTTGATTTATTTTGCACTCTTATAAAAGGTATGAAAGTTTTGGAGGAACATTTTCCCCCTACTTTGTAGAAGACGACAAGTTTTCCTTGATCACTCTATGCTTTGACTACCTTTAAACCCTTTGCCAAGACACAAATCTTTTGATGAATTTCCACTCGTACGACGTCTCCCGTGTCTTCCGGCTCTTCCGCCCTGGTCGGCCATCTGATCTCTTAATGATGTGTGAAGCTCTTTTTTTTTTTTTTTTTTTTTTTTAAGTTTTAGCCGAGTCTCTCATCTTTGGTGCTGCACCAAACTGTACAGATGGAACATTCACCTTTTTTTTGCAGACCATGCAAACTAAGCACTTTGGGAAATCTTCACCATCCGAGGAAAGACTTTAAATTCATGTGGATTGCTAAATTCCCTGTAGATACAACATGCATACATCAAAAAGTACTGCAAACAGCCTTGAGCTGACTGGTATATGGAGCCAAGTATTTGAAATGAGGAAGACCAATGCATTTTATTACTCAAACTGCAAAAAGCACTAGGTATTCCAGAATTGGAGGATATTTTGGCTTTAAAATTCTTGAAAAATAAGCCTTCACTTTTCAGATATTCAGGTTCCATATTATTTATCAATAATAGGTAATTAATTATCAAATGCTCGATTAGCTCATTTTGCAGATCAGTGGTGAAAAACAATTACATTTACAATATTTGGCATCATCACAGTAACAGGGTTGCAAATCTATATCTATACTAGGCCTGAATGACATTGGAAAAAAATAACATTGCGATATACAGTGTGGCAAATAAGTATTTAGTCAACCACTAATTGTGCAAGTTCTCCCACTTGAAAATATTAGAGAGGCCTGTAATTGTCAACATGGGTAAACCTTAACCATGAGAAACAGAATGTGGAAAAAAAAAACAGAAAATTTTAAAGAATTTATTTGCAAATCATGGTGGAAAAGAAGTATTTGGTCAATACCAAAAGTTCATCTCAATACTTTGTTATGTACCCTTTGTTGGCAATAACGGAGGCCAAACGTTTTCTGTAACTCTTCACAAGCTTTTCACACACTGTTGCTGGTATTTTGGCCCATTCCTCCATGCAGACCTCCTCTAGAGCAGTGATGTTTTGGGGCTGTCGTTGGGCATTACGGACTTTCAACTCCCTCCACAGATTTTCTATGGGGTTGAGATCTGGAGACTGGTTAGGCTTCTTACGAAGCCACTCCTTTGTTGCCCTGGCTGTGTGTTTGGGATCATTGTCATGCTGAAAGACCCAGCCACGTCTCATCTTCAATGCCCTTGCTGATGGAAGGAGATTTTCAATCAAAATCTCTCAATACATGGCCCCATTCATTCTTTCCTTTGCACAGATCAGTCGTCCTGGTCCCTTTGCAGAAAAACAGCCCCAAAGCATGATATTTCCACCCCCCATGCTTCATAGTGGGTATGGTGTTCTTCGGATGCAATTAAGTATTCTTTCTCCTCCAAACACGAGAACCTGTGTTTCTACCAAAAAGTTCTATTTTGGGTTTCATCTGACCATAACACATTCTCCCAGTCCTCTTCTGGATCATCCAAATCTTCTGTAGCGAGCAGCATGGACTCAACGGCATCGTCGCTGCAATGGTGGTCCCGGTCGTTCTGCTCCGTCGTCTAGCGCCTGGCATCCCGGGCGTCCTCTAGGTTGTTCTGCTCGGTCGTCCGCCGCCTGTCATCCTGGACGCCATTCGGTCGTCTTCCGCCGGCGCCCCGGCCGTGCGGCCCGGCCATTCGTTGCCATTAAATCGGGTTGCGGGTCTTACCAAATGCGCTACTGCCCTCCAGTGGCCAGTGTTATTGTTTTAAAATGGATTTTCAGCTCTGTGCTTTGGAGCTAAATTGAATCAGAACCCAGAGATGTCTCTTGTATTAAAAAAAAAAAAAAAAAAAAAAAAAAAAAAAAAAAAAAACGTAAAAGACGTATAAATATGTCTTTGGGACACTGAAACCATTAAAAATAGAACGTATTTATACGTCTTTGGGAGCAAATGAGTTAAGTGTTACGTCTGCACTGGTTCATTGTTAGTTGTGGCAAACATGACTGAGAGTGGTGGTTGCCGTTGTTATGTTCTGGTGTTTTCTGTTCAATGAAGGCGCCGTCTCTTGGAGTGCAGTGTATGGGGCACAAGAGCAGCAAGTGCAAAACATAAAAACTGTCTCTCTCACTCTTCTCCATGTCGCTCTCCACAAAACTGTACACAGTGATGGAAAAGCGATTGCGCATTAACCCCTTTATGGTGTCCTTTTATTATTACTACATTCCAGCTGCATCTCTAAGAAAAGTATGCTTTATCTGCCATTTGGTTGTATTGCGTTCCCGTTACACAAACCCACGCAACGGCGGACCATACTGCTCGATAAATCCTACAGCACACACACACAAAAAAAAAAAGCCATGGGAAAGCCCAGATTCCGAGGTTACTTAAGTGTCTATTTAACAAATCTTGGCCCCAACAACCCAACAAGTCTGTACTAATGTTAGCTTTTTCTCAATAGTAGCTCGCAGTTAAGCTAGCTCTTACCACTGAGCAAAAGGACATAGTTACACAGTATCTAAAATAGAAAAATAATAATAAAAGTAATTGTCATATTCCTATCATATGTATATCAAGGCTTCTTGAGATAAAGGGAAACATGTATTTAAGGCAAACTTTTTTTATAAAAACAGGAAGAATAGAAGCAAGGACAAATATATTCTCACTTTTTCAAAACTGATGATGTAAAAATCGATCATATCATGTGATTTACTGCTTTCTTCTTCTACCATGCTAAAAAAAGGTTATGGTGACTGTCACAGTGTTGCATGTTGAGGATCACGCATTAGATTTATAATTAATATTTGAAATATTATGGTAATTTAAATGTGTTCACACAGTTAAACAGACAGCAATGAATTAAGTACTCTACAAAATTACATTGAATTTCATTGTAACGGTTTTATTTGAGCTACAATTTTGTCATTGGGTGTGTAAGACAAGTACATTTACTCAGAAACTGTATATTTTAATATTTCGTAAGAGGATTATTTAACATTTGTAGGACTGGATGTAAAATGTCCTCCAATTCTGGAATGAACCAGAAGGTATTTTAATTCAGGCTGTCAAACAATTAAATTTTTTAATCAAGTTAATTACAGCTTAAAAATTAATTAATCGTAATTAATCGCAATTCAAACCATCTATAAAATATGCCATATTTTTCTGTAAATTATTGTTGGAATGGAAAGATAAGACACAAGACGGATATATACATTCAACATACGGTACGTAAGTACTATATTTGTTTATTATAACAATAAATCAACAAGATGGCATTAACATTATTAACATTCTCTTAAAGCGATCCATGGACAGAAAGACTTGTGGTTCTTAAAAGATAAATGTTAGTACAAGTTATAGAAATTTTATATTAAAACCCCTCTTAATGTTTTAGTTTTATTGAATTTTTTTTTTTTTAATTTTCAATCAAAAAATAAACTAGTAGCTCACCATTGTTTATGTCAATAATTACACCATGCTCGCTTGTTGTGCTGAAACCTATAAAATCATTTGGGCCGAAGTGCCAGCAGAGGGCGCCAAACACCAAAAAACAAGTAACAAGCGGACATTACACTGCTGTCATTTTAATCTGCGTTAATTGCGTCAAATATTTTAACGTGATTAATTAAAAAATCGCCGCCCATTAACGCGATAATTTTGACAGCCCTAATTTTAATAACACATTTTCTTTATAAAGCGCTTTTACCAATGCTCAAAGACGCTTATTTTTAAATTGTTATTTTAGTGAAATGGACAAAACTTCATGTATCAAAGAATTTATGATTGGAACATTACAGTTATTCTAACGAATTAGAATGCATGACGCTTTACAGGAAATCCTCGAAAATCCTCACGATAACAGACAAAGTGACAAACGTATATGCGAGCAGCGAGTCTATTCTGGTTGTAATTAAACCGCAGGCGTGTAACTGCAGCGCACTGTGTCACAGAGACAGTTGCATTAGAATGAATGACAATCTCCCGCCCTATCACTTTGTGCCTTTATGGATCATTTGTCAGAGCCGGGCTGTTAAGACTGCCAACTTCTTGACATTTACCCACAAATTCCCATTTCTTACACACATGCAAATACACATGCACACGCGAATGAACGCTTGTTGACATTTTACAACTGCACATTTTTTTTCTGCGAGGCGTTTTCAGATGAAGGACGTGAGCCAGAGCCCGTGCAACTTAAGACAGATTGATGTGTTCACGGTGGTGTAAGAAAAAAGTATGACACGGACGGGTCCGGTTGCAGCTTTAAAAAAAATGAAGTAGCCATCTGCAACTGGCTTCGTCGGCGTATTAACGGTCGGCAGATGACAGCAAGGCTGAAAGGATTAACAGGACTTCATGATGATGTGGGGAAACTTTAATAGAGTGTGAAATCAGACGGTATCGGAAATAAATATGGGAACAGATCGGTTTGGCTTTTTAAGGAATTGTTTTGACATACGAGTCGTGTAGGAAAGAATTATGGTACAGTGGTATGAAAAAGTATCTGAACCTTTTGGAATCTCCATCAAATGTGATCTGATCTTTGTCAAAATCACACAGATGAAAAAAGTGTCTGCTTTAACTAAAACCTCCCAAACATTTATAAGTTTTCATATTGTAATGATAGTATGCAAACAATGACAGACGGGGGGAAAATAAGTGAACCATCACATTTAATACTTTGTGCCCCCCCTTTGGAAGCAATAACTTCAACCAGACGCTTCCTGTAGCTGCAGACCAGTCTGGCACATTGATCAGGACTAGTCTTGGCCCATTGTTCTCTACAAAACTGCTGTAGTTCAGTCAGATTTCTGGGATGTCTGGCATGAATTACTGTCTTTAGGCCATGCCACAGCATCTCAATGGGGTTCAAGTATGGACTTTGACTTGGTCACTCCAGAACGTGTATTTTGTTCTTCTAAAACCATTCTGAAGTTGATTTACTTCTGTGTTTTGGCTCATTGTCTTCTTGCAGCATCCACCTTCTTTTTAGCTTCAACTGTCTGACAGACGGCCTCAGGTTTTTCTGTAAAACATCCTGATAAACTTTTGAATTCAATGATTACAAGTTGTCCAGGCCTTGAGGCAGCAAAACAGCCCCAAATCATTATGCTCCCTCCACAATGCTTTTTCCTCCACACGTGACGTTGTGGGTAACTCCCAAACAATTCAACTTTGGTTTCATCAGTCTACAAAATATTTTGCCACAACTTCTGTGGAGTGTTCAGTCCCTTTTTTGCGAACATTTAATGAGCAAAAATGTTATTTTTAGACAGCAGTGGCTTCCTCCTTGGAGTCCTCCCATGAACACCAGTCTTGGCCATTTCTTTACTTATAGTTTATGTGTGCACAGACATATTGGACTGTGCCAGAGACTTCTGTAAGTCTTTAGCAGACACTCTAGGGTTGTTTTTTACCTATCTGAGTATTCTGCGGTGAACTCTTGGCGTCATCTTTGGTGGACTTGGGAGAGAAGCAACAGTGCCAAACTTCTCTGACTGTCGATTGATGAACATCCAGACTTTTAGAGATGGTTTTGTATCCTTTCCCAGCTTTATACAAATCAACAATCCTTGATCGCAGGCCTTTAAGCAGCTCTTTTAACCGAGCCATGATGCACATCAGACAATGCTTCTCGTCAAGACAATTCTTACCGTGTGTGTTTTATAGTGGGCAGGGCAGCTTTAAACCAATCACCAGTGATTGGGCACACACCTGACTTAAATTTTTTTGGTAAAATTTCTTCTAATTGCCACTGTATAACAACAATAATAATAATAATATACGAGTATATAATAACAATAATGGTCATATTGAAGCGCTTACAAACTCCCCTGGGATTGATAGATAAAAGTTGATGTCCTGGGTGAGATTGGACCCAGCGGGTGGACAAAAAATACGCATAAGTAGAAATACTGTAAAGGTATTCATAGAAATGTATGACCAGGCCCTGCTTTCAGCCTAATGAGGCCCAAGGGTTATCATAGATTCAGAAAAAGACACTTCCGACATTGAAAAGGTTGAAATTGAAAAGTTTCACTTGCAAAAATTACACCTGCTGCACAGATGTTCCAAAGAGTTTTAGGCTAATTTGGGCCGAGACTCGCGAGAATGCCTCGACAGCTTTGAACACCAATTAAAGGAGCGTCTTTTTTTGGAAGGCTGGTGTTGATGTCTTAATTTGCGCCTTGATAATTTCCTTTCTTCCACTTGTGGGATGTGTGTTGCTAAAAAAAAAGTGTTTAATTCAAATGAGACTGGGTTGCCATTAATATGACATCACATTGTGCAAATGAGGTTATAGTTTCTGATGTTGGTGTTTACATTGTCAACGGTTTAGGTCGAATTTTACATGATATAATTTTTTTTTTTTTTTTTACACTAAAGATATACGATATACGTCCATTCCATTTGGCAGCCGATGAGTAAAAGTGTTGTACAATTTACTACTAAATTCTCACTGGGATTACAGGCAGGATGATGCATCAGTATGCAGGAGTGCAAAGCACACGTGTTGCCTGCGAAGCACTTTGCGACATGTTCTCTGATCCATGACAGAGTGAAAGGCTGAGAGGGGGAAGGGGGGGCTTGTAAGGCAAGAGAGGACGACATGAGGGCTCAAACGCAGGATGTGTTTTACAGGCAGTCATTTCACTACAAGTTATTGGATAAAATTTTACGAAGGTTTTGTAATTGCAGTGCATTAGTTTTTGCACAAAGTCATTTCACTGGATAACATTCGTTATCTCAGGGTTTTAATTTCATATAAAATCCCATTAAATTCTTATAATTTCCCTTTTAACAAGAAACCTGCCAGATTGTTGTGATCCAATTGTATTTCTGCATGTTTTTTGATTGAAATATTTTTAACGGCTATATTCTTGTTAAATTGACTAAATTACTGTTTGTAAATGTCAGTTTTCAATTCTAGTGCATTTTAGTAATTTAACTGCATTTCTGTTTCCACAAATGCTATTGGATTTCATTTTGTTTTAATTTCAAAGTCTTACCTTTTTTCACAAATTCCACTATATTCTCATTAATAATTTTATTGCATGAGTTCAAATATTACCATATTGGCCCAAATATAAGACTGCCCAGATTATAAAATGACCTCCTCTTTTTCAAGAATCAAGTTTGGAAAAAAGACTTTTTGAACATCAAATTAATTTTCATACAGAAAATGCTTACAGTACATCTGAAACAAATGATTATAACAATATATTTGAGAGAAAAAGCATGTTATTTTGCCTCATTCGAATCTTAATATCTGAACATTTAAATATTTAAACTCAAGTGCAATCACATTCATAAATGAATGGCTTCTGGTTTTTGAAATGTAAATAAACCAATCTATTGTCTTAAAACAAATCTGAATAAGGAAAAACATTGCAATAAAATAATTCAACCTGGTTAAACTTGAGAGTAGCTAACATCTGTCATGACAGAACATTACTCCTCAAGTTCAGCATTCGCTTCAATGATATCTGGTGCCATCTAGCGTCATGAATAGGTAAAATGTGTAGACCCCCACTTTTTCAGTCTTATTTCAATGCAAAAAACATGGTCTTATATTCGGGCCAATACGGTATATCAATTGTTTTCATTGCAGTGCATTATACAGGTGAAAAAAATACCCCCAAAAATATTTGTATCCTGATATGAAATATTGTTTTCCTCATGAAATCCAACTATTGTACTGTACATTCTTTTAACTTCACCACATTGCTTTTTTAGCCCATAATTTGAATAAAAATTAACTTCACACTATGCGTTTGTATAAATATTATTACATTCCTCTGAAATACATGCGCTACTTGTCCTTTGCACAATAGTGTAAAGCCCAACAGTTAGTAAATTCAAGGTGCTCTTATTGACCGCACAGTTTGTTGCGTGAGTTTGTCACGAGAGACTAAAAAAAAATAATAATAATAATACATATGTAAACAGGCAGACCCCTGGAGCAGCTGTTGTCCCCAGTGAGGGCCATGTGCTATAAGCAAACACACATGCACGGTCACGCACACACCTCTACATGAACTAAGATGACATGGAAAAAGAAACATATGCTTTAAAATCTGTAAGGTTACGAGAGTCAATGTGACAAGAATTATTCAGTGACTTTTAGGGCACCAACAAGTATGTGACAATATCTGGATTTACAAACCATTTCATTCCAAATGTAACAAATCACAGATGCAAGCTTTGGTTTTTGCATTAAATTTAGCATTGCGATGAATTTTTCACTTTTATAAGATGGCTTATGGTGACTTTTTTCACTTTTATAAAGTGGCTTATGGTGACAAGTTGACAACAGAAAACATGCAACACCATCAATTATTTATTTACCGCTTTGGGCAAGGGCACCAACTCAACTTTGCAAGGTATTCATAACTTAACATCATTACTTTGGAATACAGACAGTGAAAAGCTCAATAATAATAAATAGTTAAATAATAGTTATTAAGGCCGTTTCAAACTAGCGACAGCCTAGTGCAGTACTTCTCAAATAGTGGGGCGCGCCCCCCCAGAGCGATGCCGGGGGGGCGCGTGTGACCTCGGGGAACGTGCTTTTTTTTGCCGTACTGGAATAAAGTGTACTTGCACATCCACTCAGTAGGTGGCAGTGGCGCTCTCATTTTCAGAGTGCGCGCAGTATTTTTGAACTAAGGAAGAGCACTCAGCACACACAGAAAACAGATATGAAAAGCAGTGTGCCACCGCCGTTTTCGAAAGCCGTTTTCCGACCGGACTCACTCACGCAGTGACCCACTGTCTTGTCCGGTTCTCACGTCGCCGCCCGAGAAGTGCCATTTTCGGCTTGGACGACGACCGCTCTCACCTACGGTTCTACCTCGGCCGCCGAGAATGCGCTTTTTTCGTGCCGTTTGCCTTTTAGCTTTGACTTTTAATACCGTGTGTGATGAGGAAAGACCACTGTTTACTGTGTCTAAAAATAATTATAGCGGACAGCCAGAAGCCAAATCAATTAAGGCGCCACTTAAAGACATTAGACCCCAAACTCATTGATAAGCCGCTTGATTGTTTTTCAGGTGAAAACGTGCCGAATATTGCCAACAATCGTCCTGCTTTGTCAGTGTTATATCAGTAAACCAGTGAGCATCGTTAGCATGCTCATTGCAAAATAACTCCACACCATTGCAAAGGAGGTAAATACTGTGAGCAGCAAAAATAAAAACTGTCCTGTCCAAGGGGACACTTTTTTTTTTCCTTTTATTCAGTTTTGTTTTTTCGGTCAAATTTTTTTGGCATATTGTCCTCATGAGTGAATGTTTCTAATCAATTTTAATTTGTTATTATTTACTGATTTTATTACATTTTATTTTTCTGTATCAAATGGTAAAAATGTACCTTGAGTGTATTTTTTACAGTTTGGATGTGACTTTTTTTCAAATTCAAACATTGATAAATGCGCTTTTTTAAATTTTACAAGCTCTGGGACACTCGAAAGAAGTAATTTGGAACTGTAATTAATTATTTGGAGAAAGCGGAGATTTTATTCTGCCAGTTTGTTGCCGAATGCAATTTGCCTTTATCTATTGCTGATCACTTCTCAGAATTAGCAAAAGAAATGTTCCCTGACTCAAAGATTGCATCGGTAAGTTAATTTTATCAATTGACCTTTTGAATTTACAAATGGACACACTAACGAACTACCTTCAAGTCATACTGAATTGCGAGCTGAAGTGCCATGAAGTGCAGCCATCAAAAGACATGATAGAAATTGCCAAAAGTGCTACATACAATTATAACAAGTCATTGTTAAATTTTATGAATCATGATGTAGATGGAGATATTGTTATTTGATTGCGCCAGGTTATATGTTACAATATTACCAATATATTATTTTAAAAATGTAGTTTTGTTTCATATTGCACGCTATATACGACGTTGTAAAATTAGTCACCAATTTCTAAGTGCATACGTCACAATTTGTAAAATTGCCAACGGCCTCGGGTTTACAGGTATGTAGTAAATATGCTTCCAGCTTTTCACTACCTGACATCGTCTACGTCAGGCTACGTGGCTCCTCCCATTTTGCGCTTGCTCTGGACCGCTCTTCATACTGGGCTAAGGCTACTGTGAAAAGGCCTTTAGTTTTTTCCTTCGATAAAACACTTGCTTTAAAGCATGTTCAAAACTTGGATAGCACCTTTGCATTTGATACTAGAGGTGAGTGTGTACAAACTTTGCAATTTCAAACATTTTAGGCACATCGTGAAAACAAATGTGTTTGAGGTTTTTTTTCCTGTTTTTGATTTGGCTTTCATTTTTGCAAAACCTTGCTATTACACAAAAGGCTCCGACAATGCAATTAAAACAATAAAGACTACGGACAACACATAGAAAACTGGCCTGAAAGGTGCTGATATATCGAGCGCCTAATTAAAGCTATTAACAATAAAAGTTTCAGCAAGTTTTCTATTGTGAAAAAGGTGGCCAATTAGCAAACGATGTAATGGTGTTACAGACTGAAAGGATTGTTAATTACTCGACTTCAACACTTAGCAAAGGAAGATGCCCAAACTGCCATAAATAAAAAAAAAAAATGCAAGCACATTTGTAGCTAACTATTAGTCGAACTAGAGGAAGGCATGCCCGTGCTGTGCCAACTTGCGCTCACTGAGCCAGCCGACACATGCTGGTAAAAGCTGATGAATATTTCAGAGACCAAGACATCGGCCCACAGCGCTGACATTACTGGGGGAAATCGCTACATTGCTAACACACACTCACTCATCTGTATTATTAATATTCCATTTTTCATCTTTTATATTTATATATATTCTCGTGAGTTCCTTGGAAAGGCAACTTTTTCTAATGAATAGTAATAGTGGTAAATGTTTTTTGTTTGGTGGCTATATTTCAAGAATGTAACAGATTGATTTAAGGCTAAGAAGCCCGTCAGAAGAGTTGCTGCACTACATCAGGCACCCAATCCATGGCCGTCTGGGCCACGGCGAACACGGCCGCCCCCAGCGTGGCCGACAGCCCCCAGACCGCCATCTTCACCATCCTGCTCCCCTTCCCCCATCGCTGGCCTCCGTCCTCAGGCAAAGCCACGTCCAGGCCGGATTGGCGAGCTGCGGCGATCATAGAACAAGGGTAAGGAGGAGGACGAGGAGTAGGAGGGGATTCATGCTGCAATTTGGCATTTTGGGGAGGATTAGAGGAATATTATGATACCGAGGAGAGGAAGAGACATGGAAGAGGAAAGCTGTAATTATTTTTTCATCCAAAAAAAGAGGACTCATTAACACTTCCCTTCCCACGCTTGATTGAACGTGAAGTTAAATTGGGGTACACACTTAGTGACCATCGGACTGAATATGAGCAAAGACCTGATTATCATGCCTCTACAAGATTATCCTGAGTAATTATGCTGTGGCTAGGGCTTTGTTGAGTAACTACCTCTCCTGGTAGGCAGAAAACTGCTCATGTTCATCCTGATTGTTGGTATTTAATCTCTGCTTGAGAGTATTGTTGTGAATAGCATGGGCGAAGATACGTTTTCAAATTTGAGGGGTACAATAAAACAGTCAAATTTTAGAGAATATTGAGGGGACGATGATAAAAATTGGAGTTATACAGCATATTTTCTGCAATATGTCGCTTGAATGTTTAAACATGGATACTAGTATCTTTCTTAGCACTAGCTGAGTCCACATTTAGAACAATATGATTGAAATCAAATGAACATGTACAGGAAACATGCAATGAATAAACTAATTAAGATGCCAAAAAAATCATAGTCGGTGCATCAATTTCATATAATCAAACAACTACCCTTTTCTAAATGACTAATGAATAACCTAAAACCGCATTGACACCCAAATTTGCAAATTACCAAGTCTTACAATTTTTCAACTGGTTTTAAGATTTTGATCAGGAACATATAGGCTACTTTCCCTTGGAGACAAAAACCATCAATATCTAATATAAAAAATCCTTCCTGGGAATAAATCTAAAATGTCATTAAAATTTGAACTATTACTGACATCAATATCCAGACGGTTTGGCATTTAGAGTGACAGAGACAAATAAGTACAGGCAGCTTCTCTCTCTTCTCTGTGACTGTCACCTTATGCTTAGCTATTATCAGCTTTTAGTATAACAGCACTCATGAATGGAGAGTAGACCCTTGACACTGCAGGAGAAATGATGCCGATAGTCCGAACCTCCAGATTTTAATTCACGGTATGTTTTAGAACATGCGTGACTGTCTATGTGAGCGGAGGACTCACCCGACCCTGCAGCGGTGCGCTATAGGCACTTATGTAGAGGGCAGACGGTACAAAGTTGAGCGTCTAACGTGTGGAGTGGACTAAACCATTTTCAGAGAAGGAAGGGGTGAAAGAAATATTCGTATACAGTGATACCTCAGCTCACCAACGCTTAAGCTCACGAATTTTTCGCCTCAAGAACATTAAATTCGCGAGCATATAGTCTCTGCTGACGAACTAGTTTTCGGCGGACGAACCAATTCACGCGGTCGAAAAGCGCCACGAGAAGCTGACGCACGGTCACGGCGTCCCAGTTCGTCCCCTCACTTTCGTTGAGTGCGGACGTGGTTTGTGTTTGATAGACATTTTGGACCATATTGAGTGTACTTTTGCTATTATGGGACCGAAAAAGAAGGTGACTCGTGTTACCAATTCGCCCTCGACTGGTAATTGGCGGTGCTTTCAGCTTCCCACCGTAGTGAGAAGTGGACCGGCGAGTCATGTTGGCTCGTTGTCGTCGGTTCGCCCGATTTCCTCTCCAGAAAGGTGGCGGCGTGCATACAAACACCCAGAGGCGTCGGATGGCTTTTTGTGGGCACTTTTATGAACAACCAAAAGCATGTGGGGGGCACAGCACTGGAGTCTACGCTAACTGCGCACTTTGCCGGTAACACTCTCCTTCCAAACAGTAACTCCCTCCCTCCCTCCTCCTCCCACTCCATTCCATCAAGCCATCAACTACCATCACAAAGGTAAATAAAACGACTTTATTATACAGTACAGTTTATTTCTTTAATTATAATACAATAGCACATTTATTATACATAAAATAAGGTATATTTTTGTGTAGTTTTAAGGCTTATTTAGTAGAAAATTATGTTTTATGGGGACCTGGGAACGGATTATTCTCATTTTAATGGTTTCTTATGGGAAATAAATGTTCGGAAGACGAACTTTTCGCCTTACACACACTTTCTGGGAACCAATTATGTTCGTGAGCTGAGGTATCACTGTATTTAAATAGCACATTATTCTGCAACTAAAATGAAAACTGAATAGATTTTACTTTGAATTAAGTCTACAGCTCCAAAAATATTTTCTGTTTACCAAATTATTATGAGGAAACAGCTTAGTTAAGGGTTCGAACGTGTCCCACCTGTCCCCCCAGGGATATCCACCCTTGATGAATGGTGTACAGTGATGATGACGTCAAACTGTTTGGCTTGAAACGTTACATTCTACAGTTTTGTTTTGTTTTTTTACTTCGAATAAGCCTTCTTTCAAGTCGCAATGATTACCTCGTTTGGAAGTAGTAGATGTCTGAGCTTTGGTGAGACGCTGAAGAACCGAATCCGGTCTCTGTTGGAGTGTCGAGAGCTGAAAGGCCTTGAAGGTACTTATAGACAAGCTGGAGAACAACAAAATAAACTTATAAGTCTTGGAAGGCTTTATACATGGACATTTTTGATGAGCTCATACGAGGGTACAGTTAAAAACTAGTGGGCGCTCATCACCTTTTCCGAGGGTGCATCGCTACTCGTTTAGCCAGCAAGGCGGGAGGGTAACATTGAAACAGGTCTTGCGACTGGCCAATCAGGAGTTCATACGGGAGATCTTGGGGAATTCGCGAGAGGAGGTGGTGCACCATGGCCATATCGCATTCCGTTTGCTTTACTTCCTTCTCTCTGTGCAACACGATCTGTTGACAAGATAAAAATCCCATTGTACAAGTTGGACTTTTGAGCGAGCATTTAAAAATGATTCACTTTCTGATTTTCCTTTTAGCTTTTTTATGTTTGTCACTACAGTCCCTGACAAAAGTTTTGTCGCTTATCCATTTTGTAGAAACAATTGCTAATAAACATTTTAATTATTCAATTGGTTTCAGAAATTGCTTATATGAAAGCTAAGACCCTCCCAAATGATGCTGAATGTACAAAAATATTTTTTTTTCACTGAAAAAAGATTGATCATTTAATGAAGACATAAAGGTCAAATTTTGGCAAGACAAAAGTTTTGTCGCCTACAGAAAGTAGTGTGAAAATTGAACAAAAAATGTACTTCAAATACAAAAATATGTTACATAACATAAGCAAATTAAGTAGTGGTGTTGTGAGATCCAAACTTAATATTTTGAATGACTTCCATGGGCTTGAAGGACTGCATCCATGCGGTTCGGCAAGGATTCATACAATTTATTAATGAGGTCATCAGGAGCATCAAAAAAAGCAGTCTTGCATGCCTCCCAGAGTTCATCAACATTCTTGGGTTTCGTCTTCCATGCTTTTTTCTTTCATCCTACCCCAGGCCTGCTCAATGATGTTCAAGTCTGGTGACTGGGCTGCCCAGTCCTGGAGGATCTTGATCTTTTTCCACTGCAGCAGAGCTCCACGAAACCTGGTCACCCGAAGTCCCTGTGTTAACCAGAACAGTCTGTCGAATTCTGTCTAGAAATGGCCTCCATGGTCGAATCAGTGCCCAGACACCAGCATTAAACAAAAGACAATTAAAAAAACCGTGTGGCATTTGCCAAAGCACACAGCCTGTCATAAGGATGGATGCTGGAAAAGTGGCAAATGGTGGATTTTTCAGATGAATCTTCCATTGAATTACACCACAGTCACCGCAAATATCACAGGAGACCTACTGGAGCCCGCATGGATCCAAGATTCACTCAGAAAACGTTTGGTGGTGGCAAAATCCTGGTCTGGGGTTACATCCAGTATGGGGGTGTGCGAGAGCTCTGCAGGGTGGAAGGCAACATAAATAGTCTGAAATATCAACAAATCTTAGCTGCCTCTTAAATTCCTAACCATAAAAAGGGCCAAATTCTGCAGCAGGATGGTGCTCCATCGCATACTTCAATCTTTACGTCAAAGTTCCTCAAGGCAAAGAAGATCAAGATCCTCCAGGACTGGCCAGCCCAGTCACCAGACATGGACATCATTGATCATGTCTGGGGTAGGATGAAAGAGGAAGCATGGAAGACGAAACCCAAGAATGTTGATGAACTCTGGGAGGCATGCAAGACTGGTTTCTTTGATGTTTCTGATAACTTCATTAATAAATTGTATGAATCCTTGCCAAACTGCATGGATGCAGTCCTTCAAGCCCATGGAAGTCATACAAAATATTAAATTTGGATCTCACGGCACCACTACTTAATTTGCTTATATTATATATTTTTGTATTTGAAATTCATTTTTTGTTAAATTTTCACACTACTTTCTGTAGGCGACAAAATTTTTGTCTAGCTGAAATTTGACCTTTATGTCTTCATTAAATGATAAATCTTTTTTCAGCGAAAAAAAATATTTATTTTTGTACATTCAACATCATTAGGGAGGTTCTTAGCTTTCATATGAGCCATTTCTGAAACCAGTTGAATTATTAAAAGTCAGGTTATTAGCAATTGTTTCTACAAGATGGATAAGCAGCAAGACTTTTGTCAGGGACTGTAGTTTCTAACAAGAAGGCAGGAAATGAGGTTTGCTTACTGTAGCAGCGAGGTAGATGGGCATCATTGGGTGTGAAGCCAAGAAGAAGTCGTAGAGTCTGAGTGTGTGTTTGAACTCAGAAAGGACGTGTCCATACCACGTGATGAGCCAGGAGAGGGCAAAGATGGTTCCCACCTCAGCTCTAGTAAAGAATATTAAAATAAATAAGTGAGGTACGGTAAAAACTTTTAACGCCACGCTCTTTGAGAGAATTATTGAGTAGGAAAGTTGTAGGTGCAAGCCAAAAAAAATCGCTGCTTAAAATAAAAAAGGCTGACTTGAAGTGTCTATTTTAAGACTTTTTTTTTATGCATTCTGGCATTACCTTTTGTTTCATGTAGTATAACCAGTTGTTTGCCATTCACAGGTCAGTACTATAACGCCCTCTGGTGGGCTTATAAAAAACTATTTATGGGAATTATAGGCTGACCATCTGTGCTCAGTCTTGAGTGCACTCAACCTTCCACTAAGTCACCTGGGATGGATAGAAAACAGATGGCTGGATTTGTACCTGATCAAGAAATCGTGCAGTTCTTTGTCCACTTCTTCTACTAAAGGCATCAGGTAGTTTAAAATATGCTTGGTGCTGTCCATTGTTGGATCCATGAAATCCCTGGAAAGGGAAACAGAATGCAACAAAATTGTAATTTTTAACAGTAGCGTGGAATGCAGTGGCAAATTAGTTCATAAACAATTGTGTTTGTGGGCAAATTTATGAAAGAAATGCTTCATTTTTACTTCAGTTAACCAATTCCTCCAAACATTGGTGACATTCAGTGCTAATATTGAAACAAAGTTGTTTACGTTGAAAAAAAGTACCCTACCTGAGATGATATTTGGATAAGGTGTGCAACATAGCAATGGCCATACGCTCCCCTACAACAAGCAGCAGTGTGACAGCCACATCGTGGTAGCCCTGGTAGTAGTTAAGCTGCGGGTTACACCTCAAAACCTCCAAGATGATGTCCACAAGCTGTTCCTGAAGCACGGCTCGCTCAGGAGGAGGCATACCTGAAAGAAACGAGCTGTAATTGCACGCTGCTCTTTTGACTAAGTAGAAACAGTTAAGCAGATGGACCTTTCGGAAAGCGCTTCATAGATCTGCTGACATCCAGCACCACCTGGTTGTAGTCCTTGTGGTTCTCCCTTCCATCTTTCCCTGCAACATATTATGGATTATGCCTCACATTCCTTTCAATAGTACCCTGTTTCAGCTCCGTACTAACCAGGCTTATATGGCAAATCGTAGGCATTGATGTTGAGCAGTTTGGGCCACACTTTCCTGCGAAGTTCATTTGTAAGCAGTCCTCCTTTAGTGGTCGTGGCCCTTCTCAAGGTCTCAATGTCCACTGGATCACTGTAAATTGAATGGGACACTTGATGGAAAATTTACTTTATATTTGAAATGAAATAGTTGGGTGAGTCTGATCAAACTTTAAACTAGTATATATTATTGTCACCTGCCAACAGTATTTCTGAATATGTGTCTGTTTATTATTTATTTTGAAAAATGTGTAATGTGCCATAATGTTGTACCTGTTTAACGCTTGGTGAATCTCAACTAACTTCTGTTGCTTCCCACAGTCCACATCTGTGAATGGATTGATAACAACGAAAAGGCGTGTTAGCAAGAAGTCCTCGGATCCAAAAGGTTTGATAAACACATTTTTATTCCAGACTCATGCAATTTTGAGTGATTAAAAATCAACCATCTATTGGATGATGCCATTCTGCCACGCTGGCAAACACTTATAATCGTGAATTTACGTGGGTAAATTACGATATAATTTAACTGTAACCACGTATGGGAACTTAAATGGACGGAAAAAATAAGCTTTTTAATGTGTCCACAGTGTAAACTTGACATTCCAAGCTAGTTTTTCGACTTACCTCTCGTGACAGGTACATGATTCGTCCCACTTAGTTTCTTTCTCTTGAACCTTTTCATCCCCTTTTAAAATCCCTTCATCAAAAATGAGTCTGCGTTCTGTTGTGAGCGCACATAAATAGCTATAATAGCGTTTAAAAAATCTTTTTAACAATACCAACGGTAACTTCTCCTTGCTAGACAGCCGTGTCTTTCAGTGAGACAACCTACTATTAGTGAACCTCATTGGACAAAACTAACATGTGACTATAAGATTGAATACAATTGGCTGGTTGGGAACAAGGGTTTCGTCAAGCAAACGTGTTTGTAGTTTTCCATGCTTAGTGAGAATTTTTTAAAATGTTTTGGTGACTTTGGAACACTTATATGTTTAGAAACTTCTCCTGTGAATATTTAAATATTATATTATTTTGAGCACACCAACAAAGGTATTAGAAAGCATTTAGCCAACGAAAGCGTTATCGTGCTTTGAGTCACCTAAATTTAGGATCTACTGACATCTAGTGGTGACTTGGCAAATGGCAACCAAGAAACGAATAGCCAACAATTATTTTGCAGAACACCAATTTTAGCATTTACTGTGCCGATGTTAAATTGTCGTGTGTTGATTAGTAATTGGGTGAACGAGGAGAAGCCACTCGAAAAATAAATTGAGAAGGGGATGTATGCTGACATCGGGCAACCCGTTGGTTAATTGCCCCTCGAGCTTGATAACGAGGTTATGAATCACGCCTCCCATGCTTCAGCGCGTACACTTCTTCTGGTGACTTGGCGCTTGTAGCCGCGTCACGCGTGTGGTGCGTGGGCCACCGACAAGCTAAGGACACCGGTGGCATGTCCGGGGAGATGAACACTGCGTGAACCGGGATGAGTGACCGAGCCGAGATGAGAGGGCCCGGAGCCCGACAAAGGAGGACGACTATTACTGGCAGCGTCAAGCAGCAAGCCAACGGCGGCAAGTCGCACACTAGCGCCGTTGGGGACAAATCAATGCCGTATCCTGGGAGGAAGACCGAGGTAACGGCCAGGCGTCTTAATAACAACGACGGAAAGGCGGCTAGAGAACTGGGCCAGCAATCTGCAGATAAAAACAGCACGCCGGTTAGTCCAGTGGACGAAATAAGCGAGGGACTCAGGTAACCTTTGACTACTGACACCACTTAACGATTGGGCATTTCCACATTGACAATACTTAACTCGCTAGCTATTAAACTATCTAATTCAATCTCCATTACGTTGGATTTTCTAACACGAGTTGTGTAGCTAAATTTCATTCACATTTATTTTATTGTGTAAATTATGTCAATGGAGGAAAAAAAAACTAGCGTGCCTGAAGGCAGCATGGGCAGGTGTGTAGCAGTCATGCCATTCTAAAAACAAATGCATAAAACCTCAAATGACCTCTTATGAAAAGCCAAAAAGTAACCTCATTGATGCTCATTGGTGATGGAAACTGTTCCATTTTTGGTAAGAACTTTATTACATCCTGTGGTTGCATTTTGAAATACTGTTTCATGATGCGTTATTGGTTCTCAACAGCAATACATGGTATGCAATTCTCTTTTGGCAAGTAAAAACATGCACACTTGTTGCAAAATGACATTTTTTTTTGTGTTTTACACACTCTTGTTGCAAAATGACATTTTTTTGTGTTTTATCACACTGAACTTCAACATAAAATCCAGGTGTGCACAAAGTATCCTGCGGGCAAATATGTGCCCCTTCTGTTCTTTAACACATCTACGTTTTGAAATGTTTTTTCATTTGAGTGTTTGAAATATCTTGAGTTTGTTCCCCCTTTTATGTTGCAGCTGCCATGTCCAGCAGGAGTCCCTTCTCAGCTCTGCCAGTGGCTTTAGTAACTACAGAGGAATCCTCAACTGGTGTGTTGTCATGCTGGTGAGTTCAGTGCAACATTTTCCTGAAGGGTTTTGGAGCTCAGGTTGTTGCCATCATATAATCGAATTAACATGTATTGTTAACAAGGTTAGGTTATATGTTGTAAAAGTAAAAAAATAAAATTGCACCTCATGTGTTTATACACACAGGTGTGTTCTCGTCTTTCCATCTGTGATATCCTTGATCCTAAAATAAAACACCCTCACTCTATTAATAGAGTAAGGAGTCAATTCTTTTGTGAGAGACCCTTTTTAAAGGATTTTGACATATGGTGATACCAAAAGACTGGTCCGTCATATGTTGAGTGTACTAAAGTTGCTTTAATCTGTACAAAACTGCTTAGCGAAAGTCCCTATTGCGGCATCACTGTTCCTCAAAATGATGACACGATGATGACCTTTGCTGTCCTTGCTAAAGGTTACTAAAGCATTGGTCAGACTGTGTAGCGAGTAGCGCAATAGTTGCATCAGAGCTTGATGAAGTCGAAATGTTTATTTTCTATGGCTTTTTTTGTGACTCAGCTGCCCTAAGAATGGAACTTGTAATGGGTTTTTGTGAAGTGCGGTGACATGTTAACACACCCGTGCATGCGTTATTGGTTGAAAATAACCATCGTAAATGTTTATCAGCTTTTGAGAGCACTCCCTCGGCCGCACCTTGACCTTTTTTATTGAGCGTGACGATAATAAACACCCACACCTCAATAACGGCTGTCAAAATATCATGTAAAAATCATTTTTTTGCCACCTCTTCTTAGGTGCTGAGTAATGCACGCCTCTTCCTGGAGAACATAATAAAGTGAGTTGATTATTTTTTTCTTTCACTTTCTGTACGTTGTCCTAAACAGCTGCCTTCTACCCCAGGTATGGTATTCTGGTAGACCCCATACAGGTGGTGTCCCTCTTCTTGAAAGACCCTTATAGCTGGCCAGCTGCCTGCCTCATTATTGGTATGACAATTTAACTCCATTATTGTTGTTTTGACAGGGTTTATGCAGGTTATTAAAAAGCATTAAAAGTCATTAAATGGAATTTGTCCAAATTCAGGCTCTTAAAAGCATTAAACTAAATGTTTGAGACATTAAAAATTATGTAAACTCGACGGTTACAAACCTTTTTGTACATAATTTATTTGAGTTGTCCGATATTATCAGGTAGCCGATAATATCGGCCAATAAAATAATTTTAAGATGATGTCAGATCATTTTGACATAGGTTTTTCATTATCGGTTTTGGGCCAATATGCGTGTTGCCTTCAAAGTGAATGTAGAAGCCTTCCTCCTTTGTACAAGAGCTGGCCACAGCTTAGCACAGCAGTTATGCTTATCGACCAATCTGTGTCTTCACGCTATGGTGCTTTGGATTTGCTATGTGAGCAAACCATTTCCATGCATGGTGTAAAAATTAAATGAACAATGAATGATTGAAAAATAATGAATTATAAACTAACCTTATTCACTGTACTGAAGCATAGACTTCATAATGATATTGACTGGGCGGGGAGCCGATTAATAGGGGGCCTATCTCCGTCAAAGCTGACCGAGTGGAAACACAGAAAAAGAGCTTTTTCTGTTGAAATTTCTTGTGAATAAATGCCCTCAATTCTTTATAGATATGGACGTAAAACAGTCTCGATTCTTTGTTAAAAGAGCAAAGAACCGGGCAGTTAGCATTTATTGTACGTTAAAATGTCGAAAGTGCTGCTAGTCTTTTAAGCTACTGTAGCGCCGCCTTATCATCAAAGAGCTATTTCCGTTGAAAATTCTTTTGAATAAATGCTTAAATTCCTGAATTATTTATAGATATGGACGTAAAACAGTCTCGATTTTTTGTTAAAAGAGCAAAGAACCGGGCTGTTAGCATTTATTTTACGTAAATATGTCGAATGTGCTTTGGCCGCCTTTTTTCCGTTGAAAATTCTTTCGAATAAATGCTTAAATCCCTGAATTGTATATAGATATGGACGTAAAACAGTCTCAAATCTTGGTTAAAAGCAAAAAAAAATGTGCAGTTAGCATTTATTTTACGAAAATATTACGAACTATGACGCCAATGCTGTAGCGGCTCCATTGATTTTTTTCACAACGTTTCAAAATGCATGTGTGGTCCGAAAAATACAATAATTACCTTGAATCCTCGAACAAATCACTCCTGAGACAGTCCTTCCTGTTTGTATGCGGTACAGCATTTGTACTTTTTCAACCTAAATCCGGCATTAGATCGCACGCGTGTTTGAGAATAACTCCTCTTGATGTAGGCAGATGTAACCCGTCAATATAATTATGAAGTCTATGACTGAAGCTGTATGCCTTTGTTATTTTGAGCCAGAAGCACAATGTGATCTATATGTAATATGGCAGTGCTTTATTGGCAATCTGCACTTGCACTTGATCCAAAAAAACTGATGTGCACTATTTTGATTTTAACATAAAGTGATGCAATATAAGCACTTTTTCAATAACTTCTATTGAAGTTTTTATTTTTTACAGAATGCTTATTGGAAAACCTTGAAGTTGTTACATTTATCATTATTAAAGTATCCAGTGGAGCATGTTGAGTCCACGCCCGCATATATCAGTATCTGTTTGATATCGTATCTGATTTTTGGAGTTTGGTAGTATCAGGATATCAGTTATTGGTTAAAAAGTCATTAACGGACAACTCTGCTTAGAATTTGTGTGTGTGAAACCATCTGCAGTTGGGCATGGTCATTAAATTACTTTAAAGGGGCCTGTAGAAACCCTGTTTGAGTCATGTTCAAAAGTTGCCTTGAAGAAGAGTCTTTGTCCCAAGTCCATGCATCTGTTTTGAACAAGAGCTGTCCTAGTCATAAACTCAAGTATTCCTGCCAAAGTTCACACGTGTTTTTTCTGCTTCCCCTCCTTTGTTTCTCCAGTTTCCAACGTTTTCATATTGGCAGCTTTGTATACAGAAAGACGTCTCGCTGTGGTGAGACCCTGTGCATCCTACATATTGATATCAATGTACCTTTAACTCATTGGCCGCCATTGACGACGTTAGACGCCCAATCCAATTTGACTGGATTGGAAGTCTATGACCGTCAATGCTGGCCAATGAGTTAATGTTTTTTTTTTTTTTTGCTTTTTTTTTTTGTGTGTGTTTTCAAGGGAACTGTGTCCGAAACCATCGGCTTGATTCTTCACATATTCAACCTGACCTCACTACTGATTTTTCCTTCCGCAACTGTCCTCTCTGTCACCTCTATTACCCCTGGTAGGTAAATGAACATTGTTTCTTCATCTGAAACAGGAATTATCTTGAATAATGTAAGTTTTTGTCTTTGTCAGTGGGAGGAATTCTTTCCTTGGGAATTTACACAGTGCTGTTCCTCAAGCTGTACTCCTACCAGGACACCAACAGGTGGTGCCGCGAGATCAGACAAGCCAAAGCCAAGAGACTGACCCGCTCCTACTCATGTGAGTGCAAATTTTGTGAGACCTCAGATCAGCAGGCATCAATTTTTACACAAGTGTACTACAACACAATACTTGTGATTCCCAGGCCCATCTGTGGCTCAGTCCAATGGATCAGCAGTGCACACAAACGTGTCCTACCCTGGGAATCTCACACACAGAGGTGAAAACATACTTTTTCTTGTTTTGGAATGTTGTATGCAATCATATTTCTTGTCCCCAGACATGTACTACTTTGTGTTTGCCCCGACACTCTGCTACCAGCTGAACTTCCCACGCTCGCCCCGGATACGCAAGCGCTTCCTCCTCAGGAGACTCTTTGAAATGGTGATGTTTGAAATGTTAGAATAAACAAAAGCACTGTTTTGAGTGAGAATTATGAAGCTGAATTATAAATGTGTCTTCTGCTTCTTCCTATAGTTGTTTTTCATGCAACTGCTGGTGGGGCTAATACAGCAGGTATATACATTTTTTTTTTAGATATAAACAGAGGTGGGCAGAGTAGCCAAAAATTTTACTCCAGTAAGAGTAGTGTTACTTTAAAATAACATTACTCAAGTAAAAGTAGCCATCCAAAAAATGCACTCAAGTATAAGTAAAGTATTTGGTGAAAATACTCAAGTAATGAGTAACATACTGTAACTAGTGCTGCAACGATTAATCAATTAACTCGAGTAAGTCGATTAGGAAAAAAAGCTTCAAATAAAATTTTACTTCGAGTATTTGTTTGATTAAAGTGAGATTGTAATGGTTTGTTTTGAAAATGTTTGCATATACTTTTATTGATTTGGATGGATACACTGCCCTCTTGTTGCAACAGTGCATATGATATATTTTATTTAACATGGCTGAATACAGCTGCTCCCTGTTAAGACCAACATAAGCTAAGTTTTTGTTTGTGATAGTTTTTTAATGCATTCGTAATTTAGTTTTGTAGGGATATTTAGCCTTTTTTTTTTTTTTTTTTTTTTTTTTTTTTTTTGTGGGAATATGTTTGAACGATTTGTTAAGAGCATTGTAAATTTTAAAAAAAAAGTTAGCATTTTATCGCATTTAAGCTAGCAGACTTTTGCTATGCAAGTTAGCCAATTGTTCTTTTGTTGTACTTAGATCCTCATTTATTATTTTTTTATACCGTTTGAGGCTAAGCTCAGGTATTTATTTTTTTATGTTCCTAATCCAATTGTTCGAATTCATAGCAGGGTTTCCCCTAGGATTTTTTGAAGCAGTTGTGGTGGAGTCGGACAGCTTTACCATGTTTTGCCCCAGCGAAATGTCATCATATCATATGGCAAATGAGAATTTTTTTCTCACTTTTTTTCCCCAAGAAGAACTATAACAAAGATATATTTAAAATATTTCATTAGCCAGGCTAATGTTGTAGCCCTCAGCTACGGTACATGTACGTAAAATGCGTAGCTGATTACAGCTCGTTTCCCTACGCTACGTAATAGGACTTTTTTTCTCGTAGCAATAGTACGACTTACATTTTGTAGTCCAGGGGCCGGCTACCCGAAATGTTGAGCCATATTTGACCGAAAAAACTGATACAGTGCGCCTGGAGCTGCAAAAAATTAAAAGCCTTGTATAAGCCTTATAATGAAAGCGACACAGGCTGTATGTATCGATATTAGCTACATTAGCCTAGTATCAAAATGACTAAGTTGGCAAGTTGGCTACAAATACATACTTAGCCTTCATGATTAAATGTTTATTTTCCCTGCAGTGGATCCTATTGAGAATGACGCCCCACGTGATTACTCAGTTGTACGATGCCGCCTCAAGGTTACCTTCATTGCAGTATTAATGAACTGAACGAATCTGTCATGTTTGTCCTCCTACAGAAACCATATTAAAACAAAAAATTAGGGCTGTCAAACGATTAAAATTTTTAATCGAGTTAATCACAGCTTTAAAATTGTAATTAATCGCAATTCAAACCATTTCTAAAATATGCCATATTTTTCTGTAAATTATTGTTGGAATGGAAAGATAAGACAAGATGGATATATACAGTGGGGAGAACAAGTATTTGATACACTGCCAATGGGAAAACCCATTGGCAGTGTATCAAATACTTGTTGGCAGTGTATCAAATACTTGTTCTCCCCACTGTACATACAACATACTGTACAAAAGTACTGTATTTGTTTATCATAACAATAAATCCACAAGATGGCATTAACATTATTAACATTCTTTCTGTTAAAGGGATCCACGGATAGAAAGACTTGTAGTTCTTAAAAGATAAATGTTATAGTTACAAGTTAGTAAGTTTTTTATTAAAACCCCTCTTAATATTTTCGTTTTAATAAAATTTGTAAAATTTTCAATCAAAAGTAGAGTTATTATAATAAGAATAAAAATAATAAGAATAGAGTGACCAGAGTCTGAGTAAGTTTTACGTGTATTTTGCATAGCTATTTTGATTTGGAATGCCAGTTCTCTTTGCATAGTTGTTTAACTATGAGAATACGACCGACACTTATGCCAATAAACGGCGCGGTCCAATGAACGCCTGTGTCCACTCGCCTTTATAACATATATATCTCTGTACGTATATTACCCAAAATACAACAAGAGACACACAATTGCCATTAAAAGAAAAGTAAACTTACAGAAATATGTGTGAAGCACAAATATCACAATGCAACAGCATAAACGTCTCACAACTACTAATTCTCCCACTATTAGGAGGAATAACATTAGTATGGAACGGCGCTGCCCCCAAGCGGCCGGTGGCATTCTTTTCACTTTTAATGTGCATAAACGGCGTCATTGTAATCCAGGGGTGTCCAAACTTTTTGCAAAGGGGGCCAGATTTGGTGTGGTAACAATGTGGGGGGCCGAGCTTGGCTGACGTCCTTTGCGTAGAACAATATTTTTAAGCAAATTTTAGCAAGCCATTCTGTGTCATATTTGCTTTATTTTTTTTTTTTCCCAATTAATAATTTCAACAATCTCGCAACTAGCCTTTGTGGCGTTGTCTTTCAACTCTCGGGGTCTTGCCAAATACTGCTGCTGTAAAATTTAACTAGCTTCAAGTTGCTTCAATTTCTCGCTGCATATCTTCCCAGTAATCTTGTCGTACATGTCAGCGTGTCTTGTTTGGTAATATCACCTCATATTGAACACTTTAAAAACAACGACTATCTCTTTGGAAATGTTTCCAGACACAGTTGTTGCGTATTTTAGTGAAGAAATAGTCCAATTTCCACCTATCCTTGAAGTGTTGGCCATCGCAGGAAGTAAAGGGTCACGCGGGGTAATGTTGCTTAGAGTGCTGCTGCCTTTTAGTGGGTTAATGAGGAGCAGCATTTAATGTGTAAGCGACTTCATATGCTGGTAGCAGTACTGCTGACCAATTTATTAAGTCTGTGTGCGGGCCAGACGTTATTGATTTTATGACAGAGGCTGGGGGCCTGATGAAATTTGACCACGGGCCGCATTTGGCCCCCAGGCCGTTCTTTGGGCATGTCTGTTGCAATCTGTTTGAGGCAATGCGTGAGCGGGTCATTCCGTGCATGCGTCGATTGTGTCAAATATTTTAACGTGATTAATTAAAACAATTAATTACTGCCCGTTACGCGATAAATTTGACAGCCCTACAAAAAATATATTTCCCTCTCCCATCTTTTTCTATTTTCAAAAATCTTTTAAAAAGCTCCAGGGTGCCACAAAGGCAGCGCTAAAGAGCCGCATGTCTATAGCCACGGGTTCCAGACCCCCGTCGTAGTCCCGTAGTTCTTTTTCCCTTTATTTATTTTTTATTTATTATTAGTTTTCCGTGGTCAATCGGTGACAAATGAACACTGGGAGAGATATTAAAATCTGCGCTTTTGAGTCATGTTGACGGCAGTATTTTATGTCAAATACTTATACTATTTTTTACTGTGCTCTAAAGACGCCACGTCATTTAACAGGCCGTCGTGATCATAGAACGGCTTGAGTCTTATTGGTATTATGGAGTCATGTGATTATTATTGCGACGTATCATTTGTGAAACTGGTTGAGCCACTGTTGGCGTCTTTGGCAAAAAAGAAAAAATTGCAATCTAATATGTAGAATAAAGAGGAGTAGTGTTTCTTCACATATTTACTCAAATAAAATTAAAAAGTATGGCTTAGTAAAACTACTCTAAAGAAGTAAATTTTTTTTCTCGAAAAGTTACTCTAGTAAATGTAATGGAATAAATGTAACTCATTACTACCCACCTCTGTATATAAACAAGCTAACATGAACTCATTACTAAAAATTTTAATAAACGTGATCCATTTGTGTCTTGTAGTGGATGGTTCCAACAATACAAAACTCAATGAAGCCGTTCCAGGTGGGATGATATCATAGTGAAGTAAAAAGACAAAAGCTTGATGTTATGCGATTTGAGTGACAATTGTTTGTCTCACACAGGAAATGAACTTTTCTCGAATGGTGGAACGTCTGCTAAAGTTGGCAGTGAGTATCAGTTTCAGATTGTGTGAATGTGATGGCAGCTGTGGTGAACAGCTGGTGAGTGTCACAATGTTTAAAGAAACGCCAGAGAAAAAAGTGTGCAAAACGATGCATCCGGGGGCATGCCAGACAGTATTTGTGTCTGTCTAGGGAGTGTTATGATGTGTTTGACACAACAGAACCAGTCTAATGTGTAACATGAACGACACGTGAGTCACACATTGTCTTCAGGGACACGCCAGAGATCACATGAGTTTAATGTGTTACAGCAGCCATCAAGGAACAACAGAGTGACAGGATGCGTTCAAGGACGAGGTGTAAATTACATGTAATGCAGATACGAACAGCTGGGAAGTGACACGAAGTGCTCAGGAACACAAAGGGTTGTTGTTGGTTTTATGTGTGTAACGGCAGACCACACAAGGTTCAGGGACACTACGTAAACTACACATATGAACCGTAAGTGAACTTTTTATCTTCTCCACAGGTCCCCAACCATTTAATCTGGTTAATCTTCTTCTATTGGTTCTTCCACTCGTCCATGAATTTCGTGGCTGAGCTGCTGCAATTCGGGGACCGGGAGTTCTACAGAGACTGGTGGTAATGAGAAACAATAAAATGGGTTATGATAACTAATATACTGTACAGCCAAACGCATGCAGACACTTTTTACACAGGAACTCTGAGAGCGTCACCTACTTCTGGGCCAATTGGAACATCCCAGTTCACAAGTGGTGCCTGAGGTGAGCAGAGAGCATTTGGGGGAAAAAAACAACACTCATTTTACAGTTGCCATTTTGTAGACATTTCTACAAGCCGATGTTGAGGAGAGGTGTCAACAAACTAGTTGCTCAAAGCGCCGTCTTCCTGTTGTCTGCCTTTTTCCACGAGGTAAAAAAAAAATCACGTTTTACCGTATTGGCCCGAATATAAGACTGTGTTTTTTTGCATTGAAATAAGACTGAAAAAGTGGGAGTCGTCTTATATCCAGGTTGTAGACATACCTATTCACGACGCTAGATGGCGCCAGCTATCATTGAAGTGAATGCTGAACTTGAGTAATGTTCTGTCATGACAGATCTCAGCTACTCTCAAGTTTAACCAGTTTGCATTATTTTATTGCAATGTTTTTCCTTACTCAGATTTGTTTCAAGACTAGTTACAGTTAGACCTCACTTTGATGGTTAATGCAGTTATTGCAGTTTTGTTTTTTTATCACAATAAATTGGTTTATTTACATTTCAAAAACCAGAAGCCCTTCATTTATGAATGTGATTGCACTTTAGTTTTCATATTTAAATGTTCAGATATTAAGATTTGAATGAGGCAAAATAACATGCTTTTTCTCATAAATATGTAATGTTGTTATAATCATTTGTTTCAGATGTATTGTAATTATTTTCTGTATAAAAATTAATTTGGTGTTCAAAAAGTCTTTTTTTCAAACTTGAGTCCTGAAAAAGAGGGGGTCGTCTTATAATCAGGGCCATCTTATATTCGGGCCAATACGGTAATTTGAATTTCTCATATTAACCCATTTGTAATGACTGTGCTCTTCAGTATTTGGTGAGCGTCCCGCTGAAGATGTTCCGACTCTGGGCCTTTATGGGCATGATGGCTCAGGTAGGACAAAATGTTGGCAATGCATGCTGAAGATTGGTATTGTTTATGTACTGTAATTTTCAGACTATAAGTTTCACTTGACTATAAGCCGCCACCGACCAAATTTTTTACCCCTAAAGGGAATTTGTTCATAGATAAGTCGCTCTGGACTATAAGCTGCAGCTGTCGTCACAGTATTATTGGAAAGTTACACCAAAAGATATTAACCGATAACACTTTATTTGACAGCGGCATCATAAGACTGTCATAAGAGCAAATGAAACACCATGAAGCTTTGAACCAATTGACTGCAAAGCTTCATTGCTTCAAGAAGCTTCATTTGGCCATCACTGCTCCCTTGGAGGAGACAGTCAACCTCTGCTGCCACCTGCTGTCAAAACAGTTGTCGTCCAACATGCCTCCTAACATGCATTGCAGCGCTAAAGATGTAAATAACAATTAAAATTCATGTTCTGTGCTATTTCTTCAGTTACTGTTAGTTATTTCATTAATTTCTAGTTTATGGTAGTTAATAACACGTTATTTGACAATGGTGCCATCAGACTGTCATAACACCATCCTATAGTGGTATGAAAAAGTATCTGAACTTTTCGAAATTTCTCACATTTCTGCGTAAAATCACCATCAAATGTGATCTGATCTTTGTCAAAATCACACAGATGAAAATACAGTGTCTGCTTTAATTAAAACCAGTCAAATATTTATAGGTTTATAGGCAGAAAATATTAAATGTGATGGTTCACTTATTTTTCCCTCTTCTGTCATTGTTTGCATACTATCCTCATTAAAATATGAAAACCTATAAATGTTCGGGTGGTTTTAAAGCAGACACTGTTTTTTTCATCTGTGTGATTTTATGCAGAAATGTGATAGGTTCCAAAAGGTTCAGATACTTTTTTCGTACCACTGTAATTATGACATGACACTGCCATGAGCATTTACGAATAGTTATGACAGATGTCATTTTGTGTCATCCGGCAAATTATCTCACTTTTGAATGGATGTAAAAGATCCAAGCTGGACATAATAGAGTTAGTGACATAATTCGCCGGATGACACTTAAAGACATCTGTCATAAGCATTCATTTATGCCCATGATAGCGTCATGTCATAATTATGACGGTCTTATGGCAGTGTTATAACGCCACTGTCAAATAATGTGTAGCCTATTAACCCAAATAAATCAACAAATAAGACACACTGGACTATAAGATGCAGGATTCAAAATGAGGGGAAAAAAGTAGCGTCTTATAATCCAAATATTTCGGTACGTCTTTGAGTGTACTTTCTCTTAAAATATCTCCATTTTGTTTTCGGCAGGTTCCTCTTGCTTGGTTCGTCGGGCGCTTCCTGAACGGTATCTACGGCAACGCGGCTGTTTGGATGTCGCTCATCATCGGCCAACCTGTGGCCGTGCTGATGTACGTGCATGACTACTACATCCTGCACTATAGCACATAACATGGAAGGACCAAACCGATTCGAAGTTGTTGTTTTTTTCTTTCAAATGAGTGGCCAAAGATTGGGGGACATGAAGCAAAACGTTTTCTCAACTAGCAATGCAAGGTTCAAAGTAAACTGTGTAATAATACATGACTTCTCTATGTTTTTTTGCCTTTCTAGTTTTGTGTAAAACATGCAATAACATGCTATCCTTTGTTTCATTGATTTGCGTGGTGGTTGAACAACCAGCGATAGCTTCAGCACTTTAAAGAGATGCATGCACTCAACTTGAACTATATTTCTATAAATGTTTGTATTTTTGTCCTCCGCTTAAAACAATTAAACCAGTTTTCCCCCAACCTTTACGCCAAAGCACATATTTGACATTAGAAAGTATATAGTGTTCTGGCAATACATAGTTGAACAAAGATTATTTATAATGATTTTTTTTTTTTTTACATGGTTGGTGAAATCAGATTATTTTGGCACTGGTTGGGATGAACTGAAATGAGTTGCTTTATATTAATTTTTTTGTCCAAATGAATAACTGGTGGCACTGTCCTTTAATCTGAAACATTTCAGGGAACGTTGTGTGAAATAATAAAGAAGCAGGGCTGGTATTCATTTATAATAAAAGAAAGTGCCTGCTTGTTTTACAGTTGAAAAGAGGCCAAATAATTTGTACATTTGGTTCACCAATGGAGATTTAATAGCCATTTGTGAAGTATTTCATAAAATATGCACGAAAAGATGTAGCTTGTTAAACTGCCTTTTAAAAACAAACATGTCAGTTGAATGTTTTGTGTATTCAATTCAAATTAAAATGTTTTGGTAATGTAAATAGTTGTGTTTCATTTGTTAAATGTAACATCCTCTTTTTTTCTACATGCTCGTTCAATGAATGACTTGACATTTTGAACTAGCTGGCATTATTTAACTTTCATTTTGTCCGGTACTTAAGAATGACGTCATATACATTAGAGCGTTCTGGGATTGTCAAGACAATGTTTTTTAAATGGATACATCCGGGTTTGTCACAAAATTAAAACAGGTTTAGTTTTTATGTACTGTTTTTATAAAATGCATTTCTTTAAAAATGTTAATTTTATTGGAAAGGAATCTTTTTGAAATTGCATGTGCATGTGATTACTAGTAGGTCAAACTACATTTGTACAATACAGAAAAAACTAATTTACAATTAATGTGTTTAACTCATTGGCTGCCATTGATGTTAGACGTCCAAACAATTTAAATTTACAACTAATGCGTTTAACTCTTCGGCTGTCACTGACCATGATAGACGTCCAATCATGTAGGCTCTTTTCATCCTTCTGCTGTGAATTAAAATGTATCACTAGTAAACGTCAAATCCATTTGAACTGGGTGCCAGCCCTCTCAGTACAAATGGATTGGACGTCTATTGTTGTCAATGACAGGCAATACGTTGATCTAAAATAGAAGCTATGCGTTGTAAAATGCAACATTTTAAACCACATCAGACGATTTATGCGTTAGACAAATACTCTATGAATTGTCTGTAGAGGAGATGTAAGGGATAGTTTAACATAATTAATAGGATTCTGTTTAGAAGGGTAGCTTTGTTGCTAAACGTAAATATTACAAGAAAAAAAGATGTTTAAGCAGGAAAACACCTTTTGTCGTAACCGGCTTACCTGAGCACACACACACTTTATTATGAAATGCAACCGGATGCGTGCACTTTCCATAGTCCCATTAGTGTTACTTGATGAAAGACTTCCACACCCAGGGGACGTCCCCTACCTTGGTTGTCCACAGCAAAACCCCAACTTTTTTCCTCCACTACAATCGATTGGAACAAGGCGGTGCATTGTCAGCTCCCAGATCAAGAATTCATCCAACGCTCTCAACGGTACGTTCGACCGAAAACACAGGGATCGTGTTTTTTTTCGTCTGCTTTTTTAATAGGCACCAAAGCTCCAACTTCCTTCTTGTTTGGAGGCGACCGCGAAGCTAGTCGTTTAGCATGTAAACATTTCTCCCCTTTTGTAGGTTTTACACGATTAAATTGCTTTCCCATTAAAGTTTCTTGAAACCCTATGTAGATTAAAATGTCCATAATTTCACTAGTCAATTGCTTTGTAAGTGGAACATGAGCTAAAAGTATCTCAAAGGCAACTCCTTTTTGAACGGTTATTAAAGTTGAATGCTAGCGGAAGGAAGCTAAGGAGCTAACTGTGGCTAGGCTACGCAAAATATTCCAAATATTTTAAAAGGTTTCGTGTTTTAAAGATGTTCCCACGGACGCGTCTGCTTTGTTGTCAGCGTGCGTTATCTTTATACCGTCATCGATTGTCCTTATGAGACATTTTGTGCTTTGATGATCGTCAAAACTCGCAATTTTAGTGTCATCGTGTTGATTTACCAGTAAATACGTAATCATACTGGGGGGGAGGGCATAATCGAAACATTAAAACTGGGTTTATTTGGACTGGAATAATGTTTTACTGCTTTTGAACATGCTTATCATCATGCGTCATCATTGTACACAAATTGTCCGAACAGAACGTTTTGTACGTTTGTCATGTAAAACTCATAATAGTCAAGCTATTTAAAATTTATTACGAGCAACAATAATCGTTTTCATTGCACGTAGTATAACCCGTCCAAATACAAATGACATAATTGTTTGGAATGCCTTTACTAACTGAACATCTTTTGAGTTTTGTTTTCCAAAAACGCTTTCATTATCTGTTTACATCACGTGATTTTCCAGAAATTGAGGTTCATAACTCATTGGCTGACATTGTCGGTAATAGACGTCTAACGTCTATCAGCGACATTGGCAGTGAAACATGATCACTCAATGCCAGCCATCCCAGTTGATAATGGATAATGTCAATTGGTGACGACATAACATAATTTCCATTTGATACAAACAGAGAGTCTGTTTTGCTATGAAAAATAAATTATTTACACAGTTGAGCTACAACTATCCGTTATAATGTGTTACTGGTTTATGACAGATTTCTGTTACTACAGCGGTTTACAAATTTGTTTTTGCAAGACACAACGTGCCGTAGTTCACCACTAACCAGGAGAGTCTGAATGTACGAAACATTTGCGTGGGGAAAAAAATCTTGCAGAAACATAAAAGTCAAATTAACATATTTAGTCACACAATAAAATTGTGGGTGTTTTATTTAACAAAAATGTGTCAACATTGACAACGCTAGACGTCCAATCCATTTTAAGTTGAATAATAACTAATGATAACCTTATTTAGTGTTGCAGCTGTCGATTATTTTAGTAGTCGATTAATCGATGAACTAGTTAGTTCGAATAATCAAGTAATCGGATAAGGAACATAAAAAAATTCACATACCTGAGCTGAGCCTCAAATGGAATAAAACGTAAATAAATAAGGATCTAAGTACAACAAAAGAACAGTTGGCAAACGTCCGCTAGCTAAAACGCTACAAAATGCTAGTGTTTTTTTTCCATTTACAATGCTCTTATATACAGTTTGGTAGTGACACGTTACATTTACTCCATTACGTTTAGTTGAGTAACTTTTTGAGGAAAATGTACTTCTAAGAGTAGTTTTACTAAGTGATACTTTTTATTTGAGTAAATTTGTGAAGAAACACTACTCTTACTCTGCTACTTTGGGCTACACTAGTCTTTACATCTTTCCTCTTTATTTTACATATTAGCTTTTATTTTTTTTTGTGTGTGTGTGCCAAAGACACCAGCAGTGGCTTAACCAGTCTCAGAAATGATACGTCGCAATAATAAAAAGACTCCTTAATACCAGTCAGACTCAAGTTGTTCTATGATCACGCTGGCCTGTTCAATCACGTGTTTAGAGCACCATAAAAAATTAAGTATTTGACATAGAGCGTCGCCGTCAACATGACTCGCAAATTTTAGGGGCGGTTTGCATGGTGACTCTGCGACACAAAGACGCAATGACTGAGTAGCGGACTCTCTTCGCGTGCATATGGTGTCGGCAAAGACGAAAAATTCTGAATCCTGCCTCCAAAGTGGAAGAATCTGATTGTGGGGGGTTGAGGGGGGCTTCCTCGGCATGCATATCAAAGGCTCCTGCGGCGCAAGACCGCGCTGTTAACGTCAGCACTCGTACACGTCACATTGGGTTTGCGCAGCGGTGCTACTAAACATTAAAAACAGCAAATACGGCGGAATGTGGGCATTAATTTACTGTTTTAATATTTTTAATGTAAATATGTTGAATGTTTCAATTTTTGTGCCTTTTTGAACAAAAGAAAAATTACATTGCTTCGAGTGGGCGGGCATATGTTTTTCTGGGCTGAGGGAGCTTGGTGGGGTCAAAGTGCATAATTCTCTGGCGCCCTGTAAATCTGTACTGCCCCCTAGGGCCTGGCATGAATACTACATCGTTTTCATGCGGAATTGCGACATCGTTCAAATGGAGATGCAAATGCAAATTTGAAATTTTTTGTATTCTCGGAGAGTCACCATGTAAACAGCCCCTTAATCTCTCTCCCAGTTTGTATTTGTCACCGATTGACCACGGAAAACCGGAGATATGATCTTTTTAGTTTCATAATAGGAAATATGTTTTCTCCACTAGTGGGCACTCATGCTCTTTGGACAAATAATACTTAATTTCTGTAGATTTTTCTCTCTCGCAAGAATTTTTCTTGTTGTTGTATTTCTTTGGCTTAATGTGATTATGTAATATGTTATGGTAAAGTATAATAACAACAGTTCATATAGATACCTAAAGAAAGAAAAAAATCAAAACATCTTAAGCAGTTAATATAAGGGCTGCAGCTATCGATTATTTTAGTAGTCGATTAATCTATGAATTAGTTAGTTCAATTAATCGAATAATTGGATTTGGAACATAAATTAAAATACCTGAGCTTAGCCTCACACGGTATAAAAAATTTATAAACGAGGATCTAAGTACAACAAAAGAACAATTGGTTAACTTGCATAGCAAAAGTCCGCTTGCTAAAATGCCATAAAATGCAAACGTTTTTTTCTTTTTTATTTTACAGTGCTCTTAACAAATGGTTCAAACACATATTCCCACAAAAATGGCAAAATATACCTAAAAAACAAGTTACAAATGCGTTTAAAAAAAAAAAAAAAAAAAAACATTTGCTCAAACAAAAACATAGCTTGTGTTGGTCTTAACAGGAAGCAGCTGGATTCAGCCATGTGAAATGAGTTATGTCATATCCACTGTTGCCACTAGAGGGCAGTGTATCCACCTAAAATCCATAAAACTAAATGCAAACACTTTCAAAACAAACCATTACAACGCCACTTTAATTAAACGAATACTCAAAGCAGCAGAATTTAATTCTAATCTTTTTTACTCAAGTTAATTCATTAGTCGTTGCATAATTAAACTAATTTAAATTCATAGCAGAAGGATGGGAAAAAAAGCCATATATATGGACGTCTACTATCGTCAATGGAAGTGAAAGAGTTTAGAGTCAAAATGAAAATGGAGGCCTGCAACACATGTTTGGTGCTGGTTTTATGGTAGGTTGTCAGCTGTGTTTTCCTAGTAAAGATAAGGCGTCAATTGCAGGGCACAGTCCTTATTTACTGTGGTTATTCACTGTGGTTTTTATTGGTTAGATTTATAAAGGTCTCCTCTGCAGAAGTACACTGAAGTAATAACGTATGCTTTTTTTTTTTTTTTAAACTGAATAGTCGTAATAATTGAGAATAAGTTTTTGTCAGTTTTACGGCCGCGCCGTGACCTTTTTTCTCGGCCGAGCGTCTTTTTACGACCACATTCTTGCTCGGCCTTGTCCTCAAGCCAACGAAGCTGCTTGATATGAAAAGTCACATGGTAAGGCACACACAGTAAGTCCTAGTAATATTGCGTCAAAACAACTGCACATGGAAAATCCTTAAAAAGGATGTTTTTGAGGCTTAAATTTTTTTTAAAAACGTTCAATCCTTTCCAATCTCCCAATTTTTGGGGATGTCTATCAACATCAAAAATAATCTCAGTCGCCTCCATTTGAAGCTTCTCATATTTTGACAGACACATGAGCTTTAAATAGTGTGACGTTGGCTAACAATAGCATTCTTCTGACAGCGCGGAAAAGCCGCGTTCTCGACTAAAAGCGGTTATAAGCGACAACGCTAGCGAGCTAGTGGCAACTCGCGCATTGTCGCACTCAGGAAGTCTGCCCTTTGACTGGAATGTCACCGGACGCCAGCGTACGTGATGTCCACTCTGAATCTCCCCATTCCCAGATTGTCATTGTGCGGGGAGCGACTTTGAAGCCCGATGTCACAAAATGACAGGAAGTTACATCATCCCCGTTGAGGTTTGGTTGCGATTAAGCACCGGCTGTACCCAACTGATTCAACTTGACGTTTTCTCTTGCAAACAGAGCTGTGACAATGTCATTATTTAATCCTCAGTAAACTTACGTAGGTGACGGTGTAATAACGCTTAAGGGAAACATTAGGCTTAGCGACAGTGTGTGTTTAGTGTTAAAGTAAAGTCACGGGTGGTATTTGCGAAACCGCGCCTCTGTTTGCTTTAGCCACAGACACCTGACGCATGGACAATATTCATAAAATGGCATGTGTCAGAGTATTTCATAATAGTTTGGGAAAACAAGGGAATATTAACTCATCGTCTGTCATTGACGGCGATTGACGTCCAATCCATTTAGCTTCGGATGTTCGTTTGACCCTACCAATCATAATGAACTGGACGTCTATCATTTAATTAGACAAGTTTTAACGGCAATGCTGCTGAGATTCAAACGACAGATGTCCCGATCGCATATTTTGTCACTCGAGTCCTGATTTTGAGAATCTACCAATATGTCTTATCTGATACGGGGGGGGGAAATTATCAATTTTTTCTAGGGGTGTCAAACGTTTAAAATTTTTAATCGAGTTAATTACAGCTTAAAAATTGATTAATCGTAATTAATCGCAATTCAAACCATCTATAAAATATGCCATATTTTTCTGTAAATTATTGTTGGAATGGAAAAATAAGACACAAGATGGATATATACATTCAACATACGGTACATAAGTACCGTATTTCTTTATTATAACAATAAATCAACAAGATGGCATTACCATTATTAACATTCTGTTAAAGCGATCCATGGATAGAAAGACTTGTAGTTCTTAAAAGACAAATGTTAGTACAAGTCATAGAAATTTTATATTAAAACCCCTCTTGTTTTTGTTTGAATAAAATTTGTAAAATTTTCAATCAAAAAATAAACTAGTAGCCTGCCGTTGTTGATGTCAATAATTACTTACACAATGCTCATGGGTGCTGAAGCCTATAAAATCAGTCACACCCAAGCACTAGCAGAGGGCGACAAAACTCCGAAAAACACAACAAGTACACATTTTACTGTGCTATCATTTTAATCTGTTTGAGCGGGGCATTTGTGCGTTGTGTCAAATATTTTAACGTGATTAATTTAAAAAAATTAATTACCGCCCATTAACGCGATAATTTTGACAGCCCTAATTTTTTTCTTATTTGAACAAAAATTCCAAACATGTTACAGTACTGTACTTTTTAGTTACAGTACTTCCACCTCTGCTTTTTCCCGGAGTGTTGCGGAGAATTGAACGTAAGCCTGGGTGATATAATATAAATTATCACCATTCTTATCAATCGATATTGATAATTTTCACAAAAAATAATTTCTTTCAAATTTGCAGTCTGATTTTTTTCATTGACTGTAAATTGACAAAACCAGATGCTGCTTTAACCAATCTTGAATGTCAGGAAAAACATACATGAATGGTGACAAAATATTAGGAACATTGCACAAAATTAGGTTGCTCATGTGGTAATCTAAATGGACAGCATTGCACAAAATATGAGGTAGACATGCAATCCCAAAAAATTAAATAAATGGACAAACTAATTTTGATTTACACTCAGCAACATGTTAAAGCCTTTTGTGTATGAAGTCTTAAGGTGTCTGACAATTTCAAAAAAATAGACAAAATGTTCAGCTTCCAAAGTGTGACAAATAAACAAGACAGCCATTGCTTTAAAGGTTACGGGCCAGGAAAATAAGTCTGTCCACAGTATCAGGCTTTAATGTTGCTCTGTGACAGGTCGCTTTCACTCATGTACTGAATACCCTATCAGAGCTAGCGTTCACGTCGCACCAGCGCCCCCCTCCTCTGGTGTTCGGGTGGTGTAATTACAACTTTAAATCTATCGACTTTTATCGAACTTTTATCAACTTTATTATTTCTGTTGACAAAAATTATATGACGATAATTATTGTTATCGTTTTATCACCCAGGGTTACTCCATAACATTCATGTAATTAATTCATCTTCTGAACCGCTTATCCTAACGAGGGTCATGAGGGTGCTGGAGCCTATCACAGCTAACTCCAGGCAAAAGGCAGAGTACACCCTGAACAGGTTGCCGGCCAGTTGCAGGGCACATATACGCACAACCATTCACGCACACACTCACACCTACGGACAATTTGGAGTGTTCAATCAGCATACCATGCACGTTTCTTTGGCATGTGTCAGGAACCTGGAGAAAACCCACGCTTGTTTTTTTAATAAGAATAACGTAGAAAAATGCTTGTCTTTATAAATGCTTACGCTTTGACGCTCACGCTGCCGAGAACAGCCTTTCAACAACAAATATTGACTAAATGATCATTACCACATTTGTGCCTTTGATCGTAGAGCTACCGAGCCTTTCTCTCGCCGGATCAAAGCTACAAACCTGTCAATCATCGTTAACTTTAAGTACCAAACGCCAGCTACGCTGGTGAGAAAAAAAGCAGCAGGAGGGAGAGTGAGGTGCTGTACGAGCATGAAGCAGAAAAACATAGATGTATTTTTTAATTAAAAACATGATCCTTTTCACCCGATTCCAATCCTATGAAAAATGGCGTGATCAACTCGGGCACAGAACATCTTGCTGTAAGGCAGTTGTGACACAACATATTTGTAAAAAGCCTCCCGTTAAAATATTTTTGTATCACTTGTCATAAACGCTTATCAAACAACCGCTGCAGATAATATAACTAACCTTTAGCAAACTACTATCGTCAATGGCAGCAAATGTGTTAAGAAAAAGGCTTAGCAATATTGTTCCATTACCGCTTGTTAAAATGTTGCCACGCCGGCTTTTGTGTAGCTTTTTCCCACGTACACAGCCAAAACATTCCATAATTAGCGACTTTTCGCTGGTTTAAATCGTTTTCATGACGGCAGAAGTGAGTAATAGTCGGCTGACGCAAATAAAAGCGATTGGTTGGGAGCCATTTGTGCCTCGGCGGTAGGTTTCCTGCCCCCAAGGGTCTGTTTTTTTGGAACTGGGACATCAGCCCAGTGTGTGTTTGCGTACTGATAATGCACGAAGCACAAAAGTTGACCGAATGCACGTGGAAACACACGTTTAGTCAAGAGTTCACATTCAGATGGAAAGTCCCCCTCTCAGCAGGCTGTTACTGTGCTGCTACACCTAGGGTTTGTGTCTGTGCTGCTGGAAGCATTGTTTTCTCTCTGTTTGAAACTCAATTTACATGTAGCCAGTAACGCTTTCAGAATCTGGTTTTGAGCAGTAAATCGGTTGTATACGCATTAAAAAATTACCCCTTTGACTCTCCCTTTTTCTTGGGTGAATAATATATATAAATTGGCTATTGGAATAGCATTTTTAGGATGCTTATTTCGCTAGGAAACTTAGTCTTAGGAACTAGTTGTTGCTGTGTAATAAATGGTGAAAACGACGTGAAAAGCTATCAGAGTGAGAGGAAATTCATGACTCAAAGAGAAGGACTTGAACATTATCTTTTACTGGCAGTAGAAAGCACCAGGAGATACTGCGAAAATTTGTGAGGTTCAGTGGAAATAAGGAAATTTGCATAATCATGTTTTCTGCACAGTTTTTGAAAGAAAAATCATGATTGATTCACAATCCTGTACACATATACCCACAAAAAACGGCTAAAAAAAGCTCAAACAAAAACTTAGCTTATGTTGGTCTTAACAGGGAGCAGCAGCTGGATTCAGTCATGTTAAATGAGTTATTATATTCACTGTTGCCAATAGAGGGCAGTGTTTCCACCCAAATCAATAAAACTAAATGTGAACACTTTCAAAACAAACTATTACAAAGCCACTTTAAACGAATACTCGAAGCAGCAAAATTTAATTCAAATCTTTTTTCGAGAATCAAATTACTTGGGTTAATCAATTAATCGTTGCAGCACTAATTTGAACAAAAGTTCCAAACATGTTACAGTACTGTAGTGTTTATAGTATTTCCTCTTCCGCTTTTTTAGGGATTGTTGCGGAGTATAAAATGTATTTTGGTTTCTTCTGGCAATGCCATTATATTTCTGGATTATTTCGTTACTTTTTAGCCATTATAAACTCGATTCTTTACCCTAGTGTAAAATAACGGAATATTCACATTAACCTGAATATCGGCTCTGCATGTAATCGTGGATAAGGTTCTGAATTTGCGGAATACAGGTTTTTTATTTTTTAGTCACTCGTGTATATGTAATTTTTAGTCCATAAGAAACACAATCTTAAAATTTTCTGAGGATCGGAATCAGTTGAAAAAGATTGGGTTTTTTAAATTTTAGGGCAAAGCATAAGCGGCTGTAAACACAAAAGCGTGACAATCTAGTAGCTATTGCGGGAAGCTAATGCTAAAATAGCATTTTGCAAAAGTGCTAATCTCCGCAGAATAGTAATATTTCACAATTAGATGGGTGTTTTTTTTACAATTTCTGTCAATACTTTGCCGAAGTTTCGGTACGTGACTCGACAGATCGTCAGAATCGGGTGATCCGGATTCACGCCCAAAAATATGTGCTCGGGACATCCCGGGACAGAATCCTAATGATTTTTTACAACCTGTTTTGTTCTAATTGTACAAAATGTCCAACTACTTAGCAACATAATAACTTTCGTTATGTATGAGAAGTTAACTAATGTTATCCAACCAAATTAAGTAAAAACGCTTCCGACCAACCAGGAAGGAGGTGTTCTGGGGATACAAGAGTCTATGATAATATTCTTTGCGCTCCAATGACTCCAATTTTGGTACTTTAAAGCAGTGGTTAAGTAACAAATGTTTGCCTAGCAACAGTTTGAAAGCAGTACATTCTGCCTTGATAGTACCAGGTAGTTTAATGTTTGATTATTATGCTTTATGAGGTTTTTCCCCCCTTTGCTTTTCAGGTCGTTCCGACGCAAAGCCCATCATGCCTTTGTTCACATGAGGCCCAAGCTAGCTTAACGTCCCTTCTCATCCCATGAGGTCGCAATGAGCAGCCTGCGCCAGCAGCATCAAGGGAGCACCGGCTCGGAACGTGAACTCAACTCAGCAGCTTCCTCCGTCAGCTTGCCCTCAGTCAGGAAGACCCCTAAGAAGCGCCGCCTTTCCCTTCAAGCGCTCTTCGGCCGGCGATGGCGGTCCGAACGCGAGTCCAAGCGCAAGTCCAAATCTGCGCCGGATCCACCTAACCTTGGCACAGATGGCGTCCCGCCGGAGACTTCAGGCGACGGAGCGTCGGCGCGCTCCGTCCATGCGGCGTCAACGTCCCCGGCTGCGGGAGGCTCGGAACTGTTGGAGTGCCCGTTGTGCCTGCTGCGCCACACGCGCGACCGTTTCCCCGACATCATGACGTGCCACCACCGCTCGTGCGCCGACTGCTTGCGGCAGTACCTGCGCATCGAGATATCAGAGTCGCGCGTCAACATCTGCTGCCCGGAGTGCTCGGAGCGCTTTAATCCGCACGACATCGCCATGATTCTGGACGACCGAGCCCTCATGGAGAAGTACGAGGAGTTCATGCTACGCAGGTGGCTAGTGGCTGAGCCTGATTGTCGCTGGTGTCCGGCGCCGGACTGCGGGTAAGATTTGATATAAAAGCGCTTTGAAATCATTGACTGCCATTGACGGTGATAGTCGTCCAATCCATTTTGACTGGGAGAAGCATTCGCTGCTAGACATCCTAGTCAAAATGGATTGGACATCTATCTTTGTCAATGGCAGTCAATAAGTTAACTGTATTGTACGGCATAAACCAATTTCTCCTCACTACATTAGTTTTGAGCCAATTAGAAGCTACACTATTGTCTCGTATCACATAAAAGTATTTTTTTTAGACCAAAAGCTGTATTTTAGAATCTTCATTGTCTAGAGGCTGTTCTCGGCAGCGTGAGTGAATTTGAGTGGACTTGAATTAAGCCTGTCGCAATATGTAATCAGTCAATTAATTGCGCGATACATAAAAATAACGTCTGTAATTTTCCCAGCTGTGATACATCGGCAAGTGGTGTGTTTGCATGTGCTGATTGCATATGAGATTCCAGTTCTTTTAACAGTTGTTTATTGGTCGTCAACCCACCGTAGAATTAAAGTTCAGACATATTAAATTAGAACGCACATCCATATTAAACATTGTAAAACGTTAGCATTGCTACATTTAGGCTAATGGGAAAAAGGCAATGTACTAACCACTTTAGCCTGCAATAAAACATTGGTGGTCCTCTCCGAAATACAAACTTACAGTTAAAAGGTGACACTTACATGGGAACTTGCTGGTTTACAGCATTTGCAAACGAAGCGAAAAATAGAAAAATCTAAAACTGACGCCACATGCATGACGAACATTTCAAAATGAAATCACATCATAAAAATGTCTGGAATTGCTCACATACTTGCGATTCAACACTAAGATAACTTTAAAATGACACCCATTATGAAAAATCTGTTTGGTAATGAATTATTTGGCTTCAAATTTGCTAGCATGCGCTTTGTAGGACAAGAGAGTCATTTTGGTCAAATCAACACTTTTGATGGGCTCTAATTGACAGAAAACATGGCGTTGGGTTTTACACTTATTTCATATTCTACATACACTTAGCTAGCTTTCAAATGGCAAGATATGCATTTGTGTGTGTGTTTTAATATTATTTTTAATATAGTCTGTCTTTAGAATAACAATTTATTGCATTTAAATGGGTGATTCATTAGGATGTATTGTCAATACATTAGTGGTTGAATTGGTTTAAAAAAAAAAATTGACTAATATCGCATATCGGCAGTAATTTATGAGATAATGTATTGCCTATTAAAATTTGTTATCGCGGCAGGCGTAGTATGAATGTTATGAAGCGTGAATAATAGTTTGCCGTTAAAGGTGATGCAATGAAAAATTAAAGTTGGGAGCACCAGTTCAACCACTGCGAAAAGTGTGGAGCCTTGGCAATATATATCGTAGTGTTAATTTTTTCCAATATCATTCAGGCCTAATTTATATATATTAGTGCTTTAACGATTAATCGATTAACTCGAGTATTCGATTAGAAAAAAATATTCAAATTAAGTTCTGCTGCCTCGAGTATTCGTTTAATTAAAGTGGCGTTGTAATGGTTTGTTTTGATAGTGTTTGCTTTTAGTTTTATTGATTTGGGTGGATACAGTGCCCTCTAGTCTGCCTCATTTCACATGGCTGAATCCAGCTGCTACCTGTTAAGACCAACATAAGCTAAGTTTTTGTTTGAGTTAATTGTTTTTTTTTAATGCCTTCGTAATTTAGTTTAAAGGTATATTAAGCCGTTTTTTTTTTGGGGGGGGGGGGGGTTTGTGGGAATATGTGTTAAGAAAATTGTAAAAAAAAAAAACGTTAGCATTTTATGGCATTTCAACTAACGGACTTTTGCTATGTAAATTAGTCAATTGTTCTTATGTTGCACGTATATCCTAATTCTTTTTTTTTTTTTATTCCGTTTGAGGCTAAGCTCATGTATTTTAATCTATGTTCCTTATCCGATTACTCGATTATTCGAACTAACTACTTCATTGATTAATCGACGACTAAAATAATCGATAGCTGCAGGCCAAATTTTTTTTTTTTTTTTTTTTTTTTTTTTTTTTTTTACTTTTACTTTTTAAGGGCTAAAAAGTCACAAAATATTCCAGAAATACAATGGCAGTGACAAAAGATACAAAAATTATATGATAAAAATATGAGCTCGGGACCTCACTAGTTAATTTATATGAACCTAATTCTCCAAAAGATCCCAAAGCCTTCATAGATAAAAAGCTGAAAATATTAAATAAATAACAGTAAATGAGTAATAAAAATATTTTTAAAAAAGTAAATATTACAAATGAAAAATTCCGACACGTCACATGTAAACATACTTTCTGTCATGACAAAATATTACTTTATTGCCCAAACATTGCAGTTTTTTTCGTTACTAAATCCCTCGTAATATTAATTATTCCACATTATGTTGGTATACACACAAAATTAGATTTACAAGCTAGTCCTTGGAAGAAAATGTTCTTCTTGATAGGCAATATGCCAAAAGATAAGCTTATCAAAAGTGGATGTATGATTTTGTAATTCTGCTGTATCTTCGTGAGCGTCCCTTTGATAAGTCAAGTCTTTGTTGTTTTCTACAGAACATAAATAGCTCACCTGTGTCAAGCCAATCCATTCTTTCTGCTGCGTGAGTAAAGGCTCGCATGCTGTTTAACTCTTTCAACGGCTTTGACGAAGAGACGTCTAAAGAATATTTAGAAAAAGACTTCCTGTAGCTTCATGTCTGTGTTGGAGGTACAAGCAGACTCCTGTGTTGACAGTTCACACGGAGGCTTGATGCATTTTACGCGCTGGCAAACGAAGACGCTGTGGACCTCTCTCCGTGTTTACCATATTTGGCACTAATATGTTACATGTAACTACCAGAATGGGGGCATTTGAGACCTGTTCAAGTCTGTTAAACTTTGTAGTAAACAGTTTTTGAGAAAACATTTTCATCACTTTTACTGGAACATAGCTACTTTAACAAGGGGAGTCACTTTTATGAGAGAATTTTGGTAATTTTAAGTGTTTTTGTAATACGATGGAATTTTCTGTATATTATATAAGTTGCCTTGTTAAATGACCCAAGAAAAATGTGATTTTTTTTTTGAATTTTTGAAAAAAATTTTGTAATTGAAATTTGAATTTTTTTAAGACACAAAAATTGTCGTTTAACAGGAAAATTATAACAAATATATCATTCATATCATATATACAGTCATGTGAAAACATTAGGACACCCTAACATATTTGGTCATATGGCTATTTAATATCAATTTTAACAATCTTGAGTGATTCAAGTAATAGATCTAAACAATTAAAACATTAAAAAAAAAAAAATTCAGAACTTTCTTTAAGATGTAATTCTAAATAAATGCAAATTTTTTGTTGAGGAATAAATTAGGACACCCCCAATTTCAGTCCCATTTAAAATGGCTAAAATCACAGACATGGGTATCACATCAGGTGCACATGATTAGAACATCAGTACCCAGTCTTTTGAAGGAGGCTTGCCATTTTTAAACCTCACATTTAGTTTGGTGTGCCCCTGGTTGTTGAAGTGAGAGAAAACACCATGGTGATATCAAAGGAGCTGTCTGAGGCCTTCAAAAAGAATATAAAATCTGCCATTCCACTGTCCGGCAAATAGTCTACAAGTGGAGGACATTCAAAACAACTGCCCACATGTTCAGGTATGGCCGTCCAAGCAAGTTCACCCCGAGAACAGAACGCAAGATGCTAAAAGAAGTCTCCAAAAACCCTAAAATCTCACCACAGGACCTACAGCAGGTTCTTGCTACTGTTGATGTGAAAGTGCATGCCTCTACAATCAGAAAGAGACTTCACAAGTTTAACCTTCATGGGAGGCATGCAAGGAGGAACGATTTGCTCTCCAAGAAGAACACGAAGACCAGACTGAAGTTTGCTAGAGTGAATGTAGACAAAGACCAGGACAGGAATAATGTTCTTTGGACAGATGAATCAAAAATTTGGACACCAGAACAGGGGGCATGTTTGGCGTAAACCCAATGCAGCATTCCAGGAAAAGAACCTCATACCAACTGTGAAGCATGGAGGTGGAAGTGTCATAGTTTGGGGATGCTTTTCTGCAGCAGGACCTGGCCAGCTCACTATTATAGAATCTGCTATGAATTCTATCATATACAGAGGGTGCTTGAGGAGCATGTGAGACCATCTGTGAACAAATTAAAAATGATGCAAAACTGGACCCTGCAACATCACAATGACCCAAAACATACCAGTATATCCACCAAGGACTGACTGAAAAGGAAGAAATGGAGAATAGGGCTGTCAAATTTATCGCGTTAACGGGCAGGAAATTAATATTTTAAATGATATTAATGACCCGTTCATGCATTGCCTCAAACAGTTCACAGTGACTCCGTGAAAAGCGAAAAGGCAGAGAAATGCAAGTGGACACAGGCATTCATTGACGATCAGACTTTTTCTTAACCACATAATTGAACACAACGCAGAACATACTGCATGCCATTTGCAGCCACTACTGACAGTCATTGTTGCCCAACTTCCTAGCATGCATTTGGGCGATGCAGGAGACGATCTTTTTCTTAACACGCTTAACTGAACACAACACAGAACATACTGTATAACATTTGCAGCCACCACTGACAGTCATGGTTGCCCAACTTCCCATCATGCATTTGGGCAGAGCAGGAGACAATCTTTTTATGAACCCGCTTAATTGAACACAACACAACACAGAACATAATGTATACCATTTGCAGCCACCACTGAAAGTCATTGTTGCCCAACTTACTATCATGCATTTGGGTAGAGCAGCAGACAATCTTTTTCTGAACCACGCTTAATTGAACACAATGCAGAACATATTGTATACCATTTGCAGCCACTACTGACAGTCATGGTTGCCCCACTTCCCATCATGCATTTGGGCGGAACAGTTAAGTCGCTACAGTATCATTTAGTGAAAGCACAACAAAAATAATATTCCTATCTCTCAAAAAACATAATGTTCACAAAAAGAAAAGCGCTCAATACAAACATCTCACAGCTGAAAGTATTCTGCGTTGGGGAGTTGGGCAATTTTTCTTCAGACCGATGTCAAAGACTGGTAGATGGCTACAAAAAGTGTCTCACTTATTTCAGCCAAAGGGGTGTAACACAAGCTATTTGGTGGTAGGGTGTCCTAAGGTTTTCCTCAGTTAAAAATGCATTTTTGTTGATATATTTGGTTTAATGATTAAAACAATGTTAATTTTTATTGTTTACCTGCAATTAAATCACTCTTTTCCAGAAATAAAGAACAGGATCAGACATTGATACGTAAACATTTCTTGATAAATAACTGAATATTTGATGGGGTGTCCTAATTTATTCACACGACTGTATTATATCAAATTATCATTTTACAGTCACTCGTTGGCACTTAACAAAAAAAAATTGTGAGAATGTTTTTGTTTTATTTAACACCAGAAACATTAAGAAATGCAATAATAACTTTAAGGAATACTGTAAGTAATTGAATGAAAATGATTAGCATAAAAATCCTTCAGATGGAGAATTTTTTTTTATTTTTACAACAAATTTTAAAATTTCCAACCAAAAATATATCATTCAACGCAGTTTTCTTACAATTTCATGAGAAAGATTATTCGCAATTCCATTTGCAAGTAAACCTTTTCTAAACGTTTCTATTTTAAGTTCCAGCTGCCTTCTAGTGTCGTCCTTACCAACTGCGCCCACATCATCAATTTGCAATCTGATTTGTTTTCCCACAGTTATGCCGTCATCGCGTTCGGGTGCGCCAGCTGCCCGAAAATCACGTGCGGGCGCGAGGGCTGCGGGACCGAGTTCTGCTACCACTGCAAGCAGCTGTGGCACCCCAACCAGACGTGCGACACGGCCCGCCAGCAGAGGGCGCAGCATTTCCGCCTGCGCAGTTTCCGCTCCTCGTCGCTAAGTTACAGCCAAGAGAGCGGCGCCGCCGGTAAAATCTTGTTTTAGCGCCATTGATGGCGATAGATGTCCAGTTCATTATGACTTGGAGGCGATTGATCACTGATTAGTCATCTATCGCTGTTGCATGTGCGTCTCTTAGGCGACGATATCAAGCCGTGCCCGCGCTGCGCCGCCTGCATCATCAAAATGAACGACGGCAGCTGTAATCACATGACTTGCGCCGTGTGCGGCTGCGAGTTCTGCTGGCTCTGCATGAAGGAGATCTCTGATCTGCACTATCTCAGGTAAGCTGCTTAAAAAGGAAACACAGTCGGTGATGAACTTTACCATGCGTTACATTTTGTGTGTCAACCCCAAAGTCCATCCGGTTGTACTTTCTGGGGGAAGAAGCCATGGAGCCGGAAGAAGAAGATCCTCTGGCAGCTGGGGACCCTAGTTGGCGCCCCCGTGGGGATCGCGCTTATCGCGGGGATCGCTTTCCCCGCGATGATCATCGGAATCCCTGTTTACGTGGGCAGGAAGGTAAGGTGTATTTCAATGGGAAAAACGAAGTTGCTGAAATTGCGTTTTTCTGTTAGATCCATAATCGCTACGAGGGCAAAGACGTGTCCAAGCACAAGAGGAATTTGGTGATAGCGGGCGGCGTGACATTGTCCATCATCGTGTCACCAGCGGTTGCTGCTGTCACTGTTGGTAAGAAGCATGTTGACTTATCGTCGTAGTTCCTACCATAAAAGATGCGTTAGTCCCATGACCATGAAACTATTGAATATTTTCATTCATAAGACTTAAGACAAAAACTAAAAGGGCTGCCAAGAACAACACTGATGCAGACAATGGCAGCCAATTTAACAAAGACAAAATCCCTCAGTTATATTGTAATGTACTTCCAGGAATCGGCGTACCCATCATGCTTGCATACGTCTACGGCGTAGTACCCATCTCGCTGTGCCGGAGCGGCGGCTGCGGCGTGTCGGCCGGCAACGGCAAAGGGGTCCGCATCGAGTTCGACGACGAGAATGAAAACCTGGGCGCCGGCGCCACAGCAACGGGTGAGTCAGCCGACGACTATGTCCCTAGGCCTGTCGCGATAACAAATTTTAGTGTGCGATAATTTATTTCATAAATTATTGCGATATGCAATATTATTGCACCCCCCATTTAAAAAAAAAAAAAAAAAATACAATAGCACTGTGAGAATACAGTATATATTAATTGATCACGTACACCCATTTAAATTCAAAAATACTTTTTAAGAAATCACAACAAAAACAATAGACCATGCCTCTTTTAAGTAAAAGACAACAATATCAATACTGCACAGAAACACAGAAGAAATAAAATGTGTTTTTTAAGAAAAAAAATAAAATTCCACTTAATAATTTAAGCATCTAGGCCAGACATGTCCAAAGTCCGGCCCGAGGGCCAAATGCGGCCCGTGGTCAAATTTCATCCGGCCCCCAGCCTCTGTCATAAAATCAATAACGTCTGGCCCGCACACAGACTTAATAAATTGGTCAGCAGTACTGCTACCAGCATATGATGTAGCTTATACACTAAATGCTGCTCCTCATTTACCCACTAAAAGGCAGCAACACACTAACCAACATTATTCCGTGTGACCCTTTACTCCCAATTTTCTAAAATGGCGACAATCAACAAAAAAAAGAAAGTTGACTGGGACGGCCGACGTTTCAAGGATAGGTGGAAATTGGACTATTTCTTCACTAAAATTCTTCACAACTGTGCCTGCCTCATTTGCAAAGAGACAGTCGCTGTTTTTAAAGAGTTGAATGTGAGGCGATATTACCAAACAAGACACGCTGACATGTACGACAATATTACAGGGACGATACGTAGCGAGAAATTTAAGCAACTTGAAGCTAGTTCAATTTTACAGCAGCAGTATTTCGCAAGAGCCAGAGAGTCGAAAGAGAACGCCACAAAGGGTAGTTGAGAGATTGTTGAAATAATTAAAAAAAAATAATAATACTGCAAATGTGACACACAGAATGGCTTGCTAAAATTTGCTTAAATATATTGTTCTACGTACAGGACGTCAGCAAAGGTCGGCCCCCCACATTTTTACCACACCAAATCTGGCCCCCTTTGCAAAAAGTTTGGACACCCCTGATCTAGGCAAATGAAAACTTTCCCCTCATAGCTTCTGCTATGGCGTTCCATGTGTAATACAGTGGTACCTCTACATACGAAGTTAATTCGTTCCAGGAGCTTGTTTGTAAGTCGAAATGGTCGTATGTCGAGCAGGATTTTTCCATAAGAATACATTATAATTCCAATAATTCGTTCCACAGCCCAAAAACCCACACTACATCCTTAATAAATACTGCTGTTACTATTGCAAATAGCAATTACAAAGAGCAAAACAAATAAAATATGAATAAAAATCAGAATAACAATAATATAATAATAGCAATAATAACAATAATACAGTAGAGTACCTGTAATAATGTAACGAATCGGGTTCTAATGTGGCGGACTTTTTTTTGCTGTACCTGAACGCACCGCGGGGCTGACAGTGAGCAGGAGAGAGCTATTTTACTTTGTTTTGATCCTGGCGTCAACAGCAGTGGACACTCGGCGAGTTGATGGAATAAATGATTAGAAGCCTGACGAAGCTGGCGACTTCTTTGGCGATGTTACTTACCACAATAAGAACTGTCACCTTAACTTCTAAAGACCGTTAAAGACCAACATCGGCATTCTACGGTCGACCCAGTTCATGGATGCACACACCATGCTTATATTATGCTGTCATTCACAGCCTCATTTCAATGGTAAGCGTCACCTTTTTTTTTCCTTCACCTGCACTAAACTAAAAAAATAGCCTAAACCACAGATGGTCCGCAGTCAATCCAGAGCACTGACGCGGCCGGTATACGTTGAACAATAGGATATAATGGGAATAAATTGACTCCGGCGCTATTTTTTGCCGGACCCAGAACAAAAATGCATTTTGCGTTGTTGGTAACAAGGAAGCCGAAATTTTAACAGCACGTCAGCTGCACGCGTGCAAAATGAAAAAATTATCGCCTTCATTTTTATTTACCGTGCGATAAATGGAATTATTGCATATTGCGACAGGCTTATATGTCCCGCGCGACTTATAGTAAAGCGGCAAATTCGTTCGCCCTGACTAGACACGACGTCGGTGGCCGAGACAAGGCTAAACAACGCCAGTTTGGGAGACGGCGCCAGTGTTGGCGGCCTGACTGGACTGAGCCTCAGTGTTAGCGGCAGCCACATGGAGCGTTGCGGCGTGGGCTCAGCCCAGCGAGACAACATGAGCGACGACGCTAGCACCACTGCCCTCGCGGGCGCTAGCATCACCGGCAGCTTGTCGGGGAGCTGCTACAACAGGTTAGCCCTCGAATTTCATTTTCCAGTTACTCTTTGGTATTATGCAATGTTATACGTAGCGTGTCATTTTTCAGGATGGAGGTGCAGGCGGACGTCCAGAAGGAGCGCTGTAGTCTGAGCGGAGAGTCTGCAACAGTCAGCCTCGGGACCATGAGCGACAACGCCAGCACTAAAGCCATGGCGGGCTCTATACTCAGTGCCTACATGCCTCTAGAAAGGTCAGCGGGACTAAGTATCGTAGACCACCCCCAACTGGGAGGGCTGGTAGTGAATGATCATGTTTCAGCCCACTGATGGCAATAATTGTCATTCATCAAATTTCATCTAAAAGATCAAAGTGTGCTTCTATCTAGTGGTTGGCATTGGAATTGCAAGCAAAACAAATGGTGAGGCAGAACAAAAGAAAGTTACTAACTGGAAACAAATCCGCGTTGCGGTCTTAATAAGTCTTACATTTACTAATCTTGAAAAGGCAATAAATTTCATCTGGTAGGTCGTACATTCCTTCAATTTAAATTTTTGTCAGAGAAATATTATGACATTCCAGTAGTTTTTTTAGGCGTTAGAACTGGCATTCTGTTGAAAGTGGTATTAAAAAGGTCATTAAGTCTTAAATTTACCATTCTTGATAGTGCATTAACCCCTTCAGACCTAAGCATGCTGCTGAAGGACATGTTGTGTTTGCGTCTCTAAACCAATAAATACACTCAATTTAGTTGCTGTTGCCATTTCTGGGAGATTGGGGATTGGATGGAACTTTACCCATCGAAATCAAATCATGGGGTTTGGACCTCTTTGCTATTTTTGGCTCTTTAAAAATGGCTGACCAAACGCAACTTCAAAAAGGATAACGTTAAGTGCTCATCCCTACTTAAAAACACATTAACAATAAAATTAGAAATAACCAATGAAAGCATGAAATATTCCCGACCCAAAAAAAATTCACTTTGTTTTGGTGTTTGAGTAGAGCGTCCTTTTTTTTCTTAGCCCAGCAAAAAAATTGCAGGTCTGAAGGGGTTAAAAAGGCATTGAATTTTGTTGGTCAGTCTTAAATTCCTTCAATTTTTTGAATATGCTACATTGCAAATTGTCTGACATTTTAAAACTAAAGAGTTTGTGATTCTTTGGAAATGCAGTAAATTCTGTTGTAAGTGGTCTTAAAATGTCTTTAAAAGTTAGTTAATGAAACTTGAAGGAACATTTTAAAATAGCTCATGAATGTAATTCAGTTTAGAAGCCACAAGGTGGCAACAAAGCACTCCAAACGGTGAGAAATTATCATTGAAATGTTACAAAAACAACTGCATGTGGTACTTAACAATAACAAACCACTTGAAATAAGCAAAGTAGTCCTAAAGGTTTTTTTTTGTTCTAGCCGACAAGATCACTGCCACCAACAATAATCCTTTACGTATTTAGACATTTTTGTGCAGTGTTGTTTTTGGCAGCCTTTTTCATTTTTGTCTTAGTCTGTTGGACAAAAATACTTGTTAGTCATATTTTAGTCATTTCAAAATGTCTGTTTCGTCGATGAAATGTTATACAAATTTCCTCTTGTTTTAGTCGACAGTTACGCAAAATGTTTTCGTCTGTAAAATTCAAGTGTTTTAGTCTAAAAATAAAGGTTTCCAACAATTTCAAATGAACATAGACAGATCAGCACATATTGTAGCGTCTGCAAGGACAAAGACAAGTTTGTGATGATAATGCACCATCAGTAGGAAAAGCAGTACATTATTTTCAGGTAAACCTAACTAGAAGCCATGAACTACCTGTATGTTTAAAAAAAAAAAAAAAGGTTGTGCGAGCGTTTAACATTTAGCGTGTGATGATCACTTAGCACAGACTTTTAAAGGCTAAAGCAACATTGAATATTCTCTCTTGCCAAGATTTAAAAAGGAAAAAAAAAAAGCCTACCGTGTTTCCAAACGAGTACATCTGATATGAGTGACACGACCAACCCAAACACTTTCACGATGCAAGCTGACGCACAGTGGTATGAAAAAGTATCTGAACCTTTTGGAATTTCTCAAATTTCTGCATAAAATCACCATCAAATGTGATCTGATCTTTGTCACAATCACACTGATGAAAATAGTGTCTGCTTTAACTAAAACCACCCAAACATTTATAGGTTTTCATATTTTAATGAAGATAGCATGCAAACTTTGACAGAAGGGGGAAAAATAAGTAAGTGAACCCTCCGCCTAAGGAGACTTAAAGAACAATTGAAACCATTTTTTACCAAACATTTTAAGTCAGGTGCGTGCCCAATAACTTATGAGTGGTTGAAAGCTGCTCTGCCCACTAAAAAACACACCTGGTAAGAAATGTCTTGATGAGAAGCATTGTCTGATGTGCATCATGGCCCAGTCAAAAGAGCTGTCTGAAAAACTGCGATCAAGGATTGTTGATTTGTATAAATGTGGGAAAGGATAGAAAACCATCTCTAATAAAAGTCTGGATGTTCATCAATTAACAGTCAAATATGTCTACAAATGGAGAGTTTGGCACTGTTGCTTCTCTCCCAAGGAGTGGCGGTCCACCAAAGATGACGCCAAGAGTTCAGCGCAGAATACTCAGAGAGGTAAAAAAGAACACTAGTGTGTCTGCTAAAGACTAGAAATCACTGGCGCAGTCCAATATCTCTGTGCACACATCAACTATATGTAAAACTACGGCCAAGAATGGTGTTCATGGGAGGACTCCACTGAGGAAGTCACTGCTGTCTAAAAAAAACATTGCTGCTCGTTTAACGTTCGCAAAAAGGCACTTGGACACTCCACAGAAGTTTTGGCAAAATATTTTGTGGACTAGTGAAACCAAAGTTGAATTGTTTGGGAGTAACACACAACATCATGTGTGGAGGAAAAATGAAACAGCTCGCCATCATCAACACCTCATCCCCACCATGAAGCATGGTGGAGGGAGCATCATGATTTGGGGCTGTTTTGCTGCCTCAGGGCCTGGACAACTTGCAGTCATTAAAGGAAGAATGAATTCAAAAGTTTATGAGGATGTTTTGCAGGAAAGCCTGAGGCCATCTGTCATACAGTTGAAGGTAAAAAGAGTATGGCTGCTGCAACGAGACAATGATCCAAAACACCGAAGTAAATCAACTTCAGAATGGTTTCAGAAGAACAAAATACACATTCTGAAATGGCCAAGTCAAAATCCAGACTTGAACCCCATGTGACCTAAAGACAGTGATTCATGCCAGACATCCCAGGAATATGACTGAACTAAAGCAGTTTCGTTGAGAAGAATGGGCCAAGAGTAGTCCTGATCGATGTGCCAGACTGATCTACATCTACAGAAAAATACACAAAATATTATTTGTGATGGTTCACTTTCCTTTTGTCCCCCTTCTGTCATGGTTTGCATACTGTCCTCGTTAAAATATGAAAACCTATCAATGTTTGGGTGGTTTTACTTAAAGCAGACAGTTTTTTCATCTGTGGGATTTTGACAAAGATCACATTTGATGGTGATTTTATGCAGAAATGTGAGAAATTCCAAAAGGTTCAGATACTTTTTCATACCACTGTACAATATGGAAACGTCACGCATTATGAACATATGACAGAAACGATGTCGCATTTTCGTCTTGTTGTCATCTCGTTTTGTTCTAGTCTCTCAAGTCACGTTTTTGCTCATCGCCATGAAATAATTGTTCGTCGACGAAATATTACGTTATTGTTAGAGATGTCCGATCCCATCATTTTCAAAGTATCGGAATCGGCAAAAAAATATCGGCCATGTCTTTTTTTAATATATATATATATATATATATATATATATATATTTTTTTTTTAATCGTTTTCTAATTGTATTTAACATTACAGACATAATATGTTAGACTCACCCAGATTCTTTAATTTAGGCTTAAGGTAGCGTTATCAAATTTATCCCAATAATGGCAGCAATTAATTTTTTTTTAATGTATCACGTTAAAATATTTAACGCAATTAAAGCATGCGCTGCACGATCCACTCACGCATTGTCGCGCTCAATCTGTAATGGTGCCGTTTTACCTATATAGAGAGATAAAAGGCAGCGTAAAATGAGTAGAGTGAAATTAGGCAGCCTTTGGAGCCTTTTTTTAATTGGCTAAAGCCTTACAATCCCTCTCCCTACGAGTAGAAATATCATGGGAAGCAATGTAGGTTGCACTGAACATAAGGTATTAAGAAAAGGTCATTTCCCAACGCAGAGAAGATATATAAATTGGTAGCACTACGCACAGTCATGGTTCCACTTCCCATCATGCATTTGGCCATGGCTACTGCATCATTTACTGAAAGCTCAACAAATACACTCGATGGCAATATTTAGTCACAATATACAATGTCACAAGTCTTTCTATCCGTGGATCCCTCTCACAGAAAGAATGTTAATAATGTAAATGCCATCTTGAGGATTTATTGTCATAATAAACAAATGCAGTACTTATGTACTGTATGTTGAACGTATATATTCGTCCGAGTTTTATTCATTTTTTTCTTAATGCGTTGCCAAAATGAATATGATCGGGAAAAATCATCGGGAATGATTGGAATTGAATCGGGAGATAAAAAAAGAAATAGGATCGGGAAATATCGGGATCGGCAGATGCTCAAACTAAAACGATCGGGATCGGATCGGGAGCAAAAAAACATGATCGGAACAACCCTAGTTATTGTCATTGTTGACAAAAACACTATTGTGTATTGTGCAGAGACAACAGTCTGGAAGTGCAAGTGGACGTGGAGTCCAAAGAGGAAAAAGTGCGACACTGCAGTGCAAGCAGCAGCCTGGATGAAGCCAGCTGCAGCAGCAGAGGAACGTGCGGCGCCAGCGTTGCTTCCCCCGTGGACCCCAACGCGTCAGCGGGGAGCAAGAAAAGCAAAGGGAAGATGTGGAAACGCGGAGGAGGCAAGGCCGAGTCCAAAGTCAACCACACGCACGGAGACGCCGAACGCCGCAGCACCGTCTCGTCCGAGTTGGACTCGCCGTCGCTGAGCGGGAGTTTGCCGTCGGTGGCCGACTCGCAAGGCAGCCGCTTGTCGGCCGAGCTCAGCGAGACGGAGGCGCCCGCCGTGGCGCCACTGCCCGAAGTTGAGCACGACCGCCTGGAGCAGCTCCCTTCTCAGTCAAACAACGCTTTCCGCCGACTCACGTCATCGCCTAGCGAGGTTCTGTATATCGCCGAGGACCCCACCGACACTCGTGACTGCATCACAACAGACATTTAAAAAAAAAAAACTCACAAATCGTGTCTTATGTCTCTTTTGGGATAAACAGGAAGCGGAATGTCAGCGTTAATGGCGAAGGAGGTGATTAGGAAAAGTGGATAAAGTGAAGGTCAACTTGAATGTACACATGCAGGTAACATGCTTGCTCTTTCACTCATTCATTGCTAATTTTCCCAGTTAATAGCAGTGAATGATGTTAAAAAGCAAGGGTGGAGATGGAAAAAAAAAAAAAAAAGTCCACCACTGTGCCACACGTTCTTACGGACAGGGACCATTCAGTAGCACAGTTTTAAGTCAATACATTTTTCTTTTTAACACGTTTATTATTTTTATTACGTACGCAGAAATGCTTTATTCTGGCTTATTTTCCATTTTGGGAAAGTTGAGTTTTTTTATGTCGCAACCCAGTGTTGGGTCTGAATTTTTTTTGTAAAAGTTATCTGATGAAATATTTTACGTTTGGACAAACCTTCCAAGGAAGCTATGCAAAAAAATATGTTCATTTCACTTAAAAAAAAAAAGGGCATTTAGTTGCTTCTCATTTTACCAAAGTTTGGAATTTTAGTCGAGCAAAGAAATTGTTCAAAAGAACAAAAAGATTTAAGTTCCCTCATTTCTGACGAAGAATGCAAAAATCGCGTTCATTTCCATTCCCTCAGTGCCTTTTTTGGGGGAAAACTTTACAAGGTTTTTCCTTTTTAATTCTCATCAAATCATGTTCAATCCCTGAATGTCAACAGAGGAAGGAGTGATTTGTTTTCATGACAATTATACTGGTTTATTTACAGTCGGGGGGGCATATATTTACTAATTATCAGCTTTGTAATGTACATCCAAATAAAAATGCTCAAATGAAATTGTCAGTTTTTATGTACATTTTTGCTATTTACAAAAAAAACATGCAGCGTATTGCTTTTGTGCAGTGTAACATTATTGACCAAAAAATTAGATGCTACTGAACAAAATTGCATTTTTTTGTATGAATACAAAATAAATGCATGGCAAACATGCATTTTACAGTAATGGAATCTTTTATCTTATTGGCTGTCATTGATGTTTAATCCACTTTGACTGGGGTTCAATCATAGCCAGCGCTCCCAGCAAGGTTGAAGGTTTGCCTAAGGACGGGACATCACACTACCAACTTTTCAGAATGCTCAAAATTTCCCCACCAACTTTTAAGCAATTTTGCATTATATATAGACTTCAGTTCTATATGTAATTTAGATTGTCTTTCCATTTGCAGTAAGGATAGAATTTACCCTACCATTATTAAGTGAATTACCGAACTTTCATTATGTTCACTTACTTTTACCCCTTTTCACTTAATGAATGTGCCAGTCCATTTTCTTCCTCAAATACACGTAGGGCTGCAGCTATCGAATATTTTAGTAGTGAATTAATCGATGGACTAGTTAGTTCGAATAATCGAGTAATCTGATAAGGAACATGAAAAATTAAAATAACTGAGCTGAGCCTCAAACAGGATAAAAAATGAGGATCTATGTACAATAAAAGAACAATTGGCTAACTTACACAGAAAAAGTCCGCTAGCTTAAATGCTATAAAATGCTTAAGTTATTTATTTTATTTTATTTTTTTTTTTTTTACAATGCTCTTAACAAAAGGTTCAGACACATATTCCCACAAAAAATGTCTCAATATACCCATAAACTAAATTATGAATGCATTAAAAAACATTAGCTCAAACAAAAACTTCGCTTACGTTGGTCTTAACATGGAGCAGTTGGATTCAGCCATATGAAAAGAGGCAGACCAGAGGGCAGTGTATCCACCCTAATCAATAAAACTAAACCATTTCAACGGCACTAAACGAATACTCAAAGCAACAAAATTTAATTCGAATATTTTTTTTGTAATCGAATATTCGAGTTAATCGATTAATTGTTGCAGCACTAAATACAGGTTTGATTGGCTAATGACTAGAACTCACACAATCATGACAGAAATACATGTCAACATGCCACCTCCTCCGCCCCCTTCGAAGAGGAGTGATTTTTTTTTTTTCAGCCAGCAGCAGCCACTGTAAGTAATGTAAGAAGACGTTGAAGACTGTATCATAGCATATTGCGCCATGCCCATATCTAGCCATGTTTGTGTGGTTTCCTATGGCGAACTGGGCGGATGACTCCCTGTTCGTACCAGCTCTTAAGGTCTCAACTTGAGATGTTTTTCTGATGGGAAATTCCCAGGTTGTGCTAGAGTTTTGGCGCCACCCTTTCAACAGTATAAAAGACTTGCCTCGTATTTATCTATGCACAATTGCTAGAACGCAACCTTTGCCTGTATTGCATTTGTGCCCAGAATATTCTGTTTGTATAAGGAAACCTGTTCATCTCTAGCCTCTGATTTACCTGTATTCTCACCGGCCGAAATTCAATGAACACGCGAAGGACAAAAGAGAGAAAATGGCGTCCTTTAAAACGTGGTGACCCCGACGTGGTTTCGGGCTGAGTTGTTGGTTAGCAGACAGAACATCGGGCACCCGTACAATTGGCGAGGTAAGGACATTTATCCTCCAAATTGATCTTTTGTCTGTTGACTAATACAAGGCAAGGATTTATGTTGCCTAATTGAGACTAAAATTATTAAATTATGGGCATGGCGTAATATGCTATGATAGTCTTCAACTATGTTGTGAAGGTGGGAACACACTGCCAATTTTGCTACCGAAAGTCTGACCCGCATCAGAGTTAGCATGACATTAAACTGTGTGAATTTGCTAACCTGCAAAACTCAAGTAGAAAGCTGTTTAGCTAAGGTTAATTTATAATATGTTCAAATTAATAATATGTTCAAATTAGGGCTGTCAAAATTATCGCGTTACCGCGCGGTAATTAATTTTTTAAATTAATCACGTTAAAATATTTGAGGCAATTAACGCACATGTCCCGCTCAGACAGATTTAAATGACAGTAGAGTGAAATGCCCACTTGTTAATTGTTTTATGGAGTTTTGCCGCCCTCTGCTGGCGCTTGGGTGCGACTAATTTTATAGGCTTCAGCACCCATGAGCATTGTGTAAGTAATTATTGACAATGGCGGGCTACTAGTTTATTTTTTGATTGAAAATTTTACAAATTTTATTAAAACGAAAACATTCAGAGGGGTTTTAATATAAAATTATCTATAACTTGTACTAACATTTATCTTTTAAGAACTACAAGTCTTTTCTATCCGTGGATCGCTTTAACAGAATGTTAATGCCATCTTGATGATTTATTGTTATAATAAATACAGTCCCTATGTACCGTATGTTGAATGTATATATCCATCTTTCCATTCCAACAATTTATTTTACAGAATATATACAGTGCCTTGCAAAAGTATTCGGCCCCCTTGAATCTTGCAACCTTTCGCCACATTTCAGGCTTCAAACATAAAGACATGAAATTTAATTTTTTTTTCAAGCATCAACTACAAGTGGGACACAATCGTGAAGTGGAACAACATTTATTGGATAATTTAAACTTTTTTAACAAATAAAAAACTGAAAAGTGGGGCGTGCAATATTATTCGGCCCCTTTACTTTCAGTGCAGCAAACTCACTCCAGAAGTTCAGTGAGGATCTCTGAATGATCCAATGTTGTCCTAAATGACCGATGATGATAAATAGAATCCACCTGTGTGTAATCAAGTCTCCGTATAAATGCACCTGCTCTGTGATAGTCTCAGGGTTCTGTTTCAAGTGCAGAGAGCATTATGAAAACCAAGGAACACACCAGGCAGGTCCGAGATACTGTTGTGGAGAAGTTTAAAGCCGGATTTGGATACAAAAAGATTTCCCAAGCTTTAAACATCTCAAGGAGCACTGTGCAAGCCATCATATTGAAATGGAAGGAGCATCAGACCACTGCAAATCTACCAAGACCCGGCCGTCCTTCCAAACTTTCTTCTCAAACAAGGAGAAAACTGATCAGAGATGCAGCCAAGAGGCCCATGATCACTCTGGATGAACTGCAGAGATCTACAGCTGAGGTGGGAGAGTCTGTCCATAGGACAACAATCAGTCGTACACTGCACAAATCTGGCCTTTATGGAAGAGTGGCAAGAAGAAAGCCATTTCTCAAAGATATCCATAAAAAGTCTCGTTTAAAGTTTGCCACAAGCCACCCGGGAGACACACCAAACATGTGGAAGAAGGTGCTCTGGTCAGATGAAACCAATATTGAACTTTTTGGCCACAATGCAAAACGATATGTTTGGCGTAAAAGCAACACAGCTCATCACCCTGAACACACCATCCCCACTGTCAAACATGGTGGTGGCAGCATCATGGTTTGGGCCTGCTTTTCTTCAGCAGGGACAGGGAAAATGGTTAAAATTGACGGGAAGATGGATGCAGCCAAATACAGGAACATTCTGGAAGAAAACCTGGTGGTATCTGCACAACACCTGAGACTGGGACGGAGATTTATCTTCCAACAGGACAATGATCCAAAACATAAAGCCAAATCTACAATGGAATGGTTCAAAAATAAACGTATCCAGGTGTTAGAATGGCCAAGTCGAAGTCCAGACCTGAATCCAATCGAGAATCTGTGGAAAGAGCTGAAGACTGCTGTTCACAAACACTCTCCATCCAACCTTACTGAGTTCGAGCTGTTTTGCAAGGAAGAATGGGCAAGAATGTCAGTCTCTCGATGTGCAAAACTGATAGAAACATACCCCAAGCGACTTGCAGCTGTAATTGGAGCAAAAGGTGGCGCTACAAAGTATTAACGCAAGGGGGCCGAATACGCCCCACTTTTCAGTTTTTTATTTGTTAAAAAAGTTTAAATTATCCAATAAATTTTGTTCCACTTCACGATTGTGTCCCACTTGTTGTTGATTCTTGACAAAAAATTAAAATTTTATATCTTTATGTTTGAAGCCTGAAATGTGGCGAAAGGTTGCAAGGTTCAAGGGGGCCAAATACTTTTGCAAGGCACTGTATATCATTTACAGAAAAATATGGCATATTTTATAGATGGTTTGAATTGCAATTAATTGCGATTAATTACGATTAATTAATTTTTAAGATGTAATTAACTCGATTAAAAATTTTAATAGTTTGACAGCCCTAGTTCAAATATTGCAATTTAAATTTGATAATAAAATCCAGACATGTATTCTGGAAATTTTCAAAAATGTTTTTTAAGTAGTTTTTGAAAACAAAGGTTTATCACCTGAACTAATACATATTAAAGTTAGCAGATGTATTTTGCATTGATCATTTAGCCTATCAAATAATTAGGTTCATATTTATGAGAAATGTAGCCCTGTTCAATAATTTGTCTGCTGTCAATGTCCCGTCCCCCAGCAAAAAAGTCAACACGCAAGTTATGGTATATCGTCCCTGCCAATATTGAGACCAAACCTACGCCCTTGCCTCCCAGTCAAAACTGATTGGACATCTATAATAACTGTCAATTGCAGCCATCCCAGTTCAAATGGATTTGTTGTTTAACACAGTGCCTGTGAATGAGTTAAGTGAATCAAACTGAACTACTGTACTGAAGTTCCTCAAAACTGAAATGTGGTCAATCTGGTTTAAATCTCGGTAAGGCACACTCAGCCACTTCCGTTTGTGTTCCGCATTGCGTCATCAGTGATGTTGGCTCATCACACCTGCAGGGTAAAAGAAGCAAGAGCAAGTCAGATTTATCTCGTGGACAAAAGTAGTGTTTTAATTGAAATTAGGTCTTCATAAACCTGAACAGAAGTGATATTTTGGTGTCTACGTGTGCGCCGTGTCGTCCATGAGGCTTCGTCTCAGAAGTGCGGTCACCTCTAGTAGCTCCTTCTCAGCCTCCCTGACGTTGGGGTCTAATTGAAGGACCTCTTGTAGGTCGCCGCTAGCCGACAGGTAGTCCTGAACAGCAAGGAGATCAGGTTAGAGCAGTGGATAGCAAATATTTCTGATTTGATCTCTAGTAAGGGTGGGAAGAAGCAGTGGTGAGTGAAATACTCACTTTTTTCCACTTTAGTAAAAATAAAGCTACATGAGCAAGATAATACTTAAAGAAACACTAGGTTTCAGTTTTGGTCAATTTAAGCGACACAAGTGGACAAAAAGCGGTAGTGTTTTGCCTTAAGACTGTGTTTCCCATGAGGACCAGCGCACTGTGTCGTAACATACGAATTTCCCGATCGCCTGCAGATGAATTAAACGACACTTCTGTTTCCAGCGGCTGTGTGAAAGATGAATCGTGAAGATCTGCCATTTTTGCAGATTTACGCTAAAGCGTTCGCATCGACTTCCGCTTTATAATGAATGGGTAAAGGGGGACGCGACTTATGCTGGAAAGCTGTCAGCACATTTGTAGTTTTTTGTGTGGCGGGGTTCCTGCAACCTTCCTCAAAGTTAGTTAGCACCGGTGAAAGTGATACACACCCCCCTCAAGATAAAGAGGTGTCATACAACTAGTTGTCAGTCGATATATCATCACAAATGTTATGAAAATACAGTATTTCATGAAGGTTAAAACGTTACCTAGTGTTAAATACAAGTACAGTGGGGCAAATAAGTATTTAGTCAACCACCAATTGCGCAAGTTCTCCTTCTTGAAAAGATTAGAGAGGCCTGTAATTGTCAACATGGGTAAACCTCAACCATGAGAGACAGAATGTGGGAGAAAAAAAAAACAAAATCAGATTGTTTGATTTTTAAAGAATTTATTTCCAAATTAGAGTGGAAAATAAGTATTTGGTCACCTACAAAAAAGCAAGATTTCTGGCTGTCAAAGAGGTCTAACTTCTTCTAACGAGGTCTAACAAGGCTCTGCTCGTTACCTGTATTAATGGCACCTGTTTTAACTCATTATTAGAGGTGGGAATCTTTGGGCACCTAACGATTCAATTACGATTACGATTCAGAGACTCCGATTCGATTATAAATCTATTATTAATGCCCCCCCGCCCCATTTTTTTTAATGTTTTGTATATTTGTTCCAAAATTGTTCAAAAATCCTCTCAGGGTAAATAAACCAAACTACTATTTTAGTATCAAGTTACCAGTTAAAAACAGTAAATAAAATACTCAAGTCCCCATTCTGTATCAGCAGCTTTAAACTACATTCAATTAATTTAATGTTGTGAATCAACCGTTAAAGTTGTTAAAATTGCACCCGTTATTCCAAAATTTCCCTCATGTCTACTTTCGACATGTGAAAGGTTTAAAACTGTTTCATCATTTAAAGATAGACTCAAGTCAAGATTTTGCTGAATTAGGGGTATTTTAGATAAAAAGTAATTAGGTTCTCTACAACAGAGCCTTCTAGAGAAGTCTACTGCTTTAAGATGGCGCCTGTTTACTAGCGCGGGAAAGTGTCATTTCACATCTAGTCTAGGTATATGTGATATCTACCATAGCCGTATGTTGCCGTATGTTTGTAGCAACTAGCAACTGGGCGCTGTTTGTAGCGGCTGACGGCCGCAGTCAGGTATTATTGTTTGTTTTTTTTTACCTAGCGGCATTAGCTGCACATGATATTTACTCTCAGTCCGTTCCTCATTGCGTTTGTTTTTTTTTACCTAGCGGCATTAGCTGCACATGATATTTACTCTCAGTCCGTTCCTCATTGCGTCCCGAAGACTGCGCTGACTTCGTTTTATTTCCACTTTACCTGGTATAATTCAATAATCAGAATTTGGATGTTTGTGAATCGTTCTCGAATCTTCCACGGCCGAATCGCGAATAATCTAAGAATCAGAAATTTTGCACGCCTCTACTCATTATCGGTATAAAAGACACCTGTCCACAAGCTCAGTCAGTCACACTCCAAACTCCACTATGGCCAAGACCAAAGAGCTGTCGAAGGACACCAGAGACAAAATTGTAGACCTGCACCAGGCTGGGAAGACTGAATCTGCAACAGGTAAATTGCTTGGTGTAAAGAAATCAACTGTGGGAGCAATTATTAGAAAATGGAAGACATACAAGACCACTGATAATCTCCCTCGATCTGGGGCTCCATGCAAGCTCTCACCCCGAGTTGTCAAAATGATAACAAGAACGTTGAGCAAAAATCCCAGAACCACATGGGGGGGACCTAGTGAATGACCTACAGAGAGCTGGGACCACAGTAACAAAGGCTACTATCAGTAACACAATGCGCCGCCAGGGACTCAAATCCGGCACTGCCAGACGTGTCCCCCTGCTGAAGAAAGTACACATCCAGGCCCGTCTGCGGTTCGCTAGAGAGCATTGGATGATCCAGAAGAGGACTGGGAGAATGTGTTATGGTCAGATGAAACCAAAATAGAACTTTTTGGTAGAAATACAGGTTCTCATGTTTGGAGGGGAAAGAATACTGAATTTCATCCGAAGAACACCATACCCACTATGAAGCATGGGGGTAGAAACAACATGCTTTGGGGCTGTTTTTCTGCAAAGACACCAGGACGACTGATCTGTGTAAAGGAAAGAATGAATGGGGCCATGTGTCGAGAGATTTTATGTGAAAATCTCCTTCCATCAGCAAGAGCATTGAAGATGAGACGTGGCTGGGTCTTTCAGCATGACAAATGACCCCAAACACACAACCAGGGCAACAAAGGAGTGGCTTCGTAAGAAGCATTTCAAGGTCCTGGAGTGGTCTAGCCAGTCTCCAGATCTCAACCCCATAGAAAATCTGTGGAGGGAGTTGAAAGTGTTGCCCAACGACAGCCCCAAAACATCAATGCTCTAGAGGAAATCTGCATGGAGGAATGGGCCAAAATACCAGCAACGGTGTGTGAAAAGCTTGTGAAGAGTTACAGAAAACATTTGGCCTCCGTTATTGCCAGCAAAGGGTACATAACAAAGTATTGAGAACTTTTGGTATTGACTAAATACTTATACTCAACCATGATTTGCAAATAAATTCTTAAAAGTAAAACAATGTGAGTTTCTGGGTTTTTTTCCACATTCTGTCTCTAATGGTTGAGGTTTACCCATGTTGACATTTACAGGCCTCTCTAATATTTTCAAGTGGGAGAACATGCACAATTAGTGGTTGACTAAATATTTATTTGCCCCACTGTACCCTCAAGCCAGCCGGCTAGCTTCAAACTAACGTTAGCTACCATTAGCGTTACCGCTTACACTCCCTGCCCACCCTACCCGGGATTGTACCCACAATCCAAGAGGAGGACGTGGCGTGCCTGTGCTTTCATAATGTGAATTATTCTTAAACAAGAATAACATTGAAAAATGCTTGTCTTTATTAAATGCTTCATTGAGTGAGTCCACTCAAATTCACTCACGCTGCCGAGAACAGCCTCTCACACAATGAATGAGTTGCCACAGACTGAGCTATCGTTAGTGTCTAACAAACTAAACGACGATTCACAATTTGTGCCTTCAATCGTACAGCTACCGAGTCTTCTCTCGCCAGATCAAAGCTACAAACCTGTCAATCATTGTTAATTTAGTACCAAACGCCAGCTTAATTGCTGACCAAGAAAAACAGTTTAGTCGCACTGCTTAGCAGGAGGGAGGTGTGAGAGGCTGTAATCATGATCGTGAGCCTTGTATCGAAAGTCTTGAGGTACCTAGAGGTTCCAACTCTTAATATCTAGCAGCGTTACCTGCAGACCCTTGTGTGCTAGCGCCCGTCTGTAGAAGGCTTTCTTGTTGTCGGGCTCCAGGCGGAGAGCTGAGTCGCAGTCCCGCTTGGCCTCCTCGAAGCGGTTCAGCTTCAGTAAGCAGACAGCCCTGCCGGAGGAAGCGCCGTTACTTCAGTCTTTGGTATTGTTGTCATTTCCGTCATTACCTGTTAGTGTAGAGAGCACATTCGTCCGGTTTTAAGGCGAGGCATTGGTCGTATTTGTGCAGAGCGTCTTCAAAGTGACACTTTTTCACCAGCTCGTTGCCTTCGAGTTTTAAGGCATTGAAGCGGGACTCGTTCCGCCTGGCTGAAAGAAAAAAAAGATGGGAATTCTCGCCATGGCAGCTGCCACTGAAGGCGGTAGACGTCTTATTCATTTCGTCTAAATTTAATGGACGTCTATTGCCGTCAATGGCACTGAAACATGATCATGGGTTATGTGAGAGACGCAATGCAGGAGGAAACCTAACCCGGTTTGTTCCATTACAACAACACGGTCTGCATTATTGATGCGTAGCTTTTTACACACCGTCCCGACGTTTTAAGACAAGTCGCCGCCGGTCATGACGGACCTTGGTCGCGTGACGCCCGGGCCGCCCGTTCTTGGGCTTGCCGGATGCTGGCGGGTTTCTGGTGATGTTCCTGCTGAGCAGATAGCGGCACAGTGGGAATTTCTGGAAGCTTTTGACGCCACTGGGGCCCGTCTTGCTCGATTAGCAATCTCGTGATCCTGTGGGGGGAATAAAAATCAATTTAATATAGTGTTACGGTATCTATACGATATTAAAATTTGGTTTGTTTGGAGTGTGTAGTTTTTTAGTAAAATATTTTCTTTTAGTTTAATTTGAATATTTTAGTCTGATATTTAATATTGGGTTAGTTTGGTAAGTCTTAGTTTGATTTTAATTTAGTTTTTCGCAGATAAAAGCATTTTAGAATGACATCGGATAATATCGACATCGGTTTTTCATTATCGGTTTTGGGCCAAAATGCATGTTGCCTTCAAAGTGAATGTCTTCTGGCTTTGTACAAGGACTGGTCACAACATTTTTCACAGAATATTTATTTGGAAAACATTGAAGTTGTTACATTTATCATTATTAAAGCATCCACTGGGGTATCTTACAATACAATTAGCCATAATATGTTAAGTCCACCACCGCATATATCGGTTTAATAACGGTGTCGAATTTTTGGAGTTGGACAATATCGGGAATCCCGATAACAATAACAAGAACAAAAACAACAATTAACCGATTAATCGACAACTATTTTGATAACCAATTAATCATTTAGGACTTTGTTCATATTAAACTTGTCTAAATTCTTGAAATTATAAGATACAGCTTGTTTGTTGATTTATTTGGGTTAATAGGTAAATCTTTAATTCGCGGATAACACTTAATGACATCTGTTGTAAACGTTCATTAATGCCCATGAACGTGACATGTCATAAATATGACGGTTTTATGGAAATCTTATGGTGCCACTATCAAACAAAATGTTACCACATACAATAACTAGCAATTAATGAAACAACTGGAACAGTAACTGAAGAAATAATTAGCACAGAACACGAATTTTGATTGTTATTTACATCTGTTGCACTGCAATGCATGCTAGGAAGCATGTTGGACGATACCGGTTTTGACAGCTGGTGGCAGCAGAGGTTGACTGTCTGCCCCAAGTGATGGCCAAATGAAGCTTCTTGAAGCAATGGTGCTTCATTTAGGTCTAATGACTGTCTTAGGATGCCACTGTCAAATGAAGTTTTACCGATTAATATCGTTTGGTGTAAATATCCCATAATACAGTGAGGATAGCTGCGGCTTATAGTCCAGTGCGGCTTATTTGTTGATTTATTTGGGTTAATATGTAAAACTTTAATTGGTGGATGGCACTTAATGACATCTGTTATAAACGTTCATTAATGCCCATGATAGTGTTATGTCATAATTAACACGGTTTTATGGCAATCTTATGGCGCCACTATCACACAAAGTGTTATCAAATACAATAACTAGCAATTAATGAAACAACTGGAACAGTAACTGAAGAAATAATTAGCACAGAACACTAATTTTGATTGTTATTTACGTCTGTTGCACTGCAATGCATGCCAGGAAGCAAGTTGGATGACAACGGTGTTGCCAGCAGGTGGCAGCAGAGGTTGACTGTCTGCCCCAAATGATGGCCAAATGAAGCTTCTTGAATCAATGACTCTTTGAACCTGTTGGCTGCAAATGAAGCTTCTTGAAGTAATGAAGCTTTCAACCAATTGGCTGCAAACGAAGCTTCTTGAAGCAATGAAGCTTTGAATCAATTGGCTGCAAAGCTTTATTGCTTCAAGAACCTTCATTTGGCCATCCCATGGGGAAGACAGTCAACCTCTGCTGCCATGGTGCTTCATCTCTTCTTATGCAAGTCTGAGGATGCAGCTGTCAAATAAAGTGTTACCGGTTAAATCTTTTGGTGTAATATTCCATAATACAGTGAGGAAAACTGTGGCTTCCAGTGTGGCTTTTCTATGAACAAATGCCATTTACGAGTCCAATTCAGAGGGTGGCGGCTTATGGTCAGGTACACCTTATAATGCGAAAATTACGGTAGTCATACATTTTGTCTTTATTGTTACTTAAAACATGCCTCAGACAACTGCTAGGTAAATTGTGAAAGGTAATTGAAAAAAGTGACATTTATCCAATTAATCGTTTAAACAATCATCCGATTAATCGATTGTGAAAATAATCGTTAGTTGCAGCCTTAATCGGGATAACGGTTATTGGTAAAAAAAAAAAAAAAAAAAAAAAGTCATTTATGGACAACACTAGTATTAGTTTAATTTTAGTTACATTTTTAACATTTAAGTTTTTAGTTCAACTTCAATATTTTATTTTAAATTTAAAAAACTTCATGTAAAATTCATAGAACTGTAATTTTAAGCCTTTTAGAGACAGTGATCACTTCAGTGAACAGCTAGATGATTTATTCTAAGTATCTCTAAAATGTTATAAATAAATTTGAGAGAAGAATCCTGATTTAGGTTATCATAATTCCTGCCTGAAAGGGTTGATTTAATTGTAATTTTAATAATTCATACACAATTTATTACTCTTTAATGTAATTTAGGTGTTTGTTTTCATTACTGTGGACTATAAGCCGCAGCTGTCCTCACTGTATTATGGGATATTTACACCAAAAGATATTAAACGGTAACACTTTATATGACAGTGGCGTCATGTGACTGTCATAAGACCAAATGAACCACCATAAATTGGCTGCAAAGCTTCATTGCTTCAAGAAGCTTCATTTGGCCATCACTGCTCCCTTGGGGGAGACATTCAATCTCTGCTGCCACCTGCTGGCAACACTGTTGTCATCCAACATGCCTCCTAGCATGCATTGCAGCGCTACAGATGTAAATAACACTCAAAATACTTGTTCTGTGCTAATTATTTCTTCAGTTACTGTTCCAGTAGTTTCATTAATTGCTAGTTATGGTATTTGGTAACACTTTATTTGACAGTGGCGCCATAAGACCATTATAATTAAGACATGACACTGCCATGAGCATTACGGATATCATTTTGTGTCAACCGTCAAATTATCTCAGTTTTGAATGGATGTAAAAGATCCGAGCTGGAGCCCGACTCCTCCCATAGTTGGCTGGGGTACCTGTGTACGCTATCGTGGGCCGCTTGTACACCGGCGTCAATTTGCAGGACGGTTTTGTAATCCACGTAGGCCTTGCGATATCGCTCGAGTGACTCGTAGGCCGCCGCTCTGCGCAGCAACGCCTTCAGGTAGAACGGCTGCAGCTCCAGAGCCCTAAGAGGATAACACCGAAGCTTGCTTGTGGGTCACCTCCTCCTCCAATCCCCCTTATAAACATGCTTACTTGGTGCAGTCTTCAATGCAGTCGGAACTATTGCCGACCTTTAGGAAGCAAGCAGCGCGGTTGGAGTAGAGAATGCTCAAGTCCTCGGGGTCGCCGATACCTGTAAGGTTGATTGTGAATGTGAATGTTACTGTGCCATTGACGGCGATAGACGTCCAATCGATTTGGAAATTGCAGATACTAAACTGAAGTTTTTTCAGTGCATGTGTGTGTGAACTGACCCGCTTGAGTGCAGCCGTCAATGGCCTGGCTGTACTTGTCCAACGCATCCCCAAACTGTCCGTGCTTGAAGAGGTGGTTGCCTTCGTTCTTCATGCGGGCCAGGTGGGGCGGGAGACCACCAGCCGGGGCATCCAGATAACTCTGGTCCGGTGAGGGGCGGCGTGACTCAGGGATCACATCGGCGTTTCCGTTTGGCACCCCTTTGGTCCGGTCCAGTCCGGATACGCCCCCTCGCTCGGCGGCTGGGGGTTTCTCCTGCGCGTTCCCCATGCCGCACAGCCTCTGCAGCGTTCCTCCTCTTCCTGAGTGCTCAAAGCTGCAGTGGCTCCATCTGGAAGGGGGTTTCCGTTGGGATACACCCACTGGAAACGTCATTGAGTGTGGGAGGGGCCAAGGCTGTGTTCTGTGCTGTGATGCATGCAGTTCAATGCCTCTTGGTGGAGTCCTTTCTTTAAAATAATTTTAAAAAATGTTAATAGGAGAGTAAAAAATCTAATTTAAAAATTGATTCACATTGGACATAGTGTTCACACTCCAGTGCAAAATTCCATTTTTATTTTTTATTTTTTTTAAAACCATTGTTTTTTATTAGTTTAAAATGTCTTCGTGTGAAATCACAAAAAATGCTTGTGTAAAAGGAATGTAAAAAAAAAAAAACTACATTGAATATAGTCTACAAACTCTTATGGATGATGCTAGATTTATATAAGATTAAATGCACTATATTTTCAACGGCAGTACAAGTCCAATAAAAAGCTGTGGCGCAACTGTACCTGTTATTGCTTTATAGTGGCACTGCCTTGGTTCCACAGCTGCCTTCGTGAACACAAAATTCCTGTATAGACAAGTTTCCTGAGCGAAGTACGGGCGCCGCCATCTTTGACAATTTCTGCTCTGAACTTACGGTTTAGACAGAAAAACCTAAAGTGCGGTTAAAGTAAGCAGTGTGTTGACAAAGTAAAAACGGCAATATCAAACCAGAGGAACCCACGGAATCTCCAAAAATGAATTCAGCACGACGTAGATGAGACGTACTGATTAGCAACAGGCTAGCAGCAGATAGCATGTGTTGCAGCCACAGCAGTTGTAGTAAATAATATTAAACATAATCATTATTACAATTATCATCGTAATAACAATATCAAAGGCAACCGAGGTGGCATCTTTGGCTAACAGGAGTGTACCCTAGCAGGCACAAATCTCTAGTTCAAACAGGGAGCATTTTAGCAGGGGGAGTGAAATTCTGGCAACGCTGCATTGCCTGCCAAAATCTTACCCCCCCCCCCCCCCCTAACTTCTAAGAAAAAAGTCTGATACACTTCAAAATTATTATGGTGGCATATTCAGAACACAGGACTGTACCCTAAAAGCCACAAACATCTAGTTCAAACAGGGAGCAATTTAGCAAGGGGAGTGAAATGTTGGCAATGCCTGCGTGGAAAAATCTCACTCCCCCCCCAACTTCTGACAGAAAAGGCTGAAACACTTCAAAATTATTCTGGTGGCATCTTTGGCAAACAGGAGTGTACCCTATAAGGCACAAATCTGTAGTTCAGCCAGGGAGCATTTTAGCAGGGGGAGTGAAATTTTGGCAAAGCCTGCCTGCCAAAATCTCACTCCCCCCTAAATTCTGTTATAAAAAGCTGAAACAGTGCAAATCTCTAGTTGAAACCGAGACCCTTTAAGCTGGGGCAGTGAATCTTGAGTGAAATTTTGTCATTGTCTACCTGTCAAAATCTCACTCCCCCATAGCTTCTGATAGAAAAGGCTGAAACACTTCAAAATCATTCTGGTGGCATTTTTGGCTAACAGGAGTGTACCCTAGAAAGCACAAATCTCTAGGTCAGCCAGGGTGCATTTTAGCAGGGGGAGTGAAATTCTGGCAACGCCTGCCATCCAAAATCTTACTACCCCCCACCCAACTTCTAAGAAAAAGGTCTGATACACTTCAAAATCATTCTGGTGACATCTTTGGCTAACAGGAGTGTACCCTAGAAGGCACAAATCTCTAGTTCAAACAAGGAGCATTTTAGCAGGGGGAGTGAAATTTTGGCAAAACCTGCCAACCAAAATCTTACTCCTCCCTAACTTCTATGAAAAAAGTCTGATACACTTCAAAATCATTCTGGTGACATCTTTGGCTAACAGGAGCGTACCCTAAAATGCACAAATCTCTATTTCAAACAGGGAGAATTTTATCAAAGGAAGTGAAATTTTGGCAAAGTCTGCCTGCCATAATCTCACTCCCCCTTAACTTCTCATTGAAAAGGCTAAACGGATGTGGACTCCTGAAGGAAGAAATACAGGGCTATGGCTTTAAATCAGACAGTAAAGTTTTATTGTAATTACACAAAAAGGTTTACCATAAACAACAAATATGGATAGATATAATCTTAATATAAATGCAATTCGTGTAGATTAGCCCCCCATGAGTCATCACCTTATCGTGGTGGAGGGGTTTGCGTGTCTCAATGATCCTAGGAGCTATGTTGTCGGGGGCTTTAAGCCCCTGGTAGGGTCACCCATGGCAAACAGGTCCTAGGTGAGAGGCCAGACAAAGTATGGCTCAAAAAGACCCCTTATGATGAGCAAGATTATTGAACCCCAGTTTCCCTTGCCCGGACGCGGGTTACCGGGGCCCCCCTCTGGAGCCAGGCCTGGAGGTGGGGCTCGAAGGCAAGCGTCTGGTGGCCGGGCCTGTCCCCATGGGGCCCGGCCGGGCTCAGCCCGAAAAGGCAACGTGGGTTCCCCTTCCCATGGGCTCACCACCTGTGGGAGGGGCCAAAGGGGTCGGGTGCGTAGGGAGTTGGGCGGCAGCCAAAGGCGGGGGCCTTGGCGGTCCGACCCCCAGCTGCTGAAGCTAACTCTTGGGACATGGAATGTCACCTCTCTGGCAGGGAAGGAGCCTGAGCTGGTGTGTGAGGCAGAGAAGTTCCGACTAGATATAGTCGGACTCTCCTCCACACACAGCTTGGGTTCTGGTACCAATCCTCTCGAGAGGGGTTGGACTCTCTTCCACTCTGGAGTTGCCCATGGTGAGAGGCGCCGGGCAGGTGTGGGCATACTTATTGCCCCCCGGCTTGGCGCCTGTACGTTGGGGTTTACCCCGGTAGACGAGAGGGTAGCCTCCCTCCGCCTTCGGGTGGGGGGACGGGTTCTAACTGTTGTTTGTGCTTATGCACCGAACAGCAGTTCAGAATACCCACCCTTTTTGGAGTCCTTGGAGGGTGTGCTAGAGAGCACCCCCTCTGGGGACTCCCTCGTTCTACTGGGGGACTTCAACGCTCACGTGGGCAATGACAGTGAGACCTGGAGGGGCGTGATTGGGAGGAACGGCCCCCCCGATCAGAACCCGAGTGGTGTTCTGTTATTGGACTTCTGTGCTCGTCACGGTTTGTCTATAACGAACACCATGTTCAAACATAGGGGTGTCCATATGTGCACTTGGCACCAGGACACCCTAGGCCGCAGTTCGATGATCGACTTCGTAATCGTGTCATCGGACTTGCGGCCGCATGTTTTGGACACTCGGGTGAAGAGAGGGGCGGAGCTGTCAACCGATCACCACCTGGTGGTGTGTTGGCTCCGATGGCGGGGGAAGATGCTGGCCAGACCTGGCAGGCCCAAACGTATTGTGAGGGTCTGCTGGGAACGTCTGGCAGAATCCCCTGTCAGAAAGAGTTTCAACACCCACCTCCGGCAGAACTTCTCCCTTGTCCCGGGGGAGGTGGGGGACATTGAGTCCGAGTGGGCCATGTTCCGCACCTCCATTGTTGAGGCGGCCGATCAGAGCTGTGGCCGTAAGGTGGTTGGTGCCTGTCGTGGCGGCAATCCCCGAACCCGCTGGTGGACACCAGCGGTAAGGGATGCCGTCAAGCTGAAGAAGGAGGCCTATCGGGCCTTTTTGGCCTGTGGGACTCCGGAGGCAGCTGACAGGTACCGGCTGGCCAAGCGGACTGCGGCCTCGGCGGTCGCCGAGGCAAAAACTCGGACATGGGAGGAGTTCGGTGAGGCCATGGAAAATGACTTCCGGATGGCTTCGAGGAAATTCTGGTCCACCATCCGGCGTCTGAGGAGAGGAAAGCAGTGCACTATTAACACTGTGTATAGTGAAGATGGTGTACTGCTGACCTCGACTCGGGACGTCGTGAGTCGGTGGAGAGAATACTTCGAAGCCCTCCTCAATTCCACCGACACGCCTTCCTTTGAGGAAGCAGAGTCTGGGGACTCTGAGGTGGGCTCTTCGATCTCTGGGGTTGAAGTCACTGAGGCGGTTGGTAAGCTCCTCGGTGGCAAGGCCCCGGGGGTGGATGAGATCCGCCCGGAGTTCCTAAAGGCTCTGGATGTTGTAGGGCTGTCATGGCTGACACGCCTCTACAACATCGCGTGGACATCGGGGACAGTGCCTCTGGATTGGCAGACCGGGGTGGTGGTCCCCCTTTTTAAAAAGGGGGACCGGAGGGTGTGTTCCAATTATAGAGGAATCACACTCCTCAGCCTCCCCGGTAAAGTCTATTCAGGGGTGCTGGAGAGGAGGGTCCGTCGGGAAGTCGAATCTCGGATTCAGGAGGAGCAGTGTGGTTTTCGTCCCGGCCGTGGAACAGTGGACCAGCTCTACACCCTCAGCAGGGTCCTCGAGGGTGCATGGGAGTTCGCCCAACCAGTCTACATGTGTTTTGTGGATTTGGAGAAGGCGTTCGACCGTGTGCCTAGGGGAATCCTGTGGAGGGTGCTCCGGGAGTACGGGGTACCGAGCCCCTTGGTAAGGGCTGTTCGGTCCCTGTACGACCGGTGTCAGAGTCTGGTCCGCATTGCCGGCAGTAAGTCGAATTCGTTCCCAGTGAGGGTTGGACTCCGCCAAGGCTGCCCTTTGTCACCTATTTTGTTCATAACTTTTATGGACAGAATTTCTAGGCGCAGCCGAAGCGTTGAGGGGGTCCGGTTTGGTGACCTCAGCATTGAATCTCTGCTTTTTGCAGATGATTTAGTGCTGTTGGCTTCATCAAGCCGTGACCTCCAACTCTCACTGGAGCGGTTCGCAGCTGAGTGTGAAGCGGTTGGGATGAAGATCAGCACCTCCAAATCCGAGACCATGGTCCTCAGTCGGAAAAGGGTGGAGTGCCCTCTCCGGGTCGGGGATGAGATCCTGCCCCAAGTGGAGGAGTTCAAGTATCTTGGGGTCTTGTTCACGAGTGACGGTAGGAGGGAGCGGGAGATCGACAGGCGAATCGGTGCGGCGTCTGCAGTAATGCGGACGCTGCACCGGTCCGTAGTGGTGAAGAAGGAGCTGAGCCGAAAGGCAAAGCTCTCGATTTACCAGTCGATCTACGTTCCTGCCCTCACCTATGGTCACGAGCTTTGGGTCGTGACCGAAAGAACAAGATCCCGGATACAAGCGGCCGAAATGAGTTTCCTCCGCAGGGTGTCCGGGCTCTCCCTTAGAGATAGGGTGAGAAGCTCGGTCATCCGGGAGGGACTCGGCGTCGAGCCGCTACTCCTCCGCGTAGAGAGGAGCCAGCTGAGGTGGCTCGGGCATCTGGTTCGGATGCCTCCCGGACGCCTCCCTGGAGAGGTGTTCCGGGCATGTCCCACCGGCGGGAGGCCCCGGGGACGACCCAGGACACGCTGGAGAGACTATGTCTCTCGGCTGGCCTGGGAACGCCTTGGGATCCCGCCGGAGAAGCTGGTTGAAGTGGCTGGGGAGAGGGAAGTCTGGGCTTCCCTGTTAAAGCTGCTGCCCCCGCGACCCGACCCCGGAACAAGCGGAAGATAATGGATGGATGGATGGAAAATTATAAACAGGGTTTAATTATTTGTCAACATATTCAAAAGCACTTATGTATTGAATAATAATAATAATAATAATTTTATTTCGCTTGAAATAATCACAATAATAATAATAATAATAATAATAATACAGTCTATGTATATGACTATGCTGCCATTTCTGTGCATTTATGAATTTCTTGTTTGATGAATTCAAGTTTTTAAATGAGATTTTGCAATTTATACATATTACCCCTTGATGTCGCTGTTTTAAAACTGGTACAACATTGTAGTTTTTGCTTAATTAATTTCGAAACATTTCAAACAAATATTATTATTCGTAATACTTAAGTAGCTGTTATTATCATTTGAATCAGATCAAAAGAATTCGCGCCTTTACTGTTGTTGTCATTTGACGTGTTAAATAAAGTTTCTTCGGAAAATAGAAACCTCTTTCTGACCAATCACAAGCCGCTTTACTCGGAAGCGTGCGTTACGCTGCGGAAGTGCGCATGTCCTAAATAAGTCGTTCCTAAGAAAACGTCAAACGAACCTCACAGGTACCGTAAGATTTACCTTATTTAGATATTTATTTGAAGTGTTCTCCACATCTTTGTGTACTTTGGTCACATTAAGTAACATATTTGGTTATATTCTTTGGAGGGCTAATCCAGGCCAAAGGCGTCATGCTGTTTTCATGTTAGCATGTTGTTATTTTCCCCTCATGGGTACCGTAAGATTTACATTATCTAGATGCTTATTTGACGTGTACTCCACCTCCTAGTGTACCTTGGCATCATTAAGTTACATATTTGGTTATATTATTTGGGGGGCTAATCCAGGCCAAAGGCGTCATGCTAGTTTCATGTTAGTATGTTGTTGTGCTATCAATGCTAACGTATCTCATTTTTAGGACTCAAAATGGAGACCCAGCAAGATGTGCAGCCACCAAGGCAGCAGCCTATGTTTTATATATGTGGAGGTAATTCTACTGTTTGCTTCAAAACTTCACATAATAGTCAAAATACATGAAGTGTCAAGTCTTACAGTCCCCATTTCAATAAGTTCCAAAAAATACCAAATAATATTTGAACATTCACAGCCAATTTCTACCTCAATTGCACTGTTTGCTACATAATGATCGTTTTATGTTTGAAGAGTGTCACACCGAAAACGAAATCAAAGCTCGCGATCCGATTCGGTGTCGAGACTGCGGCTACAGGATCATGTACAAGAAGAGGACAAATAGATGTATCCTTTCAGTACTCTGATAAGAAAGACATGTCTTGAAGGAATAACATTAGCTGCTTTCCTTGACTGTTGTTTTCCAGTGGTTGTTTTTGATGCTCGCTGAAGCGGATTGCTGTTGTTGTTTTCTTCTTTTTGTTGTTGTTTGTTTCTTAACATGTGAATAAATGTGGCCAATCATTGATTGGCACACTGAAAAAATCATTCTGTGTTTAGTTTGAAAGGTTTCGAAATTTATTAGATACATTCAAAAGGCAAAAACTACAATTCTGTACCAGTTGGGGAAAAAACAGTGATATCAAGGGGTAATATCTATAAATTGCTAAAACTTGAGTTCATCAAACAAGAAATTCATAAGTGCAGAGAAATGGCAGCTTCATACATGGGCTCATAGTTAACGTATAAAACACAAATCCTAACCAACATCTATCGTACCCATTACATTCAGTATTCCTGATAAATATTTGCATTGCAGCAATCTAAATAAAAAAGAAGCCTCAATAAAGGTAAAACACTACCATGGCAATGAATTAATGACAATCTTAGCTTACATTGGTATGCACGCAGCAGTGCACTTGAACATGCATTTAATGTTTCTGTTTTGTTGTTTTAAAAACAAGTAATAAAGAAATATATATATATATATATATTGACAGGACACATTCTACAGACACTGCGCCACACCTTCAAGTAGGGGGCCGTCACACACTCCGCTTCAGTTATCCGCAGTCGGTCGCAGTTATTCAACACATGCAGCTATCCAACGCCGGGTTTAGGTTGAAAAAGTACGAAAGCTGTACCGCGTAAAAACAGGAACGATCGTCTCAGGAGAAATTTGTTAGAGGATTTAAGGTAATTATTAGATTTTTCGTACCATGCATGCATTTAGAACCGCTACGGCATTGGCGTCACAATTCGCAATATTTTAGATGGATGCTAACTGCCTGTTTTTTTTTTTTGCTTTTAACCCTTAAATACCTGCAACATGAAGCAATTATCAGAGAATCTCAAAATTTGAAAAATAAGGTCCTAATGAAACCTTTTCAAATTTGTAAAAAGAAAAGTCAAAATATGTGTAATAAGTGCTCTAATATCTATAACCCTTGCTAAATCCTGTTTTTTTTCTCATGGGAACTGCAGATGCATGTGTTGACTTGCATTCATCTTTTTTTTTTTTTCAAAAAGAAATGTCAAAATTCTGAATTAGTCTCAAAATCATGAAATTTTCGGTGTATCAAATGTGATACATTTGGCAATAAATGGTTAACCACGAATCGACTGTTTTACGTTCATAGGTAGAAAGAATTAATTCAGGGATTTAAGCATTTATCAACGTAAAACGCTCTTTGTGGTGATAAGGCGGTGACACACTGACTTAAAGACTAGCAGCACATTCAACATATTCACGTGAAATAAATGCTAACTGCCAGTTTTTTTCTGCTTTTAATCAAGAATTGAGACCGTTTTACGTCCATATCTATAAAGAATTAAGGGATTTAAGCATTTATTCACAATTTTCAACGTTAAAAGCTCTGTGGTGATAAGGCGGCACCGTAGTGGCTTGAAGACAAGCAGCACATTTGGCATACGTACATAAAATAATGCAAACTGCCCATTTTTTATTTTTTTGCTTTTAATCAAGAATCGAGACTGTTTTTCGTCCACATAGCTATAAAGAATGTAGGCATTTACGCATTTATTCAAAAGAATTTTCAACGTAAAAGCTCTTTGATGTGATAAGGCAGCACCACAGTGGCTTAAAGACCAGCAGCACGTTTAACATATTTACGTAAAATAAATGCGAACTGCCCGTTTTTTTGCGCTTTTAACAAAGAATCGAGATTGTTTTACGTCCATACCTATAAAGAATTCAGGGATTTATGCATTTATACACAAGAATTTTCAACGTAAAAAGCTCTTTGTTGTGATAAGGCGGCGCCACAGTGGCTTAAAAACTAGCAGCACATTCGACATATTTACATAAAATAAATGCTAGCTCCCCGTTTTTTTTTTTGGGGGGGGGGGGGGGGGGGGTGTTTGCTTTTGACCAAGAATTGAGACCGTTTTACGTCCATATATCTATAAAGAATTTAGGGATTTACACATCCATTCACAAGCGTTTTCAACGTAAAAAGCTCTTTTTGGTGATAAGGCGACACCACAGTGGCTTAAAGACTAGCAGCGCGTTCAATATATTTACGTAAAATAAATGTTAACTGCCCAATTTTTTTGCTGTTTTAACAATCGAGACTGCGTTACGTCCATATCTATAAAGAATTCAGGGATTTACGCATTTATTTACAAGAATTTTCAACGTAAAAAGCTCCTTGTGGTGATAAGGCGGGGCCACAGTAGCTTAAAGACTAGCAGCACTTTCGACATATTTACGTAAAATAAATGCGAACTCCCGTTTTTTTGTTTTTGTTTTTAACTAGGGCTGTCAAAATTATCGTGTTAACAGGCGGTAATTAATTTTATAAATTAATCACGTTAAAATATTTGACGCAATTAACGCACAAATGCCCCGTTCAAACTGATTAAAATGACAGCACAGTGAAATGTGTACTTGTTGTGTTTTTCGGAGTTTTGCCACCCTCTGCTGGCGCTCGGGTGCGACTGATTTTATAGGCTTCAGCAGCCATGAGCATTGTGTATGTAATTATTGACATCCACAATGGCGGGGTACTAGTTTATTTTTTGATTGAAAATTTTACAAATTTTATTAAAATGAAAACATGATGGTTTTAATATAAAAATTATAATATAAAATTTATACAGATACAATGTATTATGATATAAAATTTCTATAACTTGTACTAACATTTATCTTTTAAGAACTACAAGTCTTTCTATCCATGGATCGCTTTAACAGAATGTTAATAATGGTAATGCCATCTTGTTGATTTGTTTTAATAAAGAAATACAGTACTTATGTACCGTATGTTGAATGTAATATATAGCCATTATCTTTCCATTCCAACAATAATTTACAGAAAAATATGGCATATTTAATAGATGGTTTGAATTGCAATTAATTACGATTAATTAGTTTTTAGGCTGTAATTAACTCGATTAAAAATTTTAATCGTTTGACACCCTTACTTTTAACTAAGAATTGACAGTGTTTTACGTCCATATATCTATAAAGAATTTAGGGATTTACGCATTTATTCACAAGAATTTTCAAAGTAAACTCTTTGTGGTGATATGGCAGCACCACAGTGGCTTCAAGACCAGCAGCACGTTCAACATATTTACGTAAAATAAATGCTAACTGCTTGTTTTTTTGCTCTTTTGACTAAGAACCGAGACTGTTTTACGTGCATGTCTATAAAGAATTCAGGGATTTACGCTTTTATTCTCAAGAATTTTCAACGTAAAAAGCTCTTTGTGTTTCCACTCAGTCAGCTTTGATGGAGATAGGCCCCCTATTAATCGGCCCCGCACCGAGTCCCGTCAATATATGATGAAGTCTGTAACATGATATTCCAGTAAATGTAGGAACAATAAAAACAAACATTTTTACCAGTGCACTCCTTTCATGTTTTACTACAGTAATATAATGGAGTGACACATTATAGTAATACATCGTTGCTTCTTTTCAATATAGTAGAAACGTAAAGAAAGGAAACGTAAATCTTACATGAAAATTAATCCTGTTTTTGCCCTCTGCACAGCAGAGACAATCCATACATGCTAAGGCAAAGTACCAACATGTGCACGCCACTTTTTTCTCCCATCTCCACCCACAGCCGGTCACCATCGGCCCGCAAAGCCACTCCAACGGAGTCAAGCAGCTTCTCTGCCTGCTGGAAAGCTTCTTTTTCCCACAGAAGTGTAGGAAGAAACTGCATCGAGAGAGGAACGCCACTCTCCTTCAACAGGCTCATCTAGAGGGAAGAGAACAGTCAGTTCCGAAGAATGAAAATAAAGAATGAGAGTTGTTGGAAATACTTGAACAAACCATAGTGCTAAAAGCTTCAAAGAACTTGAGCTGACTGTCACATATCAGACTCAAAGTTTCATCGGGCAGCTCTGCGAAGAACAAAGACAAAACTGCTCAAATATTTGCTGGGACATTTCTTGAAAATGCCGTTTTTCTTCTCACCTTCCAAGGCACTGACCAACAGATGAACGGCATTCATCGAACTATCGTTGTTAGCGTGTTCCTCAAGTGTTTTGTTCACACACACCTCCTCAAGCTAACAAAGACATAAACAAAGTTAAGACTTGAAATCATCTCCTGTAGTCACCTTGCGAATGACTTCACTCACGACATCCTGCAGATACGAGAGAGTCACTCTGTCGCTGAGAATCTCTTGAAGTCTGCAGAACAAGGCCCAACGAGTTGACTGGGATAGAGCGGTGAGGGGAGCGAGGTCATCCTTGTGAGATCCTGAGAAAGCATGTGATTTCAATTTCTTGGTATGTACTTTTCACATTGCCCTAAAGAAAAAAGCTACATCAGAAAAACATAATTTGTCACCAACGGGAAAAGATAAACCTTCATCGAAATCGAATCTGTTTTAACTCACAGTGTGTCCCTCACAGTATAAAAAAAGTAACTACTTTTTAACACTTAGTCATGTAACGTACAGTGAGGAAAATAAGTATTTGAACACCCTGCAATTTTGCAAGTTCTCCCACTTAAAAATCATGGAGTGGCCTGCAAGTTTCATCGTACAGTGCCCTCCATAATTATTGGCACCACTGGTTAAGTTTTTTAGCTTTTAATATTTTTTTTTTAATTCAAATAATATGGGACCTTAATGGGAAAAAAAGAGAAAAATCCAACCTTCAATACAAGTGCATTTATTCAGTGGGGAAAAAATCCCACATAAAGAAATAATTATTTGACATCAAATAATGTGTGTCACAATTATTAGCACCCCTGGTGTTAATACTTAGTACAACCACCTTGTGCCAACAAAACAGCTCCTAATCTTCTCCTTTAATGTTTCAAAAGCTTGATTTTGTGTCTGGTGAACCATTTCTGTGTAGATTTGGCCATATGTTTAGGGTCATTGTCTTGCTGAAAGACCCAGTGACAACCCATCTTCAGCTTTTGGGCAGAGGGCAACAGATTTTTATTTAGAATGTCCTGGTATTTCAAAGCATTCATGATGCCATGCACCCTAACAAGGTTCCCCTTTGGAAGCGAAACAGCCCCACAGCATCACTGACCCACCCCCATACTTCACAGAGGGTATGAACTGCTTTTCAGCACCTCATCACGGTCCCAGGCTTCAACTGGGACCGTGTGCTTTGGTCAGATGAGACCAAGATTGAGCTTTTTGGCAACAAACACTTTAAGTGGGTCTGGCGTGCCACGAAAGATGTGCATGCTGAAAAGCACCTCATACCCACTGTGAAGTATGGGGGTGGGTCAGTGATGCTGTGGGGCTGTTTCGCTTCCAAAGGCCCTGGGAACCTTGTTAGGGTGCATAGCATCATGAATGCTTTGAAATACCAGGACATTTTAAATCATAATCTGTTGCCCTCTGCCCGAAAGCTGAAGATGGGTCGTCACTGGGTCTTTCAGCAAGGCAATGAGCCTAAGCATATGGCCAAATCTACACAGAAATGGTTCACCAGACACAAAATCAAGCTTGTCTAGACTTGGACTAGATTTTTTTTATTTTATTTATGTTCCTTATCAGATTACTCGATTATTCAAACAATCTAGTTCATTGATTAATCGACTGCTAAAATAATCGATAGCTGCAGCCCTACATGCTTTAAAATAGATTTTTGTCTGGATTTTGGGGGGCTTGGAACAGATTAGGGCATTTACATGGAAAACGTGTCTCTACTGAATTTTCAGTTTACAAAATTACTTCCAGAATCAATTAATTTCGTACGTAAAGGTACCACTGTACTTAAAAACGATGAGATAAGTGGACACCAACCATCTTGCTGAATTTGTTCTTCTGAAATATTCTCATCAAGGCACCTTCCGTCCACAACGGTCAAGGATTCTTGGGACGACACCCTCATCAGGTCAGCTTCAAAGCCCCCGATTTTTCCGGGTTGAAGACATATCTCTGTAATGACGCACATATGCTTATGAAAATCAGAAAATAAAGAGGAAAAGTGAGCTGTTGCCCAAGTTACTTGGAACTGCCAGGATTTGTGAGGAAGTGACACAAAGAAGTGTTTGTCACAAGAGAAACACACTTACCATACTGGCCGTCTTTTTTTATATCTAGTTCCAGAATGCTATACGCAATGACGACATCGGATGGTATTTCCAAGGAAAAATCGCTGTCTACCTCAATGTCGTTGCTCTCCTTGATGCACATCTGAAATGTCATAAGGAACCAAAGCTCCTAAACCAACTCAACTTTTGTGTCATATCGAAAGCTTCTTCCATGCAGAAGACTCACCTTAATGTTAGCCCCAAGATTGCCCAACAGTCCCACGATGCCATGAAAGGCGCATTTCTCCTTTTTGGTCTCTGTGACAATGCAGGCAGCCGTTGTGACGATCCTCTCCTTAACCACAGCCAGAACATCAGACTGCTTCTCCAACTGTTGAACCAACATGTGCTGCATGTCCACTAGCCTGGTTCAAATTAGACATCAATGCTTACGGATGAGTAACAAGATACAACTGAACGAGGTGTCTGTGTCTTTTGTACTATACAATGAATTATTTAGCACCTATTGTCAGAGTCTTCTAGCAACTTCTTCACATCCAGTTCTTCTTTCTTCAGCTTGCCGAAATCTGACAGGAGTTTTGATGAGCCCTGACCCTCGAGTTTCAGGCCGACAGAACCGGCTTCGGCTTCGAACTTGCCAGTGAGCGTGTCGCCCAAAATCCCGGTGAATTTCAGGAAGTCTTTCTTGGACACGACTAAAAAAGATACCAAGAATTAATTTACCGAATCTGAAAACCCATAATTCATTAGCTTCCATTGATGAACACTGCCATACCGGGTGTAAGCACCTCATCGCCTAGCAACAAATCACTGAGATTGAAATCCGTGGTCTGGTATTTGGGGCTCTGCCAGAACCACACGCGCTTCCGCTTGACCACCAGAGCCATTGGAAGCAGCTTAGAAGAGTCATTCATCCGAGAAACGTGGATCAGTCTTCCATCTCGGTCGACTTGACGAACAAAGTTGGCGGTGGCTTTGGAGAACATGGCGAGAACTGGTGGAAGAAAACAACGGAAAAGAGCTAGAGGGAGTTCACAGAAGTGTATGCTAAAGAAAATCCAATAAACTGTTATCCTCAGTTTCTTAAAGCAGTACTTCTCAAATAGTGGACCGTACCCCCCAGGGGGGTGCAAAGCGATGCCGTGGGTGGCGCAGGTGATCTTGGGTAACATACTTTCTTGCCATATTAAAATTAAATGTAATTGCACGTCCACTCAGTGGGTGGCAGTGGCGATCTCAATTTCAGAATGTGCGCAATGTTTTTGAACCAAACAAAAGCGCACACAGCAAAGACCACTGGAGATATGAAGAGCTAAAACGAGGAAATATGACAAAGTGTATGTAGCGTTTAGGGTTTGACTTTTATTGCAGCGGGAGAGGAGGAAAGACCGGTCTGTTTACCGTGTTTAAAAATGTTTCCATCGGACAGCAGTTAGCTAAATCAATTAAAACCTCAAAGACATTAGTCCCAAATCACATTGCAAAGACTTCATAATGTATTGACGTGACACATTCCCCATTCAGTGCGTCACGACATCCTTAAGGGGGCCGTCCCACACTCCATTCATTAGCAGTGGGTTACATGCAGCGATCTAATGCCGGATTTAGGTTGAAAAAGTACAACAGCTGCACTGCATACAAACAGGAAGTATTGTCTCAGGAGTGATTTGTTCAAGGATTCAAGGTAATTATATTCTTCGTACCATGCATGCATTTTGAAACGTTTTAAAAAAAAAAAAATCAATGGGAGAAATTAGCCGCTACAGCATTGGCATTATGCTTCACAATATTTGTGTAAAATAACTGCTAACTGCCCGGCTTTAGGTTTTAACCAAGAATCGAGACTGTTTTACGTCCATATCTATAAAGAATTCAGGGATTTAAGCATTTATTCACAAATATTTTCTATGCAAAAAGCTCTTTGTTGAACTAAGGGGGCCGCCACAGTGACTTAAAGACTAGTAACACATTTGACGTATTTACGAACAATAAATACTAACAGCCCTTTTTTTTTGCTTTTAACCAAGAATCGAGACTGTTTTACATCCATATCTATAAAGAAATCAGGGATTTAAGCATTTATTCACAATGATTTTCCACGGAAAAAGCTCTCTGTTTACGTATGGCGGCAGCTAATTTGCTTACTGACTAGCATCATAGTTCACAATATTCACGTAAAATAAATGCTAACTGCACGTTTTTTTTTTTTTTTAGCTTTTAACCAATAATCGAGACTGTTTTACATCCATATCTATAAAGAATTCAGGGATTTAAGCATTTATTCACAAATATTTTCTATGCAAAAAGCTCTTTGTTGAACTAAGGGGGCCGCCACAGTGACTTAAAGACTAGCAACACATTTGACGTATTTACGAACAATAAATACTAACAGTCCTTTTTTTTTTTTTGCTTTTAACCAAGAATCGAGACTGTTTTACATCCATATCTACAAAGAAATCAGGGATTTAAGCATTTATTCACAATGATTTTCCACGGAAAAAGCTCTCTGTTACGTATAGCGGCAGCTAATTTGCTTACTGACTAGCATCATAGTTCACAATATTCACGTAAAATAAATGCTAACTGCATGTTTTTTTTTTTTTTTTAGCTTTTAACTAATAATCGAGACTGTTTTACATCCATATCTATAAAGAATGCAGGGATTTAAGCATTTTTTCACCAGAATTTTCAACTGAAAAAAACTCACAAAAACGCAAATTTGATTGGCTGATGTCTTGACCCCCCCCCCCCCCACACATTCACCGCCAGACAGAAATACAACATGCCACCTCCTCCGCCCCTTCAAAGATGAGGGATATTAGAAGTTTTTTTCCACCAGCAGCAGCCACTGTAAGTAATGTACAAAGATGTCAATGTTGTGGAGGTGGGGAACACACCACTAATTTTGCTACTGAAAGTCCGTGTGAATTTCTTGAACTCCAGCAGGAAGCTGCGTTGAGAGAAATATGCTCCTGTACTTTTCTAATGTTAATTTAACTGTAAGAAATGTAGTGAACTAATGATTACCCCCTTATAGAGAGTTAATTGATGACTAACAAGTTTGTATTTCTTGTGTATGTTAATATAATTTGTGTTCAAATATTGCAATTGCAATTTGCTAATAAAATCCAGACATTTTTCAGACAAGTTTTCAAAATGTTTCTATAGCAATTTTTGAAAACAAGGGTGTATCACATGAACCAATCAACATGAAAGTTAGTACCGTATTGGCCCGAATATAAGACTGTTTTTTTTGCATTGAAATAAGACTGAAAAAGAGGGGTCGTCTTATATTCGCGCCCTAGACGTTATACCCATTCACGACGCTAGATGGCGCCAGATATCATTGAAGCGATTTTCTGTCATGACAGATCTCAGCTATTCTCCCCATTCACGACGCTAGATGGCGCCAGATATCATTGAAGCAATGTTCTGTTATGACAGAAAAAACGCTAAGTGCACGTTTTTTTTTTTTTTTTGCTTTTACCCAAAAATCAAGACTGTTCTACATCCATATCTATAAAGAATTCAGGGATTTAAGCATTTTCAACGAAAAAAAGCTTTGTCTGTGTTTTCACTTGGTCAGCTTTGACGGAGATAGGCCCCCTATAAATCGGCCCTGTGTCCTTTCAACACATTATGAAGTCTATGCACATTGACTTTTTTATTCCTGAGCGAAAACGTGCCGAATATTGCCAACTATCGTCCCACTTTGTCAGTGTTACATCAGTAAACCAGCAAGCACTTTTAGCATCATTTAAAGTGGCATTCCAAGTTGCTCAGTGCAAAATAACAACACACATGAGCAAAGGAGCTGATACTGCCTGCAGCAAGAATAAAAACTCCCTCTGTCCATCCAATGACACTGTTGTTTTGTTCTCTTAATTTTTGTTTTTTCGGTCAAATTGTTTGGCATATTGTCCTCATGAGTTAATGTTGCTTAACAGTTTGAATGTATTATTTTTGTAATTGATTTTATTAAATTTTATTCTTCAGTACCAAATGGTCATAAAATGTACTTTTTTACTTTTACAGTTTGGATGTGATTTTTTTAATTCAGGCAAAATGTTGTGTTTTCTGTTACAAACAAAACAATGTAAAGTTATACTTTAAGTTGATCTATATTACTTTTTTTCTTTATTATTATAAAGGACACAATGTTATGTAGAGCTGTACTTATACTAATAATTTTATAGACAAATGATATTGTTTACAGTGGCGACAGAGTGTTGGGGGGCAGAAAATAATGGAGAAGCACTGCCTTACAGCAGTAATACAAGTAATATTGCATCATCTTAATACACATACGAAAATGAAACCACAAAAATTCCGTGTATTATTTTTCAAAGGCCAAAATAGTTGGAGCTCCGGGTCTAAATCTGAGTAATGATTTTTAAAATTTTTTAATCCTTACAGCTACAGGGCACCCATTTAACTCATTGGCTGCCAACTGACGGTGATAGACGTCCAATCCATTTTGACAGGGAGGGGCGATTTGTTCATTAGACGTCGTCTAGCGCCGTCAATGGCATTGAAACAAGCAGAGGTGGGTAGTAACGTGTTGCATGTAGTCCGTTGCATCTATTTGAGTAACTTTTGGAGAAAAATGTACATCTAAAAGTTTTACTCAGCCATACGTTTGTCTTTTATTTGAGTAGATTTGTGAAGAAAAAAACGCTACTCTTTAGCTGGTACTTTGGGCTGCACAAGAGTCGATACATTTTTCCCTTTTATTCTTCATATTAGATATTTTATGCCTGCAATGCCAAGAGTAGCTCTACCAGTTTCATCATGAGACGTCGCACTAATAATCACATGACTCCGTTATACCATCAGACACAAGCTTGCCGTTCTACGATCACGCCAGCCTGTTCAATCACGTGGCGTATTTAAAGCACCGTAAAAAAAAGAAATATTTGACATAGAGCGCTACCCTCAACATGACTCGAAAGTGCGGATTTTAACCTCTCTCCCAGTCTTTATTTGGAAACGATTGACCATGGAAAATCAAAAATATGATCCTTTAATTTCATAATAGTAACTATGAAGGAAATATTCACTATTCAAACTAGAAACTATTTTCTCCACTAGAGGGCACTCATGCTCTTTAGACGAATAATGCTTCATTTCTGTCATTTTTTTCCTCTTGCCAGAATTAGATTTTTTTTTTTTATTACTTTACCTTGAAGGTATTATGTAATGGGTTATTATCAGGGGTGAAAGTGGTTAGAATTTCTTGCTGGAACTCCCCGACGTGAAGTTCGCCACGGAGCCAGAAATGTTATTTTATTGATTGATTGATTGATTTATTTTAGGGGTGGGTGGGGGGTGTCAAAACTACTGAAATGCAAAGAAAACTGTTTTGGTCAGTTTTTTCTATAACATACAAAACTGATTTTCATTCAAAATTGTATTTTTTCATTGATTTGCAAAATAAAAGTTAACAAAAACAGCAAACCCCAACCTCCATCTCCTAATTTTTATTTTCCCTCATTTCCTCCCATACTAAATGCCAAATCCTAACTACTTAAGAACATAGGATGCATATTAAATTTAAACTTAATGGAAACATTTACTTTTTGTTGTGTTTTTTTAATCATAAAAGATATAAGTAACATGCATTCAGAAAAATAAGTACAAATGACTTATATTATGCAGAGTGAAATGGAATATATTTTGATGATCATGCAAACATAGGATGGATAAATGAGTCCAGGCATTTTGCTTTGCTGCGTGCATTCGCACATTGACGTGACTCGTCATCGTCAGACTCAGATAACTGCAGCAGCTGGGGAAACCTCCATGCCGCCCGTGGAATAAAATTAATAAATATCAGTGGAAACGGATTACGCTACACAAGCCCTTTATTGTGCTTGTTGTTAACACTTGGGTATAAAGATGATCGGGATGCCGATCGATCGGCACCGATCACGTCATTTTCAAAGTATCGGAATCGGCAAAAAAATATCGGACATGCCCTTTTTTAATATATATATTTTTTTTAATTAAATCGTTTTCTAATTGTATTTCACGTTACAGACAAAATGTCTTACACTCATCCAGAGTCTTTAGTTTTGGCTTGAAGTAGGACTGTCAAATTTATAGCGTTAACGGCGGTAATCAATTTTTTTTTAAATTAATCACGTTAAAATATTTAATGCAATTAATGCATGCGCTGCACGACCCACTCATGCATTGTCCCGTTCAATCTATAGAGGCGCCGTTTTACCTATATATAGAGCTAAAAGGCAGCGTAAACTGTGTAAAGTGAATTTAGGCAGTCTTTGGAGCCTTTATTTTATTGGCTAAAGCCTTAAAATCCCCCTCAACGCAGAGAAGATATATCAATTGGTGTCACTATGCACAGTCATGGTTGCACTTCCCATCATGCATTTGGGCAGAACAGTTAAATGGCTACTGTATCATTTCCTGAAAGCTCACCAAATACACTAGATGGCAATATTTAGTCACAATATACAAAGTCACATTTACCCTTTAAGAATTACAAGTCTTTCTAGCCGTGGATCCCTCTCATAGAAAGAATGTTAATAATGTAAATGCCATCTTGAGGATTTATTGTCATAATATACAAATACAGTACTTATGTACTGTATGTTGAATGTATATATTCGTCCCGAGTTTTATTCATTTTTTTCTTAATGCATTACCAAAATATATTTGATCGGGAAAAATTATCGGGAATGATTGGAATTGAATCGGGAGCAAAAAAAAAAAGCAATCGGATCGGGAAATATTGGGATCGGCAGATACTTAAACTAAAACGATCGGGATCGGATCGGGAGCAAAAAACATGATCGGAACAACCCTACTTGTGTATGTAAATCTGATGTTAGTAGATTGTTTTCTTCTTGGAGATGAAATGCATGTGTGGCAGCTTTGTATTTTTTTTTTTTTTTTTTTTTTACATCGCGTTTTGATAGTTGCTGTCATATTTTCGGAATCAAAGCACCGTGTACCGGAACAGCATTCCAGCCCTGAATCTTATACCGGAACTGCGTTCCTGACCGTTCTGGCCCACTTTCACCCCTGGTTATTATACAATATAATGATGAAAGTTCATATAGATAACTTTATGCTGAGGGTAAAAAAAATCAAATTTGCAAGCAGTTACTCACACACTGTTACTCATTCCTTGAGTATTATTTTCACCAAATACTTTTTTACTTCTACTTGAGTACATTTTTTGGATGACTACTTTTACTTGAGTAATATTGTTTGAAGTAACGCTACTATTGCTTAAGTACAATTTTTGGGTACTCTACCCACCTCTGGAAACAAGAGCATATCAAACCAGTCTTCGAAAGTCAACTAGAATAGACCCATAAACACAATCTTGACGGTGATAGACGTCCAAGCAGTGGTGTCGTTAGGCCTGTTTTAGAGGGTGTTGTTTTATTAAGGGAAAAAAAAAATACAAAGAAATGCTAACATTTTTACTATGAAGTTGCCAGAAAGTGGGGACACGCCTTCTTATTTGTGCGTTTTATTTTCATGACTATTTATATTGTAAATTCTCACTGAATGTAATAAAAACTATGAATGAACATGTGTGGAATTATGTACTTAGCAAAAAACGTTGAAATAACTAAAAACGTATCATATTGTAGTATCTTCAAAGTAGCCACCCTTTGCCCTGATTTCTTTTTTGCACACTCTTGCAATTATCTGGATTTTCTTCAAAAAGGAGTCACCTAAAATGTTTTTTGACTTCACAGGTATGCCTTTTCAGGGTTAATGAGTTGAATTTATTGCTTTATCAATGGGGTTGGGACCTTCATTGGTAGGGGTGGGAACCTTTTGGTACCCCACGATACGATTCCAGATATGAAGCTCACGATAACGATGATCTCACGATATAGCAATACAGCGATTATCGATACATTGGTCAGGAAATCATACTACAAAAAAACTAATAAACAGAAAAAACAAGCTATATTCATCCTTCTGCTTATGTCCAGTCCATTTGAACTGGGTGGGTGGCAGCAAATTAACCCCTCCCACTTCAAACAGGCCCCTCCCACTTCTATAGACATCAGTGGCAGCCAATTAATGCCAGGCAAGGAGGTGATTTTGGGCCATTTTTAGGTCGTTACCTGTTGATTTTCAGTCACTTCCTGTTGATTTGGGGGCATTTTACGGGCACTTCCTATAGATTTTGGGTTACAGAACAGGAAGTGAGCCGGTAATCCCACAAATGAATAGGCAGTGACTCAAACTCAAAAGGAAGTTATCTGTAAATGCCTTAAAATTTCATATTAAGTGACCTGTAAATGCCCTGAAAACCGGAAAAAGTGACTGTCAATGGCTGCTATTGAGTTAACTGAAACACTATTAATGTAGTAAGATTTTGGTAGCAACTTGTGGTTTCACCTGTGGTTTCTCCTTCTTTTTTTTTTCTCTCTTTTTTTTTTAAACATTGATACCTTTTCAAAATGATATCTCGATTCTTGGCATGAGCGTATCGATAACCTTTTTGGATGCAAAGTATCACGATGTATCACCATTTCGATATATTGTGTCACACCCCAATTAATTGGTGTTGCATTGAATGAGGTGTGTCCAAACATTTGGCCTGTGGGCCTACTGTACTGTACTGTACTGTATATGTATCTATGTATGTATGAACCGTGGTATGAAAAAGCATTTGAACCTTTTGGAATTTCTCATATTTCTGCATAAAATCACCATGAAATGTGATCTGATCTTTGTCCAAATCACACAGATGAAAAAACAGTGTCTGCTTTAACTAAAACCACCCATTTATAGGTATTCATATTTCAATGAGGATAGTAAGCAAACAATGACAGAAGTGGGAAAAATAAGTAAGTGAGCTATCACATTTAATATTTTGTGGCCTCTTTGGCAGCAATAACTTCAACCAGACGCTTCCTGTAGCTGCATACCAGTCTGGCACATCAATCAAGACTAATTTTAGTCCATTCTTCTCTACAAAATTGCTGTAGTAGTCAGATTCCTAGAATGTCATGCATGAATCGCTGTCTTTAGGTCATGCCTCAGCATCTCAATGGAGGACAAGTCTGGACTTCGCCACTCCAGATCATGTATTTTTTTCTTCTGAAACCACTCTGAAGTTGATTTACTTCTGTGTTTAGGATCATTGTCTTGTTGCTGCATCCATCCTCTTTTCAGCTTCAACTGTCTGACAGACGGACTCAGGTTTTCCTTCGAAACATCCTGATAAACTTTTGAATTCATTCTTCCATTAATGATTGCAAGTTGTCCTGAGGCAGCGAAACAGCCCCAAATCATGATGCTCCCTCCACATGCTTCACGGTGAGGATGAGGTGTTGATGTTGGTGAGCTGCTCCATTTTTCCTCCACACATGACGTTGTGTGTTAAACCCAAACAATTCAACTTTGGTTTCATCAGTCCACAAAATATTTTGCCAAAACTTCCGTGGAGTGTCCAGGTGCCTTTTTGCGAACATAAAACGCGCAACATTGTTTTTTTAGACAGCAGTGGCTTCCTCTGTGCCGTCCTCTCATGAACACCATTCTTGGCCATAGTTTTACATTTAGTTGATGGGTGCACAGAGATATTGGACTGTGCCAGTGATTTCTGTAAGTCTTTAGCAGACACTCCCAGGCTCTTTTTTACCTCTGAGTATTCTGCACTGAACTCTTGGTGTCATCTTTGGTGGATTGCTACTCCTTGGGAGAGAAGCGACAGAGCCAAACTCTCTCTATTCATAGACAACTTCTCTGACTGTCGATTGATAAACATCCAGACTTTTAGAGATGGTTTTGTATCCTTTCCCAGCTTTATACAAATCAACAATCCCTGATCGCAGGTCTTGGACTTTGACCAAGCCATGATGCAAATCAGACAATGCTTCTCATCAAGACAATTCTTACCAGGTGTGTGTTTTATAGTGGGCAGGGCAGCTTTAAACCACTCATCAGTGATTGGGCATACACTTGACTTAAATTGTTTGGTAAAAATTGGTTTCAATTGCTCTTTAAGTCTCCTTAGGCAGAGGGTTCACTTACTTATTTTCCCCCTTCTGTCATTGTTTGCATGCATGCTCATTAAAATATTAAAAGCTATAAATGTTTGGGTGGTTTAAGGAAAGCAGACACTGTTTTTACATCTGTGTGATTTTGACCTATCTTCTCTGGCTGGACATCTGCCCTGTGCTCTGTCGCGGGTCGCTGGCTGGGCGCCAGTGTATCAGCGTGGTGTTGCCTGCACCGGCGGGGGACCCAGCCCTGCCTTGGGCCTGGTGGGCCGCTGGGGGTCCCTTGGCGTGCCAGTTGGGGGGCTGTGGCTCGTGGCCCGGGTGGGTGGGCGGGTGGTGGTGGTGCGTCCCCTCCTGCCATCCCTGAAGGCTGGTTGATGGGTGCGCGGGTGGCCCGGGGGACCACCCTGGATCCCGGGGTGGGGGACGATGGCTCCTTTGCTGGGCTGCAGGAGGAGGGATGGGCTGCGCCTGATCCCCGCCCTCCCTCCCTCCCCGGGCTAGCTGGGTGGGGGCTGTGGCCCCGGGTTGGCGCCCGCGCGGCTTCTCCGCCCGTCTGCGTGGCTGTCGCGCGCCCGGTGGGGCCCGCGTGCTGCTGGATGTAGTAGGGCAGGCATGCTCGGGTTGGGTGTCCTGGTGCCGGGATTGGCAACGGGGCGGCGTAGGGTTGGTCGCCAACAGGCTTACATTCATAAGAGATTCACACGATTACTGGGTTCTAGATCACAGAACTGATTTGTGTACACTCTACCCCTTTCAATCACTTAGCTTATAGACACCCCCACCCCCGTCCCACTCTTTTACTGGCCAATAGGCCCCCCACATGGTGTAAACGGGAAATACATCTCGCTGACGATGGCAGCAGCATATTAGTAATTAGTCTAGATGTTCAATGTATTTCTTGTTGTTGTTTGTGTGCGTTTTCTTCTGTCCCCCCATAATCCCTTTCTGTTCGCTGCTTTGTCATAATAAAAAGGTATTTTGAATGATCACAATGGGAGTATGTCAGACTCTCAATGTGAAACATTAAAACCGGGCACTTAGACTTCCATTCTCTGTGTCAAACAGCTGTACAGCACAGGTTAAAAAAAAACAAAAAAAACTATAAATGTTTGGGTGGTTTAAGTTAAATCATCTGTGTGATTTTGACAAATATCAGATCACATCTCATGGTGATTTTATGCAGAAATGTGAGAAATTCCAAAAGGTTCGGATACTTTTTTTCATACAACTGTATATATAAAATTATCGGTTTTGTGCTTACATTCTGTGTAACTTCTGGGGCTAAGCCCCCTCACACACGTTCTTAAAACGTAGTGACGCCCCTGCGTCCAAGCCATTTGAAACTGGAGGTTTTAGCAGTAATTCGCAGCCAGCCTCTCCCAGTTCAAATAAAATGGACGTCTATCACTGCCAATGGCAGTGAATTAGTTTAGAAAAAAAAAGAAAAAAAAAAAGATTCCTTCCCTTCCTCATATGCTGCCAGCGCGCTTGTCTAATTCCCGGCATTGCCGCCCCTACGGCTAGTCCCGCTAAAGAACACAGCTAAACTCGTGACTCGGATTTTCAAATTAAATCATTCTTCTCACTTAGGAACACAACAAACATGAAAACAAAGTGTAAAAGCACAGTTCTTAAGAGTTAAAGAAGTGGTTCTTCATTACTTACATCTTGCTGCAGACTGAAGGTTGTGACGTCGCTGTTACAGCTCCTCGGTGTCAAATTGTCCAAGTTCAATGTCACCGAAAAGAACGAGTAGAGGTCGAAAAGAGGTACTTTGCTCAAGAACTTTTTAGAAAATGGTGTCAGTTGCAGGTTGAAGTCGTGAATAGACTGGCAAAGAAAACGTCCACCCCTGCCTATTACTTCTGCCTCCTCCCACTCGGTGACTCTAGACTGGTCTTAATTAGCCAGTGGGTGTGCGTGTTCCAGTTTTCAATGTGAAATTGTAGAACGGAAGTGTAGTGATGCTGATGTTGATGTGATGGATGTTAACTCATTGGCTGCCACTGACAGGAAGTCACTCACGTCAGGGGGTGCTAAGGATCTTTTTTTTAATTAATTAATTTATTTATTTTTGTAGTTTTTCACCAAGGTTTGTGTAGGTTTGCATTGAGACGGTAGGGACATAACACCACTAACTTTTCAGGATGCTCAAATTGTCCCACCCAGACACGGCGCTCCGCATACGCATAACACGCACTGCGCGTAGGGCACCAACTGCCTGAAGGGGCACCCAAAAAAAATCAAGTTTGTAAAAAATCCTAAAAAATAGTAATTGTAATAATAACAACAATATATAGTATTTAAAATAAAACTTTGTAAAGCCTGATAAATGCAAGTAATACAAATATAAGTAGCGAGATGATGCCCGCTGATGATTGTTCATTTTGTATCGTTGGGGGGGTGGATGAGGGGCTGGGGGGGGCAGCACCACAAAGCATTTATACCTAGGGCACCAAAATAGCTAGCGCCGGCCCTGGTCCCACCCAACCTTTAAGTAACGTTATATGCATGATACAGGGCGATTCAAAAAGATTGTGCCAAAATCATTACGCATGTAATCATTTTAAAATGTAACAGATTGAATCATTAATTAATTAATTGATTGATTAGAATTAATTAATAATTTAATAAGTGGCGGAAAACACTCAGGTGACTTGAAGTTCCGCTCTGAAACCCCCAATTTGGCCAAATATCAAAATTGTCCGATATGCACGTGTGATACATCATTGGAAAGGTTAAAATCAGGGCTGTCAAACGATTAAAATTTTTAATCTAGTTTTTTACAGCTTAAAAATTAATTAATCATAATTAATCGCAATTCAAACCATCTATAAAATATGCCATATTTTTCTGCAAATTATTGTTGGAATGAAATGATAAGACACAAGACGGATATATACATTCAACATACGGTACATAAGTACTGTATTTGTTTATTATAACAAATCAACAAGATGGCATTAACATTATTAACATTCTCTTAAAGCGATCCACGGATAGCAAAACTTGTAGTTCTTAAAAGATAAATGTTAGTACAAGTTATAGAAATTTTATATTAAAACCCCTCTTAATGTTTTCGTTTTATTAAAATTTTCAATCAAAAAATAAACTAGTAGCTCGCCATTGTTGATGTCATTACACCATGCGCACGCCCCAAACCCATAAAATCATTTGGACCCAAGCGCCAGCAGAGGGCGCCAAACAACAAAAATCAAGTAACAAGCGGACATTAAACTGCTGTCATTTTAATCTCAGCGGGGCATGTGCGTTAATTGCGTCAAATATTTTAACGTGATTAATTTAAAAAATTAACTACCGCCCGTTAACGATAATTTTGACAGCCCTAGTTAAAATTTCAATTTATGTTCAGTGCAGAATACTCAAAGAGGTAAAAAAAAGAACCCTAGAGTTTCTGATAAAGACTACATAGAAATCACTGGCACGGTCCAATATCTCTGTGCACACACCAACTATGTAAAACTATTGCCAAGAATGGTGTTCATGGGAGGACTCCATGGAGGAAGGCACTGCTGTCTAAAATAAACAAAAAAACATTGTTGCTTGTTTATTGTCCACAAAAGGCACTTGGAGACTCCACAGAAGTTTTGGAGGACAGGTGAAACAGCTCAGTAACACCTCATCCCCACCGTGAAGCATGGTGGAAGGAGCATTATGATTTGTGGCTGTTTTGCTACCTCAGGGCATGGACAACTTGCAATCATTAGTGGAAGAAGGAATTCAAAAGGTTATCAGGATGTTTTGCAGGCAAACCTGAACCCGTCTGTCAGACAGTTGAAGCTAAAAAGAGGATGGATGCTGCAACAAGACAATGATCCAAAACACAGAAGTAAATCAACTTCAGAACGGTTTCAGAAGAACAAAATTCATTTCTGGAGTGGCCAAGTCAAGGTCCAGACTTGAACCCCATTGAGATGCTGGGGCATGACCTAAAGACAGCGATTCATGCCAGAAATCCCAGGAATCTGACTGAACTACAGCAGTTTTGTAGAGAACAATGACCCAAGATTAGTCCTGATCAATCTGCCTGACTGATTTGGAGTTACAAGAAGTGTCTGGTTGAATTTATTACTGCCAAAGGGGAGGGGGGAGGGGGGGGGGGTCACACAAAATATTAAATGTGATGGTTCAGTTACTTATTCTTCCCCCTTCTGTCATTGTCTGCATACTATCCTCATTAAAATATGAAAACCTATAAATGTTTAGGTGGTTTTAGTTGAAGCAGACGCTGTTTTTTCATTTGTGTAATTTTGACAAAGATCAGATCACATTTAATGGTGGTTTTATGCAGAAATGTGAGAAATTCCAAAAGGTTCAGATACTTTTTCATACCACTGTAGTTAGCCTGCATCGTAGCAGTGTCTGGTTGTATCACTCGTGATGTGCTGCTGCTCTCCAGACTTGCACACACGGTAAGTTTTGTTTTTTTATCTTGACCACTGTACATAAAATGTCACACATTGTGAACACGACCGAAACAACTGCGCATTTTCATCTTGTCTTTAACTCGTTATCGTCTCGTCATCGTCATGAAAAAACTGTTGACGAAATATTTTGGTTATAGTCATCATTGACCAAAACAACCCTCACAGTTCAAATAGATTGGACGTCTACGAGTGATAAACTCATTCGAATTCACAGCTGAAGTACGAGTGGACACCAAATCGTCGTCAGTGGCACTGAAAGTTCCGTGGGGATTTTTGTGGTGTAGCTGTCACCACAAAATGACTTACTTAAGTGGGGCAAAAACAGGTGCCACCATTGTGTGTGAAACCTACAGAGAGTACTTCTTACCTCATTCAGGATGTCAAGCTATGCCTCTATTGCTGTCAATAAATAATAGTCAATGACAAAACCAAACATGTACTAAATGTTGAACCAAAGTGTTATTTATTACTATTTTTTACAGTCCAGTATGGGGCAGATATGCTCTTCAAAATATCAACTTTTAAACAACCCCCTCCTATGATCTTGGAGTTTGCTAACTAAAAATCTGGGCTTTTAAAAAACACTTGTATGATCATTTTCTTTTCACATGATTACAGCAGTTGAATAGGTGTAGCACTGCAATTAAAGGCACTTTAGTAAATGTTGATGAATAAAATTATGTGAAAGATCTGCACTTGAGCTTACGCTAACAAAGTTAACATAATATTTGAGATGAGACACTTTAATGTACATGAAGCCGACGATAGGGACGGCACAGGAAGTCCTTGATGGTTGGGGTTACCACGACACAAATGAGGACTTGAGGTTGCTCTCACTTCACTTTTTTTGACTTCCCACTTCATTCCAATTTGTAGTGAAGTGAAATGATAGCCGCAGGTCACCACAACACAGGGAAGTCCACCTTCATGAAGCCGGGATCTCTGCGTAACTCCCAGTATGAGTTGTTGTTGACCCAAGTGTCATAGTCTGACTTCCTGTTAACACAATAAAAACTGTTGTGATGTTTTTTCATAGACTTCATAATGATATTGACGGGACATTTTCCCCACACTGTGCCACGCCTTCAACTAGGGGGGCGTTGTACCACACTCCGCTTTAGTCGGTCGAAGTCAGTCGCAGTTATTCTCACACACATGCAGCGATCCAACGCCAGATTTAGGTTGAAAAAGTACGAAAGCTGTACCGCATACAAACGGGAAGGATTGTCTCAGGAGTGATTTGTTCAGTTGTTAAGGATTCAATGTAATTATTATATTTTTCGTACCACGCATGCATTTTGAAACGTTGTGAAAAAAATCAATGGGAGAAATTACCTGCTACGGCATTGGTGTCATAATTCACAATATTTACGTAAAATAAATGCTAACTGCCCGTTTTTTTTTTTTTTTTTTTTTTGCTTTTACCCAATAATCGAGACTAAAGATGTCCCGATCGATCGGGTCCGATCACGTCATTTTCAAAGAATCGGAATTGGCAAAAAAATATCGGACATGCCTATATATTTTTTAATTAAATCATTTTCCAATTGTATTTAACGTTACAGACAAAATGTCTTACATTCATTCAGAGTCTTTAGTTTTGGCTTAAAGTAGGGCTATCAAATTTATCGTGTAAACGGCGGTAATTAAATTTTTAAAAATTAATCACGTTGAAATATTTAATGCAATTAACGCATGCGCTGCACGACCCACTCACGCATTGTCGCGTTCAATCTATAATGCGTCGTTTTACCTATATATAGAGCTAACAGGCAGCGTAAAATGAGTAGAGAGAATTTTGGCAGTCTTTGGACCCTCTTTTGAATTGGCTAAAGCCTTAAAATCTCACTCTCAACAATTAGAAATATCGTGGGAAGCAATGTGGGGAACAACGGAAGTGGTTGATCTTTTCCTTAACAGCCTATGTTACTTCCCAACGCAGAGAAGATAAATCAATTGGTGCCACTACGCACAGTCGTGGTTGCACTTCCCATCATGCATTTGGGCAGAACAGTTAAATGGCTACAGTATCATTTCCTGAAAGCTCAACAAATACACTATATGGCAATATTTAGTCACAATATACAAAGTCACATTTATACTTTAAGAATTACAAGTCTTTCTATCCGTGGATCCCTCCCACAGAAAGAATGTTAATAATGTAAATGCCATCTGGAGGATTTATTGTCATAATAAACAAATACAGTACTTGTGTACTGTATGTTGAATGTATATATTCGTCCGAGTTTTATTCATTTTTTTTCTTAATGCATTGCCAAAATGTATATGATCGGGAAAAATTATCAGGATTGGAATTGAATCGGGAGCAAAAAAAAAAAAAAAAAAGCAATCGGATCGGGAAATATCGGGATCGGCAGATACTCAAACTAAAACGATTGGGATCGGATCGGGAGCAAAAAAACATGATCGGAACAACCCTAATCGAGACTGTTTTACGTTCATATTTGTAAAGAATTCAGGGGTTTAAGCATTTATTCACAAGAATTTTCAACCTAAAAACTCTTTACGGTGATAAGGTGGTGCTACAGTGGCTTAAAGAATAGGAGCACATTCGACATATTTACGTAAAACTAATGCTAACTGCCAATTTTTTTTTTTTTTTGCTTTTAACCAAGAGTCGAGACTGTTTTACATTGATATCTATAAAGAATTCGAGGATTTAAGCATTTATTCACAAGAATGTTTAACGTAAAAAGCTCTTGTGGTGATAAGGCGGTGCCAAAGTGGCTTAGGCTACGTTCATACTACAGGTCTTAATGCACGAATTCGATTTTTTCGTGTTTTTCCGACTCGAGTGAGGCATTAACTTGACAGTCTGAAGGTGACAAGTCGCATAGAACGGGACCATTTCAAATCCGATCTGGGTCACTTTCGTATGTGGTCTAAATCCGATCTGGGCCACATTTTTCCAGACTGTCGCGGCGGTCTGTACTGTCCAGTCCCGCAAATCGGATTTAATGCAGCAATTACGTCATCAAATAGCGAGAGAGTCGTTACCGTAGCGATGCACCTGTGCGTTATTAGCGCCTAGCTTGCAGTGAACACGGCTTTTGAGGAAGGGCTGAGCTTGACAACAGTCATAAAAAATAAAAATGGGTTGAGGATAAGCCTGAGAATGCTCAGTTTTCTCTCTGTTCCAAGTGAGCAATATTTCAACATTGCCTCCACGGCCGAGAGTCGGGACAAACTGCCCGTATGTGTGTGTGACGTGCACGGACAGTGCGTGCATGCTATCGATCCATATAAACTTTGAATATAAGCCTAAACGGGGATTATTTATGTCTGTTATTTGTGTCCACCTTTTGAAAAGCAAAATATGATATCCCTGGAATGACGGATGACGTCTGTCATTTGTTTTGATGGTTCTGCGCATGCGGGTCTTCTTGCTTAGCGCGTGTCGGACTGCGAATTAGTGCGCATGCGTAATACTTGAACGGTCTCAATGGATAAAGGCAGTCTGAACGGGCACGCCAAAAAAACGGATATGACAAAAAATCGGATTCGTGCATTAAGACCTGTAGTATGAACGTAGCCTTAAAGACTAGCAGCACATTCAACATACCCGTATTTACGTAAAATAAATGCAATTGCCCGGTTTCTTTGCTCTTTTAACAAAGAATCGAGACTGTTTTCCGTTCATGTCTGTAAAGAAGGCAGGGATTTAAGCATTTATTCACAAGAATTTTCAACGTAAAAAGCTCTTTGTGGTGATGAGGCGGCGCTACAGTGGCTTAATGACTAGCAGCACATCCAACATATTCACGTAAAATAAATGCTAACTGGCCATTTTTTTGCTTTTAACCAAGAATTGAGACTGTTTTACATAAATATCTTTAAAGAATTCAGGGATTTAAGCATGTATTCACAACAGTTTTCAACATAAAAAGCTCTTTGTGGTGATAAGGCGCCGCCACAGTGGCTTTAAGACTAGGAGCACATTTGACATATCCCAGTTGAAGCCTGGGATCGTGTGCTTTGGTCAGATGAGACCAAGATTGAGCTTTTTGGCAACAAACCCTCTAAGTGGGTCTGGCGTGCCACGAAAGATGTGCATGCTGAAAAGCACCTCATACCCACTGTGAAGTATGGGGGTGGGTTAGTGATGCTGTGGGGCTGTTTCGCTTCCAAAGGCCCTGGGAACCTTGTTATGGTGCATGGCATCATGAATGATTTTAAATACCAGGAAATTTTAAATCAAAATCTGTTGCCCTCTGCCCGAAAGCTGAAGATGGGTCGTCACTGGGTCTTTCAGCAAGACAATGACCCTAAACATATGGCCAAATCTACACAGAAATGGTTCACCAGACACAAAATCAAGCTCCTCCCATGGCCATCTCAGTCCCCAGACCTTGTTTTGTTCGCAAAAGGGGGTTGTACAAAGTATTAACACCAGGAGGGCTAATAATTGTGACACACATTATTTGATGTCAAATAATTATTTCTTTATGTGGGATTTTTTTCCCCACTGAATAAATGCACTTGTATTGAAGGTTGGATTTTTCTCTTTTTTTCCATTAAGGTCCCATATTACTTGAATTAAAAAAATATATATATATATTAGAAGCTAAAAAATACATCTTAACCAGGGGCGCCAATAATTATGGAAGGCACTGTACATACGTAAAATAACTGCTAACTGCCCGTTTTTTTGTTTGTTTTTTTTAACCAAGAATCGAGACTGTTTTACATCCATATACATAAAGAATTAAGTGATTTAAGCATTTATTCACAAAAATTTTTAAAGTAAAAAGTTCTTTGTGGTGATAAGGCAGCGCTACAGTAGCTTAAAGACTAGCAGCACATTCGACATATTTACGTAAAATAAATGCTAACTGCCCTGTTCGTAGCTCTTTTAACAAAGAATTGAGACTGTTTTATGTCCATATTTAGAAAGAGTCCAAGGATGTACGCATTTATTCACAAGAATTTTCAACGTAAAAAGCTCTTTGTGGTGATGAGGCGGCGCTACAGTGGGTTAATGACTAGCCCCGCGCCCCGTGTCCCGTCAATACATTTTGAAGTCTCTGGTTTTCTTGCATATTTTTTAGATTGTTTGGTTTAAAATGCAGGATTATTTTTAGGGTAACAGTTCAAAGCAACACATTTTGGAAAAAAATAACCATTAACTTGCTTCAAAATTAATGGATTTTTCATTTCATTTTCAAAATTGTGAACTCAACCTTGAAAACGAAAAATGAACTTTTCCAACACTGGTGAGGAGGTAACAGACTATCTCTTGAGTCGCAATAGTCTATGTGTATGTTATCTCATTGTCATTAGAGCGACAAATAACACATGTGCACTCGTCTGATTGTGCATCTAAACATACTTGAAGAAACGTGGTTGGTGGGTCATGTTGTTTTCCTCCAGCACTTTCCTCCTCTCTCTCTGAAGCTGCTCTATCCTCTGCTTCTGTTCCTCAGCTTCTTCCACATTTCCCTCCTCCAAGCACCTGAATAAAGCAAAGAAAGTGAGTGAAAGTGTATTTTTTATAAAAGTAGTAATCAATATTAACCTCTGGTCCAGCCTGAAGCGTGTATCTGTAGGGGGCAGCAGAGGTCTTATAGTGGGGTCCAACTCGTTTAATTCTATGGCAAATTTAGTGAAACCATAGTACTGGTCCTGGTCTGCTGGCATGGGATCTACACGGACAAATTGGCGTTTATTGTAAGGTTCTAGCAATATTTGCAAAACAGTTTACTCACTTGCTCTCCAGATACACGTGGCAGAAGGTGGGTCTCCTTGAAAAATTGACTCGTGCCATTTTCCAAAAATGGAGTGCACGACTCTTCCACTGGAATCGGTCACTACGCCCTCTATTTCATTAACAGTAGAGCTCCATGATCTTGCCTGAAAGAGATTATTGGAAAAACAAAAAAAGATTAGTATTCCATCATTCCATTTGGTTTCAGTGTCATTGGCGGTGATAGACATTCAATCCATTTTGAAATTTGTGCATTCGCCCCTTCCAATCAAAATGGATTGGACGTCTATCGTCGTCAATAGTAGCCAAGAAGTTACAATAATATTACATTGGTACCTCTACTTACAAACGTCTCTACATAAGGAATTTTCAGGTTAATACACACCTCAGCGGGGAAATTTTGCCTCTTGTTACGAAAGAAATATCACGATACGAAAGGCAAAAATAGAGTAAGAGCTGCATTTCGCAGCTCCGTGAGTTTACGGAACATAACGTACTTATAGCTCCTCTGCCATTGGCTATTGCCTAGCATCTTCCTGGCATTCAATTGGCTAAGAGGGACTTCTACTGTATGTGTGTATCCCAGCATCCTCGTCATCCGTCCCTCGTGTTCCAACAGTTTTATGTGAGTGTATTAACTTTTATTCTATATTCTTGATTTTTTTTTTTTTTTTTTTTTACATTATGCACAACTCTCATTTTATTGTTATTCTAATCTAATCTGTTATTCTAATCTAATCTATTCTAAAATAATAGTACCATGTATTTGTTATATGTTTTGAAACTTTTGATGCATTTTCATGCTTTAGAAACGCTATATGTCTGAATTTTGGGGGTCTTGGAACAGATTATGGCAATTACATGGACAACATATCTCTACTTATGGAATTTTCAATTTACGAAACTACTTCCAGAACCAATTTCGTACGTAGGTAGAGGTACCATTGTTTAGTGTGTCCTATCCAAGGGCGTAGGTTTGCATAGGGACAGTAGTGACATATCACTACCAACTTTTCAGGGTGCTCAAACTGTCCCCACCAACTTTTAAGCAACCTTACTTGCATTATGTAATCAGTACTTGAGGTGTGCGAAATTTCCGATTCTTAGATTATTCGCGATTCGGCCGTGGAAGAATTGAGAACAATTAACAAAGATCCAACTTCCCATTATGTAAAAACGCAGAGTAAAGCGGAACTAAAACAGTCAGCGCTGTCATCGGGACGCAATGAGGAACGGATCGAGAGTAAACATCATGCTCAACTCATGCCGCTAGATAAAAAAAACAATAATTCCTGACTGCGGCCGACAGCCGCTACAAACTACGCCCACATAATGCTACGGTAGATATCACATGTATATAGAACTAGATGCAAAATAACAGACTTCCCGGCATTAGTAAACAGCCGCCATCTTAAAGCAGTAGATTTATCAGGAAAGCTGTTGTAGCGAACCTTCCGAGCGAACCTACCTTAATTTTCGGACTATAAGCCGCTACGTTTTTTCCTTCATTTTGATACCTGTGGCTTATAGTCCAGTGCGGCTTATTTGTTGATTTTTTTTTTTAGGTAACACTTTATTTGACAGCGGTGTCAGAAGACTGTCATAAGATCATCAAAATTATGACATGACACTATCATGGACATTACTGAATGCTTATGTCATTAAGTGTCATTTGGCAAATTATGTCACTAACTCAATTTTTGTCCAACTTGGATCTTTTGCATCCATTCAAAAGTGAGATCATTTGCCGGATAACACTTAATGACATTTGTTATAAGCATTCATGAATGCTCAGGACAGAGACATGTCATAATTATGATTGTGTAATGACAGTATTATGGCACCACTGTCAAATAAAGTGTTAGCAAATACCATAACTAGCAATTGATGAAACAATTGGAACAGTAACTGAAGAAATATTTAGCACAGAACATGATTTTTGATTTATTTATATCTGTAGCGCTGCAATGCATGCTAAGAGGCATGTTGGATGACAACAGTCAACAGCAGGTGGGAGCAAAGGTTGACTGTCTCCCCCAAGGGATCAGTGATGGCCAAATGAAGCTTCTTGAAGCAATAAAGCTTTGCACTAATCGGTTCAAAGTTTAATGATGGTTCTTTTGGGCTTATGATAGTCGGTCGTATGATGCCGCTGTCAAATAAGGTTGTACCAGTTAATATCTTTTGGTGTAAATATCCCATGATACAGTGAGGACAGCTGTGATTTATAGTCCAGTGTGGCTTATCTACGAACAAATGCCGTTTTCGTGCCAGATTTGGTGGGCTGCGGCTTATAATCAGGTGCGCCTTATAGTGCGAAAATTAGGGTAATTCACTTTTTATTTTAAATACTCTTAAAACGGAAAAATCTTGACTTGAATCTATCTTTAAAAGATGAAACCGTTTTAAAACTTTCACATGTAGAACGTAGACAGAAGAGAAATTATGGAATAACGGGAGAAATTTTAACAACTTTTTAACGGTTTATCCACATTAAATTAATTGAATGTAGTTTAAAGCTGTTGATACAGAATGGGGACTTGAGTTTTTTTATTTACTGTTTTGAACTGTTAACTTGACACTGAAATACTAATTTATTTAAGCCTGAGAGGATTTTTGTACAATTTTTGTAACTAATATATACGAAACAAAAGCAGCTAATAGCTGCGGGGTGGATTTATAATCGAATCGTAGCCTCTGAATCGTAATCTAATCATAAGGTGCCCCAAGATTCCCACCTCTAATGAGTACAGTTATATAGGTCATTTAGATTGTCTTCCCATATGTTGTAAGGATACAATTGACCCTACCATTATTAAGTGGATTATTTTCATGATTTTCAAACCTTACATTCAACCTTTTTCACTTGCTAAATGTACCAGTCCATTTTTATCCCCTCAAACGCACGTTTGATTGGCTGATGACTTGCATTTATTTAAAATGTATTTATTTATTTTCCTACATTATTTATGTAAAAATATTTTTATTTCTAGCCTATGCAGATATTTTGTTCATATAATCATACAGTCATCATAATCGAGGTAAAGATTTTTCATTTTTTTGTTGCGTTTAGTTGTGCTTGTGGACAAAACTGGTCGTGTTTTACCTGAAGGAAGTCTCCGTTTTTTATTCATTTTTGTTATACCCTGACTAAGAAGTTTTTTTCAGTTATATTTATTTATTTAGACAGACAATGTCGAGTGGTCTTAAAGGGAACCTTGGACTTAAAGATTTATAGGCTCTAACAAGCCACAATTGTTCTCTTTTACTAAGATATGTTATTAGAAACGCATAAAATATTGCCATTGATTTAAAATTCTATAATATTTTGTACATGTTTTGACCAACGGATGGTGCCATGTTTTATGCACGCAATGGACTCTCGGGGTGATGTTTGTCACTGTCACTAGACAAACACTACCGGGTTACGGTTACTGCAATTCCTTCTTCGCGGCGAGAGGTCAGACACATGCGCACATCGGTTAAACGCGGCGAGCACTTGCTATTAGTGTTTTATTGAGTCTTTTATTACCTTTTCATTGCCTCAAAATACTTGTTGCATGTTTTTCGCTCTCATACCTTTAAGCATTGTGTTTTCTTGTTGTAGCTTTAAAGCGGATTGTTGATCTGTTGACCACATTAGTCACATAGCATATTTAAACCACCCTTATTTGATGTTAGTACGTTAAAGTATTTTCTTAAGGCATCTTTAGTATGTTCTGTCTACATGCATCTAAACAAAACAATCTGAAAGCGCACGGTAGTACTTTGGATTTCAAATTTGCCTCTTGTAAGTCTTTTCGTCAGTGTAGCACATTTTGGCAGAACATCGGGTTTTTTTTCCTACTCTTGGTCTCGTCTCATCCCGTCTTTCCTGTTCATTTTGCTTTTGCTGCTCATTTTGTGAAATATCGACAGTGCTGTCATGCTCATTAATGTTCCTCTCGGGTTCAAATTGAAAGGTTTGAACAGATGACATGTTTATGTTGCTAGAGTCATACTCTGGAAGCCCGGCAACGTAACCATGTGACATTACCGCCCTGCAATGGCGACCTACTAGAAAAAAAAAAAAATTACAAATTGTATCAAAAACAAAAACATCAAGAGGGGTGCCAATATCAATATTATTTTAACTCATAATAACGTTTATCTTTTAAAGGGTATGACAACACCTGGGGAAATGCTAATATTCCATCATTTATCCATCATCGCATGCCTTTTGAATTCATATCATGCCACTTCGTGTAATTACACACATCGCAACACCAAGAAAATGATAGAAATTAGGTCGATTGTCAAGCTAAAAGGACCCGCCCCCAAGATGCCGGAAATCTAGCATATTGTGTGCGTGACGTCACTATAGGGAAACAACCGGCTCAGTGCTTAGTACTGAAAGGCGGCGATGATGGCGGACAATTTTGTTTCTATTTGCAGCGACGAATCCGACGTAACGAACATTCTTCTAATGGTGACGAGGAGAGTTATGAACCTTTCTTTGGTGTTTTGGGTTATCAATTTGAGCCCAAACGAAAGCCAATGCAGCCTAATGAAAGGATCATTAAGGGGAGCAATCACACTGATGAAACCCCGACAACAGTTCGTGTGGGAAACACCAAATGGTATGTTTTGCATTTCTTTTTGTGAAGCTGATACACCGTGACCGCAAAATAAAGTAATGTATAGAATAATTATCATTTAATATGCTATCATCGGTTTCGCCCTGCCAACCGACACAAATATGAATGGGATTAGAGCAGGGGTCCCCAACCTTTTTTTGCACCACGGTGTCCTGTCAAATTTTGCACCCTTATAAAATTTTGCTCCCAAAGCTTTTGTGGCGGTGAAAAAAGCCCTCTTTTATATTCAGTTGGACTCTCGATGTTATCCAATGGTGCTAAAAAACTATTTACATCACAAACATACATGTGCAACACGGAAATGGCGTGAATTAACGCTTAACGACACGGCGAAGTCGTTAAGTGAGAGGGCTACGTGCAGTTGTTGTGTGCGCCAAACATGGCAAACGTAAGTTAATATTCCATTCTTTAAAGAAACTTTGTAGTGTGTACTTAGGAATCGCTGCATTCGCGGTCCTTTTTAACGTTACGCGCATGCCAACTTTGTCAGAAAACCGGCAATGCGCGGCAGAAAAATACAGCAAATATAAAATAGCATTTGTTTTTAGCCCCGTCGTGTTAAGTGCAGGGAAAAAATACAACTCACCCGCTGAATCAGTGGGAGGGCTGAGTTTGTTTCGATGAGACGAGATGGTCCCGAGATGGGAGAATGAGAGAAGCTAGCATCACAAATACAAGATGTTGGAAATTGTAGCGCAGTTTTCAGCGCGCTCCTAGCGATGTCAGGATATTCCGAAATGACTTTAATCTAGAACTTCGGTAGAGTTGTTGTCTCAAATGTACGTTTAAGTCACCGTGATTTGCGATCTCTACAAGCCTATATTCCTGTTCCACAGACATGCTCGAATCACTCGATTTATTCACATACGGGTCACGAATTCACTCCTTCGCAGTTCGCGGGTCTTTAGTGATTGGGAAGTAGCATAAATTTTGTTTTCTTTGAGGTTGTAGGCACATCTTCTGGCTTGTCAGGTTCCCTTTTCCCCGTAAAATTGCAAAATTAGCCCTCTTAGCACTGACGAACTTTACTCATTTGCTGCGTAGTCCAGCTTTTTCTCGCGTTCGGGAACTCATGGGTACTACATTGCGACAAATTGCTATTTGTAAACCACATAGCATGACAGGTTTGAACCATTTTAGCGATTTTTTGATAAAACACGAACGCAACTCTCTCGTCGATAAACAACGATGACACCAGCCTCGACCTTTAGTTTCCTTGTTATGACGTCTCCGCCCCATTCGGCTGTTTCCGGAACACTTTCGGAAATGTTCGTCATTTTTTATCTATTTTCGATAATTGCTCATTAATGTGATTGATTTTTTTGTTAACTTTATCAATATTTGTTATCTTGACACATAACGGTTCTATATTGATGTCTCACACCCCCTTTGCGTTTTCATACCCTTTAAGAAACTACAAGTCTTTCAATCCGTGGATCCCTTGAAGACAAATGTATATTTTTTGCATTCCTGGATAGTTCAGAGATTATTAACAAGTGTGTATTTATTGTGGATATCAATATAATTTATGTTCAAATATTGCAATTTAAATGTGCTTATAAAATCCAGACATTTATTCTGGAAGTCTTCAAAATGTTTCTTTAGTAGTTTTCAAAAACAAAGGTTTGAATCGAACGGTGTATCACCTGAACCAATACACATTAACGTTAGTACAAGTCAGTACAGATTTATTTTGCATTGATCATTTAGCCTAATGATTAATTAGGTTCATATTTGTGAGAAAAGTAGCTCTAACCCGCGTTGCCCCGATCTGGTTGGTCTTACTGTATTTATGTCCCGGCCCCGGCAAAAAGTGTACATGCAGGTTATGCTATTACTATATCGTCCTTACCAATGTTGAGAGCAAACCTACGCCCTTGGTCCTATGATAACTGCAAGCCAATCCTTTCGTGCAGCCCAATTCACATTAATTTTTTTAATATCCTCTTTGGTCGACAGATGGTGCTATACACTTGCTCGTTTAACTATGGAAAGTGATGCAATCGGGAAGAAAAGTAATGATCATTTTAAGTACAAATGAAGCCTGAAATAGTATTTCCATACTGAAACGATAAAAATGAACATTAAAAACAGGCTGACAATTAATTTACTAATTAATAGGCTGTAAATAACTATCTGACCTTGACAAATGTGATTTTACACTCGCAAGTGTTACTGTTGACATTTTTGATGGTCATCTCTCCGTAGTGTTCAATCCAACGCTGCCCGCTAAGTATATTATGGATGCACGATGTCACTTTGTTCCATTCATAATGGTCCCCAAACCTAGACAACACAATTACAGTGTCACAATTCTGCTTTTCATGATATCTGTGTGGATAGAAAAGTATTTATTACACAAACGGTAAAGAAGAAAAATGACTTACGAAGGCAACGTGACATTGGTGGTACCAACTGGAACTATTTCCATGGATTTTCCCCAAAATTTGTTTCTCAATCGGACATCTAAATTTCATCATAGATGATGACATGTTTCGAAACTATTGAGTATATCACCATGAATCACAGATCTCACATACTTCCACATTTTGAACATAACTACAATTAACAGAATATTACATTGATGGAAATTATTTCTGGACTGTGCTTAATCACTAACACAGAAATTCTTCATGCTCACCTTGCCAAAAAGAAAAGTTCTTGGAATCTGCATGACACACTGAAACAGGGGGGTGATGGCTCACCTGGGAAAATACAGTAAGATAAAAAGTAATAATCAGGGGTCATTAATGTTAAGTCATAGACTTCAACATCAGTTGACAGCTCCTGCAAACAATGCGCCACGCCTTCCCGTTGGGGGCTGACCCAGGCAGAGCTGAGTTGGCTTTCACTGTGTTAAACTCAAACATGCTGCGTTCAAACGCCGGATTTAGGTGGAAAAAGGACAAATGTTTTACTGCATACAAGCAGGCAGGAGTGTCTCAAGAGTCATTTGGTCGAGGATTCAAGCTAATTATTTAATAAAAGAGCTCCATGCATGCACATTGAGAGGTGAAAAAAAAGCATGGAAAAAATTAGCTTAACATTAGCTTGAAATTAGTGCTGCAACAATTAATCATTTAACTCGAGTAATTCGATTAGAAAAAAAGATTCGAATTTAATTTTGCTGCTTCGAGTATTCGTTTAATTAAAGTGGCGTTGTAATGGTTTGTTTTGAAAGTGTTTGCATTTAGTTTTATCGATTTGGGTGGATACACTGCCCTCTAGTGGCAACAGCGAATATGACATAACTCATTTCACATGGCTGAATCCTGCTGCTCTCTGTTAAGACCAACATAGGCTAAGTTTTTGTTTGAGCTAATGTTTTTTTAATATATTCGTAATGTAATTTATAGGTATATTTAGCATTTTTTGTGGGAATATGTGTTTGTACCATTTGTTGACAGCATTGTTTAAAAAAACACACAAAAAAAAACATTAGCGTTTTATAGCACTTAAGATAGCATAGTTTTGCAATGTAAGTTAGCAAATTGTTCTTTTTTTGTACTTATGTAGATCCTTGTTTAATTTTTCTATACCCTTTGAAGCACAGCTCAGGTATTTTAAATTTTTATGTTCCTTATCCGATTACTCAATTATTCGAACTAAACAGTTCATTGATTAATCGACTACTAAAATAATCGATAGTTGCAGCTCTAAAAATATTTAATAACAAATTTAGAGCTGTCCCGACTAGTCGACATAGTCGACGTCATCGATGACGTAAATCTGTCGACAAGCACAACATCCCGTCGACGGTTAATGAAGGGATAAAAAAAATATATATGCGTGGAAAGTTCAGAATGTCGGATGCTCTGTATGCGAGCGGGGAAAGCGGCACAAAGCCAAAAAAAAGCACACCAGAGTGTCCAAAACATTGACTTATTTCAAAGAAACAACGGAGGGTACACTCTTCTGTCCTGTCTCTTTAATGCCAAGCTTGGCTGCACGTCGGCCGTGAATAAACAACTCAAGCACCGTCACCGTTTGTAAATTTTTTTTTTTTTGTACACCAGAGGGTGCTGTCGCCTTACTGAATAATAATGTTTCATTGACAATGGGCCTATAAGTGCTATTAGTACTGTCCTTAATGCTAACTGAAAGGTTTATTTCATGTTATGGTTTATTTTCTGGTATAGAAAATTATATAAGGTTAAAAGGTCATAAATATATACAGTATGTACAGTGATTGCACTCAAGGGAGAGATTGTCAATGATAAGGTAATAAATTAAGGTAAAGGCAATTCATTGATATATAAATAAGGTTAAAAGGAAAAAGGTGAAAAGTTTTTGTTTATTTCCAATTGTGACGTTTTATTTGTGTGCACCATAGCTCTTACAGTGTGATTACATCAAGGATGGAATAAAAGTTGTAAACCATCAGTTTAAGAGACCACCTTTTCAATCAGGATGCTACACTAGTTAATTCTATCAGCATTTGAACTCATTGTTTATTTGTGATTTATTATTATTTATGTGTTTATTGTACTTTAATAAATAATTTAAGTGTTCCAATATGTTTTTTGTGAATTGATAAGTGTCAACAAAAATTTCATTGCTAAATTAGTAAACAAAAACAATTTTTTTTTTTTTTCATTATTAGATTAGTCGACTAATCGTAAAAATAGTCGGCTGACTAATCGGGAGAAAATTAGTCGTTTGGGACAGCCCTAAACAAATTAATGAATATTGATATTAGATCGAATTGTGTGGTCTGTGTGGGTTATGTGTGCTATTTTCTTTTATTGTATGCATTACTCAAATACGGTTGAAGGGGGGGCAAATTTCCTAAATATTTAGTGAAAATAGGGACATCTGGAGGTCGTTTGGTGGTACTACTATGCCATACAGACAAGCCAAAATGTAGCGAGGCAACGCCAATTGGGTGCCATCTGCAGTTCAAAAATGTGCATTGCACGAACAGATCTTCGTTTAATTTTTTTTATCCTGTTTGAGACTTAACCAGTTGTTAACAGCATTGTTAAAATTTTTTTTAAAAAAAGCATTTAAGCTAGCGGACTTTTGCTATGTAAGTTAGCCATTTTTTCTTTTGTTGTAGATCCTCGTTTAATTTTTTTATACCGTTTGAGGCTAAGCTCAGGTATTTCAAATTTTTATGTTTCTTATCAGATTACTCGATTATTCGAGCTAACTAGTTCATCGATTAATCGACTAGGAAACTAATCGATAGCTGCAGCCCTACTTGAAATATTTATGTAAAATGAATTATAACAGCCCGTTTTTTTGCTTTTATTCAGGGATTTAAGCATTTATTCACAAAAATTTTCAATGGAAAAATTTCTTTGTTTACATATGGCGGCCGCTAATTTCCTTACTGACTAGCCTCATAGTTCGCAATTATATTCACGTAAAATAAATGCTACCTGCACGTTTTTTTTGCTTTTAACCAAGAATCGAGACTGTTTTGCGTACGTATATATAAAGAATTCAGGGAATTAAGCATTTATTCACAAGAATTTTCAACGAAAAAAGCTCTTTGTCTGTTTCCACTTGGCCAGCCTTGACGGAGATACCCTATGAATCAGCCCCGCGCCCCATGTCCTGTCAATACAATATGAAGTCTATGGGTGATTTTTGTGCATCTAGCCATGAGAAATTTATAGCTATTTTTAAGTTTTGTTATACTTGTATAGAAAAATAATTGGGATTTCATTAGGGAACGACTTTGAATTTTTTGATGTCGCTGCTCATAAAGACTCATATATGCCTAACGGAGGTGCCTGTTTTGGTTTTAGGTCACTGCGGCTTTGGTTTTGAAAATATTTTAATTTAAGTTTTTGAAAATAGGCCCCCTGTGGATCGGCCCCGAACTCTGTGTCCCGTCAACTGATAGTGAAGTTTATGGTTAAGTGTTTTTTTCTCCTTTTTATAAAACACTGCATCCAAATATTATTGTACCATTGTGAAGGTAGTTAACTCACCTGTTCACCTATAAACTTAAAGCCCTTGTCAGGTCTATCACACTCATATGTTTCTCCCAAAACTGGATTGAAAGGTTTGCTTCCAGCTCGATAGTAGGAAGATGTGTATGCCGTTATGGCAAATGTAGCAACGTACACCTGAGTAGAAAAAAATATCAAAATCTAATCTTACTTTTCATGTTGTAAGTGTACATTCTCTCATCTTACCATGCGCTGGAAAGGATTGGAAGTCTTGTTAGCGGTGTCAAGCAGCTCGCTGTACTCAAGTTCCTCGCAGAGCCGCTGCAGGGTATTGAGTGGTTCGTTCAGCTGTACCGGCATGGCCACTTTGGACAAGTCCTTCCCAATGTTGTTCCTTAGAATGTTCCACAAACTCACACTGTTTGGTGGACTAGGAGAGGGCAGTGCGGTGCGGCGGCGGTGAACCACGGATCCGACACTGCTGACTGTGAGAGGAGCGCCAAAATGTCGTCAGTTTAAGATATTAGTACATTGTTGTGTTTCACACATTTAACGCACCCGAACCATGTCTTTCGCTGCCCCCTCCGTTGCTGCAGGTTTCCACAGAAATGCTGTCACTCACGTCACTGATGTATGAGTCATCGTCGGAGAGCTGGAGATGTGCAAAGAAAAGATGAAAATCAATAAGCAATCAGAATGGACCCAGAAACATAACATGCACGAATTATGATTTTTTTTCTCCCCCTAACCCTAACCCATTACCATTGACGGCGCAATCCATTTTGACAAGGGATGTCTCGATCGCATATTTTTGCACCCGAGTCGCCTCATTTTGAAAATCTGCCGATACAGATTCACGATCTGATACCGATTACTGTCCCACCGTGCGGCCTTCATAATGTGAATTATTTTTAAACAAGAATAATGTAGACAAATACTTGTCTTTATTAAATTGAGTGTAAAGCTGCAACGATTACCTGAATAATTCGAGTAACTCGATTTTAAAAATCGATCGAGGAATTTTCTCCACCTCGAGAAATCGTTTAATTTTGCCAGCTCTAAGCATGACGTTTTGCCCGGATTACTTTTAATGCAGCACAACTCGCTCACGTCACGTGCGTACAGGAAAAAGACAGGTAATGACGAAGAAACCGAAAAAAGCAAAGAGAAAGGCACCAAGAAAAAGCAGAAAATGCCAAAAGTGTAGGAGAATTTCAAGCTGGACACCAAGGTGAACACCGTTTCATGTATTCACTGTAAGTCAGCGCTTGCGTACCACTACAGCACGTCTTCAATGCTGCAGCTCCACCGTAGGCACCCCATTTACTTCGAGAGCGGAGGAGCAATACTCGGGACAAGGTAGAATTTAGTTAACGTAGCGCTAATAAATAGGATTAACATTACTGTACCTTGTTAACGTAACGTTAGCCCTGCGGAGGGCTAGGTTTCTATTAATTATGACTACCGTCTCCATATGAAAAAGAAATAGAAAAAACATAAGACTCAGTAATAAATCTTTATAAGTGTCATACTATGATTTACTCTTGAAAGTGTCCAATTTTGCATTGTTTTCATACAAAATAGTATAAAATTATGTATGTGGTATATATGGAAAATACAGTATATGGCAAATTATGTTTTTCCGTTGATGATTCGTATACATTTTTAAGAATATGTTTTCTGCATTGAAATGTATATATTTTGCGATTTCTTTATATACCGTAATTTCTGGGCTATAAGGCGCACCTGACTACAAGCCGCCACCCACCAAATTTGACATGAAAACGGCATATGTTCATAGATAAGCCGCTCTGGACTATAAGCCGCAGTTGTCCTCATTGTATTATGGGATATTTACACCAAAAGATATTAACTGGTAACACTTCATTTGACAATGGAATCATAAGATAGTCATGAGACCAAATTAACCACCCTTAAACTTTGAACCAATTGGGTGCAAAGCCTTATTGTTTCTAAAAACTTCATTTGGCCATCACTGCTCCCTTGGGGGAGACAATCAACCTCTGCTGCCACCGGCTTTCAACACTGTTGTCATCCAACATTCCTCCTAGCATGCATTGCGATGCTACAGATGTAAATAGCAATCAAAATTCATGTTCTGTGCTAATGATTTCCTCAGTTACTGTTCCAGTTGTTTCATTAATTGCTAGTTATTGTATTTGGTAACATTTTCTTGGATAGTGGTGCCATAATACTTTCATATGACAGTCATAATTATTACATGACAATGTCATAAGCATTAATGAATGCTTATAATAGAGGTCGGTTAGTGTCATCCAGCAAATTATCTCACTTTTGAATGGCCGTAAAAGATATGAGCTGGACATAAATGGAGTTAGTGAAATAATATGCCACATGACACATATTGACATCTGGCATTAGCATTCAGTAATGTCCATGATAGTGTCATGTCATAATTATTGTGTTCTTATGACAGTCTTATGATGCCGCTGTCAAATAAAGTGTTACCTATTAACCCAAATAAATCAACAAATAAGCCGCACTGGACTATAAGCCGCAGGATTCAAAATGAGGGAAAAAAGTAGCGGCTTATAGTCCAAAAATTAGGGTAATTCATAAAGGTTCAATATATGCCATTTGATAAACACAAGATAGATAAGTGGTAGCCCCAAGCCCTGCTAGATTTGAACCCTGATCCATCAGGTGAAAGGCAGATATCTCACTAACAGAGCTATCCTAGTGTTGGCTTTAAAAGGTTGGCTGTAGCTGTAAAATAAAAACATAATGAAGCTAACTGTCAATTTTAGCTCAGTAGTCATGGATGGATGGATTAAAAAAAAAAAAAAAAAAAAATCAGTAGCACTGGTGCCGAACGTGCTCCAATACAGCAGGTATCATACATTTATTTTGAACAGTGCAAAAACTCAAAATCCTGTCAGGACACACAATTTAGACTAACTTAAAACTTAACTAGAACTTAAAAATAGCTTGACACAAACGGAAATTCAATTGAAACACGTGGGAAAAACACCTAACGTTTAAGTGATGTGTGTTATCAAGCGTAATGACATTTCTAGGTAAGAAATAAGAATTATTATTTTTTTTTTTTTTACAAGATTTTAAGTTTTTGGAGTGAAAGCAGTGAATTTGTCGTTTTTTTTATTCTATTCACATCTGAAATGCAATTGTTGGCTGTTTTCAACAATTTACATCTACAATTAAGACATTGGTTGTCTAAAAAAAGGTTCGTTTACATGGCGACTCTCCAAGAATACGGAAAATTTTAAATTTGCATTTATATGGTTCCGACTCCACTCGAACAATGTCGCAATTCCGCATGAAAACGATGTAGTATTCATGCCAGGCCCTAGAGGGCAGACCAGATTTCCAAGGCGACAGCGAATGATGCACTTTGACCCCACCAAGCTCCTCAGCCTGAAAAAAAAAACATGTCCGGCCACTCCAAGCAATGGCATTTTTCTTTTGCTCCAAAAGGCACTAAAATTGGAAACTTTCAACATATTAAAATTGAAAAATATTATTAACACAGTAAAGTAAAGCAGACGTTCCGCCATTTGCTGTTGTTAATGTTTAATAGCACCACTGCGCACGCCCATGTGATGTGTGCTAGTGCATACGTCATCGAACCGAAGGCGGTTTCCATTCATATGAATGCGCTGCGACCCCCGTAATCGAATTCTTCCACTTTGGAGGCAGGATTCAGAATTTTTCGTCTTTGCCGACACCATATGCACGTGAGGCCATTCCGCTACTCAGTCATTGCGTCTTGCGTCGCAGAGTCGCCATGTAAACTGCCCCTTAGACTTCAGAGAACAGCCTCTCACTTACATAATGAGTTGCCACAGCACACTCATCCACATTTAACGATGATTGACAGATTTGTGCCTTTGATCTTAGAGCTACCAAGCTTCTCTGACAAGATCAAAGCTACAAATCTGTCAATCATCGTGAACTTTAACTAACAAACGCAAGCTGGACGGTTTGACCGCACTGCTTAGCAGGAGGGAGGGTGAGAGGCTGTGGCGTTGTACGGGCTGAAGCAGAAAAACATAAGATATATTTTCTTAAATTAAAAACCCAATCCTTTTCACCCGATTCTGATTCTCTGAAAAATGGCGTGATCGGATCAGGACATCCCTAATTTTGACTATTTTGATAGCTGGTTTTAAGACATAGTTGACTTAAAAATTGTCCAAATATTCTTTTTGAGCCTTTTACAGCAAATATTTTCTGATTTCTCAGCAACTTTATCAGAAATTTTATTTCATGTTATTTTATAATAAAAAAAACCTGAAGTTCACACACATAATCATGATTTACTTTCGCGGCTCACACAAAATGAGGTAGCGGGCCGAATTTGGCCGCTGGGCCTTGACTTAAAACCTGTGTATTTGATCAATGATGCATCACCTCATTCTCAGAAGAGGACGAGGACAGGAGGTACTCCTGCGCATCATAGAACTCGCATACAGATTCAGGGATTGATGCTCTGCTCTCATTGGATGACTGGTGGACCAAAGAATGGACTTCATCTAGGTGGTCCTGATAAGATGATAAAAGTCAGTACAGAAAACTTTTAAAGGCGGTGTTTATAGCATCATCACAGTGGTACGGTGTCACTTACTGAGCCATAGGCAGTCTTTAAGGCCGTGACCTGCATTGGCTGGGGGGCTTGCATTTCAATAGTGTGCCTTAATCTTTCCCTTTCTGCTGACAGGGAACTGTAGGCTGATTTCAGTGTACTGTGGACTGCAAAGGGAGAAACAGAAATAGAGCATGATTGTATGAAAATGGAAAACACATAGAAGAAATATAGGAAAAGACTCACTGTTGTTAGCAAGCCTGTTGAAGTTCTCCTGCAGACGGGAAACCTCGACGGGAGAGTCTGGAGATTCCAGAAATATCTCTTGACTATTGGCTTCCGCATATGGGAGATTGGGATTGGAGGCGTTGATTTGAGGCATCTGAAGGAGAGATGAAAAGGTCAAATATGTGCCAGAATGAATGTCCCTTCTACCAATTCAATGTACATCACCTGTGTTGTTACTTTGCTATTTTTGCCATTCTTGGTTCGCCATTTCTTTGCCCTCTTCTCTTTCTTGGAGGTATCAGATGTTGATGTCTGTTGTAGCACAAGATAGTCATTTTTGTAGGGTAGTCAACCGGATCTGATTGACATAATCCCATATACGCAAAGATTGTACAGTTAGTCCCCGAGTTACGAACGAGTTTCGTTCCTATGCTGACGATGTAACATGAATTTACGCGCAAGTCTGAATGAACCCTTTAAGTACCGTAATTTTCACACCATAAGGCGCACCTGACTATAAGCAGTGACCCACCAAATTTGACACGAAAACGGCATTTGTTCAAAAATAAACCGCACTGGACTAAAAACCGCAGCTGTCCTCACTGTATTGTGGGATATTTACACCGAACGATAACAACCGGTAACACTTTATATGACAGCGGCATCAAAAGACTGTCATAAGACCAAATGAACCTCCATTAAGCTTTGAACCAATTGGCTGCAAATTGCTTCAAGAAGCTCATTTGGCCATTACTGTTCTCTTGGGGGAGACAGTCAATCACTGCTGCCACCTGCTGTCAGCACTGGTGTCATCCAAGATGCTTCCTAGCATGCATTGCAGCGCTACAGATGTAAATAACAAATCAAAATTCATGTTCTGTGCTAATTATTTCTTCAGTTACTGTTCTAGTTGTTTCAATAATTGCTAGTTATGGAATTTGGTAACACTTTATTTAACAGTGGCGCCATCAGACTATCATAAGACCATCATAATTATGACATGACACTGCCATGAGCATTAATGAATGCTTATGACAGATGGTATTTTGTGTCATTCGGCAAAATATCTCCCTTTTGAATGGATGTAAAAGTTCCGAGCTGGACATAAATGGAGTTGGAGTGACATAATTTGCCGGATGACACTTAATGACATCTGTCATAAGCATTCATTAATGCCCATGATATGTCATGTCATAATTCTGATGGTCTTATGGCAGTCTTATAACGCCGCTGTCAAATAAAGTGTTCACTATTAACCCAAATAAATCAACAAATAAGCCACACTGGACTATGAGCCGCAGGATTCAAAATGAGAGAAAAAAGTAGCGGCTTATAGTCCGAAAATTACGGTACTCCAAAATAACTATCCAAAAAGTCCAACAGTATTTTGTTTAATGATGAAGGATACACTGCCAAGGGTGTGCCAAAAATCGATTATTAGCTGCATCGTGATTTGACACGTGAAGATTCGATTACGATCCATAAATGTTCAAAAACGATGATTTTCCCTAATAACTATAGACAGCAGCTAATAGCGGAACGAAATTCAAGACCCATCTGCCACCCGGACACCTTTAAAGGATGCACGCACAACGTTATGATGGATGCAGCTGGTTAATGAGCGAGAGATTTACACCTTTTCTAAAGACTCGAAAATTTGTGCATGAGACAGGCAGCGACCCAGCGGTCGTGCTTTGGGTCCTCTATTGTGCGCAAAATATTTTTTAGGGTTAAGGCACGTGTCCGTCTATCAGAGGTGAGCACACGAGCCCTCTTTTATGTTTAGCCTTTATTGTTTTTGTTTTTGAGATGTTACTAGTTAGCGCCGAGCGATATGCTATTTAGCGATTTCGCTAACATGTATTTCCATGTCAAGTTGTGCGTTGTTTGGTGGTGTACAAACGTTATTCCAGATGCAAAACGTTTAAAACCAGGATTAAGTACAGCGGTAGCCCTCCAAACATGCGAAATAGTACAGGAATCTGTAAAAACAAAGTATATTGGTGAAAATAAGTCTTATTTCTAAAGTCACTGTTTGTTCCCAGAAAATGTGGAATTCATTTCACCTTTGTACATTTTATTGTATTGTTGAGAGAAATAAGTACTGCCTTTGAAACAGCTAATGTTTTTGCACCTTCTTGTTAAAAAGAGCAGCTCAAGATAAGCTGTGTGTTGTATAGCCATGTTGAGAAATAAGTACTGCCTTTAAAATGGTTAATGTTTTTGCACTTTCTTGTAAAAAAAAAAAAAAAAAAAAAAAAAAAAAAAAGCAGTTTAAGGGCAGCTTTTTGTTGTATGGGCATGTTTCCATAGTTCCTGTTGAATCATTACGATATTTTAAATGAATAACAGACATAAATTTGGCTAATTTAATAATTAGTAATGTATGATGCATCGACAATCGTGATAACTGTGATCACTGTCAATACCATGATCATTGTTCAGTAATCTAATCGTAGCACCCTGAATCGTAATCAAATCGAATCGTGGGGTGCCTAAGATGGCACACCCCTACTCTGGTGGCAGCGTTGGGTCTGGCCGGACTGTCACCTTGTATGACTGAGAACCAGACTAAGATGTGTGACATGAATAAAGGATAGCTGTGCTCTGGTTTGGTCAACATGAGGCTGTAAGTTGTTTCAGCTAATATATGTTTGTGTATGCATTTGTAATTTGTAATGTAAATTTATAGCTACAGTTTGTGGAGTTAAGTGTAAGCGATTTGCTATGAGAATTGTAAATACGTTAGCATTCTTAGCATTTAAACTAGCAGACTTTTGTTAGGCAAATTAGGCTGCCTTAATCCTCTAAATTTAAATATTGATTAGACTAGATGGACGTTTGAACACCAATTGTTTTGTGTCAAGTGTTTCATTGTTAAAATGCATGTTGTTTTGAACATATGTGTTACAGCTTTCCAAATGGTCAAAAGTGAAGTAAGTAAAAAGCTTCCAAAAGCACAACTGCCTTGTTTGCTGTCTTTAAAGCTGAACAATGTCATGTTTATTTAGGACAGAACATGTGATATTAATAAAGTAAAGTAAAAAATAAGATACTGTGAGGTACAATAATGTGCTGTTTATGTGACTAAAAAAAAAAAATGACTGGAGACAAAACGGCGGACAAAATCGCATAATTTGAGTACGTTGTAACCCAGATACTACCTGTACTTTGTATGCTTACTTGTAGCATGTTGATGGATGGGGCGGAGTATGTACGATGCATGACTTCCATGCTCCTCAGAAGTAAATTAAGTTCTAGCAGGTAGGATTCACATTCTTCCAAGTCTAGGCAAATTACATCATTATTAGATCATCTGCAAGAAAAGGTATCTGAAATGGGTAAAATGGATAAAGCTAAGTCTAAGGCAAACCTTTGTTGCACTTGTTCATGTCCTCTGAAGAGTGAAGCCAAGAACTGATTTTAGCTTGATGAATGGATGTCTGCTTGGGGAGGGTTGCCCTCTGCGTTCAATGGACAGCAGGATAAAAATGACAAATGAGTGAAGTCACATGTATTTGGCGGAAAACACTCAGATGACTTCAAGTTCCGCTCTGAGACACCCAATTTGGCCAACTTTCAAAATTGTCCGATATGCATGTTTGATACATCATTGGAAAGCTTAAAATCTCGATTTTCTGGGGGAAGAAAAATTTTGAACAGGAGGGCATTTTGGAAAAAAAAATGTTTTTTAAACAGCAAAACCCTCTCTGGAGGCGAGAGCAGAATTAAAGACGCCATGAATTTAACGAGATATTATCGCGTACTTACCTTGTTTCGATCCAAAAACTCCATGGAGCATGTATCACTGAGTGTTAAGACACAGCTGTGAATGGCCACAGCTGGATTTTTTGGGGATTTTATGGGTGAAACATGGTAATATAACAAGGGTCGCGATGCAGAAATCGCAGACTTTGAGGAGTGGTCGAGATTTTCTTTTTCATATATTTACCCTTTTAAATGTTTTTTTATTTCAATTTTTTTGTTTGGATCGATTATTTATCATCTAACATATCAGAGAAAATGCGACAGTAACAAAAAAACAATTAAACGATAGTTATGAGTAAGGTATCCGTGACTTTTTTACAGATGCCATTTTTTTCCATTGTGACATAATTTGTTTAAAAGTTTAAAATATGTGAGTGAATAATTTTTTAAAGTTTTGTTTTTTGTTTTTTTTTTAAACGAAATATGAGATATCAATTAATGATTCTGAGCTAAAAACGACAGACATTTTGAATAATAAATATAATTAATTACCTTCGTTTTATGGCTGGGTTGAAACAAAAGCAGTTTTGCAACGTCTGTAAAAGGGGGTTTTCAGGATAAAACGGACAAATTAAAAATAGTTTGGGGGCTTAATGCGGCATGAATCGGCTATGGCAGCATATAGACATATTGTCCTATCAAACAAAACAGTTGTTTTGGCTTAAAATACAGCAGTTTCTTTTAAAGAGGAGTGCAAGAGCAGAAACTGCTTTTTCAGTCTCGTCTGTGTTTTCCGCCATTTATAAAGTTTAAATGCACACCATCTAATGTTGTAAATCAATTAGCAACTTTGAGAAGGAACCTCAATTGACTATGGACAATTTCCACAGACAGCACAAAGACCATTTCCCCCTCGAAACTGTAGTGCTTAAACAAATTACCTTCCTTATGGAGTCACTGAGCGAAGGCGAAGAAAAGGTGTGGCTCTGGTAATGGTGAGGATACGAGGAAATCTCATTCTGACGAAACACACGGTGATGACGCAGTTTTGACACCCATTCATCAAACACGTCGCGCGACTTCATCTTTAGGTGATAGATGTTGTCCTCAGTGTCCAGATCAATGCACATGGTTGATTTCTTTATTGCCATGACGGAGAGGCCGACATCAATACAGCCATGGAGCTTTCCTTTCCTTAGCTGTCAGTGCAACAAAGTGTTAAAATGCAAATAACAATAATACAATAGTCATTATAATTACAAGAAAATGGCACACCCAAGGAAATACTTACATCTGTGGCACGTTTTGCATACTTTAGGATGCCTTTGTCCAAAAGAAAATATCTCTAAGGAGTGAAAAAAATAACATATATTATTAAATGGCTTTGAATTTTTGTGCTTCAGTGCCAATGACTGATTATTCGCTGCCAACCTCTCCCAGTCAAAAGGGATTGGACATCTATCTAGGCATGTGCCGATTACCGGTTTCAAGGTATACCGTGGTATGAAAACATAAAAAAAAATTCCGTCATACCATCCCTAAGGTATTTTTATGTCCCAAAAAAGCATGGAGAAATCCCTCACTTGGAGCTGTAAGGCTCAACCCTCCCCCACCGGTTGTTAATCACTGTCAGTGAGTCAGCTGTGCTACACGATGGCTGGAGGAGGTGAAACTCCCGAAGTATTTCCAACATTGAAGAAAATAAAATCGCTGGTATGGGAATATTTCGGCAACAGAAAAGTTACAGACAGCCGCGGCTTAGAAGAGGAGGGCCAAATGACATGTTTGCGGAGGGTGGCTGCCGAGGAGGCAATACCTCCAATATGATTTCGCATTTCTACAAAATTAAAGGATAGTACTAAACACTGTCATGAACGTTTCCCACCAGCTACGAGGGTTAACTCCAGCGTGTTTAGTGTGTCTAGCAGTGGTAAAATGTGATGTTTTTTTCCTCTCTGGGAACTGTTTGTGTTGAAAAAGAGAGTGTGTGTATAATGTACACATGATACGAGTCATACACACGTGCTTTTTTGGAAAAATAATTCAATTTTTTTTGTTCTGATGGTAATAATGTTGAGCTGTGTTTAGGCTCGCCTAAAGGTCAGCATTCATTTTAATTATTTTTTTTTTTTTAACTTAACATTATACTCATGTTCCAATTTGCTAATATGTTTTAAAAAAATAAAAATCCTGTTCAATGGAAAAAAGTTTGTTTTTTTGTTTTTTTTTAAACCCAGTTATCTTAAAGTAACACATTTTAGATCTGTAATTAAAATACCGTGATATTTTGCCTAAGGTTATCATACCGTCAGAATATCATACCGTCACATGCCTACATCTATCGTCATCAATTAAAGCTATTAGCTTACCTTGTGCCATCCCTTCATTGGCCATTTCCTCCTTTTTAATAAGAAACCCTGTTGTAGCTCAGGTTGCTGCAAAATGGCAGGACCACCCCTGAGCCCTTCAACAATTTCCCAACTATCCTGTAGGGGGAGCAGGCAAAATAACATAATATACAAGTATGTCGAATAAACATGTTGCTGACCAAAGTAAAATCTCACCTGGTTACCATCTTGCTTAGAAGAACCACTACTATCACTATGAGTCGGCGACGGTGACGTCATCCTGGTCGTCGTCCTTGCTGGAGATCACGGTGGAGCAAAACTCTGACCTTTGAAGGTCACACGACAGCAGTCTGCCGAGAAAGGTTAAGAGAATCCCATGTAAAAGCAGTACATAAAGGTTACGCTCTTTTTATGCGAATAGAAAGATGAAAACACAGTTTATACAAGATGAGTGGGAAACATCAGCTTCTCACTGTGATGTAACAGACATTCCACTCAATGCCACACATGCCCCAACCAGGCTGTGTTTGTTCATGCTTTTGTTGCATTGCCATGAGCGTCTACCGGCCACGCCCCGTGCGGGCCTGCATGACAGTGTGAATGTGAACGCCTGAATGCAAACCAAAATGGCTGACGGCGAGCATTCAATGTTTTGTACACAGTAAATAGTCTATACTTCATTTAATAAGGTGCAGGTCAATCCACCTTCTGCAAACAGAGGTTTAAAAGAGTGTGTGTCTATTGCCGTGCCCAAGGGGTGAGTCACCAACAGGAAGGAATGTGTTTGATACGCCAAACTGAATCCACTCTCAGACTTAGACCCAAAACACAGACATCATAGAAACAATACACTTGAACATCTTAATTTAGCTCGACAAATTTCCCACACTCATGTTACTGTATGGTTGACTGGAATCACCAGCGGTCAGTAAATGCAGCCCATTGCATAACACGCTCCACCCTTTTTTCCTCTTAAATATAACTTGGCGCTCAGCGGCAGCGTTGCAAGGTATTCCATTCACGTTTTAAGATAACTTAAAGTGTCTCCGACAGCAAAAAAAAAAACTTAAATAGCATTATTATGTGAATTAGAATCATATTTTGAGACGATTCGACTATATACAACAATTTGGCAACGCGCAAATGACAAGAAATTAGTCTTAATCCGCCGTTTAGCCCCGCCTGTCAATATAGCGCTCTAGCGTCCCCAGCTGGAGGATGACGTCGGCAGGGTCATGATTTCATCAGATTTAGAATTCGCCCATTGATGGGGAATTATTCGGACAGGGGAAAATGCGACGAAGAGAGCAGCAAAAGTCTTGTGCCAAATGGAATATGAATTTATTCAGTACGACATGGCAAAATTACTCCATAATGATCAAAGCTGTCGACTTTTTGCACCTCCCGAACTATATTTTATGCCACCAGAGTTAGTCCGGCTTTTGCCATTTCCCTGCCCTGTCTTCGGACAGCGTAAACAAACCAGGAGGCGTGACAGCTAGCCGACATGCTAACCGGAACCGAGCGGCGTTTCCAAGTCTTATTCTCACCTTTCGAAGCGAAAAATCACACAAAACTACCCCGGATTATTTCACACGGCGGCGGGGTTGTCGATTGTCTTCACGGATCGGTAACCCCCCCGGCAGCAAGCAAGTTACAGCTCATTGTTCCCCTGCTGCGGGCAGGAGAGCTCGTTTGCCGGTGTAGCAGCTGGTGAATGACCACCGGACAAACCGGCCGACGTCGGAGGAGCGCGTAGGTGCCCGAGCTCAACCCGAGGCTAGTGGCTTATTGCCGGGTACACGAAGGCAGAGGAGGCTGGAAGTCTGGACAATATGGAGAACTGCACAAGCATTAGCCAAGTATAGCGCTCTCCCGGCTGGCACCCGAAGAGGACCGAGGGGGGTGTGGACAAGCTTCCAGTCGTCGGCCGAGTGGCCTTCTCGGTGGACAAGGAGCATTGTCAGCCACAAAATGCAAGCCACCTCCTTAGTAGAACGTGTGCCATGATCCCAGTATTTGACATAATACAAAACACGTAGTGTAGCTTACTCACTTCCGTCGGTCCAATGGTCCCACAGTTGTCGGACTGGTTTTGGCCATTACCCACTGTGAACGTGAACTTTTTGAAACCCAAAAAGGCTCACAAGCCTCCCCCTGGTGCAGCAACAAAACCCTGCAGCACATTTGGCTGGTGTGATGCAAAAAATAAACAAATTAATCCGCAAAATCAGCTAAATCCATCTGCATGCTGTAAAGCAATGTTGTATTGTGAGATGCTGACCCGGGTGACGTCACATTTGCATTCCTCCTCAATATAGGAAGTTATTCATTTTCATGGCGCAGGATTTTAAAAATTGAATATATAAATCGATCGCTTCCACACACATCCAAGCGGTCCATTTCATTCAGGAGCATAAAATACTGCGTGAAATATGAAATAAACATGCTTTTTGCTGTCATAGGCACTTTAAGGTAACTACAATTTCAAACTGTAATGCTAGAAGTTTGAAACTTTATCATGGTTTGTCTGTAACCTGTTTAAGCGTGTAATCCTGAAATGCGTCAATGTTTCACATAATTTAGCACTTACTGGCAGCCTTGCAAAGCTTTTCCATGCAGGTTTTAAAGGAAACCTCAGACTTCAAGACTTGTAGGCTCTAATAAGCCACAAATGTTCTCTTTTACTAAAATATGTTATTAGAAACACATAAAATTTCGCGATTGATTTAAAAATCTATAATATTTAGTACATGTTTTGACCTACGGAGGGCGCCATGTTTTGTGCGCGCAATGGACGCTCTGGGGATGACAGAGATTGTCACTGTCACTAGACGAACACTATCGGTGTAATGCAATCCATTCTACGCGGCAAGATGTCCAACACATGCGCACATCGGTTAAAAGCGGCGAGTACTTATTATTCGTGCTTTTATTGAGTCTTATCACCTTTTCATTGTGTCAAAATACTTTTTGCATGTGTTTCCCTCTCATACCTTTAAGGATTGTGTTTTTTTGTGGTAGCTTTAAAGCAGATTGTTGATCTTTTGACCACTTTAGTCACATAGCATATTTAAACCACCTCTATTTGATATTACTACGTTTAAGTATTTTCTTAAGGCATTTTTAGCATGTTCTGTTTGTATACATCTACACAAAACAAGCTGAAAGCACACGGTAGTACTTTGAGTGTTGAGTGTCGCCTATTGTAGAACGTTTCGCCGGGGTAGCACATTTTGGCAGACCCTTGGTTTTGTCAAACTCTCATCTCGTCTCATCCCGTCTTTCCTGTTCATTTTGCTTTTGCTTCTCGTTTTGTGAAATATCGACAGTGCTGCCATGCTCATTAATGCTCCTCTCGGGTTCAAATTGAAAGGGTTGAACAGATGACATGTTTATGTCGCTAGAGTCATACTCTGGAACCCCGGCAGCGTAACCATGTGACGTCCCTGCCTTGCGACGTCAACAACAATAGCGACCTACTAGTTAAATTACTTTTAGAAATTGTATAAAAACAAAACATCGAGAGGGGTTTTCATATCAAAATTATTTTAACTCAGAATAATGTTTATCTTTTAAGAACTACAAGTCTTTCTGGCTGTGGATCCCTTTAAGATAGAGTAACTACAAATTCAAACAGTAATACTAGCCTTCTGAAACTTTATCACGGTTTATCGGTAACCTGTTAAGAGTGTAATCCCGAATAGTGTCAATCATTAATGACACAATAGCTTGTAAATGAGCTGTTGAAGCAGAAAAGAGGTTAGTTATGTCATCAGGAAAGTCACAAGACTTACATGAAATGTGCCTTGCTCTTATATACATGTTACAAATATAATATAGCAAGTATTGCTATCCTGTTCAACAACATTAAGACAGGAAGAACCAAGCAGCAGCCTGAGGAAATGTCAGACTAGACTTTCCAGTCATGAGCAAGTGAGACATAATCAGATATTTCTGCATGCATTCATTTTCTTGAGCTCTTCCGTAAGGTCAATGTACTAATAGGCTCTTTGTCCTCACAAGTAGGGCAACTTTGACATACTATTAGCAGGTAGTACAAGTTGTACTACTATTACAGTGGTATGAAAAAGTATCAGAACCTTTTAGAATGTCTCACATTTCTTTGTAAAATCACCATCAAATGTGATCTGATCTTTGTCAAAATCACACAGATGAAAAAACAGTGTCTGGTTTAACTAAAACAAGCCAAACATTTATAGGTTTTCATATTTTAATGAAGATAGCATGCTAACAATGACAAAAGGGGGAAAAATAAGTAAGTGAACCCTCTGCCTAAGGAGACTTAAAGAATAATTGAAACCAATTTTTACCAAACAATTTAGGTCTGGTGTGTGCTCAATCACTGATGAGCGGTTTAAAGCTGCCCTGCCCACTATAAAACACACACCTGGTAAGAATTGTTTTGAAAACAAGCATTGTCTGATGTGCATCATGGGTCGGTCAATAGAGCTGACTGAAGATCTGTGATCAAGGATTGTTGTTTTGTATAAAGCTGGGAAAGGATATAAAACCATCTCTAAAAGTCTGGATGTTCATCAATCGACAGTCAGAAAAGTTGTCTACAAACGGAGAGTATAGCACTTTGGCTTCTCTCCCAAGGAGTGGCCTTCCACCAAAGATGCCGCCAAGAGTTCAGCGCAGAATACTCAGAAAGGTCAAAAAGAACTCTAGAGTGTCTGCTAAAGACTTACAGAAATCACTGGCAGTCTAATATCTCTGTGCACACATCAACTACATGTGAAACTATGGCCAAGAATGGTGTTCACGGGAGGACTACACGGACTACACTGTTCTCTAAAAAAACATTGTTGCCCGTTTAATGTTTTTAAAAAAAAAGGCACTTGGACACTCCACAGAAGTTTTGGCAAAATATTTTGTTGTCTTAAGTGTGGAGGAAAGATGGAACAGCTCACCAACATGAACACCTCATCCCAACCGTGAAGCATGGTGGAAGGAGCATCATGATTTGGGGCTGTTTTGCACCTTCAGGGCCTGGACAACTTGCAATCATTAATGGAAGAATGAATTGAATGGTTTATCAGGATGTTTTGCAGGAAAACGTGAGGCTGTCTGTCAGACAGTTGACGCTAAAAATAGGATGGATGCTGCAACAAGACAATGATCCAAAACACAGAAGTAAATCAACTTCAGAATGGTTTCAGAAGAATAAAAAACACGTTCTGGAGTGGCCAAGTCAAAGTCCAAAGTTGAACCCCATTGAGGTGCTGTGGCATGACCTTAAGATTCATGCGATTCATGCCAGACATCCCACGAATCTGACTGAACTATGGACCAAGATTAGTCCTGATCGATGTGTCAGACTGATCTGCAGCTACAGGAAGTGTCTGGTTGAAGTTTTTCCTGCCAAAGGGGGGGGCACAAAATATAAAATGTGATGGTTCACTTTTTTTATTTTCCCCTTTTGTCATTGTTAGCATGCTATCCTCATTAAAATATGAAAACCTATAAATGTTTGGGTGGTTTTCGTTAAAGCAGACGCCGTTTTTTTTCATCTGTGTGATTTTGACAAACATTAGATCACATTTGATGGAGATTTTACGCAGAAATGTGAGAAATTCCAAAAGGTTCAAATACTATTTCATACCACTGCAATCAGGTCAAAACTGATTTTACAATAAACATTATACAACACAATAACACTGACAATTGGGTAACTTGGCATCTTTACAACTCTCATCTTGAACTTGCACTTTCAGCGATTCCACCCGAGTTGCTTCCTTGTGAATGTGTGTATTACAGGTTTGTCAACTTGGCCTTACTTAGATAAAGAAAATGAAAGTGCGCTAGCTGCTAAATCTACCCTTGCAAGACAGTCTATAATCGCTAATAGAGGTGCAACAATTAATCGATTAGCAAATTAAGCGACCACTATTTTGATAAATTACCGCAATTTTCGGACTACAAGGCGCACCTGACTATCAGCCGCCACCCACCAACTTTGACATGAAAACAGCATTTGTTCATAGATAAGCCGCACGGGACAATAAGCCGCAGCTGTCCTCACTGTATTATGGAATATTAACACCAAAAGATATTAACCGGTAAGAATTTATTTGACAGCGGCATCATAAAACTGTCATAGGAACAAAATGAACCACCGTGAAGATTTAAACCAATTAGTTGTGAAGCTTCATTGCTTCAAGTAGCTTAATTTGACTATCACTGCTCCCTTGGGGGGGACAGTCAACCTCTGCTGCCACCTGCTGTCAACACTGGTGTCATCCCGCATGCCTCCTAGCATGCATTGCAGCACTACAGATGCAAATAACAATCAAAATACACATTCTGTGCTAATTATATCTTCAATTGCTGTTCCAGTCGTTTCATTAATTGCTAGTTATGGTATTTTGGTCACACATTTTACAGTGGTGCCATAATACTGTCGTAAGACCATCATAATTATGACATGACACTGCCATCGGCATTAATGAATGACGGATCCATACGGCAAATTATCTCACGTATGAATAGATGTAAAATATCCGAGCTGGGCATAAATGGATTGTTGGTGACATAATTTGCCAGATTATACTGTACTTAGTGACATCTGTCATAAGCATTTATTAATGCCCATGATAGTGTCATAATCATGTCATAATTATGACGGTCTTATGGCAGTTTTATGACGCCGCTGTCAAATAAATTGTTACATATTAACACAAATAAATCAACAAATAATATGCACTGGACTATATGCCGCAGGGTTCAAAATGAGGGAAAAAAGTAGCAGCTTATAGTTCAAAAATTACGGCAATCGTTTAGGACCTTCTTCACCTTAAACTTGTCTAAATTCTTGAAATTATAACATTATATTACATATATTATAACTTTGCAAAACAACAATTCACATTTTTGCCAATTTTCTGACATCTTGTTGTCCAAACTAGCTTAAGGCTGCAACAACTAATCGATGAAGTCGATTAATAAATTAGTTGCCAACGAATTTGATAATCGATGCAGTTGTAAATTACAGTTAAGTAAGAAAGCTGTTGTAAAATTTTTATTTTTGAAGGAAACAGTCATCCATTTTATCTTCATCGTTACTTACAACATGTCTGAAACAACTTCAAGGAAAATTTTGAAGGTAACTGAAAAACATTACATTTATCCGATTAATCGTTTAATTGATCGTGCGATTAATCGATTATGAAAATAAGTGTTAGTTACAGCCCTAATCGCTAATTACACACTATATTAAATACTTTGTGATCCCATACATGCTGCAACCATTTTTTTTAACCCTGTTATTTTTATTACCGTATTGGCCCGAATATAGGACGGCCCTGACTATAAGACGACCCCCTCTTTTTCAAGACTCAAGTTGGAAAAAAGACTTTTTGAACACCAAATTAATTTTTATACAGTAAATAATTACAGTACATCCAAAACAAATGGTTATAACACTATATTTGAGAGAAAAGGCATGTTATTTTGCCTCATTCAAATCTTAATATCTGAACATTTAAATATGTAAACTAAAGTGCAATCACATTCGTAAATTAATGGGTTCTAGTTTTTGAAATGTAAATAAATCAATCTATTGTGATAAAACAACAAAATTGCAATAACTGCATTAACCATCAAAGTGAAGTCTAACTGTAACTGTAGTCTTGAAAAAAATCTGAATAAGGAAAAACATTGCAATAAAATAATGCAAACTGGTTAAACTTGAGAGTAGCTGAGATCTGTCATGACAGAAAATCGCTTCAGTGATATCTGGCGCCATTTAGCGTCGTGAATGGATATAATGTCTAGACCGCGAATATAAGACGACCCCTACTTTTTCAGTGTTATTTCAATGCAAAAAACACCGTCTTATATTCGGGCCAATACGGTATTTCTATCTCAAACTGCTCCCATATTGGCGTGTCAACTGGACGTTCCACATAGTGTTAGCGTAGAAATGGACTGCAAAGACATCCTACCAAATGGGCCAGCTGTTGACATTCCCTCTAGTACTGAATCTTCCGGCAAAGCTTCTTTACAGAATTATCCAGTGAAATCTGTGCATTATCTCGTGATTATCAGACTGCAAAACTAACTAGATCGCTTCAAACGGACTGACAATATTATCAAGCATCCGAATTTTGTGACAAAATACAGCAGCTGCTCTCCGGAAAACATATGGTAGCAGCAGCAGCACTTAGCACCACTTATCTGACCTCTGACATCATGTACACAGAGTGGGCATATTTTTAACGACATGGTTGATTTCAATGTAACGCCTGCCATGTCATTTAAGATAACTTCCATGCTCCCTGGTATGCCTTGTTTCTATGGGAACAAAACAAGAACAACATCCATTCAGCTGCCTGTTGTCTTCTATGTAGTAATAAAATTTGTGCACAAAGGAAAATCAAGCAGTTGGATTGACTGAAGCAGGCCACACAGTACACGGAAACAAAAAAGCATAAGGAATGAAAATTAAGCATATTCGTCGAGGCGGAATGCTGTGTTTGACAGCTTTTAAGTATGGCCGTTCGTTATGGAGTGACTGATAAATTAGTGCGTAACATCAGCGCATTTGAGTGGCGACGCCCACAAACGTAAGGAGCAAAAAACACTTTGACAGAACTGATTTGTTTCCTTCTAATTAGGGCCGCACCGATACCATTTTTTTCTAGATCAAGCCATAGTACTTCCTCTTAAGTATTTCTCGATGAAGAATATCGATACTTGTTTTTGACACTGACCTGCAGTTTTGTGGGAAATTAGTTTTCATTAAAAACGTATGTAGTATAATTTTGGTAGTGTTATTGTAGTTGTTCAATTGTTATGATTAATTAAATCTACAATTCTGATATTCTCATTAAATTTGAAGCTCAGAATCAGAGAACAAGAAAAACATATGCCATACTAATAAGTGAGTCAGACAGTTGTTTTTCTCATTCTTTTGCTTGTTCTACAATTGATGAATGAATTACTTGTCAACTGCACAAAACCACCTGCTATATAATATGAGCCATTAATCTAGCTACAGTACATTTCATGTAATTATAGTTTACATTTGTTTACACGGGAATTCGAATAAGACTAGATAGTAAGACTAGTTTAAGTCGTAAAATGTTGCCTTTTTTTCTGTGTTGTAACAATGTGAAGCACATTTATTCACTTTTCATTCAATGACAAAAATCAACAACATACACCCAATCCTCACAACAGATTTTTTACGATTACTGTAAATGTTTTCGACGTTTTTCTTGACTAATTCTGTTTTCTAAAAAGTAATAGCGCAATTGTACACAGGCACAAACACAGACTACCTAAATAGCGAATAAACAATTTTGAAATTGAGACAAACTCCACAGGTGTCAAGTTTTAAACGGTAGTTCTGCCTACTCTCCCACAACCAGCCAAGGCAGCAAGTCCCCAGGAAGAAAGAGTCCAATATACTGACATTTTTGCCGTCGAATTGGGGCGTTAAAAACAGGTAACGCGGTTCTCTATGCAGACACTGGTTGAACCACAAATGTCAGGACTATTTATTAGCTATTCTATCGAAAGCATTTGACTCCGCGGCTAAAGACGTGACAGTACCGCCGTGCTATTTAAAACAAGAGGTGTCATTCATATGTTGATACTTGCCTGAGTTTCAAGTTTTAGCAGGAAAAAAAGCGGCTTCCGCAGTGAAAACTATCGCTTCGCATCATAAGGACAGAGAGGTGAAGTACCTGTCCGGGAAGCTCTTCGTCTTCGCTTCATTGCTCGAAAACTGTAGAAGGGGGCGGAGTCTGCGTTGTTGTTAAAATGACAGGCAGTTTTCTTAGCCAATCAGAAGTGGGAAGTACCGCAAGAGGCGATGAGAGAGGATGGCTTCACTCGTTTGAAAATGGGTTCTTTTGAATGACGTGTACAGAAATACAATTGAATGGAGGCGGTGATAGAGGTTAGAGTTGAGCGTCAAAACAATGAAGAGAAGAGTCGACCTGTTTAAAGGGACAAGAAATGAACAACAGTAATGTATGCTGTTATAAACATGAAAGAGGTGCCATAGGCACTGAAGCTGTTCAATAGTACAGGTACAGTTAAGCTACGTGTGTAAACAGAGCGGGAAAAACTACTTTCAACTTTTAAATACATTAAAATTCTGTTTTGTGCTTTTGTATCATTACAGATTTATTACCATTCTAGTGTTTTTGTAGAAGACAGAAAACTAGCCAATGTTCCCTGACGCTTTAATGCTTTCAAAACAATGTCATTCTATTGTCTTGCTAGCAAGTGACTAGCTAACGATAACTGGGAAAAACGAACCTGACTAGTGCTGCAGCTATCGATTATTATAGCAGTCAATTAATCGATGAACTATTTAGTTCGAATAATAAGGAACAAAAAGAATTAAAATACCTGAGCTGAGCCTCAAATGGTAGAAAAAAACAAATGAATGAAGATCTAAGTACAACAAAAGAACAAATGGCTAACATACACAGCAAAAGTCCACTAGCTTAAATGCTATAAAATGCAAAAAACAACATTTTTCCCCCCACAATTCTCTTCAAAAATTGTCCAAATGCATATTCCCACAAAAAATAGCTAAATGTTCCTATAAACTGAATTACGAATGGATTAAAAAAAAAACATTAGCTCAAACAAAAACTTAGCTTATGTTGGTCTGAACAGAGAGCAGCTGGATTTGGCCATTTGAAATGAGTTATGTCATATTCACTGTTGCCACTAGAGGGCCGTGTATCCAACCAGATCAATGAAATTAAATGAAAACATTTTCAAAACAAACCATTACAACGCCACTTTAATTAAACGAATACTGAAAGCAGCAAAATCTAATTTGAATATTTTTTCTAATCGAATTACTCGAGTTAAATCGATTAATCTTTGCAGCACTACACCTGACCGATGCATATATTTTCACAGATGCAGTGAAAATTCAACATAAGGAGATGGTGATATTAAGGATGCCACCAATCATTCTTTGGGTACGAAACACCAACCAATCATCTTAAATAAGGTAATTATACAAGTTCCTATGATGCCAATTAAACAGTCAAGCAAAACTGCTCCACAGTAGATTTTACCTTGCACTACAGGTTTTTATTATGTGATTACAGTATGAAATAGTATCCGAACCTTTTGGAATTTCTTACATTTCTGCATAAAATCACCATCAAATGTGATGTAATCGTTGTCAAAATCACACAGATGAAAAAACAGTGTCTGCTTTAACTAAAACCACCCAAACATTTATAGGTTTTCATATTTTAATGAGGGTAGAATGCAAACAATGACAGAAGAGGGAAAAATAAGTAAGTGAACCATCACATTTAATATTTTGTATTTTATTTTGGCAGCAATAACTTCAACCAGACACTTCCTGTAGATGCAGATCAGTCTGGCACATTGATCAGGACTAATCTTGGCCCATTCTTCTCTACAAAACTACTGTAGTTCTGTCAGATTCCTGGGGTGTCTGGCATTAGCCTGGAACTCCAGACTCACCGCTGTTCCAGCGACTGAGTCTGGTGACCGTCACCCGGCTCAAATTCCCAGGGCGGAGCAAGCCACAGCAAACAGACAGCGGACGTGACGTTGGTAAAGCTACAAGAAACTCTCGTGCGAGCGGAGAACGGAAAAGTTTATTCAACATGGCTAGCGCGAGAGACTGTTGTCACTGACTTGTGTCGATGTGTTTTTGGTAATTCAAAACTGACTTTACCAAGGATTGGAATATAGTGTCGCTCTCCCGTTCGCCATCTGTGTTGTTGTGGAGACAACTTCCGACGCGCTAAAGTGACGTTGCTCGTTAAGAACACGTCAAGCAAATAATCGAATCTGATTGCACGGATGATATCGTTCGGCTCGAGAGGCCATTAAGGAGCTGGGTCCCTACTATTCTCACAGTGTTTGAAAAATACAGGGAGAACAGTCTGGCCGTCCCAGGCAAGTCTGGCATGAATTGCTGTCTTTAGGTCATGCCACAGCGTCTCAATGGGGTTCAATTCTGGACTTTGACTTGGCCATTCCAGAACGTGTATTTTGTTCTTCTGAAACCATTCTGAAGTTGATTTACTTCTGTGTTTTGGATCATCGTCTTGTTGCAGCATCCATCCTCTTTTTAGCTTCAACTGTCTGACAGACGGCCTCAGGTTTACTGAAAAACATCCTGATAAACTTTTGAATTCATTCTTCCATTGATGATTGCAAGTTCTCTAGGCCCTGAGGCAGCAAAACAGCCCCAAATCATAATGCTCCCTCCACCATACTTCACAGTGGGGATGAGGTGTTGCTGTTGGTGAGCTGTTCCTTTTTTCCGCCACACATGCTGTTATGTGTTGCCCCCAAACAATTCAACTTTGGTTTCATCAGTCCACAAAATATTTTGCCAAAACCTCTGTAGAGTGTCCAAGTGCCTTTTTGCAAACATTAAATGAGCAAAAATGTTTTTTTTAGACAGCAGTGGCTTCCTCCTTGGAGTCCTCACATGAACACCATTCTTGGCCATAGTTTTACATATAGTTGATGTGTTCACAGAGATATTGGACTGTGCCAGTGATTTCTGTATGTCTTTAGCAGACACTCTAGGGTTCCTTTTACCTCTCTGAGTATTCTGGGCTGAACTCTTGGAGTTATCTTTGGTGGACGGGCACACCTTGGGGGAGAAGCAACTGTGCCAAACTCTCTCCATTTGTAGACAACCTTTCTGACTGTCGATTGATGAACATCCAGACTTTTAGAGATGGTTTTGTATCCTTTCCCAGTTTTTCACAAATAAACGTTCCTTGATCGTAGGTCTTCAGACAGCTGTTTTGACCAAGCCATGATGCACATCAGACAATGCTTCTCGTCAAGACATTTCCTACCAGGTGTGTGTTTTATAATGGGCAGGGCCGCCTTAAACCACTCATCAGTGATTGGGCACACACCTGACTTAAAATGTTTGGTAAAAATTGTTATCATTTGCTCCTTAAGTCTCCTTAGGCAGAGGGTTCACTTATTTTCCCCCTTCTGTCGTTGTTTGCTTGTTATCCTCATTAAAATATAAAATCCTATAAATGTTTGGGTGGTTTTAGTTAAAGCAGACAGTTTTTTTCATCTGTGTGATTTTGAGAAAGATCAGATCACATTTGATGGGGATTTTATGCAGAAATGTGAGAAATTCCAAAAGGTTCAGATACTTTTTCATACCACTGTACCTTATTCATGTACATGTTATTCATGTTCAAGACAAGCAAAACTTCACCACAGTACTGTAGATTTTACCTTGCACTACAAGTTTTTATGTTGTGATTATCAAAAAGTAACAAGCCTATTCTGACCAAGTTAGCAAAGGATAAAAGCAAATATCAGTTTGCCTTTGAAGGGAGTGAAAGTAAAAAGTTGCTCAAAAGTAAATACACAAGTAAAGTAAACTGAACAATTAACTTTAATAACAGTATTTGTACTTTGTTACCTCCCACTGTTGACAAAAAAACACTTTATGTTTGTATAATGGGTTGATTTAAAATTGTGTAGATGAGTGGTATATTCTCTGAGAAAATGTGTTTCCATTTCTTTCTTGCATGAGACATCGTTATGTAACAGACTGCAAATGGTGCTTATAACACACATACAAGTGAGAAATGTTTTTAAAAGTCAACAGTAAAATGCGTCTGACCAGTATACTACCTCTATTTTCCTTGGAATGCTTGCCCTGCCTCGGTTTTGTTTATCCAACAAAACAAATTTCCTTCTTTGCATGAGTACAAGGCTGCTCCTTTATGTGTGTGCTTATTTCTATGGCAACAAGGGGGTGGAGAATTAAGAGTGAAAGGAAGGGGAACATTTGGAAGACTTGAGTGTTTGCATGAACTTGCGGGGATGACGTGGCTGAAGGTGTTTGGAGTTTGAAGGACTCCATTAGATTAGATTGTGCAGGTATAATACAGTTTTCGTTTGACAGACAATTTTAATGTTTGCGAAGTGTGAATATGCAAAAGGTTACAGCAAAAACAAACAAACAAAGCACACTTATTTCATGTCCTGAACTCAAAACTCCGGCACCACACCTTGGCATGTTTTTGGCACTGATACACACTTTGAACCACACCTGTCATGCATTCAGATACAAGAGGGCCACACAATGACTTGACAACAATTTCACATAATGCAATCTAAAAGCAAAAGAAGAGACAGAGTGGCTCATAAATAAACTAACAACGAAAGCTGATTCCGGAATAGCTATTTATGCGGCCCTTGTATCACATTTCTGTCTCAAACACAGCTCTTACATGCATGGTTGTTTATGAGCGCTGGCAGGGATTATGTTTCAAAACCATTGACGCCTATAGACGTCCAATTCATTTGAACTGCTATGGGCTGGCAGCAGTGCTTAATTTGTAAATCATAAGGTACCGGAACGCAAAGTACATACGACAGGGCAGGGATGACGAGACGGGCACAGGTCCCGGAACATACGCAGAAAATGGTGCTGAAAAGAACATTCAAATGTCCATTTGCCATGTTGTGGAACTTACAAGCCTCAATTACGGATAATATCCATGGTATAAATGTTACGACAACAATTTACAATTATTTAGGTTATACTCTGCACAGCAGGGGCAATTGCCCACATAACCACGGGTGGGACTTACAGTAATGTACAGTCTAACTTGTAAAACATAAAAAAAAATCAGAGAGTACAATAAACAACACAAACCCATTCTTTTGCGAGTTTCATTTACCCCATCTTCTCTGGCCCCAAAATTCCCACAGCCTTACAAATTGTGCAGCCCAAACCCAAATTTCCCATAAGGGTACTGGCCTGTTGCTCCGGCTGTTGGTGGTCCACCTGGCTGACTGCTGGCACTGTAGCTGGCCCCCACTCTGGGTGGCGCTGAACCAGACCAGCTGCTGTCACGGTAGCAGCCTCCTGCCCCAGCTTGGCTGGCTGTCCGTGAACCTGGCTACCTGCTGCGGTGCTAGCCTCCTGCTGCACCTGGTCCTGCCCGTTAGCATGATCGCTGCAGCTGCCCTCATCGCCGGTTGTTGCTTTTCTGACTCGTTTTGAGCCATCTTCCTTCTTTAAAAAAAAAAAAAAAAAAAAAAAAGACAGTAAAAGTCTTTTTGGCATGTTGAAATACCGTCCGATCCTGGCTGCTTGCTCCCCAGATGCCGCAAATTTCCCAAGTTTTTTTTTTTTTTTTTTTAATTTTATGTCAGGTGTGTGATTTGTTGGTCCAGCTTTTCAGTGCCTCACCAAATGTCCGGCTCTTTCAATGACGTTAAATTTTTATAAACAACATGCAATTCATGGGATTTGTTCTGTAAATGAATTTATGCATACTACTATTTTATTTTGTACTGTGATGTCTGTAACTATGCACAGTCCCTGGAGAGACGCTAGGACTGGAGAGCTGTGAGTTAGCATAGCGAGGGGGAGACGGGCCAGAAGCAAAAGTTAGCGGTCGAATATGGCGGCAGTCCGCTGTCATTTTGTGTATTGTTTTCTTATTGTTGCCACAATAAAGTGGAGAAAGCCATCAATGACTCCTCTCCTTCGTTCCCCCCATTCGGGACTATTACAATACATTAAAAAAAAAAAAAAAAAAAATTCTATTATTATTATTTTCTATACACGAGAGGTGCCGGATCTGCCCAAATAAGTCCCGGAACACAGGGGGGCCAAAAGCAAGAGGTGCCGGCACAGATTAACCCCTGGCTGGCAGGAATTATTCGCTGCCAGCCCCTCCCAGTTCAAATGGATTGGACGTTTATCACTGTCAGTGCCAGCCAATAAATTAAAGCTTATACAAGAAATGCATACCAATGTTTCGTCTGTTTGCTGGGTAAGTTCTCCAGGTATGCACAGGTTATCTCTTCATTGCATGACAACCTCTATTAGACAAAGATAAGTAATTGAGATGTCATGAAAGCTTGTTTTTCCTCTTGTACTGAGGCCACCTTAACTGGAATTTCTTGTAAATTTTGTGTGGATTTGAAAGTTGGAATTTAGACTTATGACTTGCGCATACAGTCCATAACTTGCTCGCACCTCTATATATTTAAGTGTGGTCAAAGGTGAACTAAAAAAAAAAAAGAAAGAAAATTGGAATTATTTACAGTACTGTATTCAATAACGTGGCCCGTTGCTGCAATGACCCTTTGTAACTGCAGAGGGCAATGTTGTGTGTAATGTGCATGCTTGTGGAATAATAGTGTCTTCCTTCAATGAGGCCTTGAAGGCCAAATTTTTGTTCTGTAATCTGTTTAGGATTAAGAGATGATACATATATTCATATGATAACGTGCATTTTGTCACAGCCCACACTTTTAACTCCAGTTTATCATGAGATGTGCCTTTTGCCTTTGTACTTTTTTTAAGATCTGAAGGGTCAGTCTGTGATTCAGTCTTATTATGTGCAGTTTCTTTCCAATTTAGTCCATCAAAGCCTTGTTTTCACTCATTTTCCTTTACACCACCCGCTTCCACACTCGCCACCCTTTCACAGGGTAATGGTGTGCTGTAATTCTTTCCAGATGTAGAAGTACGTCTTCTGTTCTCTACTTCTGCACTCGCAAAGATGCTTGTATTCTTTCTCTTCAACATTTTCCTGAAGACGTAATGCAAGGGGGGACTGGAGCTGAACGGAATGCAAAGAAATATTCCCCATTTGCCATGTTGCATTGCTGTGCTTTAGGAAAACAGCCTTTTTAAGGTTCTTTTTAATACACATTGTATTGTGCGTGTGTGTGTTTTTAATGAAGGCCAGCTGGAGAGCAAAATGGAGGTTTGGCGCTTTCCTGTCCAGGTGTTCCTCCCGCGCTTCCCCTACCTTTTTGATCAAATTACAGCCACACTAAATTGATAAGTCTGAATAAAGAGCTGTGAGGCAATGATCATGTTTCAGTGCCATTGACGGCAATAGACGTCCAATTCTTTTGAATTGGAATGTAGGTCAGTGCTTCTGATAATGTTCAGGTCAGTCCACGTATACCCACATTTCTCCACGTGGTGACTGATAGGAAAGAATCTCTTTCACCTTCCCCCTCTAAGTGCATAAACACGTTCACTCACCCCCGCAGCAACATACATAGGCGCACTCACTGTTAGTCGCAGTCAAAGCGCTTAATGATCCCACCAGCTGTTGCTCTTGTAAACACACAATCCCACCTCCTCTCGGCCTCTTTGCTTCCTCGCCTTGATTCCCACAAGCGAGTCAAGAATGCAACATGGTGAAGATGGACGTTTGTAAGTTTAGACACACATGATGGCTAGTCGTTACTGAGCCTATTTGATTTGATACTGAACAAACTATGATACCATTCATCTTTCTTTTGAGTCAGCAAGATTGGTTTTCATGTTGGTCCCATATGGATCAACTCTTAACTTGGGGTCAGGCCCACAGAGGGGAAAAACCAGTCTGATTTACAACAGGATGCACATGTTTCTGCTGAGACACCTTTACTTTGACCGTGTTACTTCGAGAGAGGCTTGTTAGTCCTTCACACTCCATCCATATAAACAATGCTGATGGGATACTACTAGGCATGTGCCGGTATGATAACCGTAAGCCAAAATATCACGGTATCACAGTATTGCAATTACAAAAAAACTTTTTTCCATTCAATAGGATTTTTATTTTTCAAAAAATATTGGCAAATTGAAACATAAGTATAATGTTAAGTTACGATAAATTAAAAAAAAAAAAAAAACATCAAAATATTCTAAATAGAATTAAAATAAATTCAGTCCTTTAAGTGAACCTAAACCCACAGCCAAAGCTCATCATTATTATCATCAGAACAAAAATAATTGAATTATTTTCCATAAAAAGCACTGGTGTAGGACTCAGATCATTTTTACATTATACACACACTCTCTTTCTCAACACAGAAAGTTGCAAGAGAGAAAGAAACACGTTTCCGCTAGACCGCTAGACACACTAAACAAGCTGGAGTTAACTCTTGTAGCTGGTAGGAAACATTCATGACAGTGTTGAATAACCTTTAATTTTGTATAAATGCGAAATCATATTGGAGGTATTGCCTCCTTGGCAGCCACCCTCCCCAAACATGTTTTACATGTCGGTTGTCCCTCCTCCTCTAAGCCACGGGCTTACTTTTCTTCAGCCGAAGTATTCCCATACCAGCGATTTCGTTTTCTTCGATGAGGGGAAAAAGTTTCACCTCCTCTAGCCATTGTGTAGCACAGCTGACTCAGTGACACTGAGCAACAATCGGTGGGGGAGGGTTGAGCCTTACAGCTGCAAGCGAGGGATTTCTCCATGCATTTTTGGGACATAAAAAATAGCTCATACCTAAGGGATGGTATGATGGAAAGTTTGTGCGGTTTTGAAACCTTGTTGTTTTCATACCACTGTATACCTTGAAACACTTTGCTCAACGGTCCAGTATTTGTTCAAAAATGGACATCCCCGTTTTCCGCAAATGAAATAAAATTCATTCAGTTCTGGATCCAGGTTAGGGCGCCAATTTATCACAAAACACATTTAGTAAGTATATTAGGGTTTCCCCTACATATAAAAGAAAGGAGATGGTTTTGTTAGAAGATACATTTTAATTTATAATTTGTATAATTTAGCAATACGTCTAAATGAATAGCTCATTATTTATGCACTATTTGCCAGAAGTCGTCTGAAATAGACAACATTTTATTTTATGTATGTATATATATATGTATATATATATGTATATATATATATGTTAAAATAGTCGACGCATTTAACGCGCATGCCCAGCTCAAACTGATTAAAATGACAGCACATTGTATCCACATGTTACATCCACTAACATCCACATAGTAACATCATAGTAACATCCACTTGTTACTTGTGTTTCTTTGCCCTCTTGTGGTTTTGTTGCCCTCTGCTGGCGCTTGGGTGTGACTGATTTTATGGGTTTATGAGCATTGTGTAATTACTGACATCAACAATGTCGAGCTACCAGTTTATTTTTTTATTGAAAATTTTACAAATTTTATTAAAACAAAAACATTAAGAGGGGTTTTAATATAAAATTTCTATAACTTGTACTAACATTTATTTTTTAAGAACTACAAGTCTTTATCCATGGATCGCTTTAACATATATTAATATTGCTAAAGCCATCTTTTTGGTTTATTGTTATAATAAACAAATACAGTACTTATGTACCGTATGTTGAATGTATATATCGGTCTTGTGTCTTATCTTTCCATTCCAACAATAATTTACAGAAAAATAGGGCATATTTTTTAGATGGTTTGAATTGCGATTAATTACGATTAATAAATTTTTAAACTGTAATTAACTCGATTAAAAATTCTAATCGTTTGACGGCCATATAAATAAATTTAAAAAAAAAAAATATATATATATATATATATATATATATATATATATATATATATATATATATATATGAAAGTCAATCAAACATGCAATGACATTTTCGGCCACCAGGAGGGTTATGCGAAGCCCTAGTTAATGTTGGCAAATATCCAATTTTATCATCATGAAATTGGGGATTTATACCAAATTTTCTAAACATTTAAAAATGTGTACCCCCCACACCCCACACCCAATTTGCAAGTTTAAGTCCCAGACTTTTTCAGACAGATTTTTAAATTTTAGTTTCAAAAGTCACAGAACGTGACGTTTACATAGGGGTGACCATATTTTGATTTCCAACAAAGAGGACACTCGACCCGCCTGGAGATACTTGAATTTTACTCGAAGTTCACTCAAAGGTGCCTATATCACTTAAATATATTTAAAGTGTGCTTTCTCCGTATGGATAGAAAAATTCAGTTTTATGGAAAAAAAAAAAATATATATATATATATATATATATATATATATATATACTGTATATTGCCATATAATAAATATTATATACTATATGGCAATATTTTTTCTCTCTCAACAGATTACAGGTTACTCAACAGGCTTTATTCTTCCTAAAAAATAATCAGCCAATAAAAACACAAAAAAGAAAAAAACGAATTAAATAATGATAAAAAATAACAATATAAAATTCTTCCTAAAAATAATCAGCCAATAAAAATGCAAAAAAGAAAAAAAAAAACGAATTAAATAATAATTAAAAAATAATAATGTAATGCAGACCTATGAAAATGTATGTATGTATACCGTCTGTGACTGCGCAAATTTGTATCCAAAGTAGAATAAAGGTATTTTCAACTTAAATACTCATTTGGGTACATGAGCATTTGATTATATACGTATTGATCGTTAAAAAAAACTCTTAAAAACTGGACAGGCTCTCTGGAAACACATCACAGGCAGCACAGTATCGTAGTATTCTGTGCAAAGTGTCAGTCAATTTCAACACACGCTAATTGTTAAAAAATACTCCCTGTCAATATGGAATTTCCTTTTATTAACATAGATGACAGAACCCTGACGCATAGCTACTTAGAATATAATATTAACATTCAACCAAATACACGAATGCAGAATAATTACGTGAAGACTAATACAATATACTGTATCTCTGTGTACACATATAACCCAATATACAACAGAAGACACATGATGGACATTAATAGGAGAAAAACCTACAGATCTGGTTCTTCCTTCGAGTGGATGGCAAAGTGTATAAAACACATGGACGCATCGGATGGCTTTTTCAGTGGAGACTTTCTATTAACAAAATAGAACCAGCGTGGGACACTGCCACTCAACACGGCGTGCCCGCGCAACTTCAACACCTGCTTGTCTCTCTCTTTTGCTCTGCCCAATTTCTTCTTCTGCGCTACATTTGTAATGCCAATCATATTGAAAAATAATAGCAATCCCTTGGGATGCTGGTAACACAACAGCATAAAGTCTCTTAGAACGAATCCTTCTTCCCCTACTAGTAGGAGCCACGTCAACGCAGGCAGGCCCTGCCCCCCAGCGGCCGGAGGGATTCTGTTCAAATTGGTGCCGCGAAGAATCATGAAAACCGGACATTTTCATGAATTTATAAAACCCGGCCGGACAATACGTGAAAGGTGGACATGTCCGGGCAAAAGAGGACGTTTGGTCACCCTACGTTTACATCTGCTCTTTTTTTAAAGCCCACGGTTTAAAAAAGATCCATATGTTGTCTTACAGGCATTACCTCAAGAGACCAAAATTGACTCCTATTGTAGCTCCTATTCTAACATTGTACCGTTTCATGAGTACACCTTATGATTAAAGGGACCAGAAAGTGCACACATGGTTCACATTTGCAGGCGAAGGAATTCAGGTCGCAGACACCAGAGGGAGATATGCCAAATCTGATCTGTGGGGTTGAAAAAAGGAGATTTAAATGCAGGATGTGTTGGGATTAAGCCAACAAGAATCTTAACGTTTTTTTTCTCCCGAGATGTGTACATTTATGTCACATCGGGAGTAAGAAGCTTTTAGCCATTGGCACACAAAATTGTGTACTTTTTTCTTGCCAAATATACTTGAAAAAATAAAGCCCAAGGACGCACACTGACACATGCACTAATATTTTTTTTTTAGTCACAGTTGAGGTTCAGTTGCTGAAATGGTTTCCAGAGCAAGGATTGGATGACTTTTGGTGAACAAAACCTCCAAATCCCCCTTGCTGGGCCCTGTTCTCATGCTCTCGTCATTTGGAAGACATCACTGTGTGATGTGAGCTCACTCTGAGTCAGGATCTGTATATTAGAGACAGAAAAACACGACCCTTTGGGAAGCCCCCCTATTTCTTGGGGTCATTTCCTGTCTAGGCCATTTCTCTCTTGTATTCCCACATCCCCTACACTTTTTGTGACTGTGGAACACACACATAGAGTTAGAAGACATTGGTCCTCGGTCGTCTGGTTTATGTCATGGCCAAAGAACACAGCTTTGCACTTTAGCATTGATCAATAGAGGAAATATGGCAAAGTGCTCTGGAATGGGAAACATAAAATGAACGATGCAGCAAGGGATGCAAGTAGGAAGGAAGGAAAAGTGTTCTGGGGCTTACCTAAATTCAAAAAAGAAGTTGGAACATTTATTACCCGGACAAAGCTTTCTGTCACTTGTATGAGCACAATCAACAGATATTTTAAGCCTATCAATAGGGAAAAAGTAGAGTGAAACTAAAAACTGATTTTTTTTCTTCTATTAAAGGGTAGAATGAACTTGTGTACCTACCAGTTGCCAAAAGAGTTTTGCTTAAATGATTGCCAGCGCTCACAGTGCATATAGATTGGCTGGCTATTGCTGTCAATGGCAGCCAATGAGTTAACTTTGTCTACAAATTTGGAATTTGTTTAACACTCCTTTCAATAAAACATAAAAGAGATGTTAAAAAAAGCCTCTTTCGCACTGAATGAATTAATTTGGAATGTAACATTTCATTATATGTATATTAAAGCAACACTTGGTAACTTTTCAGTTTTGGTCAATTTTAGCAACGCCGGTGGACAAGAGCGGTAGTGTTTCACCTTAAGGAAGATTGCGTTTCCCATGAAGACCAGCGTTGCGTTTACGATGAGGACTGGCGCACAACCGCATAGTGTCGTAAAATCATGATGGTCTCTTTTTCCAGCGGCTGAGTGAAGGATGAAAAGTAATAAGGTAATTAATCCAGTTGTGGCTAAACAATAGCATATGACGGTTAGCAACCATGTTGCTTTGTGTGGCAAGTAGGACATGGCAAAATTATTCAATAATGGTCAAACCTGTCGACTTCTTGGCACCTCCCCGCGATATTTTATGCCACCGGACTTAGTCCGGCTTTTGTCATTTCCCTGCCCTGGCTTCGGAGAGCGTAAACAAACCAGGAGGTGTGACAGCTAGCCCGCATGCTAACCTGAACTGAATGACGTCTCAAAGTCTTATGTTTTGAAGCGAAAAATCACAGAAAACTACCCCGGTACATGTCACACAGCGGCGGGGTTGTCAATTGTGAGCAAGTTACAGCTCATCGTTCCCCTGCTGCGGCAGGTGAGCTCATTGTTTCCCTGCTGCGGGCAGGAGAGCGCCGGACAAACCACCCGACATCGGAGGAGCATGTAGCTGCCACATGTTGAACACAAATATGGCATAAATGAATGCTTGAATACACGGAGAAGACGTAAACAGTGAGAGAGCGGCGTGCAGTTGTTGTTTGCAGCTAACAAGGAAGGATGTGTCTGAGGAGAACTTTTCTAAATGTCAGTCCACGATCAAACGTAGGTAAATATTCCTTTATTTAAAGAAAGTTTGTAGTGTTTAGTTTGTAATCGTTGTATTCGCGGCTATTTTTAACACAAAGTTGAAATTTCTGATGGGGTGGAGAATTTGACAGAACACGGTGTGGTGCGTTTTGGGGGGGGGTTGCGACAAGCCGACAGTCGTCGGCTGAGTGACATTCTCGGTGGGCAAAGAGCATTGCCAGCCACAAAATGCAAGCCACCTCCGTATTAAAACGCGTGCCATGATCCCAGTATTTGACATAATACAAAACACGATGTTTACTCAATTCCTTGTAATTCCAAAGGTCCCCCAGTTGTCGCACACTTGTTTTGGCTGATTTCGGGGTGAACGGAAACCTTCTGAAAGCCAAAAAGGCTAACACGCCTCCCCCTGTTGCAGCTAAAAAAAGCCTGCAGCCGTTTGGCTGGCGTGATGCGAAAAATAAAGGAAAGAATCCACAAAATCAGCTGAATCCACAGTCCATATGCATGCTATAAAGCAATGCTGTATTGTGAGATGCTGACCTGGGTGACGTCACATTCGCATTCGCCCTAATCCCGAGACTGGAGCCGGAAGTCACTCATTTTCATGGCGCGCGGGATTCAAAAATTGAATATATAAAACGATCGCTTCCACACACATCCAAGAGGTCCATTTCATTCAGGAGCATAAAACACCGCATTAAATATTAAATAAACATGCTTTTTGGTGTCATACGCACTTTAAGTGAAGGCAGATACTGGTATGTTTGTACATACTGTATAAACACAGTATATGTATCAGGGATATCACAATATTGACAACATCCCCACATTAAAGTTGCTTTAATATTGTCTGTCAGTGTAGAATAGTGAGACGTTGTGTTGAAATTTTTCATACAATATGAAAAAAAAACATGCACAATAATCACTACTAAAAATATTTCAATAAAAATATGTGTGTACAGGAAAAACAGTTTGCAACATTAGGCATTCTTTTAAGTTCCACACACTTAGGAGAGCGTGGGAGTGTTGTCTGCTCCGGCCATTCAACCATATCTCAACGTTGTGGTTGGCTGCGCACGGGCACGCGCAGAAAACTCGGTCAGTCTCTCTCCTCTCGCGTGCACGCTCCACCCTGCAAATTTCACCCGCTCACTTGTCACGCTTGCAAAGGAGGGACTAAATTACACGAGTGTGTGTAATTCACAGCAGATGACCACTGGAGGGGATGGAGCTTTACTGGGGATGTGAGCGTTTCCGCAGACTGATGGAGCCTTCCCCCGGATTCGTGTTGTAGGCTTATTGTCACGTCAAAGCAACAAGTGGAACATGGTACTTCGGTGCGCCTGTGCCTGATAAGGAGAACGCGAATGCCGCACCGGTGTCACCAGCGCCGTGGGGATGGATACCTTCTATTTCCTGGCGATGATTGGCTGGGCTCTGCTGTCTCTCCGTGGTTTTGCCTCCACTGGAGTCTGTCCCAACCGCTGCGACTGTCAGCAACCGCAGCGTCTCTTGTGTGCCAACCGCGGTTTGAGCACGGTGCCCCGTCACAGCAGCAACGAGGAGAAGGTGCTCGTTTTGAGTCTTGGAGGCAACTTTATTGGGAACATCTCTGCAGTTGACCTCGGAAGGTACGCTGGCTTAGTAAGGTTGGATTTACAGTTTAATCAAATCCATAACATCCATCCTAAAGCGTTTGAGAAACTGTCCAACTTGGAGGAGCTCTACTTAGGACATAATCATTTATCTGCCATTCAACTTGGGACTCTGCAACCCTTGAAGAAACTGACAGTGCTTTATGGAAACAATAATGACATCAGTGAAATAACACCAGGGATTTTTGCCAGTTTAGATCATCTTGTCAAATTGCGCCTAGATGGCAATCAAATTAAAAGCTTGCAGGATTCAGTATTTCAGGGCTTAGACAACCTGCGTTATCTTCATCTGGAGTCCAATCAGCTTCATCACATTCACAGAAACGCCTTTTCGAAACTGGCCAATCTGCGGTTTCTCAACCTGGCCCGCAATAATCAGTCGGTCCTGCGTGGTGCCCTAACATTTTCACATCTGACAGCCTTGACGACATTGCTGCTTTCAGAAAATGGAATCCAACACGTCGGGAATAAAGTTTTCCACAATCTTAAAAAACTATCTAAATTATCTCTCAGTAACAATCGAATTTCCCATCTCCACATCGGGGCTTTGCTTGGATTGTCAAGCCTCAAAGAGTTCCTGATTGACGGGAATGAACTGGAGGACATCCCAGCTGGGCTTCTGGATCCTTTGGAGCTTGTGGAGCATTTGGACTTTAGTCGCAATCGGATCTCTAATGTTGACTCTTTAGCATTTAATCACCTTAAAGATCTCAGGGTTCTGAAGTTAAACCAAAACCTGCTAACCAGCCTTTCAGGTGACATTTTCAAGCTGAATAAAGTTCTTAACAACGTAGATCTCCGTGGCAACAACTGGATCTGCGATTGTCGCCTGGACGAACTGAAAAGATGGATGTCTGCGGCACGTTCTCAGGGCAAACTTTCCGACGTGTTTGTTCAGTGCCATCGCCCGGCAACGCTGAGAGGAAACTCCTTGGAACATGTGAACCGTTCCCAGTTACAGTCTGCTGGGAACTGGAGCCAATTGTGCGTGAGCCACATCAGACCCGAGGAGAGCCAGGGAGGGAAAACGTGGACCAAGATGAAGGGTGAAGTTTGGCAGGAAGAAAGAGGAAGAGAGGATCCGTTACAACAAAAGCAGGATGAGACGACGGTGAGAACCAAAGGGAAGGAAGAGGTGGGGATACAAGGAGACCAAGGGGGGACTGAGGTGCCAGAAATGGTATATTCATTCAAAAAAAACTCCCTCAGGTCCAACTCACCAACAGACACACTTAGAAAACGTGCCAAAGTTGTGGGGAAATTTTCCAGAACACCCTCAGAGAAGGATATTCTCACACCAAGTGAGAGTGCTCCCACTACTCCCGTCCAATTGGCAGAAAGCTTTGATCTTCTAAGGACGTTCCACAGAAAGGTTCCAAATACCATCACCGATCCGTGTGGTTTTAACCACCATTTCATCACAAATGTTTCAGTAGACCAAATCACCAGCAGTACTGTTACAGTCTACTGGGCGACGCCCGGACTAAGTCCATTTCTGGATGAAGTGCACTACCGGATTTTGTTCGACCGGTTCGGGACACCTGACCGGTTTCCACGTTATGTTTATACCCATGGCTCAGCCAGGTCAGTGACCCTACGCGAGCTCCACCCGGATGTCACTTACATGGTGTGCGTGGAAGGAGTTGTCGCTGGTTCCGTGTGTCAAGTGGCGCCTCGCGACCACTGCTCAGGTTTGGTTACACTTGCCGAGGACGCCACTTCGACTTCCGACCTTCAGTTGGTGACGTTGCTGACGCTGGCAGGAAACGCCGCGTTGATTCTGATCGTGGGTTTAGTCTGGTTGGGGCGACGCCTTAAGAAAAAGTTGCAAAGGAGAAAGTCAGCTGTCCACGTCCGGCACATGTACTCAACCAGGAGGCCGTTCCGTTCCAACATGGCCAACACGTCCGCGTCCAACGACTTTACGAGCTATCAAACTAGTCGTCCAGCTCGACTTGTATCACCTGAACTGGGAGACCTCATTGAGTTCCCTTGTGATCGGTTTCAGGATAGCGGTTCGTCTCGAAGAGACATTGACATGCCCAGATTTTCTGACTAGGTTTCAAAGGGATGGGAAATTGAGTTTCCATTCATTTTACTTGGGAAGTTATCTCATTAGGAACTTTAAAGATGGGAAATTTGGGATATAATTAAGGGTAATCCTTGCTCGGTATGTCCACCTCGCATCCTTATTTGAACTTTTTTTTTTTTTGCCTGCTTGTGTTACTTCTGCTTTCTAAATAGATCAATATTATCTTGCTTAAATCAAATTGTACTTTTAGGTTTTATCATGACCGATTGAAATCTTTATCTGCGTAAACATTTTGAATTCCTTCGTGATTGAAGATTTGGGTATGTTTTTTATTTTAGGCTCAGTGCTTAAAGGTAGTAAATTCATGTAACATTAACTTATTTTCCAAAAGTATTTTCAAAGGATTTACGGCATGTTAGTAAATCAAATGAAAAAGGCAATTTAAAGTGCCTGTGACAGCATAAAAAAAAATTCTTAAATAGCATTATTATACGAATTAGAATCATATTTTGAGGCGATTTGACTATATACAACAATTTGGCAAAGCGCAGACGACGAAAAATTAGTCTTTTAATCTGCCGTTTAGCCCCGCCCATCATTATAGCGCTCTAGCGTTCCCAGCTGGAGGATGACGTCGGCAGGGTCACGATTTCATCTGATTTAGAATTCAGCCTGTTGAAGGGGAATTATTCAGAATGAGGAAAATGCGACAAAGAGAGCAGCAAAATGTCATTGTTTCAATCTCTCTACGCCAATATTTTTATAGGATATTCTTTTTATCTAAGAATTTTTCCCTAATTGCTAAATAAATGGTATGCTCATGACAAATAACAGTCTTGTGCTAAATGGAATATGAAATTTAAAAAATGCATTTATTCAGTACGACATGGCAAAATTACTCCATAATGGTCAAAACTGTCGACTTCTTGCACCTCCGAACTGCATTTTATGCCACTGGAGTTAGTCCGGCTTTTGCCATTTCCCTGCCCCGGCTTCATAGAGCGTAAAAAAACCAGAAGGCGTGACAACTAGCCGACATGCTAACCTGAACTGAGCGGAGTTTCGAAGTCTTATTCTCGCCTTTCGATGCGAAAAATCACACAAAACTACCCCGAATCATGTCACATGGCGGTGGGGTTGTCGATTGTCTTCACCGATCATGCACACAAAGATATGTAGAACCGCACGAGCATAACCCGAGTATAGCGCTTTCTTGGCGGGCATGTGAATAGGACCGAGGGAGGTGTGCGACAAGCCGCCGGTCGTCAGCCGAGTGGCCTTCTCGGTGGACAAGGAGCATTGTCAGCCACAAAATGCAAGCCACCTCCTTATCAAAACGTACGCCATGATCCCAGCATTTGACATAATACAAAACATGTAGTTTACTCACTTTCTCGTGAGTCCAATGGTCCCACAGTTGTCGGACTTGTTTTAGCCAATCTCCGCGGTGAACAGGATTTTTTTGAAACCCAAAAAAGCTCACAACCCTTTCCCTGGTGCAGCAAGAAAAACCTGCAGCACATTTGGCTAGCTTGATGCGAAAAATAAACGAATTGATCCGCAAAATCAGCTGAATCCGTAGTCCATCTGCATGCAAAAAAGCAGGGGTCATGAATTACAAATGCTCTGGGTCCAAAATTTAAAAATTGCAACAATCTCGGGTCCGGAAATATTTTTAATGCTTTTTTTCCAAAAAATACAAACGTATTTTTACGTGGCCATAATTACAACATTCAAAAAAGTAAATAAAGTATAAAAGGTGCATAAAACTAAAAAAGTGCTTTAATTTAATCATTAAATAGCAACATAAGAGCATGTTCAAGACTTTTTTTTTTTTAATTGTGGATGCTGACAGGGGGATTTGCTTTATTTTTTGACAGACCTCTTCTTTTTGCTTTCCATCAACAAAGTTTCAGCAACTACTCATACAATCTTTGACAATCGGTGTGTCACTGAAAGACTTTTTGTTTTGACCCAATATCCACGCTATTCTGAGGGAGAATTCATTTGCGCGTTGCTGTGCATTGAATAAATGAACCATAAGCCTTGAGGTGCGATCATATTGAGCCCTTAATTCCGCTATTTTTTGAGAACGGATGGCAGAGTTCATAGGGAAACTTTGCAAAAAAAACTGCGTGCTTCGTCTCATAGAGCCTTTTCAAATTGCTGCTCTTTACAAGCGCTAAGTCTCTGAATGAGTCTCAGATGAGGCATAGCGGTCTTATACTGCCGCCAGGTAAAATGAACAAAAATGTGTTGGTCCACTCCTCCTTAAACACTCTGTTTTCTACATCAATCTTGCGTAGTTTTGAGCACGCCATTTGCCGTACCTTTTCGCCTCTTCCTCCAACTTCATTCGGCTCAGTTTGTGGCTGTCACTCCGCGGAGTCTGGAAAGCGAGTGTGAGACATGCTGATCTAAAAATAACTTTCAAATGCTTCGCTCCCATTGGCTGGCTCACGCGCATCACCGCTAAGGTTTTTGTTTGTTGCCCGCCTCCACTCTGCAAACCCGCAGAAAAAAAAGATTTTTATTGTTGCAACGTGTATTAGTCCGGACAGCTTGAGATCCGGTCCAGACGGCTTGGGGGTCCGGAACCGGACCGAGGTCCGCGGTTCCGTGACCTCTGCTATAAAGCAATGCTATATTGTGAGATGCTGACGTCACATTCGCATTCTTCCCCAATCCAGGAAGTCACTCATTTTCATGGCGCGGGATTCAAAAAATTGAATATATCAATCGATCGCTTCCACACACATCCAAGCGGTCCATTTCATTCAGGAGCATAAAATACCGCGTGAAATATAAAATAAACATGCTTTTTGCTGTCATAGGCACTTTAAGCAATTTAATGGAATGAGTTAGACTCATCCTTACTATAAACCACGTTTTTTCTTTTACCAATAAAGCAACAATTGTTCAGCTTAGTCATCAAGGCCTTTCAGAGCTCAGAGGAAGATACCAACCTACAACATTCACATCCTCTTCTTGCCTTTTATTTCCTCCCACCTGCATGTGTGCTATTGTTTTGAATACAAGTGTGAATGTAGGAATAATAGATCACTGATTTCAGCTATGGTGCTAGTTTTGAATTTTACAGAGATACTAATGTCAATTTGTACAGTTTTCTACAATGTTTCATACTTATTCTGACGGATTTCAATCTCATTCAAGCGTAGTGAAGATAGTTCTATTTTAATGTTGTAATAAAGCCTGGTTTGTGAAGCACATGCACATTGCTTTTTGGTTGCATTATTTTTGTTGTTGCTGTTATGGATGTGTTAATATGATTGATGTAATAGTGCAGATCAAGAGATTTAATCAAATTAAGATGTCTGCATATCACACTACTTACAATTGTAGACCCCTTCACAAAAAGCAAATTATATATAAACAGTCACTAGATGGCGCCCTAGACTTCCCCAGAACAAAATCAACTTTTTTTCAACAATAAGCAATTTTTTAATCGATATTAAAGATGTACAGTCAACATCTTTACAGTACAAAAAGAGAAACTCAAGTGCAAATTAAATTATGCTATCAGAAATTCCATCAAGAAGCGCAACTTTAGAGAAAGCCATTTTACAAAAAAGTGCCTGGAAGGAAATATTGCATCATTTAATGGCTTTCCAACATTAATATATTGAGTTAAATTTGTGATGCAATGACACTTATATCTAAAAAAGTGTTATCACTATTAATTGTAGAAAAATATAGTCACATCATTTTTTTAGAAGCTGCCCTTGCTTTGAGAACAAGGCAAAAGGTGCACATTTGCATATATGCTCTGTTAAAAATAGGAGCTTAAAAGATTTATATTTCAAAATTAGTGCAAGAAACAGGAGCAAGGCCAAATGAAATGAGCATCCCTAGTTAGCGGCTAACAAACCCGATGCTGCAGCCGTTTTAAAAGCTTTGACAAACTTTATGAAAATAAAATTTCACCATGTTAACACTGAAAATATAGTCCAGTCCGATCTCTAGCGTCCAGGCTTGGGGTCGTGCTGCCTCAGCGAGGACGTGGTCACGCTGTTGTGCTGGATGGCCTGCCGATGACACCCGGAGTCTACAGGGGTGGGGCTTCCACCCGGGCTCACCCCTGCAGCTGGACACAGAGACAGCTGTCAATCAAAGTCACTCGATCCTTCGCTGGTGGTCCTGCGTACTCTTGTCCGTACTCCTGTGTGGAGCATGCGCAATAATTCAACAAAGTTTCGATCATTTTCGAAAAGACGACTAAAACTGCTGAAATTTAAATGCTGATTAAATTTTGGTGAATTATCATGTTTCTGGACCATTGACAGGAATAGACGCCCCTTGGAGGGGATGGCAGCGATCGAATGAGCCCAGTCAAATTAGGTTGGATGTCTGTCACCATCAATGGTAGGCAAGAGTTAATTTTGACATTTTATGTGATTGATTCATTCTAAACACAGCAACGTTATACAGTGATACCTCTACTTACAAACATCTCTACACACAGTATTTTCAAGTTAAGACACGCCTCCACGGGAAAATATTGCCTCTTGTAAAGATTAAAATTTCAGGATACAAAAATACAAAAAATACTGTATGGCTGGTACTCGCAGCTCCCAGAGTTTACTGACCGTAAAATACAGTACTTGTAGCTGCTCTGCCATTGGCTATTGCCTATCATTCCTGGCATCCATCTGGCTAAGAGGGACCTCTGCTGTATGTATATGTGTGTATCCCAGCATCCTCTTCATTCGCCCCTCGTGTCTCGACAGCATTACTGTAGTGTATTAACTTTTATTATTTTCATTTTTTTTACTTTATGCGCAGCTCCAATTGTACCATGTATTTGTTACAAGTTTATGCATTATAAAAGATTTATGTCTGAATTTTAGGGGGTTTGGAACAAATTAGAGTATTTACAAGTAATCCCCGGTTTACGAAAAAGTTCCATTCCTGCGCTGGCGATGTAGACCGGATATCCACGTAAATCGGAATGACCCTTTAAATACCTCTAAACACCCTCTAAATTAACAAAAAAATATCCAAAAACTTGATTATACGTCATTGTACTGTCCTCGCCAAGACGTTGAAGCTAAGTCCTAGCTAGACAGTGAGCTAAGCTCCAAAATGATGATGTCAGGCGTCCGTGTGGTTTGCTGACTTTATTCAGCTGCTCATGACATTAACACTTGCAGTATGAAACTAAAATAAAATGGAATTAAATCAGTCTCATCTTCAATAACAACAATTCAAATTTGCGTTTACAAGTAGCTGCTGATACAGCAATAACAAACGATTAGCAAATATCAGTTAGCGTCATCAAAAACAACATAAACTGACCCTAAGTATTCGACTGGGGTTGTTCCGATCGTGTTTTTTTGCCCCCGATCCGATCCCGATCGTTTTAGTTTGATTATCTGCTGATCCCGATATTTCCCGATCCAATTGCTTTTTTCTTGCCCCCGATTCAATTCCAATCATTCCCGATAATTTTTCCCGATCATATGCATTAAGAAAAAAATGAATAAAACTCGGACGAATGTATACATTCAACATACAGTACATAAGTACTGTATTTGTTTATTATGACAATAAATCCTCAAGATGGCATTTACATTATTAACATTCTTTCTGTGAGAGGGATCCACGGATAGAAAGACTTGTGACTTTTTATATTGTGATTAAATATTGCCGTCTAGTGTATTTGTTGAGCTTTCAGTAAATGATTCTGTAGCCATGCATGATGGGAAGTGGAACCATGACTGTGTGTAGTGCTACCAATTAATATATCTTCTCTGCGTTGGGAAATAACATAAGGTGTTAAGAAAAAGATCAATTGCTACCTTGCTTCCCCACATTGCTTCCCATGATATTTCTAATTGTAGGGAGAGGGATTGAAAATCTTTAGCCAATAAAAAAAAAAAGGCACCAAAGGCTGCCAAAATTCACTCTACTCATTTAACGCTGCCTTTTATCTTTCTATATAGGTAAAACGGCGCCATTACAGGTTGAACGCAACAATGCGCGAGTGGGTCGTGCAGCGCATGCATTAATTGCGTTAAATATTGTAACGTGATGCATTTTTTAAAAAATTAATTACCGCCGTTATCGGGATAAATTTGATAACCCTACCTTAAGTCTAAACTAAAGACTCTGGATGGTTGTAACATATTATGTCTGTAACGTTACATACAATTAGAAAACGATTTAATTAAAAAAAAAAAAAAAATATATATATATATATATATATATATATATATATATATTTAAAAAAGGCATGGCCGATATTTTTTTGCCTTACTATCCCTCTCCCTTTGATTAGAAATATCATGGGAAGCAATGTGGGGAAGCAAGGTAGCAATTGATCTTTTTCTTAACACCTTATATTATTTCCCAACGCAGAGAAGATATATCAATTGGTAGCACTACGCAGAGTCATGGTTCCACTTCCCATCATGCATTTGGGCATGGCCTTCAGTATCATTTACTTAAAGCTCAACAAATACACTAGATGGCAATATTTAGTCATATTATACAAAGTCACAAGTCTTTCTAATCGTGGATCCCTCTCACAGAAAGAATGTTAATAATGTAAATGCCATCTTGAGGATTTATTGTCATAATAAACAAATACAGTACTTATGTACTGTATGTTGAATGTATATATTCGTCCGAGTTTTATTCATTTTTTTCTTAATGCATTGCCAAAATGTATATGATCGGGAAAAATTATCGGGAATGATTGGAATTGAATCGAGAGCAAAAAAAAAAAAAAAAAAGCAATCGGATCGGGAAATATCCGGATCGGCAGATACTCAAACTAAAACGATCGGGATCGAATCGGGAGCAAAAAAACATGATCGGAACAACCCTAATTATGATATAATTTTACTTGTTATTTTGGTGTTTTGGAGAGACACTGATGGTTTGGTAAACTTGTTAGCGTGTTCTTAATGCTATAGTTATCTGAATAACTTTTAATAGCTACTGTATGTTACGTTAACGTACCGGCCACATTCGCATTTCGTTGTTCATGCATCATGTAATATTATCATACTGTACACTTACTCAGCATGTTGTTATTTATTGTATTTTTATTTTAAATTGCCTTTCAAGATGACATATCTGTTCTATGTGTTGGATATTATCAGGTAAATTTCCCCCAGAAATGCGACTTATACTCCGGTGCGACTTATAGTCCGAAAAATACGGTACATATTTAAATGTTCAGATATCAAGATTGGAATGAGGCAAAAATAACATGCTTTTTCTCTCAAATATATTATTATAATCATTTCTTTCAGATGTACTGTAATTATTTTCTGTATAAAAATTAATTTGTATTTTTTTAATTAATTTGGTGGTCGGGCCAATACGGTATATATTATTTTGTTTATATTGAGTGTGTTACTCACTATTGTACCCCTGCGCTTCTCTCTGTCGGGCTGTGACAGGACAGTCCTTATGTGTGAGCAGAATTTGCTTCAGCTGACCAACCTCCGACCTCAATGACGTCACCTCATTCTGGGTAGGAGTAAAATACATCTTTAAATTCAAAACATGTACATACAGCGTGTAATTTGCTGATAGAAAACAAGGAACGCCACCTGTAGCTGAAGGTTCGTGTGCGTGAGCTCTTCTGCTTTCTTCTCCAGAGACGACACCCACAATTTTCTCTTCTGTCTACAGCGGGTGGCGGCTGCCCGGTTGCGCTCCAAAAACTTCTGCCGGCGCTCGTCAGGGTCCTGCTCGGCCGTCCTCCTCCGCCGGCCGCAGTTTCCACTCACCTGCAATGCGTGCTGGGAATGCGGCGATTGACAGGCGTGCATTTGCGGCGATATCTGTCAGCAGAACAGTGATCTTACAATGAGGACGTCAAGATGCTGACAGGTGATGAAGAGGCGTCATACCTGTGCAGGTACAGTCAATGGGGGGGCAGGAGGGGAACTTCGGGGGAGGTGAGCGGGGGGCGATTGGTGAGCTGGTGCGTTCCTGGACGGGTGGGGGTGGCTGCCAAGGTGCTGCGGATGGGAGGGATGACATCGCTGTTGGTAGCCAAGGGGTGGAGCGGTGAGCTGAGGGTGATGATGATGATGATGATGATTGTGATGGTGATGGGGGTGTTGGAGTGGAGGTGCCTGGTGGCGCTGTGACATGATCTCCATCAATGAACTTGTTGGATTGTTTACAGGTGGCATGACTGGATGCTGGTGTTGGTAGTGTTGGCCCATCATTTGTTTGGACCTCTAAATGAAAGCACAACACTTCATTTAGAAATTATTATTTTAAGATAAGTCTAATCACTGATTATTTTTGTGATTATTTGACTACCCGGCTCATTACATATATAATATCATTTTATTGCAATTAGTGTTATTTTACTCTGCGCTTAACCTGTAAATGTGCATTGGAAATGTACGGTACTGTAAATTACGTAGTGAGAAATGATTGACAATGAATGTCATGTATCTATGTAACTGCTTTAAAAAATTTCTTATTTTCATTGATTACAAAGGAAATCAAGCTGTTCATCAGGGACTAGAGAAATCAGAGAATATTTATTGTTTGTAGGTTAAAAGAAGAGGATTTGCATCATTTTTAGATTAAAAAAAAAGGTCTCGAAACAATCAGTTATCAATATAGTTTAGGGATGTCCCAATCACGTGATCTGAAACCGGGCCGATTGCGACAATTTTCCGAAGATCAGAATCGGGTGAAAAGGATTGGGTTTTTAATTTTAAAAAATATATTTATGTTTTTCTGCTTCATTATCATACAGCGGAGGAGCAGAGGCTCTGCTCCGAGCCCCACCCTGATGACTGAGCTTCTCACCTTATCTCTAAGGGAGAGCCCGGACACCCTACGGAGGAAACTTATTTCGGCTGATTGTATCCGGGATCTTGTTCTTTCGGTCACGACCTACAGCTCGTGACCATAGGTGAGGGTAGGAACGTAGATCGACCGGTAAACAGAGAGCTTCGCCTTTCGGCTCAGCTCCCTCTTCACCGCGACGGACCGGTGCAGCGTCAACATCACTGCAGACGTGGCACCGATCTGCCTGTTGATCTCCCGTTCTTTCCGTCACTCGTGAACAAGACCCCGAGATACTTGAACTCCTCCACTTGGGGAGGGACCTCATTCCTGACCCGGATAGGGCATCGAGAGAAGCCAGATGAGGTGGCTTGGGCATCTGATCAGGATGCCTTGGGGGTGCCTCCCAGGTGAGGTGTTTCAGGCACGTTCCACTGGGAGTAGGCCGTGGAGCCGCCCCATGCCATGCTGGGGAGATTATGTCTCCCAGCTGGCCTGGGAACGCCTTGGGATCCCCCAAGAAGAGCTGGATGAAGTGGCTAGGGAGACTGAAGTCTGGGCTTCCCTGCTGAAGCTGCTCCTTCCGCGACCCGATCTCTGATAAGCGGGAGAAAAAAAATCATACAGCACCACAGCCTCTCACCCTCCGTCCTGCTTAGCAGTGCGGCCAAAATGTCCAGCTTGAGTTTTGTACTTAAAGTTAACGATAATTGACAGGTTTCAAGCTCTACGGTCAAAGGTACAAATCTGTCAATCATCTTTAAACTTGCATAAATTTGCTGTGGCAACTCATTGTGTAAGTGAGAGGCTGCTTTCTGCAGCGTGAGCGTTAAAATGTGAGTCGACTCACTCAATTAAGCATTTTTTAAAGAAAATACTTTTTCTACGTTATTCTTGTTTAAAAATAATTCACATTATGAAGGCGGCATGGTGGGACAGTAACAAGTTTGGAAAATTTGTTTTAAAAAAACTAACAAATTTTCAGTATCGGATCGGGACTCAGGATCGGTAGAGTCTCAAAATGAGGTGACTCGGACAAAAATATATGATCGGGACATCCCTAATATAGTTGTTATATGATAGTTTGTTAGTTGATTAATCATTTTTATATTATTTGAATAGTAAAACAAAGTTAGACGAGTATAATGCAATTAATATGGGGAAAATTGGTTGGAAACTAAGGGTACGTCTGAGGAAGAAATGTTATTTCCCTGTAATTCTATGGCATCACAAACTTGTTGCTAACATTGACTTAAATTTAACTTGTAAGCCACCCTCTCCCAGTTCAATTGGATTAGACGTCCATTACCGTCAATGGCAGTGAAACATGATCATTCACTGCCAACCCTACTCTTATTTCAGCTTTTTTTCCTGCACTTGACAAAGGAGAAAATGAGTGCAAGAGCTCCCGAGAGCAGGAGGGGAGGGGGCGGGATCATGTTTGCAGCATGACATCACCCCCCCTCCATGGCAATATCGCTATCTGCTCCAAGTTACACAATATTTCTTTAAGAGCTGACTTTTTCTCCCTCCTCTTCCACTTCAACCATCCAGAGACGGGGGGGGGGGAAAGGGAGCACATTTAACGCCTGCCAAGGATGAGCTCACTCCGCCGTCTATGCCAGCTTTAGCAGACGCACACATACGCACCCAAGGAACAGGACGGGGCACGAGGATTTCAGCTCTGTTTACTACATAGAAACACCCTGACAGTGGGGCCTAGGATTACATCATAGATCTCCTTGGCCTGGATGACACATGCTAGTGATATTTCTGACTGAGGGTATCAGTCAATGAGGAGAGAAGTGCACATAAAGCACATTAACGTATTGTTTGCCATTGATTACGAGAGATGTCAAATCCATTTGAACTGGGATGGCTGCAAGTGACTTACTAGTCTGTTGAATTCAATTAAAAATCACTAAAAATGCATGTGGGAAAATGGTTTTGGTTCGAAATGGTATTTTGGGGGCAAAAACAAAATCATCATCAATAAAAGAACACGATTCCCACAAGTGAAGCATGGTGGTGGCGGAATTATTCTTCGGGCTGTTTTTTGTCAAGGCGAAAGGAAATATGAGCAACTCAGTAGCACAATATCTCAGACTTCTGCTAGAAATAAAGAAATAGACTCCCAATTAACTCTGTCAGCGTCATTGTCAAAGCTAGATGTCAAATTATGAGCTCATTTTTCAAAAAGGGAAGCACGGACAGAAAGACTTGTTAAATGTAAAAGGTAAATGTTCGTATGAGTTACAATAATTTGATAGTTAAACCCCTCCTTTTGTTTTAATAAAATTTGAAAAATTAGTTTTACGAGTAGGTCGCGATTGTTGTTGACTATGCAATGCGGTGACGTCACTGGGCAGCACTGGCATACTTCCACAGTGTCACTCGTTAGCTACAAAAACATGTCGTCCGTTCTGCCCTTCCAACTTGAACCCGAGTTGAAAAGTGACGAGCAGGACAACACTGTCGATATTTCACAAAACAAGCAACAAAAGCAACTAGGCCTGCAAGCAGGACTGAACGGGCCCTCGCAATCTGGCGCAACTCGGACGTCACGCAACTCGGACTGTGTGCAGGTCAGGGTGGTGGCAGATCCTCCTCTCTAATCATCTCATTAGAACCTAACATGCTCGAAAGTCGCCTATTTACATTCCCACACCCAAGAGATAAAAACCCCTATTGGAGAGAGTACTACAAAAAAGGAGCCACTACTGAGCTGTGCAGCCAAGCCCTTATTCAAAACCAAAATTAATCTTCTAACTGGGCCAATTCGACCAAGTGTGCCAACTATTGTGGCTCTATAAGCTCCCTGAGTCTCTGAAAAAAAATATTTCCTTTAAATGGCGAACAAAGGGTCGTCACGGCAACAGACAGAGACACGTGGACATGGGCCGTAAAAAAGTATTTTAATAGGTCTTGAAACTACAATGACCAACATGAAAAGAACTGGACATGTTTTGGAAAAACGAGTGACTTTCTATCGCCACTAGTTGGCGCTGTAGGGTTGATGCAAATGACCCCTACAAGGCCCTTCAGGGTATGACTCTCAACAAGCACGGGAAGTTTGGCGCAGATATCTTGTATATCTGCCGAGTTATGACTGTTTAAAGTTTTTGGAGAGAAAAATTGTTGACAGTCATTTTCACTTTCCTGTTTGGACCCCTCCGCTTCAACGAAACTTCAATATTTTTCATCAGGCACCTGAAGACAGGTCTTAAGGTTTCCCTTATGCAGGTTTGAGGTAGATTGATTTTTTCCCTTTAGAGGAGGAGTGTGTCCCGTAAAAAAGGGCATTTCCTGTTCCCACTAGGAGGCGCCAGGCACAAATGGTAAATTTTCAATCCAGTCCTGCTCAGGCTGGTATACCTCACACACATGCCAGATTTAAAATAGATTGAACGTTGTATGAGGGAGTTATCAGTCATTTTCCGAATTCGGTGTTTTGGCGAAAAAATGGAAGAATTTGGCGCCCCGCCCAGGTCAGGCCCATGAATGAAAACACACCATTTTTATAACTTAAGATTTCATATGCCTCATGAACAGTCTCACCAATTTTGAGAATGATCAAACTAATTCCCTAGGTGCCAAGGTGTAAAATGTGCACACTGTAAATCGATAAAAAGTTCACATTCAATCCAAAATACCCGATTTCCTGTTGGATTTGGAATACGGGTGCAAGAGACTTTTTGGAGCAGTTTTGCACAAGGTATCGACTCCCCAAATTTCATCACTCTCTGTTAAAAAAACCTAATAGGAAACGCCTTTTTGAAAAATTCAAGGGGGCGCCACTGAGGCATTTTGCTACATTTTTTTCGTAACATTGCAAGATTATCGAACGTTATCTAAAGCCGCATGTATGTGCAAATTTTTACGAGTTTTTGTGAATATTCAAGCCTCCAAATGTAAACTCCTACTGTGAACCCATGAAAATTTCACATTCGATCCAAAATACCCGATTTCCTGTTGGATTTGGAATATGGGTGCAAGAGACTTTTTGGAGCAGTTTTGCATAAGGTATCTACTCCCCAAATTTCCTTGCTCTATGTTGAAAAAACCCAATAGGAAAGGCCTTTTTTAAAACTTCTTTCTGTCGCCACTAGTTGGCACTGTAGAGTTGATGCAAATGACCCCTACAAGAACCTTCAGGGTATGACTCTCAACAAACACGGGAAGTTTGGCGCAGATATGTTGTATATCTGCCGAGTTATGACTGTTCAAAGTTTTTTGCGTGACAAATTGTTGAAGTTCATTTTCACTTTCCTGTTTGGACCCCTCCGCCTCAACGAAACCTCAATATTTTTCATCAGGCATCTGAACACAGGTCTTAAGGCTCCCCTGATGCAGGTTTGAGGTCAACAGATTTTTTTCCCTTGGAGGAGGAACCTGTCTCGTAAAAAAAGGCATTTCCTGTTCTCACTAGGGGGCGCTAGACCTAATGGGTAATATTTCAATGCACTCGTGTTAAGGGTGGGATACCGCATATACATGGCAGATATGAAAAAGATTGAAAGTTGTGTCAAGGAATTATTAGCCATTTACTGAATTCGGTGTTTTGCCGAAAAAATGGCCGACTTTGGCACCACGCCCAGGTCAGACCCGTGAATGAAAACACACCATTTTAGAAACTTAAGATCTCATATGTCTCCTGAACAGTCTCACCAATTTTGAAGATGATCCAACTAACTCCCTCGGCGAAAAGGTCTCAAATGTGCACCCTGTAAATCGATAAAAATTTCATATTTGATCCAAAATAACCGATTTCCTGTTGGGTTTGGAATATGCGTGTAAATGCTTTTTTGGAGCGGTTTTGGACAAGGTATAGACCCCCCAAATTTCATTGCTCTACGCTGACAGACCCTAATGTTATAGGCCAATTTTAAAATTTCAAGGGGGCGCCACTGAGCCATTTTGTTATATTTTTTTGCAACGTTGCAAAATTATCGAAATTTACAATTTTCCGGACGTATGTGCAAATTTTGGTGACTTTTCGTGCATGTTCAGGCCTCCAAATTGGCCGTTTTCATTTGCCCTGAAAAATAAAAATAAAAAAAATAAAAAAAACTAGGCCTGCAAGCAGGACTGAACGGGCCCTCGCAATCTAGCGCAACTCGGACGTCACGCAACTCGGACTGTGTGCAGGTCAGGGTGGTGGCAGATCCTCCTCTCTAATCATCTCATTAGAACCTAACATGCTCGAAAGTCGCCTATTTACATTCCCACACCCAAGAGATAAAAACCCCTATTGGAGAGAGTACTACAAAAAAGGAGCCACTACTGAGCTGTGCAGCCAAGCCCTTATTCAAAACCAAAATTAATCTTCTAACTGGGCCAATTCGACCAAGTGTGCCAACTATTGTGGCTCTATAAGCTCCCTGAGTCTCTGAAAAAAAATATTTCCTTTAAATGGCGAACAAAGGGTCGTCACGGCAACAGACAGAGACACGTGGACATGGGCCGTAAAAAAGTATTTTAATAGGTCTTGAAACTACAATGACCAACATGAAAAGAACTGGACATGTTTTGGAAAAACGAGTGACTTTCTATCGCCACTAGTTGGCGCTGTAGGGTTGATGCAAATGACCCCTACAAGGCCCTTCAGGGTATGACTCTCAACAAGCACGGGAAGTTTGGCGCAGATATCTTGTATATCTGCCGAGTTATGACTGTTTAAAGTTTTTGGAGAGAAAAATTGTTGACAGTCATTTTCACTTTCCTGTTTGGACCCCTCCGCTTCAACGAAACTTCAATATTTTTCATCAGGCACCTGAAGACAGGTCTTAAGGTTTCCCTTATGCAGGTTTGAGGTAGATTGATTTTTTCCCTTTAGAGGAGGAGTGTGTCCCGTAAAAAAGGGCATTTCCTGTTCCCACTAGGAGGCGCCAGGCACAAATGGTAAATTTTCAATCCAGTCCTGCTCAGGCTGGTATACCTCACACACATGCCAGATTTAAAATAGATTGAACGTTGTATGAGGGAGTTATCAGTCATTTTCCGAATTCGGTGTTTTGGCGAAAAAATGGAAGAATTTGGCGCCCCGCCCAGGTCAGGCCCATGAATGAAAACACACCATTTTTATAACTTAAGATTTCATATGCCTCATGAACAGTCTCACCAATTTTGAGAATGATCAAACTAATTCCCTAGGTGCCAAGGTGTAAAATGTGCACACTGTAAATCGATAAAAAGTTCACATTCAATCCAAAATACCCGATTTCCTGTAGGATTTGGAATGTGTGTGCAAGAGACTTTTTGGAGCAGTTTTGCACAAAGTTTTGACTCTCCAAATTTCATCACTCTATGTTAGAAAAACCTAAATGGAGAGACCTTTTTGAAAATTTCAAGGGGGCGCCACTGAGCCATTTTGTTAAATTTTTTCGTAACGTTGCAAGATTATCGAACGTTATCCAAAGCCGCATGTATGTGCAAATTTTGGTGAGTTTTTATGCATGTTCAAGCCTCCAAATGTAAACTCCTACTGTGAACCGATAAAAATTTCACATTCGATCAAAAATACCCGATTTCCTGTTGGATTTGGAATACGGGTGCAAGAGACTTTTTGGAGCAGTTTTGCACAAGGTATCGACTCCCCAAATTTCATCACTCTCTGTTAAAAAAACCTAATAGGAAACGCCTTTTTGAAAAATTCAAGGGGGCGCCACTGAGGCATTTTGCTACATTTTTTTCGTAACATTGCAAGATTATCGAACGTTATCTAAAGCCGCATGTATGTGCAAATTTTTACGAGTTTTTGTGAATATTCAAGCCTCCAAATGTAAACTCCTACTGTGAACCCATGAAAATTTCACATTCGATCCAAAATACCCGATTTCCTGTTGGATTTGGAATATGGGTGCAAGAGACTTTTTGGAGCAGTTTTGCATAAGGTATCTACTCCCCAAATTTCCTTGCTCTATGTTGAAAAAACCCAATAGGAAAGGCCTTTTTTAAAACTTCTTTCTGTCGCCACTAGTTGGCACTGTAGAGTTGATGCAAATGACCCCTACAAGAACCTTCAGGGTATGACTCTCAACAAACACGGGAAGTTTGGCGCAGATATGTTGTATATCTGCCGAGTTATGACTGTTCAAAGTTTTTTGCGTGACAAATTGTTGAAGTTCATTTTCACTTTCCTGTTTGGACCCCTCCGCCTCAACGAAACCTCAATATTTTTCATCAGGCATCTGAACACAGGTCTTAAGGCTCCCCTGATGCAGGTTTGAGGTCAACAGATTTTTTTCCCTTGGAGGAGGAACCTGTCTCGTAAAAAAAGGCATTTCCTGTTCTCACTAGGGGGCGCTAGACCTAATGGGTAATATTTCAATGCACTCGTGTTAAGGGTGGGATACCGCATATACATGGCAGATATGAAAAAGATTGAAAGTTGTGTCAAGGAATTATTAGCCATTTACTGAATTCGGTGTTTTGCCGAAAAAATGGCCGACTTTGGCACCACGCCCAGGTCAGACCCGTGAATGAAAACACACCATTTTAGAAACTTAAGATCTCATATGTCTCCTGAACAGTCTCACCAATTTTGAAGATGATCCAACTAACTCCCTCGGCGAAAAGGTCTCAAATGTGCACCCTGTAAATCGATAAAAATTTCATATTTGATCCAAAATAACCGATTTCCTGTTGGGTTTGGAATATGCGTGTAAATGCTTTTTTGGAGCGGTTTTGGACAAGGTATAGACCCCCCAAATTTCATTGCTCTACGCTGACAGACCCTAATGTTATAGGCCAATTTTAAAATTTCAAGGGGGCGCCACTGAGCCATTTTGTTATATTTTTTTGCAACGTTGCAAAATTATCGAAATTTACAATTTTCCGGACGTATGTGCAAATTTTGGTGACTTTTCGTGCATGTTCAGGCCTCCAAATTGGCCGTTTTCATTTGCCCTGAAAAATAAAAAAAAAAAAAAAAAAAATAATCCTTTGCAAAACAATAGGGCCTTCGCACGCTTAGTGCTCGGGCCCTAAAAATAATCCTTTGCAAAACAATAGGGCCTTCGCACGCTTAGTGCTCGGGCCCTAATTAAATGAAAGCCTCCAGCGGGATTCGAACTTGCGTTTCCTGGTCAACAGACTAGCACTTAGACCACAGGACTATACTAGTACATCAGCTGTCACCCCAGGAGGAAGCCTTTTCCAAAGACGGTACACAAGAAAACCCGCAAACAGTTTGCTGATGACATGTCAACAAAGCACATGGCTTATTGGAGCCATGTCCGATGGTCTGATGAGACGGGCGGGCTTTCTTGTGCACCGTCTTCAGAAGAGGCTTCCTCCTGGGGTGACAGCCATGCACACCAATTTGATGTAGAGTGCGGCGTATAGTCTGAGCACTAACAGGCTGTCCCCCCCCCCCACCTCTTCAATCTCTGCAGCAATGCTGACAGCACTCCTGTAACGAGTCACATGACATTTTGGAGGGAAAACGACAAGCAGTACTCAGTTTGGACATTTAGGGATGTACGTTTTTTCGTAGGGGTGTACTCACTTTTGTTGCCAGGGGTTTAGATATTAACGGCAAATTTTGAGATATTTTGAGGGGAAAATAAATTAACTCTGGTATATAAGCTGCACGCAGACTACTTTTCATTGTGTCAAAGTGTCATTTTGTCAGTGTTGTTCCATGAAAAGATATATTTAAATATCTGCAGAAATGCGAGAGGTGTACTCACTTTTGTGATACACTGTAGAACTAGATACAAAATGACAAGACTCAGCGGCGTTAGTAAACAGCCGCCATCTTAAAGCAGTAGACTTCACAGGAAGGCTCTGTTGTAGCGAACCTTCCTAGCGAACCTAAGTAATTTTTTATCTAAAATACTCCTAAATTGGCAAAACCTTGACTTGAATCTATCCTTAAATGATAAAACAGTTTTGAAACTTTCACATGTCGAACAATGACACAAGGGAACTAATGCAATAACGGGAGAAATTTTAACAAATCTAACGGTTGATTCCCAACATTAAATGACTACCAAACATAGCAAATGTTAGAATTGAGTTATCGTAATATCAGCAATACCCCTGTGTCTAGATAAGTTTAGGGTAAAGAATTGGGCTAGGGCCTGTTGTCTCCAAAACCCTTTGAACTTCACATAGTGTGACCATAGACTTCATAATGATATTGACGGGTCAGATTCGACCTTCACTGTGCCACAAATTCAAGTAGGGGGCCATCCCACAATCCGCTTCAGTCATTCGTAGTCGGTCGCAGCGACACATACAGCGATCCAACACCGGATCTATGTTGAAAAAGGACGAAAGCTGTACCGCATACAGACAGGAAGGATTGTCTCAGGAGTGATTTGTTCGAAGATTCAAGGTAATAATTAAGAATTTTCAACGTAAAAAGCTCTTTGTTGTCAGGCTGCCATCACATTGTTTAACAGACTAGCATCATTCTTCGACATATATACGTAAAATAAATGCTAACTGCATGTTTGTTTGTTTGTTTGTTTTTTTTGCCTTACGTCCATATCTATAAAGAATTCAGGGATTTAAGCATTTATTCACAAGAATTTTCACCGGAAAAGCTCTGTTTAGATATGGCGGCTGCCACATTGACCAACAGACTAGCAGTGCACGCCGACATAGTTACGTGAAATAAATGCTAACTGCACGTTATTTTTTGCTTTTAACCGAGAATCGTGACTGTGTTACGTCCATATCTATGAAGATATCAGGCATTTAAGCATTGATTCACAAGAATTTTCAACGGAAAAAGCTCTGTTTCCATAAGGCGGCCGCCGCATTGACTGACAGACCAGCATCATACTTCGACATATTTACGTAAAATAAATGCTAACTGCATGGGTTTTTTTTGTTTTTAACCAAGAATCGAGCCTCTTTTATGTCCATATCTATAAAGAATTCAGGGATTTAAGCATTTATTTACAAGAATTTTCAACGAAAAAAGCTCTTTGTACGTGATTCCGCTCGGTCAGCTTTGATGGCCACGCTAATAATGCAGGCCCCCTATTAATTGGCCCCGCGCCCCCGTGTCCCGTCAATATTATTATGAAGTCTATGGCGTGACCTATGTTTTTTTGGGGGGGGGGGTTGGGGGGGCAGTGCAATTCAATCAGTTAATATAAAAATATTTGATGTGAAAAACGTGTTAGACTGGATCATATAAAAATCTGTAAAACAGGAAAACTAACGCCTGTTACTTTAATAAGTAACTAATAACTCTCACATTGAGGTAACTGAGGTAACTCAATTACCTTTTGGGACAAGTAATTTGTAACTGTAATTAATTACTTTTATAAAGTAAGACTAACAACACTGCTAATGACATATTTTAGTAAAAGAGAACAATTGTGGCTTATAAGAGCCTACAAGTTTTTAAGTCCGAGAATCCCTTTAAAAAAAAGCAACAACAAAAACCAAGCCAATTGTTGAGAAATAAGAGAACGCTTTAAAAATAAGAATGTTAAAGCGGTCGACTGTTATTGGTTTTTCAAAATTAGAACACATTATGAATTCTGTAAGCGTTTATTACACTAATGTTCAATTTAATCTTTGGACTTGTAAGCCGTCCAACGTAAAATCAATGAGCTCTCTTTTTTTTTATGAGACAGACAGGTTGCAACACAGCTATAAGAGAACTGCGAAAGACGGTGTAATGATTTGGATTGCATACTTATTTTGCTCCTCCAGCGCTAGACTTTTATAGGACCTGATGTTCTTAACAGAGGAGGAGGGAGTGATCTGCATACACAGGATGAAAATATTTCCTTTATAGCTGACTGTTCAGTACCTGAGGCGAAGAACAGGACGGGTTGTTTATGGGGCCTGGTATACCCATTATACAAGACATCTGCTTCTCCATCTGAAGAAGAAATAAATGACACGAAAATAAACGTTTCTCCCCCCCAAGGTCACATCCGTCTGTTTGCCACTTTTGATTAATTCATCTTCAGGAGTGGATTTTTCTCACAAGGGCATCTTGACCACTTTGATCAAACGTGGCTTATAAATCATTCAGATGGGTATAAAGTGTTGGTATTGCGGGTGGTAGTCGGTCGCCCGTACTTACGGACATGTGCTGAGCAGATGCCCCTTGCATGGCGGGGTCGGGCAGTGTGCCAGGCAGCGAGGCTGGCAGCGGTTGACGCTGTCTGTTGCGTATTTGGAGGAGGGAGGAGGGGAGTCCAGGAACAGGCCTGTTGTCAACCAGAGAGGGAGAGAGGGATCAAGTTTCAGTAATGCGGCTTAGAGACAGAGGTGCAAATTGACATTTATATCCAGGTTTTAAAGGTAGGTGCATCTGAGATAAAATAGGGACAGACAGATGGATAACATACACTGTAGAGGTGTGCGAGTTTGAGAATGAGCATAATGAATTCAGAGGGAAAAGACAGCTAAGAAGGAAAAGGAGACGCTGAGGAATCACAGCAGGGGAAGGTTCCGTGCGCTGACCAAACGGTTCTGAGCGACAGCCAACACGACGGCGTGGGCCTCCACGGTCGTGCTGAAGTCATCGCCGATGATGTCATGACTGAATCTGAGGCATGTGGAGCGTTTAGCTTTACGGCAAAGTTCAGACCGGCCAAAAGCGGCATTACTCGATGTAACCACAACAGTTCTACGGGGCCTTCGGGCGCTAGGCCAGGGGGCCTGGTTACTATGGAAACTGAAGGTAAACATCGGGGGAAACATTCCGACAGTCCGTCCGTGGTTGATTTAAGCAAAGCTTTGGTGGACATGCCGTCTGGGTGCAGCTGCGAAGGGTCTATTGTACAGAAAATCGGAGCAGATTGTTCCCTCTGAGTTTCTTGGCAGTGAATGGGTTAATTTTTTAAAAGTAAAATATTTTCAACAAATTAAATCGGCAAATATTATGGATTTTATTTGTGGAATAAATCTTAAATCAACCAAATCTGGCTATCCAGGGTCTTCACCCAAAATGAACGATAGAGTATTGATATTTCAAATTAGGGTTTCCACAATTCATAACCTATAAACTAATCGATTATGAAATTATTCGACCACTATTTTAATAGGGGATTTATCGTTTAGAGACATTTACCTTAAAATTGTTTGAGTTATCTTCTTTGAGCTTCTTAATAGTAAGTAATCATTGCTTTCTGTAGTCCTTGATGAAAGGAGAATGATTATTTTTGTAATTAAACCAAATTAGATACTTGCGAAACAGTGATACCGCTGCATTGTTGTCTGGATTTACAAATCCAAATTTGTATCATCTTCTCCTATGGACATTTACAGCTAAAAGAGTAATATAACAGTAAATAATGTAATTAGTAGATGAGCAGATTGGATAAATAATACAGTGATCCCTCGTTTTTGCGGTTAATGGGAACCAGAACCCGCCACTATAAGTGAAAAACAGTGAAGAAGCACCCCGCCCCATTGTGTGTTCAATGTATTAATTCAGATTTAGCATTGGAAAGAAATACATATAAGAAACTGTGGTTAATAAAAACAAAAGAATAAATTACCGTAATTTTCGTACTATAAGCCGCTACTTTTTTCCTCATTTTGATTTCTGCGGTTTATAGTCCAGTGCGGCTTATTTGTTGATTTATTGTGTTAATAGGTAACACTTTATTTGACAGCGGCGTCATAAGACTGCCATAAGCCCGTTATAATTATGACATGACAAGCCGAAAGGACAAGAAGAAGAAGAAGAAGAAGAGACTATCATGGGCACAAATGAATGATTATGACAGTCATTACGTGTCATCTGGCAAATTTGGTCACTAACTCCATTTATGTTCGGCTCGGATCTTTTACATCCATTCAAAAGTGAGTTAATTTGCCACATGACACAAAATGACATCTGTCATCTGTCATAAGCATTCATTAATGCTCATGGCAGTGTCATGTCATAATTATGATGATCTTATCACAGTCTTATGGTGCCACTGTCAAAGAAAGTGTTACCAAACACCATAACTAGCAATTAATGAAACAACTGTACAGTAACTGAGGACATAATTAGCACAGAACATGAATTTTGATTGTTATTTACATGTGTAGCGCTGCAGTGCATGCTAGGAGGCATGTTGGATGACAACAGTGTTTACAGCAGGTTACGGCAGAGGTTGAGTGTCTCCTCCAAGGGAGCAGTGATGGCCAAATGAAGTTTCTTGAAGCACTTGAAGCTTTGCAGCCAATTGGTTCAAAGCTTCATGGTGGTTCATTTGGTCTTATGACAGTCTTATGATGCAGCTATCACATAAAGTGTTACCGGTTAATATCTTTTGGTGTAAATATCCCATGATACAGTTAGAACAGCTGCGGCTTATTGTCCAGTGCGGCTGATCTATGAACAAATGCCGTTTTCGTGTCAAATTTGGTGGGTGGCAGCTTATAGGCCAAAAAAGGAAAGGTCAAAGATAAGCAGCCAACTTAGCACAATGTCACTTACAGCTACAAATCAAGTCAGAAACCTTGGCGTAATTATTGACTCAGACCTAAAATTTGATAGCCATCTAAAGTCCGTCACTAAATCCGCTTATTACCACCTAAAAAATATATCCAGAATTAAGGGGCTTCTGACTCAACAAGACATGGAAAAACTTATGCATGCATTCATTTTCAGCAGATTGGACTACTGCAACGGTATATTTACAGGTCTTGATAAAAAATCAGTCAGGAAGCTGCAGCTAGTACAGAATGCTGCAGCCAGAGTCCTCACAAATACAAGGAAGCTGGACCACATTACACCGGTTTTGAAATCGCTACACTGGCTTCCAGTGAGTCAAAGGACAGACTATGCAATACTACTGCTCGTCTACAAAACACTTAATGGCCTTGGACCAAAATACATGCTTGACTTGTTGGATTCCTATGAGACATCTAGACCTCTAAGGTTGTCTGGAACGGGTCTTCTGCATGTTCCAAGAACAAGAACCAAGCAGGGTGAGGCAGCATTTAGTTATTATGCTCCTCACCTCTGGAACAAGTTACCCGAACGTCTGAAGTATGCTCAAACTGTTAGCTCCTTTAAATCAGGGCTAAAAACGCTTTTGTTTGGCACTGCATATCCATAACTGTCTATATATTTCAACCTACCTGCCTTCTATTCCTCTTGTGCTTATCTCCATTGCTGATTTCAATGATTATTAGTAGTAGTAGTTTTTGCTTTATTTTTATTTTTGTTTTATTTTTATTTATTTTTATTCTGTGATTAAATGCGATCATTTGTCTTGGTTTTTACGTTGTGTTGATTTAAATGTGATTTTTATGGTCTTCATGTGATGTAAAGCACTTTGAATTGCCTTGTGTTGAATTGTGCTATATAAATAAATTTGCCTTGCCTTGCCTTGCCTTGCCTATAGTCAGGTGCGCCTTATAGTCCGAGAATTACGGTAATTAAAATAATTTTTAAAAAATCTTTATGTATTTATTAGGGCTGTCAAACAATTACAATTTTTAAAATTATTTAGTTTTTAATAAATTAGTTAATTACAGCTTAAAAATTAATTAATCGCAATTCAAACCATCCATAAAACATGCCATATTTTTGTGTAAATTATTGTTGGAATGAAAAGATAAGACGCAAGACGGATATATACATTCAACATACGGTACATAAGTACTGTATTTGTTTATTATAACAATAAATCAACAAGATGGAATTAACATTATTAACATTCTCTTAAAGCGATCCATGGATTGAAAAACTTGTAGTTCTTAAAAGATAAATGTTCGTAAAAGTTATCAAAATTTTATATTAAAACCCCTCTTAATGTTTTTGTTTTATTAACATTTGTAAAATTTTCAATCAAAAAATAAAGTAGTAGCTCGCCATTGTTGATGTAAATAATTACACCATGCTCACTCCGCAAACCTATAAAATCATTTGGACCGAAGCGCCAGCAGAGGGCCCCAAACAACAAAAAACAAGTAACAAGCGGACATTACACTGCTGTCATTTTAATCTGTTTGAGCGGGGCATGTGCGTTAATTGCGTCAAATATTTTAACGTGATTAATTTAAAAAATTAATTACTGCCCGTTAACGCGATAATTTTGACAGCCCTAGTATTTATATATTTTAATTCGGGCTGTCAAACGATTAAAAATTTTAATCGAGTTTATTACAGCTTAACAATTAATGAATCGTAATTAATCGCAATTCAAACCATCTATAAAATATGCCATATTTTTCTGTAAATTATTGTTGGAATGGAAAGATAAGACACAAGATGGATATATACATTCAACATACGGTACCTAAGGACTGTATTTGTTTATTATAACAATAAATCAACGAGATGGCATTAACATTATTAACATTCTGTTAAAGCGATCCATGGATAGAAAGACTTGTAGTTCTTCAAAGAAAAATGTTAAGACAAGTTATAGAAATTTTATATTAAAACCCTTCTTAATGTTTTCGTTTTAATAAAATTTGGAAAATTTTCAATCAAAAAATAAACTAGTAGCCCGCCATTGTTGATGTCAATAATTACTTACACAATGCTCATGGGTGCTGAAGCCTATAAAATCAGCCGCACCCAAGCACCAGCAGAGGGCGGCAAAACTCCATAAAACACATTTAACAAGTGAGCGTTTCACTGTACCGTCATTTAAATCAGTCAAAGCGGGGCATCTGCGTTAATTGCGTCAAATATTTTAACGTGATTAATTTTAAAAATTAATTAACGCCCGTTAACGCGATAATTTTGACAGCCCTAATTTTAATAAATGGGTTTGAAGCACTTCAAATGTAATAATTATGATAAGGTTCAAACATGTTACTGTCCCATCAAATTATTTTTAAACAAGAATAAAGTAGAGAAAGTAGAGTCTTTATTAAATGCTTCATTGAGTGCGTCCACTCAAATCCACTCAAGCTGCTCACTTACAATAAGTTGCCACAGAAACTGTTTAACAAGTTAAACGACGGTTGGCGCATGCGGCGCTTTAAAGTTTCGGCTTCCAGACATCGCTGGTAGGATCAAATCTTACCGTCTGTCAATCATCGTTAACTTTAATAAGCAACTCCAGTGCACTGCCTGACAAAGAAAAGGAGCAGAAGGGAGAGTTAGACTAAGGCTACGTTCATACTACAGGTCTTAATGCACGAATCCGATTTTTTGTCATATCCGTTTTTTTGGCGTGCCCGTTCAGACTGCCTTTATCCATTGAGACCGTTCAAGTATTACGCATGCGCACTAATTCGCGGTCCGACACGCGCTGAGCAAGACGACCCGCATACGCAGAAGCATCAAAACAAATGACAGACGTCATCCGTCATTCCAGGGATATCATATTTTGCTTTTCAAAAGGAGGACACAAATAACAGACATAAATAATCCCCGTTTAGGCTTATATTCAAAGTTTATATGGATCGATAGCATGCACGCACGGTCCGTGCACGTCACACACACATACGGGCAGTTTGCCCCGACCTCGGCCGTGTAGGCGATGTTGAAATATTGCTCACTTGGAGCAGAGAGAAAACTGAGCATTCTCAGGCTTATCCTCAACCCATTTTTATTTTTTATGACTGTTGTCAAGCTCAGCCCTTCCTCAAAAGCCATGTTCACTGCAAGCTAGGCGCTAATAACGCACAGGTGCATCGCTACGGTAAGCGTCTCTCTCGCTATTTGATGACGTAATTGCTGCATGAAATCCGATTTGGGAGAGTGGACAGTACAGACCGCCGCGACAGTCTGGAAAAATGTGGCCCAGATCGGATTTGAACCACATACGAAAGTGACCCAGATCGGATTTGAAATGGTCCAGTTCTATGAGACTTGTCACGTTCAGACCGTCAAGTTAATGCCTGACTCGAGTCGGAAAAACGCGAAAAAATCGGATTCGTGCATTAAGACCTGTAGTATGAACGTAGCCTAAGTGATCGGATCGGGACAGCTCATCTGTATTGAATTATCATTATTTGGCGGTCCTATTTTAAACATTTTTGTACCATATGTTACGAGTGTTTTTTCTTTGGTGACAGATTTTCCTATCCATGGACTATTAGGGGATTAGCTAATCCAGTTTTTCAGTTGGACTGTGTAATAATAATCTGGGGGAGCAACGGAAGCTTCTTACGCACTGTGCGGATGTCTTTAATTATTACGAATGTGTAGGAGTGTAATGTTTGGTAATAAGTAGCTCTTCTCTTTCCTTCTCCTATTTTTGTTCTCACTTCTGAGAGAAACGATGAGCATGGTTATTAACCAATTGGGCGTGTATACCAATTATGCTTACCCCGAGTGGGTGAGTGTGGATGGGGCCCGGCTGTCGGCAGATCCAGACTGGGTGGAGGAGATGGATCGCTGGGTTGCCAGGCTGCAACTGGGGGGTGCATGGGACTGGGGATGCAGCAGGGAATGGGTGTGGGGATGGTGCAGCGGTGGCTGCTGGAGTTGGGCTTTGAGTTGGTGCTGATTCATACAAGAAGGCCCATTACGGGAAACCGTCTGCGGGGAGAGACATAACAGCTGGATGCATTTTCTAGGCTGTTTTGATAGTTATTTCAACCATGGGTGGGCAAACGTCTAGTTTGATCATGTTTCACTGGCTTCCTAGTCCCAATAGATTGAACGTCTATCGTTGTCAATGGCACCCAATGAATGGATATTTGATTGGACCTGTTTGCGCTCCTCTTTTTCTTTTTCTTGCTCCTGGAGAAACTCCTCCTCTATCTCCTGGAAGAGACCAACTTCTTCACAGTTCTGCAAGAACCGGGTGGGAGTCGGCGTATCATCTAGTGGCGAAAAACACGTCATGAAAAAAAAAAAGTATACTTTATCAGTCATTCCACCTAGTTTCTACAGCACTTATTGTCATTAGGGTCATTTTTTAGGACCTTCATGTAGAACAGAAGCTTCTCTTTTTGTGTGTTTGTGTGTGATAGCATCAGACTGTCCTTCTGAGCGCTCTAAACATGGAGGGGTTGAAGGTCTCTCAGTTTTTTCTTTCATGAATAATACTTGAAAGGAACAGAAACACACAGATGCACATTTACGGGCGCTCTGGACTGCTTTTAAATCAAGCTGATGTACAGTGAGTGTCCAGATAGACAGCTGTTGCTATGGTAACAGCCATGTCGCGTTACCATTAGTCTAACCAACGGGATGACAATAATGACATGTTCTGCTTTCTTTTGTGATTTATCATCTCAGTGGGACTGACGCCTAAACCCACCAGTGTTTTTAATTTGAAAGTGTTTTTTTACAGCTGCTGACATCATGTTTTTTTCTCTAATCTGATGGAGAATCTGTCGGAAAAAAAAGCTTCAATTTACAGTGGGGCAAATAAGTATTTAGTCAACCGCCAATTGTGCAAGTTCTCCTACTTGAAAAGATTAGAGAGGCCTGTAATTGTCAACATGGGTAAACCTCAACCATGAGAGACAGAATGTGGAGAGAAAACCCCCCCCAGAAAATCACATTGTTTGATTTTTAAAGATTTTTTTTCCAAATTACAGTGGAAAATAAGTATTTGGTCACCTACAAACAAGCAAGATTTCTGGCTGTCAAAGAGGTCTAACTTCTTCTAACGAGGTCTAACGAGGCTCCACTCGTTACCTGCATTAATGGCACCTGTTTTAACTCATTATCGGTATAAAAGACCTTTCCACAATCTCAGTCAGTCACACTCCAAACTCCACTATGGCCAAGACCAAAGAGCTGTTGAAGGACACCATAGACAAAATTGTAGACCTGCACCAGGCTGGGAAGACTGAATCTGTAATAGGTAAAATGCTTGGTGTGAAGAAATCAATTGTGGGAGCAATTATTAGAAAATGGAAGACATACAAGACCACTGATAATATCCGTCAATCTGGGGCTCCATGCAAGATCTCACCCTGTGGCGTCAAAATGATAACAAGAACGGTGAGCAAAAATCCCAGAACCACACAGGTGACCTAGTGAATGACCTACAAAGAGCTGGGACCAGAGTAACAAAGCCTACTATCAGCAACACAATGCGCCGCCAGGGACTCAAATCCTGCACTGCCATACGTGTCCCCCAGCTGAAGCCAGTACACGTCCAGGCCCGTCTGCGGTTCGCTAGAAAGCATTTGGATGATCCAGAAGAAGACTGGGAGAATGTGTTATGGTCAGATGAAACCAAAATAGAACTTTTTGGTAGAAACACAGGTTCTCGTGTTTGGAGGAGAAAGAATACTGAATTGCATCTGAAGAACACCATACCCACTGTGAAGCATAGGGGTGGAATCATCATGCTTTGGGGCTGTTTTTCTGCAAAGGGACCAGGACGACTGATCTGTGTAAAGGAAAAAATGAATGGGGCCATGTATTAAGAGATTTTGAGTAAAAATCTCCTTCCATCAGCAAGGGCATTGAAGATGAGACGTGGCTGGGTGTTTCAGCATGACAATGATCCTAAACACACAGCCAGGGCAACAAAGGAGTGGCTTCGTAAGAAGCATTTCAAGGTCCTGGAGTGGCCTAGCCAGTCTCCAGATCTCAACCCCATAGAAAATCTGTGGAGGGAGTTGAAAGTCTGTGTTGCCCAACGACAGCCCCAAAACATCACTGCTCTAGAGGAGATCTGCATTGAGGAATGGGCCAAAATACCAGCAACAGTGTGTGAAAAGCTTGTGAAGAGTTACAAAGTATTGAGATAAACTTTTGTTATTGACCAAATACTTATTTTCCACCATGATTTACAAATAAATTCTTTAAAAATCAAACAATGTGATTTTCTGTTTTTTTTTTTTTTACACATTCTGTCTCTCATGGTTGAGGTTTACCCATGTTGACGATTACAGGCCTCTCTAATATTTTCAAGTGGGAGAACTTGCACAATTAGTGGTTGACTAAATACTTATTTGCCCCACTGTATCTGATTTTATACTTAGTTATGTGGTGGTATGTTGTATAAAGAGTGCTTTTCTTAGGCGAAAATGTTTGCCTCACCGGTAAAAGTCTGATCCGATTTGGAAGAAGAGAACCTGAGGGTCATCGCATGTTTTTGTCGATGGATGATGAGATGCTCCTCAAACTGGAAGCGCTGCGGGATGAATTTTACATCAACAGACATGCATAGAGTTGCAGTTTCTGTAAATTAAAAAAAAAGTGAATAAGCAAACAAACCTGAGAGCAGCCAGGGGCCTCGCACACATAAGGCCTATCCTGTTTGTCATTCATGTCATATGCAGGCCTACACAAAGAGAGAATGAGGGCAGCAAGTTTAGCAGCAGGATAATCACACTGTATGCAAGGGACTATCTTACTCATCTTGCAGTTACAGTATGGTGATGTCATGAAGGAAGCATCCTCTGTTCTATATTTCTAAGAGACAAATCTCTTAACCGCAGATAGTGTGTTACACTTCCTATTATCATGGCTTGGCTATTGGAAGTGAGGTGTTATAAGATAAATGCTGCAATATTATCTGGAAGTCTGTGATCTCTTATGTTGTAGTTGTAGATAAGGCTGTTTAACTTATTCCCTTGTCATTGGGGCGGCCACGACTAATTGACGATCAATCCACTATCAAATTTATGGAAAACTTTTTTGATTGTCAATTAAACGTTTTGAAACTTTGTTGACCTGAAATTGGCTAAAATCCTCTTTTTTGAACCCCTTAGCGGGTAGGGATTTTTTAAATAACTTTCATTATATTCATTTTATTATTTGCAGTGGTATAAAAAAGTATCTGAACCTTTTGGAATTTCTCACATTTCTGCCTAAAATCACCATTAAATGTGATCTGATCTTTGTCAAAACCACACAGATGAAAAAAACAGTTTCTGCTTTCACTAAAACCCACCCAAACATTTGTAGGTTTTTATATTTTAATTAGGATAGTATGCAAATAATCACAGAAGTGGGATAAAATAAGTAAGTGAACCATCACATTTAATATTTTGTGCCCCCCCTTTTGGAAGCAATAACTTCCACCAGACGCTTCCTGTAGCTGCAGATCAGTCTGGCACATCGATCAGGACTAATCTTGGCCCATTGTTCTCTACAAAACTGCTGTAGTTCAGTCAGATTCCTGGGATGTCTGGCATGAATCACTGTCTTTAGGTCATGCCACAGAATCTCAATGGGGTTCAAGTCTGGACTTTGACTTGGCCACTCCAGAACGTGTATTTTGTTCTTCTGAAACCATTCTGAAGTTGAGTAACTTCTGTGTTTTGGATCATTGTCTTGTTGCAGCATCCATCCTCTTTTAGGCTGCAACTGTCTGACAGACGGCCTCAGGTTTTCCTGCAAAACATCCTGATAGACTTTTGAATTCATTCTAACATTGATGATTGCAAGTTGTCCATGCCCTGAGGTAGAAAAACAGCCACAAATCACAATGCTCCCACCACCATGCTTCACGGCGGGGATGAGGTGTTGATGTTGGTGAGCTGTTCCATCTTTCCTCCAAAACTTCTGTGGAGTGTCCAAGTGCTTTTTGCGAACATTAAACAAGCAACAATGTTTTTTTAGACAGCAATGGCTTCCTCCATGGAGTCCTCCCATGAACACCATTCTTGGCAATAGTTTTACATATAGTTGGTGTGTGCACAGAGATATTGGACTGTGCCAGTGATAACCGTTAGTCTTTATCAGACATTCTAGGGTTCTTTTTTTACTTCTTTGAGTATTCTGCACAAAACTCTTGGCGCCACCTTTGGTGGATGGACACTCCTTGGGAGAGAAGCAACAGTGCCAAACTCTCTCCATTTGTAGATAAATTCCCTGACTGTCAATGGATGAACATCCAGGCTTTTAGAGATGGTTTTGTATCCTTTCCCAGCTTTATACAAATCTACAATACTTGATGGCAGGTCTTCAGACAGCTCTTTTGACCGAGCCATGATGCACATCAGACAATAAATCTAATCAAGACAATTCTTACCAGGTGTGTATTTTATAGTGGGCAGGGCAGCTTTAAACCACTCATCAATGATTGGGAACACACCTGACTTAAATCGTTTGATAAAAATGTGTTTTGATAGCTTTTTAAGTCTCCTTAGGCAGGGGGTTCACTTACTTATTTTTCCCCCTTCTGTAATTTTTGCATGTTATCCTCATTAAAATATGAAAACCTATAAATGTTTTGGTGGTTGTAGTTAAAGCAGACATTGTTTTTACATCTGTGTGATTTTGACAAAGATCAGATCACATTTGATAGTGATTTTATGCAGACATGTGAGAATTTCCAAAAGGTTCAGATACTTTTTCATACCACTGTATGGATCAGTTAGTTAAAATTTATTTCATATTATTGAAAAATAAATAAATTAATATTCTCTAGATTTATCTGAAAAGCAACAAAAAAAAAAAAACAAAAAAACAATGTAAATATTCTATTTATTATTTTTTAAGTTTTTTGTATTTAAAAAGGTAATATTCTATGATTTCGGTAATCCTTACCAAAAGCAGAATGATTAATTTGCTCATTAGTCAAAATTTTAAAAAAGGGAAAAAAATGATTCAGTTACACCGTTCCATTTCATTTATAGTTCAACTTTTCTCAGGACATACTTCTCACTTACAATGCACTTTCACATCTCAAATGTAAAACCCAGTGTAATATAACACTAAATAACATGATTTGTATATGACCCGATTAGTCGACTATCATCAAAAAAATAATCGGTCATTATTTGACTATCAATTATTCCATTATTTCAGCTTTACAGTAGCTGCCATTGGCAGTGATGGACGTCCAATCTATTCATCCATTCGAGCCCTTCCAGTCAAAATCCATCACAGTCAACGGCAGCCAATGAGTTACAAAAAAAACTTCTTTTACAAGAGACTACTGTACTACCATGTACTTTTATTGTATTACATTAGCAAACAGAACTTTATCAGCCAAGCATCAGTGCATGATAATGTAACGGGATAAAAAGGACACATGCTTGTCGTGCCTTGCATCAAAATCAAGTCATCGTAGGATATAAATATCAACGCAAATAGGCACATGCTTGACCCCCACTCTTCCACTGAGCTATTAAGCCGCTGATGTGATTATGACTTTTGAGGTGTCAATGCTGCCGGACCAGCAATTTCCATTGAGGGCCATGCTCTGTGCCGCCAATGGTTTCATCCAGTGTTGGACTTAAGGTGATTGAGCTAGTGGAATGGAAAGGGCAGTGGTGTAAAGAGAGGGAGGAGGAGGTTGCAATGAATGGAAGGGAGGGCTGCACCAGCCCACTCCTGACAGGTTTGAACCTGCTTCAACCCCCATTTTCCAACTCCTAGCGAGTAGAGGTGACTTCATAGGTGTGCACGCGCACGCGCATCAGCAAGTGTATGCATGTGTCTAAATGGATGGATGGATGGATAGATAGATAGATAGATAGATAGATAGATAGATAGATAGATAGATAGATAGATAGATAGATAGATAGATAGATAGATAGATAGATAGATAGATAGATAGATAGATAGATAGATAGATAGATAGATAGATAGATAGATAGATAGATAGATAGATAGATAGATAGAAGGTTTCTGCTTCTTTCAGCAGTGCTTGTAAATGAAGAGTCAGCACATTTGAAGTAAAACCTTCTGTCAGACCGATGACATCAACACGGGGTGACGTCAACTTTTAAATACATTAATCCAACAAAATACAAGTCAACAGTTGATTTTTTGGGATAACAATGGATATTTTTAATACTGTCCTTGTCTGTTTAACTGATAAATATCATAATAACTATTGTGGTTTATCAATATTTGATATAGATAATTGGATTAAATCTGTTATTTTGTTTAGAACGTGTAATAATTATAAAAATAATGTAATACATTTATGTATTAAATTAAAATGAGCAAGGTTTCAGTGCTAGCAATCAGCAGAATTAATTACATTAAACATATGTATAATATGGCATATTGTCATGTGTCACATGTAATCAAACTAATATTGTTTATACATTATAAGTAATGATAATAACAATGTAAACAATGTTTAATTTGTTGTATACTTATCATAAATGAGTAATTTGTGCATAATATTTCATATAATATAAAAAAAGTAGAAAAATAATGTTTATACTATCATGAAAATAGCAGTAATATGTACAAGTAGCTGAAATAATCACATGATATGGTTACCCCACTTTAATAACCGTGATTATAATGATAATAATATCTACTAACTTCCTGTTGTTGCCGGATGTCAACATCGTATTTGGAGTTCATTCAAAACAAAACAAGGTGCTCGTTTATTGTGAGCAATCAGCATCAAATCCTCTCCGAGTTACGATCCACTTCTCAGTAGTTGTAATCCCCAAATCAGGTTCCGTAAATCAAAAAACAAGCCCGGTGCGGCGCTGTTCTGTCACACGCGCCGCTAAATAGATCACCGACCGGTGCAGAGAACCTCCTCCGGGACAGCCAAACTTCTCACCGCCGATTTCAGAAAAAGCAACTGACAGCAAGTCAGCAAGTTCGCAGGACAGTTTGTAGGTTTTATGAATGGGGAGCAGACGGCCGCTAGCTTACCTTCAAGTGAAGAGGGACAAGCGGCGCGAGGAACCACGTTGGACTGGCGCGAGATTACAATACATTCTATTTACAGACGCATTACATCATTCCCTGTGACGTCACGTGGGATTCCTGAACTTCTAAATCATTGCGGTCCCGCACCGAGTGTGGGTGGGCGTGGTTTAGCTTCACACCGGCCGGCTGCTCGGGGAAGTTAACGGAGTTGCTTCTCCACCGGAGTTCCGACCGGGCTGCAGGCTGGTGACGAGGCCGCCGGGAGGCTCCTTCTTTTAGGGGTGGCGCGACGGGACGTCCCGCAGTCGTCGAGCTACGGTCCATGACAACCCTGACAGTGATTTATATGCAAAAACAGTCATAAGTGGATGAAAGTATGATAATAAGTAAAATAGCTCATTTTTTCTGTCCCGGCTCACAAGCATACATCCAAAATATTTTCAACGATATAAAATATAGCATACAGTAAAAATATGGTCTTATATGTATGTAAAAATAACACCACAAATGTGATTTACTAGAGGACAGTATTTAAAAACACAGGATAGATTTAACCAAATCTATTACGTATTCTTTTAGACCAGTGGTACGTACCACCTAAAAAAATACTTAGCTTTCCAAGTACCACCACAATGAACAATATTAAAATACAGTATAAAAATAAGACAAACTGCATTCCTTCAAAGTACAGTACGTATATTTCATTTTATTGTCAGCAGCCAATGTAAAATAACGCACTGTGTGGTTCAATGGAAGAAAAAAAATGACTTCAATTATTGGCTGCCATTAACAGGGATAGACTTCCAATAGCGCACTGGACGTAACACATCACCTTTGCTCATTAATATTCATGACGTTAGCAACTGTTGCTAGGGGGGGGTCAAACGTGCATTTGTCCTCATGCTAGATGCATATAAATAGCATGTAAATAGTGTACGAACGAGATGTTTACTGAGCTAAACCTACCAATTCTGTCCGAAAATGTTGTCCCTAGTGCCAAATTCACTGGTTAAGATGTGGAAGAACATACAAATATTCAGTTAAAGAAAAAAAAAAAGAGCCGACCTGATCCAGAGGTAGCTTTTTTATCAACACCTTTTTTTGGGTGCATTGCTTTATGCCACTGACGATGACATTATCCTGTTTCAACAATCTATCTTTTACCACCATATGCCCTGTCTTTCTTATGTATTATATCCTCTGGTTGTCTTAAATAACTGACCGTTCTTGGGGGTAATTTACATTGCTATTTTTGTGTAGCGATCGCAAATGCTATTTTGTGACAGCCATCGATCACTTTTAATTTTTTCATTAATAACAAATCTTAATTCTATAATTTATTTACACTTCCCCCTTACTAAAGTTGTTTTTACAACAGAAAAGGTAACAACAGTGGCAGTCATATACCATTTTAATTTTTTTCAGGTCATTCATTGTCAGACAGAAGCAGCACGTCAAAACACCACGCTAAAAAAATAAGTAAAAATATCACAATGGCTTACCTGTTTGGTGCAGGCAATAGATCAGCATTGTCATCTGTAGGACCATGGCCCCCAACAGAATGTTTACTGCATATGACGGTGAATGGCTTCACCTGGCGTTAAACTGGTCTTTTGGACGTCTGCGCAAGTTGATTCATAGTTCACATTTTTTTCCTCCCAAGTTCTTGGCTTGAGGAAACATGAAGAAAACATCCTTCATATGTTGGAATGTCTAGAGTCGTTTTTACAAGTTCCATAGCAGCAGTGTATACTCGGCATGTTCTTTTTTGAAAGATTACCGGCAGAAAACAAGCAGTACTAACATGGGTTGTATATGAGGGCGCTTCCATGTTGACCCCCTTCCGGTTCGCGTAGGTGACGTCACGCAGCCTTGCAGTCTAAAAATAGCATTCGTGTGGTACGCTATTCAATTTGACTGGGGGGCGTCAGCGATCGAATCATCAAAATGGATTTGACGCCTATGCCCGTCAATGGCAGTGAAACATGATCAATGCCAGCCATCCCAGTTTAAATGTATTTGATGTCTATAATGTCAATGAATGAGTTAAATAATGATGCCATTAAAATGGCTTTTTAAAGATTGAACTAAATGATTAAAAAGAGTGTCAAAACACTGACTTCTGATAGAGGTTTTGAACAAAACACCATTAAGTTTGGGTCCAAACCATCATATCATCAAGCCGTAGATTTGCTTGTCATCACAGCGTATGACCAGAATCCATAACCTGATGTCTGGGTTTGGTTTCGTGACATTCGTGACATAAAATGGGGGAAATTATTGTCTACTTTCTACCAAAAGTAATGTTTTTTTTTTTAATATATACTGTACTTTTCGGCCTTTGCTGAGTTGGGCTTGCTAACTTCCTCAATCCAATGAACTGTTAGTTTACAAACATGTTGAAAATCCTCAAGAGTGCAAAAGGAATGCGTTCATTCATGTGTCCAATGACAGTAATGGCTGCCATGTTTGGTCAGGCTTTCCTGCACCCGAGCCAAGCTGGGGCAGACTGGAGGAGTAGAATTTTGTTGTGGTACGTGCATGAAACGGGGCCCAGCCCTACTGACTCATCACCCACCAATGGAGCGGAGCATGCAAATGAGCACGGCCGCGGCAACAAGCCCAAACAGGAAGTTGTGATGATGTCATGTTGTGTGCCTGGCCATTCCCCCCATGTGGATGTGAATCAGAGTTCTGTTTAGAGCCAAGATAAGGGATGTTTTATAGCAAGTGTGCGTGCCAGTGCAAAGTAACACTTAACGGGGGGAGGCGAGCGGTCACACTTGCAGGCCAGTGACTGCAACAAGGACGTTGCTGGTTACTTCTGTGGGGCAGACAATACCTCTCGGATTACATTGATCTCCACCACTACATGTCTCTAAAACAGTCATTAGCAATTTTTCTCAAAAAGAACCATGAGACATGTCGCCTCGCGGGTTTTCGTACTATTTACTACACCATCTTCGTTTTTTATTTATGGACCAAAGAGGTGAGCGAGTTTGTGCTCTCAGCATGTCACGGGTGAGTTTGCTGAGGTCAGTGGCCAGTACTTTATGGCAGGCTGTTATAATGGTCAATTAACAGGCCCAACACTGGCCAGCCGGCTCTGATCAGCCAACCTCGCTGATTTAAGAACATTCTCCTCTCTCTGGGAGCAAGACTGAAGTGAAGCATTATAAAGTGACATTAATCAGTAAACTTTATAGATGGAGATGTGTCGTTAGTGGCTGATGCAACTTCTATTTTAATGTTGATAAATATCAGCAAAATCCAAATCGGAACAGTTTTGTTGTCCAAGTAAGCTAATGGGTCTACTCTACCATAGCATAAATACATTTTGGATATACAGTGATCCTATGCTACTTCGCGGCTCAACTTTCGCGCCCTTAGTGCATTGAGAATTTTTTTGATCTTATTATAATTATCTTGTTGTAAGAATAGAAGTTCTAAAAGCATTTACAATATGTACACTTTATTTGAATCTAAATATGTATGTACACGCACACGTATCATGAGTGAGAGAATGAATGTACAGTACGTTTTATTTATACATTATTTTATATATGTTATTTATATTACTATTTTATTTACGTTTCAAACTATTCTTTAATTTTCTAATGATAAAATATGCAGTTATAGGGCTTTATAGACACGTATTGGTATTGCATATATACACAAAAAATGTACCAGTATGTAAAAAATGGGGATGGGGGAACTACTTCGCATTTCTGGTCGCCATTAACAGCGATAAGTGAGGGATCACTTTACATAGTTTAAAACATTTAATGCCATTGACGGTGATAGACGTCCAATCATTTGAACAAATAAATGAATGTCAAACGATTGCTGTCAACCTTCCCTCACAGAATGGATTGGCTGTCTATCACCGTCAATGGAAGCTAGTGAGGAAATTATCGTACCGCACCATAGTTCTTTGACTTCTCAAATGAATGATAAACCTAAAAAGAAATACCACACATTGAGACTAAAAGCCCACTTATGCAATATCTGAGCTTATTCATCCAGCTCAGTGTTTCCCAACCTTCAACTGAACCAAAGTAAAATTTACAGCAGCAACATGTCACACAGCTGAACAAAAAAGTGCTTTAGTCTTTTTAATTTGGGATTATAATGTTGAAATTTTATGTAAATACAGTACAACCTTAGAAATATTGATGGACGGACGGACGGACGGACCTAGGTTTGGTCTTAACATTGATAGGGAAGATATAACAGCATAACCTGCATGTTTCATATTAACTTATACTAACTTTCATATGTAAATGTAATAAATGTCTGGATTTTATTAGCAAATTTAAATTGCAATATTTGAACATAATTAATATACACAATAAATACAAACTTGTTATCTCTTAACTATCTAGGATTTGTCTTAAGACTCAAGATTGTCTAAATGAAGAAATTAAATATCACTGAAAAAAACTTCCTGGTCATGTAATAGCATAAAGAAATTAAAATGGTGCCTTCCTTCAGGTAAAACACTACTGCTTTTGTCCACAAGCACAGCCAAACCCAGCAACAAAAAAAAAAGAAAAAAGCTCCTTTGGCCTGCTTTAAGACCACATAAATAAAATAAAAATTAACATTGGGGAGAAGGGGGTAAACCTCGGTTCACTACATTTCTGAGTTTAATTAACGTTAACAGTAGAATACACATACAGGAGGACACTTCTCTCTAAGCAGCTTCATACTCAAGTTTTGCACTTAGCAAATTCACACTTTACTGGCACGGCCAGACTGTTCTCCCTGTATTTTTCAAACACTGCGAGAATAGTCTGGGACCCAGCCCATTAACGGCCTCTCGAGCACGGACAAAATCAACCATCCAATCAGATTCGTTTGTTTGCGTGACGTGTTCTTAACGAGCAACGTCACTCTTCCGCGTCGGAAGTCATCTCCACAACAACACAGATGGCGAACAGGAGAGCCGAGAATATGTTCCAATCCACGGTAAAATCAGTTTTAAATGACCAAAAACACATCGACACAAGTCCATGACAACAGGCTGTCTCGCGCTAGCCATGTTGAATAAACTCCGCTCTCCTCGTATGTTATCGGCACGCAAGTCCCTCGTCCTGCCCTCGTCGCTTTACTAACGTCATGTCCGCACGATTGGTCCACTCCGCTGTCTGTTTGCTGTGGGTTGCTTCGCCCTGGAAATTGTATCTACTGAATGGTGACCAGACTCAATAGCTGGAACAGCGGTGAGTCTGGTGTACCAGGCTAAATTCACACAGTTTATTGTTATGCTAACTCTGATGCAGGTCGGACTTTCAGTAGAAAAATTAGTAGTGTGTATCCCACCACTACATTGACGTCTTTTTACATTACTTACAGTGGCTGCTGCTGGCTCAAAAACAATATCCCTCCTCTTCGAAGGGGGCGGCATGTTGTCAACATGTATTTCTGGCGGGGCTGTGAGTGCGTGTATGTGCCATGGTGAGGGGGGGTCAAGTCATCAGCCAATCAAACCTGCGTTTGAGGTAAAAAAATGGACTGGCACGGGGTAAATGTCAGTAGTCTGAACATCATGAAAATAATTCACCTCGTTATGTTTGGGTCAGTTCTATCCTTACAACATATATAGGTAATTTAGATTGTCTTCCCATAACAGGTAACATTATATAATGCAAATACGGTTGCTTAAAAGTTGGTGACAATTTGACCATGCTAAAAAGTTGGTAGGGTTATGTCACTACCGTCCCTATAAGCAAACCAATGCCCTCGGATGGATGGATTCAGTATGAGCATTTCCATATAAAACGTTACTACATTGCGATTTGTTGTCAAATACACGCAAATGAGCAGTCTGATGCGAATTTGAATATGAATGCGGTGTTTTCACGAGTTTCCACTTGCAAACAGGTAAGCAGGTCATGACGTAGTTGACCAGGCAGGCAAGCAAACAGCCAGTGAGGTGGCAGCCCCCACCCCCACCCACCGCCTCGCTTGCCTCCCAGCTGCGTCCGCCGCTGCCCTGTCTGGTCGCCCCGGCGTCTGCTCCCTGTTCCGCACTCTTCCCCGCTCCCTCCCCAGACCCGAAGCCCTCCCTGGCAGCCAGCCTCCCTTGGTTCCACCGCCCCGGCTCCCGCAAGAACCCCCCCGCCCGGTGAATGCAGCAGCGCGCCCCCACCGCCACCCCGGTGAAAACAACATGACGGGCATCGCCGCCGCTTCCTTCTTCTCCAATTCGTGCAGGTTCGGAGGATGCGGGCTCCAGTTCGAGTCTCTCGCCGAGCTCATCGTCCACATCGAGGACAATCACATCGGTGAGTCGGCCTCGGTGGGTGTGGAGGGGGTGGGAGGGTGCGACGAGCTAACTAGTTAGCCTCTAAGCTAGTTAGCCAGCTACAGCCTCGAAGGCTCGGGTTCCGCTATTCCCGCTGCGGGGGTTGCGTCGAGTTTATTTTGCATTGAAAATGAAGCCGACCGGGCGTTATTTGGCGTCGCTGTCGGCCGCTCTGCCGCTGCGACTCGGGCGGCATTTGCGCGTAATTAGCATCCTGAGCAGACAGCGGTTCGCCAGCTAACATTTCAATGTTTGCCACAGAGGGCCCGATGCCGCTCGGCTTGTGGATCGAATACGTCCGCTCCAGGTGTCCGAGCACAAATCACACCTTTCTAGTGCAATGACGTGTGATCTTGTCACCCTCGTATGACTTGAGTGTGTTTCTTATATTTTGGTTTCCACCCCCTAATGCACAAGTCTCAACTTGTTGCACTTTTCATAAAGTTTTCCTGCAACTGAGGACTGCCTGCAAGGCTTTTCATTCCATCTACTCATCCAACCATTTTCTATAGGCTTATCTTTTGGTTGAGGGTAATGTGGGGAGGGGAATGCTTCAGGATTGGTTGCATGTCAATGCAGAGCAGTGATTCACAGTGACCCATGAAAACTCATAAAATGTAATGGGATGGATAGGGATGTGATAAAAAAAATCATTTTGCATTAATAGTCTTTCTTATTTAGTTGGATTTTCATAGAAATATTTTAATACAGTACTTGAACCATGCGACAAATTGCATAACTCCATGAGTAATTAACTCGTTCACTGCCAATGACCGTGCATAGACTTCATAATGATATTGACGGGGCGTGGGGTCGATTAATAGTGGGCCTGCATTGTTGGCGTGACCGTCAAAGCTGACATTGTTTAGTTCTTGTGAATAAATCCCTGAATTATTTATAGATATGGACATAAAACAGTCTCGATTCTTGGTTAAAAGCAAACAAAAAACGTGCAGTTAGCATTTATTTTACGTAAATACGTCGAAGTACGATGCTAGTCTGTCAGTCAATGCGGCGGCCGACAAATTTAAACAGAGCTTTTATGGTGAAAATTCTTGTGAATAAATGCTTAAATCCCTGAATTCTTTCTAGATATGGATTTTTAAAAAGTCTCGATTTTTGGTTAAAAGCAAAAAAAAACAAAAAACGTGCAGTTAGCATTTATTATACGTAAATATGTCGAAGTACGATGCTAGTCTAGCCGCCATATGTAAACAGAACTTTTCCGGTGAAAATTCTTGTAAATAAACGCTGAAATCCCTGAATTCTTTATAGATATGGATGTAAAACAGTCTCGATTCTTGGTTAAAAGCAAAAAACAAAAACAAAAAAAAACATGCAGTTAGCATTTATTTTACGTAAATATGTCGAAGTACGATGCTAGTTTGTCAGTCAGTGTGGTGGCCGCCATATGTAAACAGCTTTTCCGGTGAAAATTCTTGTGAATAAATGCTTCATTCTTTATAGATATGGATGTAAAACAGTCTGGATTTTGGTTAAAAGCAAAAAAAAAAAAAAAAACCTTGCAGTTAGCATTTATTTTACGTAAATATGTCAAAGTACGATGCTAGTCTGTTAGTCAATGTGGCGGCAGCCTTACAACAAAGAGCTTTTTACGTTGAAAATTCTTGTGAAAAAACGAAAAATATAATAATTACCTTGAATCCTCGAACAAATCACTCCTGGGGAAAATCCTTTCTGTTTGTATGCGGTACAGCTTTCGTACTTTTTCAACATAAATCCGGCGTTGGATCGCTGCATGTGTTGCTGCGACCGACTGCGAATAACTAAAGCAGATTGTGGGATGGCCCCCTACGTAAAGGCGTGGTGCAGTGAAGGTCTCATCTGACCCGTCAATATCATTATGAAGTCTATGGTCTGTGATAGACACCAAATCCATTTGTGCCTGGCATTGAGTGATCATGTTTTACTGCCATATTTTTATTTTGGGGTATTTTATGGGTCTCTTCCTGTTTATTTTGAGTTACAGAACAGGAAATGACCAGGGAATCACCCAAATGAATAGGCAGTGACTCAAACTCAATGGAAAATGACCTGTATATGCCCTAAAATGAACAGCAAGTGACCTGTAAATGCTCTGAAAATCGGACAGAATGACTGTGAATGTTCTGGTTTCCAGTGAACGAACGTTCCCAGCCTAAATGGATTGGGCGTCGAGCACTGTCATTGCAGCCTTAGAATTAACTGAGACACTATCATGGTGGAAAATTTTGGTAGCAACTTGTTGGTTCATTTTTATTTTTATTTATTTATTGTTTTTAGAAATTGACACCTTTTCAAAACGATATCTCGATTCTTGGCAGGAGCATATCAATAACCTTTTGGGATACAAAGTATCACGATATATCACCATTTTGATATTTTGCCACACCCCTAACACCAACCTGCTCAATCATGTCGTATTTAAAGCACCGTAAAAAAAAATTAGTATTTGGTGTATGTGCTGAGAAACCCCCCCACCATATTTAAAAAATAAATAAATAAATAAAATTCGAACATCGTAAACGGTTACTCACAATGTTACTCATCCCTTGAGTAGTGTTGTCACCAAATACGTTTTTACTTGTACTTGAGTAAATTTTTTGGATGATGACTACTTTTACTTGAATAATATTATTGTGAAATAACTAGGGCTGTCAAACAATTAAAATTTTTAATCGAGTTAATCACAGCTTAAAAATTAATTAATCGTAATTAATTGCAATTTAAACCATCTATAAAATATGCCATATTTTTCTGTAAATTATTGTTGGAATGGAAAGATAAGACACAAGACGGATATATACATCCAACATACTGTACGTAAGTACTGTAACTGTTTATTATAACAATAAATCGACAACATGGCATTAACATTATTAACATTCTGTGAAAGCGATCAATGGATAGAAAGACTTGTAGTTCTTAAATTATAAATGTTAGTTATAGAAATTTTATACTAAAACCCCTCTTATTGTTTTCGTTTTAATAAAATTTGTAAAATTTTCAATCAAAAAATAAACTAGTAGCTTGCCATTGTCGATGTCAATAATTACACATTGCTCATGGTGCTGAAACCCATAAAATCAGTCGCACCTTAGCGCCAGCAGAGGGCGACAAAACACCAAAAAAACACAAGTAACAAGTGCACATGACACTGCTGTCATTTTAATCTGTTTGAGCGGGGCATGTGCGTTAATTGCGTCAAATATTTTAAGATGATTAATTTAAAAAATTTAACGCGATAATTTTGACAGCCATAGAAAACGCTAGTCTTGCTTGAGTACAATTTTTAAAATAATATATATAATAAATATAATATAAAAATAAAAGGGATCCAGTAGGCCAGGGGTCCCCAAACTGCGGCAGCCCGCGGGCTGGATACAGCCCGCCTCCACATTTGGTCCGGCCCTCTGTAGAATTATTATTTATTTATTTATTTACTTGTGTTATTCATTTCCTGGCTTTTTCTGTGAAGAACCCAGAGGGTCATTTGGTTATTATCTATTAAAGTAATAGTGTTATTATTATATTATATGATATTATATTATATTATTATTATTATTATTTTTATTTTATTTACTTTTTTTTCTGTGAAGAATCCAGAAAGGGTTATTTGATTGTGTCTTTCTGAAAAACAATACATTTTTACATTTAGGCACTCCTGCAATCGTCACACTTTTTCTGTTAAAAACTTACCCCGGCCCCTCATCAGAGAAGGGAAAAGTTATGAGGCCCTCACAGGAAAAAGTTTGGGGACCCCTGCAGTAGGCCATGTCTCTGCACACTTGCTGCTTTTATAAAGCAAAAAAAGAAAAAAAACGAAACAATTGCACGTCCTGCGATAAGACTATTGTGCATGCGCACATTGCGATGGCGAAGTTCAAACGATTTTATTGTGCAGACCTAGTGGCCGTGGACTGAAGGTTTCGTGGACCCAGTCGCCATGGCAACTGGCAGCTTCTAAAAAGGGTCAGGGAGGCAGTGCCTTGGCGTCGAGCCGGCACACCTGCTGTCTAGTCCACAAAGAGCCCACGCAGCCATGCCGTCAGTAGGGGTGAGGACACCCCATGTGATGTCACACCAGAACAGATGATGTGTTTATGGGCCGAGAGGTGCTGCTCAATCGTCCTGCGCGTGTAAAGGAGGGAATCCGTGAATAGCGCTTACGTTCTTTCCTCTGGCTGTAGTTTGTAAAGTAGAACATGAGGACACATTAAAAAAAAAACAATATATTTTCACTCTCCCTTGAAATTGGCAATCAAGCTGGGGTGTACACCCAGTTCACCACAAGTGGTGAAATTAATGGCTCCATACACTTTCCTCAGTCACCTAATTCAGCTATCAGTTGCCCATACATACCCTCCATCTGCCCCATAGTTTGACCTTTGAGCTCGCAGCCATCAAGCCCGCTGACTGGTCATTTACCAGTCCGATTAATGACCTGCGCTCCGCTGGCTTTTAATGCCGCAGCTGGTCATCAGTGACCTCTGGAGCTCCAAGTTTAATCGATAGCTGGCGCGGATTGGTTACCGATGCCATGTAAGAGACAGATGGAAGACTTGTGAATAAAGAATAGTTTCTTCCCAATATGATAACGCATTGACTGCCTTCGACTGTGATAGACGTCTACAGTAGTCCATTTTGTGTAAATGGATTTGATGTCTATTGCAGTCAGTGGTGGTGAATGAGTTGATGTCTTATATTACAGGTAGGCATGTGCCGGTATGAGATTTTGACAGTTTGATAACCTTAAGCAAAAATACCGCAGTTTCACGGTATTGCAATTATTTCTCTAAAATGTGTTATTTTTAGATGTATGGGTTGAAAAAAAACAACCTTTTTTCCATTGAATACAATTTTTTTTCAAAGCATATTTGGAAATTGGAAGATCGACATGAATATAATGTCAAAATCAATAAATTAAATGACAAAAAATAACTGAAATATTAAAAATAATAAGACTCAAAGACTAAACCCACAGCCACAGCTCAAGTTGCTCAACATTAGAACAAACTAGGGGTGTCAAACGATTAAGATTTTTAATCGAGTTAATCACAGCTTAAAAATTTATTAATCGTAATTAATCGCAATTCAAACCATCTATAAAATATGCCATGTTTTTCTGTAAATTATTGTTGGAATGGAAAGATAAGACACAAGACGGATATATACTCAATATACTGTACATAAGTACTGTATTTGTTTATTGTAACAATAAATCAACAACATGGCATTAACATTATTAACATTCTGTTAAAGCGATCCATGGATAGAAAGACTTGTAGTTCTTAAAAGATAAATGTTTGTACAAGTTATAGAAATTTCATATTAAAACGCCTCTTAATGTTTTTGTTTTAATAAAGTTTGTAAAAAAAAATTTTTTTAAATTTTTTACCTGTCCTGTTCAGCTGTTTGACACAGAGAATGGAAGTCTAAGTGCCCGGATAGTCTGAACAGTTTTAATGTTTCACATTAAGTTTGTAAAATTTTCAATCAAAAAATAAACTAGTAGCTCGCCATTGTTGATGTCAATAATTACACAACGCTCATGGTGCTGAAACCCATAAAATCAATCGCACCCAAGCGCCAGCAGAGGGCAACAAAACACCAAAAAACACAAGTAACAAGTGGAAATGACACTGTGCTGTCATTTTAATTTGTTTGAGCGGGGCATGTGCGTTAAATGCGTCAACTATTTTAACGTGATTAATTTTAAAAATTAATTACCGCCCGTTAACGCGATAATTTTGACAGCCCTAGAACAAACCCTTGGTAATATATAACTGGACTTACAATATATGGCCAAATTGATTTTATGTAAAAATAACATACCACTACTACTATTATTAATCAGTTAAATAATAATGGAGAGCGAGAGTAAGAGACAGAGCGCGTGTAGGCTAATGGTAGAGAGAAAACTAGTTAGCTGTCTTGGCGTGCTAACTTGCCACGTTATGTGCCTTGTTAACAAGCTTACGTTATAGTATTTGTTTTACCATCGCTAGACACACTAAACACGCAGGAGTGAATCTCGTAGCTGGTGGGAAACGTTCATGACAGCCTTTACTTACCATAAATTTTGTGTAAAGTAATGGATAATGGTGAAGTAAATGTGAAGTCATGTTGAAGGTGTTGCTTCCCCTGGCACCGACCCTCCGCGAGCCTGTCGGATGTTCTTCCTCATCTAAGCCGCGGCCGTCTGTTTCTTTTCAGTAGCCGAAGTACTCCCACATTAGCGACTATGTCTTTTTTGAGGGGGGGAAAAGCTCAGGTGTAGTGTCACCGACAGACGCAGGACAGAGCAACAACCGGAAGGATACAAGGGTGAGCACTGCTACTCCAAGCCACGGATTTCTTGCTGCATTTTTGGGACATTAAAAAATAACTAATCCCTTACAACAGTATGATGGAAAAATTTTAGTGGTTTTGAAACCGTGACGTTTTCATACCACGATAAAACTTGAAACCGGTAAACGGCACATGCCTAATTACAGGTTGTGCATATGTAAGTGTTGATGGCTTTCATATTGTAATATGGCTTAATGTTTGAAAACTGAGTTGAATCCTCACCAGTACATTAGGTCTTTTAAGAATCAAGCCACGATTTCATTATTTTCAATAACTGGGAGTAGTAGAAGGGAAAAGTTAGACTTCATTTTCTGATATTAAAGTACTAACTGTGTGAGAATAAAGTCAAATTACAAAAAAAAAAAATACATTTTGGAGTCTAAGAAGTAAAAAGTCATTTTTTAGAGAGTAAAGTTAAAATTATACAACAGTAAAATTTAAATTTGGAGTTTGAAGTCACAACATAACGAGAAAGTCACTTTTTTGGGGAAAAAAGTAACTTTAGTATTAAGCCGTATCAATTTGTTGTTTTCATAAATTGAGGCATTAGTTGTAAAATAAGACTGCAAGAAAAAATGCTGTTATGAATCACTCCAAGCCTGAGTAGTTGAACCAACAAAATAATAATAGCCAGAAGAAATAGCATTTAAGTGTCATTGAAGATTGAAAGTGCAAAAAAAGTTGAGCGCTATCTAAAAACCGTTTATTATGACAATGCTGCCTTCTTGTGGTTTTGCCGCTACATTGCATGATGCGACATCCAGGGTTTATGCAAAAACTCCTCTGCAACACGCATTAAAGTAAACACAACTCCGTTATAATACCTGTCGGCTACCTCATCCTCCAAAAAACAGCGATAACACCCCAGCAGTGACATAAGCCCTGTTCATTAGATTGCAGCTAGAACACCGCATTTAATTGTTGTCCCAATAGGTCAGGTGTGAGGAATGCGATGATGTCAGGCCATTCCGCTTGCGTGCACATTTGGATGTCACCAACACACGCACCAACCTGCCCTGCCACCTCAACAAAGGCAGCACAAAGAAGTTGAGCACAGGAGAGATTCAACAAGGAGAAAACACTTGAGGGCAAAGCAGGGAAATCCCAAATGGCTTTGTTCTCACTGAAAATAAGTCTACGATTTCATGAGGTTACTTGTTTTTGAAACGATTATCTCTATAGATAAGCAGTTAGAACATCCTTGCAATAGTTACATATTGGATTAGATCATACTTTCCTTAGTGTAATGACTGCAGGTAATTACAAAAACACCTCTAAAGTCAAAATATAAAATCGGTTCTGAAACACTTAAATGACGTAGTATTTACTTATGAGCTGGCATTGACAGCGATAGACGCCCAATCCATTTTGACTGGAAGAGGCTGGCAGCGAATGATCGCATTTTGGTATAAATAGATAAAAACACAAAAAAATATGCCTTAAAAAGGTATATCCAATGGGTTCTTAACATTTTTTTTTTTTCTTGATAAAGTCGCCCACGGCATATTTAAAGGGATCCACGGAAAGAAAGACTTGTAGTTGTTAAAAGATAAACGTTATAATGAATTAAATCATTTGATATTGAAACCCCTCTCAGAGAATTCATAATATTGACGGGACACGGGGCCGATTAATAGGCTTCATCAAAGCTAACTGAGTGGCAATACAGACAAAGAGCTTTTTACCTTGAAAATTCTTGTGAATCCCTCAATTCTTTAAAGATATAGACGTAAAACAGTCTCGATTCTTGGTTATACGCACACACAAAAAAAAGCGAGCAGTTAGCATTTATTTTACGTAAATATGTCGAATGTGCTGCTAGTCTTTAAGTCACTGTAGTACCGCCTTACTACAACAAAGAGCTTTTTACGTTGAAATTCTTGTGAATAAATGCTTAAATCTCTCAATTCTTTATAGATATGGACGTAAAACAGTCTCGATTCTTGGTGAAAGGCAGAAAAACCAGGCAGTTAGGATTTATTTTACGCAAATACATTGAATGTGCTGCTAGGCATTGAGTCACTGTGGCACTGCCTTACCACAACAAAGAGCTTTTTACATTGAAATTCTTGTGGATAAATGGTTGAAACCCTGACTTCTTTATAGATAGGGACGTAAAACAGTCTTGATTCTTTGTTAAAAAAGCAAAGAACCGGGCAGGTAGCATTTATTTCACGTAAATATGTCGAATGTGCTGCGGCCGCCTTATGAAAACAAAGAGCTTTTTACTATGAAAACTCTTGTGAATAAATGCCTAAATCCCTGAATTCTTTATAGTTATGGAGGTAAAACGGTCTCGATTCTTGGTTTAAAGCAAAAAAAACCCTCCAGTTAGCATTTATTTTACGTAATATTGCGAACTACGACGCCAATGCCGTAGTGGCTAATTTCTCCAATTGATTTTTTTTTTCATGTTTCAAAATGCATGCAGGGCACGAAAACTATACAAATTACCTTGAATCCTTGAACAAATCACTCCTGAACAATCCTTCCTGTTTGTATGCGGTGCAGCTTTTGTACTTTTTCCACCTAAATTCGGTGTTAGATCGCTGCGTGCGTGTTTGAGAATAACTCCTTTTGATGTCGGAAGGCCCCCTACTTGAAGGTGTGGCGCAGTGTATGACGGTTGTCACCCGTGCATATCATTTTGAAGTTTATGCCCATCTTTAATTTTTTTCATTTCTATACAATTTGTAAAATTTGTTTAACTAGTAGGTCGTTATTGTTGTTGACGTCGCAGGGCGGTGACGTCACATGGTTACGCTGCCGGGCTTCCAGAGTATGACTTCAGTGACATAAACATGTCATCTGTTCAACCCTGTCAATTTGGACCCGAGAGGAACATTAATGAGCATGACAGCACTGTCGATATTTGACAAAACGAGCAGCAAAAGCAAAATAAACAGGAAAGATGGGCTGAGACGAGAGTGGGGGAAAGAAAACCGGTGTCCTGCCAAAAGTGCTACACCGGCAAAAAGAGGCAAATTTGACACCAATATACTACCGTGCGCTTTCAGTTTGTTTTGTTTGGATGCATACAGACAGAACATACTAAAGATGCCTTAAGAAAATACTTAAATGTAGTAATCTCAAATAAGAGTGGTTTAAATACATATACGCTACGTAACTAATGTGGTAAACAAATCAACAATCTGCTTTAAAGCTACTACAAGAAAACACAACGCTTAAAAGTATGAGAGGAAAACATATGCAAAAAGTATGAAAAGGTAATAAAAGACTCAATAAAAACACAATAAGTACTCGCCGCTTTTAACCGAGGAGCGCACGTGTTGGACGTCTCGCCGCGTAGAAGGAATTGCAGTAACCCCGTAGTGTTCGTCTAATGACAGTGACAAACTACGTCATCACCCTGAGCGTCCATTGCACGCATAAAATATGGCGCCCTCTGTAGGTCAAAATAGGTACAAAATATCATAGGTTTTTAAATCAATGGCAATATTTTATGTGAATTTAATAACATATTTTAGTAAAAGAGAACAATTGTGGCTTCTTCGAACCTATAAGTTTTTAAGTCCATGGTTCCCTTTAAATAAGCGTCACACTCCTAAAATCATGGCCATAAATCAGGAGTGTCAAACTAATTTTTGTCTCTATTCATATTGTTGTTATGATTTCCCTCTGGCGGCCATCATGACTGCGAACCCTTGTAAATGTATGAATGCCTCACATTGTTGTAAATACTTAACAAATTGATACTTTGTTTGCCCTGCCCGCGGCTCTTGAGGCCCATTTGTAGAAAATAAATTATGTGGCGGTTCCCTAGATGGCGCCCGTGGCCCAGCGTTCAGGAATCACCGATCCAACCAACTATCAAGCACGGCCCTCAAAAGCGACGTTGTTTTTCAACGTCTTTGGTGAGGTGTGACACGGGAAAGGGTGTGCATGTAGCATACTACTTCCTGAATGACCTGTGAGGGTGTAGCTGCGCAATTAGTGGATTGGCATCCCCAAAGCGGAACTGTGGAAGCTCTCTTTTCACACCATACACGAGAGCTAACACATCATCGCGTGGCGGAAGTGGCCTGGCCCCCAAGTGCCACGCCATGCACCGCACAGGATAATTACAGGGAACGATACCTCTTTTTTTTTCTCTTTTTTTTCTTTTTTTTTGAAACCCCTCCCACATTCCCGCGTGTTGGCCTCCATCCGGTTGCCTGCTGCTCTAGAAACATGTTAAAATGCTGTGTGCGGCTTAATTAGCAGCCTGCAAAACAAGCTGTGCATTCTTGGCCTGCTTCCAAAACATGTGGGGACACACGCAAACACATTTCTTTATATATTGCATCGAGTCAGCAGGGGGCGCTCATGTGCCACCCTGACAAGATTGGGTTTGTGTTGAAACCTCTTCTGAATCCAGATTAGGGCTACCGCCACATAATAGTTTGATTGTTGACTCATCACCTGTTGCTTACATTATTTCGTGTTGTGTTACGCAAGGCCAGTGGTTTTCAATGTGCAGTATGAGGACCACCGGTGGCACCCAGGCTTCCTCTAGGAGTACTCGAAAGTTTGACTGATTTAAATGTTCAAATGGTATTTTTTAATCCACTAATGTGTATTTATCAAGTACACGTCATTTCAGTTGTAGTCAAAGTAAACTACAAAAGACTCACATTTAAAGGGCAGATGAAGAGTTCAATTCTTCAGCATTTTACACGGTAAAATTGTTTTGAATGCATTATTCGCTGTGTCAAAACTCATATTTAAAAAAAAAATTGAATTGACCGCCTAGTTTTCGACTTACTGCAATAGCGACACCTTAGCAGCGACGGACGCGCCTCGCTTCCAGCTGCTACCCAATGACCTGATTTCAGAAGACCTCACCAGCACTCTAATATTGAAGTATAGAACTACACTATCCTCATCATATCTTGCAAAGATTTTCTGGGTTTTACTCGCGAGATTCATCATGCAATCTCGATGTGTAGCGATGAATTGCTCACACGAAGGCTCGAGATGATGAGTGGCCCAAAAACCTCCTTCCGCAAGGATTTGGATATATTTTGTGGGAGTCAAAGAACTCACTGATAATTATATCTTGGATTGGGCATCGTTTGAATTTGAATGGTTCCGATTCCACGTTTTGATTCCGGTTCGAAACGATTCTCGATTCAAGTTCTTTTAATAGGCAGGGTCAAAAAAGTTGCATATTAATTTCTTCTCGATTATTTTTTAAAATTCTATGAACTTTCAATTAGCTTTGCTAAGAATTTCTAACGGGGCTATTTCTAACTTGAATATGATGAAGTTTCTTTCCACTGAAGTGCACTTTCACAAAGATGTTTATTTTTCAAAGCTCACGGAGAAAACAATTACTTATATTTTGCCTATGTTTTAGAGTGTCTTATGCGGCAGGCATTTATTGTATTGCATCATTTGTTTTGGGTGGTGTTTCTACAAGGTAGTTAAGGGCTGACATCTTGCAGATGTTAGGAGGAGAGTGTTTTGACCCTTGATCTTAAGTTGAATACTTTTTAAGTTTGATTTTTTTCTAAACTAATATATTGTTCATCCGTCTACAAGATGTCGTTATTGTAACTCCGGATGACAGACGCTACACTCCTCACACATCGTTGGGAACCCTTAATAAAACAAAATCTGTTAGTTTTCACGTTTTAACAGAGGGTCTGATATTGTTTCGGTGTGTTCATTCTGTTACTTTGTTGTCATTTATGTGAAGTGAAGCAACATGTTTTTGTGCTAAGCTAAATTAGCCACTTCATATGATTTGCTGTTAATGGAGTCTTCATTCGTGGTGTTCGGCAGCTTTTTTTTCCCAGTCGGCGGTCAGGGCATCGAAACTTGGAAACGAAATGTAAAAATTCGAACGGTTCCGGGAGAACCGGAGTGTTAATCCCGGATCCCATCGATGCTTGATCACCAACCCTTATTATATCACAGAATGACTAAGGAAAGAAAGGTTCAGAGAGAAATCATGATGCTAGAGATAGGCTTACAGCTCTTCCTTTCGTGAAGTGTCGAGCCGCCAATCAGTGTCAACACCACCATTTGCTGTGCTGATTAAATTTTCGTCATGTGACGCCTCGGTAGATCATTTTTCCTGGGAGCCCTCATCATTGCTAACGCCACGAAAAAGCGATCTGGAACGGGTATTTTCGCTGGATATGTCACTATCGCTGGTGCTGCTATGGATAAAGTCCGCCATGTCTTCTATTGCCCTCTGTAAATGATGTCACACTTCCTGGTTTTGGAAGGCAGTATTGATGGAGTGCTAAAAAACAAGGCAAATTCTTCTTGCAATAACGCGTTCCAAATGACATTAACAATTTTTTACCCCCATAATCATAATCACATTGTATCGTTAATGTTCAAACTGTCTTTATAAAAAAATTTAAAAAAAAACTTTGTCTTTAACATTTGGGCCTATTACACTACTCTATTTTAATGTTGGCCCATAGACTTCATAACCTATTGACATGACACAGGAAACGGGGCCGATTCGTAGGGGGCCTATTTTCAAAATCCTCAAATTCAAATATTTACAACACCAAAACTGCTACGGACCTAAAACCAAAACAGGCACTTACCTTAGCCATATATAAGTCTCCCTGAGCAGCGGCATCAAAAAATTCAAAGTCGTTCCCTTATAAAATCCTGATTATTTTCTATGTAAGTATAACACAACTTAAAATGGCTATAAATGTCTCCGATTTTACACTAAATGCACAAAAATCACCAAATGCAGACATGTTCACCTATATTTTCAGGATCAATGGCAATATTTAACATATCATATACATTTTTGACCAAAATAGCAACTTAAGTTTTTTTCCAACCGCTAATAAATCACTCAATTTAACATCAGAAACTTAATACTTGAGGAACACATGCAGAATCAATCATAAATAATATGTAACTAGGTAATTGATCAATTCTATATACAATCACAAATTATTATAGAATAGAATATCCCTTTATTATCATTCTACACTATATACAGTTAGCGAATGAGGCTAGCGGCCACCTGGCGTAAACAGCGCTTTTCTGGTGAAAATTCCTGTGAATTAATGCTTAAATCCCCGAATTCTTCATAGATATGGACGTAAAACAGTTTCGATTTTTGGTTAAAAGCAAAGAAAACGTGCAGGTAGCATTTATTTCACGTAAATATTGCCAACTATGAATCAGGTACGAAAATTAGCCGCCTCCATGTGGAAACATAGAAGAAAATTCCTGCGAATAAATACTTCAAACACGCATGCATGGTACGAAAAATATAGTATTTACATTGAATGCTCGAAAAAATCATTCCTGAGACAATCCTTCCTGTTTGTATGCAGTACAGCTTTCGTAGGTAAATCCAATCGTAAGTAAATCCAAGCTTAAATCCAGTATGAGCGTGTGCCGTCTTCGGCTATTACTAAATGAAGCTCGGCCCCCTCTGATAAGGCGTGATGCGAAGAATGGCAAAGTGTCAGGTCAATAGATTTTTTAAGTCTATGGTTGGCCATAAAAGAGGGTATTCGGAATGCCAAATACTTTTTGAGTTGGTACTTGATGTAAAGTGTCTTAGAACTCCTGCTCTCGGCTTTACATATTAACTGTAAATACTGGAACCAAAAACGTTGGACTGTTAAAACTATGTAACTATTTAACTGTATTGTTGTCTTCCAAAGCAAAAGTAACTTTTTGCAAATATTGTATATTGATTAATTACCATCAATGTGCTTTCATTGAGGATGACAGAAATACTAATTTTTACTGTAGTGTTAACAAGCTCCCAGTGGAAGATTTGGACTTTTTTTTTTTAGGTAAACAATGTCTCTAAACGACGAATTGATTACTAAAATAGTCGTCGGCTGAATTCGCTTCAAGATCAGTTGAGTAATCCAGGCAGCCGTGTTCCTTTTTCGATACACTATCGAGAATCTGACACATTTAACACAAAAAGAAAGTCATCAAGGCTTCCTGTGCTGCAAGGCGAGCGGACGTCGTAAATGCGGCACCCGTTTAACACCCGCACCTGGCTCACCTCACAGACATCGTCACCGCATAAAACCGTGTCGCTGGTTTGCAGTACTTTGAACGGTACGTCAACATGTACAAAACACCGCTTAGCCTGTTTTGTCATCGTATTAGTTGTTTGTCAGGCACACTTGAAAAAAGCTGGAAAATGTTCACATCTGACAGCCATTACATGAATTTTACACTTAAACAGTTCCTTTGCTCAACGCTTGATGGCAGTAGTGCTTCACAGTAGCCCCTCCCGTTGCCCCCCACTGCTTGGTAGGCAGACCTTTTTTTTTGATGTGAAATTGTTAATGGTGCTCCCCTCAGGCAATGGAAGTCACCCCAAAGAGCGTCTGTGTGTGTTTTAGAACTACACTGCATACATTCATCCATTCCTCCCATGCGAAAGTCTTTTTTTTTCACCGCTCTCAAGACAGAAAGTCTGGGAAGGAACCGATGGTGTGTTCTCAGAGTGCCTCATTGACACCCATGACTGTATTCCGTGTGTTGTTTGTTCCCCGCTGTGCTGAATGGTCACTATTTATCAAACTGATAAGTCCACTTGAGTAATCCGGACAATCTCTCTGTCTCAGACACAGATCCTCGAGTTCTGGAGAAGCAAGAACAACAGCAGCCCACCTACCTGGCCCTCAGCTACATCAACAGGTACCATCACCCGCCTTTAGGAGGCAGCGATACACCGTCGACGCCAATCTGGCCTTTGCGTGCTTTCAATTCGCCGGAGGCAGGCAGCCGTCGAAATGACGGATGTCTTCCCATCGACGATGTCGTGACTCATTCACAGAGCAGCAGGAAAAAAACCACAGAAGACATTAGACGCCTGACTCAGAATGACTGCTTGCGCGCTGCTTTGTGTGTTTGTTTTTAAAAAGTGTGGCCAACCGATACGTCACGCGACTATTAAATCACTCCGAGCCGCAACATGGAGGAATTTGTCAGTGGGTGAAAGAGCGAGTTTGTATTTTCATATGCAGCAGCACACTCACTTTTAACTAATTGGCTACCATTGACTACTATAGACGTCCAATCCATTTTTCACTGGGAGGGCCAGTAGCTTTTATGCGCTGCCAGCCTCTTACAGTCAAAATGTATTGGACGTCTATCGCCATCAATGGCAGTGAAATATAATCAGCCCGTTCACCATATTTGTCGTCAGGTTCATGACGGATGCGGCACGGCGAGAGCAGGAGACCATGAAGAAGAAAGCGGCACCCAAATTGTCGCTGTCCATCACGGGCACAGTGTCCAGGAACAGCACGGCCACGCCCCCTCGCCATACTAGTGGCAACCTGACGCCGCCCGTCACGCCCCCGATCACGCCTTCCTCCTCCTTCCGCAGCAGCACGCCGACAGGTACGACAGGTGTGTGTGCGTGTGCCAAAATGCGGGAGAAGTTTATTTGTGTCTGTTTTATTGCTGTGTTGTCAATGTCCTAGTAGGACCTTTGTCCTGGTGTAAGATCAGTCGGAAAATAAAGAAAACATCTCAGCACATAACCAACATTATGATTACATTTTTTTTTTTTGTCTTGAGTTGTACCGTATTGGCCCAAATATAAGACGGCCCTGATTATAAGACAACCCCCTCTTTTTCAAGACTCAAGTTTGAAAAAAGACTATTTGAACACTAAATTCATTTTAATACAAAAAATGATTACAAAACATCTGAAACAAATGATTACAACAAATTATTTGAGAGAAAAAGCATGTTATTTTGCCTCGTTCAAATCTTAATCAGGCATGCAAACTTGCCACCTTTCGGCGAAATTTCGCCGTTTTGAAATTAAAATAGGTCATTCTTCTGAATCACGTAGATCCGAGGAGAAAAAAAATGGGGCGGGGGAGGCTGTCAACGAGCGAGTGAAACCGTTAACTTCAAAACCGTAGTCCATGCTCAAAACTACACTCTAGTCCGATGACCTAGACCTATCACCGCCACTCTCTTCTCGTGACAACAAATGACTGACAATAGTGAGAGACTGGAGCACAGTTCTCACTAATCAGCAATGAGGAGGCGGAACCCTCTCCATCCCACCTTCTCGCCCGGACCCGTTGGAAATTGTGGCAAGGTAAGGGATTAATGTCAAAAATTGTTAACTTCTTAAAGCTAAAAGTTTGCGTGATGGCCTATAATAGTCTTCATAAATCATTCAATCGTGTCGTTCGATCAATTCCTGCGCTTGTAATGGTGTCTGTAACACAAGTATTCAGTTAATTTCTTGATAACTGACTTCAGATAGTCCTCGATATTTCACCGCCTCGTAGAACGCTGTTACTCGAGGTAGCTCTAATAGCGGAGGAGCTAACTAGCGCCTTTCACACAGGGCTTTGCTAGTAAAGTTAAGAACGTCAGTTAGGATCTGAATTGTCGCCAGTTGGCGTTGTGACAAGTCATTTAAGGCCCCTTTGTAAAGCGCTTGTTAATGATAAAAAAAAATAAATCATGAGCAATGAGGTAACTAGAGTGATGAACTAGTGCCTTCCATACACATCTTGTTCAGGGCTTTGTTAGTAAATTTCTGAATGGTCACCAGTTATTTTTGACAACGAGTTATTTAAGGCCCCTCTATACTCTCCGATAATTACAGAAAGGGAAGAGTTTTGCCTTGTTGTGGAGGTCGTTTCATTTGTTTAGCCATCAAGAGTTTATCAAACCGGAGAGCTCCGCTACAGGTCGCATTTGAAAGTACCCCCATTCCCCCGCTGTTCGTACACCCCCCCGCTTACAGCCTACAGGTGTACTTCTGTTTATCCAGTATGATGCCCTATCAATCGAAGTTCTGGTTTTTGAAATGTAAATATACCAATCTATTGTGATAAAACAGCAAAATTGCAATAACTGCATTAACCATCAAAGTGAGGTCTAACTAACTGTGGTCTTGAAACAAATCTGAATAAGGAAAAACATTGCAATAAAATAATGCAAACTGGTTAAACTTGAGAGTAGCTGAGATCTGTCATGACAGAACCTCGCTTCAATGATATCTGGCGCCATCTAGCGTCGTGAATGGGTAATATGTCTAGACCCCGAATATAAGACTACTCCCACTTTTTCAGTCTTATTTCAATGCAAAAAACACTGTCTTATATTCGGGCTAATACGGTAATTAAGCCTGAGTTATGCTTCTGCGTTACGTTGACGGGGTAGCGACAAATGATCTGCTCATCCGCAAGCCCTGCAGGAGCCTGATAACGCTCCTGATTATTTGATTAAGGTGTGTTAAAGGAGGGAGACATGGAAAACAAGCTGTATAGTGGCTCTCGATGACCAGGGTTGCAGACCCCTGCCCTACGGTGTCAATGAGCATTCGATAGTTCTGCGGCAAGGGAACGCATCGCTCGGTAGTTCACCTCCAAGCCACTAGAGGGGTATGGCGTTGTGTTTGTACGGTTTTGGGGGACTCTTGTCGACTTTGTCTCGACTTCGTCTCGTTTTCTTCCGGTTAGACAACAATGCCAATGGAGATGGTACGCTTGAATGTGGAACTTCAGGTCATCAAAATTTAACAACAAATTGATCATACAAATGTTGAGGCGCAGGCGACGAAGAAGACTGTTGCGGAGGTGGTCTGTCCAATTGTTGATGCCGCACAGAGACAGGCAGTCACATTACGAATTCTAGCATCGGGGGGGAAGCCAGCAAGCTGCGTTGTGCAGTGTTTTGTCCGTTTTGTCCATTGCCGTGTCTTCCAACCAGCCAATGGGAAGCCATAGCAGATTTCTGGCGGCTATGGAAGTTCCCAAACTGCATTGGAAGCCTTGATCTTAAACACGTTATCATTAAAGCACCGAGGCACTCTCAATCAGTGATGATGTACCAAGTGTTTGAACTGTCTGTTGTTGAAAATTAAAACATCAAAACACTGTGCTTTGTTCTTCATATACTCGAAGTGTAAAATGTAAATAAGTCGCAGATACACAGGAAACGTGTAAAAAATAAATGATAATGTGCACCAAACAAAAACACGACATAAAAGCTGGCAGTTTTTGGCCGGCTGGGTCACCGCTTCGTGTCGCCATTCGCTTCCGAACACGCACATACTTGTCTCGGAGGTTCTTCCATTTTATTCCATTTTTATGCATTCGCTGACTTCCAACCCCATATTTTCAGCAATATCCTTCCACGAGTTGCTTGCCATTTCGCAATCTTTATAATGTCTTGACGAGACATTGATACTCTCGTCAACTTGGTCCATTTTTGCGTGTAACACAACAATGTTTGAACAATGTGATCTCGTGCTGAACCGGAAACAACAGTCTGAGCAGACGAATCACAGTCCATTTGCTTCACGTCACTACGCGTTGACGTGGCGCCCAGTCAGAATTTTGTGGAAGTGCACGTCGGGCTATGGCGGAGGGTCGTGAATTGGGTCTGCCTTGACGGTGTATGGCTGCCGCAAAAGCATAACTCAGCCTTAAAAATTAACTCATGTTTGTATTGATTTGATTTCAGTAAATCTGTCCAGCCAATCCATTATGATATTTAGTCTAAAGTTAAAAAATCAGTAAGTAAAAAATCACATTATTATATTGAAAGATTCATCGGGATTGAGGTTAATTGCAGAATATTTGTAGTAAACAAAAGTGGATTGAATCTTTATGTTGATTTAATTCAAGTAAATGTGTTACCAAATTTGATGTAAAGTTCAACGAAAGTTTAATTACATTATTGATCGATTGGTGAAAATGTGCACTTTTTTTCCTGGTCCCTGTCAAAGACAATGAATAAGTGAATGAAATGAAAACTTCCAGTCCTCCCAGTTCAAATGGAATAGATGGATATTGCCGTTTATGGCAAATAATGAGTACTTGCTAATTTTTTTAGATATTGGAAAAAAAAAACCTTTTGTGTTTTTGAGAGTGCTGGAATGAAGAAATTGCTTTTTAATACAGACAAATAGTTTGAAAAAGGGTGGTTTTGAGTTATTGGCACAGTCACAGAATAAATGCAACTTGTAAGTCAAGGTACTAGTAGGACGTTGGAAAAATGCTCACACGCCTTGCTCTAAGCCAGGGGTGTCCAAACTTTTTGCAAAGGGGGCCAGATTTGGTGTGGTAAAAATGTGGGGGGCCGACCTTGGCTGACGTCCTTTACGTAGAACAATATATTTAATTAAATTTTAGCAAGACATCGGTTTGTCACATTTGCTCCATTTTTTTTTTTTTTTTATTGATAATTTCAACAATCTCGCAACTAGCCTTTGTGGCGTTCTTTCGACTCTCGGCCTCTTCCGAAATACTAATGCTGTAAAATGAAACTAGTTTCAAATTTCTTCAATTTCTCGCTACGTATCTTCCCTGTAATCTTGTCGTACATTTCATTGTGTCTTGTTTGGTAATGTCGCCTCACATTGAACTCTTTAAAAACAGCGACTGTCTCTTTGCAAATGAGGCTGACACAGTTGTAGCGTATTTTAGTAAAGAAATAGTCCAATTTCCACCTATCCTTGAAGCGTCGGCCGTCGCAGTCAACTTTCTTTTTTTTGTTGATTGTTGCCATTTTAGAAAATTGGGAGTAAAGGGTCACACAGGGTAATTTTGTTCGGAGTGCTGCTGCCTTTTAGTGGGTAAATGAGGAGCAGCATTTAGTGTGTAAGCTACTTCATATGCTGGTAGCAGTACTACTGACCAATTTATTATGTCTGTGTGCGGACCAGATGTTATTGATTTTATGACAGAGGCTGGGGGCTGGATTAAATTTGACCACGGGCCGCATTTGGCCCCCGAGCCGGACTTTGGACATGTCTGCTCCAAGCAAATTTGTCTTCTTGCGATGAGAATATTTGTTTTTTTCTGTCGACTAGGGCTGCAGCTATCATCGACTACTTAATCGAATAATTTATCAATTAGTTAGTTCGAGTAATCTGCTTAGGAAAATTTAATGTGTTGCAGAATAAATTTTAGGAGATGTAAAAGAAAGGCTTGCTAAGATTCCACTTTTCAAGAGCATTAAATGTGAATACAAAATAAAATTCCTGAGTGTTTTTTCAAATTATGCAGAATTGTGCTTTCCTTTCACAAGATCAATAAATGCATTTAAAAATAAAATACCGGAGCTTAGCCTCAAATGGTGCAAAACTGAATTAAAAAAAAAAAAAGAGGATCATAGTATAACAAAAGAACAAGTGGCTAACTTGCATAGCAAAAGTCCGCTAGCTTAAATGCTATAAAATGCTTTTTTTTTTTTTTTTTTTTTTTTTTTTTACAAGGTCGCAACAAGCCAGTCAAACATACAGTATTCCCACAAAAAACTGCAAAATATACCTCTAAACAAAATTACGAATGTATAAACAATCATATTGGCTGACACAAAAAACCTTACATCCTTATGTTAGTCTTAACAGGGAGCAGCTGGATCCAGCCATGTTAGTTGTTATGTGATATTCAGTGTAGCCACTAGAGGGCAGTGTATCCACCCAAAAAAAAAAAAAAAAAACGCAAACTGCCACTCTAATTAAACGAATCCTCGAAGCAGCAAAATTTGATTTGAACCGTTTTTTCTAATCAAATTATTCAAGTTAATCAATTACGCATTGGAGCACTAGTGTGGACACGCAAAACTAAGATGAGATCTTTTTACCCCATTTGACTATGTGTGTGTATTATAAGTATAGGGGCTCCTGCCGCGAGCAGACTAGTCAACACTCTTCTAATTACATAGCAGCTGTCACGCTGTGTGTTCAAAATGGGGCCTGTGTGTACACACACATGCACAGCTCCGAATCGGTCCAAATGGTTCCTCAAGCTAGTGTTAGGTCTGCACTTTTACACATGTGCCAGGGTACCATCCATTTCCTCATGCTGAGGTGCAGCATTTCCTGCACGATGGTGGGGGGCCAGTGCGCGCACGTGACTGGAAACTTTTCCAGCTCAGGCGATGGGGATCACTCCCATTTAATGATCTCCTTGAAAGGGCCAATCCCTGTTCTTTGACTCACAGGGACATGAGAGGGCAGAGGTGCACTAACGCAAGACCGTATTTACACCAAATCACATGTTTTCAGGGAGCGAGTATGATGAAGAGGAGGTGGACTATGAGGAGTCCGACAGCGACGAGTCGTGGACCACCGAGAGCGCCATCAGCTCTGAGTCAATTCTTAGCTCCATGTGTATGAACGGCGGTGAGGAGAAGCCATTTGCGTGCCCTGTGCCGGGCTGCAAGAAGAGATACAAGGTGAGCAAGTGTGGAAACCGCATTGACGGTGATAGATGTCCAATCTATTTGAGTACTTCAAATGGAATGGATGTTTATTGCCGTCAGTGGTAGCAATTCATTGAAAAAGATTTTTTAATATAACCTAGAATTGGACCACAATACAATACTCCTACTAGCTGGGCAATATGACAATACAGTATCATAGACTTCACCATCTGTTGACAAGACAGCTCCCACAAACATTGCGCCACGCCTTCCCGTTGCGGGCCGAACCAGGCGGAGCGTTTGGCTTTCACTGCGATAAACTTAAACACACACTGCGTTCAAACGCCAGATTTAGATGAAAAAAGGGGCAAATGTTTTACTGCATACAAGCAGGCAGGAGTGTCTCAAGAGTGATTTGGTCAAGGATTTAAGGTAATTATTATATAAAATATCCACATGTATGCACTTTGAAACGTGAAAAAAATGCATGGAAAAATTAGTGTAACTTTAGCTTAAAATATCTACGTAAAATGAATGATAAGTGACCGTTTTTTGCATTCAACCAAGAATCTAGATGTATGCATTTATTTACAAGAATTTTCAAATTTAAAACACTGTGTTTTGTAATGGCCGCCACGTTAGAGTACACAATAGCATAGTTTTAGCTTGCAATATTTACGTAAAATGATTGATAACTGCCTGTTATTTGGCTTTTAACCAGGAATCTAGAATGTTCTATGTTCATATCTACTGAAATTCCGGGATGTGCACATTTTTTTTTTTTTTACAAGCATTTTCATTGAAAAAGCTCTTTGTTTTGTAATGGCTGCCATGTTGTATCCATACACAGTAGCGTAACTTTACAGTCAAATGAGTCGGTAATTTTCGGCCAACTGCCAGTTTTTTGTTAGAAAAAAGTAGTAATTTAGACATTTCTGCGTCCATACAAAAAATAAAATTTGCCTTTTACGTGTTTTATTTTATGTAAAATTTCAATCTAAAAATAGTAGCGGCAATAATAACATTGGAATTCAACCTATGTATGTATTTGTATTTTGATGAATAAAATTAAGATGATTCTGCATGCGTTTCCTCAAGTTTCTAATGTGAAAACTGAGTGATTAATTAGCTGTTGAAAACATGTTGAAAAAAAAATGAGTTGCTATTTTGGGCAAAAACTAATAGATGTTATTATATATAATATTGCTATTGAGCCTGAAAATATAGGTGATTTTTGTGTATGTAGCGTAAAATTTGAGAATTTTTTAGCCATTTTAAGTTTTGTTTTACTTGTATAAAACAATAATCAGGATTTTACTAGGGAACGACTTTGAATTTTTTTATGTAACTGCTCACGCATAAGGGAGGTGCCTGTTTTGGTTTTAGGTCAGTAGCGGCTTTGATTTTGAAGTTTTTGAAATTAGGCCCCCTACGGATCGACACCGAGCCCCATCAGCTGATAGTGAAGTCTATGAAAGTATCAACGTCAGTAAATTATGTATTGTCAGAAATCCTGCTATTGTCAATTTTAAATTTACAGTGGTGTAACTTCCTAAAGTAATGATAGAGGATGACCACTAGATGCCCCTATGTTAGCAAATACAGTGCATAAAAAAAAAAAAGTTAATGAAAATTAAATAAATAATAAGTGGTGAATACACATAGTCACTGCCATTACATTGAGAAAGAATTAGACTGTAAACAAAGAACAAATTATTTATGACATGCATAAAAAAGCATGCTAGGAATTCCTGAATCTTTCAGTGTGAACAGTCGAACTCTCCCTACCAATCAGTGCGGTGAGGGATGCATTCAAAACAATTGGAAGTAACAGCGTTTAACAAAACAGAACACAGAAACACAATTTGTTGCATCATTAATATTGATTATTTATATGTTTTAATGCTGCCTTAATGTTAGTCTTACCATTCACAAGGACGTGTAGATATCTGTACCATAGACTTCACCATCAGTTGACAGCTCCCACAGTCATTGCGCCACGCCTTCCCGTAGGGGGCTACCCAGGCAGAACATTAAGTTGGCTTTCACTGTTATAAAGACACGCTGCATTCTAACGCCGGATTTAGGTGGAAATAGTACAAAGGCTGTACTGCATACAAGCAGGCAGGAGTGTCTCAAGTGATTTGGTCGAGGATTCAAGGTAATTATTATATTGAATAGCACCATGTGTGCACTTTGAAACGTGAAAAAAAATCAATCGATTAAATTGGCTTAACTTTTACTTGGAATATTTACGTATAATGAATGATAACTGCCCGTTTTTTTTGCTTTTAACCAAGAATCTAGAGTTTTACATTCATATCTATAGAAATTCCGCGATTTAAGCATTTATTTACAAGAATTTTCAACTTAAAAAGCTCTTTATTTCGTGACGGCCGTCATGTTGGATTACACAATACCGTAACTTTTGCTTGAAATATTTGTGTAAAATGAATGATAACTGCCCGTTTTTTGCTTTTAACCAAGAATATACTGTTTTACGTCCATATCTGTAGAAATTCCGCGATTTAAGCATTTATTTACAAGAATTTTCAACTTAATAACCTCTTTATTTCGTGACTGCCGCCATGTTGGATTACACAATACCGTAACTTTGGCTTGAAATATACAGTACTGTGCAAAAGTTTTAGGCAGGTGTGAAAAAATGCTGTAAACTAAGAATTCTTTCAAAAATGGAAGTGTTAATAGTTTATTTTCATCAATTAACAAAATGCAGTGAATGAACAGAAGAGAAATCTAAGTCAAATCAATATTTGGTGTGACCACCCTTTGCCTTCAAAACAGCATCAATTCTTCTAGGTACACTTGCACACAGTTTTTGAAGGAACTCGGCTGGTTGGTTATTCCAAACATCTTGGAGAACTAACCACAGATCTTCTGTGGATGTAGGCTTCCTCAAATCCTTCTGTCTCTTCATGAAATCCCAGACAGACTCGATGATGTTGAGATCAGGGCTCTGTGGGGGCCATGCCATCACTTCCAGGACTTCTTGTTCTTATATACGCTGAAGATAGTTCTTAATGGCATTGGCTGTATGTTTGGGGTCGTTGTCATGCTGCAGAATAAATTTGGGATTTTTCTTTTGTTCACTCACTTTGTATTTTGTAAATTGATAAAAATAAACAATTATTGTTTATTATTTTTGAAAGCATTTTTAGTTTACATCATTTTTTCACACCTGCCTAAAACTTTTGCACAGTACTGTATGTAAAATGAATGATAACTGCCAGTTTTTTGCTTTTAACCAAGAATATAGATTGTTCTACGTTCATCTACAGAAATTCTGCGATTTAAGCATTTATTTATATGAATTTTTAACTTAAAAAGCTCTGTTTCGTGACGGCCGCCATGTTGGATTACACAATACCGTAACTTTTGCTTGAAATATTTGCGTAAAATGAATGATAACTGCCCGTTTTTTGCTTTTAACCAAGAATATGGACTGTTTTACATCCATATCTGTAGAAATTCCGCGATTTAAGTATTTATTTACAAGAATTTCAACTTAAAAACCTCTTTGTTTTGTGAAGGCCGCCATGTTGGATTACACAATACCGTAATTTTTGCTTGAAATATTTACGTAACATGAACTGCCTGTTTTTTTTTTGTTTGTTTTTTTGTCTTGCTTCTAACAAGAATCTATTGACCGATACGTTCACATCTATAGAAATTCCGTGATTTAAGCATTTATTTACAAGAATTTTCAACTTAAAAAGCTCTTTGTTTTGTGACTGCCGCCATGTTGGATTTTGTATCTCTACACAATTGTGGAATTCAACCTATATAAGTTGTGATTGTATGTAGAAAAATGCAAATTTTGCTTTTGTTGAGTAAAATGAAGATATTATATCCTTTCCTCAAGTATTAAGTTTTTGATGTAAAAATTGAGTGATTTATGATGATGGTGAAGTCTATGTCTGTACATTTGTAAAAGCTGTTATTACTATTTAACGTTTTTTAAAATCAAATAATTCAAACTATACTATTCCCTTACATAATGTTATTGTGATATAAAATGACCCATATTATAGAAGACTTTTTTCCCCCCGTGTCACTCAGCACTAACTACTCAAAACTGACTGAAACTTATGAGGATAACAAACCTTTGCCCCAACACATAATCCAGAATGTCAAAAAGTGACCCAAAAGTTTTCACGAATCAGATCGCAGTCAGTCACCCTTGACAAGACCTGATTGCAGTTGCCAAGAATAGTGACGTTTTTACTGCCGCATTTAAAGTAATTTCAATGTCACATTGACACATATGAACATGACAGAACACTTTATGACTTGGAGACGTTTTTATGGACGTGTTCCCAATCATTCTTGAAGATTTATGCATATTAAAAAAAAACACAAAAGAGGGCGTGGACGTGAGCGTGTGTGTCGTACGCTTTCAGAACGTGAACGGCATCAAGTACCACGCCAAGAACGGCCATCGCACGCAGATCCGCGTGAGGAAGCCATTCAAATGCCGCTGCGGGAAGAGCTACAAGACGTCGCAGGGCCTGAGGCACCACACCATCAACTTCCACCCGCCCGTCTCCACCGAGATTCTGCGCAAGATTCAAGGCTAGGCCCAAAATCTCGGCCCGAAAGGTTCCTCACCTCACACTAAAAAAATGCATGCTTTAAGTTCTTTTCCCATTAGTTCCTTTTTCTATCATCTTATATCACTCGTATTTCCAAAAGTATATCTTTGCATTATTTTGATTGTACATTTGCACATTTCGTATATGCTATCAGTTATTGTTATTTTCCACGCTTTGACTTGGTGCTAAAAGAAGTGGACAGGAAGTGAGAGACAGAAAGTGCAACCAAGCCCCGCCCTCGCACAAGTTACCTCCCGGTTTCCGAGCCGGGAAGTGCGTTCACTCCTTTCGCCTTTGTTTACCGACTTTTAAGTTATATTACAAATCAATATATTGCTATATAAACAGTAGACACATAGTTGTATATAAAAAAAACTATAAGCTTATACAGGAATAGTTACATTTTATTTGCAAGCTTTATTTTGTATACTTTTTCCGTCAGTATTTTGGCTCGAACGCTCCGAAGTTTCAAATATTTTTCTAATAGCTCATGTTTTACTAATAAGCAAAAAAAAATGTCAACTGATATTTACGGAACGCATTGTTGCACATGAAAAACAAAAAAAAGTTCATTGTGACGTTATTACGTGTTCAAGACTTTACATGATTATAACGTTATGTTTTCGCATCCAATGATAAAACGTTGTACTGGACTTTTTTCTGATGTGGCGGTAATACGTATCCGTAAATATTTGAAATCCCGATTTTTTTTTTTCCTCATGCCAAGTTCCATTTGTTGGGCGTGTCATTCCAGTTGCCAACATTTTTTAAGATTTCTTTCCATGACGGTTGCCAACAGCTCTCCACTGCCAAACATCCACCATACCATGTGCCTGATTGGGAAGGGGTGGGGGGAGGGTTTGTCTCGCCACCCAAAAAAAAAAGTGGGTGTACATTTGAATGTTTTACGCATGCACTCTTAAGGGTGATTTGTACTGAAAACCCAGAGATTAGCAGCTACAACCTCTCTTGCGCCATGAGAGCATTCCAATTTTGTGTGTGAGAAAGTGCACGCATATCCAGACATCAGCCTAGAGTGTTATTGTGCCGTTTAGTGTGTGAGTGTATCATGTCGGTGTGCCAGATCACTCCTGTGGAGCAGGAGAGTGCGCGATGTTCACGTTGTTCCTCTTAGAGGAACAGACGACAGCATTGTGGTTGTGATGGGTCCATTTTGTGCATTAAGAAAAATCCTATCCACGACTAGAGAAGAGTCCCGCTATGTCATTACAGTCGCCATGGTAACAAGTCCACACACAGGCCAATGACAGTACAGTATTACAAGAAGGCGGGGAGTCCCATATTTACAATGTACAGTGAATGTATCGTAAGGTGTCCTTTTGTCAAGTGCTTTTAAATTATATTTTCGTATGTAACGTGGACATAAGTGTTTTGTATCGGGGGAGGGGTGTATTGTCTTTCATATAAAAGAGAAGCTGCTTCAATGTAAACAGGTGCCAGCCTGGAAAAAAAATGCAAAAATAAAGACTGACTGTCATGTTTTGTTTTCTTAAAAAAAAGTCGGGTACACTTGGGTAAGCTCATTTATTCATCAAGATTTTTACCATTCACACACTGGAATGTGATTGGGAGCAATTTTGAAAGCCTGAATTAACGACACCGCAACGACAGAGCGGTGATGTGGACATTACAATTAATGTACTTTTCATGAGAACATGAAATATGGCCATACAACCCCTAGCAAAAAGTATGGAATCACAAGTCTCGGACGAGCACTCAGACATTTTATCATGGAGAACAAACTCCGATTAATTTTTTTTTTTTTTTAAACTTGAAAAAATAATGAATTAGTTCAAAAGTGCAACTTTTTAGCATTCAGAAACCCTAAAATGAATACAAAATATTGTGGTGGTCAGTAAATGTTACTTTTATAGGGCAGAAAACACAGACAAGACTGAAAAAGCCGTTTCTGCTCTTGCCCTCCTCTTTAAGCCAAAACAACTGTTGTGTTTGATAGAACAATAGGTCTATATGCTGCTATAGCAGATTCATGGCGAATTAAGCCCCCAAACTATTTTTAATTTGGCCGTTTTACCCTGGAAACCCCCGTTTACAGACTTCGCGCAACTGCTTTGGTTTCAACCTAGCCATAAAAAGGTAAGTAATCGTATTTATTATTCGAAATGTCTGTCATTTTTAGCTTAGAATCATTGACGTCTAATATTTTGTTAAAACAATTAAAAAGTTCATAATCGCATCTTTTAAACTTTTTAACAAATTACGTCACAATGACAAAATTAGCATCTGTAAAAAACTCACGGATATCCACATAACTATTGCTTAATTGTATTTTTTTCGTTACTGTGCATTTTCCCCGATATGTTAGATGATAATCGATCCAAACAAAGACAAATTGAGAAAAAAAACATTTAAAAGGGTAAATATATGAAAAAGAACATATTGACCACTCCTTGATGTCTGCAATTTCTGTATCTCGACCCTTGTTATATTACCATGTTTCACCCATAAAATCCCCCAAAAATCCAGCTGTGGCCATTCACAGCTGTGTCTTGACACTCATACATGCTACACAGAGTATTTGGATCGAAACAAGAACGCGATAATATCTCGTTAAAGTCATTGCGTCTTTAATTCTGCTCTCACCTCCAGATAGGGTGTCACTGTGTGTGTGTGTGTGTGTGTATATATATATATATATATCAGAGGTTGCGCTAGACTTTTTCGTTGTCTGTCATTTTGACTGACAGGGTCATAAAAATCCGGTCATAATCTATTTTTACCCGTCACTTAAATTTTTAAAATGATAATAATGACATATTCAATAGCAGTGTTGGTCAAAAGTGGTGCGTTACTTATTCAACTCTGAATAAATTGAAAAAACTACCAGCCATGTTGTGTCTACTCTCTGCTCTGTTGATTTGTCATCCAAGACTCTGGGTGCGTTCAGGTTTGGGAATAGCGCATGTACTTCTGACTCCAAGCTGTTTGTCCCTGCTCATTCAATTAGGCTACGTTCATACTACAGGTCTTAATGCACAAATCCGATTTTTTTGTCATATCCGTTTTTTTTGGCGTGCCCGTTCAGACTGCTTTTGTCCATTGAGACCATTCAAGTATTACGCATGCGCTTTAATTCGCAGTCCGACACGGGGAGGAGACAAATAACAGACATAAATAATCCCCGTTTAGACGTATATTCACAGTTTATATGGATCGATAGCATGCACGCACTGTCCGTGCATGTCACACACACATACGGGCAGTTTTCCCCGACGCTCCAAGACTGGCTGCAGCCAGACCCCTCTCCCGACTCTCGGCCGTGTAGGAAATGTTGAAATACAGCTCACATAGAGCAGAAAGAAAACCGATCATTCTCATGCTTATCCTCAACCCATTTTTATTTTTTTTATGACTGTTGTTGACTGTCTCCAAAAGCCGTGTTCACTGCAAGCTAGGCACTAATAACGCACAGCTGAAATCGGATTTGGGACACTGGACGGTACAGACCGCCGTGACAGTCTGGAAAAATGTGGCCCAGATCGGATTTGAACCACATACAAAAATGACCCAGATCGGATTTGAAATGGTCCACTTCTATGCGACTTGTCCCGTTCAGACTGTCAAGTTAATGCCTGACTCGAGTCGGAAAAACACGAAAAAATTGGATCCGTCCATTAAGACCTGTAGAATGAACGTAGCCTTAGACAATGCTCTCCAAAGCTTCCTAACGTTTCCGTGTTTGCTACACTTGAATGCTAGTTCGGACATTTTTCCGAGTAAGGCCAACGACGTCATGCATCAAGAGAGACAATAGCTAATTAATATGCTCACTCGCCATCCTGTGGTCTGGGGTGTGAATGGCAACCTGTCAAAATGACTGATGGACTTCAGTTTTTTCCGTCACCGTTTTAAAAAAACGGTCAACGACGGAAAATATTCGGTTAACGCGACCCCTGATATATATATATATATATATATATACAGACTGGGGAGAACAAGTATTTGATACACTGCCAATGGGAAAACCCATTGGCAGTGTATCAAATACTTGTTCTCCCCACTGTATATTTTAAATGCCCTCCTTTTCAAATTTTTTTCTTCCCCCAGAAAATTGACATTTTAAGCTTTCCAATTATGTCTCACACATGCATATAGGACCATTTTGAAATTTGGCCAAATTCGGTCTCAGAGCGGAACTTCAAGTCACCTGAGTGTTTTCCGCCATAGAGCAAATGCAGGGAAATATATATGGAATCACTCCATTCTGAGGAAAAAAAAGTTTTCTTCAGGCAGTCATTTTTGTAAATCTCACTGGAACAGCACCAAACAAAGGTTCCAGCATCATCACCTTGTCAAGAGTCAAGAATCTGCATTTATTCATTTCATTTAGTGTTTCTGAATTCTAAAGAGTTGCACTTTTGAACTAATTCATTATTTTTTCAAGCTTTTTATCCAAGTTTGACCTACATGATAAAATGTCTGATTGCTCACCCGAGACTGGTGATTCCATACTTTTTGCTAGGGGTTGTACATGACCACTGAAAGTGCACGCGAGAGCAGTAACAGTACACATCACACATATTTCCATTATGTACATTACATTCAGAATAAAGCCTTGTTTAGTGCAGATACATTAAAATGTAATGCTTTTTTTCCACGTTTCGTTGCCATTGACGGTGGTAGATGCCCAATAGTTCCAGTTCAAATGGATCAAACGTCTATTGCTGTCAATGGCAATCGATGTTAATCCTCTTTCCTGAGGAAGAGCAGCGTAATGGTTCGGAAGCGATTAAGTCCATTCGACGACGTCTCACAATTACACTTATTTTTTTACACACAATTGTGTTTTCTCCAATTGTTTTGAACACAATATCCACATGCACCGGCAAGTGGGAACAAAATGAGCTTTCAAATAAAGGATTAAGTGGAAGCAAAGCTTTTGTGAGCTGGAGTACGAAGCTCCCATATTGTAACCTGCAAAAAAAATAAATACTGCCATTGATTGTACACTTAACGACACAACCGAACGTGAACCGGCGAAGCTTCCATCACTCGATCTGATCGAAGTTGAGCACGTGGCCGTCGAAGTGCGTGAGGACGTGTCTCTCGAAGACGCTCTGCTGGCAGTCGAGGGGGAACTGCTCGGCGCACACGGGGCACACCTTCCAGTGGCTTTCCACGTGCTGCTCGAAGCTACGTTGCTCAAAGTGGGGTGGAAAGATCACCTCGCACAGTGGGCAACGCTTGTGGACGTTGCTGTTGAGTGTTCAAAAGGTGAAAAGAGGAAAACTACGTTACATTTCCTTCATTTGAGGATTCGACTTTTGTGGATGTTTTAATTAAAAACTATACAAGAATAAAGCAAAACCTTTGGATTCCAGGGTCCCATTTGATTTTTAATGAGATAGATGGAAGTCATTTATATGCAAGCCAAACCAGCATTTTTCTGTATTCACAGATAAAATACTAGTGCAGTGGTTCCCAAACCTTTGACACTAAATACCACTATCACAGACTTCACCATCAGTTGACAAGACATCTACCACAGACAATGCACCACGCCTTCCCGTAGGGGGCCGAGCCAGGCAGAATGTTGAGTTGGCTTTCACTGTGATAAACTCAAAACACACGCTGCGTTCTAACGCCGGATTTAGGTGGAAACAGGACGAAGGTTTTACTGCATACAAGCAGGTAGGAGTGTTTCAAGAGTGATTTGGTCGAGGATTCAAGGTAATTATTAAAGATGTCCCGATTGATCGGGTCCGATCACATCATTTTCAAAGTATCTGAATCGGCAAAAAAATATAGGACATGCCTTTTTTAATATATATATATTATATAAAATTTTTTTAATTAAATCGTTTTCTAATTGTATGTAACATTACAGACAAAATGTCTTACACTCATCCAAAGTCTTTAGTTTTGGCTTAGAGTAGGGCTATCAAATTTATCGCGTTAACGGCAGTAATCAATTTTTTTTCAAACCAATCACGTTAATATATTTAACGCGATTAACGCATGCGCTGCACGACCCACTCACGCATTGTCGCGTTCAATCTGTAATGGCGCCGTTTTACCTGTATATAGAGCTAAAAGGCAGCGTAAAATGAGTAGAGTGAATTTTGGCAGCCTTTGTAGCCTTTTATTAATTGGCTAAAGCCTCACAATCTCTCAACAATTAGAAATATCGTGGGAAGCAATGTGGGGAAGAAAGGTAGTTGTTGATCTTTTTCTTAACATGTTATTTCCCAACGCAGAGAAGATATATCAATTGGTGCCACTACGCACAGTCATGGTTGCACTTCCCATCATGCATTTGGGCAGAACAGTTAAATGGCTACAGTATCATTTACTGAAAGCTCAACAAATACACAGTCACATTTATCCTTTAAGAATTACAAGTCTTTCTATCCTCGGATCCCTCTCACAGAAAGAATGTTAATAATGTAAATTGCATCTTGAGGATTTATTTACATAATAAACAAATACAGTACTTATGTACTGTATATTGAATATATATATTCGTCCGAGTTTTATTCATTTTTTTCTTAATGCATTGCCAAAATTTATATGATCGGGAAAAATTATCGGGAATGATTGGAATTGAATCGGGAGCAAAAAAAAAAAGCAGGCAGATACTCAAACTAAAACGATCGGATCGGGAGCTAAAAAACATGATTGGAACAACCCTAGTAATTATTATACATATTAAATAGCACCATGCATGCACTTTGAAACTTGGTGAAAATGATCAATGGATAAAATTTGTGTAACTTTGGCTTGAAATATTTACGTAAAATGAATAACTGCCCATTTTTTGCTTTTAACCAAGAATCTAGACTGTTTTACGTTCATATCTATAGAAAATCTGCAACTTATGCATTTATTTACAAGAATTTTACCTTAAACAGCTCTATTTTGTGCCGCCATGTTGGATTACACAATAGCGTAACTTTGCTTTAAAATTTTAAAACGAACAAGACCTGCCGTTTTTTTTGCTTTTAACCAAGTACTGTTTTGCGTTCATATCTATACAAATTCCACGATTTATGCATTTATTTACAGAATTTTTATCGGAAAAAGCTGTTTTGTGACAGCTGCCATGTTGGATTACACAATAGCGTAACTTTTGCTTGAAATGTTTAAGTAAAATGAAGTGACTGTTTTACGTTCATATCTATAGAAATTCTGTGATTTATGCATTTATTTACAATAATTTTCAACTTAAAAAGCTCTGCTTTGTGACGGCCACCATGTTGGATTACACACTAGCGTAACTTTTCCTTGATGTATTAAAGTAAAATGAACAAGACCTGCCCATTTTTGTTTTTAACCAAGAATCTAGACTGTTTTACGTTCATATCTATAAAAATCCTGTGATTTCTGCATTTATTTACAGAATTTTCCCCTTAAAAATCTGTTTTGTGACAGCCGTCAAGTTGGATTACACAATAGCGCAACTTTGCTTGAAGTATTAAAGTAAAATGAACAAGACCTGCCAGTTTTTTTCTTTTAACCAAGATTCTAGAATGTTTTACGTTTATAGCTATAGAAATTCCGCGATTTATGCATTTATCTACAAGAGTTTTCAACTTGAAAAGCTGTTTTGTGAAGGCCGCCACGTTGGATAACACAATAGAGTAACTTTTGCTTGAAAATTTTATGTAAAATGAACAATAACTGCCCGTTTTTTTGCTTTTAACCAAGAATCTAGCCTGCTTTACGTTCATATCCATTGAAATGCCGCGATTAACACATTTATTTATAGAATTTTCACCTTCTGTTTTGTGACAGCTGCCATGTTGGATTACACAATAGCGTAACTTTTGCTTGAAATGTTAAGGAAAATGAACGAGACCTGCCGGTTTTTTGCTTTTAACCAAGAATCTAGACTGTTTTACTTTCATACCTAGAGAAATTCCGCGATTGACGCATTTATTTACAAGAATTTCAACTTAAAAAGCAGTTTTGTGAAGGCCGCCACATTGGATTACACAATAGCGGAACTTTAGTTTGAAAATTTAAAGTAAAATGAACTAGACATGCCCATTTTTTTGCTTTTTACCAAGAATCTGGACTGTTTTACGTTCATATCCATAGAAATACCGCGATTTACGCATTTATTTATCGAATTTTCACCTTCTGTTTTGTGACAGCTGCCGTGTTGGATTACACTACAGCATAACTTTTGCTTTGAAATATTTATGTAAAATGAACGATAACTGCCTGTTTTTTGCTTTTATCCAAGAATCTAGACTGTTTTACATTCATATCTACTGAAATCGCACGATTTACGCATTTATTTACAGAATCTTTACCTTAAAAAGCTCTGTTTCGTGACAGCCGCCATGTTGGGTTAAAAAAAATTAGTTGCTATTTTGGGCGAAAACTTATGATATGTTGAATATTGTTATTGATCCTAAAGATGTAGGTGATTATCTCTGCATATCTAGCATAATAGAGAATTTTATAGCCAATATAAGTTTCGTTATAGTTGTATAAAAAATAATAATCGGGATTTCATTATGGAATGACTTTGAATTTTTATATGCCGCTGCTCATGGAGACTCATATATGCCTAAGGGAAGTGCCTGTTTTGGTTTTAGGTAGCTAGTGGCTGTGCTTGTGAAAATATTTGAATTTTAATCTTTTAAAATAGCCCCTATACGGATCGTCCCAGAGCCTTGTGTCCCGTCAACTGATAGTGAAGTCTATGCTACCATAATAACCAACTTGAAAACATATTTCAAATACGTGAGCTAAATATCCTTAAATCTACTGAAGCAGTCCCCAAACGTGAGCTAAATATCCTTAAATCTACTGAAGTAGTCCCCAAACTAATGCAAATAAATGATGAGTTAAATTTCTCAGATTTAATTCAGTAATTTCTTGTGGTACCACTAGCGGGCGCTCATGTACCAGCAAGGCTTGTACTACACTTTAAAAGTATCACTGCACTGGAGAAAAAAAAAGATTTGTTGAATATACTGTTTTAAAATTTTAACTGATATTACTGATTACAGCCAAACCCGGATAATTTTTTTTATGCTGATGTACTGATTTTTGTCAATTTTGCATATTTCATGCAACACACGTGTTGTGTTCTGTTAAGTCTCTAAAGCAGCTGTTGTATACATTTTTCTAAAGTCAGGTTTTTCTATGAAAATGATATTTGTGTGATTTAACCTGGAATCAAAGCAGAAGTTGGTCCTTGTTTCGTCCCTTCTGCCGGGCGGACGATCGCGGGATGTCTGAGCTCCGTCACCCGCCTACGTACAACAAGCATACAACGCCAGCTACAGTAAGTTCTCTAATAGAAGCTTGTCATGCATCCTTTGCTTACATTGTGCACTTCCTCAGGTGGGTTCTCCGCGGTCTTTGGGGGGCTGGTGCTGCGTGAAGGCTGGATGCGGACCACCTCTTGGTCCCAGCCTGCCCCGGGGTTGGAGTTTAGGTCTGTTAGAGTGATTGGCGGCGCGCAGGGAGTGGCACAAGGCGGGGCTTCAGGTGGAGGACGGCTCAATTGTTCCGGAGAAAGTGAGACATCTGTTTCCTGGTCTAAAAAAAGTCAAAATTAAGGCTGTCAAACGATTAAAATTTTTAATCGAGTTAATCAAAGCTTAAAAATGAATCGTAATTAATCGCAAGTCAAACCATCTCTAAAATATGCCATATTTTTCTGTAAATTATTAATGGAATGGAAAGATAAGACTGATCTGAACATTCAACATACTGTACATAAGTACTGTATTGGTTTATTTTAATAAATCTACAAGATGACATTAACATTATTAATATTTATGTGTATTTTGCATAACTATTTGATTGGGAATGCCAGTTCTCTTTGCATTGAGTGCTTTTCTTTTTGTGAACATTATTTTTTTGAGGGATAGGAATATTACTTTTTGTTGTGCTTTCACTAAATGATACTGTAGCGACTCAACTGTTCGGCCCAAATGCATGATGGGAAGTTGGGCGACCATGACTGTTGGTGGTGGCTGCAAATGGTATACAGTGTGTTCTGCGTTGTGTTCAATTAGGCATGTTAAGAAAATGATAGTCTTTTGCGACACCCAAATGCATGATGGGAAGTTGGGCAACCATGACTGTCAGTCCTCACTGCAAAAGGTATATAATATGTTCTGCATTGTGTTCAATTTAGTGCTGCAATGATTAATCAATTAATTTGAGTATTCGATTAGAAAAAAATATTCAAATTAAATTTTGTTGCTTCGAGTATTCGTTCAATTAAAGTGGCGTTGTAATGGTTTATTTTGAAAGTGTTTGCATTTAGTTTTATTGATGAGGGTGGATACACTGCCCTCTGGTCTGCCTCTTTTCACATGGCTGAATCCAACTGCTCCCTGTTAAGACCAGCGTAAGCTAAGTTTGTTTGAGCTAATTATTTTTTTAATTGATAATTAATCTTAATTTAGTTTATAGGTATATTTAGCCGTTTTTTTTTTTGTGGGAATATGTATCCGAACCATTTGTTAAGAGCATTGTAAAAAAAAAAAAGTTAGCATTTTATGTCACCAGGTGAATGGCGAGATAGTGTAAAGCGCTTTGAGCGCCTTGAAAGGTGGAAAAGCGCTATATAAGTATAACACCATTTACCATTTATAGCATTTAAGCTAGCGGACTTTTTCTATGTAAGTTAGCCAGTTGTTCTTTTGTTGTACATAGATCCTCATAAAAAAAAAAAAAACATTTGAGGCTCAGCTCAGGTATTTTAATTTTCATGTTCCTTATCCGATTATTCGAACTAAGTAGTCCATCGATTAATCGACTACTAAAATATTCGATAGCTGCAGCCCTAGTTCAATTATGCGTGTTAAGAAAATGATCGTCTCTTGCTCCGCCCAAATGCATGATGGGAAGTTGGGCAACCATGACTGTTAGTAGTGGCTATTTAAGCCAATAAAAAATGCGGTCCAATGAACCTGTGTGTACTCGCATTTCTCTGCCTTTTCGCTCTCAATGTGCTAAAATGGCGTCATTGTAAACCGTTTGAGGCAGCGCATGAACGGGTCATTCCGTCCATGCGTTAATTGCGTCAAATATTTTAACGTGAAGAATTTAAAAAATTAATTACCGCCCGTGAACGCAATAAATTTGACAGCCCTAGTCAAAATAATATAAGATTTATAAATTGACTGCCATTGACGGCAGCACTAATATGAATATACCATGTGTGCCTTCGTTGCCATATGGGTTACCAAACTGCAGTTCGGCAGGCCTTTGTGGCACCAGGGGAGGTGGCGAGGGGTCCTGCGGGTATGGCAGCGGGTACCTTAGCACCAATGCTCGCCCGACCTCTGCTTCGTCACCACGGTCATGCTCACGACTTAGGAAGTGATGCAATTCCTACGAAAGGAAAAAAATAATTAGTTAAGCCACACAAAAAAAGTCATATGATTCCACTTTAGTTTCCTTCTTCATTGTCGCTGCCCTTTGTGATAATATGTGCGGCACTAGCATTAGTAGCCTACTCATTACTGTAATGGGTGTCAGACTTAGGCGCTCCCCCCTCACCGACCTCCGCGGATGACTTCATTAGTGCTCTGTTAGCAGGTTTAACATTTAAACCAGGGTTGGTGAGGTGAAACAGACAAGCCGCCTGGCATTTGCATGGAGATATTAATTAGCGAGGGAGGACAGGGAAGAGGAAGACGCGACAAAAGAGCACTTGCGTGTTTTCAGTCGACCTGCAAGAATGGACGTTCTAATGTTAAGACTTCAAAAATAAAAGTTGCCCGCATTGGAAACGCATTAAAAATGTAATTTTACTGTGTTGTGAAGGGTGAGCATTCACTTTTAATTGCTTTGAGATACAAGCATGGTCTAGGAATTAACTAAATTTAAAATCAATGAGGTAGTAAATGATTTTCTTAACATATAATTAAAAAAAATACAACCAAATGAGTGGCTCAACTGGTCCACACATGAGGTAAAGTGACCCCGATAAAATATTTGCAGTTTGGAAGCATAAACCGTAGCTCGGGTCAAAAATGTGTTAAAGAAAGCACCCCTTTGAAAAAAGTAGAAATGGGCAGCATGTGTTTGGCAATGTTGTATAGGATTTTAGAAGTCTTATTTCTTAGCAGGACTAAATCAGTATTGAAATAAATAAACTAGAAACTGCATTTTCTGGAGAAATTACGATAAGGCTTTGCTGTGGTATATACAGATCTATGAGGTCACTTCCGGTTGATTTGGGGACATTTCGGGGACACATCCTGTTGATATCAGGTCATTTCAATGGCATCACCAGTTGAATGTCAATGGACTGTAATGGTAAGTTTTGGTCAAAAATCACAACCACACAGGTTTTTCTGCCTATGAAAATGAATGGGAAATTTGGACGTACAGTACATGGCTGTCAATGGCATCCCATTAGAAATGGGACAGTTTTTGGTGAATTTTGGGGGAATCGTGTTTTTGCCAAATTCGGTATACAACGTTTAGGCCCCTTACCGTCCTGGAATATTTTAAATCAAATCATGAGGTTTAGCATGCCTTCTTTGCTATTTCTGGCTCTTTGAAAATGGCTAGGGCAAAACTTCAAAACAAAAAGGCAAACGTAAGTGCTCATTTCTCATCAAAAACAATGTAACATTACCATTAAAAATAACCAATAAAAGCATGAAATATCCCCGACCAAAATATTGCACTTTGTTCTGGTATTTGAGTAGAGTAAAAATCAGCAATTTTTTTTTTTTTGCCCAGCCGAAAAAATGCATGTCTAAAGGGGTTAAGTGATTTGGGCAAAAATTGTAAGACTAAATACATTTTGGGGGGGGGGGATGAAATGCCATTTACGGGCAAAAGAAAATTTGGGGGTCATTCAAAAATTCCCTGCGTCGCATGAAAATTCCGACCATTTTGATATTGGAACGGTGGCGGTCGGTCAAACGGTTTGGGCTGTGCGGCGTGCCAAAGATATGCCATTCAGAAACAAAAACGGAATTTTACTTTCTAAAAATACTCATCACTGAAATAATGTTTGCATAACTAAACATTGAAATCATAGACTTCATAATGATATTGACAGGTCAGATTCGACCTTCAGTGCACCAAGCCTTCAAGTAAGTGGCCATCCAACAATCCACTTCAGTTATTCGCAGTCGGTCGCAGCGACACATGCAGCAATCTAATGCCGGATTTATGTTGAAAAACTATGGAAGCTGTACCGCATACAAACAGGAAGGATTGTCAAGGATTGATTTGTTCAAGGATTCAAGGTAATTATTTTTCATACCATGCATGTATTTTGAAACGTGAAAAAAATCAATGGGAGAAATTAGCCGCTACAGCGTTGGCATTATACTTCGCAATATTTACGTAAAATAAATAGTACCTGCACGTTTTTTTGTTTGCTTTTAAACAAGAATCAAAACTCTTTTATGTCCATATCTATAAAGAACTCAAGGATTTAAGCATTTATTCACAAGAATTTTCAAAGGAAAAGCTCTGTTTACATATGGCGGCCGCCACATTGACTGACAGACTAGCATCGTACTTCGACATATTTACGTAATATAAATGCTAACTGCACATTTTTTTTGCTTTTACCCAAGACTCGAGACTGTTTTACGTCCGTATCTATAAAGAATTCAGGGATTTAAGCATTTATTCACAAGAATTTTCACCGGAAAAGCTCTGTTTACATCAGGCGGCTACTAGCTACATTCACAAACAGAATAGCATTGTACTTCGACATATTTACGTAAAATACATACTAACTGCCTGGTTTCTTTTTGCTTTTAACCAAGAATTGAGACTGTTATACGTCCATATCTATGAAGAATTCAGGGATTTAAGCATTCACAAAAATTTTCAACGAAAAAAGCTCTTTGTCTGTGATACCACTCGGTCAGCTTTGACGGCCATGCCAACAATGCAGGCCCCCTACAAATCGGCCCCGTGTCCCGTCAATATCATTATGAATTCTATGACTGAAATGAATTTTTTAAAAAATATAGAAATTAATAGAAATATCTACTAGTGATGCACGATAATCCATTTTTCAACCAATACCGATAACCAATAATCACCTCCTCCTTCCAGCCGATAACCGATAATGTCAAGCCGATAACTCTATTGAAAAGATATACATATATACACATTTAAATTATAAAAAAAGAGGAAATGTTACTGTGCAAAAATACAATTAATCACTACTTTTCCCACATCAAATGTGAGCAAGTAGTAAATTCCAACGTCAAATCATTGTATATTAATTAATATTCATAATGCTTACAAATTATTTACTTAATTGCACAAAAAATACCTTTAGGAGGGGTTGGGGTGCCAGCCCAGAATTCGACAAAACTGTGTCGGTTGCACACATTTGAAGGCTAAATAAAGTATAGAATTATCGGATTGCATTATCGGTTGAATTTTTTAAGATCTCTATTATCGGTGTGACGTCATAATTGCCATTATCGGCCGATAATTATCGGTAACCGATATTATCGTGCATCTTTAATATCTACCAATCAAAATGAATAAAAATGGGAATATTTAAATTTTAAAAAATACGAAACTACAAATAAATTTATTGACTTTTATGTTTTAATTCAAAGAATTTCTGCACTCTAGGTCCTCCACACAGCTCATAAAAGTAAAAAAAATTGCTAAGTGAATCAATCCACTTTTCCTACCTCTTGTAGTCTCCCCTTGTCTTTCAAAGCCTGAGCAAGGTCACGTTTCAACTCCATCACCTCGCTGGTCCTCTCTGCCATCTGTACCTAAACACACACCACAGAACAGGAAGTTAATAACCACTAAAGGTGCTTTCGACTCCAGAGGTTTAAGTTCAACTTGAGAGTGCCTGCAGGGAAGCTGAAAGCAAACAATCCCTGATAACAGGAGTTTCATTGTTGATCTGTTATTGATCTGGACCCGCCAAGAAACAGGATGGCAGTAAATCTGGGAGACGCTGTGGGATAGTGGCCGTCTCGTCTCTCATTTCATCCCATTACAAAGATTCCAAATCCCCTCGGCTTGGCGCTCTGCTTCATGTCTGTCTGTCCGGCCCACTTTGCCAACTCTTGAATTGTGTTTGCTTTTTTGGCCCCCTCTCCCAAATTCCCTTTCATCTCCTCTGGTGCTTTCCCACCCTCTGAGGGATTTATGGCACAGCATTAGAGGGTGAAGTTCAGGTGGGAGTGAGCGGGACTGTCTGTCTGTCTCTCTCGCTTCGTCCCTGATGTAAACAGTCGTAAAACATGGCGGTCGGGGGCCCTCCGCTCAGACAGGAGGTCTGATCAAAGACGGGGGGGTTCGCTTAGAGTGCCGTTAAGTCAGAATGCTTGGGTTAGGGTGTACAATCATGTTCATTTAATGGCTGCCATTGACGGCGATAGACATCCGAGCTATTGGACGTCTACCGCCGTCAATGGTAGTGATGCCTTACTCGAAATCGCTCTTCCTCATTGGCCAGCCGCTGTTTGAGCGTCTCATTAATGGCGCACTGCTCCTTCCACTTTTCTTCCATTAGCGCCAGCTCCTCCTCCACAGAGTGGCTCTGTTGTGCAGTTTCTTCTTCCTGTCTTCTCTCGTCCGACATATCCCCCGCATCCTCCTCCTCTGTCTGCTCCGCCCCCGCGCCCGCCCACTTGGTCCGGACCTCCACCCAGCTCGTCATGCGCAAGCTGTCCTCCCTCCTCTCGTCATCTTCTCGTTCCTGGGCCGACTTGTCGTCGTCCTGCTTCTCCTCAATGTCTGTGGTGCTGTGTGTACATTCCGGGTTTTCAAGTTCAGTGCTGATTGTCAAGGTTGAGGCCTCTTGGAGGGCAATACTTTCTGTAAAAACACAAATTCAGAGATTACTATGTGGGAATGACCCAAAGGGTAATTGATTTCTGGTAGTGATGTGCAATTGATTTATTTTAATGGGGGGAATATTGATCAATATACAGTGGTATGAAAACGTCAAGGTTTCAAAACCGCAAAAATTTTCCGTCATACTGTTCGTATGGTATTAGCAATTTTTTATGTCCCAAAAAGAGCATGGAGAAATCCCTCGCTTGCAGCTGCAAGGCTCAATCCTCCCCCACCGGTTGTTGCTCAGTGTCAGTGAGTCAGCTGTGCTACACAAAACTTTTTCCCCCATTGGAAAAAAACTAAATCGCCGGCATGGGAATACTTCGGCTACAGAAAAGTTACAGACGGCCGCAGCTTAGAGGAGAAGTGCCAACGGATATGTAAAACATGTTTACGGAGGGTGGCTGCCAAGGAGGCAATAGCTCCAGTATGATTTCACGTTTATACAAAATTAAAGGTTAGTAAACACTGTCAAGAACGTTTCACACCAGCTACAAGAGTTAACTCCAGCATGTTTAGTGTGTCTAGCGGTGGTAAAACATCTGTTTTTTTCTCTCTGGCAACTTTGTGTTGAGAAACTGTATAATGTAAACATGATATGAGTCATACACATGTGCTTTTTATGGAAAATAATTATTTTTGTTATGATGGTAATAATGTTGAGCTGAGGTTGTAGACTCACCTAAAGGACTGCATTTATTTTTTATTTTATTTAGAATATTTTGTTGTTTACTTTACCTTAACATTATACTTATGTGTATTGAAAAAAAGCATCCTGTTCCATGTATTTTTTTTTTTAACCCAGATATTTCAAAGTAACACATTTTAGAGATGTTATTGCAATATCGTGAAAACGTGATATTTTGGCTTAAGGCTACCATACTGTCAGAATCTCATACCAGCACATGGCTAATCAAGACTATTTTTTGTATCATCCAATCTCAAGTATCATCATGACTACATTGTATTTAAACATAGTTTGAAATAATTTGTTCCAATAGCTTCAGAAACTAGAGCGTATTAATTAACTATGTTTGATTGAAATATGCTCACATACAATCATAATCATATGGACTATGAATACTAAATACAGGTAGTCCCCGGGGTATCGTTCCTACGCTGGCGACATAACCCGAATTTCCGCACAAGTCTGAATTAACCCTTTAAGTACCATTAAATCTCAAAATAACGATCCAAAAACGTGTAATATACGTCATTGTACTGTCCTCGTCAAGACGTTGGAGCTAAGTCCTAGCTAGACAGCGAGCTAAGCTCTGAAATGTTAGATGTCCATGTGGTTTGCTGACTTTATTCAGCTGCCCATGACATTAACACTTAAAGAAAAAAATTAAAATATACCTGAAATTAAGGCAGTTTCATCTTTAATAACATCAATTCAAATTTACGTTTATAACTTGCTGCTGATGCAGCAGTAACAATCCACACAAACTAGTTGTTCCGATCATGTTTTTTTGCTCCCGATCCGATTGCTTTTTTCCCCCTCCCGATTCAATTCCAATCATTCCCGATAATTTTTCCCGATCATATACATGTTGGCAATGCATTAAGAAAAAAATCAATAAAACTCGGACGCATATATACATTTAACATACAGTACATAAGTACTGTATTTGTTTATTATGACAATAAATCCTCAAGATGGCATTTACATTAACATTCTTTCTGTTAGAGGGATCCACAGATAGAAAGACTTGTAATTCTTAAAGGATAAATGTGACTTTGTATATTGTGACTAAATATTGCCATCTAGTGTATTTGTTGAGCTTTCAGTAAATGATACTGTAGCCATTTAACTGTTATGCCCAAATGCATGATGGGAAGTGCAACCATGACTGTGCGTAGTGGTACCAATTGATATATCTTCTCTGCGTTGGGAGATAACATAGGGTGTTAAGAAAAAGATCAATTACTACCTTTCTTCGCCACATTGCTTCCCACGATATTTCTAATCGTAGGGAGAGGGATTGTAAGGCTTTAGCCAATTAAAAAAAGGCTCCAAAGGCTGCCAAAATTCACTCTACTCACTTTACGCTGCCTTTTAGCTCTATATATAGGTAAAATGGCGCCATTACAGATTGAACGCGACAATGCGTGAGTGGGTCGTGCAGCGCATGCGTTAATTGCGTTAAATATTTTAACGTGATAAATTTTTTAAAAAATTAATTACCGCGGTTAACGAGATAACAATTAGAAAACGATTTAATAATAATAATGGGTCATGCAGCGCATGCGTTAATTGCGTTAAATATTTTAACGTGATAAATTTTTTAAAAATTTAATTACCGCGGTTAACGAGATAACAATTAGAAAACGATTTAATAAAAAAAAAAAATTATATATATATATATATTAAAAAAAGGCATGTCCGTTATTTTTTTGCCGATTCCGATACTGTGGAAATGACGTGATCGGACCCGATCGATCGGCATCTCTAACACAAACGATTAGCATCTATCGGTTAGCGTCAGCACATCATCAAAAACAATCACATAAACTCGACCAGAGTATTCGACCACAATTGAAAACGCAAAATAAGCAGTAGAAAAGGTGTTATATACAGGTTTTTCGTATGTGGATGCTTCACAAGCAACAAATGTGAGCGCAGGCTTCCAGCTGTCATCTTTACCCTACCCCGCATCACAAAACAAAAGTCAACTTTATTTAAAAAAAAATAAATTAAAAATCCGGTACGTCGTAAACCGGGGACTACGTGTAAATATTTTTTTTCCTATGTTTTTTAATCTGAAATCTATACTTTTATAAATATATAATTTTTAAAAATATTTTTTAACATTTTTTTTATTTTGAATTTAAAAAAAAGATAAGTTACAAAGCGTAAACGATACTAAACAATTATTCGACGATAAAAAAATTGATGAGGTTGATTTATTTGATAACAGATGACTTGTTAACTCTTACACCATTAAAACAACATGATAGCTAGTCATACTAAAACATACTTTGATTCCTTTAAAGAAAAAGAAAATGGCTTTTTTTATTCATTTGTCAAAAAGGAGCCAAGTTTAAGGCAATAAAAAGCCCGTAATTTACCCAAATGTTGGAAACTTTTGACACGAGGTATGCGTTTTCAAGTCACTAATATTTTTCCAAGATCGACTTGCCTCACCTGGATAACATTCCGTGACGAAAGACAGGGCTGGAGGGGATGTGAGGTTACTTTTGCATGGAAATGCTGAGCCATGCATTTTGACAGTTTGTTTAATTAGGTTACAATTTGGGAATTTCAAATAATAATTTATTAATTCACACACTGCCATTTTTTTCACTGTGAATTTAACTTATGTCCAATCCATTTTGACTGGGAGAGGCAGGAAGCATACCTGCTGTAGGTGAATCAGGAGTTGGCGTCAGTGGCTCCAAGACTGTCTCGGTAGACGCGTTTCTCTTGTGCTCCTGTATACGGGAAACCACAAGCAAATATGTGAGTGCGTAATGTGTTTGTTGGGTCTTTCTGGTTTCACCGCACAGTCACTCACCACGTGCGACTCGCTAGTGTTCAGTTTGGCCACCTGCCTGCGGAGCCGCTGGCACTCTCTGTATTTTTCCTTATAGTGCTCGGCCGCCATGTGGAGACGCAGCTTCAGTTCTTCAACCTCCCTCTGCAGTTCGGCTTCTGCTTCTGACACGATTAGCATGCTAGGAGCCGGCTCGCCATTGGGCTCGCCATTGGTCCCGACACCCTGATAAAATGGTGGGTAAAATTAGTAACTAGAGATGTCCCGATCGATCGGGTCCGATCACGTCATTTTCAAAGTATCGGAATCGCCAAAAAAATATCGGACATGCCTTTTTTTAATATATATATATTCTTAAATTAAATTTAATTTAAATAAATTCTAATTGTATTTAACGTTAGACATAATGTGTTACACTCTTCCAGAGTCTTTAGTTTAAGCTTAAGGTAGGGTTATCAAATTTATCGCGTTAACGGCGAGAATTAATATTCTTTACATTTATCACGTTACAATATTTAACGCAATTAACGCATGCGCTGCACGACCCACCCACGCATTGTCGCGTTCAATCTATAATGGCGCAGTTTTACCCATACAGTATATAGACCCTACCCACGTGACGTCACAACTCCACTCTCCTGAATGGTACCGCCCACTTGTCCGTCAAAACATAGTGTTAACCTGTTACGGCTACGTATATTTCTCCTATTTACGGCGTGTTTTTCTGCTCCTTAACATTAATAATCAAAATGGTGAAGGCGTGTGTGGCTGTTGGTTGCACTAACAGAGAAGATGGAAGGAGAGACTTGAAGTTTTACCGTATTCCGAGGGATCCAAAGAGGAGAGCAAAATGGACGGCTGCAATTCGACGTGAAAACTGGGCACCAAAAAATCACCACAGACTATGTAGTAGTCATTTTATATCCGGTAAGATGCATTTAAGATATACTTAGAGGGTTTTGGGCTGACAAATAACCACAATTAAGATCATTGCGAGGCTAATCGCCGACAACATACGACGTAGTACGACATAGTTTCAAATTCAAGATGTTTGTGACTTCCCTTTCTTCCACCATCGTTATTTTTTGAATAATATTTAGCTGGTACCAAGTGAAAGAAACTGGCCTCGTCTACGGGGCTGACAAATAACCACAATTAAGATCATTGCTAGGCTAATCGCCGACAACATACATGTATGTATGTAGTGAGAGTGCTATCGCTAAACCATATAAACATTAAAAGCCTTAACTCCATTGACAAACGACATGAAATACATTAGACTTGACAGTGGATGTTAGCAATAACAAAAGATTTTGAATTGAAAATTTTCGTAACTCACCTTTCCAAGCACAAGATAGATTCCTGCCGAATTTTCGTGGACGAGGACATGTTTCACCCAACCAGCAACGAAGTATTTATAAGCCTCCAAGCTCTTAAAGTGTTTTTCAAATTTTCGTGAGAATAGGCTGATTTTGTGTGGACAAGATAATTGTAAATATCAGCGTAGCAGATGTCAGGCAGACAGGGCGAAGACAGTGGGTCGAAAAACATCGATTTGGGCATCAAATATGGATCTGGCGACTGTATAGAACGAAGCTTTTCCACATAACGCCTTTTATGCAACACATCCAGTGAGTTTACGGCATCAGAAAGCACCGGGTCTTCCATGAAATGCATTTTAAATTCCTCGATCAATTGAAACCAATGCTAATACAGAGACAAAATGACGGACAAGTGGGCGGAACCATACAGCGAGCACGTGGTTTTATGACGTCGGTGGGTAGGGTCTATAGAGATAAAAGGCAGTGTAAAATGAGTAGAGTGAATTTTGGCAGCCTTTGGAGCCTTTTTTTTAAATGGCTAAAGCCTTACAATCCCTCTCCCAACAAGTAGAATAATAGTAGGAAGCAATATGGGGAAGAAAAGTAATAGTTGATCTTTTTCTTAACACTATGTTATTTCCCAACGCAGAGAAGATATATCAATTGATACAGCGACGCACAGTCATGGTTGCACTTCCCATCATGCATTTGGCCAGAAGTTAAATGGCTACAGTATCATTTACTGAAAGCTCAACAAATACACTAGATGGCAATATTTAGTCACAATATACAAAGTCACATTTATCCTTTAAGAATTACAAGTCTTTCTATCCGTGGATCCCTCTCACAGAAAGAATGTTAATAATGTAAATGCCATCTTGAGGATTTATTGTCATAATAAACAAATACAGTACATATGTACTGTATGTTGAATGTATATATTCGTCCGAGTTTTATTCATTTTTTTCTTAATGCATTGCCAAAATGTATATGATCGGGAAAAATTATCGGGAATGTTTGGAATTGAATAGGGAGCAAAAAAAAAAGCAATCGGATTGGGAAATATCGGATCGGGAGCAAAAAAAACATGATCGGAACAACCCTATTAGTAACCCAAGAATTTGATAGACAAACTACTAAAATGAGATACTGACCATCTCCTTGTGTGCAGTGCTTCTCATGCGGTCCAGCTGTTCCTCCATTTTTTGGCATTCGGCCTGCGCGTCAGAAAGGCTGGCGCGGAGTTTGTCAACCTCCAGGCGGGCGCGGTACAGTTCCGTCATGGAGTGGTCGCGGGCGCTGGCCGAGTCGCGGAGCTCCGAAGCCAGCAAGGACGCTTGCTGGCGGGATGCTGCCAGCTGCTCTTCGGCCTGGCGTAGCTGCTCGCGCACACGCGCCAACTCAGCCTGGAAATATAATCAATTAACTGTCATAGTCTCACGGTTCACCTTACAAATCACAACTGTGGTTTATTTTAGAGATATTTAATAATCTAGTTACCATATACAGATGAAAATGCTATGCTAGCACACCGCTTAGTGTGTTAGCCATTTCGTTAAGTACTATGGGGACTTTAATGCAAAAGAAGTCTCCCAGGGTGCTAGGTGCTGTTACAGAAGAGCAAGCAAAAGCTAGCCATGAGTGTCAGCTTGACATGTTGTTTGTTGCGAAACCGTTTGTAAGCCCTGAAGGGCGTCTACATATTTATGAGGACACAACTTATTTTGTCACTAACTCCATTAACTATTTGCCGGATCAAACTAAATGACATAAGCATTCATTAATGCTCAGCACAGTGTCATGTCATAATTATGATTGTCTAATAACAGTCTTATGGCGCCACTGTCAAATACAGTCCCTGACAAAAGTCTTGTCGCCTATCCATTTGTAGAAACAATTGCCAATAACCTGACTTTTAATTATTCAATTGGTTTCCGAAATGGCTCATATAAAAGCGAAGACCCTCCCAATTGATGTTGAATGTACAAAAATATATTTGTTTCACTGAAAAAAGATTGATCATTTAATGAAGACATAAAGGTCAAATTTTGGCAAGAAAAAAGTTTTGTCGCCTACAGAAAATAGTGTGAAAATTGAACAAAAAATGTACTTCAAATACAAAAATATATTACATAACATAAGCGAATTAAGTAGTGGTGCTGTGAGATCCAAATTTAATATTTTGTATGACTTCCATGGGCTTGAAGGACTGCATCCATGCGGTTCGGCAAGGATTCATACAATTTATTGATGAAGCCATCGGGAACATCAAAGAAAGCAGTCTTGCATGCCTCCCAGAGTTCATCAACATTCTTGGGTTTCGTCTTCCAGGCTTCCTCTTTCATCCTACCCCAGACATGCTCGATGATGTTCATGTCTGGTGAGTGGGCTGGCCAGTCCTGCCCGTCCTGGAGGATCTTGATCTTCTTTGCCTTGAGTAACTTTGAGGTAGAGATTGAAGTATGCGATGGGACACCATCCTGCTGCAGAATCTGTCCCTTTTCATGGTTAGGAATGTAAGAGGCAGCTAAGATTTGTTGATATTTCAGACTATTTATGTTGCCTTCCACCCTGCAGATCTCTCGCACACCCCCATACTGGATGTAACCCCAGACCATGATTTTGCCACCACCCAACTGTTTTCTGAGTGAATCTCGGATCCATGCGGGCTCCAGTAGGTCTCCTGCAATATTTGCAGCGACTGTGGTGTCATTCAATGGAAGATTCAATTGAAAAATCCATCTTTTGCCACTTTTCCAGCGTCCATCCTTTTGACAGGCTGTGGGCCTTGTCTTTTGTTTAATGCTGGTTTCTGGGCACTGATTCGACCATTTCTAGACAGAATTCGACAGACTGTTCGGGTTGACACGGGGACCTCAGGTGACCAGGTCTCGTGGAGCTCAGCTGCAGTGGAAAAAGGGCTGGCTTTGGATTTTCCAGCCATCAACCGGTCCTCCCGAGCAGTTGTCTTGCGGGGTCTGCCTGACCTGGGTTTGTCAAAAACGTCTCCAGTATTTTCTTATCTTTTTTTACCATCTTTACCTGACACTGAGACACACTGAAGGTGTCTGCCACATCTGCAGTGGATCTGGTCTTCAGGCTCTTGATAATTAACACTTTGGTCTCTGGAGGAATCTTAGGCATCTTGTCAGAGGTCAGGTTGCAGTTGATGTGGCAGTCTGCACTGGGGTTCTTTTTATACACACCTGACAGTTAATTGTTCCATTATTGGTAACAAGTGAAGCTTTGGGACTTTTCAACAGTTTTGTTTGGCACTGAAATGTTATTCCAAAACCTGTTGGGATTAAAATGATCCATTTCTTGTAAGAAAATATTGGATTACAAATATATTAGAGGGACACTTCAGGTCCATGCGTATGCAAGCGACAAGACTTTTGTCAGGTAGTGTATAGTGTTACTAAATGCCATAAATAGCAATTAATGAAGCAACTGGAACAGTAACTGAAGAAATAATTAGCACCGAACACACATTTTGATTGTTATTTACATCTGTAGCGCTGCAATGCATGCTAGGAGGCATGTTGGACAACAACAGTGTTGACAGCAGGTGGCGGCAGAGGTTGACTGTCTCCCCAAGGGAGCAGTGATGGCCAAATGAAGCTTCTTTGCAGCTTTGCAGCCAAATGGTTCAAAACTGGTGGTTCATTTGGTTTTATGACAGTCGTATGATGCCGCTGTCGAATAAAGTGTTACCGGTTAATATCTTTTGGTGTAAATATCCCATAATCCAGTGAGGACAGCTGCGGCTTTTAGTCCAGTGCGGTTTATCAATGAACAAATGCCGTCCCCAAGCCAATTTTGGTGATGCCTTTTGATGGTGCTTATAAGGTGCGCCTTATAATGTGAAAATTACGGTAGTCATGTGTGCTCTATAGAGCAGAATTTACAGTAATTTAACCTTGCCTTGTCATCTTTGAGTGTAAGCAACTCTTTCTCCAGACTGTCACGTTGTGCCGCACAGCTACGCAGCCTGTCCAGCTCCTCCTGGAACTGAGCGATGGTCACCTCTCGATTGAGCTCCACTGCCTTCAGCATCTGCAGCTCGGCGCTCAGCTTGGTATTCTCCAGTTCTGTGCTACGCAGGTGAGTCTGCACAGGTAGGAATATAAAGCTCAGAACAACTCTTTGTGGGTCAACAAATGTCTAGTCCTAACCTTGTAAAGATCCCTCTCATCCTTTTCATTCTTCAACTGGATTTCCAAGTTATCTCTCTCAGCTGTCAGCTTCTTCAAACGGTCACGCAAGCTATTTAGTCAAGAAAGTAAAGTGACGACTTCAGCTGAAAATAGTGCATCATCAATAACAAGCGTACGTTCAGGAGACGGTGAAGAAAGCCTGAACACCAGTTCTTCTCCAGAATGATTGATGTTCACACACATACCCACACTTACCAGTCCAGCTCGGTCTCTTTCTGGAGGCCCCTTTGAGTGACTCCTAACAGGTCCTCTTCGAGCTGCCGCACTCTATCCGTCGCCTCCGTTAGCCTCCTTCTTACCTCCTCACGTTCCTCTGACAGACATTGCGAGGAGCGCAGGAGCTCCTGAGGTGAAATATGATATTTTTATACATATGTCCAGTCCATTTTGACTGGGAGGGCTGGCAGCGATCATTCACAAATTTTACTGCTTCGAGGGTTTGTTAATTTAGAGCTGCAGCTATCGATTATTTTAGTCGTCGATTAATCTATGAACTAGTCAGATCGAATAATCGAGTAATCAGATTAGGAACATAAAAAATTAAAGTACCTGATCTTAGCCTCAAACGGTATGGGAAAAAAAATTAATAAAAGAGGATCTAAGTACAACAAAAGAACAGTTGGCTAAAAGTCCACTAGCTTAAATGCTATAAAAACCTACCTTTTTTTTTTTTTTTTTTTTTTTTTTTTTACAATGCTCTTAACAAACCCTCCAAACATATATTATGGTGAAATATACCTATAAACTAAATTACGAATGCATTTGCTCAAAAAAAAAAAAAAAACTGACTTTATGTTTGTCTTAACAGGGAGCAACTGGATTCAGCCATGTTAAACGAGTTATGTAATATTCACTGTTGCCACTAGAGGGCAGTGTTTCCACCCAAATCAAAAGAAATAAATGCAAACACTTCTAAAACAAACCATTACAAGGCCGCTTTAGTTAAATTCGAAGCAGCAAAATTTATTTCGAAGCTTTTTTCGAATTAGTCGAGTTAATCGAATAATTGTTGCAGCACTAGTTTAATTAGAATGACGCTGTAACGGTTGGTTTATAAAGTGTTGCATTTATTTTTACTGATCTGGGTGGATACAATCTAGTAGCAACAGTGGATATGCCATAACTCATCTAACATCACTGAATCCAACTTCTCCCTGTTAAGACCAACATCAGGTATGTTTTTGTTTGAGCTAATATGCATTCGTTATGTAGTTTAGCACTTTTTGTGGGAATATGCGTTTGAACTATGCATGTAGCAATATAATATTTTGACATTATGATAACATTAAGTCAAAATATGGTTTCACGGTATCAAGGTATTGCAATTACAGTTCTAAAATTTGTTACTTTGCGATATCTGGGTTTAAAAAAAAAAAAAAAATCCATTGAAGAGGATTTTTATTTTTCAAAACATATTTGCAAATTGGAACATAAGTATAATGTTAAGTTAAAATAAATTTTATAAAATAACAAAATATTCTAAATAAAATTAAAATAGATGCAGTCTTTTAAGTGAGCCTATAGCCACAGCTCAACATTATTACCATCAGAACAAAAATAATTGAATTATTTTCCATAAAAAGCAAGTGTGTATATGACTCGTATCATGTTTAAGTTATACACACACTCTCTCAACACAGACAGTTGCCAGAGAGAAAAAATTACGTTTTACCGCCGCTAGACACACTAAACACGCTAAGAGTTAACTCTCGTAGCTGGTGGGAAATGTTCATGACTGTGTTACTAACCCTTAATTTTGGATAAATGCGAAATCATATTGGAGGTATTGCCTCCTTGGCAGCCACCCTTCGCAAACATGTTTTATATGTCGGTTGGCCCTCCTCCTCTAAGCCGCGGCCGTCTGTAAGATTTCTGTAGCTGAAGTATTCCCATACCAGCGATTCCATTTTCTTCAAAGGGGGAAATAGTTCTGGAGTTTCACCTCGTCCTGCCATCGTGTAGCACAGCTGACTCACTGACACTGAGCAACAACCGGTGGGGGAGGGTTGAGCCTTACAGCTGCAAGCAAGGGATTTCTCCATGCATTTTTGGGACATAAAAAATAGCTAATACCTTAGGGATGGTATGACAGAAAATTCTTGCGGTATTGAAACCTTGACGTTTTCATACCACGGTATACCTTGAAATCGGTATTCAGCACATGCCTAGTTTGAATGATTTTTTCAGCGCATTGTTGAAAAAAAAAAAAAGTTAGCATTTTATAGCATTTAAACTAGCGGACTGTTACTATGCAAGTTAGCCAATTGCTCTTTTGTTGTACTTGGATCCTCATTTATTTATTTTCATATATATAAATTGAGGTTAAGCTCAGGTATTTTAATTTCTTTTTAATTACAAATATTGCTTTTTTGGAATGAAAGTGCAATTCTGCATAGTTTGAAGTAACACTCAGGAGCTCTTTGCTTACTCACATTTAGTGCTCTTTTAAAAATCATCTTAGATAGCCAAAATAAATATTTATGCAAGCATAAACCCTTGTTAAATTTGTTTTTGCAACGTATTAAATGTTCGTAATTTGATTACGCGATTATTCGAACTAATTTATAAATAAATTAATCGATTAGCTTAATAATCGATACCTGCAGCCCTAGTGCATACCATCCAGCTCAAATAGATTTGACGTGAATCACGGTCAATAGCGTCCAATTGATTTAACATCCCTTTCAAAAGTGATGTTCAAGCTCAACTCGGTAACCGCAGTGGTATGTTGCTGAGGTATGCGTACAACCGTACTGCGCGATAAATGATATGTCACTTTTCTTCACGTGTTGCAGTTCCTCAGAAAACTTGTTTGAACTTGCGCTCAGGTAGCAAAGCGCAGTAAATCAAGCAGAACTAATATTAGTTGTCACCGAATAGGAACTTTTCCACACCCTCAATTGTAATTTGAAGTGGACATGCACACAGTTGACGCTTAAGGGCTTTGCAACATCGCTGTATGATTTTTTTTTTTTTATGGCTGCAGTTTGGGAAGCAGTTTAACAGTTCATAAAGACCTTATAAAAAGTGTAGTCATAAAATTAGCAGCCGCAAAAAATGTACTTAGCATTTCATGTAAAACTCGAAAGGAGATTTTCATCAGGCATAACATGCCTACTGTAAAATATGGACGCGCGGTTCTCTGGTCATATATCTACACACGGGAAAGGAAGTTGAGTGGTAATAACAGAGTCTGTGGATTACCCCGTAATTTATAGTAATTTTGGCGTTAGTAAAAGGAGCAACAAAAAAATTTAACTCAAAGCAGCCTGCTTAAACTTTAGGCCAGTATTGGACTGAGCCGCTAGAGGGCGATAGCACACAAGAATAAAAAAAATGGGCAAAATGGGAGCAGTTTCAAGACAAAGTACTTTGCTATTTGAGTATGTATGTGAATAGTGAGAACGCGATCGCGTGACTGAAGACTGTTTGTCCCTCCGTTCGGTCATGGCGGTTTTGCAGACTCCCTTCCTCCTTCAACACATGGCCGAGAAGAGTTTGCGAGCATAATGAGCGTTTGTGTGTGTGCGTTTGACGTCATGTTTGTTAACTGTGTGGTCGCGATGGCATCGCCGTTGACGCCAGATGCCCAGGAAATTAGGAGTCGACGTTCGGTTCGTTAAAGCTGCAGTGAATGATCGTGTTCCCAGTTCAAATGGATTGGACGTCTATCGCCGTTAATGGCATTGAAGGAGTTAATGTTGAACCTGATTGTGTGTTCGGAGTAGGCAGCACGTCTCCCTCTCTTGCTCCCGCTCGCGTGAAAGTCGCTTCTGCTCCTCCTGCAGCTGCTGTTTTTCTTCTTGAAGGAGACGCTTTGATTTCAGTAGCTCCCTGAGCTCCTGTTGCGTCTCCTCCACACGCTAACAAACAGTAAGAACAATGGGGGATTAGATGTTAAAGATGTGTCCAAGTAGTCACACTGCAAATTTACAACATCAGATAATCTCTCCATCTTGTTTTGAGTCATAGAGATTTAACAGATTAATGTGTCAGATTATTCCACTAAAAGTAACTATTACTACTTGTTCTTATTAAGCCCATACCATAGACTTCATAATGTATTGACGGGGCGTGGGGCCTATCTCCGTCAAAGCTGACAGAGTGGAAACACCGACAAATAACTTTTTACGTTGAAAATTCTTGTGAATAAATGCTTTAATCCCTGAATTCTTAATAGATATCAACGTAAAACAGTCTTAATTAAAAGCAAAAAAAGGGCAGTTAGCATTTATTTTTCGTAAATATGTCAAATGTGCTGCTAGTCTTTAAGCAACTGTGGCACCGCCTTATCACCACAAAAAGCTTTTTACGTTGACTTCTTGTGAATAAATGCTTAAATCCCTGAATTCTTTATAGATATGCACGTAAAACAGTCTTGATTCTTGGTTATAAGCAAAAAAATGGGCAGTTCGCATTTATTTGACATAAATATGTCGAATGTGCTGCTAGTCTTTAAGCCACTGTGGTGCCGCCTTATCACCACAAAGAGCTTTTTCTGTTGAAAATTCTTGTGAATAAATGCTTAAATCCTTGAATTCTTTATAGATATGAACGTAATATGAATGTAAACCAGTCTCGATTCTTTGTTAAAAAAGAAAAGAACCGGGCAGTAAGCATTTATTTTAGGTAAATATGTCGACTGTGCTGGTAGTCTTTAAGCCACTGTGGCACCACCTTATCACGACATACAGCTTTTTACGTTGAAATTCTTGTGAATAAATGCTTAAATCCCTGAATTCTTAATAGATGTGTACGTAAAACAGACTTGATTCGTAATTAAAAGCAAAAAAAGGGCAGTTAGCATTTATTTTTCGTAAATATGTCAAATGTGCAGCTAGTCTTTAAGCCACTGTGGTGCCGCCTTATCACCACAAAGAGCTTTTTACGTTTAAAATTCTTCTGAATAAATGCTTAAATCTCTGAATTCTTTATAGATATGGAAGTAAAACAGTCTCGATTCTTGGTTAAAAGCAAAAAATAGGGCAGTTTGCATTTATTTTACGTAAATATTGCGAATTATGACACCAATGTCGTAGCGGTCAATTTCTCCCATTGGTTTTTTTCACGTTTCAAAATGCATGCATGGTACGAAAAATATAATAATTAGCTTGAATCCTCGAACAAATCACTCCAGAGACAATCCTTCCTGTTTGCATGCGGTACAGCTTTCTTACTTTTTCAACCTAAATCCTGCGTTGGATCGCTGCATGTGTTTGAGAATTACTGCGACCGAATTCTACTGAGTGAGTGCTTGGGAGAGTTTGGGACGGCCCCCTACTTGAAGGCGTGGCACAGGGCTTGGGGAAAGTGTCCCGTCAATATCATTATGAAGTTTATGCCAATACATATAAATGTAATTTTTTACCTAAATCAAGAAAATTTTGTTTTAAAATAATGTTTTGAGCAACATTGATTCTTAAATTAAGAACATTTCTGACAAACAAGCTTTTTTAAAGATTAAATATACTAATTTATTGCTTAAAGGGATCCACGGATAGACTTGTAGTTCTTAAAAGATAAACGTCGTCATTATGAGTTAAAATAATTTGATATTATAACCACTCTTGATGTTTTAGTTTGTATACAATTTGTAAAAATTAGTTTAACTAGTAGGTCGCCATTGTTGTTGACGTCTTAAGGCGGTGACGTCACTTGGTTACGCTGCCGGGCTTCCAGAGTATGACTCTAGCGACATAAACATGTCCTCTGTTCAACCCTTTCAATTTGAACTCGAGAGGAACATTAATGAGCATGACAGCACTGCCGATATTTCACAAATCCAGCGGCAAAAGCAAAATGAACAGGAAAGACGGGATGAGACGAGATGAGAGTAGGAAAAAAAAACAGCGTTCTGCCAAAATCTGCTACACCGGCAAAACGTCCCAAAAGAGGCGACTATGACACCTAAAGTACTACAATGCACTTTCAGCTTGTTTTGTTTAGATGCATACTGACAGAACATACTAGAGATGCCTTAAGAAAATACCTAAATAAATATGCTACATGACTAATGTGGTCAACAGATTAACAATCTGCTTTAAATCACAAGAAAACACAATGCTTAAAAGTATGAGTGGGAAACACATGTAAAAAGTATTTTGAGACAATGAAAAGGTCATAAAAGATTCAATAAAAACATAAATAGTAAGTACTCGCCGCTTTTAACCAATGAGCGCATATGTTGGATGTCTCGCCGCCTAGAAGGAATTGCAGTAACCCGGTAGAATTCGTCAAGTGACAGTGTCAATCTACGTCATCACCCCGAGAGTCCATTGCAGGTATAAAAACATGGCGCCCTCCATAGGTCAAAACATGTACTAAAGATTTTTAAATCAATGGCAATATTTTATGTGTTTCTAATAATATATTTGAGTAAAAAAGAACAATTGTGGCTTATTAGAGCCTACAAGTCTTTACGTCCGAGGTTCCTTTTAAAGTACGTCTGTTAAGAAAAATCTTATTTCAAGAAATCTGAGTCAGTAAAATTTACAAGTAGATTTACACTGAAAACAAGGGAATTTAGCTAGTTTTAAGCAGGTGTGTTTTTGCAGTGCAGAAGCAAGTGCTGACTAATACACTGATTCTAACTTTCGTAATGTTGTTCATACCTCCAGCAGGCCAGTTTTGTTGGTGACCACCAGTATATCGGAATTACTGTCTTCCTCACTAACGGTCAGAAGCTCCTCGGTGGGTGTGGCTGCTCTGAACTGGAAGGGCGTACTTGCCCCTCTTATGTCGCCGCCATGTGTCACATAACAGAACTGGTAGAATTCCCCGTCAGACTTGGGAACGTAGTAACCTAGAATGAATATGGCAATGGATCCATCAGTAGGATTGTGTTACTAAACCACAAATTGCTGTAATTGCATAGCTTAATCCTTGATTAAAGAATGAGGATGTAGAAAGTTATCTGGGCAGTTGCATCAGTCTAGTGCAGCTTGGGCTGGGCAATCATATGGTTGTTGATGGTGAAAAATTTATGGTCGCTTTTGGGGCGTATTTCCTCAACAAAACAGCCAATCAGAGGTGACCTATTCCTGCTACATTTCTGCTTAAAGGAACAATAAGGAATAAACAAAATGAACAAATATGGAGCCGACTGCTCATCTAAAAAGATCCATGATGTAGGCAGAGGTGGGTAGTAACACTCACATGTACACCGTTAACATTTAAATGAGTAACTTTTGGAGAAAAATGTACTTCTAAGAGTAGTTTTACTAAGGTATACTTTTTACTCTTACTTGAGTAGATTTGTAAAGACAAAAACGCTACTCCTACTCCGCTACTTTGGGCTACACAAGAGTCGTCACATTTTTCCTTTTTATTCTTTATATTAGATTTTATTTTTTTGCCAGCGATGCCAAGAGTAAATCTACCAATTTCACCAATGAGACGTCGCAACAATGAGACGTCGCAACAATAATCACATGACTCTATTATACCAATCAGACGCAAGCTTGCAGTTCTATGATCACGACAACCTGTTCAAAAACGCCAACAAAAAATGAAGTACTAGTCCTTCTCGAAAAATTAGCATATTGTGATAAAGTTCATTATTTTCTGTAATGTACTGATAAACATTAGACTTTCATATATTTTAGATTAATTACACACAACTGAAGTAGTTCACGCTTTTTATTGTTTTAATATTGATGATTTTAGCAAAAAAACTCAAGAAAAACCAAAAATCCCTATGTAAAAAATTTGCATATCATGAAAAGGTACTCTAAAGAAGCTACTAACCTAATTATCTGAATCAACTTTATCACAATATGCTAATTTTTTTAGAATGACCAGTATATTACATAGAGCACCACACTCAACATTCTTGAAAGCGCAGATTTTAACCTCTCTCCCAGTCTTTTTCGGCACCGATTGACCATGGAAAACCGAAAATATTTTAATTTCATAATAGTAACTATGAAGGAACTATTCATTATTCAAATTAGGAACTATTTTCTCCACTAGAGGGCACTCATGCTCTTTGGACAAATAATGCTTCATTTCTGTAATTTTTTTCTCCCGCCAGAGTTCGATTTTATTTATTTATTTGTACTTCTTTAGCTTGATATGGTTATGTAATGGGTTAAAATTAGGGCTGTCAAACGATTAAAATTTTTAATCGAGTTAATTACAGCTTAAAAATTAATTAATCGTAATTAATCGCAATTCAAACCATCTATAAAATACGCCATATTTTATTGTTGGAATGGAAAGACACAAGATGGATATATACTGTACATTCAACATGCGGTACATAAGTACTGTATTTGTTTATTATAACAATAAATCAACAATATGGCATTAACATTATTAATATTCAGTTAAAGCGATTCATGGATAGAAGGACTTGTTGATAAATGTTAGAAGTTATAGAAATTTTATATTAAAACCCATCTTAACGTTTTCGTTTTAATAAAATTTGTAAAATTTTCAATCAAAAAATAAACTAGTAGCCCAACATTGTTGATGTCAATAATTACACAATGCTCATTGGGTCCTGAAGCCCATAAAATCAGAAAAAAAAAAAAATCTTATTTCTTACATAAAAAAATTCATTGCGCTTGATAACACACTAGGGCTGCAGCTATCGATCATTTTAGTAGTCGATTAATCGATGAACTAGTTAGTTCTAATAAGTGAGTAATTGGATAAACATGAAAAAAAATTAAAATACCTGAGCTGGGCCTTAAACGCCGCATAAAAAAAAAATAATAATAAGGATCTACATATGTAAATTGGCTAACTTACATAGCGAAACTCCACTAGCTTAAATGCTATAAAATACTGTTTTTTTTTGTTTTTTGTTTTTTTACAATGCTCTTAACAAATGGTTCGGACACATATTCCCACAAAAATTGGCTAAATATACCTTTAAACTAAATTATTAATGCAATAAAAAACATTAGCTCAAACAAAAACCTAGCTTATGTTGGTCTTAACAGGGAGCAGCTGGATTTGGCTAAAATGAGGCAGACGAGAGGGTTTAGGTATCCACCCAAATCAATGAAACTAAATGCAAACTTTCAAAAACAGACCATTACAACGCCACTTTAATTAAACGAATACTCGAAGCAGCAAAATTTAATTCTAATCTTTTTTTCTAATCGAACACTCGAGTTAATCGATTAATCGTTGCAGCATTAGTTAATTGCGTCAAATATTTTAACGTGATTAATTAAAAAAATTAATTACCGCCCATTAAAGCGATAATTTTGACAGCCCTAGTTAATATACAATATAATAATAACAGTTCATGTGGATAACTTTGTGCTGAGAAAAAAAAAAACAATCAAATTTGTTAGCAGTTACTCACAATGTTACTCATTACTTGAGTATTCTTTTCACCAAATATTTTTTTACTTGAGCTTGAGTACATTTTTTGGATGACTACTTTTACTTTTAGTTGAGTAATATTATTTTGAAGTAACGCTACTCTTACTTGAGTGCAAATTTTGGGTACTCTACCCACCTCTGGATATAGAATTAGTGATTTGGGAAAAAAATGTCGTTTTGCCATAACATCTAATACTGCAATAGCTCATACTTTTTTTTTAAACTCATAAAAAAAGGTTTTTTTTGTTCTACAATTTTCAGTATCTACTAAATGAATGCTTAGGGTTTTTTGTTTTTTTTTAATCAACATGAAATCTGATGAAAGCAACAAGCACTAAGGAGTCTAAGCTATACGGTATACTAAAATTTAGGTTAAATTCTACTTAACCCCCCTTTTTTTCTTCAAGCAAACTCTCCCTTCAGTGATTTGACGTTAAGTGCAGGAAATCCGTCTGCAAACTTATTTTATTGACTAGCGACACACCGCAGCATGCGCTCATATTTTCATTGAGTAATATCTGACCATTCCGGGCCCAGTAAATCCACTTTGCAGGCCTACACTTTGAGTGTGCGTGCACATACGTGTGTGTGTGTGTGGTTTTAAGGTGCTTAGGTCCCAGGCCGACATGCGGTTATGTTTCCTTATTAAATAAAAGTGCTGTTTTTAATACGCATCATAAAATTGTGGGGTTATTTTGGAAAAAATCAGTGTGTGCATTTGGCTACTGTACCTTGGAACACCACAGTCCTGTTCACAGTACTTCCTGGCTCGTATTTTTCAGGCATGGGGGACCACACGAAGGTGTAGTAATCCCGAGCTGTGCTCCAGCCAACCTGGGGACACACGACATGCCAAGAAATGTGAGTGTTAAACATTTTGATTTGTTTTATTTTAATTTAATACCGTTTGTTTTGACAGCAATAGACATCAATCCATTTTGACTGTGAATAATCACTAAAATGGATGTTTCCTTTTAAATCTTTTAAACACTTTTTTTTTCTAAGTGTAGTAGAAGAGCAGCTTGAACGCTATAACACTAAAACCTGAAACTTATCACATTAAAAATATGAACTTAATCCAGTTTCACAATCATGTTTTTTTTTTCTTAAGGTGTGGCAGTAATGTATTTCTCTATGTTCATAAATAGTTTTTATTTTGCCAGAAAATCTATTTCTGATTTTTTTTTTTTTTTTTTTGGTAAAGACAGCATTTTTGAATTAAAACTAGTTTTCAACAGTCATTTTCTCAAAGTTTTGAGAATCATTTTGATAAGAATATTTTTCGGGTGGGATATTTTACTTGAAAAACAAAAGATTTCTGTTAAGTGTTTTTCTTATCGCATATTCTTAGCTTTACAAGTGATTAAGTAGGACTGCAGCTATCGATTATTTTAATAGTCGATTAATCGATGAACTACTTAGTTCGAATAATTTGGTAATCAGATAAGGAACATAAACAAAATACCTGAGGTGACCCTCAAACGGTATAAAAAATTAAATGAGGATCTAGGTATAAAAAAAGAATAGGCTACCTTATACAGCAATAGTCCGCTAGCTTAAATGCTATAAAACGCTAACTTTTTTTGTTTAAAAAAATGCTCTTAACAAATGGTTCAAACGCATATTCCCACAAAAAACAGCTAAATATACCTATAAACTAAATTATGACTGCATTAAAAAAATATTAGCGCAAACAAAAACTTAGCTTATGCTGGTCTTAATTGTGAGCAGCTGGATTCAGCCATGTGAAATGAGTTATATTCACTGTTGCCACTAGATGGCAGTGTATCCACCTAAATCAATAAAACTAAATACCAACACTTTCATACAAACTATTACAACGCCACTCTAAACGATTACTCGAAGCAGCAAAATTTGATTCGAGGCTTTTTTCTAATTGAATTACTCGAGTTAATCGATTAATCGTTGCAGCACTAGAATTAAGACAATGGAGAATTCATAGACTTCATAATGATATTGACGGGACAAGGGGCGTGGGCCGATTAATAGGGGGCCTTCATTGTTGGCATGGCAGTCAAAGCTGAGCGAGTGGAATCACAGACAAAGAGCTTTTTTCGTTGAACATTCTTGTGAATAAATGCTTATATCCCTAAATTCTTTATAGACAGGGACGTAAAACAGTCTCGATTTTTGGTTAAAAGCAAAAAAAAATAATAATAAAAAATAAAATAAATTATTAGCATTATTTAATGGCATTTATTGTATGTAAATATGTCAAAGTATGATGCTAGTTTGTTAGTCAATGTAGCGGCCGACATATGTAAACAGACCTTTTCCGGTAAAAGTTCTTGTGAATAAATGCTTAAATCCCAGAATTATTAATAGATATGGATGTAAAACAGTCTCAATTCTTGGTTAAAAGCAAAAAAAAAACGTGCAGTTAGCATTTATTTTACGTAAATATGTCGAAGTACGATGCTAAGCTGTTAGTCAATGTAGCGGCCGCCATATGTAAACAGAGCTTTTCCAATGAAAATTCTTGTGAATAAATGCTTGAATCCCCAAATTCTTTTAGATATGAATGTAAAACAGTTTCAATTTTTTGTTAAAAGAGCAAAAAAACAGGCAGTTAGCATTTATTCTGCGTAAATATGTCGAAGAATTATGCTAGTCTGTTAGACAATTTGGCGGCAGCCTTACAACAATGACCTATTTACATTGGTGTTGGTTGGTGTTGGTGTTATACTTCTATAGCGCTTTTCCACCTTTCAAGGCATTGAAAATTCTTGTGAAAAACCGAAAAATATAATTACCTTGAATCCTCGAACAAATCACTCCTGAGACAATCCTTCCTGTTTGTATGCTGTACAGCTTTCAAACTGTTTCAACCTAAATCCTGCGTTGGACCGCTGCATGTGTAGCTGCGACCAACTGCGAATAACTGAAGTGGATTGTGGGATGGCCCCCAACTTGAAGGCGTGGCGCAGTAAAGGTCGAATCTGACCTGTCAATATTATTATGAAGTCTATAAAAGAATTATAATCTTGAGTAAAACGATTTTTTATAATCTGTGGTAAAAATTACATTTTATTAGATGTATTTTTTTAATAATTAAAAGTTAAGGGATTTTTACTTGAAGAACGATTTGTCTATACAACAATTTTTCTTCGGGAGTAGTAGATTTTTTCTTCTTCTTCAAAATTTTAGTTTATGAGTATCCCCTCCCCAATAAATTTAAATCTTTGGAGTCAGCCCGATCTCTCCTGAGAACCATAACTATTATGCGCCCCATTAGAAGTATTAGTTTGACGCCACTGCTCTCTAATCTTGCTCCAAATAAACAAAGGGCTCTGAAAATACTGCATTAACTAATTTAAAAGCGTAAATAAAACAACAAGAGCAACAATTGAAACCACACAGCTTCTTCTTCACTGTCTTTGCTCCTGTTTGGCTTTCTAAAATGAGGGGCAGCTGTAGTAGGAGGGGTCTGTCTACACTGCAGCTGTGTGTCTGTGTGTGCACAAAAAGTGTAGCTAGGGGAAAAAAAAGGTGAGAATTTTACACAAAATGACAAGGGAGATGTAACTCCACAAACTGCATGTGTTGCTACGTGGCAGATTTGAATCCCGTGCTAATGACAAAACAGCTTCATTCACGCGCTAGCCACTTTGTTACATCTGAAAAAAAAAAAAGTAGCAACACAAGAGTCTCTTACTTGGACGACAACCGCCCGGCAGTTAATAGAAGAAGCAGAACGCACGCAACTGAAACCGATGTGGAAAGCAGCCAACTGAATTACAAAAGAGGAATTCCTATTGTTTGTAAGTCAAAGGTATGTAGAACATTTTGTGATGCTACAATAGAAGGGTATCAATAATGTAATCATAACCAACTTCAATGCGATAAAGCAGAAAACTCATGTCCATCCTTTCCATCTCGGCCTCCCGCCAGATCGGCTTGTCCGCTCACGCGTGTTGGCATATCAGTGAGGAAACATAAATAATTTTGCTAATTGCAGAGTGAAGGTGACTGACATGGGCTTTGGTATGATGAGGCATTCCAGCGCAGCAGTCGTGTTATAAAGTAATCACAGGCACGGTGGCTATCAATCATTCAGCCAAGGTGTGAGGGAACAGCGCGATGACACCTAAATTACACACTTGCACGACGGGTTTCTCCCTGCCCACCCGACAAACATGCCACGACCAAAATCCTCCACGGGGCTTTTTAGACAGCTGTTCGCATCGGAGGAACTAAACTAACAATTGAACAAGGGAATATAATAAAGGTTTGATAGGAAAATTACTTGAAGACAAAAGCTGACAGGAGTGTACAGAGGTAGTGTTTATGATCAATACACAGTCAGGTTGATAATAGTTTCAGCCACTAGGGGGCGTCGGTGCACAACTCAATTAAACTAAGGCAGTGTGAGTCATCCTTTCATGCTGGCAGTTTCCATGTTCTTGCACTGAAACATATGTGAAAAGTAAGACGTTGACTGTTGTTGTGAAAGACATTGGCTGCCGTTGACGGTGAAAGACGTCGAAATTTGAGCATTTCACCTTCCAGTTCAAATAGACTGGATGTCTATCGCCGTCAATGGCACTGAAACATACAGTGCTGCAATTCCGTCAGATAATGCTCAATTTCTCCCAGGAAATGATTGCAATTACAAATGCTTTGGTACTAGTAATATCTTTATTTATTTTGCTTGCAATGAAAAAACACAAAAGAGAATAGAAAAAAAATGAAATCATTATAATTTTACACAAAACTCCAAAAATTGGTGGGCAAAAGTATTGGGACCCTTTGAAAAATCATGTGATGCTTCTCTAATTTGTGTAATTAACAGTCCCTCTAACTTACCTGTGACACATAAAAGGTGGTGGCATTGACTAAATCACTTTTGCAGCCAGTTAAAATAGATTAAAGTTGACTCAACCTATGTCCTGTGTCCTTTTGTGTACCACATTGAGCATGGAGAAAAGAAAGAATACCAAAGACCTGTCTGAGGACTTAGGAAGCAAAATTTTGAGGAAGCATGGGCAATCTCAAGGCTACAAGTCCATTTCCAAAGACCTGAGTGTTCCTGTGTTTACCGTGCGCAGTGTCTTCAATAAGTGTAAAGGCCATGGCACTGTGGCTAACCTCCCTAGATGTGGACGGAAAAGAAAAATTGACCAGAGATTTCAACGAAAGATTGTGCGGATGGTGGATTAAGAACCTTGACTAAGGGGCCGTTTACATGGTGACTCTCTGAGAATACGAAAAATTTCAAATTTGCATTTGCGTCTCCATTCGAACAATGTCGCAATTCCGCATGAAAACGATGTAGTATTCATGCCAAGCCCTAGGGGGCAGTGCAGATTTACAGGGCGACAAGAGACTGATGCACTTTGACCCCACCTCAGCCCGGAAAAAAATATGTCCGTCCACCCGAAGCAGTGGCATTTTTCTTTTGTTCAAAAAGGCGCAAAAATTGAAACATTCAACATATTTAATTTAAAAACATTATTAAAACAGTAAATTAAAGCCGACATTCCACCATATTTGCTGTTTTTAATGTTTAGTAGCACCACTGCGCACGCCCAATGTGATGTGTACGAGTGCTGACGTTAACAGCGCGGGCTCGCGCTGTGGGAGCCTTTGATATGCATGCCGAGGAAGCCCCCCTCAATTGGATTCTTCCACTTTGGAGGCAGGATTCAGAATTTTTCGTCTTCGCCGACACCATATGCACGCAAGGCGAGTCCGCTACTCAGTCATTGTGTCTTTGTGTCGCAGAGTTGCCATGTAAACTGCCCCTAACATCCAAACAAGTTCAAGCTGTCCTGCAGTCTGAGGGTACAACAGTGTCAACCTGTACTATCCATCGGCATCTAAATGAACATGGACTCTATGGTAGGATACCCAGGAAGACCCCACATCTGACCTAGAGACATAAAAGGCCAGGCTGAAGTTTGCCAAAACTTACCTGAGAAAGTCAGAAACGTTTTGGAAGAATGTTCTCTGGTCGGATGAGACAAAAGTAGAGCTTTTTGGAAAAAGGCCTCAATATTAAGTTTACAGGAAAAAATGAGGCCTTCAAAGAAAAGAACACGATCCCCACAGTCAAACATGGCGGAGGTTCCCTGATGTTTTGGGGTTGCTTTGCTACCTCTGGCACTGGACTGCTTAACCGTGCACATGGCATTATGAAGTCTGAAAACGACCAACAAATTTTGCAGCATAATGTAGGGCCCAGTGTGAGAAACCTGGGTCTTCCTCAGAGGTCATGGTTCTTCCAGCAGGACAATGACCCAAAACACACTTCAAAAAGCACTTTGAGAGAAAGCACTGGAGACTTCTAAAGTGGCCAGCAATGAGTCCAGACCTGAAACCCATAGAACACCTGCGGAGAGATCTGAAAATGGCAGTTTGGAGAAGGCATTCTTCAAATCTCAGAGACTTGGAGCAGTTGGCCAAAGAAGAATGGTCTAAAATTCCAGCAGAGCATTGTAAGAAACTTATTGATGGATACCAAAAGCGGTTGTTCGCCAAGTATTCGGCCGAGGGTGCCAATACTTTTGTCCCCTTTTGTGTTTTTTCATTGCAAACAAAATAAATGAAGATATTACTACCAAAGCATTTGTGATTGCAATCATTTTCTGGGAGAAATTGAGCATTATCTGACAGAATTGCAGGGGTACCAATACTTTTGGCCAGCACTGTACCCATTCACTGCCAATGAGGCCCTAAACATCAAACAAAGTTTAATTAGCACAGATTACGCAAACCGTTACCAATCGACTTTTTCCAAATAAACTTTATTCCTTTTTAATTGAACCGGCCGATTTGAAGTCAACAATAAAGCGCTTTGTCTTTTGACTTTATGGAGACATTTAATTTGCCACTTTTGCTTTTAATTAGGGCGACGATTGAGAATAAAGGAGAAGAGGAAATGGGGATCAAACTTTATAGAGCAGTATTTACCTTAAAAATGCCCACCCAGTCCTTGAAGTGAGGCGTGATGTAAGGGGTGAGAGTGTAGCGACACTCCAGTGGTGCCTGAGGCAGGAAACTTTTGCCGACATTTTGGAAAATGACGTGAGCAAAATTGGACGTTTCCATGATACTCATGACACTGCTGCCAGGTGAGGAATCCACCACCTGGAATGAGGACATGGTCTCCAGTTGGTCACTTCATCAGTCTGGAAAAAGAGGCAAAGGAAACAATTCATTAGAAACATTGAATTGGTTTAGTTTAGTCTGCCTCTGTTGACACAAAAGTAAGATGTTGTGAGAAAGTGAGGTTTTAACATGCATTAAAGCATAGACTTCATTACCTATTGATTGATTATTGATGATTGCTTCGACCTATATACGTAAAAGTAACACTAACTGCACGGTTTCTTTGCTTTAACCAAGATTTGAGACTTTTTTACGTCCTTATCTATGAAGAATTTGGGGATTTAAGCATTTATTCACAAGAATTTTCGCCAGAAAAGCTCTGTTTACGTCAGGCGGCCGCTAGCCTCATTTGCTAACAGAGTAGCATTGTACTTCGACATATATACGTAAAATAAACGCTAACTGCACGTTTTTTGCTTTTAACCAAGAATCGAGACTGTTTTACGTCCATATCTATGAAGAGTTCCAAGATTTAAGCATCTATTCACAAGAATTTTCACCAGAAAAGCTCTGTTTACGTCAGGCGGCCGCTAGCTTCATTCGCTAACAGAGTAGCATTGTACTTCGACATATATATACATAAAATAAACGCTAACTGCACGGTTACTTTGCTTTTAACCAAGAATGTTTTACGTCCATGTCTATCAAGAATTTGGGGATTTAAGCATTCATTCACCAGAATTTTAGCCAGAAAAGCTCTGTTTACGTCAGGCGGTCACTCGCTACCAGTATATAGTGTATAATGATAATCAAGGGCTATTCTATTCTATGATAAGTGGGGAGTGTATATAAAATGTATTAATAATCTATTTATATATTATTTACAACTGATTTTGCATCTTTTAAAAATTAAAAACATTAAGTTGCTATTTTGGTCAAAAACTATGTTAAATATTGCTATTGATCCTGAAAATATAGTTGATTATCTCTGCATTTGGAGATTTTTGTGCATCTAGTGCAAAATCTGAGACTTTTATAGCCATTTTAAGTTGTTATACTTATATAAAAAATAATTAATCGGGATTTTATAAGGGAACGATTTTGAATTTTTTGATGCCGCTGCTCATGGACTCCTATATGGCTAAGGTAGGTGCCTGTGTTGGTTTTAGGTCGGTAGCAGCTTTGGTTTTGAAAATATTTGAAGTTTCTGAAAATAGGCCCCTACGAATCAGCCCCATTTCCCGTGTCATGTCAATAGGTTATAAAGTCTATGACTAAAGATAAAAGATATGCATTTTTTTTATAAAGCTTTAATGATTAAAAGAAAAACAAAGCACATATTAAAATATGTTCAGTATAACAGCTTTGAAATGCTTAAAGAAAAATACTTCAATTCCTTTAAATAATCCTCAATTTCATTGCTAATACTTGTGTAAATACATGATATAGTATACTCATGATATAACCAAATTTATATGTAAAAGATAAGCTATTTTTTCATGTTGTTTCATCAGTTACATAGATTGCCCTCAGACTGAGAATATGAGTAGCACACGACTTTACAGTGCTGTGCTTTATACAAACTATTTGTAGAAAGCTGAGGTAAACAAATGAGACGCTAACATTGCTACATCCCCTATCCCGAAGGCTTGTTATGGTGTCCTGAGCCGATTTTGCTGTAAATACGCAGTCATCTCAATTCTGCTGGCTAAGGAGCTAACATAAGCCTGGGAACAGGCCATGTCGTGTCAAGTCATTAGCTGGCTAAACACTGCCTTAGTCAGGAGGCTAGCAGGGAGATTCGCTCAATCGACAGCGTTGCGGGGTCTACAAATGCTTCAGAATCAAAGCAGTACCCATTTTTAATAACTCCAAGTGGGAAAACAGAGGGAATATCTCACGGGCGGTTCGTTGTTTTGGCCCCTGTCCTGTCTGCGATGTTGTGGAAGCGCTGAGGATGATGATGCGCCGCTTCCTGAAAGCAAACGATGGACAACTTCCGGGATGAGGCGGCTACGACGGATGCTGAGGCTGCAAAGAAATTGAAAAAATAAAACCATGACAAATTTCAAGCAAAATGTCATTTTTAAATTATTATTCCTTCAAACCAGTGATAAGAAATAATATCTATGTTATTTTGAAAGAATTTACGACTGAAGGGCATTGAAAACAAACAAAAGCCCGCCTCTACCTCACTGCTATTGGCTGATACGACAACCCTCGAACTACGATTGGTTGAATTAACTGCCAATATTTACTGTTCCATTTGGCTGTACCGGCGTGACAACTGTCACAGTGAATGCCGACTGCCGAGGTCAAGGAGAGAAAAGCATGGCAGCGTTGTTTAGAGGGTGTCGAAATGTTTTGCTAACGTGGAATAAACATGTCAGCCCTACCTTTGGTAAGGTACCCGCCCATGTTTTTTTTCTGGTGTTTTGCCGTGTTTTAGAACAGAGGGAATGCTAGCAATATAGTCTTCTCCAGTATGTTAGCTAATGCTAGCAGTGTTAGCACCCTGAAGTGACAGTCCCATTGTTGACTACCCGCTCTGTGCATTCATGGTGCAATAAATGCAACCTTAATTGAGCCATTTAATGACCTCATGAACGTGCAGTTGCAAATTTTAATGTGAACGTGTTGTATTTTATCTCAAAATTAGAATAATTATAATTCAAGTCATAAATACATTTTAATACGACCATATTGCCTGCAAATCCTCTACAATTTCTTACAAAATCTTAACATCACCTTGCTGACTGAATGTTTTTGCAGGATGACCATCCCCTTAAAAATAGAGCAGCTACAGTCATGTGAAAAAATTAGGACACCCCATTAAACAATCAGTTCTTTATTAAGAAATGTTTACATATCAATGTCTGATGTTTTTTATCTTTATCTCTGGAAAAGAAAGTGATTTAATTGCAGGTAAACAACAGAAATTTACATTGTTTTACTCATTAAACCAAGTATTTAAAAAAAAAAAAAAAAAAAAAAAAAACATATTCTAACTGAGGAAAAAGGACACCCTACCACCTGATAGCAGCTAGCTTTAACCTCTTTGGCTGAAATAACTTCAGTGAGACACTTTTTGTAGCCATCTACCAGTCTTTGACATCGGTCTGAAGAATGTTTGCCCAACATTTCTTGATAAAAAACTGAATATTTAATGAGGTGTGCTAATTTTTTCACATGACTGTAGGGTTTTCTGCTTTTAAACAACTCAAATCTATATTATAAGAGCAGATTCATGGTATACCCATAAATCCGTATATGTACAATTAATTCACTGAAAATAAACCATTCTGCTTAACCAGTACTTGGCACAAATTGTTGTTTAAATCTAGCACTGTTGTTATTTTCTGTCAGCATTGAACCATTGGTTAACCTTGAAGCCAAATTAACACTACTGTGATAAACTTGCCTTACTATAGTTTGGCAGATTTAAGATAGGCTTAGTGTTCGTACTTAATTGTAAAGCCTTTTTGTTGTCTGGTTGGTGAGCTGCCAGTATTTAGTATTGTTATGCTGCCAGGACTGTGGCTCATCCTTCACTGTTTAATAGGCTGGCCTCAAATTCCAGAAGTTGGTTTTAAAAGTGACCTGTGCAGGTTAATTTTATGTTACAGCACTTTTTATTGAAAAATAATAGTTTATTCAAATACTTTTTTGATGACTTATTTTACACCACTGTCTCTATACTGTTTTTTTCCGACCACTTTCAGTTTCTAGGCGGTCAATGGCCTCAAAAACACCAGTTGGGTTTATTGGTTTGGGAAACATGGGCAGCCCCATGGCAAAGAACCTACTGAAAAATGGATACCCGATAATCGCTACTGATGTCTTTCCGGAGTCCTGCAAAGAGTTGCGTGATCTCGGAGCCCAGGTAACATGCAACAAACATGTCTCTTAAAGCAGTTACATATACAGTGGTATGAAAAAGTATCTGAACCTTAGGAATTTAGTTACATATACAGAGGTTTGAAAAAGTATCTGAACCTTTTGGAATTTCTCACATTCCTGCATAAAATCACCATCAAATGTGATTTGATCTTTGTCAAAATCACACAGATGAAAAAACAGCGTCTGCTTTAACTAAAACCAACCAAACATTTCTAAGTTGGCCCATTCTTCTCTACAAAACTGCTGTTGTTGAGTCAGATTCTCGGGATGTCTGGCATGTCTTTAGGTCATGCCTCAGCATCTCAATGGGGTTCAGGTCTGGACTTTGACTTGGCCACTCCAGAACGTGTAGTTTGTTTTTCTGAAACCATTCTGAAGTTGATTTACTTTTGTGTTTTGGATCATTGTCTTGTTGCAGCATCCATCCTCTTTTTAGCTTCAACTGTCTGACAGACGGCCTCAGTTTTTCCTACAAAACATCCTAATAAACTTTTTAATTCATTCTTCCATTAATGATTGCAAGTTGTCCAGGCCCCGAGGCAGCAAAACAGCCCCAAATCATGATGCTCCTTCCAACATGCTTCACGGTGGGGATGACATGTTGAGGTTGGTGAGCTGTTCAATTTTTCCTCCACACATGACGTTGTGTGTTACTCCCAAACAATTCAACTTTGGTTTCATCAGTCCACAAAATATTTTGCCAAAACTTCTGTGGAGTGTCCAAGTGCCCTTTTGCGAACATTAAACGAGCAGCAATGCTTTTTTTAGACAGTAGTGGAGTCCTCCCATGAACACCATTCTTGGCCATAGTTTTACATGTAGTTGATGTGTGCACAGAGATATTGGACTGTGCCAGTGATTTCTGGAAGTCTTTAGAAGACACTCAAGGGTTCTTTTTTACCTCTCTGAGTATTCTGCGCCGAACTCTTGGTGTCATCTTTGGTGGACGGCCACTCCTTGGGAGAGAAGCAACAGCGCCAAACTCTCTCTCCATTTGTAGACAACTTTGCTGACTGTCGATTGATGAACATCCAGACTTTTAGAGATCGTTTTATATCCTTTCCCATCTTTATACAAATCAACAATAATTGATCACAGGTCTTCAGACAGCTCTTTTGACGCTTTTGCTTCTCATCAAGACAATTATTACCAGGTGTGTGTTTTATGGTGGGCAGAGCAGCTTTAAACCACTCATCAGTGATTGGGAACACACCTGACTTAAATTGTCTGGTGAAGATTGGTTTCAATTGCTCTTTAAGTCTCCTTAGGCAGATGGTTCACTTATTTTTTTCCATCTTCTGTCATTGTTTGCATGCTATCCTCATCAAAATATGAAAACTTGTAAATGTTTGGGTGGTTTTAGTTAAAACAGTTTTTTTCATCTGTGTGGTTTTGACAAAGATCAGATCACATTTGATGGTGATTTTACGCAGAAATGTGTGAAATTCCAAAAGGTTGAGATACTTTTTCACTCCACTGTAGATGCAGTTGTAGTAAATGACTCCAAATTCTTCATTGTTCCAAAATTATCTGCTGTACTAAATCCTCTTTATTCATAAATGTATTTATTGTTGCAGGTAGTGGACTCCCCAGCAGATGTAGCTGAGAAAGCAGACCGCATTTTCACAATGCTTCCCTCGAGTCCAAATGTCATTGAAGTTTACACAGGCCCCAATGGCATCCTTAGGTAAGTTTTGGGACTGTTCAAAGTGTCCTGATGAACATATCAGAAATGGAAAATTGAGGATGCCACCAAAAACCGTTTTGTTTTATTATCAGGAAGGTAAAGAAGGGGACACTTTTGATTGACTCTTCCACCATCGATCCTGCTGTCTCAAAAGAGATGGCGTTGGCTGCTGAGAAAATGGGCGCTGTGTTCATGGATGCACCGGTCTCAGGAGGTAATACACGTTCACAGTACAGTGGTACCTCTACATACGATCACTTCGACACACGATCTTTTCGACATCCGACGTAAAATTTGAGCCGCCATTTGTTTCTACATCCGACGAGTTGCTCGAAATACGACGACATGACAGCACTGCAAACGAACGCACGGTGGATTTTCTTGTGTGAGAAATCAACACAGTTTTCAAAAAAAGTTGATACAGTTGGAGAAACAAGGAAAAAAGTGATGCTTACCTTTGAAATGAAGATGCAAGTTATAGAAAAATATGAGCTTGGGGTGCGTGTCCCTGAACTGGCTCAACAATACAGCTCCGTGGTCCTCTTCCGACCACCGTTCGCCACTATTTATAAGTTAAGGTGAAAATTATCATTGTGGTAACATTGCCAAGGAAATCGCCAGCTTCGTCACGTTTTTATCATTTATTTAAGAACTTATCCAACACAAAACGCCCATTAAGCAGTTGACTGCTCTCAAGAAAACGAAAGTATTATCTCTACCGCACCGACCTATCTCACTTCGCGGTGCGTTCAGGGACAGTAAAAAGCCTGAACTGGCTCAACAATACAGCTCCGTGGTCCTCTTCCGACCACCGTTCGCCACTATTTATAAGTTAAGGTGAAAATTATCATTGTGGTAACATTGCCAAGGAAATCGCCAGCTTCGTCACGTTTTTATCATTAATTTAAGAACTTATCCAACACAAAACGCCCATTGTCTTAAGCAGTTGACTGCTCTCAAGAAAACGAAAGTATTATCTCTACCGCACCGACCTATCTCACTTCGCGGTGCGTTCAGGGACAGTAAAAAGTGTCCGCCATATTAGAATCCGATTCGTTACATTATTTACAGGAATAATTATTAATTATTCTTCTTATTATTATATTATTCTGAATTATTTATTTATAACTTATTTGTTTTTCTATGTTTAATTGCCATTTGTAACAGTGCCAGCAGTATTTATTAAGAATTTAGTATATGTTTTTAGGCTTTGGAACGAATTAATGGAATTATAATGTATTCCTATGGGAAAATCCTGCTCGACATACGACCATTTCGACTTACAAACAAGGTCCTGGAACGAATTAAATTCGTATGTAGAGGTACCACTGTACTATATATGGATCATTAACTCATTCACTCCCAGCCATTTTCACTGGAGCAAGGCCCTTCGCTTCTTGCAGTTTTACTGGAAAATTCTGTTGTATTGCTATATAAACTCCCACCAAAAGAAAGATTAGACTCTCTTCTTTCAGCAGAAAAAAAAGTTAGTTCATATCTTTTTCCATTCTTTAGAAATCAGCATTAGAAAATAGCTTAGTTTGAGCAATTTTCCAATTTCTGATGAAAAATCGGAGAAATTAAGCTTTTTGTGAAAGCATACATTTCAAACATAACTTTGACTTAAACACAGCTATTTTTTGCTTTAGTTACATCCCAAACATCTGAATAATGTTTTGCTTTTACAAAATAAGATAAACAACAAGACAAATAGAGCTTTTGATCGCAAAGTAACCATTTATTTACACATAACTAACTGAAAGATGACGCTGTTTTGGCCGCGACAGCCGGTTAAACTTTTCCCTCATCGCCGTCCGACTCATAAAGATGAATTTTTTTGAGTCTGCGGGCTCTGCTCGCCAGCAGCACGGACTCAAAGGCATTGTCCGCTGCACTAGTGGTCCCGGTTGTTCTGCTCGGTCGTCCAGCGCCTGGCATCCATTCGTTCTTCTTCCGCCGGCGCCCGGCCGTGCGGCTTGGCCTTTCGTTGCCGTTGTATCGGGTTGCGGGTCTTACTAAATGCGCTACTGCCCTCAAGTGGCCAGTTTTATTGCTTTAAAATTGATTTTCAGCTTTGTGCTTTGGAGCTAAATTGAAGCACGACCCAGAGATGTCTTTTTTTGGAAAAAAAAAAAAAAAAAAAAAAAAAAAAAAGGAAAAGACGTATAAATACGTCTTTGGGACACTGAAACAATTAAAAATAGAACGTATTTATACGTTTTTGGAAGCAAATGAGTTAAAGCATTAAAAGTCATTAAATTGATTTAGTCAAAATTCAGGCCTTAAAAATAATTGTAAAGCATTAAACTGAAGATTTGAGGCATTAAAATTATGTAAAATTAACGGTTAAAGAAACTTTTTTTACATAATTTATTAGAGTTGTCCGATACTATCGGGTAGCCAATAATATTGGCCAATAAAATTATAGTAAAATGATATCAGATAATATCAACACTGTTTTTTTATTATCAGTTTTGGGCCAATATGCATGTTGCCTACTGCCTATGTTCAAGGGCTGGTCACAGCTTAGCACAGCAGTTATGATTATTGACTATTAGATGTCTCCAAACTAAAATGCTTGGGATTTGTTATGTGAGCATACTATTTGCATTCAAGGTGCAAAAATTAAATGAACAATAAATGATTGAAAATAATGAATTATAAACTCATTGCATACCTCATTCACTGGCAATGGCAGGGCTATATTGGCTTTTGCACTTGATCCAAAAAACTGATGTTTGCACTATTTTGATTTCAACAATAAATATAGAGGTGCAAAATAAGGCACTTTTTTCCATAACTTCAGTTGAAATTGTTCCCTTGTTTTTCATATAATTTGTATTGGAAAACCTTGAAGTTGTTACATTTATCATCATTAAATTATCCAGTGGGGCATCACAATACAGTTAGCCATAATATATTAAGTCCACGACCGCATATATCGAATTTTTTGAGTTGGACGATATCGGTTATTGGTTTAAAAAGTAATTATCGGACAAGTCAACTTATAATTTGTGTGTATGTAACTGCAGTTGGGGATGGGCATTAAATTTGTTTAAAGTGGCATTAAAAGTGGCATTAAATGAGATTTGCTGATACCTGTAGAAACCCTGTATCTACGAATGGACATCAGTGGATGTCTAGCACTGAAAATTTGAATTAAAGTAAAGAATAATCCAATTTTAATAGCCATATTGGTAATTCTGTGACCCATTGCCAAGTTCCTGACCCGAACTCTTTGTAAATTTAAACTATAGGACCTTTTGGGTTAATGCCGCAACATGGGTCGTAATTACTGAACCGGTAAGGTGCCATCTTAAAGTTTTATTACCACATTTGACCAAGATGTCTCAGAGACAAGGTTGAGGATTTTAAGTCCTCATTACGTCGGCGCTGTCTGCTCGTGATGGCCGCTTGACAGAGCACAGGATCGCCAGTCGCTCTTAATGGGCCGAGCCGTGCTGAAGAAGTCCCGCGTCAGAGCTTTTTCATGTTGATGGAGCGGTAATGGCGGGTATCCCATGTTAGTGCCTTTCATCCAGATAAAGAGTCATAAAGAGGAGAAAAGCTTTCACACTTAAGCTGTCAATCACATCGTCTCATCGGGATTCTTTTTTTTTTAGCCACACGTAAATTTGGATTCCGGTATGCATTTCAAGAAAGCCAGATTCTGACACATCACTTTGCTATCCGTGACGGTAGTTGACTTTCGATTGCACAATCTGGAATTAATGCACGACACACTCTGCTGCTCGTGCCCTCCCCTTTCAAACACAGAGCGGGCCGATGGCATGTTTACCAGCTGGCGTCTGCAGCAACGAGTGACTGGAGATCAGAGCAGGAAGCCAGATACTCTCCCTTAACACACACATTGTTTACATACTACAGACAGTGAACAGTTAGTGTGTGCACTCCTCTGTGAAGGTTGTTCTTCTGCTGTCTTCCAAATAAGCCTTTTACTAGACGGAGTTGACCAATGATTGACCTTCTTCTATGGCTCGCTGTGGCAAACAGATTTTGACTTAATTGGTAAAATCAGACATTTTAAGAATGAACCCTTTCATGCACAATGTATCTTTTTATTTTTTTAACGGTTACAGGGCACTCATTCCACTTATCGGCTGCCATTGATGGCACTAGATGTCCAGTCAAGTGGGCTGTAGTGATCATTTGCTGTCAGACCCTCCCAGTTCAAACAGATCGGACGTTTATCGCTGTCAATGGGACTGAAACATGCTCATTCACCAACAATCCTCCTCAAACGACAAAACAACCTCTATCACACGCTAAGGGTGTTGGCACACAGTTGGCAAAAATAGAAGTTCAGGCTAACAAGTGGCAGGCTCGTTAGCAATAATTACCCAAAATGGCTGTGTTTGTGCCTCCATGCCCACGGTGGTGTGCCGCATTGCTAACGGCTTTAAAACGGCCCTAAAAAAACTTTCATTGTGTTTTTCCCAGTGCTGGGAGGACAAGCTGTTGCTGTAAATGAAAGTCTGAATACATGAGCTGCTGTCGGACCAGTGGAAATCGGGCTGATGCTACTTATTCATGAAATGTTTAAGACCTATGTAGTGATGCAACAATTAATCGATGAACTCGAGTAATTCGATTAGAATAAAGCTTCAAATTAAATTTTGCTGCTTCGAGTATTCGTTTAATTAACCCTTTAACACCTAAGCCTATTTTGGCCGAATTTGCATGCATTTGATGTTGCCTTTATATTTCAAAGAAAAACATGTTTACAATGGCCGAGTTGGGTCCATTTTTCCGGACACCTTGAACTTCATGTCCAAACTGTTGTTTTCTTCACTGACCAATTATCATCCACATTTTGGACCCAAAAAGACAAAAAAAATCCCAAAATCTTTTTTCAAAATTTGTAATGTTGATGTCCCATTGACATCCAAACATGCTCGACCAACCGTTAGCTTGATAATATTTATTCAACTTGTTAGGATAAACATTCAATAGAAAAAAAATAAGATTGATTAGTTTTATGTTTGACAATTCAACACAAACCGCAGGTATGGTCATAGGCGTTTTTGGCTTTTACACATACTATGGTCAAAACAGGTTATAAACAGTGCAAAATAGTGAGAAAAAGATTATTTATATCATCTCACACACAAAGGGTTTGGAGGATATCTCTTTGTGAAGTTAGGTGTTGTACCCATCAACTTATCAAAATTATATACGTACATGCAATCAAACTTCTTGAACACACATCTACATAAAATTGAAAAGATTATAGTGAAGAAAAATATAAATATAACATAGAAAAAAAGTATTTTAAAAAATATTGACAAGTAGTTCAGTTCAATTCAAATTTTTCAGGCATGCGACTCAATACAGTTTTTTTGTTTTTTGTTGTTGTTTTTTTTGCGCGCACTCAATAAAGCTTCTTCTCGAACAGGTCACGGAGCTGCGTCACACACAATGTCACACAGCCTACTCTTTCGCCGTTTGCGCGCTGCTGTCACCTCTACTCGCCGAGACGCCGACTCATCCCAGGAAAACAACGACAAATACGGCTCATCTTCTTCCTTGAGTTAATGAAATAATGCATTAGCGTGCGCTAAATGTAGTTTTAGATTCATTCATTCATTCAGTTTCAAAGTCGCTCGCTCACACCAACCGGCCGTTGCTTGCGTGGCATGCCTCCCTTTCATTAGTTGGCGCCTCGCTTGGAAACTTATTAAAAATGATCACATTCGGTTCGTCCTTCTTGACATCACAACGGCTCTTGGGATGTGTAGTCTTTTGTGCTGCTTTCGGTTTTGAAAAAGGACAAGAAATGATGGAAATATGGAGATAGATACATGGTCCATGCAGCGTTTTAATGCATATTTATGAGTGCAATAAAAATATAAAATTCAAATGACATTATCTCCCGTTTTTCTCGGTCAATTGACTTCAAATAAAAACTGGTGTGGGCATCAACTTCCGCACTTTCAAATCCAACCAGCGGCACGTGGGTGACATAATTACAGCGTGACGAAGCTTCAAAGACGATATGCGTAAACGCGTCGCTGCCGACACTTTCGGTGTTAAAGGGTTAAAGCGCCTATGACAGCAAAAAACATGTTTTTTTTCATATTTTCCGTGGTATTTTGTGCTCCTGAATTAAATGGACCGCTTGGATGTGTGTGGAAGCGATCGCTATATTTACAGTGCCCTCCATAACTATTGGCACCCCTGAAAAAGATGTATTTTTTAGCTTCTAATAATTTTTTCTTTAATTCAAATAATATGGGACATTAATGGAAAAAAGCACCCCTGGTGTTAATACTTTGTACAACCCCCTTTTGACAACAAAACAAGGTCTGGGGACTGAGATGGGCATGGGAGGAGCTTGATTTTGTGTCTGGTGAACCGTGTCTGGTTTTCCAGCGCACCGATTTACATAATCCATTCCAGGTTTTGCTTTGGTTTCCCTAAAATACGGTCCGCATTTTACGGCACACCTTCCAACACACAACATTACCGTCTCCCAATTTACCGAGAGACTTTATCGGTAAAAATGTCAGCTGTGTTGGATCATTTCACCTTAAAAGACGATAAAGACGAAGAGGCAGAGTGCAACATATGCCACAATAAAGTCAAGCGTGGTGGTAAAGCTGTAAGAAGTTTTAATACAACCAACCTAATCAAGCTTTTTGCAAAATACCACCACAAACAATATGAGGAGTATGTTAAGAGAACCGAGACAAAAAGAAAGGTCCTACGCAACTAACACTGGCAGAAACTTTTGCTATGCGTAACAAACTGGCACTCGACAGTCCCAAAGCCCAGAGCCAAAGAGTCATTGCCGAAGAATTCATTCTGGATGACGAGCCATTATCTCTCGTGAGTAAAGACGCACCATCCAACACTTAGATCCACGGTACAACATGCCCAGCCGTCATTACATCCTTGAGCGATTCGGCCATGGGAGATTCGAGAACGATTCACAAACATCCAAATTCCGATTATTGAAATATGTCAAGTAAAGCGGAACTAATACACAGCGCGGTCTTCGGGACGCAATGAGAAACGGACCGCATTGCGTCCCGAGAGTATGATGAGAGCATGCTTGTCATAGACCCGGGTAATGCCAATACTCGACTCACGGCTTTGGCTCAACTCATGACGCTGGATAAAAAACACAAGAATACCTGACTGCTGCTGACAGCAGCTACAAACTACGTCAACATCGTTTTACTGTAGATAATAGATATCATATGTATATAGAACTAGATGCCAAATGACAGACTCGACGGCGTTCGCAACATTGAAGTATGGACAGCTAGATGTGTTAGTAAACAGCCGCCATCTTAAAGCAGGAGACTTTCCTAGTAGGCTGTTGTGAACCTTCCAAGCGAATCTAATTAACTTTTTATCTAAAATACTTCTAAATGGGCAAAATCTTGACTTGAATCTATCTTCAAAACAGTTTTAAAACTTTCACATGTCGAAAGTAGACAGAAGGGAAATTATGTAATAACGGGAGCAATTTTAACAACTTTAACAGTTGATTCGCAAAATTAAATGAATTGAATGTAATTTAAAGCTGCTGATACAGAATGGGGACTTGAGTATTTTATTTACTGTTTTAAAATGTTAACTTGATAATGAAATAGTCATTTATTTAAACCTGAGAGGTTTTTTATACAATTATTGTAACTAATGCACAAAATATTAAAAGCATCTAATAGCTTGCGGGGTTTGTGGGATTTTCCACTGAGGTTGTTTGTGTGTTTTGCTTTTTTAAGACGGTTTACAATATTATTTGCACGTTTTACTGACTGACTATGCCATTTCTGTTTGTTATTTATAATGTTTTGTGTTTGTCACTGAATAAACAGGTGAGTTTCTTGTCACCAACAGTTGTGTGTTATTCAAACTCACCTAATTCAGCTGGCTAGTTGTTATCAAGAGTACTAAAACCCTTTTCAACATGAGTCTGACAACTAAGTAAGGAGGCTAAATAACTTTAAACTTTAACACATGCTCAGATAGGTCGGTATCGGCCAGTATCGGTATCGGATCGGAAGTGCAAAAACCTGGATCGGGACATCCCTAATGTCAATATTGTCCGATATCATTTTAAAATGCTATTATCGGGAACCTGCTAATATCGGACAAATCCACCGAAAACTGTAAGGCTGAAAGAATTGCCTAAAAAGTGATTAAATTCAGTATGTGAGGACACTGGTCTGCTCTCTCACTTTGAGTCTCTACCAGAGTTTAGACGAGCTACTCTTACTTTGTAGATTGATTGCCACAAGTACGTTTCATGAGTGATATATGAATTTAAATCTTCATCCATACCAAATGCACTTTATTTTACTTGTGCCATTATTTTTTAAGGCCAATTAGGACTTATTAACATTATTATTGACACAATTAGAGCTGTCACCTTGTCTGAAAACCTGTTAGCACCCAGCTCCAACCGGTCTGGTCACTGGCAATAGAAAGTAACAGATCACTCAGGCCAGGTTAATCCAGTCTGAGAATGGGATTAATGAGAAGATGAGTCTCACACCCTGACGGGCAGTTACTAGAGGTTAGTGATGATTCGGTCCAGCTCAGTGCAAAGGGGGGCGTAGCGGTTGCAGTCTGTCATTTTGATGGCTAACCAGAACTAGTGAGACAGCGACCCAAAGACTAGATTAGCATAACAAGCCTCCCATTGACGGGTTCTAGTGACACACAGGGAGATCGAGAATGTGAGAGGCAGGGGAGGAGACGGAAGGGTAGTAAAGAGAGTCATGGTAGCGTCGACAGAGGGGGGTTCTGACGGGGGGGCAGTAGAGCCCGTGCTCCAGATGGAAGTGGACCCACAGCAGCTGTGGACTGGCTCCCACTTCTCCTATGTCATCTGTCGTGTGTGTTTGTGCGTGCCCTGTTATGTTTGTGCACACACGGACAAAATGTCAGCTGGTGTACGAGTCATATTAACCAACTCTGTCCGTCAAATGGAACTCAAATGTCACTCACTTAAGCAAGAATTAGCATTTCGTTCATTTGAAGGACAGTTTTGAAAAGAGTCATGATAATGATAATGTGGTGCCTGCAGACTAATGGTGCACCATTCTTAGCTGGCACTTTTTTTAAACGAGCCTCATCGGAGAGAAACGATTGATTGCCGATCTCGCCTTCCCACTCCATTCTCTTGTCGCCTACAATTGACCAGACTCCCCCTGCGGAATTGAGCAGTTACTGATGGTGATGATGGTAATGATGGCGCCGATTATTAAAGTTGGTCTTGTGGTCAATTGAGGGGCATTGCAAACTTGCACCTTAAAGGGATAGTATCTCTAAAATGCAAGCTGACATTGAAACTTTTGTAGTGCTGCAACGATTAATCGATTAACTCGAGTAGTCGATGAGAAAAAAAGATTCGGATTAAATTTTGCTGCTTCAAATAATTGTTTAATTAAAGTGGCGTCATAATGGTTTATTTTGAAAGTGTTTGCATTTAGTTTTATTGATTTGGGTCGCTACACTGCCCTCTAGACTGCCTCACTTCACATGGCTAAATCCAGCTGCTCCGTGTTAAGACCAACATAAGTTTTTGTTTGAGCTAATGTTTTTTTAAATGCATTCGTGATTTAGTTTATGGGTATATCGAGCCGATTTTTGTGAAAATATGTGTCAGAACCATTTGTTGAGAGCATTGTTAAAAAAAAAAATTTTTTTAAACATTTGCGTTTTAATAACATTTAGGCTGGTGGACATTTGCTATGTTAGTTAGCCAATTGTTTGTTTGTTGTACATAGATCCTTTTTTTTTTTTTTTTTGTCCCATTTGAGGCTCAGATCAGGTATTTTAATTTTTCATTTTCCTTATCCGAATACTCGATTATTCGAACTAACTAATTCATCGATTAATCGACCACTAAAATAATTGATAGCTGCAGCCCTAAACTTTTGTCACAGTTTCCCTTTCAAGATTCTCAGTTTCTCAGAGAACATTATGTCAGTTCTCATGGTTCTGGACTCATTAACTGAAAATGCCAGTCTGTTTTTAACACCACATAGCAGCATTAGCAAAGTTGGCAGATAAACTGTTGAAAGTACCATTTTTTTATTAGCTTTTATGTGTCTGTGTGATATCTGTTTTTGCACCGTTTCACTGAATTACCCGATATCCGTTATGGTTTTAATGGCGCCTTCTTGGGATTTTAATTTGTTTGAGAAAGCGATCATCCCGTGGGTGTAATTATATTGGTGGACCACATGAGGCTATGTTGTTGGCTTCTAAACATCCTAACCCCCGCTGACTTAAACTGCAGGCAGTCCACTCCCATTGATTGACTCCTGCAGGAAAGCCAAAGTTAGCTGGGAAATCTAGGGAGTAAACAAGGTTGCATTTGTTTACCAGCGAGTACACTGACTTGCGAATAAAGTTGTGGCACGGAATGTGTAACGGTGGTTTTTAGAGAGATGAGCCATTGCTTGGCTGATTTTTCAGTTGTTGTTTCAAATGTAATGTTTAATAAAGCACATGATTATTTACTCACTTATTAATTGCCATTAATAATGGTGATACAACACACTTTGTCCCCATTGTTTGGCTGCTCCTAGGACTTGTACTTAGGTTAGGGTAATTTCACAAGTTCTTGAATGTTATTTCACAGACATGACCAAAGATTAAGCATTACCTATGATAATGTGCTGTTTAGCGCTGCAACGATTAATCGATTAACTCGAGTAATTAGATTAGAAAAAGCTTCGAATTCAATTTTTCTGCCTCAATTATTCGTTTAATTAAAGTAGCGTTTTAGGGTTGTTCCAATCGTGTTTTTTTGCTCCCGATCCGATCCCGATCGTTTTAGTTTGAGTATCTGCCGATCCCGATATTTCCCGATCCGATTGCTTTTTTTTTTTTTTTGCTCCCGATTCAATTCCAATCATTCCCGATAATTTTTCCCGATCATATACATTTTGGCAATGCATTAAGAAAAAAATGAATAAAACTCGGACGAATATATACTTTCAACATACAGTACATAAGTACTGTATTTGTTTATTATGACAATAAATCCTCAAGATGGTATTTACATTATTAACATTCTTTCTGTGAGAGGGATCCACGGATAGAAAGACTTGTAATTCTTAAAGGATAAATGTGACTTTGTATATTGTGACTAAATATTGCCATCTAGTGTATTTTTTGAGCTTTCAGTAAATGATACTGTAGCCATTTAACTGTTCTGCCCAAATGCATGATCGGAAGTGCAACCATGACTGTGCGTAGTGGCACCAATTGATATATCTTCTCTGTGTTGGGAAATAACAAACGGTGTTAAGATAAAGATCAACTACTACCTTTCTTCCCCACATTGCTTCCCACGATATTTCTGATTGTTGAGGGAGGGCTTGTAAGGCTTTATCCAATTAAAAAAAGGCTCCAAAGGCTCCCAAAATTAACTCTACTCATTTTACGCTGCCTTTTAGCTCTATATATACAGTTGGTAAAACGGCGCCATTACAGATTGAGCGCGACAATGCGTGAGTAGGTCGTGCAGCGCATGTGTTAATTGCGTTAAATATTTTAACGTGATTATTTTTTTTTTAAATTACCGCCGTTAACGCGATAAATTTGATAGTCCTACTTTAATCCAAAACTAAAGACTCTGGATGAGTGTAAGACATTTTGTCTGTAACGTTAAACACAATTAGAAAACAATTTAATTAAAAAATATATGTATATAAAAAAAAGGCATGTCCGATATTTTTTTGCCGAATCCGATACTTTGAAAATGACGTGATCGGACCTGATCAATCGGTAATGTTTTTTTTTTTTTTCAAGTGTTTGCATTTATTTTTATTGATTGGATGAATAGACTACCCTCTAGTGGGAACAGTAAATATGACATAACTCATTTAACATGGCTGACTCCAGCTGCTTCCTGTTAAGACCAACATAAGGTTTTTGTTTGAGCTAATATCTTTTTTAATGCATTCGTAAATTAATTTATAGGTATATTTAGCCGTTTTTTGTGGGAATATGTGTTTTTGTTAAGAGCATTGGGGGGGGAAACGTTAGCATTTTGTAGTATTTGAGCTAGCGGACTTTTGCCATGCAAGTTAATCAATTCTTCTTTTGTTGTACTTAGGTCCTCATTAAATATTTTTTTTAATACCGTTTGAGGCTAAGTGCACCTATTTAAAATTTTTATTTTCCTAATCCGATTACTCGATTATTCGAACTTACTACTTCATAGGTTAATCGACTACTAAAATAATCGATAGCTGCAGCTCTAGTGTTGTTTATACATTGTGTAGCTTAATATATTTTGCTAATATACAGTAAATCTATTGAACCTCTTGTTCTTTATCCGGTTGTTTTTAATATAACTTGCATTTCAATATGAAATGTATGTTCTTTGTGTCGTGTTTATAAAAAAATAATTGGGTTAAAAAAATCCATTGAACAGGATGTCTTTATTTTTCACAACATATTTGCAAATTGGAACATAAACATGAATACATTGTTCAAATAAATTAATAAAATAACAAAAAAATAAATAACTGAAATATTTTTAATAAAATTGAAATGAATTGAACTTATTGACTAAACCCACTGCCACAGCTCAAGTTGCTAAATATTATAACAAAAATAATTATTTTCCATAACGTAAATACTGTACATGAAGGAATGTGAGTGTGTTCACCTTTTCTGGGTTAATATACCACTATTACTATTAATATTAGTTGAATATTAATGGAGACGGAACTCATTTGTATGATTGGAATCATTATTTACACATTATACACACACGCACACACACCTTCTCTCAACACAGAAAGTCACCAGAGAAGAAAAAAATGCCACAGGCTGTATTATGAAAATGTTATTTTGAACAGATGTTTACAATGGCAGAAGACAACAAAAGTACGCTTTTAGTGAGGATGGTGAGGACACAAGTTAGCCATAATGGCATGCTAACCAGCCACGTTAATAGCCTCGATAACAAGCTTACGTTACAGTAATTGTTTTACCATCGCTAGACACTCGAAGCACGCTGGAGTGAACTGTCATAGCTGATGGGAAACGTTCATGACAGCATTTACATACCTTAAATTTTGTGTAAAGTGACAAATGAGGTCAAGTAAATATGAAATCATGTTGGAGGTGTTGCCTGCACGTCAGATGTCTTTCCCCTTCTAAGCCGCGGCCGTCTTTCTTTTCTAGTACTAATACTAATACCTAATACTAATATAATTCTCGCGACCCTCTTTTTTGAGGGTGAAAAAAGCTCAGGTGTAGTGTCACTGACAAACACAGGACAGAGCAACAAATGGACGGGAAGGGGTAAGCGCTGCCGCTCCAAGCCATTTCTCGCTGCATTTTTGGGACATAAAACATAGCTAATACTATACTACGGTATGACGGAAAATTTTAGTGGTTTTGAAACCGTGACCTTTTCAGACCACGGAAACCTTGAAACCGGTAACCGGCACATGCCTACTCGGCATACGACCATTTCAACTTACAAACAAGGTTCTGGAACGAATCATCTTCGTATGTAGCAGTGCCACTGTAGTTCTATTTCCAAATCCACAATATAAATTTTAAAGCACCAACTCATGTTTTACTGTTGCCTTACATTCTGATTTGCACCTGTTCACAGTAATCACACACGTCTCTTTTACGTACAACACTGACGTTGTTCACCGCTTCAAAAGAAGTTTTAGTGTCGAAACTTATGAGTGCCACATGCTTGCCCTAATTGTTTGTTTAGTGTCATGAAAGCACTACTGAAGACATTCTCACTACAAACCGACCCAGCCAAATTTGTTTCTCTGATCTTCCTTTCCCTCCACAAGTTTCACCCTCTCTGACGTTAATGTTTAATGACGTGCTGCAAAGCGTCTGCCCTAATAATGTTTGATCGACTGCTTTTTAACTATGCTGCGAGAGGATGTATCGTGGTTGCGTGCGGGCTACGAGTACCTCTGCATTCGCGCACGTTGCGGTACCTCCCCATCTGTCATACAGTAGCATAGTGCAGCCAATTTCCATTAGACTCTAGATATATTCACCTTTTCTACTCCACCAGGCCCCGCCTCTTAAAGGCACGTGCATGCACATGAACTTGACAATACTGCATTTTTCTATATGTTATGCTTAAAATGCCCGATTTTGTGTTCAATTATGACCACTATCCCAATCAACAACTTCCTCTCTTACCCCCACATACACTCACACATCTTGTCTCCCCCTAGGGGGCGTTGTGTAGTTGTGCCGCGCTAACGATCCACCACTGTCACTCCCGCTGGGATGGATGAGTCGGTGCGCTCGGCTCTCAGGAAGCCTCATTAGGATTCCTCTTTAATCCGTCTCTGACAGAACTGGCCCGAGAACGGGACGTCCCTCTGCACACACACGCCGATGCATATGTGCATAATATACACTGAATGTGTAACGGCACACGTAGATAGTGTGTAAAGGAAATTACATGACACGCAAACGCACACGCATGTAAAAACGAGCGAATGTTAATGCACGATGAACTGAGTCATCGATACTCCGACGCACGCACATTTTCATATTGATGTTTTTTTTCCCTAACTAAGTGGATCTTCCATCAATCCTGTATGACAACTGCTTACAGGAATCCTCTACATTTCATCACAGCTTATTAGGGTGATTAGTTCATTTGAGAGGAGTGTTGGGAGGTAAAAAGAGTGTCTCCGTATCTCTACTTCCTCTTTAACTTCCTCTCTGTTTGCTTTCTCTTTAGTGAGATATATTGATCAGCACATTGACTGCAATATCAATAATCGCCTCTTTAGTTGTCCGCAAACCGTGATCTCTGCTAATTAAACAGCAGTTGTCGCACTGCCCTTTATAAGTGGATGTGCCTCAGTATGCTGCTCGTAAAAAAAGACTCAAAGGGTAGATTTTATATGATATGCGATACCATGTGTCATGTGAAAACTGTGAACCATTCATAGAAAACAGACAATTTGCAGTTTTTTGGCTGATTGTAAGTGCCAAATTATCGTATCTTTCAGACTATAAGTCACAGATTTTTTCAGAGTTTGGCTAAGGGTGCGATTTATACTCTGGAGCGACTTACAGTGGGGCAAATTAGTATTTCATCAACCACTAATTGCGCAAGTTCTACCACTTGAAAATATTAGAGAGGCCTGTAATTGTCAACATGGGTAAACCTCCACCATGAGAGACAGAATGTGGAAAAAAAACGGAAAATCACATTGTTTGATTTTTAAAGAATTTATTTGCAAATCATGGTGGAAAATATGTATTTGGTCAATACCAAAAGTTCATCTCAATACTTTGTTATGTACCCTTTGTTGGCAATAACGGAGGCCAAACATTTTCTGTAACTCTTCTCAAGCTTTTCACACACTGTTGCTGGTATTTTGGCCCATTCCTCCATGCAGATCTCCTCTAGAGCAGTGCTGTTTTGGGGCTGTCGTTGGGCAACACGGACTTTCAACTCCCTCCACAGATTTTCTATGGGGTTGAGATCTGGAGACTGGCTAGGTCACTCCAGGACCCTCTTATGAAGCCACTCCTTTGTTGCCCTTGCTGTGTGTTTGAGATCATTGTCATGCTGAAAGACCCAGCCACCTCTCATCTTCAATGCCCTTGCTGATGGAAGAAGATTTTCACTCAAAATCTCTCGATAAATGGCCCCATTCATTTTTTCCTTTACACAGATCAGTCGTCCTGGTCCCTTTGCAGAAAAACAGCCCCAAAGCATGGTGTTTCCACCCCCATGCTTCACAGTGGGTATGGTGTTCTTCGGATGCAATTCAGTATTCTTTCTCCTTCAAACACGAGAACCTCTGTTTCTACCCAAAAGTTCTATTTTGGTTTCATCTGACCATAACACTTTCTCCCAGTCCTCTTCTGGATCATCCAAATGCTCTCTAGCGAACCGCAGACAGGCCTGGAGGTGTACTTTCTTCAGCAAGGGGACACGTCTGGCAGTGCAGAATTTGAGTCCCTGGCGGCGCATTGTGTTACTGATAGTAGCCTTTGTTACTGTGGTCCCAGCTCTCTGTAGGTCATTCACTAGGTCCCCCCGTGTGGTTCTGGGATTTTTGCTCACTGTTCTTGTTATCATTTTGACGCCACCGGGTGAGATCTTGCATGGAGCCCCAGATCGAGGGAGATTATCAGTGATCTTGTATGTCTTCCATTTTCTAATAATTGCTCCCACAGTTGATTTCTTTACACCAAGCGTTTTACCTATTGCAGATTCAGTCTTCCCAGCCTGGTGCAGGTCAACAATTTTGTCTCTGGTGTCCTTCGACAGCCCTTTGGTCTTGGCCATAGTGGAGTTTGGAGTGTGACTGACTGAGTTATGGACAGGTGTCTTTTATACCGATAATGAGTTAAAACAGGTGCCATTAATACAGGTAACGAGTGGAGCCTCGTTAGACCTCGTTAGAAGAAGTTAGACCTCTTTAACAGCCTGAAGTCTTGCCTGTTTGTAGGTGACCAAATACTTATTTTCCACTCTAATTTGGAAATAAAATTCTTTAAAAATCAAACAATATGATTTTCTGTTTTTTTTTTCCATATTCTGTCTCTCATGGTTGAGGTTTACCCATGTTGACAATTACAGGCCTCTCTAATCTTTTCAAGTAGGAGAACTTGCACAATTGGTGGTTGACTAAATACAGTACTTATGTGCCCCACCCCATATGTGAAATTATTTACCCATTATTAGGGCCCGAGCACCGGGGCCTGAGCCCCAAGTGGTGCGAGACCCCTATTGGAATGGAAAGGATTATTATTATTTCTTAATGGCAAATGAAAATGGCCAATTTGGAGGCCTTAACATGCTCGAAAACTCACCAAAATTTGCACATATATGCAACTTGGCATAAATTTCAATGATTTTGTGACCTTGCAAAACTTACCAAAATGGCTCAGTAGTGCCCCCTTTAAATTTTCAAAAAGGCCTCTCCTATTAGGTTTTTTAAACAGAGGCGATGAAATTTAGGGAATCGATACCTTCTGCGAAACTGTTCTCTTGCATCCATATTCCAAACCCAACAGGAAATTGGGTATTTTGGATTGAATGTGAAATTTAGTTACAGGGTGCATATCTGAGACATTGGCAGCTAAGGAGTTAGTTGAATCCTCCTCAAAACGGGTGAAACTATTCATAAGACATATGAGATCTTAAGTTATCAAAATGGTGAGTTTTCATTCACAGGCATTACCTGGGCGACCAAATTCATTAAATAACTAATAACTCCCTGATGCAAGGTTCCGTCTTTTTCATATCTGGCATGTATGGGAGGTTTCCCAGCCTGAACACGACTGCATTAAAATATTACCCATTAGGCCTGGCACCCCCCTGCAGGGAACTGGAAACGACCTTTTTTACGAGACAGGCTCCTCCTCCAAGAGAAAAAAATCAGTTGACTTCAAACCTGCATCAAGGGAGCCTTAAGACATGTTTTCAGGTGCCTGATTAAAAATATTGACGTTTCGTTGAAGCAGAGGGGTTCAAACAGGAAACTGAAAATGGCAGTCGCCATTTTGTCTTGCCACAAGTTTTGAACATAACTTGGCATATATACAACATATCTGCACCAAACTTTCTGTGCTTTGTGAAGGTTGTACCCTGAAGGGTCCCGTTGGCGTCATTAGCATCAGCCCTACAGCACCAACTAGTGGCAACAAAAAGTCACTCGTTTTACGTGTACATGCCCAGTTATTTTCAGGTTGGTTGTTGTAGATACAATACCTTCTGTAATACTGCATTTTAAGGCACATATCTTGTCCTTATATCTCTGTCTGTTGCCGTGACGACCCTTTGTTCACCATTAAAAGGAAGTATATTTCTTCAGGGACTTAAGCTACTTATAGAGCCACGAAATTTGGCGCACTTGGTCGAATTGGCCCAATTAGAGGATTCATTTTGGTTTTGAATGACGGTATTGCTACACAGCTCGGTAACGCCTCCTTTTTTGTAGGACCCTCTTCAATAGGGTTTTTTTCTTCTAGCTATGTGAATTTATTCTTATCCCAAAAAATAGGCGAGTTCCGAGTATGTTAGGTAGAGGGGAACAATCTGCCACATCCTGAACTGCGTGCCGTCCGAGTCGCACCTAACTGTAGTTATATCATTGCTGCTTGTTAGCATGTTCTTCATGCTATAGTTATCTGAATCACTCTGAATAACTATGTTACGTTAACATACGTTCTCTGTTCTTGGTTTATGCATCATGTAACGTGAGCATACCCCACACTTATTCAGCCAGTTATTCTCTATTCTATTTTTATTTGAAATAGTGCTGCAACTATTAATCGATTAACTCGAGTATTCGATTAGGAAAAAAGATTCGGATTAAATTTTGCTGCTTCGAGTATTCTTTTAATTAAAGTGGCGTTGTAATGGTTTGTTTTGAAAGTGCTTGCATTTAGTTGTATTGATTTGGGTGGATACACTGCCCTCTAGTGTGCCTCATTTCACATGGCTGAATCCAGCTGCTCTCTGTTAAGACCAACATAAGCTAAGCTTTTCTTTGAGCAATTTTTTTTTTTTCAATGCATTTCTAATTTAGTTTAAAGGTATATTGAACTGTTTTTTGTGCGCATGTGTGCTTTAAACATTTGTTAAGAGCGTGGTAAAAAAACAAAGTTAGCATTTTATCACATTTAAACTAGCGGACTTTTGCTATGAAAGTTAGCCAATTGTTCTTTTGTTATACATAGATCGTCTTTTTTTTTTCATTTTTTATTTTTATACCGTTTGAGAATCAGCTCAGGTATTTTAATTTTTTTATGTTCTATATCCGATTATTCGAACTAAGTATTTCATCGATTAATCGACTACTAAAATAATCGATAGCTACAGCCCTAATTTCAAATTGCTTTTCAAGATAATATGTCTGTTCTTGGTGTTGGATTTTATCAAATAAATTTCACCCAAAAATGCGATATGTACTCCAGTGCGACTTCTGTATGTATTTCCTCTGCATTCCGCATTTTTGGGCTGGTGCGACTTATAGTCCATAAAATACAGTATATTTCTTAACTCATTCAGCACTATTAACGGCAAAAGATGTCCAATCCATTTTGACTGGGTACTCTTTCACTATTGGTTTCGAGGTACTTTGTGCAAGTATCATATCAAAGTCAGAATTTTGCTATATTGACAACTGTAATGCACTAAAAGCGTAAACACATTTCATTTTTCGTGCCTGCTAGGTTAATGCTAATATACAAACAATAATATACAAACAATATAAAAACCAAGTTTGAAAAAAATCAATATTGGACGATATGGGGAAAAAATTGTGATTTTTTTTGTTTTTTTTGTTTTTGTTATTATGTTTTTTTTTTTTTTTGGCCTTGCTCTTATGCGCACTGTATATTTTTTGTATGCGTTGTGTCATGATACTTTCCGCTCCACTCGTTCCAATCTCCTACCTGTACCGATAATGTGATTCCGGCTGTTTTGTCACTCCTAATTCCTGTTTAATTATTAACACTGCCATTATTAGGTGTTCACTATTAAGAGGTCTTTCATTACAGTTTCACGACACCCTGAAGAGATTTTGAAATTCTCTTTCCCCCTTGCTCATCTCCCTGAAAGTGCTCGATTCAGCAAGCTGCTCAACATTTTGGGCTTTTGTTTGTGTTGGCGCGGCGTCAAGGGAGATTCACCGAAGCATTTAAAGGATAACACTGGCCTGATGGGGTTCAACACGCTTGAAAAGAAGTTATTTTTTACATTAGGAGCTCGTCATAGGGAGACTTGGGGGGGGGGGGGGTTGCTGTTGCCTCCCACAACATGGCACGCTCCTTAAGCCATCAGGCATGGGGAGGGATGCCTAATTGAACATGATAAAGTGTAAAGTTAATTACCCCTCAAGCATGTCACTGATCGCCCAAAGAGGAGGGGCGCCTTCAGGCACAGCTGCTCTGTGTTGGATGTACGTCTGTGTGAGAGTGAAAGAGAAGGGGCGACAGGACAAAAGGCAAGGGCTCCCACGAGGGTTGTGCAGTGGATGATTGCAACAATCGGCTTTTAAGGATGCGCACGTCCCTCTGCTTCGACGCTACTTAACACGTCGAAAATACGTAAAGTGCAAAGATGACCTGTAAAGTTCGATTGAGGAAACTTTTTATTCAGATTCGTTGTAAATGGCAGCAGCGGATTACATTACAAGTAAAATATCCCTAAAATTGTACTAGTGCTTCTCAAAAAAATTAACTTATTGTGATAAAGTTCATTATTTTCTGACAAAAAAGTCAAGAAAAACCAAAAATCCCTATCTCAAAAAATTTGCATATTTCATCCGACCAATACAAAAAAGTGTTTTTAATACAAAAAAGTCAACCTTCAATTAATTATATCAGCTATGCACTCAATACTTGGTTGGGAATACTTTTGCAGAAATGACTGCTTCAATGCGGCGTGACATGGAGGCAATCCGCCTGTGACACTGCTGAGGTGTTATGGAGGCCCAGGATGCTTCGATAGCGGCCTTAAGCTCATCCACAGTGTCGGATCTGGTGTCTGTCAACTTCCTCCTCACAATATCCCACAGATTCTCTATGGGGTTCAGGTCAGGAGAGTTGGCAGGCCAATTGAGCACAGTAATGCCATGGTCAGTAAACCATTTACCAGTGGTTTTGCCACTGTGAGCAGGTGCCAGGTCGTGCTGAAAACTGAAATCTTCATCTCCATAAAGCTTTTCTACAGATGGAAGCATGAAGTGGTCCAAAATCTCCTGATAGCTAGCTACATTGACCCTGCCCTTGATAAAACACAGTAGACCAACACCAGCAGCTGACATGGCACTCCAGACCATCACTGACTGTGGGTACTTGACACTGGACTTCAGGCATTTGGGCATTTCCTTTTCCCCAGTCCTCCTCCAAACTCTGGCACCTTGATTTCTGAATGCCATGCAAAATTTGCTTTTATCTGAAAAAAGTACTTTGGACCACTGAGCAAGTCCAGTGCTGTTTCTCTGTAGCCCAGGTCAGGTGCTTTTGCCGCTCTTTCACACACGCCTGTGCACGGTGGCTCTGGATGTTTCTACTCCAGACTCAGTCCACTGTTTCTGCAGGTCCCCCAAGGTCTGGAATCGGCCCTTCTCCACAATCCTTCTCAGGGTGCGGTCACTTCTTCTGGCTGTGCGGCGTTTCCTGCCACACTTTTTCCTTCCCACAGACTTCCCACTGAGGTGCCTTGATACAGCACTCTGGGAACAGCCTATTCACATAGAAATTTCTTTCTGTGTCTTAGCATTTTGCTTGAGGGTGTCAATGATGGCCTTCTGGACAGCAGTCAGGTCGGCAGTCTTGCCCGTGATTGCGGTTTTGAGTAATGAACCAGGCGGGGAGTTTTTAAAAGCTTCAGGAATCTTTCGCAGGGGTTTTGAGTTAATTCGTTGATTCAGATGATTAGGTTAGTAGCTTCTTTAAAGTACCTTTTCATGATATGCTAATTTTTTGAGATATGGATTTTTTTATTTTTTTTTTACTTGTTTGCCAAAATCATCAATATTAAAGCAATAAAAGGCTTGAACTACTTCAATTTTGTCTAATGAATCTAAAATATATTAAAGTCTAATGTTTATCAGTGCATTACAGAAAACAATGAACTTTATCACAATATGCTAATTTTTTTAGAAGGACTAGTATAACATGTACTCTCGTGGTGTGTTCAGGTGTTGGTGCAGCTAGCTTGGCCAAGCTCACCTTCATGGTGGGTGGAGCGGAGGAGGAGTACCACGCCGCACAGGAGCTTCTCACCTGCATGGGAGCCAATGTAGTCTACTGTGGACAAGTTGGCACAGGACAGGTAAAACGTCTCTGTTGTCATCACTCAGGCACATTTTAACCAAATACAGATTCATGGCAGTTCTTTGTTTAACTTCCCAAGGCGGCAAAGATATGCAACAACATGCTGCTGGCCATTGGGATGATTGGAACAGCAGAAACTATGAACCTCGGTATCAGGTAAATTAATTTCCACCCTGTCCTCATCATTACTAATGAACTTGGCTAGTACTAGCATGCTAGCATAATCTGTCAAACCAACCGTGGCGTTAAATCATTTTTCCATAGTGGCACCAAGTGTCTTCTCTTCACAATAAGTTAGCATGTACCGAGAAACAAAGCTAAAAGTGCATAATAAAATGCACTCCATGTGTACGCTGTTACACTCTGGAACGAACGCTCATGGTCGTCATTTGTGACTCTAAGCGCACCCAAACTGGCAACGTCACCAAAACAAAATGAAAACATGAGAGGTGCAAAAATTAATCGACAACTAATCGATTAGCAAATTAATCAACAATGAAAACGAATTAATCGTTTAGGACCGTCTTCACGTTAAACTTGTCTAAATTCTTGAAATTATAAAATATATCTAACTTCTGAGTTGTAAATATTATCAGATTTCTTCATCATATTTTTAAGTCAAAGTAGCAAATGAAAAAAAATCTTTTACTTTGGAAAACAACTATTCACATTTTTGCCAATTTTCAGACATCTTACTAGCTACTACTCGCTAACTTCTTAATGAGGCTGCAAAAACTAATCAATTAAAGCGATTAATAAATTAGTTGCCAACGAATTTGATCATTGATTTTTTCCGGCAGGCATGAGCAGTCCCGTTTGGGTCCTTGTTTGTGTGTAATGTAAGGCTGCATGCCAGGGATTAGAGCAAGAGAGAGAGAGTTCACTGCTTCACTCAGGTTGGGTTGCTGAATCAATAATATTAAGAAATGTCTAGAGTTCAATTGTTTTTTTCTGGCGTTAGATCCTGTGTGCCTTCGTCAGAAGTGAGTAAATGAAGCCAATTGCATTGTTAGTATTCTATTGTTGATGAGATGTTACTACTTATCACGGAGCGCTAAGCTGGTTAGCGATTATGCGAATCAGTGTCCTAAGCGTCCGTTTGTATTGTGTTTGGAGAAGCATATTGGATACATAGTAAAGTTGAAAGCACTGTTATTTTCGTCAATGGTGACGATAACGAAAATATTTGGTCAACGAACAAATTTTTCATGACGATGACGTCACGATGTCGTACTAAAATCGTATCTTAGGAGACTAAAACATGACAAGATAGATGCCAGTTGTCAACTGACGAGACCAGAACGAGATGAAAATTCGCCTTAGTGTCCGTCATAAGTTCAAAATGTGTGACATTTTCTAATAGTATGTGTGGTTAGCACGCATTTTAGCAGTGTTTGGTCGTTTCACTCATGTGACGTGGTGCGCCCCCTGCCTCGCCCCACACACCGGTGAGTTGGCGTGTGCCCATTCCAGGCTCTTTTTGTGAAATGTGTCAGGTGATCTTGGCTAGATCTGCCGTGTTGCTTTAGCCTTTAAAGGTCTGTGATAAGTGATCATCACACACTAAACTGTTGACTGTTTTTATTCAATTGCAAACATTCTTAGAGACAAACTTCACCCTTGACAAGTTTCAATCAGGCTTCAGATCCAGACACAGCACTGAGTCAGCACTGTTAAAAGTACACAACGACATTGCCCTTACTGTGGATAATGGAAACCCAGCTATCATTGTTTTATTAGACCTCACAGCAGCATTCGATACAGTCGACCATACAGTCCTTGTATCTCGCTTAGAGCACTTACTAGGTATCCGTGGTAAAGCTCTACAATGGTTTAAATCGTACCTGGAACATAGGGCCTTCACGGTAATGATGATTTTACTCCTCACAAACCTCTTTGTCTTGTGGGGTGCCGCAAGGCTCTATTTTAGGGCCTATCCTATTTGCCCTTTACCTCCTACCTTTAGGATCAATTATAAAAAAAAAAACATAATATCTCTTTTCATTTTTATGCTGACGACCTGCAGCTGTATCTGCCCCTGAGACCCAACGAACAAACTGCTCTCACTAAATTGATGTGAAGCAGTGGCTAGCACAAAACTTCTTACATCTGAACTTAAAACTGAATATATTACTTTCGGCTCACCTTCCATGATGAATGCCCTTGAGCCCAACACTGGCGCCCTGGCTCCCTTTTTTAAGACACACGTTAAAAATCACGGCGTGATATTTGATAACAGGCTCAACTTTGAAAAACACATTAGTTCTGTTGTAAGAGCAAGTTTTTTCCAGCTCCGTGTCTTGGCCAAAGTGAAGCCTTTTCTTAGTCACCACGACCTTGAAAAAGTAATTCACACTTTTATTAGCTCAAGGCTGGACTACTGCAATGCACTTTATGTTGGTCTTCCCAAGTCCTCGATTTCTCGTCTTCAACTTGTTCAAAATGCTGCTGCTCGATTTTTAACCGGTACACCTAGACGGGAAAATATTACCCCCATGCTTTCATTGCTCCACTGGCTTCCAGTCCATTTTAGAATTGATTTCAAACTTTTACTGTTTGTTTTTAATTCTATTAATGGCCAGGCTCCTTCCTATTTATCGGAAATTTTAACCCTTCGTAACTCTGGCAGGGCTCTTCGTTCTACCGGCCAGCTTCTTTTGCAAATTCTGAGGCCAAGACTCAAACAGTGGGGGGACCGATCTTTTGCAGTCGCTGCCCCCAGGTTATGGAATGGCCTACCCCCTGAAATCCGCGCCAGTACCAATCTAGGCCTTTTTAAATCTCGTTTTAAGACAAACTTTTTTAGACTCGCTTTTTCCCCTGACTAGGGTGGCCTGGTTTTATTTCTTAAGGGTTTTAATGTTTTCGGATTTTATGTTTTTTTTATTTTTTTTTATTTTGCTGTTTTGACTTTTTTCGTGATGCGTTGTTTTGTTTTTCTTAATGTCATAGTATAGTACCTTCCTTCCTTTTATCTTTCATGAACCATGTTTGTCTTTGTTGTAAAGCACTTTGAGGGCCTGTCAGGTTTTTGTAAAGGGCTATAGAAATAAATTTGATTGATTGACAAAATAACTTGTAGCGTTAGCATAGCGTTTGCGTTAGCATTAGCATTTAGCACGGTGAGTGTCTGCTTAAACTCCCGGAAAATGTTTTACAAACAGTTTGTGGCGTGCAGGTGAGTTTAATAAATTGCAAATAATGTGCTGTTTTCCTGCTGAGTGTGTATTATCATCCTGTAGATGGTGATGTCTCGAGGTGTGCGAAATTTCCAATTCTAAGATTATTCGCGATTTGGCCGTTGAAGATTCGAGAACGATTCACAAACATCCAAATTCCGATTATTGAAATATGTCAAGTAAAGCGGAAGTAAAACACACTCAGCACGCCGCGCGGTCTTCGGGATGCAATGAGGAATGGAGCGAGAGTAGCTAAACCTCATGCCACGAGATAAAAAAACAACAACATACCTGACTGCTGCCGACAGCTGCTACAAAGTCCGTCCACATAATGGTACGGTAGATATCATATTTATATAGGACTAGATGCAAAATAGCCTGGGTGGCGTTAGCAGCACATGTACAGAAAGCTAGATACGGGCGTTAGTAAACGGCCGCCATCTTAAAGCAGTAGACTTCCTGCAAGGCTGTTGTACCGAACCTTCCAAGCGAACCTAATTAACTTTCTATCTAAAATAGGGTTAGGTTAGGGTAAAATCTTGACTTGAATCTATCTTTAAAATAGTTTTAAAACTTTCACATGTCGAAAGTAGACAAAAGGGAAATAATGGAATAACGGGGGCAATTTTAACAACTTTAACGATTGATTCACAACATTAAATTAGTTTAAAGTTACTGATACAGAATGGGGATTTGAGTATATTATTTTTTGTCTTTAACTGTCAACTTGATACTGAAATAGTCGTTTATTTAAGCCTGCGAGGCTTTTTTTTTTTTTTTTTTTTTAAATAAAGTTTTTGTAACTAAAGTAAAAAACCTTAAAAGCAGCTAATGGGGGGGTGTCATCAATAATCGATTTATAATCGTAGCCTCTGAATCGTAATCGTAATCGAATCGTTAGGTGCCCAAAGATTCCCACCTCTAGTGATGTCCTTGTAGACTACAATTATGTGCTTGTCTGTCAATGTCAAACCTTTTATTTATTTATTTATTCATGGACTATAAATATTTTGAGAATTGCAGACTAAAACTAGATGAAGATGAACACATTTTGGAGTGACTAAAATATGACTAAGTCTAATAAGTGTCTTTCGTCCAAAAGATAAGACGAAAAAAGGCTGCCGAAACAACACTGGCTGATAGTAAATTTCTTTTTACAAAGAAAACACACACATAAACCCATTTATACAACAGTTTGGAGTCTCAACACAAACTCCCATTCAAACTGTAAATTGTCATACAAGTGAGTGTGCTTTGAAATTTGGTTTTGTCTTCATTGTTACTTACAACATGCCTGCCTAAAACAATTTCAAGTTAAACTGTGAAGATAATACATAAAGTGACATTTATCCGATTAGTCGTTTTATTAATTGGCCGATTAATCGATTATAGAAAATAATCGTTCGTTGCAGCCCTAAAATGAACAAAACAAGGAAGCCTGCTGCTAGTTAGCCCGTAAAAATCTTTAAATTAGCCACTGCGTTATGAAGCCGCAGGGTTCAGAGGGAGAAGAAAAACTAGCCGTTTATAGTCCGAAAAATACAGTACTTCATAGAAGTGCGAAAGAGGTCAATATGGCCCCAAGTATCTGCAAGAAAGATTGATGAGGAGGTGGAGTCCCTGCTTCTGATTTACATTTGCTGATTGAGCTCTCGCAAAGATCCTGTCAAACCTCATTTAAGAGTGTTAATGAGAAGATATCAAGACAAATAACATTTTTCTTTTTAAATCAATAAAATCCCAATCCTTTTCAAATGGGTCTTCAATAATCTTCCTCAATATCCTTCTCAGTTTTTCCTCTGAGTAGAAACAGTCCCTCCAAAGTGTAAATTACCAAAATTGATACACCTGCCTTGTCAGGCAACTTCCTCCGTTCAGTCTTAATATTAGGTGTTTTTATGGCTTTTGACGACTTAAATGCCATAGTGCACCTGGTTTTAATGCACACGCATAATTGTGCGCATTGGCCAAGTGCAGCTGTGCCGGCGTGACTGATTTATCATTGCTGAGACAGAAGAGGAAAATTGGCATGAGCCGTCGCACGTAAATCCTCACACTCGGCCACTGAAATATGAACGCATTAGAGAAACATGGATTTACACGTCGCCGCATTTCTTAAAACAAGTGGGTTGCACACGCCTTTTTTAACTCATTGGCTGCCTTTGACGGCAATAGACGTCCATTCATTTAAATTGGGAAAGTTGTCATCATGCAGAGTTGAGATTTTTTACAGGATAATGAGGTGCATGCCTTCTGATGAAAATATTCCATATTATTCTTTGTTTTTTAGTCCAGTGTGGCTTCCTTGTAACTAGTGCTGCAACGATTAATCGATTAACTTGAGTAATTCGATGAGAAAAAAAGCCTCGAATCAAATTTTGCTGCTTCGAGTAATAGTTTCATTAGAGTGGCGTTTGTATGAAAGTGTTTACATTTTTGTTTTATGGATTTGGGTGGATACACTGCCTTCTATTGGCAACAGTGAATACAACATAACTCAGTTAAAATGGCTGAATCCAACTGCTCCCTGTTAAGACTGACCTAAGGTAAGATTTTGTTTGAGCTAATATGTTTTGAACGCGTTGGTAATTTAGTTTATAGCTATATATAGCCGTTTTTTTTGTGGGAATATGTGTTAGAATGATTAGTTAAGAGCATTGTTAAATAAAAAGTTAGCATTTTATAGCATTTAAGCTAGCGGACTTTTGCGATACGGGTTAGCTAATTTTTCTTTTTTTATACTCATATCCTCATTTTTGTATTTTTTTATTCCGTTTGAGGCTAAGCTCAGGTTTTTACATTTATTTTTAAATGGAAGTGCAATTCTGCATAGTTTGAAGAAATACTCAGGAACTTTATTTTGTATTTGCATTTAATGCTCTTTTGAAAGTGCAATCTTAGCAAACCATTGTTGTACATCTGCTCAAATTTATTCTGCAACAAATTAAATCTTCCTATTCCGATTACTTGATTATTCAACTAACTACTTGATAGATGAATCGACTACTAAAATAATCGATAGCTGCAGCCCTATTTGTAACATTTGGTGGGTTCGGTATAGAGTCAGGTGCATCCTGCAGTCCAAAAAGTATGATATTTGACAACTATTCGGTTATCAAATAAACGATAAAAATTATGATGATTCATCTAGAAACATTGTTGGCCATTGTCGAAATACTCTTTTTCACCTTGTATTAGTAAATGTTGTCAATCAATCAATAAAATAAAATCAATAAAATCCCAGTCCTTTTCAAATGAGTCTTCAATAATCTTCCTCAATATCCTTCTCAGTTTTTCATTATATATTATTGTTATGTTATTATATATGTTATTATGTTATTATTATTATGTATATGTTATATTTCATTTGAAAATAATAATGTATTTAATGTACTTTTTGTTTTTTGTTTTAAATTATTACATATTTTCTTAATTTTAAAAAAATATTTCAAATTGTTTTAAATTACAAAAGAAAAAATAGCATTATTATCTTTTTTTAAATGTATTTTTTATTTTTTAATCATTTAATGTTTAGTGTTTGCTCATAAATGTTTGACTGTGAAGCCCATTGGGATCTTTATTATTGTTATTATTATTATTATTTAGGGCTGTAAATAAATTTCACTTGACTTGACACTAGTGCTGCAACGATTAATCGATTAACTCGAGTAATTCGATTAAAGAAAAGATTCAAATTTAATTTTGCTGCTTCGAGACTGGTTTGTTTTGAAAGTGTTTGCATTTAGTTTTATTGGTTTGGGTGGAGACACTGCGGCACAGTGGCAATAGTGATTATGATATAACTCATTTCACATGGCTGAATCCAGCTGCTCCCTGTTAAGACCAATATAAACAAAGTTTTTGTTTGAGCTAATGTATTTTTCATCCATTTGTAATTCAGTTTATAGGTATATTCAGCCGTTTTTGTGGGAATATGTGTTTGAAACATTTGCTAAGAGCATTGTAAAAAGAAAAAAAGCATTTTATAGCATTTAAGCTAGCAGACTTTTGGTATGTAAGTTGGCCAATTCTTTTGGTGTAGTTAGTTATTTTTTTATGTTCTTTATCCCATTTCTCGATTATTCGAGCTAACTAGTTTATCGATTAAACGACTACTAAAATAATCGATATCTGCAGCCCTACTTGAGACATTTATATAGTTACATAATCTTCTTAGCTTAACTTTTCCCTGCGCTTAGTAAATAATGTGATTTAAACCTGGGTAAATTCGTCAACTCATCGCAAAAAATAAATAACTACCAAAATACTCATTCGTGCCAGCCCGATTATTCTGCGACCATTCGCTGCCAGCCTCTCCCAGTCAAAGTGGATTGGAAGTCTATTGCCGTCACTGGCAACCTATGATTTAACACCATGAAATTATAAAACCCGTCTTTCTTAAATCAAATGTGCCTTCTTACCTATGCACATGTTTCCATTTTTTTCCCCACTCACGCTGTTCTTTAGAGCTAATTTGTTGATCTTAGATGGAGATTCGGCCCGTCTCCACCAGAGCATGACGTTCTCAAAGTGCAAGGAATTGCTACGCATGACAATTAAGAATGCACACACAGTATGCCTTTCTTCTTCCTTGTCCCTATTTGTGTTACCTCCTTATTTTATACCATCCTTTTAATCCCTTCTACTCTCTTTTCCCTCATTTGCGCTTGCTGTAATTTCAGCATGCAGTCAAGCAGTCAGTGTAGGGGGTACAGACTGCAGAGGAATAGCAGGAAAGTGGCACAACTGTGTTTTTAATGATGTACATGAACATGAAAGGAGGGGATTTATAGTGTAGCGCTTCTACGTTGGATACACACACACTAGTGTGGGTGATTTAAAAAGGTCATGACAACAGACAGCCATTTTTTTTGCAAAGAGGAATTAAATTGTCCTCTCATTGCTGCCTGAATGAATTGATTAGTGCTTATAAATGTGCTTGTTGGCTCTATAAATGAAAATGTTAAAGCTCGTGAGTGCACTTATTAGCTCTTTAGTGGCATAACAAACAGAAGTTAAGCTCTCTAGTTGCAGTGGAAGACATTTTCAGTTCTGCTAAATGTTCTATTTATTATATATTTTTTATTTCTATAATTTTTTTTAGACCTTTTAACGCATTGGCTACCTTTGCCAGTGTTCTGTCGATTTGCGTCGAAGTAATCTTCCCGCAGCTTAACGTTGAAAAAAATCTACTTTACGTTTTGACAAGTCTATTGGTATATATGGCAGAAAACACAGACAAGGCTGAAAAAGCCGTTTCTGCTCTTGCAACCCTCTTTAAAATAAACTGCTGTATTTTAAGCCAAAAGAACTCATGTGTTTGATAAAACAATATGTCTATATGCTGCCATAGGAGATACATGGCGCATTAAGTCTTCAAAATATTTTTAATTTGTTTTTAATTTGTTCGTTTTACCCTGGAAACCCACGTTTACAGACGTCGCGCAACCGCTTTTGTTTCAACCCAGCCATAAAAAGGTGAGTATTTATATTTATTTTTTAAAATGTCTGCCATTTTTGGCTTAGAATCATTAATTGATGCCTAATATTTAGTTTAAAAAAAAAAAAAAACGACTTTGAAAAATTATTCACTCGCATATTTTAAACTTTTGAACAAATTATGTCACAATGAAAAAATTAGCGTCTGTAAATAAGTTACGTACATCTACCTCATAACTATCGCTTAATTGTATTTTTTACGGCGGAGAGCAATTTGTAGCTAGTTCCCAGGAGGAGGGCGGCTGCAGTTGTTGTGCAGCTAACGTGCAGCTAATGTGCACGAAGAGAGCTTTTTACATGCCCATCAATGATCAAACGTAAGTAGTCCTTTATTTAAAGAAAGTTTGTAGTGTTTACTTTGTAATCGCTGTATTCGTATTTGACATAATACAAAACAAGATGTTTACTCACTTCGTCGTAAGTCCAATGGTCCCACAGTAGTAGGGCTTGTTTTGGCCAATATCCACGGTGAATGGGAACCTTTTGAAACTCCAAAAAGGCGCATACGCCTCTCCCTCATAAAGCAAGATTTTTCTGCAGCCGCAGATGCGAAAAATAAACGTATTAATCCGCAAAATCAGCTGAATCCTTCGTCCTCATACACAACAGTACGGCTGTAGAGTGAAGAGGACGCCTTCAACCGTACACGTCACAGCGCCCTCCTCCTCAGTGCAAGACTGAAGCCGGAAGTCACTCATTTTCATGGCGCGGGATTCAAAAAACTAAATAAATATAGCGATCGCTTCCACATACATCGAAGCGGTTCATATCATTCAGCAGCATAAAACACTGCGTGTATTATGAAATACATAAACATGCTTTTTCGTGTCACATGCACTTTAAGCCTAATGTCTAATATCCTGAACTTCCGCTTTAAGGTTCTCATGCGGCTCTCACTTAAGTCCGCCTTTTCAAAAATTGCTCAGTCAGGCAGACACATTTTGGTACTCAGTCCACACAATAGGCACGCAACATTATTTATCCATTTTGGAGAAAATTTGTGACTTATAGGGTGATTCTATTATAATATACAGTATATATATATTTTTTGTAATAGCTTCTCGTTCATCCTCAATGGTACATTTCTGTCACAGCAACACGTTTGTGTCGCCTCCCGTGACTGCGCGTCCATGACAATCTTGTTAAAGCGTGACATGTCGTCTTCTCCACGCAAATTACCGCGGGCGGAGAACACCTCCACCTCCGGGACGGAAAAATTCATTGATTTATCGTTAACAGAGGACAACAGCTCGCCGTCAGCATCTCTGCTCGCCATAACAAATGATCTGCGCGCTCCGACGCGTTTTATTGTGCGCCCGGCCCGTAACCTTTTCAGCTGCTGACCCAGAACGCGGGGAGGGGCCGACGTCTATGTGTGTGTGGGACAGGGGGGGATGTCAAACATATGTCCCCTTGAGTCGCAGGAGATGGGGAGGAGAGCAAGTGGAAGCTGAAAAAGCCATCAGAAAGGAGGGATCCGCTGATGCCACATTTCCAAAACAGACAAAAAAACAAGCAAGCATTAATTAGTTAGTAGACTGCTAGTAAAAATCTGTACTGTCGTAGTCCTGGCAGAATCGGAGGCTGTAAGGAGCCATGATGGTTTAACAGTCATATTGAGAGCAGAGCTGAGTTACAGGCCTGTTAGTAACACTGGGCTTGATGTGGCCAGCCTTCCACTGGCTTTTAAACCATTATTTGACTACACAAGCAGATTAGACGACAGACGTTGGAGTTACACCCTCTCTGCTGTCATGCTTGGCATGGCATCTCGCACTCACATCTCCTTTTCCGCGCAATCGGAGGCAGTCGCAGCCGAGGAGGTAAAGAAAAAGTGACAGTCAAGTTTATGGCTCCCCTGTGCTGCTTAAACTACTTCACCTCCTCCTCTTCCACTTTTTTCATGAAAGAGGGATGATGAAGGATAGATGTGGCGCTAAACATCAATACTGCATTAGGCAGCATTACAAAGCCTTCAGCCATTAACGCTGAGGAATGGTCGCAGGCGGGCGAAAGGTTCAACAGGGGTCATAAGCAGCCCCGCACTTGATTTTCTCCTCGTTTTAGGCGATTGCAGGATTCGTCTATGACCGACTCGATAGACATTAACTCATTGATTGCTATGGAAAATCTGCTATTTATTGCTTTTTGGAAATTGGCAAAAACAAATAAATGAATGAGTGAATGCCTTTTGTCATTGCACAATTGTAAAACGAAACTGAAGTGCTCTATACAGTGAATAATTTAGTATTTTGTTTTTTTTTTCCCCTTTTTTTTTTAAAGGTTTTTTTTTTTTTTTTTGCTATAGACTTAACTATCAGTTGACAGGACACAGCAGGCGAGGCCAATCCGTAGGGGGCCTATTTTCAAAAACTTAAAATTCAAATATTTTCAAAAACCAAAGCCACTAGCGACCTAAAACCAAACCAGGCACCTCCCTTAGGCATATACGTGTCTCCATGAGCAGTGAAAAAAAAAAAAAAATTCTAAGTCATTCCCTAATAAATTCCCGATTTTTTTTTTTTTTTAATACAATAACAATATTTAACATATTATATAAGTTTTTGCCCAAAAAAGCAACTTCAATTTTTTTATTTAGTGCAAGTTCTCAACAGCTAATATTTCGCTCAATTTTCACACTGGAAACCTAATACAGTGGTACCTCTACAAACGAAGTTAATTCGTTCCAGGACTTTGTTTGTAAGTCGAGATGGTCGTATGTCGAGCAGGATTTTCCCATAAGAATACATTATAATTCCATTAATTCGTTCCACAGCCCCAAAACCTACACTAAATCCTTAATAAATACTGCTGTTACTATTGGAAATAGCAATTACAAAGAGCAAAACAAATATTTTATGAATAAAAATCGCAACAATAATACAGTAATATATAGTAATAATAATACCAGTAATAATGTAAGAAATCGGGTTCTAATGTGGCAGTCGTATTTTGTGTGGTGTACCTGAACGCACCGCGGGACTGACGGCAGACTGAGAGAGTGCAGTTGAGATAGTATTCTTTTCACTTTTAACGTCCTACTCTTGCGGGCTGTTGGCGTGTTTTTTTTGCACACGTTCTGAAATAAATAATTAAAAACCTGACGAAGCTTACGATCTCTTTATCGATGGTCGTAATATTTACTTATAAAGACTGGCAAACGGAGGTCGGAGAAGTATTGTCAAGCAGTTCACAGAGACACCCCACGCTCATATTTTTCCATTGGTAAACCTCACCTTTTTCTTTTTTCACCACCTGCTTTAACATTCTTGCAACCCATGTTGATTTCTCTCACAAGAAAATCCGCTGTGTGGGCGCCTTGTGGGAAAACAATGAAATTGCGACGCCGTCATAAATCGTCGTATTTCGAGCATTCCGTCGGATGTACAAACAAATGGTGAGTCAAATTTTACGTCGGATGTCGAAAAGATCGTGTGTTGAAGCGATCGTATGTCGAGGTACCACTGTACTTGAGGAAAGCATGCAGGAACAACTTAATTTTACTCAAGAAAAGCAAAATTAGCATTTTTCTATATACAGGGTGTTCCAAAATGGTTGGCGCCATTCTAAATGCCCTTATCTCGGAAAATACTTGATGGATCTTAATCAAACTAAATACACTTTGTGTTGAAGGTCATAAGTTTTATTGGATAAATTCACAAAGAAAAGTACAAATATTTCTGGGTTTAATGACAGATTTTCATAAATGTTCAATATCAGCGCCGCCTGTGACTCTGCACACGTCGAGTCTGTATTCAAGCTCGTGCCAAGCTCGCTGAAATTTCTTGAAATTTTTGGTGCCAAGTCCTAATTTGTTTTGTAGTCTGTGCCTTCTTTGCAAAATTTCTGAAGAAGGCACGCTGTACTGTCTTAGGTGACTGAGTCCGAGGATAGTCTAACACGCAAAATGCCTTTTCTTTTGAAGTGAACGGAATTTCTTAACCTGAAAAGATAGAAATGCCAAACGTTACACACAAAAATTTCTAACGTTTCTACACAAGCTGTGAAAATTTGAGGTCATTCCAAAGAAAATTGTCAAAATTATTGGCCTACGAAATGGGGTCAAACATTTTGGAACACCCTGTACAATCACAACTTATTTAGGTGGAATTCCTCAGCATGGAGGCACGTCTGGTTCTCGTCGTTTTTAGATTGAAATGTTACAAAGAATAAAACACATAAAAGGCAAATTTCTTTTTGTATGGATGCAAAAATGTCTAAATTACTACTTTTTTTGCCAAAAAACGGGCAATTGGTCGAAAATTACCTGATTATTTTTATGTAAACTTACGCAACTGTGTATGGATACAGCATGGCAGCAATTACAAAAAAAGAGCTTTTTAAGTTAAAAATTCTTTTAAATAAATAATTATAAATTATATATACATAATTATATACAGTATACAATATAAGAATAGTTTTTTTTTTAAATTTATTTTTCATTAAAAAAAACGTTTCCTGTTTTTCTTATTTGTTTTTTTGTTGTCATAAAAAATCTAAATAAAATGGATAAATGGAGATTATTTATTATTGAGAGGCTTAATAATAAGGATTTGGACAAGTTTTATGTCACCGATGTCCCTAAACGATTAATTGATGATCGTAATAGTTGTCAGTTAATCGATTAACTCAAGTATTCGATGAGAAAAAAAAGATTATTCGAGTATTCGCGTAATTAAAGTGCCGTTGTAATGGTTAATTTTGAAAGTGTTTGCATTACGTTTTATTGATTTGTGTGGATACACTGCGCTCTAGTCTGCCTCATTTCACATGGCTGAATCCAGCTGCTCCCTGTTAAGACCAAGACAAGCTAAGTTTTTGTTTGAACTAATGTTTTTTTTTAATGCATTAGTAATTTTGTTTATAGGCATAGTTAGCCATTTTTTGTGGGAATATGTGTTTGAACCATTTGTTAAGAGCATTGTGAAAAGAAAAAAAACAACATTAGCATTTGATAGCATTTAAGCAAGCGGATTTTGCTCTGTAAGTTGGCCAATTGTTCTTTTGTCGTACTTAGACTTAGAGCTTCATTCACTTATTTTTAATACCGTTTGAGGCCCAGCTCAGGAATTTTAATTTTTCATGTTCCTTAACCGATTACTTGATCATTCGAACTAACTAGTTCATCGATTAATCGCCTACTAAAATAATCAATAGCTGCAGCCCTAGCCGATTATATTAGTCAATTAATATAATCCAACTGTTCTTAAATGTCACTTCTGGCTCTCTGTCTCTTTATTTTAGACTGGGTTTGGACCCTAAGCTTCTCGCCAAGATCCTCAACATGTCCTCTGGTCGCTGCTGGTCCAGTGACACATACAATCCTGTCCCTGGTGTCATGGAAGGAGTCCCCTCTGCCAACAACTACCAGGGAGGCTTTGGAACCACACTCATGGCTAAAGTAAGTTCAATCAAACACGCATCGTATTGTTATGTACACCCTTGGTCCTACTTCCTCCTCATTCTGCTTTATGTGCAACTTACTGCATTTCATTTCATTTTTACAGCCATTTTACTTATTTTTACTACTGAGCTCATCCGTGAAGCGCTCTCTATTTAGTGCTAACGCACCATTATCTTGTGTCGACATGTATGAGCCCGGCTAGCTCATCACAGTCACCAGCTGACACATTTAGGGCTTTAACACGTCCGCTCAATTTGTCTATTTGATGGTCCATATGTTCTAGCGGAGGGCTTTTGTGCTCCAATTGTCAGTCTGCTATATAGAATAAAACCTGCAGTACAATAAGATAGTTAATGCCTTGCATCTTCTTAATCCAGGATCTCGGTTTGGCCCAAAACACAGCCACCAACACCAAGACGCCGATCCCTCTTGGTTCGCTGGCACACCAGATTTACAGAGTCATGGCTTCTCGCGGTTACGCCAACAAGGACTTCTCATCCGTCTTCCAGTTTCTGCGTGAAGAGGAAGGACAGTGAGCGGAAGAGGTGCGAGCACGCAAAATCACACATCACAACCTCATACTCATCCCAAATTACTCAGGAGAGACTACACTCTTGCCCTTTGGCAAATCTACAGTCCAACTATTATACAACATAAAGTACAGATGGACACTGGTCAGGTTTACATTTTACCGCATTTTTCCTCAGGATGATTATAAGAATTGTTGGTTTTGGGCCAGTTTTTTTTTGTACTCCAAACTCTACTACAGTAAGTCACTTCTATAAGAATGGACCTGATCCTCAGTGTGAAAGATGCTTAGATTTAGATGTTGAGTTTAGCACTTAGCACAATACTCAAGGGGGTTCCAGATTATAGAATTGACTTGAATTTACCTCACTGCCACTGAAGTATTATCCCATGTCAATCACTGTTTTAGTTGTACACTGGCCACAACAAAATATTGTCCACGTCTGCTTGTTTCCTGTTGTCAATTTTTCAGTGTAACAAATAATAAAGCAACAGTCAGTTCATCACTGCTTTAACTCATTGGTTGCCAATGACAGCTATAGACATCCAAACCATTTGAACTGCGAGTTCAAAAGGATTGGATGTCTATCGCAGTCAATGGTAATGAAAGAGTTAAGCAATTGTACATAATGTATATTTCTGTTGTAGAATTTAGAATTATCAATGGTTTGTTCATGGGGTGTGAAACCTTATACTTGAACGTCACATGTTTATTAAAATGTTCTGTGTACTTTGTGGGGGTTTTTTCTACTTGTTATTTGCATGTTTATGCTAAAGTATAATACAGTGAGGCGCTCAAATTCTTCTTAATTTGCGTCAATCTGAAACCGCTATCATTGAAATGAAGTGAGTCAGAAGTAAACTGGCTGTAGTTTGTGAGTCATTGTGTTGCTGTACTAAAATCCCCCTTAAAAGAACTTTTGACTTCAGCGTCATTAACGCTTCATAGGGCAAGTGACTATTTTGGGTTATTTAAAAAAGAAAAAAAAAAATCCTTATAAAGACCTGGGGACCAGGTTTGGCTGTTCAATTAATCGGTTTTGAACTGAAACTGACTTTTCTGGTTAAAACAATTTTAAAGCGTTCCAGTCTGTACGTTCGATTTTCAAAACCGCACCATTTTTTTAATTGAAGCCACTGTTTAGTTTCCTCTGCATTACCGCTTCCTCCCACAAGAACGCACAACAACAAGAACAACAACAACCATGGCTACCAGCAATAACATATTTATGCAAAATGCCTCAGTCTACATTTGAAAATTGATTCCATACGCGCATTGTTCATTGGCCCATTAATGCGTTTGACCTGACGTCTTTTGTAAAGATGAGGTGCTCATAAATCTAAGGGATCATTCTGTTTGTTACCTTCACTGGGGTGCTTATTTGTGTTCGTTTCGACAAGGTGATTGCCACCTTGCATATTGTTATTATTGAGTGACTGTTTTGCACTAATCATTAATTTACAGTCATGTGAAAAAGTTAGGACACCCTATGGAAGCCTGTGTGTTTTGTAACATATTTGGTCATATGGATATTTAATATCAATTTCAACAAACTTAAGAGATTCAAGTAATAGAACTTAATGTTAAAACAAAAAATTGTTTTTTATAACTTTCTGTAAAATGTAATTTTGAATAAAAGCAATTTCTGTTGAGGAATACATAAGGACTAAAGATGTCCCGATCGATCGGGGGTCCGATCACGTCATGGGATCAAGTATGGGAATCGGCAAAAAAATATCGGACATGCCTTTTTTTAATATATACATTTTTTTATTAAATCGTTTTCTAATTGTATTTAATGTTACAGACAAAATGTCTTACACTCATCCAGTCTTTAGTTTTGGCTTAAAGTAGGGCTATCAAATTTATCGCGTTAACCGCGGTAATTAATTATTTTTTTATTAATCACGTTTAACGCAATTAACGCATGCGCTGCACGACCCACTCACGCATTGTCGCGTTCAATCTATAAAGGTGCCGTTTTACCCGTATATAGAGCTAAAAGGCAGCGTAAAATGAGTAGAGTGAATTTTGGCAGTCTTTGGAGCCTTTTTTTAATTGGCTAAAGCCTTACAATCCCTCTCTAGACAATTAGAAATATCGTGGGAAGCAATGTGGGGAAGAAAGGTAGTAATTGATCTTTTTCTTAACACCCTATGTTATTTCCCAACGCAGAGACGATATATCAATTGGTGCCACTACGCACAGTCATGGTTGCACTTCCCATCATGCATTTTGGGCAGAACAGTTAAATGGCTACAGTATCATTTACTGAAAGCTCAACAAATACACTAGATGGCAATATTTAGTCACAATATACAAAGTCACATTTATCCTTTACGAATTACAAGTCTTTCTATCCGTGGATCCCTCTCACAGAAAGAATGTTAATAATGTAAATGCCATCTTGAGGATTTATTGTCATTATAAACAAATACAGTACTTATGTGCTGTATGTTGAATGTATATATTCGTCCGAGTTTTATTCATTTTTTTCTTAATGCATTGCCAAAATGTATATGTTCGGGAAAAATTATCGGGAATGATTGGAATTGAAACGGGAGCAAAAAAAAAAAAGCAATTGGATCGGGAAATATCGGGATCGGCAGATACTCAAACTAAAACGATCGGGATCGGATCGGGAGCAAAAAAACATGATTGGAACAACCCTAATTAGGACCCCCCCCCCCCCCACATTCGATCCCACTTAAAATGGCTAAAATCACTCACAGGTTTATCACATCAGGTGCACATGATGAGAACATCATTACCAAGTGTTTTGAAGGAGGCGTGCCTTATTTAAACCTCACATTTAGTTTGGTGTGCCCCTGACTGTTGAAGTGAGAGAAAACACCATAGTGAGATAAAAGGAGCTGTCTGGGGCCTTCAGAAAGAAAGATTGTAGACGCCTATGAGTCTGGTAAGGGATTTAAAAAGTTCTCAAAAGAATATAAACTCCGCCATTCCGCTGTCCGGAAAACAAGTCCACAAGTGGAGGACATTCAAAACAACTGCGAACATGCCACTTTCTTTTCCAGAGATAAAAATCAGATCAGAAATTTACATGTGAACATTTCTTAATAAAGAACTGAATATTTAATGGGATATCCTAATTTTTTCATATGACTGTATGTCAGATCAGAGAGAAATATGACAGCACATCACCCTGAGCCTGGCTGCCTACCTAATTTACCTGACTGACTTGATTGACTGGCTGCCTAGCTGGTTGGCAGACTGACTTGCTAACAAACTATTTAGTTTACACATTCACTGCGTACTTTTCTCTTGTTAGATTTTGTGTGCACTTTGTTCTTGCACGCTCCTCTTTCATTATCGTTTTAATTAAGAACAGAGGTGGAGTCAGTCGTATTAATAAAATGCTCTTAATCCCAAGGCATTGTTCTCTGTGTAATAACACAGTTAAATTCACTGGCACTTTCAGTTCTAATAAAGAAAAAAATAAGTTTAAATAGACGACAATCCAAATAGTTTGTAATTTTCCTATTTTGTTAAGAGATCGTAATTGATATCGGAAAAGCGGGTTTGAGAGAAAATAATCCGGATTTGTTTGTTAGGCAAAATCGAACAGCCCTAGGACCAATACTGACATTTTGATAGTGATAGTAAAGTGTGGCCTACATTAACCAAAATGTGGACACTATTATAATTATTTATATACAGTATATATACCATAGACTCCACCATCAGTTGAGAAGACAGCTCCCACAGACATTGACATTGTGGTAGGCCTTCCCGTAAGGGGCTGCCCCAGGCAGAGAGTTGGCTTTCATTGTGATAAACTCAAACACGCACTGCGTTCTAACGGCGGATTTAGGTGGAAACAGGACGAAGATTTTACTGCAAACAAGCAGGCAGGAGTGTCTTGAGGGATTTGGTCGAGGATTCAAGGTAATTATTATATTAAATAGCAACATGCATGCACTTTGAAACATTGTGAAAAAAGCAATGGATAAAATTAGTGTAACTTTGGTTTGAAATATTTACGTAAAATGAATGATAACTGCCTGTTTTTTTTTTGTTTTGACCAAGAATCTAGACTGTTCATTCTAGGGCTGCAACTATTTTTTTTATTTTTATAATCGATTATTCAGCCAATTAATTAAACGATTAATCGGATCAATTTAAATTACCTTCACAGTTTAACTTGTAGTTGTTATAGGCATGTTCATAGACTTCACCATCATTTGACAAGACAGCTCCCACAAACATTGCGCCACGCCTTCCCGTTGGGGGCCGACCCAGGAAGCGCATTTGGCTTTCTCTGTTATAAACTCAAACACACGCTGCGTTCAAACGCCGGATTTAGGCGGGAAAATGACAAAGGTTATACTGCATAATTCACCAAGAGTGTCTCAAGAGTAATTTGGTCAAGGATTCAAGGTAATTATTATATAAAATAGTCCCATCATGCACTTTGAAACGTTGTGAAAAAAATGCATGGAAAAAATTTGCGTAACTTTGACTTGAAATATTTACGTAAAATGAAGCTTTGAACCAAGAATCTAGACCGTTTTACGTTAATATCTATACGATTTAAGCATTCATTTACAAGAATTTTAAAAGCTCGTTGTTTCGTGAAAGCCGCCATCTTAAATTACACAATACCGTAATTTTTGTTTGCTTGACATATTTACGTAAAATGAAAGATTGTTGTCGCCTGTTTTTTGCTTTTAACCAAGAATCTACACTGTTTTGCATTCAAAGTTATAGAAATTCCACGATTTAAGCATTTACTTACAAGAATTTTGAACTTAAAAAGCTCTTTGTTTTGTGACGGCCGCCATGTTGGACTTTGTATCTCTAAACATGACATTTAAGTTGCTATTTCTGGCAAAAACATATATGTTAAATATTGCTATTGATCCTGAAAATATAGGCGATTATCTCTGCATTTGGTGAATTTTGTGCATCTAGCGTAAAACCAGATAATTTTATAGCCATTTTAAGTTTTGTTAAAAAATAATCAAAGATATTTATTATGGAACGACGTTGAATTTTTTGATGCCGCTGCTCATGGAGACTCGTATATGCCTAAGGGAGGTGCCTGTTTTGGTTTTAGGTCGCTAGTGGCTTTGGCTTTGAAAAAATTCTAAGTGTTTTAAAATAGGCCCCCTAGGGATCGGCCCCGTGTCCCGTCAACTGATAGTGATAGTCTATGTTACGTTTTTTAAATGAATTGTCATTCTTTTTTTTCTTTTTTTTTTATGAATGAAAAATATTATAAATTCATGTTGATAAAAACAAAATTTAGTTGAAATGATTAAAAACAGAAATACTATTTGGTTATGGCTTAACATGTTTGGATCTGTTGTTCATATAAAAAAAAGACTTTTTCCAGTATCTGATTGGGACTCAAAATCGGGTGACTCAGGTGCAAAAATATGCGATCAGGTCATCCCGACTCTATTTTTTTCCCATAGTATTTAACACATTGCTTGTTATTTACAACAATAGACGTCTAGTTTGACTGGAAGCGGGGAATGAACGTTCGTTCCCAGTCAAACTGGATTGGACATCTAGCGCCGGCAATGGCAGCTAATGAGTTAAATGAGTGCCCTTTAGAGGGTTAAAGCTGAAATCATCTACTCTGCAAATACTGTAAGACAATGTCTTGTATGTGCCTCTTGTCTAGCCTGCTGAATTCAGGGAGCGGATTCATTTTTGCACTATTAAGATTTGCCTGTCTTTTATAGCAGGCTGCTGAGCCAGCGGTTTCCTCATGAAAGGGCACATGAAAGCGGGCCGTAAACGAGCCGCGGCGAGACTGACGTCGGAAGGGACGATCCCCGAGCCAGAGTGCCTCACCCTCGAGGACCCGACAGACATACCGCACTGTATTGTGTCCGCAATTGGCCTAAAATTCAGTCTGATGTGTCAGCAAGCGTCGGTTATGCTTAATTGGGGGAAACAACCTTTACCAGGCGAAATTAAGACATTTTGTGTCTTGTTTTTTCGTGCGTTTGCTAAAAAAAAGGCAGCAACCGTCATTCATATAAACTTTTCTTAACCGATCCTTACTTCTGGCCTGGAATATTCATCCCACACAGCTCGTGAATTATCACTGCCAACCTTCCCATTACAAACAGATTGGACATCTGGCACTGTCATTGACATCCAATGAGTTAAAAACAGTGGTATGAAAAGATATCTGAACCTTTTGAATTCTCACATTTCTGCATAAAATCACCATCAAATGTGATCTGATCTTTGTCGAAATCATACAGATGAAAAAAAGTGTCTGCTTTAACTAAAACCTCCCAAACATTTATAGGTTTTCATATTTTAATGAGTATAGCATGCAAACAATGGCAGAAGGGGGAAATAAGTAAGTGAACCATCTGCCTCAGGAGCCTTAAAGAGCAATTGAAACCAATTTTTACCAAACAATTTAAGTCAGGTGTGTGCCGAATCATTGATGAGTGGTTTAAAGCTGCCCCGCCGACTATAAAACACACACATGGTAAGAATTGTCTTGATGAGAAGCATTGTCTGATGTGCATCATGGTTCGGTCAAAAGAGCTGTCTAATGACCTGCGATCAAGGATTTATGATTTGTATAAAGCTGGGAAAGGATACAAAACCATCTCTAGAAGTCTGGATATTCATCAATTGACAGTCAGAGAAGTTGTCTACAAATGGAGCGAGTTTGGCACTGTTGCTTCTCTCCGAAGTAGTAGCTGTCCACCAAATATGACGGCAAGAGTTCAGCGCAAAATACTCAGGTAAAAAAGAACCCTAGAGTGTCTGCTAAAGACCTACAGGAATAAATGGCAGAGTCCAATATCTATGTGCACACATGAACTATATGTAAAACTATGGTCAAGAATGGTGTTCATGGGAGGACTCCACGGAGGAAGCCACTGCTGTCTTAAAAAAAAAAAAAAACATTGTTGCTCGTTTAATGTTTTCAAAAGGTTTTGGCAAAATATTTTATCAACCGATGAAACCAAAGTTGGTTTGGGAGTAACACAAAACGTTATGTGTGGAGGAAAAATGGAACAGCTCACCAACATCAACACCTCATCCCCACCGTGAAGCATGGTGGAGGGAGCATCATGATTTGGGGTTGTTTTGCTATCTCAGGGCCTGGACAACTTGCAATGATTAATGGGAGAATGAGACCTGAGACCGTCTGTCAGACAGTAGAAGCTAAAAAGAAGGTAGCAGCAAGACAATGATCCAAAACACAGAAGTAAATCAACTTCAGAATGGCTTCAGAAGAACAAAATACACGTTCTGGAGTGGCCAAGTCAAGTCCTGACTTGAACCCCATTGAGATGCTGTGGCATGACCTAAAGACAGCGATTCATGCCAGACATCTGAGGGATCTGACTAAACTACGGCAGTTTTGTAGAGAAGAATGGGCCAAGATTAGTCCTGATAGATGTGCCAGACTGATCTGCAGCTACAGGAAGCATCTGGTTGAAGTTATTGCTGCCGAAGGTGGGGCGGCGCAGATATTAAATGTGATGGTTCACTTACATATTTTTCCCCTGTTCTGTCATTGTATACCATCCTCATTAAAATATGAAAACCTATAAATGTTCAGGTGGTTTTAGTTAAAGCAGACAGTTTTTTCATCTGTGTGATTTTGACAAAGATCAGCTCACATTTAATCCTCGTGTGTGCTCTTCTTCGTGTACGCCAATACGTTCTTCTTCGCGTGCGTACTACCTGCTCTGCGCTTCCTGTGCCAAATACTATGAAACTTAAAAAAAAAAAAATCTTATTGGGGGGGGCCATAATCAGATAACGTTTGTGTTTGTATTAATTTCAATTTTAATAATTTTATTTTGATCAGCGTTTATTAATTTATAAATTTATTCATCAAAAAATATACTGTATACTAATTTACAAAAATGAATGACATGCTCAAGTCATGATGCTTTCAAGTCACATGTTTAGCCTGTTTAGAACTCTGACGCAAATATATTCAAATCCACACGTGATGTTATAATTAGCTGTCATGCTGACATGTTTCGCACCGGCCTGCGGTGAAATTATCTTCACTAATGAACCTAAGCGGAGTCAATGACTCAAAAAGGGGGCGGGGGCGTCATGGACCGAACGAGACTTGTTTGGTTGCTGATGTGTAGATGCGGCCCGGGGCTAAATTATTATTGGCGGCGTTGTGGCAAAGATATCAAGTCCACAATAGTTTACTGTGAGGGGCTTGTTATGGGCTGCTGGGCAAGCTATTATAGCTGCGAGTTTTCAGCGGCTAATTTAGCGACGTGTCACTTTGGGTGCATTTGGAATGAATCATTCGGATGCTATAAGGAGCCGCCGCCCCCAGCCATGCATCGTGACCCCTACTGCTCTGATTGGGTATAAAGTACAAGACGTTAAAGCGGCAAAGAAGATCCAACAGCAGTTATAATGGGAAATTGATGACAAAATACACCTCACGTAGTTATCAGAGCAGTGCGTTTTCAAGATAAAGCTACAATGAAATATATGGAGAGGTTGAAGACCAGATTACCAGGTAGGTACAGTGGTATGAATTTCTCACATTTCTGCATAAAATCACCATTAAATGTTATCGGATCTTTGTCAAAATCACACAGATGTAAAAACTGTGTCTGCATTAACTAAAACCACCCAAACATTTATAGGTTTTCATATTCTAATGAGGATATTATGCAAACAATGACAGAAGAAGGGAAAATAAATAAGTAAACCATCACATTTAATATTTTGTGCCCCACCCCTTTGGAAGCAATACCTTCAACCAGACGCTTCCTGTAGCTCCAGATAAGTCTGGGACATCGATCAGGACAAATCTTGGTCCATTCTTCTCTATAAAACTGCTGTACTTCAGCCAGATTCCTGGTATGTCAGGCATGAGTCGCTGTCTTTAAGTCATTCCACAGCATCTCAATGGGGTTCAAGTCTGGGCTTTGACTTGGCCATTCCAGAACGTGTATTTTGTTCTTCTGAAACCATTCTGAAGTTGATTTTACTTATGTGTTTTGGAGCATCGTTTTATTACAGCATCCATCCTCTTTTTAGCTTCTGCTGTCTGAAAGACGGCCTCAGGTTTTCCTGCAAAACATCCTGATAAACTTTTGAATATATTCTTCCATTAATGATTACATGTTGTCCAGGTCCCGAGGCAGCAAAACAGCCCCAAATCATGATGCTTTCTCCACCATGCTTCACGGTGCGGATGAGGTTGATGTTGGTGAGCTGTTCCATTTTTCCTCCACACGTGACATTGTGTGTTACTCCCAAACAATTCAACTTTGGTTTCGTCAGTCCACAAAATATTTTGCCAAAACATCTGTGGAGTGTTGGCAAGTGGCTTTTTGCGAACATTACACGAACAAAGATGGGTTTTTTTTAGACAGCAGTGGCTTTCTCCGTGGAGTCCTCCCATGAACACCATTTTTGGCCACACTTTTACATATAGTCGATGTGTGCACATAGATATTGGACTCTGCCATTTATTCCTGGAAGTCTTTAGCAGGCACCCTAGGGTTCTTTTTTACCTCTCTGAGTATTCTGCGCTGAACTCTTGGTGTCATCTTTGGTGGACGGCCACTCCTTGGGAGCGAAGCAACAGTGCCAAACTCCCTCCATTTGTAGACAACTTCTCTGACTGTCGATTGATGAATATCCAGACTTTTAGAGATGGTTTTGTATCCTTTCCCAGCATTATACAAATCAACAATCCTTGATCACAGGTCTTCAGTCAGCTCTTTTGTCCGAGCCAGGATGCACATCAGACAATGCATCTCATCAAGACAGTTCTTACCAGATGTGTGTTTTATAGTGGGCAGGGCAGCTTCAAACCACTCGTCAGTGATTGGGCACACACCTGACTTAAATTGTTTGGTAAAAATTGGTTTCAATTGCTCTTTAATTCTCCTTAGGCAGAGGGTTCACTTACTTATTTTCCCCCTTCTGTCCTTGTTTGCATGCTATCCTCATTAAAATATGAAAACTAGGGTTGTTCCGATCATGTTTTTTTGCTCCCGATCCGATCCCGATCGTTTTAGTTTGAGTATCTGCCGATCCCGATATTTCCCGATCCGATTGCTTTTTTTTTTTTGCTCCCGATTCAATTCTAATCATTCCCGATAATTTTTCCCGATCATATACATTTTGGCAATGCATTAAGAAAAAAATGAATAAAACTCGGACGAATATATACATTCAACATACAGTACATAAGTACTGTATTTGTTTATTATGACAATAAATCCTCAAGATGGCATTTACATTATTAACATTCTTTCTGTGAGAGGGATCGACGGATAGAAAGACTTGTGACTTTGTATATTGTGACTAAATATTGCCATCTAGTGTATTTGTTGAGCTTTCAGTAAATGATACTGTAGCCATGCCCAAATGCATGATGGGAAGTGGAACCTTGACTATGCGTAGTGCTACCAATTGATATATCTTCTCTGCGTTGGGAAATGATATAAGGTGTTAAGAAAAGAATTGCTACCTTGCTTCCCCACATTGCTTCGCATGATATTTCTAATCTTAGGGAGAGGGATTGTAAGGCTTTAGCCAATTAAAAAAAAGGCTCCAAAGGCAGCCAAAATTCACTCTACTCATTTTACACTGCCTTTTATCTCTATATAGGTAAAACGGCGCCATTACAGATGGAGTGCGAGAATGCGTGAGTGGGTCGTGCAGTGCATGCATTAATTGCGTTAAATATTTTAATGTGACACATTTTTTTAAAATTAATTACCGCCGCTATCTGGATAAATTTGATAACCCTACCTTAAGCCTAAACTAAAGACTCTGGATGAGTGTAACATATTATGTCTGTAACGTTAAATACAATTAGAAAACGATTTAATTAAAAAAAAAATATATATATATATATTTAAAAAAGGCATGGCCGATATTTTTTTGCCGATTCCGATACTTTGAAAATGATGTGATCGGACCCGATCGATCGGCATCCAGTTCGATCGGGACATCTCTAATGAAAACCTGTAAATGTTTGGGTGATTTTAGTTAAAGCAGACAGTTTTTTTCATCTGTGTGATTTTGACAAAGATCAGATCACATTTGATGGTGATTTTATGCAGAAATGTGAGAAATTCCAAAAGGTTCAGATACTACCGTTATACAAAATATGACCACTTGTAACACTAACGAGATCCATGCCATGAGTTTTATCCAACAATTCCAAACATAACATAAAAATGCTCAGTTTTTATTGCTCCACTAATATAATAATGTCATCAATGAATTCAAAAATTGCCGAGTATGCTATAGGAGTTGTTATAGTCAATTGTATCTGTAGTGTTTTCCACATAGTAATGTATTTCTTGCCCTTTTCCACTTCACACTCCACTCCCAACATGAACACACGCAGGCACACACATGCCCAGTGTCACCTGTGAGTAACGATAGCACGCTCTCGCGATTCATCACACACCGGTGCATGTGCTCAGTAGCTCTTCATTATATTAATTACTCTCATTGGAAGAGTGATCATCGGCCCCGTCAGAATGCCTCGCCGCTTGGTACCGACGGAGACCAAGTCCTATGTGAGTAATCACGCTGTTGCCTAAAAGGCCCCCACAGATCTCGCCGAACCCACTAGGGTGGGTCTTAAATACCCAGTGGGTGGTGCAGCATCTCGGGGAAACATATTTATCTCTGTCTGAGGCTGGGTTGTGTATGCAGAATGCTACAGGTGCTGTTGTGGAATACTGAATACTTGCAATTGAAAATTATAATACAATACAAAAAATGTCCAGTGAGGGTCAATTTTTTCTTTGTGTTTTGAGATCAATTCGTAAGTGGACGATTAAGTCTCAGTGTCATTGACAGCAATAGGTGTCCAATCCATTTGGACTGGGAGGGTCGGCAGCGATCATTCGCCGATTACAAATTAAACGATTAATGATTACACTCAATCGGACTTACAACACATCCCAAAGATGCTAAATGAATACCTCACGGCATAAATATGCAACACGAATATGATGCAAACAATGCTCGCCGACTGCCGCGGTGACTACCTGCCGTCCCAACGGCAAAGCTACTAAACGGTCGCGCATGCAGCGGCTCCAACCTATCGTGGAACCCTCCAGAATGAAGGAAAAATACTCACGTACATTCATTGATGCACACAGATATACATTCCCTCGCATATCTCAACAGGTGGCTGCACTTGGCTGGAATGTGCACCCGCGCTGGCACACATCTGTCCGAAAACATTTAGCGCGTGTGACTCGTGACTCGAAAACAAACTCGTTACCATGGAAACGAACACATAGCTGGAACCTTTCTAACATTTTCTATTCAAAAAGCTCTACGTACATGACTACAATAGCATGAAAAAATGTTTGTTGAAGAAATATTTCTTTATCGGCATCGTTCATGAAAACAACACTGTTCTTCATGTGTTTTTTTCATTTCTGTACTATTTTGCAACCCCCAGAAGTAGGGTTGTTCCGATCATGTTTTTTTGCTCCCAATCCGATCCCGATCGTTTTAGTTTGAGTATCTGCCGATCCTGATATTTCCCGATCCGATTGCTTTTTTTGCTCCCGATTCAATTCCAATCATTCCCGATAATTTTTCCCGATCATATACATTTTGGCAATGCATTAAGAAAAAAAATGAATAAAACTCGGACGGATATATACATTCAACATACAGTACATAAGTACTGTATTTGTTTATTATGACAATAAATCCTCAAGATGGCATTTACATTATTAACATTCTTTCTGTGAGAGGGATCCACGGATAGAAAGACTTGTAATTCTTAAAGGATAAATGTGACTTTGTATATTGTGACTAAATATTGCCATCTAGTGTATTTGTTGAGCTTTCAGTTAATGATACTGTAGCCATTTAACTTCTGCCCAAATGCATGATGGGAAGTGCAACCACGACTGTGCGTCGTGGTACCAATTGATATATCTTCTCTGCGTTGGGAAATAACATAGGGTGTTAAGAAAAAGATCAACTACTACCTTTCTTCCCCACATTGCGCCCCACGATTATTCTAATCATTGGGAGAGGGATTGTAAGGCTTTAGCCATTTAAAAAAGGCTCCAAAGGCTGCCAAAATTCTCTCTACTCATTTTACGCTGCCTTTTAGCTCTATATACTGTATGGGTAAAATGGCGCCATTATAGATTGAACGTGAGAAAGCGTGAGTGGTTCGCGCAGCACATGCGTTAATTACGTTAAATATTGCAAAGTGATGAATGTAATAAATATTAATTCTCGCCGTTAACACGATCATTTTGATAACCCTACCTTAAGCTTAAACTAACGACTCTGGAAGAGTGTAACACATTATGTCTGTAACGTTAAATACAATTAGAAAACAATTTAATTAAAAAAATATATATATATTAAAAAAAGGCATGTCCGATATTTTTTTGCCGATTCCGATACTTTAAAAATGACCTGATCGGACCCGATCGATTGCCATCCCGATCGATCGGGACATCTCTAGTTATTTCTAAAGAATGGAAAAAGATATGAACTATCTTTTCCTGCTGAAAGAAGAGAGTCTAATCTTTCTTTTGGTGGGTTCCATGTTTACAGTATATACAGTGCCTTGCAAAAGTATTCGGCCCCCTTGAACCTTGCAACCTTTCGCCACATTTCAGGCTTCAAACATAAAGATATAAAATTTTAATTTTTTGTCAAGAATCAACAACAAGTGGGACACAATGGTGAAGTGGAACAAAATTTATTGGATAATTTAAACTTTTTTAACAAATAAAAAAGTGAAAAGTGGGGCGTGCAATATTATTCGGCCCCCTTGCGTTAATACTTTGTAGCGCCACCTTTTGCTCCAATTACAGCTGCAAGTCGCTTGGGGTATGTTTCTATCAGTTTTGCACATCGAGAGACTGACATTCTTGCCCATTCTTCCTTGCAAAACAGCTCGAGCTCAGTGAGGTTGGATGGAGAGTGTTTGTGAACAGCAGTCTTCAGCTCTTTCCACATATTCTCGATTGGATTCAGGTCTGGACTTTGACTTGGCCATTCTTACACCTGGATACGTTTATTTTTTAACCATTCCATTGTAGCTTTATGTTTTGGATCATTGTCCTGTTGGAAGATAAATCTCCGTCCCAGTCTCGGGTCTTGTGCAGATACCAACAGGTTTTCTTCCAGAATGTTCCTGTATTTGGCTGCATCCACCTTCCCATCAATTTTAACCATCTTCCCTGTCCCTGCTGATGAAAAGCAGGCCCAAACCATGATGCTGCCACCACCATGTTTGACAGTGGGGATGGTGTGTTCAGGGTGATGAGCTGTGTTGCTTTTACGCCAAACATATCGTTTTGCATTGTGGCCAAAAAGTTCAATTTTGGTTTCATCTGACCAGAGCACCTTCTTCCACATGTTTGGTGTGTCTCCCAGGTGGCTTGTGGCAAACTTTAAACGAGACTTTTTATGGATATCTTTGAGAAATGGCTTTCTTCTTGCCACTCTTCCATAAAGGCCAGATTTGTGCAATGTACGACTGATTGTTGTCCTATGGACAGACTCTCCCACCTCAGCTGTAGATCTCTGCAGTTCATTCAAAGTGATCATGGGCCTCTTGGCTGCATCTCTGATCAGTTTTCTCCTTGTTTGAGAAGAAAGTTTGGAAGGACGGCTGGGTCTTGGTAGATTTGCAGTGGTCTGATGCTCCTTCCATTTCAATATGATGGCTTGCACAGTGCTCCTTGAGATGTTTAAAGCTTGGGAAATCTTTTTGTATCCAAATCCGGCTTTAAACTTCTCCACAACAGTATCTCGGACCTGTCTGGTGTGTTCCTTGGTTTTCATAATGCTCTCTGCATTTTAAACAGAACCCTGAGACTATCACAGAGCAGGTGCATTTATACGGAGACTTGATTACACACAGGTGGATTCTATTTATCATCATCGGTCATTTAGGACAACACTGGATCATTCAGAGATCCTCACTGAACTTCTGGAGTGAGTTTGCTGCACTGAAAGTAAAGGGGCCGAATAATATTGCACGCCCCACTTTTCAGTTTTTTATTTGTTAAAAAAGTTTAAATTATCCAATAAATGTTGTTCCACTTCACGATTGTGTCCCACTTGTTGTTGATTCTTGACAAAAAAATTGAATTTCATATCTTTATGTTTGAAGCCTGAAATGTGGCGAAAGGTTGCAAGATTCAAGGAGACCGAATACTTTTGCAAGGCACTGTAGCAATAGAACAGAATTTTCTGTGGGCCTTGCAAAATCAGTCAAAATCAAGTAAAACAGCCGGGGCGAAGGGTCTACTACCGTCAATGGCTAAAACATGATCATTCGCACCCAGTCTTCCCCATTGAAATGAATTGGACGTCTCTCGCAATCAATGGCATGCAAGAAAGGGTTAAAATTAAGATGCGATTGTGCAGGTGCTTCAAATGTAAACTCACTAAGCATAGCAGCAAGAACTCTACTACTCCCCCATCCAATCAAAGCCAGATCAACATATTACACCCGGCTTGAGGATTTATGTCATTTATTGTCTTGAGTCTGCAGTGGCCTCATCTCGCTCTGTTTAAAGTTGTCTTCACGGCCAATTGGCCCGTTACGCTTTGCCTGTCTGGCGCTAATTGAACAGAGATGGAACAAGAGAGAGCAAGATGGTAAAAAGAGAGGGAGGCAGGGCGTTCAAGGCCTCATTGATTAGGTGGTTAGCGCTGCAATGTTTCTCTCCTGACGCTTACAAGCATTAAAGCTACATAAACACCTATAATTGGTTCGTTTAGAGGCGTGTGGTGGGGACGCGCTAACACCCCCGCGTTATCATGTTGCATGTGTGCGAAGGGGCAAAATTAAATGCTCATTAATGTCATTCTAGTGCCTTGCTGAGATGTTGAAATCCCGACACCGTACTAAGACGGAATGCTAAAATTGTCCTGGGAGACTGGAACGAAAAACTGGGAGGGGTGTCGTTGACTGTGACAAATTAGCTCTTGAATCCTAGGCCGGCGAGTAGTGGCGAGCGAGATTCGGCTGGCCGGATCCAGTGATGGAATGTTATTATGCTGTTCTAAGAAAAAATGGCGCGACACTTTTGGGAGTTTTCGCTCAAGAGCAGGGATGCATCTTTGCACATAAAAACAATGAAGAGAGACATTTCAACATAGTCATTTTGAACATTTTTTGGTTGAATTGGTTAAAAATTGAGAGATTGGGTGTTACCTGTTTTAGTAATGCCACATCCATCACTGGCCGTAAAAGCGCCTGACAAGGTGTAACTGGCCGCTTGAATGAACCCCCGCTGGACATGGAATGATGGGATTCTTCAGTCACGGCTGTCATTTGTAATCTAACATTCGCTCAACTAAATGGTCATCTCTCTCTTTATACACAACAACACACTTACAGTGCCTTGCAAAAGTATTCGGCCCCCTTGAATCTTGCAACCTTTCGCCACATTTCAGGCTTCAAACATAAAGATATGAAATTTAATTTTTTTGTCAAGAATCAACAACAAGTGGGACACAATCGTGAAGTGAAACAACATTTATTGGATAATTTAAACTTTTTTAACAAATAAAAAACTGAAAAGTGGGGCGTGCAATATTATTCGGCCCCTTTACTTTCAGTGCAGCAAACTCACTCCAGAAGTTCAGTGAGGATCTCTGAATGATCCAATGTTGTCCTAAATGACCGATGATGATAAATAGAATCCACCTGTATGTGATCAAGTCTCCGTATAAATGCACCTGCTCTGTGATAGTCTCAGGGTTCTGTTTAAAGTGCAGAGAGCATTATGAAAACCAAGGAACACACCAGGCAGGTCCGAGATACTGTTGTGGAGAAGTTTAAAGCCGGATTTGGATACAAAAAGATTTCCCAAGCTTTAAACATCTCAAGGAGCACTGTGCAAGCCATCATATTGAAATGGAAGGAGCATCAGACCACTGCAAATCTACCAAGACCCGGCCGTCCTTCCAAACTTTCTTTTCAAACAAGGAGAAAACTGATCAGAGATGCAGCCAAGAGGCCCATGATCACTCTGGATGAACTGCAGAGATCTACAGCTGAGGTGGGAGAGTCTGTCCATAGGACAACAAACAATCGTACACTGCACAAATCTGGCCTTTATGGAAGAGTGGCAAGAAGAAAGCCATTTCTCAAAGGTATCCATAAAAAGTCTCGTTTAAAGTTTGCCACAAGCCACCTGGGAGACACACCAAACATGTGGAAGAAGGTGCTCTGGTCAGATGAAACCAAAATTGAACTTTTTGGCCACAATGCAAAACGATATGTTTGGCATAAAAGCAACACAGCTCATCACCCTGAACATACCATCCCCACTGTCAAACATGGTGGTGGCAGCATCATGGTTTGGGCCTGCTTTTCTTCAGCAGGGACAGGGAAGATGGTTAAAATTGACGGGAAGATGGATACAGCCAAATACAGGAACATTCTGGAAGAAAACCTATTGGTATCTGCACAAGACCTGAGACTGGGACGGAGATTATCTTCCAACAGGACAATGATCCAAAACATAAAGCCAAACCTACAATGGAATGGTTCAAAAATAAACGTATCCAGGTGTTAGAATGGCCAAGTCAAAGTCCAGACCTGAATCCAATCGAGAATCTGTGGAAAGAGCTGAAGACTGCTGTTCACAAACACGCTCCATCCAACCTCACTGAGCTCGAGCTGTTTTGCAAGGAAGAATGGGCAAGAATGTAAGTCTCTCGGTGCAAAACTGATAGAAACATACCCCAAGCGATTTGCAGTGGTAATTGGAGCAAAAGGTGGCGCTACAAAGTATGAACGCAAGGGGGCCGAATAATATTGCACGCCCCACTTTTCAGTTTTTTATTTGTTAAAAAAGTTTAAATTATCCAATAAATTTTGTTCCACTTCATGATTGTGTCCCACTTGTTGTTGATTCTTGACAAAAAAAATAAAATTTTATATCTTTATGTTTGAAGCCTGAAATGTGGCGAAAGGTTGCAAGGTTCAAGGGGGCCGAATACTTTTGCAAGGCACTGTATATACACAAATATAATACACTACAGCCAAGGCCGGCCCAGCCTATACACAGACTATGCGGCTCCTTAGGGCCCCTGACCTCTAGGGGGCCCCCAATCTGGCAACCACATTTTATACGTTGTTAATAGAGCATCATGAATAATGTGGCGCACATTCCCGTTTATCCATGCAAACATGAATTTTCTTGTCATTACTTGTCATTTGGGGTGAGAAGTTTGAAGTATGCAGTGCAACAAAATATGATTAACATACAAAATATGGACGTATGGGTTGGATTGCATGTATGGGTTTCACAGTACACAGTGATGAAATGGGTGGCCAAAAATATGGGCCCCTTGGCATTATTTTGCTTAGGGCCCCCAAATGGCCTGGGCCAGCCTTGACTACTGCCCAGACTGTTTTTTGTTGTTGTTTTTTTTAAAGTAAATATGTTGAAGAGAACCATTGTTTTTTTTTTTTTAGCTCTCTCAGCAATGCACATGCAATTAAAGTGCCTTTTACAGGATAAAAACAAGTCTTAGCATTATTATGTCAATTAAAATCATATTTTGAGACAATTCGACTACCGGTATATACAACAATCTGGCAAATGCGAATGCGAGAAATTAATCTTTTAATCTGCCTTTTAGCCTCGCCTGTCATTATAGCGCCCTAGCGTCCCCAACTGGATGATGACATTGGCGGCAGAGTCACAATTTCAGCTGATTCAGCCCATTTAGGGGGAAGATTCAGAATGAGGAAAATTCGACAGAGAGCAGCAAAATATAATCATTGTTTCAATCTCTCTGCTCCAAAATTTTTACAGGATATTCTTTTCATCTAAGTATTTTTCCCCAATTGCTAAATAAATGGTATGGTTATGACAAATAACAGTCTTGTGCTAAATAGAGAATGAAATATTAAAAATGCATTTATTCAGTACGACAGGGCAAAATTACAGCATTATGGTCAAAACTACCAACTTTTTGCACCTCCCGAATGGTATTTAATGCCACCGCAGTTGGTCTGGCTTTTGTCATCTCCCCGCTTCGGAGATGGGGGAAAGAGCGTAAACAAAACAGGAGGTGTGACTGCTAGCAGACATGCTAACCTGAAACGGCTTTTCCAAGTCTTTTCTATGCCTTTCGAAAAACAAAAAATCAAGGAAAACTACCCCAACTCATGTCACACATGGTGGCAAGGTTGATTGTCTTCACCGATTGGCCAGCCCCCGGCGACGCTGAAGTTGCTGCTCGTCGTTCTGCTTCGCCCCGGCGGGCAGGCAGTGCTCATTGCCGTGGAGAGAAGGGGAAACTCTGAAAATGTAAACAAAACAGGAGAAGTATTATCACCCACATAATGCAAGCCACCTTCTTATTATAACGTTTACCATGATCCCAGTATTTGACATAATATAAAACAAAACTTACTTCCTTGTCCATCCAATGGTTCCTCGGTTGTCGGACTTGTTTTGGCCATCGCGGTGAACAATGATCTTTTAGAAATCCAAATAGCCTCACACCACTCTCCCTGGTGTGGCAACAAAAGCCTGCAGCACATCACTTGATGAGTATTCTTCATCAATTTGGTGCCAACTCTCTACGATTGCAGTTGCCAGATCATCGTTGCAGGTCAGAGCCTTGCTGTGGACCTTTTTTTTTTTTTTTTTTCCCAATTTCCAACACAGGTTTAGGGTTGAGATCTAGCCTATTTGCAGGGCATGACATTGACTGGATGAGTCTTTCTCCAAGGAATGTTTTAAGAGTTTTAGCTCTGTGGTGCATGGTGCATTGTCATTTTGGAAAATGACAAACATATTTTCAATTGAAGGGATAAGAAAGACGTCTAAAATTTCAATGCGAACTTGTGCATTTATTGAAAATTTAACCACAGCCATCTCCCCAGTGCCTTTGCCTGACATGCAGCCCCATATCATCAAGGACTGAGGGAATTTTGATGTTTTTCTCAGACAGTCATCCTTGTAAATCTCACTGGAACAGCACCAAACCAAAGTTCCAGCATCATCACCTTGTCAAGAGTCAAGAATCTGCATTGAATAAGGTGATGAAATGAAATGAAATGAATGAATGATATTTTATTGTCATTATCGGTATCATTGACAATCATTGATTTGCCCAAAGGAACCGAAGAAGAAGACAAAGGCGGACGGGATGAAGCATATGCTTATCAGTTTCCCGTCGCCCATACAACTAAAGACTCACATTCAGACATGGTACATACATCAGATGGCCACAAAACTGTACAATAACACAATCAACAATCTGGGTTTAGTAACTCAGCGTCCAGTCAAGCAGCTCAATTAATTTCAGGGCGTACAAGGTTATGGCTTTGTCATGTTCCTGACATTTTTGCATCTGTTTGCTGTAGAACATTTTGTTGTGGCTATGTGTGTGGCAAAAGTGATTATGTGTTATCACAGCTGGTGTGAGTAGCGACTCCAAATGCTTTTCTTATAAGTCTCTTAAAAGGATACATTGCCAAGGTGTACAAAGGTCACTGTAACAGTTTCATCAGACATGAATGTATGAGAAACTCAGACAACATGTTGTACATATTTTATCCCAAGATTAATGTCTCCACAACGAAAACATGCTTATTATTCGTTTTATACAGTACCTTTTCCATATACTCAGTAAACTAGACATTTGAATCAGGAGCTCGGTAGACACAGCAGATAATTATGTTTTTACAATTGGGGATTAGGAGCTCAATTGTAATACATTCCAGGAGATTGTCAATCATAATTGCAACACCCCCTCCCTCCTTAGATGCCCGATTCATTTGTGTCATGTTATATCCGTGCAAATTAAAGTCAGAGCCTTTGTTATCTTTAGTAGATAATCCTTAATGTGTTCAAGATTCTTGTAGAGACTCCTGCCGTTGATAAGTTTCAGCTTACCGTCCACATCCACAAGTTGTTATACTGGTCCGCTGTTTAGTATTTACAGTTATCCAGCTATTGTAGTCAGCTGGTCAAGACTCGTAATAGCTTTAATCTTCATATCTTGCGTCTTGACAAGGATCCTGCAATCCGTGACCCAGGTGTTGGCTATTTTCCCAGCTTTCTTGAGTTGACGTGCTCTTCTTGCAATTTCGGCATTTTGGCGAGTCAAGTTGTCATTCAAAAAATCTTCGACCCTTTCAGGTGGCGGCGCTGGTTAAGCAGGGCAGTCTTGGTCTTGTGGTCTGCCAGCTTCATAAGCACCGTCACCGGTCTTCTCCCCCGAGATGGGAGCAGAAGGCAGCGACGGATGTCCAGCGGTTCCATGATTATTCCATACTCTTTCAGTTTAGCAATTGCCAGTTGCGCCACTGTGTCCCCTGGGCTAGACGTCAGTTGTAATCCAGAAATGATGAGCTCATTTGCGCGTCGGCACTGGTCGAGATCGTCAGCCAAAATTTCCAGCCTGTTGATGCGAACATCTCTCTCCTCGACCGCCTGCTTGAGTTTCTCGTTTTCAGCGCGAATTAACTGGAGCACTCTGACGATTTCTTGATTCTGCTTTTGAATCAAGCCAGTCAAGGAGACCTCCAAGTTCTGTATGGAGGATTTTATTTCATCCAAGTCTCCAGGTTTCAAATTCTTTGGAGCCATACTGGGAGTCGAGCTTGCTGGCCCTGCGCTTATCGGTTAAGATAAGAGAGTGCTTCAGAAGCTCAGAGTATAGACGGCTTTCTCATCCCCTCAATTGAAAATATGTTTGTAATTTTCCAAGATGACAATGCATCATGCCACAGAGCTAAAACAGTGAAAGCATTGCTTGGAGAAAGACTCATCTAGTCAATGTCATGGCCTACAAATAGCCCAGATCTCAACCCTATTGAGTAACTGTGAGAGAATTTTATTCATGCTTAAAACACAACCATTATACCTTATATTTTGTATGCTTTTGATGACTTGCATGAGAAGATTGAGCATCTGTTACATTAATCTGTTGAGTGTAGCCTTGACTGTATCACAGTATGCCCAAATATGGACAGTTATTTTCCTGTTGTTTTCCAATATGCCTTGAATGAATACAATGTGGCAACTGTGGCTTATCAAACTTCATCCTGGCCACAGCTGGTGATTCAAGGTTATAGCTTAAGGTGTTTTCCCTGTTTTTCTGTAACTTGAGATGTTTTTACTAAGTTTTCGGTTTCGTTTCTATGGTGCCAAACCATAAATAGAGGCATGCCCTGTATTTATTTTTTGCCCACATGCGCTTTGTGCGTTACTCCGCGTCTGTACCCGAGAGCTCTTGTACATAAAGAAAATCAATCCATGGCTGGGGTCATATTTATTTCTCTAATCTAGCTATCGAGGTAACACTTGTGTTGGAGTTCAAACTTGAGCTTCCCTGACAGTAACCTGTGGTGGAAATTGAAAAAAATGGTCCACAGCAACGCTCTGACCTGCAAGGATGATCTGGCAACTGCAATCAAAGAGAGTTGGCACCAAATTGATGAAGAATACTCATTGTTGTGAGTGAACTGATTGTTATTTCTTTGTTTGTTTCTCATGATTCCACATTTTTTTCCTCAGAATGGAGTGATTCCATATATACAGTGAGGAGAACAAGTATTTGATACACTGCCAATGGGTTTTCCCATTGGCAGTGTATCAAATACTTGTTCTCCCCACTGTATTTCCCTGCTCTTGCTCTATAAAAGTAACATTTACTGACTACCACAGTTTTTTTATTCATTTCTTTTAGTGTTTCTGAATGCTAAAGAGCTGCACTTTTGAACTAATTCTTTTTTTTTTAACTGATCGACTTGCATTGAATTTGGTCGACCTCAGTGACCTTAAAAGAAAAGTACAATCAGTCAAATATCTGTAACATTCTAACCTGCCTCTCTTAACATTCATTTCAGTTTTGTGGCTCATTCCACCTTCCGCTGAGACTCCGGCCCGTCAATCACACCTCTCTGATAGCTCCATGATTGCAATCGACACTCCGATGATGGAAGCGAATAAAACTGCGAGTGACAAGCTCGCGCGTGAGTCACGACCGCGTATTAAAAGTTGAATGTGACACTCGGGCGTTCTTTACTCAGCCGTGCTTTATGACGGCCGATGTTCCTCCATCAATCTCTGCTTGTACCTTTTTATGTTTGTGGGTTACTTTTAAAGCAATGGGGGTTCGGGAAAGCGATGTGTTGACTTCTCTAATAAAACAAATGAGCCACTTCTTTCATTTCAGCTAAGCACCCGAAGTCAACACAATTGTTCCCCCCGCTTGGTTGAAGTTTTTCAAGTAGTTCCCGTGCTTGTGCGTTCCTCTACTAACCACTGGCTAAACAAGTCTTTACCTAATGTAAACTCACCCGGGCCGGTGAGTCAGCCGCCATCTCAGACGCGGTTCCGTCCTCATAAAGGCGTCGCGCGAAGAGCCGTGTTTACAGATCGGCCGCAACGGCTCACCTCTGATCTGCCTAGCGATAGAAAGACAGAAAGAAAGACGTGGGAGCAGGGAGGCATGGAGACGCCAGGGGTTACATGATTGCAGGACAAACTCATAAAAGTTCCATTAACCCAGAGAAGTTAAAGAGGCCCTGTTTTCATCCAGCAGACAGCCGTCACAAACAAAGCATCACCATAAAGCCGATCCCCCTTCCTTTCTTCTTGATCTCCCCGCAACGCTGGTCTCGTTTCCATCCTTCTCGCCACGAAAAATATTTCCAGCCATGCCTATATTGGCATGTTGAATGTTTTAACAAAGACATCTTCAGATGACCAAAACAGGACTCCCATGTTCTGGTTTCCTGGCCTGTGAGTCAACAACTGAAGACGCCGCGTGTCCTTGTACGTTAGCGTCGGCTTGTCTGCGTTATTAAATTCAACGTCCGGTCGCGATTGCTTTTACTGCTGCGTGATCATGTAAAATCATCATGGCAAATTTTGATGGCTTTAAAAGTGGCAATCATTTACTTCCTGTTTGCAAGAGGAGGCCACCTACATGGAATATTTACCGATTGTAATCTGCTATCAACAGTTTGCGAGCTATTTTTTTTAATATACAGTAGTATGAAAAAGTATCTGAACCTTTTGGAATTTCTCACATTTCTGCATAAAATCGCCATCAAATGTGATCTGATCTTTTTCAAAATCACACTGATGAAAATACAGTGTCTGCTTTAACTAAAACCACCCAAACTTTACATATTTTAATGAGAACAGCATGCAAACAATGACAGAAGGTGGCCTAAGGAGACTTAAAGACTTAACCAATTTTTACCAAACATTTTAAGTCAGGTATGTGCCCAATCACTGATAAGAGTTTAAAAGCTGCCCTGCCCACTATAAAATACACACCTGGTAAGAAATGTCTTAATGAGAAGCATTGTCTGATGTGCATTATGGCTCCGTCAAAAGAGACGTTTGAAGACCTGTGATCAAGGATTCTTGATTTGTTTTAAGCTGGGAAAGGATACAAAACCATCTCTAAAAGTCTGGATGTTCATCAATCGACAGTCAGAAAAGTGGTCTACAAGTGGAGAGAGGTTGGCAGTGTTGCTTCTCTCCCAAGGAGTGGCCGTCCACCAAAGATAATAAAGGGTTCAGTGCAGAATACTCAGAGAGGTAAAAAAGAACCCTAGAGTGTCTGCTTAAGACTTACAGAAATCACTGGGACAGTTCAATATCTCTGTGCATACATCAACTATATATAAAACTATGGCCAAGAATCGTGTTCATGGGAGGACTCCACGGAAGAAGCCACTGCTGTCTAAAAAAAACATTGTTGCTCGTTTAATGTTCACAAAAAGGCACTTGGACACTCCACAGAAGTTTTGGCAAAATATTTTGTGGACAAATGAAACCAAAGTTGAATTGTTTGGGAGTAAAACACAACGTCATGTGTGGAGGAAAAATGGAACAGCTCAGTAAAATCAACACCTCATCCCCACCATGAAGCATGGTGGAGGGAACATCATGATTTGGGTCTGTTTTGCTGCCTCAGGACCTGGACAACTTGCAACCATTAATGGAAGAATGAATTCAAAAGTTTATCAGGAAAGTTCTGCAGGAAAACCTGAGGCCGTCTGTCATAAAGTTGTAGCTAAAAAGAGGATGGATGCTGCAACAAGACAATGATCCAAAACACAGAAATAAATCAACTTCAGAATGTTTTCAGAAGATCAAAATACATGTTCTGGAATGGCCAAGTCAAAGTCCAAACTTGAACCCCATTGAGATGCTGTGGCATCACCTAAAGACAGCGATTCATGCCAGACATCCCAGGAATCTGACTGAACTACAGCAGTTTTGTAGAGGAGAACTGGCCAAGATTAGTCCTGATCGATGTGTCAGACTGATCTGCAGCTACAGGAAGCGTCTGGTTGAAGTTATTGCTGCACAAAATATTAAATGTGATGGTTCACTTACTTATTTTTACCCCTTCTGTCATTGTTTGCATACTATCCTCCTTAAAACATGAAACCCTATAAATGTTTGGGTGGTTTTAGTTAAACCAGACAGTTTTTTTTTTTCATCTGTTTGATTTTGGCAAAGATCAGATCACATTTAATGGTAATTTTATGCCGAAATGTGAGAAATTCCAAAAGGTCAGATACTTTTTCATACCACTGCCATTAGCTATTGCGTAGCATTCCTAGCATCCAATTGGCTAAGAGGGACCACTACTGTATGTGTATGTGTACATTATGCACAGCTCTGATTTTATGTTTATTATGCAATAATACATTTGTAACATGTATTTGTTACATGTTTTAATGCATTTTTATGTATTATAAAAGATTTATGTCTGAATTTTGGGGGGGGGGGACGAATTAGGGCATTTACATGGAAAACGAGCCTCTACTTACAGAATTTTCAAGTTACAAAATTACTTCCAGAGCTAATTAATTTCATAAATAAAGGTACTACTGTATTTACACTTTTTTATTTTCGGTATCTGTTTGTTTTTATAGTTTTTTTTGTTTGTTTGTTTCTCTTAACTTTTAAGGGAAACCAACTGAGTCAATATAATGTAGTAATTTAACAACTTAAATACAGATTTGATATTTAATGTTATTAAATATGAAATTGTTACATTGGACCATACAGATGAACTTATTTGCAATTTTTATCCCAATAATTTTCTTTTTTTTTCTTCCGATTTTATCTTTTTGGAGGAACCATCTTTTGGAAGCCGTGCAATAGTAGTTTATCAGCACCAAAGGTTTTTGGGTGTGGATTTTTTTTTTCTCAATGCATTTTCACTGGTTGTTATTTATAAACTGCACATATTTTCAGGTCCATTGTTCATTTCTGAAAAACTCATAGTGGCGATATTTTATCTCATTTAGTTGTGAATGTTTACAACAGAAGTTCTTGGTTTTGAAATACAACTATCGTAATTTTCAGACCATAAGCCGCTATTTTTTCCCCTTGTTTTGCATCCCGCGCTTTATAGTCCAGTACGGCTTTTTTGTTGATTTATTTGGGTCAATAGGTAACACTTTATTTGACAGCAGCATCATAAGATTGTCATAAGACCGTTATAATAATGACTTGACACTATCATGGTCATTACTGAATGCTTATGACAGATGTCATTCAGTGTTATCCGGCAAATTATGTCACTAACTCCATTTATGTCCAGCTCAGATCTTTTAAATCTATTCAAAAGTGAGGTAATTTGCCGGATGACACTAAATGACATCTGTTACAAGCATTCATTAATGCGCATAACAGTGTCATGTCATAATTATGATTGGCTAATGGCGCCACTGTCAAATAAAGTGTACCAAATACCATAACTAGTAATTAATGAAACAACTAGAACAGTAACTGAAGAAATAATTAACACAGAACATGAATTTTAAATGTTATTTAACTCTGTAGCGTTGCAACGCATGCTAAGAGGCATGTTGAACGACAAAAAAATTGTTAACAGCAGGAGGTTGACTGTCTCCCCAAGGGAGCAGTGATTGCCAAATGAAGCTTCTTGAAGCAATGAAGCTTCATGGTGGTTCAATTGGTCTTATGACAGTTTTATGATGCCGCTGTCAAATAAAATGTTATAGGTTAATAACATCTTTTGGTGTAAATATCCCATAATACAGTGAGGACAGCTGTGGCTTATAGTCCAATGGGGCATATCTACGAACAAATGCCGTTTTCGTGTCAGATTTGGAGGGTGACGGCTTACAGTCATGTGCGCCTTATAGTCTGAAAATTACAGTATGTGAGTTTCATCTTTGTCTTCCAAGCAAAGAAAAATCGGCGCTTTTCATCAGAAACTAATTTCTCTTTCAATCAATATTACCCATCGTCACTTCTTAATTCTACTGAAACTTCCCTTTTGTCTCCAAACAGGCCAGGAAGATATTTTTCATGACTGACTGTCCCCCAAAACCAAGTTTCCACAGCATGACTAAGTCAACAGAATCATGCCCTGACATCATAGCACACACACTCGAACACACACACACTTGACCCCAGGTCTACCTTGTCAATCAGCTGACTTTTATGGTTTTAGGGAGGTCTGCTCCCAGCCAAAGAGTGTGAGTGTTCTTTCAAATTATCCATTAGGCCACTAAGCACAAGCTCTTAGCTGCTTTTCAGATGCCCCCGCTATCTGGTACCACTATCTCCCCTTGCTCGCGTTCCCATGGTGTAACCTTACCTCCAAAATTTAACATGCTCTATACTTCAATGCACACAGTTGAATTTATCTCAGCTGCTCCGGTCGACTCATTCACTGCCATTGATGGCGATAGAGGTCCAATGCATTTTGAACCGGGAGACCCGGCAGCGAACCCTTCTGGGCCCAAGTGATGTGCTGCCGTACAGTTAAGCCACCAGGCGTGCTGTAAAATAAAATCGCAGAGAGAACTGGACGCATGCACGGAGCCGTCAACCACCAAGTGGGTTGTAAAATAATAACGCGGTGTCGTAAAACAAAGTGCTTATTAAATCATTTTTGAAAAGATATTGCTGGCAATGCATCCTGTGAGAGATGCTACAAAACAAAAATGATCTGAGGGGAGTTGCGGGACAATCAAAGTCCAGTTAATAGGTTGGGCTATTGTGAAACTACGCCATGAATTTTATGTGGCAGATACTTACTGGTCACAATATTAGGAACGCCTGTACGTTAAGTTGATATGAATTCAATTGTAATATTTTGGTGACATTATTTAACTCCTTAGCTGGTGTTGATGACGATAGACAACATCAATTGCCAATATTCAATGCCATCAGTAGCACTCAAACATGTGCATTCGCAATCAGTCGTCACAGTTTAAATGAATTGGACATCAGTCGCCATCAATGGCGTACAATGAGTTAAATACTATTAAAGCAACACTAGGTAACTTTTCAGTTATGGTCGATTTAGGTGGACAAAAGTGGCAGTGAAGGACGGATAGTAATGAGGTCATGAAACCAATTGTGGTTAAACAATAGCACATGACGATGTTGAATATCGTCATATATTCAAAATATATATGGCGGGAAACACAGACAAGACTAAAAAAGCAGTTTCTGCTCTTGCACTCCTCTTTAAAAGAAACTGCAGTATTTTAAGACAAAACAACTGTTGTGTTTGATAGAACAATATGTCTATATGCTGCCATAGCAGATTCATGGCGCATTAAGTCCCCGAACTATTTTTAATTTGTCCGTTTTGCCCTGAAAACCGCTTTTGTTTCAACCTAGCCATAAAAAGAAGGTAAGTAATTATTGTTATTATTCAAAATGTCAGTCATTTTTAGCTTTGAATCATTAATTGATGTTTAATATTTAGTTCCCCCCAAAAAAACTTATAAAAAATAAAAAATATAAAAAATATGCACTCGCATATGTTAAACTTTTAAACAAATTACGTCACAATGAAAAATTTGGCGTCTGTAAAAATGTCATGGACATCTACCTCATAACTATCGCTAAATTATATTTTTTGGTTACTGTCGCATTTTTCCGATATGTTAGATGATAAATAATCGATCCAAACAAAGAAAAATTGAAAAATAACGTTTTAAAGGGTAACTATATGAAAAAGAAAATCTCGACCACTCCTTGTTGTCTGCAATTTCTGCATCGCGACCCTTGTTATATCACCATGTTTCACCCATAAAATCCCCCCAAAATCTGGCTGTGGCCATTCACAGCTGTGTCTTGACACTCGGTGATATAAGCTACATGGAGTTTTTGGATCGAAACAAGGTAAGTACGCGATAATATCTCGTTAAAATCGTGGCGTCTTTAATTCTGCTCTCGCGTGCTCTCGCCTCCAGTTAGGGTTTTGCTGTTTAAAAAAAAATTTTTTTTTTCAAAAATTCCCTCCTGTTCAAAAATTTTCCGCCCACAGAAAATTGAGATTTTAAGTTTTCCAATGATGTATCACACATGCATATCGGACAATTTTGAAATTTGGCCAAATTGGGGGTCTCAGAGTGGAACGTCAAGTCACCTGAGTGTTTTCCGCCATATATATTTTTTGTCTCCTCGGACAAAACTTTTCATGTCCTACGTTGCTCCGCCATCTTTGCAGAATTTGCGCGAAAGCGTTTGCATCTACCTCCGTCTTTATAACGAATGAGGAAAGGGGGATGTGACGTATCCCGTAAAGCAGTCAGCAGATTTGAAGTTTTTTTGTGCGGCAGGTTTCCTGACATCCTCCTCAAAGTTAATTAGTGCGAGTGAAAGCAATACAGACCCCCTCAAGATATAAAAGAGGCGTCATTCAACTTGTTGTCAGTCGACATATCACAAATGTTATGAAAATATTTTATAAAAGTTGAAAAGTTACCTAGTGTTGCTTTAAACGAAAAAACTTGTTCATCCACCTGTGTGTATTTCTGTATTTTTCCAAATTAATTTTTATTTAGTTTTTGTTAACATTGTAGTCTTTTCTAAATGTATTTATGGTTAAAATACAAAAATGATTAATCATTAAAAAAAATACATTTATATAATTGGTCATATTTTACATTTTTTTTAATGACCAAAATTAGTCCCTTGCTCTATAACGGTTAAATGTGTCAACTTTTGAATAGTAGTTCACGCCACTGTCGTGGCCTTTGGCTCTGAAAGGGTTAAATTTAACCAAATTTATTGCAAATATAAAAATAATAATAATAACTTGGCAGAATGTCTTGATCAGTAAATTTGTTTGCAAAACATTTGTGTACAAAAAAGTAAAAGAATCACGAATAAGGAGCCAAGAAAGCATTTATATCTGCAGCAAAGGAGGTGACGAAAGAAAAAGTGGGTGGAGCTGATCGCACAGCAGCACACCTGTTTAAAAGGTTCTGGAACATACCATCGTTAACAAGCGGGGGTGACTGTCGAATCAGTGACATAAATGGACTGTTTTTGTCATATTTTAATATTTACATTCAATTTCAAACAAATACATGTTGATGAATATTTAAAAAAAAAAAAAAACATGTGTCGTCATATATCAGAGTGACACCTGTATAGCTGTGCGTTTATGACTAATTACCTACCCACGTAAGTGGTAGAATCCAGGTGAATTTTTTTTTTTTTAAATATAATAATATATATTTGCGTTTTTTTTTTTATGACCAAAAATAGTAACTTGCCTTATAAAGGGTTAAACGTCTTACGTGTCAAAAAAATGTTGTTTTTTTTTAATTACCAAAAATATATCGTCAGCAAAGGTGTGTGACGGAAGTAAAAGTGGGTGGAGCTGATCGAACAGCTGCCCACCTGTTTAAAAGGTCCTGGAACAAACCATCGTTAACAAGCGGGGGTAACTGTGGAATGTGCGACATAAATTGACTATTTTCTTCATATTTATATGTTCCCATTTTATTTCAAACAAATACAAGTTAATTAATATTTTTTTAATGATGTCGTTATATACATCAGAGTTGCACCTGTATAGCTTTGCGTTAAAGACAAATCACCTACCCACGTAAGTGGTAGAATCCAGGTAACGTTCGCGGGAAATTCTGTTTAAAATTCGGCCGAACCTTATCGTCGTATTTGCTCCATTTGGGTCAGAATGCACGAAATAGTACCCCTGATTTGTTTGCAACGTAATTATTCTATTGCACGGAATCCATTTTAGTGGCTAAAATGCACACCAGAAGTTCTTTGTATGACTTATTTTCTCCTTCCCAGTGGATTATAGGAGTTATTGGACGTCAAATGAAGGTATGTGAAGCCTGCTTGAGTAAATATTTGGGGGAAGGCCTTCCGCCATTTTGAAATAATTGAGACCTGGCGTCACATTTTGGGTATAAGCCACAATATTTAAACGAATGAAATTGTGATGGGGTTACTTAAAATTTTTTTTTTTTTTTTATTACTAAAAATGGTCACTAGCCCGGCGGGTGGAATGTGGAGCCTTTAAAAAAAAAACTTGAAATCGTTTTAGTTTGTCATGCCTTCTCTTCACCGTAAATAATGATAAAGACGCCGCTTAAAATGACTTTCAATCCCTTCCCTCAATTGATTGAATATGACCCCCCCCCTTTTTTTTTTTTTTTTTGCTTCTTCCCCCCTGTTCCCAAATGACACTATAAGCCTATCTAAACAGATGAAGGTCTAAATTGTCTTGCTTGTATGCGCATTAATCTCCCATTCATCATCATTACGCTGCGATTGGGTCGCGCACGCCTCCGCTATGCAGCCTTTTGCGTTCCGACCTGCTGTAAATTAGGATGGAGGCCAATTTAAACTGACTCTGTGTGGTTTGCTTCGGGACAGCTGCACTGCACCGCCCCTATCCAAATGCTTTGTGAGATAAAGTAGAAGCGGGGGACACATATAGGCCAATTCTCTTTAATAGCACAATTTCTGATGTGAAATGCAGTTTTTTTTGTGCTGAAATGATGAGTTTTAAATGTGCTTGTAATTTGCCTCACTTATTTTGTCGTTCTGTAGCACCTTTCTGAAAGTAACCTTTATGTAATTATTGTATATGCGTGTATTTAAAGTAAGCGAGCGTCCAAGAAAACGCTTGATAGTTGACATCAATCTGCACGGCGTGCCTTAAACGTTGTGTTATTCCAAACATATGCATTTTAATCAGTGCGGTCACACTTACAAGAACTGCAGTTAATAAGGCCATCAATCAAGATGGAGGTGGGGGGGAATAGAGGGCTGGTTGCGCCACGCATGGCTGCACAACTGTCTTATTAGGACGAAACGGGAGGGCGTTTTGGAAATTGGCAGTTGTGACGTATAAGTGGTATAATTTCAGATATACTTCATCACATTTTTTTTAATGTAGAAAGATTATGCATCATGAATTGGGTTTTTTTTTTGTTTTGTTTTGCGTTATATAGTGTTTTTTTTTTTTTTTTTTTTTTTTACTATAATTTCTTTAGAATTCAAATTGGCTTATCAACCCAACTGTTCTGAAATCCTGATAGATAACATTGTTCAAGTGTATATCGTGTTTTTAATAGTGTATTAACTTCAAATTGTGCCAAAAGGTGTTCATGAATGAGAAAATGTTACCATAATTTAATCGAAATAGATTGTCAAATTTAGTTTTCAAAATGTTCAATTGCCTGAAAAGGTGCCCAGATAGCAGACCAACGTTGAAAAGATGTTGGATCAACATTCCGCTGTCGATCTCGTTGAATCAACGTCACTTTTGCACCCTCAATTGTTTCAACGTTGAAATCCTTACAAAACCTAAACGTCATTTCGATTATTAATAATATTGAAACAACGCTGAATCAATGTTATGTTTTCGACCAAAACGCCCTCTCATCCATAATTCAATGACTTGTCAATCATATTACCCGGTCAATCATGAATCAGCTATTTATCAACATTAGTTTATCAACTATAAAACAACGTTAACCCAACCATCGCCTGATATATAATAGAACAACGTTGTTTCAACGTCACTTGAGGTCGAAATTTCGAAAAATTTATGTCAAGCATACTGATGATTTTGATGGAAAATCAACGTTTATTCAATGTCAGTCTGCTATCTGGGTGATTACTTTTCACCCCCCAAAATCGTAGCCTATGCGCATTTATGGTAAGAAAATGAGGGTGCCCTATATTTGCGTCATGTCCTATCACGTGATAAGTGGCCGCATTACCAATTAATTGAGGAAACACAATATTTGTATAAGTGGTGCTGTAATTGGTTAACCACGACCCAAAAAATGGAACACTACAAAAAGTACTTTTATGATCATTTATTGTAATTTAGACATTGAGCGCCTCAAACCCAAAATCAAGTCAAATGAAAATACATAAATACACCAATAGTAGCAATTATAATCATATTGATGTGCTGGCTCTTAAATTGAGGAAAAGAACGAAATACTTGAACTTTTTTTTCTTCATGTATTTGATTGTCCACTCCATCTTTTGTGTTGTAATCCTCTCCCCTGGCGCCTTGTTACCTTTCGGTAGCAAGCATCCCCTTTTCTGCTCTTATCATTAATTCCGCACTCAAAATTCACCGGCTCCTACATATACATCACACTGTAATGTCGTGTGCACATGGCGGAGATCTTCCTCTAATGAGACGGCTGCAGCCTTCTTAACAAATCCCCCTTGTTAGAAATGGCATCCTTATACAGTGACTATTTATGTCGTTGGTGGGTGGAAAGAAACCCATAAATAGATGTTATGTTTTTTTGTTCGTGTGTTCTATTTTCATATTTTAAATCATTGGTGAATTCTTTGATTTGCTGTGGTGCGACAATTAGGTTTAAATATAAATGCTGTACATGACTCCGGGTTCTATCTGGTGAGCGGAACCTCCTCGCGTTGGTCCACCGTCACGGGGGAAGCTTTGCTCAACACGGAAGGCGTAAATGTGACAAAAGCCTCAGTCCTGCTCGTTGGGGAGCAGCCAAAGTCTGAGGCCGGGGGAGCCCTGGATGACAAGCCGCCGGAAGAGGCTGAGTGGCAGGCCAAACAAGTGCACGGGGTCCCCCCGGGCCCGAGCCCGTGAGCCGAGCTGTGGTGGTACAAGGACGGGTGCCTGAAGGCGCACAGGAGTTCTGGTCTCTGGTAGGGGTGAGGCAGCATGCGGAAGCCGTCCAGGGAGCGCAGCGGGGCGGGGGCAGGCGCCGGAGAGGAGCCGGTGCCGACCCCGACCCCCAGGTGCGAGTAGTAGGGCAGCGGCAGGTGGGACGGGAAGGGATAGGGCAGGCCTCCTGTGGCCGCCGCGTGGCTCATCATGTAGGTGTAGAAGGCGGGGTCGGCCGGGTGGGGCCACGTCATAGCCAGACGTTGACGCTTGTCCTTCATCCGCCGGTTCTGGAACCACACCTGCATGGGATGGAGACACAACGGCTCAAATATTAACCAACACCAGACCATAATATAAGCTTTGCTGTTTTATCGTTCATGAAATATTATAGGCATTCATCAGAAATATTTGCTTTCCAACGAGTTTAATTCAGAATTTCAGCATTTTTAATCAACTTCATTTAGAGAACATGTTCTCCATCCTACCTTAATGGTGGTTTCTGGTAGATTCAATGCGGCCGCCAGCTCGCACCTTCTCGGTCTGGACACATAGTTCTCTCGGTAAAATTCCTTCTCCAAACGCGCGATTTGCTCCCGGGTGAAGGCTGTTCGGTACCGACGAATCTGATCGGCCGAATAGGACAGAGAATTCGGACCTGGGGCAGGCTTGCCGGGGTCAGAACCAGAATCGCTTGGCACACCTGGTGAATCCCCATTTCCATCTATAGAAGAAAATGCACATTGTGGTGAATTGTTCAAATACGTTTATACATTTTCATTATTCTCATCTTATTTATTACACGTGCAGCGAGTGTCTAGATGCCAAATTGGCATTAGTATATTAAATTGAGATTTAATGATTGCTTATTCAAATGCATTATTTTTAAAAAATTTTAATTAGTTATGAATTTAAAGATTTTGGACATCATTTTTACAATTATCTGCATTCTCACTTAATATAGTCCCTTGCACGTCAATGCAACCTATTTAAATAAAATACTACTAAACTTCCACTATATATAGTTTCAATTTCTATTTCCCCTACCTTTATTTGAGGGGTAGTCCATGCTTTCCGGGGTGCAGCTGACATCAATTTCCTCGTAAAAGTCCGACTCTGTGTCCGAGCTGCTGCCGTCTTGGTGGTGGGAGCCATCGGTCCGGTCTCCCAAATTCCTACGTGCGATCTCCTCCATCACCGCCTGCGTTCTGGCGAAGGGACTCAAACTACAGCGTCTGTGATCCGGCTTCCCAAGCGAGCCTCTCCCTGGGCTCCCGTCCACCGAAGCTGGAGCCGGCAGCGTCTCCTCTCGGATCTCCATCCCGAATTAAAACAGCAGAGCAGAGTGCAAATCCTCCGCGTAGCTGCTGTTTTTTTAAAGGGGTGTTGGACGAGACTGATGGCCGATGCTGTCGGTGGCGTGCTGTGGGTTGAGTCTGGACGAGGAAGAGGAGGAGGAAGAGGAGAGGCTTCTATAGGGATGCAATCCGCTCTGACCCTGACACTAGAGTGTGGAGGAGCTCTGGTTGGGATCACTATTACCTCGCCCCCCTACCCCCTCCTCCAGAAAAGTCAGTCGTAATAGGCCAGTATAGGATGCCCCGATGACGTCACGTATTGGTTGTATGTTTAAACTGGAGGCGCAAAAACGTGTATTTGGCGACGAGATGGAAGTGCTGATGAATTACCATGAGCAGCCCTGTTTGTGTTGATCTAAAATGACCCATATTGGTGTTTATGTTAATGCAATTAAACAGGTTGTGAAGTAGTACCAGTACTTGAGTTCTAGAGGTTAATGCAAATGAGCAAATGTGAAAAAGGAAAAAAAAAGTTTTGCCATGCATTATCTACTTGAAAAAGGCAACAGAATGACAAATATATATATTTTAATTGATAATTCAATGGCTCGTTTGACCCTACAATTTCTTGGGGAAAATATTCCAGTATACACAGTATTTACAGCATATATATAATTCAATAATGGCTTATTTGACCCAACAATTTGGTCGGGAAAATATTCCAGTACATATAGTATTTGATATTTCCATAATGGCTCATTTGATTTGTTCAGGAAAATATTCCAGTATATACATTATATATGGCGGTAAACACTCAGGTGACTTGAAGTTCCGCTTTGAGACCCCCAATTTTACCAAATTTCAAAATTGTCCTATATGCATGCGTGATACATCATTGGGAAGCTTTAAAATCTTAATTTTCTGGCGGAACAAAAATTTTGAACTGGAGGGCATTTAAAAATATGTATATTTAAACCCCTAAACCCTAACTCGAGGTGAGAGCATGAGAGAGCATAATGAAAGACGCCATGATTTTAACGAGATATTATCGTGTGCATACCTTATTTTGATCCAAAAACTCCATATAGCATGTATCACCGAGGGTCAAGACACAGCTGTGAATGGCCACAGCCGGACATTTGGGGGATTTTATGGGTGAAATACGGTAATATAACAAGTCCCAATGCAGAAATCGCAGACATCAAGGAGTGGTCGAGATTTTAATTTTCAAATATTTACCCCTTTTTTTCCCAATTTTTCTTTGTTTGGATCAGTTATCATCTAAAATATCGGGGGAAATGCGACAGTAACAAAAAAAAAAAATGCAATTAAGCGATCGTTATGTGGTAGATATCTGTGACCTATTTACAGACACTATTTTTTTCATTGTGACGTAATTTGTTCAAAACATTAAAATATTCGAGTGAATAATTTTTTAGTCGTTTTTAAAAAAACAACTTAGTATTAAACATCAATTAATGATTCTACACTAAAAATGACAGACATTTCGAATAATATAATTTCTTTTTATGGCTGGGTTGAAACAAACGCGGTTGCGCGGTTTCTGTAAACAGGGGTCTCCAGGGTAAAACGGACAAATTAAAATTATTTGGGGGGTTTAATGCGCCATGAAACTGCTATGCCAGCATATTGTTCTATCAAACAAAACAGTTTTTTTGGCTTAAAATACAGCAGTTTATTCTAAAGAGGGCTGCAAGAGCAGAAACTGTTTTTTCAGCCTTGTCAGTGTTTTCTGCCATATAAATATAGATAATTCAATAATGGCTCATTTGACCCAACAATTTGGTGGGGAAAATATCCCAGTAGTTGGGTTAATATCCCAACTTTCAATGCCCTCCCCAAACTCCCCCACTCCACCCCCAACAAAACCCAAACTCGGCACATCCCTCTCATGTCATTTGCCGCTCCCTCCCCCCACTCACCTAAGTGGAGTCAAGTAAAGTCCTTAAAGGTCAAGTCTCGGGGTCAGTTTAGATAAGAGACCCTTTGACATTGAAGTCTTTAAACATTTAGAGCCTGCAGATCAGGAAGGAAAATATCCTGCAGCTCCTTTAAGCTTTACATCAAGTTCATCACTGTGTCAACACATCAAATCGCTCCTTTTATTTGCGCACTTATACTACATTAACTTTCATGTATATGGAAAGATTGTGCCTGATAAAACTTTAAGTGTTCAAACTTCTATTCGAGTTTGGTACAGCATCTGATAACCAATAACTCATTATACCAAATAATTCAGTTCATCTTAATGACAAAGAACAGTCTACAATAGGTTCAATCAACAAATTTAAGTTGAAAATGGACCAGTTACAACTTGAGTTCATTTAAATCCCTCCCTTCCACACTCAATTTGGTTATTCAACTCCAGTATAAAAGAACCCAAGTGGTACTGGTCACTTTTTAACACAAATTTGGTCCAAATTTTATACTTTTGTAAAATAGTACATCTAAAAAATGTTGGGTTTAAGATCGACTGACACTTTGGTTATTTTGACACAATTAGTGGAATACCCCAATTTAGCGTGTATCAAGTGGATCTATGTGTTGTTCGGTCCCATATACCGTATTTCAACTGAAATAGTTGGATAACCTTTGTTTTTATAATTTAAAGAAAAGGGATGGGGGTCAGACTATTTTTAAAAAAAATACACATTCAAATATTTGAGTGAAAATAACAATCGGTTGATTCTCCCTTTGAAAGTTTTTGTTTTTTTTAGTGTGTATTATAGGGCTGCAGCTATCGAATATTTTAGTAGTCGATGAATCGATGGACTAGTTAGTTCGAATAATCGAGTAATCGGATAGGGAACATGAAAAATTAAAATACCTCAGCTGAGCCTCAAACTGTACTGTATATTTTTAAATGAGGATCTATTTACAACAAAAGAACATTTGGCTAACTTGCATAGAAAAAAGTCCTCTAGCTTAAATGCTATAAAATGTAACGTTTTTTTTTACAATGGTATTAACAAATGGTTCAGGCACATATTCCCACAAAAATGGCTAAATATTCCTATAAACTAAATTCTGAATGCATTAAAAAATATTAGCTCAAACAAAAACTTAGCTTACGTTGGTCTTAACAGGGAGCAGTTGGATTCAGCTATGTGAACAGAGGCAGACCAGAGGGCAGTGTATCCACCCTAATCAATAAAACTAAATGCAAACACTTTCAAAATAAACCATTACAACGCCACTTTATAAAACGAATACTCGAAGCAACAAAATTTAATTCGAGTATTTTTTTTCTAATCGAATACTCGAGTTAATCGATTAATCGTTGCAACACTAGTGTATTACCATCATCAACATACATTTAACTCTGTGTTACTTGTGATAACAGCACCAAACTGGATTAAATATGATTAGTTTTTTTTTTTTAAGGCAAGGCAAATTTATTTGTATAGCACAATTCAACAAAAGGCAATTCAAAGTGCTTTACATCACATGAAATGATTCATAAAAATCACATTAAATTAATAAAGTTGAAACGAGGACAATTGAAAGGGGTAATAAAATTATACATAAAATCAATAAAAAGAAAATAGCTTGAAATTTGAGATATACAGGCATTTATGGAAATGCTGTAATGAACAAAAGCATTTTAACCCTGATTTAAAGGAGGTAACAGTTTGAGCACACTTCAGACCTTCAGGTAACTTGTTCCAGAGGTGAGGAGCATAACTAAATGCTGCCTCACCTATAGCTTGGTTGTTGTTCTTAGAACATACTAATTAATTGAAGGTTGACTTTTTTTTTGTATTAAAACACGTTTTTGTATTGGTCGGATGAAATATGCAAAATTTTTTGAGATTGGAATTTTGGGTTTTTCTTTTTTTGCTGAAATCATCAATATTAAAACAATAAAAGTCTTGAACTACTTCAGTTGTGTGTAATGAAATATATGAAAGTCTAATGTTTATCAGTACATTACAGAAAATAATGAACTTTGTCACAATATGTAAGACCGGGTCTAGATGCTTCATTGGGATCCAACAAATCAAGCATGTATTTTGATCCAAGGCAATTAAGTGTTTTATAGTCTTTGACTCAATGGAAGCAGCTAGCACCAGCTTCCTGACTGATTTTTTTTTATTTTATTTTAACAAGACCTGTAAATATACCATTGCAACAATCCATTCTACTGAAAATGAATGCATGCATACATTTTTCCATGTCTTGTTTAGTCAGCTAGTTAGTAAAAATCCAATTTGGGAGTCAAACATGACAGAAAAGTCGTGTTCAATATTTTAAGGTCAATGTGTCATGTCAAATTCAATTCCTGAACATTAGTTGAAATACTTGTGGAAAGAGCCCTGCTTGGACCCTAGCAGCCGCGGGGCATGCTGGGACTGTCACGCCGAGGAGAGGATCAGCAGCCTCTGCTGTCCTTGTGCGCCCTCACCCGTCTGTCGCTGGGAAAGCCCAGTGGAGGGTCCCCTCCCCCCAGACTGTCTGTCTGCCTGCTGAGAAGTAAAGGCAAATTCCTTTGCTTCCCCCCCCCCCCCCCCCCCCAAGTTTCATCCGGCCTGCCTCTAAAGGATGAAGAGGAAAAAAAGAAGCCCTTTCAGTTCCTCCTCTTATTCTGTTGGGTTGTCATCAAATTTGAGTGACAATATCGTTGGAATGTTGACTTTCACTTTCATTAAGTTTTTTGATGAGTCACGTCAACAGCAACAATGCATTGGTACACCTGCACAGTATGTAATTGGCATGCTTTTACCCCAATTACACCCTCAGGAGAAATGCTTGCGATAATGATCATATCAAATAGTGCAGTATGACGAAGTGTTCAGTACAAATGAGGTCAAATGAATGTTATTTTTTTATCAATATTTTTTATTTTTAGATTTAAAAATATATATATATATGAATTCATATTTACTCTCTAAAGAAAGGTTTGTCACATAAGTGCATTTGTATTGAGCTGATGTGCATTATTGGGAAATGTTTCCCTACACCTGCAATATTTGAAACAATGAAACACAACGTTTTTTCATAAATGCTACAGTTCTTGGAAAATAATCATTATTTTATTCCAATATATTGCTAATCAGCTCAAGACGATGTACACTGAAAAAAAAATAACTGGTGGATTGACTTGATAAAATCATTGTAACAATTTGCACTTAATTGTATTAAGTAAATTTTACTGCTTGTGAACTGAACGAGTAAAATTTACTTAATAAAAGTGCAAATTGTTACATTGATTGTATCAAATCAATCCACCAGTTATTTTTTTTCCAGTGTATACTTCCATCTGCCACATTAATCTTAATGTAAATGCCAATGTTTTCAAAGTTAAGTATAACAACTTGCTGTTTTTTGTATTGTAATAGTATGCATAGTTTCAATATTAATTTTGTACTTACATGTACTGTATAAGAAAAATTACAATAATCAAAAGATCGCAAACATAACTAAAATAGTATATTGAATTATATTGACCAAAACTAAATATATCCCTCCCACATACATTATTATATTGACCAAAACTAAATATATCCCTCCCGCATACATTATTACCAGTGTACCATTTGACGTTTTTGTACCCACTTTTTGAAACAAAGCATTTTTAACACAAAATCGGTGCTTGGTTTTACAGCAATCTAATAGGTTATATTGTGATTATTTGGCCGGAGTTTAGTTCATAGATTTTTTCAAATATTTGTTCACTTTTGTGAAGCCTCTGTGGTGTTATACGCAATAGATGCTTTGAGATTTGTCACGGCAAAATTTGCACACACATCATCATAAATGTGATTTAAAAAAAAAAAAAAAAATGGTTATAAACACTCGACACTAGCATTGTCCTTTAATTATTGCGTTCCATGTGAGTCAGTCAAGCTTCATGTTGATGTCAACTATTTCGTACTGCAAAGGTTATTCTATGCTACTTGTTCTTATGCAACGGTTATCGGCGGCCGTATCTCGTGATTTTTCATGCAGATAACCTGAGTCGAAAGGCTTTTGCGCAACCGTATTGACCTTGCACGCTTTCCAGTAGCGTCCTATTTCTACTAGGTGTGTTTTAGATAGTGGAGGACAGCGGAAGGGCCTTGGAGATTTTACTGACGACGAAATACAGACAGACACGGAAAAGTAAACAAGCAGACGAATTTCCCGGACGCTTTAGAATTCATTTTATTAATGCATTTTGATATTGAGGCCTCATATCGGGGAAATATTTAGTTTTTCTGAGGTCCACATATAGGTGACTTGTTGTTTGTTGGGGGTAGCTCAAAGTTAGGGGAGGGGGTGTTAAGGCACCCCTCACTTTTATGAGGCAGCCCAACTTGAACTTGACCATGGCGTCTGGGTCCTACGCCTTTAGCCCAAATCCACGTTTTTAAGCCTTTTGCTCTTTTGCAATTAAAATGCACTTATCAAACTAGAATGAAACAATTGTTGCCGCTCCCTGTTTTTCCCCCTTTCTTGCTTCAGTTTGGCCTTGAAAGAAGATGACGCATACATGCACTTAACTGGCTGACCTTGACGTCTGCATGCACCCGTCTCATCCCCTTACTGTAAACTGAAAAACTTCAGCTTTGTGTTTAGGGGGTGTTGGTGGCATAAAGTAGGGCAACAGTTGTGCAGTAGCAAGGGTAACGCGTCTTAGTGCAAAGCCAAGTAGCTTCTTTGCACTGGCATCTTTAGAGAAAGATGATATTTACAAGTTCTCACTTGCAAACGGACATTTTAGAACCTTGTCACTAAAGCTTCCATCTCAGGCCTACCCTGCCCGTTTTCGAGATAAAAATAGTAATAGGATGAATAAATTGATAAAGATTTGCGTCATTTCGTTCCGACTTGTGTGGCTGATCATTCTAATCATTTTTTTTAGGCAAAAGATTGTTTGTTTGGGGCGCAGCAACAATATGCATTTTGTTTTTTTTAAATTAAAATGTAGTCTCAAGTCTTTTAATGAAATGAAACTGAACATCCAATTCTTTTAAGATCAGAAAATGCAGTTCTGAAAAACATTTATATGACTAAATACTGTTTTAAGGTCTGGTTAGTGCGTGCCCGACGTTTTTCTATTGTGATAAATACGCCAAAATATGACCTAAAAACACAAAAATGTTTAAAATCCAGTTCTTATTTACTGTCTCATCTTACATCTGAACGCACGTAAGGCCTAAATGAAATCCTGGCCACTTTATTTTCATCAATTTGGCGTGATAAATACAATTCTACTATAATTACATGCCGTATTTTGTTACGCCGCCCAGTTTAGTTCACGAGAGTCTGCATATCGCCTAATTGATCAACAAAGATAACTTTTACATTCTCGTTTTGCTTCCAGCGTCAAATTTGAGATTTCTTACATTTGAATTGCTGGGACATTTTGGAAGCACATTCGACTGTTTCCTATTATGGCAAGGAAATAAAACAGGCGCGAGTGTATGCCTTTGCCCTCATTTTGTCATTATTTCAATTTTCTTAAGTCTGATTTCATGTTTTATCACGTGACGACATTTGGACTTATTTTCCACGCAGTAAAGCCCCAATAAATGTGACTTTCTTTGCTTTGCGCGTCATTTAGATGTCATTCCCAATATAATTTCAACCGTGCAGCCTTAACGGGAGCCCATATTGAAATCAGCTCTGCTACAACAGCAATTGAAAATATAACTTTCTTTGCTTTGCGCGTCATTTAGATGTCATTCCCAATATAATTTCAACCGTGCAGCCTCGTCTATTGAAAGCCCGTATTGAAATCAGCTATGCTATAACAGCACTTGAAAATATAACGTAAATAGTCGTGCTTCATTTGGGTTTTTTGTTGTACTGTATTTGGTTGTGTTTATTATTGTAGATTACTGTCGTATGTGGACCGGCCACATGCGTTGTTGCGACAGCCCCACTTGCGGCATTTGAACACATTGATAGTACAATATAGTGTCCCAGAAATGTCCAAATTGCATGTGCGACCATTTGGGCTAATACTGTTTTGACTCGACCTCGTTGAAAAATATCTCGAGAATCCTGGTAGGAACCGTTTGTACTGCTCGCAGTCACAATTTCTTGCACTCAGACTGTATTTGCAGCCAAATGACACGTGTGGGTGCATTGTAAAGGCGATATTTAATCATTTTTTCAAATGTGTACTTAATTGTGAAAACAAATCACTTGAATGCCTAAAATAATACAAGCAGTTTTTTAAGCAATCTTTTCCCCCCCTCAATAAACTATTATGTATTTTCATTGACTGCTGAATCAACTGATAATATGAAAAAAAATCGACACGTTCCTAAAATTTATATTACACATATAGTAAAATTGTTTTTACACACAAAACAAACTATCAATTCCATGTTTTTACACTTATAATGTGAAACCAATCCTAAAATGGTAACATTAATCTGCAGTTGTAGTTTTGAAAATAAAAACAATGTAACGTGCTGGATGTTGCATCATATTTTGAAGTCATATTTCCTTATTTGTGATTTGTACAGTGCTTTTATGATAGTTTTGAATATTTCATGCTTTGACATATTGAGCTCCACTATGGAAAGCTATATCTGAACCTCTGTGCACTAACACGTATTTGACATTAAAGTTAACACAATGTTTAATAAAACAGCTTCAAGGGAAAAAACAAGTTTGAGTTTGAAAAATGGAAATAAAAAGTCCAACAAGAGACACCGAGAGCCTCAGAATCAACAGACTAAACCCCGTGTGTCGTAAATAGAGCACCCACTGACAGAAACGACGCGTCTTCCCTTCTTTCCTGAGTTGTCACACGTATTTGTGAACTACACCCCCAAAGATATCCAAATAATTCCCAACTCATTTCTCGGTTTTGATGGCGAAGTGCACTTGGCCCCAAAAAGACCCGAGACATGGCGTGCAAGTGAGGTTGGAAATGAGCTGCACGCTGGAGAAAACCAAATGATAGTAAAAGTTAATGTCCTCCAATAGCTTTCATTGGGACAGGAATTCTCACCCTTCTTCCGTTCTTTTCAAGGCGCTCAGACGCTCCCTTCAAAGCCTCAATGGCCCTCAGCCTGCTCGACGGCGAGACGGCAACTTTCAACTTGACCTTGGCCTCCAACGGCGCCCCCCACCCCCCCCTTAATTAGCCTCAGTCACAACAATAGCCCTCCTAACATAATCCTACCATGTTGGGGGTCGGGAATATTTTTCCCCATGCAAAAATTGGGATATTCTAAGCGTCAATATCAGCAAATAATTTTGATAATGTATTTGCTACCCCTATAGTGGATACGCATAGGGGAAATGAATGGAATTTTGGAATAATGGTTGGTCTCGTTGCGTTTTTGAAATTCGTAATCTCAAAATCTCTTGAAGCACGACTTCTATGAAAATAGTAGTCGACACGTTGCTCATGCATAGGAAAAAATGCTTAGCATGTGTGTGTATTTGTGCAATGGAGCATACATGCTATCTCAATGCGTACTCCAAAATTCGAGCATGCAGGTTTGAAGCAAATTTGACTTTATTTACAGTGTAAATGGAGAAAATAGGTCGCATGCGGATATGCATGGAGTGCGTAACCGTGCGTTTTTCTTTCAGTATTGTCTTTTAAATTAGTTTTATGCTCCACAATTCAAGGGGGCTTTTATAATTACGACTAAAATAGTCTTAGGTTGTAGTTTGTTTATTCAGGGTTGTATGCAAGGGGGAAAAAAGTATGTCTGACGATAAGAACGTATGCGTAAATATGTGCGTAATGGAGCGTTTTCAATTCAACTTCCTATATTTTGGATGTCTACAATTAAAGTAGATGTTGTTTTAATGCACATTTCTGGTTGAAAATGGTGAGTATAAGTTGTGTATTTTGTTCATTTGCACTGGGAGAAAAGCAAGGCATATTTCCATGATTCTGTAGCATCATCGAGCATTTTTCCATATGCTTTCTTGGATATTGTCAAGGATGGCGACAGTCAACTTAGGCTTCGACATATTCCTCCATTTAATTATCTCAAGTAAGGATGTTTACCGTCCCTCCCGGAGCCGCACAGTGGGTCACGTGTGGGCCGGCCGACCAATAGCAGCGCTTGCTCGGCGCTCCGGTGCGCGTCACCGGCAAACCAGGATGGCTCTTTTTTCACTCCCTGGGCTTTTTCGACGAGAGCCACAAGCTTCCATGTCGGACGGCGTGCTATGACAACGTCACTGCTGCTCCGTCCTCCTCGCTGCTGGCTCGACCCTTCGGGGATGTTCCTCTACGACAGTGGCGGTTCCGATGAAGTGAGCAAGAACATGGAGGGCGGTTTCGCGGGCGGCAACTTCGCGGCAAGCCAGTGCAGGAATCTGATGGCGCACCCGGCCTCGCTGGCGCCCAGCGCGGCGGCGTACCCGTCCGCCGCCGACGTCCCCGCCAGCAGCGTGCAGGGCGAGCCGGTCAAGCAGTGCAGCCCCTGCTCGGCCTCGCAGAATTCCTCCAGCGCCTCCCTGCCTTACGGCTACTTCGGAGGCGGCGGTGGCTACTATCCGTGCAGGATGGCGGCGCACCACGGCGGGATCAAGCCGTGCGGGGCGCAGCCCCCCTCCGCCTACATGCAGGACGCGTCGGCTGCCCCCGGGCCCGGGGACGACTTCGCCTCCCGGGCCAAGGAATTTGCCTTCTACCCCACCTACCCGTCAGGCCCCTACCAACCTGTACCCAGCTACCTGGACGTCCCTGTGGTGCCCGCTCTCGGGGCGCCTTCGGAGGCCAGGCACGAGCCCGCCTTGCTGCCCGTGGAGAGCTACCAGCCGTGGAGCCTGGCCCCCAACGGCTGGAACGGCCAGCTCTACTGCGGCAAAGAGCAGCCTCAGTCCGGGCACGTGCAGTGGAAGTCTTCGCTGCCAGGTGAGAACAACGAGGAAGAAATTCTGCAAAATATTGCCCCTGACTTGAAATGGATTTGATGCCGTTAGCTTTTACAAATAACCCAATAGGGGTTCATTTGAGTCATATTACTGGGTCAAGAGGGGCAACTACCACTTGGGTTACGTTGACCTAAATAGTTCAATAGCGAATTTTTGTTGGGTCAAATTGATCCAAGGCATATTTTTTTCCCATTTTGGACCCAAAAAACGAACTGTATTTTATATACATATATATACACACTTAGAGAACAAACAAGTTGGGAAAAACACAACAAAATTAATTTAGATTTTTTTAAAAACTGTTACTTAGTTACTGACACAAATAACTTTTTGTGGGGTCAAATTGATCCAAGGCATATTTTTTTCCCATTTTGGACCCAAAAAACGAACTGTATTATATATATATGTATATATATATATATATTTATATATACACTTAAAGAACAAACAGGTTGGGAAACATACAACACCATTAATTTAGTTTTTTTTTTTTTTTTTTTAACTGTTACTTGGTTATTGACACAAATATTTTTTCCCATTTTGGACCCCAAAAAACGAACCGTATATATATGTGTGTATATGATAAGAATGTTTATATATATATATATATATATATATATATATATATATATATATTATATATGTACACAAAGAGAAACAATATGGGTAAAATATTTTTTTTAAAAAATAACTGGCACTTGGTTATTGACACAAATAATCAAATCGTGGGTTTCAAAAGTTTGTAATGCAATAAAACAACTCAACTATTCCTGGCTGTACATTATATGTATATGTATATTTGTGTGTATGTTTATGTGTATGTATATGTATATACACACACACATATATATACACACACGGTCTAAAAACCGTAAAATAACTAGTCTTGAAAAGCAAGCTACCACTCGACTATTAGTTGTATAAATGAAAATTTTCGCGTCACATGCACAGTTTGGGGGAACAAATTACTCCATAAATGTAGTCTTTTTTTTTTTTTTGACCCAATACAAATAACCCAACGGTGTTTACCTTTTTATAATAAATTTCTATACTTCAAAATAGTTGGTATAGCACCCAAAACCTCCCAAAAATGTTTTTCGACTATTTGGTCAAATTAACCCACTCAGTCCCGTATAATCCCTAACTATCCAATTTTTAAATTAACTATCATACGTAAAATGTATATTGAAGTTTTAAAATGTAAACATGTTTTATTCAGAAAGAATGTCCTTGTAATGGATGATTACTTCCAGCTCCATTTCGTCACTGATTGGGTCCTAACTGAAATTTCATTCCTATGTTTTACATTTGAATCATATACAAAATAGTGTGTATGTCCTAGATCCACTTGTTGACGCAATTTGTGCCCCCCGCTTGCAGACACAGTGTCCTTGCACTCAGGAGGCGACTCGAGCTCGTACAGGCGTGGGAGGAAGAAACGCGTCCCGTACACTAAAGTGCAACTGAAAGAACTGGAACGGGAATACGCTGCTAACAAATTTATCACCAAGGACAAACGCAGGAGGATTTCTGCCCAGACCAACCTGTCCGAACGGCAGGTGACGATTTGGTTTCAGAACAGACGCGTCAAGGAGAAGAAGGTGGTCAACAAATTGAAACCTGTCAGCTAGTTCCACCAACACACACTCACACACACTGGAGAGTGGATTGGAACTGCATTCATTTGTTGGTTGGTGATTTCCTTGGAGCTTTTTGGGACAAAAACAGCCACTTTGTTACCCAAGAAGGAGAAATATCATTGAACTTCCATCTATTTGGTGCTTCCACCTTTTTATCTGCAACTTTTAACGAGAGTGATAAAAATACAAAGATCCGCAGGAAACGACGCCATTTCGGATTTGGACCTTGGGAATGTTAAATATTAATCTCCTCGATCATTTTTTTTTTTTTTTTTTCCATTTTACATGTTTAGCTTGTAGTGCTTGCTGTTCATAACCATCTCCATGGTGCAATTCTGCAATGCTCAGATAATCTTCTGGGATATATTATGTGTTGATGTTGTGCATATAGCTTTTATAATGTGTGACTTATATATAAAGTCAATTCGAGCATGATGTCAAGTTATGTGTGTCCGTGCCAATAAAGTGTGTAAAGTTTGGTTGAAATGCATCTAAAATTGTTGAGATCAGACTCTTGAATATGTCGACGTAACGTTTTTCTTTGGGATTTTGGATCTTGTGGTCAACTTGAACGTGAACGTGTCATGTGGAATTGCATCATATTGGAATGCTTTTACGAGGATTGAAAATCTTTAAAACATGTGAAAATGTGTGACGTACATTTAGATTGTGAGGAAGATTTTGAACGGAAATGTAGTTTAACACTGCCATCTAGCGACCATTTTTGTGACTAACACAATCATGTAAATCAACGGTCCTAACCTTGCATTACTTAAAGTATCCCATTGTTTCTCTTCATAATGCTGTGTATTATCTATTATGATAGAAAAATGTAGTGAGAATAGAGGTATGTGCAGTGAAATTTAGAAATGATCTAATTCGCATGCTTATTTACGGTACAAAATAATTGAAAATACCCCATGGTTTTTGTTTTTTCCTCTCAATTGTGTCTTTGCTTCTCACAGACTCGATATTGATCATCCAAATGGAATTTTCTGTATATTTTCAGTCAATATCAAACTGTGTACATTTTTTTGCGTAATTTAAAAATACACTCATAGTAAATCGATTATTGTCCTGTTTTTTTAATTTTATTTATTTGTTTTTTTTAAAATGCAATATATTGACTTAAAATCATTGTCAGATACCTTTTAAAAGAATATCGATGGCTCTATTACAAAAATCTCTTTATGTTGACACATTGTGTGTATATATTTTATATCCCAAATGCATCTCGTGACCTTTGTGGATATTTTGAGTGACTAAACGCAGTGCGTTGCTTTGGGAGGGTTCAATTCTGAGTCTGCTTGCCTGCCAGTCAAATGGCATTGTGACACACTCACCTACATTAGTGATGCAAGCTTAATTCACGATTCGAGTATAATTAATTTTCACACTTGCCATTGAGATTATCTCAATGAGATATATAGTGAGCTCTTAATAATTCCTCACCTGCCTGTGCCGTCAATGGCAGACAATGAGTTAAAAAAAAAAAAAATGCTGAAACAACGTCCGCGTCACCGCAGCTCTGCCGTGGTGACGTCTCTCCTCATGGTGCTCCCCGCATGCGCAGTGCACAGCTACTGCGGAAGTTCCTCGGGGGGAGTAGCCCATTTGTGGCGGGCTTTGATTGGCTGCGTTAGGATGACAACAAACCCAAGCCACGCCTCTTTTGGTTGTAATGTCACTTGAGCTCTCGTCGCTCCCACAGGCAGGGAGTCGTCACGTGGGACTTTTATGAATGGACCGCCCATAGTTTTTGAAAAGAGTGTACAAAACCAATGGACTAGTGCTGCCACCGTGAGGCCAAAATTTATATTGCAGAGATTGCTTTGACCTTGTCTTCACTTGAACGCAAATACTACTTCACTCTACTTGGGACCACTTTTAAAATCGAACATTTTTAGATTTTCCTGTGAATTAAAATCAAAAGAATGGTGTTTATCAGACTAAGTGACGTCATCTCCGCTCGCCAAATGAGTCTGCCAGACGTGCCTCTTGCTCTTTACTTTGACCTTCGCTGTCTGCCATGGAAGCAAGGCCCACACACACAAACGGCAACTTCTAGTTCAGGTCGTCAAATGAATGTTGGACCCTAATCTCGACCAGTCAAATTCGGTTCAGACATGACATCATGCCATATCATCCACATTCTTAAATTTAATTCACTTGTGAAAGAACTGAAATGAGTAGCTAATACTTTTCAAAAATAATCAGCCGTTTCCTTTTAAATACGTATTTGCATGTCATGTATCCTAATTTTCAACTAATTGGTTGCAATGGACTGTGATTGACGTTAAGGTACAACAAAAAAAAAAAAAAAGCCCTTTTTTGTAATTTATTTAAATATGTATATGGCGGAAAACACAGACAAGACTGAAAAAGCTGTTTCTGCTCTTGCACCCCTCTTTAAAATAAACTGCTGTATTTTAAGCCAAAAGAACTGTTGTTTGATAGAACAATATCGCTTTATGCTGCCATAGCAGTTTCATGGCGCATTAAGCCCCCGAACTATTTTTAATTTGTCCTTTTTACCCTGAAAACCCCCGTTTACAGACGTTGCGCAACCGCTTTTGTTTCAACCCAGCCATAAAACTAAGGTAATCATAATTATTATTCAAAATGTCCGTAGTTTTTAGCTTAGAATCAGTAACTGATGTCTCATATTTCGCAAAAAAAAAAAAAAAAAAAATCACATATTTTAAACATTTAAACAAATTATGTCACAATGAAAAAAATGGCGTCTGTAAAAAAGTCACGGATATCTACCTCATAACTATCGCTTAATTGTATTTTTTTTTTTTTTGTTACTGTCGCATTTTCTACGATACGTTAGATGATAAATAATGGATCCAAACAAAGAAAATCGGTGGAAAAAAACGTTTAAATGGGTAAATATATGAAAAAAAAATCTCGACCACTCCGTGATGTCTGCGATTTCTGCATCGCGACCCTTGTTATATTACCATGTTTCACCCATAAAATCCTAAAAGAAAATCCAGCTGTGTCTTGACACTCAGTGATACATGCTACATGGAGTTTTTGGATCGAAAGATTAGTACGCGTAATATCTCGTTAAAGTCGTAGCGTCTGTAATTCTGCTCTTGCGTGCTTTCACCTGCAGATAAGGTTTTGCTGTTTAAAAAAAACATTTAAAAAAAAAAAGCCCTCCTGTTCAAAATTGTTCTTTCACCAGAAAATTGAGATTTTAAGCTTTCCAATGATGTATCACACATGCATATCGGACAGTTTTGAAAGTTGGCCAAATTGGGGGTCTTAGAGCGGAACTTCAAGTCACCTGAGTGTTTTCCACCATTTGGCTGAAAACAAGGCTGAAAAAGCAGTTTCTGCTCTTGCAGCCCTCTTTAAAATAAACTGCTGTATATTAAGCCAAAAAAACTTTTGTGTTTGATAGAACAATATGTCTATATGCTGCCATAGCAGTTTCATGGCGCATTCAGCCCCCGAACTATTTTTAATTTGTCCGTTTTACCCTGGAGACACCCGTTTAGTGACACCAAATAACTGCTTTTGTTTCAACCCAACCATAAAAAGGTAATTATGTTATTTGAAATGCTTATCATGTTTAGCTTAATCAATAATTGATGACTATATTTAGTTTAAAAAAAAAACTAAAAAATGATTCACTCGCATATTTTAAATTCACTCGCATATTTTAAAATTTTAAATTACACCTCATAGAAAAAAAAGTGTCTGTAAATAGGTCACGCATATCTACCTCATAACTATCGCTTAATTGTATGTTTTTTTGTGACTGTCGCATTTTCCCCAATATGTTAGATGATAATCGATCCAAACAAAGAAAATTTGAAAAAAAAAAAAAAAGTTTCAAAGGGTAAATACGTGAAAAAGAAAGTCTTGACACTCCTTGATGCCTACGATTTCGACATTGCGACCCTTGTTATATTACCGTGTTTCACCCATAAAATCCCCAAAAAGTCCGGCTGTGGCCATTCACAGCTGTTTTGACACTCCGTGAGACATGCTATACGGGTTTTTTTGGATCGAAACGAGGTAAGTACGCGATATCTTGTTAAAATCATGGTGTATTTAATTATGCTCACCTCCAGTTATGTTTTTTTTTTTTTTTTTTTTTTTTTTTTTTTTTAAATCCCTTCCTGTTCCAAATTTCTCTTCCCCCATAAAATTGAGAGTTTAAGCATTCTAATGCTGTATGACACATGCATATATAGGACAATTTTGAAATTTGGCCAAATTGGGGGTCTGAGAGCAGAAAGTCACCTGAGTTTTCCGCCAGATGACATTTTAACTCATTAGGTGTACGTTACGTACGTTAGGTGTTAACGTTGATAGAAGTCCAATCCATTTTGACAGCATGAAAAAATGGCTTTTTCATTTGATTGAAATATGTGTGTTAAATATGTTAAAGGTGAATGTGCAAAATTTATTAAAAATGGATTTAATGAGACATTAAGTGCAACTTTAATTTTTCATCTATTGTGAAAAATGCTCAGTGACTGAAATGTTCATGCAATATTCATGAAAATATTTTTCTTAAATGTTTTACAAAACATGTTAGACTTTAATCATGAAAAAATACCCCTCTTTTAAACATTGAAACTCCTGCTTCTGCTTTTAACCTGATGTGAATTGCCGTCCCCTAAATGTGAAATATCTGCAGTGTTTTGATAGTTGAAATGCGTTTTACTGCCCACATGTAAAGCAGTGTGTGAAGAACTTGAGTTTATTGTGAGCCTCAAATCTTCTTTCTTCCTCCCGTCTAGCTCCATTGTTGGCCCCCAATGCAACCCACACGCAAGCCGCCATTGTGGTCCCGTTGACCGTGGAGTTGCCCGCTTTCCTCGGAAGGATTTTGATGGAGCTCCCGGCGCTTTGGCGTCACCTGTGGAGGAGAAATAAGCCGCCAGACGCGTCGAAGATCAGGTTTTTGCGTTATTTTTTTGTCTTCCCTTCTCATAGGTCGTCTTTTCCGCGCTTAAAGTCTGTAAATGTTTTTGACCCTGTTCCACCCAAATGGTTTTTACACTCCCCGTGCAACTGCAGTCTGCTGTCAGTGCAGTCTGCAAGCAAGCGCGGATGATTCAAGTTCAAAAACAGTATTTTGCACTCAAACTCGAAGGAATTGGAATAAGCAATGGCGTTCTAGAAATGACAAGTAGAGATTATTTCTTCTGTTAAGTTTTTTCCCCCTGGATTTGCAGGTGTGATAGCTTTTTTTTCTTTCTCGCCATAAAATGGAAACAAAACGAGGCAGCACTAAAAGCGGGCCTTTTAGTTCCACTGAAGGAATGGAACTACAGGAGGTTTTCTTTCTGCGAGGCTTGAATGCGTCAATTGAGGCTGCTTTACAGCCCACATGCAGGCCTACCTGACGGGCGACTGTACCCGCACAATCAATGGTGCACTTTAAGCCTAACGGGGCTTTATGTGCATGTTTGGTTTGGGGAATTAAAATAAATAACATTGAGATTTTCTACAGTTCGAGAGAGACGCTTGAAATAGCGCTTGTTAAACAGCGAGAAGGGGAAGTGTGTGTATTTGGGTGAGAGTGTATGTGTACACGTGTCAGCATTTTTTCTCGAGGCGATTGTTGACTTTCTTTGATAAAATGTGAAGAATAGTATGCTTAAAGTTGTTAAATGTAGTTTTGGTTTTAATTGTGGACTTTAATTGCCTTTCAGAACGTCAGATTAGTGTTAAACGTTTGTAGGTTCACGATTTCCCCCCATGCAAAGTTATGAAATATTGGCTAAGAAAGTTGTAAAGTAGCTTTTTTATTTTAATATATTGAGCTTTGTTTTCCAATTTCAGAATTGCAAATCGTGATAAGCTCTAAATGACGTATTTCGTTTCTTCATAAATATTATTTTTTTAACTTTGAAAATGGATCTTTTTCTCAACTTCACATCTAAACGTGTTTGTATTTCATATGGATGAGTATTTAAGTTTCTTTCACTTTGCCATTCTCACTTTAATTTCCTAGATTACAAGATTTCATTTTTGGTCGCTAAATATTAGGATTCATGTAGTGAATAATATGACTTTGTTTTTTATGCACTGCAAGTTTAAATGCGTGGAACATCTTCAGTTGGATTCCTCATATTCAAAATTGCAACATGTGCTTTTTCAGATTAGGCATTGCCCCTTTAAATGTTTATTTCACAAAATTGAAATTTTTATAAGTTATACTGTATATCAGGCATTTTTCACATTCAAAATGACTAATTGGGGATGGGCATTCCCATTTCAAAAAATATCAGGACCATCTCCAATCAATGGCATCTAAAGTTGTTTATCAAATATTTTTCCACATTCAAATAGTCTTTTATATCATCAAATTTCAATACCCTCTCCACAAGGCAGTCTAGTGAATTTGCGCGCGGGCAGTCTGCCATGAAATGCCATCTCGTGACCCAAAGCGTGCTTAAAGGCAAGAGCAATTTAATGGAGCCTCATCCGGGGCCCTTTGCTCTTTGGGCCTCTTTTTTCCCTCCCCCGAACTTGAAGTCGACCGTCCACACAAAGCTTTGGCTTTGAGAGCTCTCCCGTGCAGTGGCACGCTGCACGTTGCTTGCCAAAAAAAGAAAAATAACAACTAAAAAGCCATTTAACAAGACCCGTTGTGTGAATTGAGCAGAAGCCAAGCGGTGCAAGTGCATCTTACCGCTTTTGTTGTGTGAGGTGGCTGGTCGCTATCACGCTCGGCCAGTTTTGTGGTGTCTGCTTCATGGCTGCTTGCGGGCGGGGGGGGGAAGAAGCTCAGCAGAATAGTCGAACAGCTATAAAAACCCAGGTCTGTGCATCCTGTGCTCAATTAGAACTTAAAAGCCTCTGCACACCTCGTACAATTAGTCTGGACTGACCGAGAGGCGGAGCGACTTTGTCCTAAAAGTTGCCCAAAACATTTGTTTTATTTGTTTCTCCCCACGCAACTTCTAAAAATATAAGCCACATGGTTCTTGATGTTGAAAACCCACGCGACATTTTCCAGCTAGGGTTTCACATGTGCTATCAAAGAGTCCAAATGCTGCCATGGCGGTCTTAATCCGAGCTCAAGGCTCTCATTCGGGGTATATTAGAGTCAGGTTGCAAAACAAGCTGTATGCGTGCATGGTGGCCTCGCAGAAATCGAGCTCGGTTTGGAAATTCAGCAGCTTTAATTATAGAAATATTGAGTATTTCTATGGTGCATTCTTGTTGTTGTCATGTCCAAAAACAAGTTGTATTTGATGAAATATGTCGAGAAAAGGATGAAGACGTCCGCACGTAAAAGTGGAGAGGAAAGAGCGTGCTGCGAGAAATGGAGCGGTTTATCTCTCCGTGTTGGAATCGACTGAAAACACACTTCACGTATCATTGAAAAGAGGATATTTGCGTTTAAAGGAAATGACGACTTCCACCACTTTTGTAGTTTTGTCAAATGTTTTCCAAACAAAGTAATAATGCTTTATTTTCGACATTTTGGGGGTAATATTGTCCTTTCACCTTGCCGGAGACGGTTGCAACATTACTTTGAACATGACCCTGATAACCAAATGCCAGCCAAATGCTGGCAAGTTGTAAAATGCAGCAAATGCTGTTGCTGAGACAAGCCTAAAAGCAGAGTTTTTTTATTCTTTGTCGTCTCTTGGTGCAAAATGAATACAAATAGAATACATTGAAAGAATGTAAACCACCCTGGAGGGATATATTTTTTACTTTTTTTTTTTTTCATGTTTGTGCAAATTATTGAAGAGAAATGCTCGAGATGGCAAACAAAGTCATGTCGTTTTTTTCCCCCCTCGTTCGTGTGATTTGTTGCAATTTCAAAGAATTCATTCCGAGTCGAATGCGGCGATAAACTATCAATGTCAAGCTTAGCGGGTGCGCGCGCGCGCCGTGTGCGCGCCCGCACACACCGACGACCTGTCAATTTCTGGCTGGCGGTCGGTCACGTGACTCCCGCCTCCGTGGAGTGGATGGCGATGGCTCTCCACGTCAGCTTTCCGAATTTCTGCCTGGCGGAGAAAGAGGCGAGAAGCAACCCATGTCCGTGGAATCCGAGGCGTAGAAAGACGGCGGCGTGGAGGGAGGGGGCGGACGGCCGGCCGGCGACGGTATACCATGATGGATTTTGACGACAGGGTCCCTGTCGGATCGAACATGTATTTACCCAGCTGCACCTACTACGAGTTCTCCGCGCTGCCTTCCTTTTTGTCGCAGAGTCCGTCCACGCGACCCTACTCGTACTCGTCCAACCTCCCGCAGGTCCAGCCGGTCAGGGAAGTGACGTTCCGGGAGTACGCAGCCATCGACGCGTCCAGTAAATGGAGCCACCGCGGTAATCTGGCGCAGTGCTACCCGGGCGCCGACGACATGGTGCACCCAGCGCAAGCGGACATTTTCGGCAAGAGTAGCCCGGCTGCAGCTGCCGCTTATCACCATCATCACCACCACCACCACCATCACGCCGCCGCAGCAGCAGCGGCTGCCGGTTCCTCTAATTTTTACGGCAACGTGGGGCGGAACGGCGTCCTCCCGCAAGCTTTCGACCAGTTCTACGAAACCGCATACGGCCCCTCGTCGGAGAGCTCATCGGCCAACTTCCCCGCGGACAAGCCGTCCAGCAAGCCGCCCGCTTCGGCTCCGGATGACTCCGTCTCGGGGTCCTCCGAAGCTAAGGAGCCCCGCGAGGAGGACAACAGCAGCCCCGAGCTGTCTTCCGGCAACAATGAGGACAAATCCGCCAGCAGTAAGTTTTGCAACTTTGGCATCTTGTTAAAAATTTTATATGCTCTTTTATAAGCGTATAATGTTTATAGAGGGTCTGCGGACCCCCTCCCCTTCTCTTGCAGCAACCAAACTTTGGTATAAACTGCACCATCACGTGCTTGCTTTTGAAATTGACCGTGAAAAGACATTTTTCACCAAAATAACTCGCAGCACCATTCTTCAACCATCTGAACTATAGGACGGTGCCTTTTGTTTAGTCAGGTTCTAACAGTTTTAATGTAAAATGCTCTCATCATAGGGTAAGCTTTAAAAATATTGCAGCCATGCACTAGTGTACGACTGGAGTATATTTAGCCTTCCCTGCTGGAAAAGGTCAAAGCCAAGCAGCACCGACTGTTTTCAGTCAAGTGGGGAATGTTATTAGTGATATATGCGGGGAGAACATCATAAAAAATATGAACTTTTATGTTTCATCTCAAGCAGTACCATTTGAGGGATGTTAAGTGCTTTTTTGTGTTTTATTTTGTAGATGGAGCCAGAACCCGCAAGAAGAGGTGCCCCTATTCCAAATATCAAATCCGAGAACTGGAGCGCGAGTTCTTTTTCAGCGTGTACATTAACAAGGAGAAGCGTCTGCAGTTGTCTCGGATGCTCAACCTGACCGACCGCCAAGTCAAGATCTGGTTTCAGAACCGCCGCATGAAGGAGAAGAAGCTCAACAGAGACAGATTGCAATATTATACCGCCAACCCACTGCTTTAGTCAAGCGGGCGGCGATTTATTTGGACCGACACCGACGACGTGACTCTCTCAGGCTGCGGTTGTAATTGTCTCGCCGCCGACATAACAGTGGTTCTTTTCAAGTTCGGGGGTGGAAAGATTCCCCACCGAGTTGGGACTCTGACTGAATCCGTGTATTTTGTTATCAAAAAAATGTAATTAGATTTTTTTTTTGTATGAAATCACAAGTCATGTTTAATAAGCGAATCAATACAAGCATTGGTGTGACCAAATGACGTCAGAACGAATGAGAATGTAACGTGATGTTTTTTGTTTTTGTTTTTGGGGTGTGTGTATTTATTTTGTAGGCACTCGTTTACTATATTTTCATGTCACGGCTAATTGTATTTATATCTACTTTTTAATACCCCATAATGTCATTAGATTATTATTTTTTTCTTCTTAAAGCGACTTTGTAGTCAAATACTGCAGGTCTAACCACCAGAGACATAAGCTCGTCCATCCACGGGAGTTGCACTGACTTAATACACGCCCAAAAATGCAGGTATAGTAGAAACATGGAGCCGTGTTCTGATTCGACTCAACTCCGTTTGTTCTGTTTTTATTTTCACGATTGACGCATTTTGTGAATATAATGTCGAACAAAAGTTGAATTTCGTGGATGTGTCAGGGCGAAAAGCTGGTCAGGGTCGTCCAATCTCTCGCTTGTTTTGCCCCAAACACAATTGTGTATTATACTATATTTGCAAATAAAAACCATTGAAAATAATATGGAGGGTTGTGTTATTTGTATGCGTTTTTACATGATGGGTTAAAGTGGAAATATTCAAATTAGGTGTTTTGCAAAAGAGTAGAAAAATTAGGATTGCGAGATTTTTTGGAAATGTTGCTAAGGAAATTTGGTGATTTTTTTTTTTTTTTTTTTTTAAACAAACTGTGAAATATTGACATTTTTTGCGGGGTAATGTACTAAACTGGGGTAATTTCTTTGGGTATATTTAGTAAAAAAATGTCATGTCACTCGTGTTTGACACACATTTAAAAAATTTTTACCCTCAACTTCAGAACCATTGCGCTGCAAAATTCAAAACAAGACATCATGAGAACACTTGAAAATGTTTTCGATATGCAAATCACTCATTACAGCTAAAAATCCATTTGTATGTCAACTTGTATGTCTTTGTTTTTTACACTGCTTATAGTTTATAACTCTTGAACAATTTTATTACGTTAAAAAGGCACCACTTACTATTTGGGCTACTTTACTTTGGTAAACAATCCACTTTTCTGCCCCAAGCAACCAGTGGTACTATAGGATTGTCCCTTTTAAAGATTTTTTTTTTTTTTTTTTTTTTTTTACTCAGGTGTTTTTTCAATTTGGCCGTTTTTATATGCCAATGGCAGTTGATTTAAGTAAATGATAATAAAATATAAAAATACCCAAATTGCGTTTCAAATAATCTAGCTCCCTCTTGTCTTAATTTGACAATACCAAGTGTATCATTCGATATTTTGGGTCAAATTAAAAACAAATGACTGTTTTAAGGTGCTCCTTTTCATTAATGCACGTAAAAAATGTTGTGTTTAAAAACTACCAAATAAGGCAACAACTACTTCGATTATTTTGACGCAAATACTTAATGATTTGTTCATATCACGCCAGTTGTTAATGATGAACCACAACCATTTTGCGAATCGAGTGAATCAAATTTTGTAGGTCAAATGAGACCAATGATGTTCCCTTTTGAACGCAAATTGAATCAAAACTGTTCAAACATCAAGTCCAGCGAAAGATTGATGACAATTTCACTTTAAAAACGGTTGCTTCATTTCGACCCTTTTGAGGCACAAATTGACCAAAGCTTAAGTTGGTCAATGTTAACTGAGATATTTGACTCAAATTAACATCAATTTGGTTATTTTTAACCCAATGGTTGTACATTTACATTGGAATAGTTTCACATTCAATATGTTAATGTCGATGGGTCAAATTATCCACTATTTTTGGTCAAATTAACCCTTGTTGTGTTACTTTGAACTCCGCTTCTTTGAGCAATGAACCCAAACAAAAAGCAAAGTCCCCTTTCCCTCTTCAAATTTGACCAACTTGGTCTCGTCTTATTGCCTCTATAACCTTTTATTTTTGTCAAACATGCACTCTTCCTCAGTGCTACGCTTCTTTTTTTCTGGTGTGTTTTCACACCGTCTTTTGCAAAGGCTGTCTGTCCCCGCCAGCTCTCGTCTTTGGTCAGCCTCGCCATATTTGCTGTTGTTATCGGCGCGTTTATGGCAGGCAGCCGCAGCGCATTGGCGTTCATATATGACAGTCAAAAGGCTCATAAACGCCGGCGGCGGCGGCGAGAGAGAGAGACAGAGAGAGGCTGAAGTTTATGGTTGTCCTCTGTGCAGTCCGGCCGTCCAGCCGGCCGGCCTTGCCGTCCCTTACTGCATGCGCGTTGGAATTCTGTCCCTAATTACGGGACATCCTCCCCGTTGCCCAGGCAACGCGCTCATAAAAGCTGTCTGAGGGTCTGGAGCATTTGTACAATTGGAGTGCACTGCAATAAAGCGTCTGAGACCCAAGGTTATTAACTGTTGCCAAGGAGGCGACAGGAAGAGGAAGGAGAGGGGATTACACTTCTTGCTGCTTGGCTGGACTTCACTTTTTCCACGAAGGTCCCGAGTGTGGGTTCGGGGAGACCATTGAGGACTGGGTTCGGTTTTACCACCGGGCGGCGCTATTGGAGCCAATGTCACGGCCGTGGGGATGCAGGTAAAAGCAACAGCACCTCTGTTTCTGTGTGGTGACATGATTGGACTTATTTGTGGTTCCGGTAAAGCCACCCGAGGCCACACGCGGTGTCGCTTTAAGCCCCAAACATTGCAAACTAGTCACCTTCTTAAATCACAGCCACGCGTTTATCTTCATTTCCTCTCTGGAGACAGAAACGCTTGACGTCCTTCCAGAACACTTAGGCGAACGTGCCAGGCGAACGCAACGTCTTATTAGTCAAAGGCGATCGCTGCTTGAGATTGGACTGATTGCTGCGTCTCGCTGAAAAACAAACGCTTCCGTTGTATGTAATAAAACGCCGCCTTATTGTTGATCGCTGCACTCTGGACGAACATGATCCGACCCCGATTGCCTCTCCGGGCCTGATCAAAGCCAGTGGTCAAGCAAAATGCTTGGGCAGCTGTGAAAATGAAGATTTAATAGCTGTAATTAATAACTGCGGCGGAAAGATATCGATAGCCATCTCCTCTGCTGCGGGCCTAAATGGGCAAATAGGGCCCACGTAATTGATGGATTTAGTTCCATGCACATTGACTCAAATGTCCCTAAAGGCTGGCCGGGAAACGGGAGAGGTCAAAAATAGTCTTAACTCTTTCATGCATGATTTTTTAAAAGTGTTTTATTTAATTTTCAATAGCCGTGTGGTGACCAGTTTCTGAAATGGTTCAGATAACCTCTTATTTTCATGCTAAAGTGAAATTAACAAGCATTTTGAAGATAAATATTTACACAGTTCCTGCCACTGACAGCGATAGACGTTCAGTCCCTGGGCTGATAGTGATTATTCTATGCCAACCCTCCCAGTCGAAAGGAATTGGATGTCTATCGTCAATAGCAGGCAACGATTTCAAAGATTTTAAAAAAGCTTTACATTTTTTCATCCCCTCAAATTGGTGCAAAATATTACGCAAATTTTAAAAACAAGCCCTATAATTTTTACCATTTGCTTGCAGGTAGACTGTTTTGTATATAGAAGATTCATAATGACGGGGATAAACGTCCAATCCATTTTGAATAGGAGGGCTGATATAATGATTATTTGCTGCCAGCCCTCCCAGTCCAAAGGAATTGGATGTCTATCGGCAATAGCAGCCAACAATTTAAAAATAAGATTTGAAAAATGATTTTCATTTTTTCCTCCCTCAAGTTGGTGGAAAATATTGCGTTTTTTATTTTTTATTTTATTTTTTTAAACAAGCCCTATAGTTGATTTTTACTATTTGCTTGCAGGTATAAGCTGTTCTGTATATAAAAGATTCACAATGACGGGGATAAACGTCCAATCCATTTCAAACTGGGGGACTGACAGCAAGCCTCTCCCCGTCTAAATGGATTGAACGTCCACCGTCGTCAAAGGCAACAATTGAGTTGGACTTATTAAAAATAGATTTTATAAAAAATGTTTTCCATATTTGTTCATTCCCCTCAAATTTGTGCAAAAAAATGCGCAAAGACGTGAGACAGCGTACACGCATTAAAGCGGCAAACACCATTTTGTCATTTGCTTGCAGGTATATTCACACCAATTTAATCTGTAAAATGGTTTCACAAAATCTTTTACGATCCCCAAATCATCAAATTATGTATTTGGGAATAAAGTGCTATAAAAAAAGACAACGAATCATGAAGTTAACATTTATTACAATATTTGAACAGTGAAATTATCAAACAGTTTCTGCCTTGTCTAAATGGTCCCTATTAACCGTTTTATTACTGTGACAAAATATTTTTGCCAATATGCTTTGATTTTACAGCTTTTCCAATAAATCTGAGCTTTATAAATGTAGAGGTTGTGTCAGGCCGCAACGTGAATGTTGGATATTTCGAGAATCTCCTCGGGCCATTTTAGCGTAAACAAAATGTCTTTTTTTTCCCCCACTCTGTTTGGAGCGGAAGCTCTCCTGCTGTCTGTGCTGGTGGAAGATCCTTTTAAAAAGTGCTTTTTATTTTCTCGCCATGGGCACATTTTTAGCAACGTTTTATGACTCCCAGTAGTCCCGTGTGGCTTTGTTTTTCAGTTCGAGTCGTGCATGTTTCAACTTGATTTTTTTTTTTTTTTTAAACATTCTGTAATGTTGATTTATATATGTAAATTCATATTTCGAAATATTATAATGTATATTAAGAGCGCCTAACGGTGTCGCATTATTATAAAGCAAGATGAAGGCATATAGATGGCTGCTCTCGTCTTCCTCAGCTTGATCTACGTAGGCTCCCAGTGGGCGGGACTTGCGCTCTTCCCGTGCTTCCTATTGGTCGCCCCTCGCTCACGCTCCAACGAGGGCGCTCCTAATCATAGGCAGCATGTTATGCACGAGAAATGTCAGACAGAGGGGGCTACCTTCTCCCTTCGCCAAAATACTCTTCAATAATGTCATGTTCGGACGGTCCATCAGGAAATGCCTTCTTGGTGGATTCTCTGATAGGTGGCGGCAGGGCTGACAACTGCGGAGGAGGTCATTACACGGGGAGCGCGGCCGTCGAAGTGCCTTACGGACTCCACAACTATGGATACTTCGCGCCCAAGCGGGCCGACGTGGGCCCCCAGAACCTTCTCGGGGGGCCGGGCGCGTACCTGTCAGGCATGGAGATGTGGATGGACGCGCAGAGGTCGTGCCGTGTGGAGCAAGAGCGCTCCGGGGCTCCTCAGGTGGCGCCCTGCTCCTTCCCGAACATTAAGGAGGAGAGCGCTTACTGTCTCTATGAGCAATCCAAGTGCTCCAAAGGTTCCGGTGCGGCTGAGGACCTGACGTATTCGAGGGGAGCCCCCGGCTCAGTCAACGATGGTGGAGGAGGAGGAGGCACGGTTCCCATGCCCTGCTATTTCCGCTTGTCTCCGACCCAAGCGCACCCTCATAAACTTTACAACGCCGACGGCTCAGCGCCGAACCCGCCCTACTCGCATTCTGGTGCCCCTGCACGCTTCCACTCGCCGCCGCAGGAAGACGGCAGGGCCATAGATGAGCCCGGGCCCATGGCCAACCCTGACCGGCGGTCCCAGGTGGCGCCCGCCGGCGAAGATCCGCGTGAGTCGGGCACGGATGTGGAAGCCTCCTCGGCGGAAGAGGACACCGACGAGCAAGACAAGGACGGTAAAGGTAAGCAGCGTTCATGTGAAGGGGGGTCAGGCGGGGGGAGGGTGGGGTAGTCTTGCACAATGTGTTTGCGTGCAGCACCTGTTAAGCTCGATACTTACAGCCTGAAGATACTTTGCAGTCTTAACATTCACATGAAGTATTAACGTATATACATGAATGGACTAACATGACTAAGGGTTTATAATCAGCAATGCGTTTATTTAATTGAAAGCATGCATGCATGCAGCCAAGAATACCTTTCCATACAGCTCTATTGCGTCAGGTTTTAAATGATAGCTTTATTAACAGAATGTCAAAATCACAACAACAACAACAACAACAGCACAAGCAAGAGATTTAAAAAAAAAAAAAAAGGACAAGTGGTCTACAGTAAACAACACATCGGTCTCTTATAGCGACCCACTTTTAAAAGGCACATATGAGGAATAATGAGTTTTTTTGTTTCTGCATATGACGTTTTGAAATGTTATAGGATAACTTGAATGTTAAAATACATTGACATTTGTGACACACACACTCACGAACAAAAACTGTACATGTAAATGATATGCATATACTCATTGGCGCTCACACACAACTAAAACAACGGATTAAAATACACTTCTGAAAAAAATTAAACATGGCATTCAAGTCAACAGTCACTTAGTTATACAGATGCAAATAGAAAACACTGCCACCACAAACGTACCCACAACCACAATGAATACAACTAATTCAGCATGCACGTTGACACACATAAAGTAAAAAACGTTGACACAATAATGAAATTGCACTCACAAACGTAGTCTCACAGACGAACCGGGTTCAACAAAAATATAAAATAGATAAAAATTCACATCTTGACAAATAAAACAATAAAAAACACCATAAAGCAATAGTGCAAAGGTGTACACATGAGTAATAAAACTACACACACAAAACAAGGATACAAATGCACTGTCACAAAATGCATAATTACATGAATACAGACACACATCCACGCACCCACAAATGCAAAACATCAAATGCTTAGTCCCAATCAGTGCTGTAAAATCTGAATACACTCGTGCTAGTTCACCCCCCCCCCCCACACACACACACCAAAAAATCATGTGCATACAAGCATACTCTCCCTATTTGAACTCTTCATAGCTGTTTAAAAAAAAAAAAAAAATCCCGCCTTCAAATAAGAAATTAACTAGTACCCCAGTTGGATTAATTTAAACCCTAAAATTGGGTTTTTCAACTATTTGGGTCAAAATAACCAAAATGGTGTCCTTTTTTTTTGTCCCTCAATAACTCAACCTCCGTCATAACACCCACACATACACACAAATGGTACCAATTTATTCATTTTTTTTTGTTAATGGTTGTGGTTGGTGCCCCAACCGTATGTGTGCACACACACTGTATACACATATGTGTATCTATATATAAGCTAATAAAAATTAAATACGTTATTTTTTTCTGAACAAAACAAAAGGGTGTTTTTAAAATGAAAAAAAAAAAACGTTTCTCATGCACAAAACTTTTTATCCGAAATACTGTGGGCCAAAAACCAAGATACAGATAGACATGTATCCTGGGTTACCTGCATTGTCTGACACCAAGGTGGCTAATATGCTCCTTAGGTTACACGTAGCCTCTGATTCATGTGATCTAATACGACTGCATGTGGTGTGTATATATATATATATATATATATATATATATATATATATATATATAGTGAAAACCCGATTTATATAAAAATGGCCCAATGTTGGGTATATACTTAATCAAAACAATTGATATAGTCTGTATGTGTAGTTGTTTTTTAAACCCCACATGCACACTTAGAACCTAAATTGGATTTCTTTTTCCCAACCCAACACACACAAATGAAAAATCTGTCATGTGACAAAAATCCCAAATTCACACGCGCTCACATTTAGTTCCTTTAATTTAACTTCCCAAAATAACCCAACCACATTCACAATTGCCTATAATGCAATGCATCTTCAAACGCGTGTGTGTTTCCTCTCTATTCAGGCGATGGCAAAAATGAAAACGCGGCCAACTGGCTGACGGCGAAAAGCGGCCGGAAGAAGCGTTGCCCGTACACCAAACACCAAACTTTGGAGCTGGAGAAGGAGTTCCTGTTCAACATGTACCTGACTCGAGAGCGCCGCCTGGAGATCAGTAAAAGCGTGCACCTGACTGACAGACAGGTCAAGATTTGGTTCCAGAACCGCAGGATGAAATTGAAGAAAATGACGCGGGAAAACAGGATCCGGGAGCTCACCTCCAACTACGGATTTTCGTGATAAACGAGGTGAAAAAAACACATTAAAAAGGAAATCATAATCAAATGACTGCCCCCACCATTACCACAACTACCACGACCACCCACCCATTTCACATCGCTTGATTTCCAAACACACACACACACACTGTGACTCAAAATGTATTATTGGCTTTAGTGGAGTAAATTCCATACCGATACACCCCCTTTTTACACAAATACATGCAAAAAAATACCTCAATGTGCATGCATGGAATCATTTTGGAATCACCACGTATAAATTATAATAACCCAGCTTAGTTGTTTAGTCAGCAGGCCTCTTGTTATGTGTACCAATTGCGCAACAATCTTTGATGGCGTTTCCACGCCGAAAAACGACTGAATTGTATATGATTTTTTGTGCGTTTGTGTGCGTGCGTGTGTGTACATACCGATATTGTGTTTTTGTGTCATGCTGAATAAATTATCGCTCTGTCGCATTACGGAGTAGCTGCTTGTATTTTTGCTCCCTGTGTGTTGTATCTTCCCAACTCCGACAGTATCTTTGATTTGTATCGAGAGAGGCAATCCCGTTTGCTAATTAGCATCGGAAATAATGAAGAAATGAGGCTCGAAGGCGTCTAGCTGCATGCAGGCGGCTATTGTGGAGTTTTATGACTGGCTGCTATATGAGCTTTCTCGCTCTCCTGCTTCAGTCGTGGGAGAGGCTTTCAAACGGAGAGGAGGCCATGCTCTCTGCGTCTTCTTATCCTAACATGTGGATCGAACCTTTTGCAAATTGGGATTAACAGGAATCAAAGCAGGCCGGGACTATTCGTGCAGGGTGAGTGCGGGAAATTCACTCTATCGTGCGTGTGTATGTGTTGAAACTGCATTGGTGTGAATACTTGGCTTGGATTGATTTTTTTTTTCACTTGAGGCCTGATGGACTGTCGAGTGGTTTAGGTAGTTTCATGTTGTTGGGGTGCATTTTTAACTCTGCAACATGAAACTGTCTTAATTGCCCCAGTTATGAACGTCGACGCCGAATGAAGAAACGAGGAATAACTAAAAAAAAAAAATCCCAGTTGCAACAACCTCGACTATGTCAGTTTTTACACAAAAAATAGCTTTTAGTGTTGACGCAGCCACGCCATGCATGCAGACACAAGGCCTCGGTTACGACCACTGCAGTGGAGGGGAAGGGGAAGGTGAATGGGCCAACAGCGACCTCCGCGGGCAGTGACACCGGATGCTTCCGCTGCGCAATCTAGAGACAAAAGGAGGGGAAGGGCTTTATGGCGAGCTTTAGATCCGCCAGACAGGCTGTTATCTAGCCAGGCAAACGAGCTCAATAGCCCCTGTGGTAAAGTTGGGGAGGGGGACACACCCTGATTCAGCTTTACAATCGTAATAGTGGCGTGGTTTCCTCATTTCATGCGCTTTTCGGGAACCCCTTCCTGTTGGTAGCCCCCCTTTTTGCTCGTTTGATGTCTGTTTGCTAAACAATGCACCTATAAGGTGACAGGAGTATGTACACTTGTTCAAGGCAGGCACAGACGGCGATAGACGTCCAATCATTTGAACATGGAAGGGCTGGCAGCATGATGGGCAACAGCATTCCTCGTTCAAATGGATCCGTTCAAATTTAATATAGAGTATTTTGTCATAGTCATGTTAAATTAGTTTTAAAAATGCAAAAATGTTTTTTTTCGACTGGAAGCAATGAGATATTTTTTCAATTTCATTGAAGGTTAGATATTATCCAATTCTGGTTCAAACAGATTGGATGTTTCATTCCCAGTGACAGAAATAGACGTCCAATCATTTCAACTGGGAGGTGCAAGCAGCATGGTCGGCAACAGCACTCCTATAGTTCAAATGGATTGGACGTCAATCGCCGTCAATGGAAATAAAACGATTTGAATCAGAACTGGATGACGTGAATATAACCTTCAATCGCCTAGAAAAAAAATCTCATTGCCTCCAGTAAACAAAAAGTATTTTTGCATTTTTAAAACTAATTTAACACCAAATGTTCTCTATAACAAAATAATCAATAGTGAATTTAAATATTTCCTACAATTGTGTAATAATAACGAATTTAATAGGTATTTTTGTATATTTGAGGTGTAATGTAAGGTTATACTGTTTGTTAATGGCGGAAAAACATAGGCCCATGTGCATAAAGGCGTTAAATAGCGTCGAAAACGATAAACACGTCGAACAGTAGGTTTGCGAAAGCTATGTTACGTGCGTATATTTGTGAAAATGTTTTACCCATTTCAATCTACCAGTCAGAATAGTAAGCAAAATGCAATAATTTCAAAAATTTGTATTATTGATTATCCCTCTAGGGTTATCAATAAAATTACACGTGGTTTTGATGTTAAAATGTCTGGTGAAATAATTGGGATAAAAATGTGTGCATGCACGTTAATTTGCAACATTTGTTAATTTTCTTACAGCATATTCGAGTATCTGTAAACAAAGTTTTGTTTTTAAATTTACCCTACAATTTGAAAATGAGAATCGGGTTATGTTGTAAAAAAAAAAAAAAAACCGAACTTTTAATTATACAATTCATCGTATAAAAGCAAATATAATGTATAAATATTTGAGTACACAAATTTTGTGCTGTTTGGATTGATTAAAAATTCACGTATGTGCTATTGAAATGTAAATATTGTTCAACGTGCCATATTTAAAGTTAACCCTTTATTGCCAAACGTATCACATTTGATACACCTAAAATTTCATGATTTTGAAACTAATTCAGAATTTTGACAATTGTTTTTGGAAAAAAAACATATGGATGCAAGTCAACACATGCATCTGCAGGTTCCATGAGAAAACCAAACAGCATTTAGCAAGGGTTATAAATATCAGAACGCTTATTACACATCTTCATTTTGACTTTTCTTATTACAAATTTGAAAAAAAAAAAGGTTTCATTAGGACCTTATTTCTCAAATTTTGGGATTCTCTGATAATTGCTTCATGTTGCAGGTATTTAAGGGTTAATTGCGGCACAAACACACGGACGTCAATGTGTATTTTTTTTGAACTCTTGTCGAGAATTGTAAATTGTGGACACGTTGTTAAAATCGAGCTCCAATCAACGTTAAAGTTAACGGGCATGTTTTATTTCCATCCCACATCACAGACGCACATTATCCAAATTGTGGGGTGCAAATAACCACTTTAGTTCAACTCTGAAATTGTTAAATTAACTCTTTTTATCATTTAATCTGAAATTGAAAGAGTAATTGAATTAGTTTACGTTGAGTAGGAATAGCATTCAAAAGTCGTTCAGCAAATGTCTGTTTTGAAACAAATTGTTGCACTTTAAGTTCTTTTTTTGTTTTGCTTAGCAGCAATGGTGGCTGCATACGTGGCCTATAAAATAGCTCATAAAACGAGGTAAGAAAATCCTGTGTCGTTTGCAGCAACGCTTGAACATGAAGCAGCGACAAATGCATTTTTTTTCCCTCTGACGTCACCGTTTCATTCATATTTGCTTTTAATCTGAACATCTAGCAGATTTGATTCATATATTCTTATTTCGCAAAGTATGCTTGTTATTGGGGACCGGGTGCGTATTTAATGAGCAGAGGGGATTGATTTATACTTTATTGTTCGAGCTGTATGATCACGTGTGTCTGCTTGTCCAATGGCACGGCGACGTGGCTCCCACATTACAACCCACTGTAGTTGTGTGAGGGGCCAAGTTGCTACTTGATTTCTGCACATTGTTATTTTGTGAGGCTCGACTGCTTGTGTATGTGTGTGTGCGTGCTTGTTGTTGTTGTTATTGTTGTCGTCGCTGCTGCTGTTGTTGTGTGGCCGGCTGGCGGACTGCGTGCATGCGAACGTGTAGTTGGCCGCCATGTCGACATCCGGAGCGGTGACTAGTTACTACGTCGATTCCCTCATTCTCCCCGAGAGCGAGGAGCTCTCCATGCCGAGATACCCCCCCGGTCCCGGGTACCCGCACGGTCGCCAGCACCCCACTTCCATCAGCGAGCACGGCGAGCTCGGAACTTGCACCTTCCCGTCCAAAGCGCCCGTCTTCGGCCCATCGTGGAGCCACGTCCCGGCGCAGTTCCCGGGCGCCGTCTCGTCGGTTTACCACCACCCGTACGGGCACCCGCAGGGGTCGGTCGGAGCCGAGTCGGATCCCCGCTACCAGTCGTGGCTCCTGGAGCCCGTGTCGGGATTACAAGCGTCCCACCATTACGGAATCAAACCCGAGGCCGGTGGTTCTCACGCGGCGTTGCTGCTCTCCGACTACGGCTCTGTACCTTCGGCCGGGGAGAAGGAGGCGCTGGCCGGCCGAGGAGCTGACCTGAACGGGGAGGCTGAAGACAAGCCTGGCCTGGATCCGAGTAAGTCAAGTCTTCTTTTTCGGGGGGTTCTTGACTGTCATGTGAGGCGCGCGTCACAACACATGCCATTCTTAACATGCCATTTCCTTGTATGCACGCCCGACCCCTGTTTATAACTCTTCCATTCACCTTAGCCTTTAGGACCCGCGCGTAAACACGCAAACATTTCCTTACATTTTTCCGGTCCTTCCATCCATAAAGAGTGTTGACCCCCCTCGCCTGCGCTCTTTCAGATAACCCCGTGTCCAACTGGCTCCACGCAAGCGCCACGAGAAAAAAGCGCTGTCCCTATACCAAACACCAGATCCTGGAACTGGAGAAAGAATTCCTGTTTAACACCTACCTGACCAGGGACCGCAGGTACGAGGTGGCGAGGCTCTTGAACCTCACCGAAAGACAAGTTAAAATCTGGTTCCAGAACCGCCGGATGAAGATGAAGAAGTTTAACAAAGATGGCGCGTCTAAAGATGAGTGAGTGATGAGGCATAAGCACATTGAGGCCAATGGCGAAATTTTCCACGGGAGAAACTCCTCTAGGTTCCGAATATAGCAGAACCTATTGAGTTAATTGTATAGAAAAGCATGTTAGGATCTCGTTTGAAGCGACTACCTTTTTATTTTTTTTTTTAATATTGCACAATTTTAACAGTGCCCTTTTTATGTTAGTTGTACTTTTTCCAATTGTGTTTTTTTTATGATTATGAATTAGTACCTCGTTAAAGTGAATTGTTTGGCATATTCTCTGTGCTCGTTTGTGTTTGGATGTTTCCAACTATTGTTGTCTATTTCAGTCACCTGAGCTAGTTTGTAAAATGTGTTGAATTTTGTTGTTTCAATTATTGCTAGAAATATGAGTTTAGTATGACAATTATAGTTGAAAAAAATAAAAAATAAAAAAAACAATATAGGTGCTACATCTCAAACCTCCTGAAAGTATTAGAATAGTTCTGTTACACGACTGACTACCTATATGTGTTATCAACTACCTACAATAACCTATTTTTCCTCTCATGGCAAATTATTGTCGAATTTATGAATTGATTAGTACAGATTTTAATCATTGTTTAGTGAGGGGGAATTAAATAACGCACTGTAGGTGAAAATTGATTACCTCTCGGTCCGCCGGCCGTCTCAATCTCGGTTCTCAAATGTAATTTGTACTTTATTTATTAAAATAAAACAAATTATATCTGCACAAATGTCGCCTAATTGACGCTCGAATGTGTTTGTTCTCCGGGAAGGGGGTAAAGGGAAAATGCTGACATACTTAGCAAATATGAGCATATTATTTTGGAGGATACAGTACAGGGCGTGATGCAGAGAGAGGATGTTGATGGCTCTATAGAGCCGTAAAAGACAATTACCGCTATAACATTTTATGGGGTGCAAAGCGCTGCGAGGCAAGCGGACACAAAACAAGAACAAGACATGCAGGAGTGCTTGGACACGTGAAGAATTTGGGAATTTTAATTTTTGGAGGACTAAATCTTCACCAATGCTATGGATTCTTGACGCCATTAAAAACACGACCTCCCCCAAGGTTCAAGTCTGTACACGAAGAGAAATATTTGACACTGAGTGGACGAAAGAAGAGAAATCACATGATGGCTGACGCGTGATCATATATGGAGTCCCCCAAATCGGCGTTGCGAGCAGAAAATGCGCGGATTATTCCAAGGCGAATTTGAAGCTGGAGTGTGTTGTGACGCGCTTGGGGGCGACACAGATGGACCCAAACTTCAAAGAAGAGACAGTGCCATAAACCGCTTGGTCTCCTATACTGTCTGGCATTCCACTTTTAATGGCTTTATGGCCGTCCAGACACAATTAGGCTGTTTCCAGAATGGCAGCCATTTGTTTTTTCTTCTTTTTGCTGCTGGACAAAAGGCCGAGCGGAAATGATCAGCTTTATTGGAGTCTTCCCAACGGGGACGCGCATACGCGACTCACGGTCATTTGGACTCGCCCTTTGTTTCTACCTGGGAACCTTCCGCCCTCTGCACCCCCGTTGCAACGCAGCGAGACGACCATAAACTATTTGAGGAAAGAAAAAAACCTGCAAACAGCCCTGCAAAAATATATAGTATGCATAAACAATCCAAAATACGAGAGCATGCATTTAAGCGAATTTAAGGAAATTCTAATTTTGGAAAATCTGCATTATAGAAATTTAATATATATACTAATAATGTAAAGTAGAATCAGAATTTACTTTTGACTTCAAAATTAAGGGTGGAATTTGGAGTTAAATGACTTTTTGTTTGTGTCACAATCGGGAAAAATACTTTCAAGACCTTTACATACACGTAAATTTGTTTAAACTGGCATAATTTGGAAAATATAGTCCGTTTTAGCTGATAAAAAAATATTCAATCATTTTTATTGCTATTTTGATGAATAAAAGGGCTGTTATTTTAACCCTATTAAAACTAATGAAAAATAATATGGCCCACTCAGTCATGCTTCCTTTAAAATGGCTCCCATTTTTCAAATTCTGCCAGTTGTGTAAATTTAGAGCACAGAAAGCATACCCAATTACAAATAGGCATTTCAAACAACTATAAAATCTAAAAATATCCTAATTGAAAAAATTTTGGCAACTGACAGCCATTGGCGGCGATAGACGTCCAATCTATTTGAACTGCAATGGAGAGGCTCAGTTCAGGCTCCCAGTTCAAATGGATTGGACGTCTATCACCGTAAATGGGACTGGATGATGATCATTCTCTCTCAATTCAAATGGATTGGACGCCTCTCGCCGTCAATCTCCCAAATTACTGCGGAAAACAAGCTGCTTCCTGTATTCCGCTGCCTTCTTGTAGTCCTCCAGTGGAGGGCGACACTGTTCCATAACAGTCCCTTTGCAGCTTTTTCTAACCCGTCCTTTTAACGAACCTGCTCTGCGGCTGCGGCTGAAATTCTCTTGTAACATTTTTAAGAGTTGAGCCTAACAATTTCACACCTTTTTAATGGTCTTTGCACGTGCAGGAAGTAAAGATTGGAATGAAGCAGTACACTGCAGGTCACGGGCTGCCTCGTGTCTTACAGAGGCAGTTTTTTCGTGGAATTACTTTGACGCAATGGTCCCAAATTAGAAGACAAAAAACTTGGCTTGTTGTTGTAATCGAATATATTCATGTCTTGAATATCTTTATTAGGACTGCTGTGCCTGCATTAAAAAAAAAAAAAAAAACATCGGAATATTTTCAATATTTGAAGAGTAATTAAGAAAGTTCTGGTTCAGGTTCTGAATTTCAAGTTCCGAAATACATTGGAGACTATCTGGATAGTAGGGTTCTTTAGAAAAGTTGCGAATGGTTCTTATTTTGTTTATTCATTTTTTGTCAAGTTACATATGAGCACATGTGTTCTTATATATCATATGCTTGTGTGTATATCAATATATTTACAAATGTATTGCCTATACACACCAAAATATGAAAATATCTGTATACAAGATGTTTTTGCACTTAAAAAAAGGAAACATTTCAAAAATATTGGATAATCAATCACCTGAAATGTTTACTGCTATATAATGTAAATAATTTGTAAACGAATTAAATTGTTTGCTTTGTGCTAGCAGTCAAATTTTAGGTGTGATTGGCTCAATTTAAAACATATTGGCTAATCAATGTTTATTTTTTACGGATGTGTATATATATATATTTAGATATGTATACGTGTGTGTGTGTGTGTGTGTGTGTGTGTGTGTAGACGTGTTCGAATATTTTTGTATAGGTTAGGGTGTGTGTAAACGAGTGTGTGTGCACTTTATGTAAATACACAGACCTTATTACACATGCACACACATAGAATACAGTATTTACATGTGTTTTGTCGGCTACATATTGTCTGTAATACTCACCTATATGCATGCACACGCTACGTTTATAAGAATTTGGTTATATAATGTTATAATGTTGACACATGCATTGGATATTCGATATATGAACCAATCAAAGTTCAATTTGGTAAACGTCATGACCGCATTTGTGTACTGTGCAAAACCTTTATTTTTTTGTGTGTAATGGTTAACACGCTTAAATTAAATACACATATAGAAGGCAGAAAATGGGGCAGCGATGAATTTTACATTTTGAAATTTTTAGAATTGGATTATATTATGAAATTGATGGGTGGGTGTTTGAAACTGCACATTTTGTATATAATTTTCCTTATCCACATTTCAAAATTGTGTAAAATATATATTGTAGTTTTGGACGAATGAAGCCTTAATGCCGCTTTGTATAGCCGGCGTTATCCCATTCTGCAGCCCGCGCCATGATGGATTTCACATCTTCCTGCCGATTGGCCAAAACAGGCAGGCCGAAGTCACGTGGCGGGTTTCTTGGTGCACGGTCAAAATGGTGTTTGGCGTAAATCTCGGCCCTATTGCTGTCATATATCACACAACCTCGTAAAAACGACACTGAGGATTCTCCACCAACAAATCAGACGGCGAGAAAATATGATTTCTTATTATGTGATGGACTTTTTGGTAAATAAACGGTGGATGTATAGGTTGTCTGCTTTCAAAGCCAGTCGAGATATTTGCAGTAGGCTCACATCCAGCCTATATGCGAGACTTGTCTGACCTGCACGGCCCAAGTGCAGCCGTTTGTCCTCCAGAGCCTCGCCTTCTCCCCGACAGCTGCTGGCATCCGGCCCCGCCAGCCAGCACCTCTCAGCCGGATAAACAACAGCGGATGTCACCCGGAAGACACAAACAGCAGGTACGTGCTGCTCACTCCTAAAGTGCCATTTTTCCCCTTTTCCTTCCTTTTTCCTTTAACACAAGGATACTTAGGCTAACTATTGGGGTTTCAATTAATTTGGTGAAGCACTGGTGTTGCAAGGGAGGAATCGTAAAAGTTTTACTGCGCAACTAATGAGTTTTGCAGCCATAAATTCATTTGGTCAGCGCCTCTGTGTTCAGCACCAATAGACCTTGCCGTTGGGGGGTTTTCTGTGCACTCCTATTACTCTCATAGCCTCTTATTCCCTTTGTGGTTGTAAAAAAAAAAAAAAAAAAAGCGACCTTTTGTGTAAATCAGCTCTCCTGCACTCTGCGGCTCTACTTTCTAATTGGACCTCATGCACTGCATGTAGAAAAGGACAGCGTTCACTTTGTTGAACAGTCAAAAAGCACACTGTCAGGTGCATTTACACTGCAGGATGGCTCAATATTGCAGTGAAATTGCTGAAAATGTGGGTTTTAAAAACGTTTATATAGGAAATACGACAACGACAAGCTTGTTTTTTTATTACAATTTTAATATGTTAAAAAATCGTGTTGTTTCTTCCAGGATTAAAACAGCTGCCCCTTCCAATGAAAAAGTGTTCCAACCCGTACAGCGTGTGACGAAATCCAATCCCGTATACCACAAGGGCGCCAAGATGGAGCACTGCGCCCGTTCCAAGGCAAGTCTCACTGCAAAATAAGTACAGAAATAATATTTTTAAAAATTGAAATTCATCCACTAAAATGCAATTTGTCACATACAATATCCAGCAGAATTTTTGGCATATTAAATTACGCATTTACAAGGAAATTGTAAGCTCCTGTTAGAATGTCCAGGACTATATTTTTTTAAAACGACCAGAAATGTCAATTCTGTGGCAGCACATTAAACATTTGTACAAACTACCCGATACATGTGCACAAATTCAATACAGCCCCATTTAGGAACTCATTCACCAAACATAAGCACATTGATTAGACTTGCACGTCAATACACATCCTCGTTGTAAATGTGCTTTATTTTCAGGCTAAGAGGGAAAAGCATTTCCACATTAAATATATATCATAAATGCGTGTTTTTTTCCCCAACAATATTTTAACAAGAAAGCAACATGATTTACATATATCCTTATATCAATCACGCAACATGCACGGGGAATCTTTTTTGATTAGTGATTTGTTTCTAACTTGTACCACGAAATTATCTTAGCAGCAGGAATTCAGTGTTAATATATCACTGTTAAATGACACATTTTGAGGTTTACTAGTGTGACAGTGCACATAAGTCAAATATGTAACAGGCAATCATAATGTTTTTGCTTGGATTAGAAAACAGAAAACGTATACGTTCCCCACAATGATGACTATAATTATGTATGTTTTTATTTTTAGTTCAAATTTGTGCATACAAAGACTTGTAGGAGGTTGGTGCAACATTCCTCTATAAAGATGGGAGCTACACAAGAAGAATTTACTGTTGAACTCTGCCTTCCTTCTTCCCTTCCTAAGATGGCGCCTGATGGTGACCTGCTCCCTCCCTCTCTTCCATTCCATTCCATCTCTTCCCCCTCCTTTCTTCTCGCACTGGGCCATAAATCCGTTGTTGTTTATGAAAATTTACAACATGGCAGTCCGGCTTTACGAGCCACCTCCGCCTCCTATTGGCTGCAGCACGTCACGTGGCGAGGAGCAGTGAACATGAACTTTTTCTATATAATTTCCAATCGAGGAATAGAGCAGCCTTTCATTAAAGAGGCTCCGGCTCCCACACGGATGCCTCCAGCGGCGCCCTTCCACAACCTCAATCCCTCACATTCTCTTTTTTTCTATTTTGGAGTATTTGATGTCGCAGATGCCAAGATGCCTATGACTGGATGCTTTTGACAATGTGTCCGAAGAGTCCCTGGATTTCCATCCGGACACCTGCCGAGACTCGCGTCAAGCTAGAACTCAGCGCAATTGGTAGGTAATCATATATTTTCTATATGTCAACCTGGTTTTTTTTTTGTGATTAATGCTTTTTTGGACAAAATTTTGATTGTGAGAAATGAATTTTCACGCTTATATTTGTCGCCAATTTGTTTGTCCTTGCGTGTTTGTTGTTGCTTTGAAACTGGGCTGGGCTTCAGCCGCAATTACGGACCATGCGGGATTTTTTGTCTCCCCCTCGTGGCCGCTGGTGTACAAGCGTGTCTGCGAGAAAAGAACGATTGGCACGTTGACCTCTATTCCTGCAGTGGAAATATGTGTTTGAAGTTTGGGGCTCGGTGGGAGTGCGCATCCGCGTTCACAATGAATCTAACTTCTAAGCTTTTTTAAAAAAGTGCATGTGGTTCAGATGGAACCATGACATGGTAGGCTGTTTGGTCATATCAGGTTGACATGCTATGTCATTGAGAGTGATAGGTGTCAAATGAATTTAAAGTGGGTGGACTGGTATAGTGAGTGATGTTTTAGTGCCACTGATGGCGATAGACATCCAGTTCATGGAAACTATGGCAGTTTGGCAGCGATCGTTCCCATTAAATCATTGTCTATTTTTGTCTGTGATGTGCGATATTCACTTTTTATTTTTTTTCTATTTTTATTTTTTTAAAGAGACTCAGTAGTCTTGGTGTATTTACATTGTTCACAGTATATGTGCTGTTGTAGTTAATAAGAGAAATACAATTTATATTGAAGACACTCATTAAATCGTTGGCTACCAATGACAGACATCCAATCAATTTGAATTTTTCCGATTGTTTATTGAATAGAATAGAATAGAATAGAATAGCCCTTTATTGTCATTATACAGTTGTACAATGAAATTGTGGAGCATTTCCCTTTACAGTGTAGGGTAACTTAAAATCTCAAAAGTGATTTGCAAGTATAAAAGTATAAAATTTGAATAAATTTAAAATGTGTATGTGATAGTCCTATGCAAAAAAAAAAAGTGAAATAGCAGCTGTTTGACAGTGAAGACATTGAATATTGCATGTTAGTATTGCGCGTACGTAAGTATTGCACATAAAATGTCAATAGAAATGAAGTTGCAGCAGTTTGAGAGTGAAAGCATTGAATATTGCACGTAAGTAAGTATTGCACCTAAAATATGTGTCAATAGAAGTGCAGCGGTTTGACAGTGAAGGCATTGAATATTGCACGTTAATAGTGCACGTAAGTATTGCATATGAAATATGCGTCAATACAAGTGCAGCAGTTTGACAGTGAAGGCATTGAATATTGCACGTGAGTAAGTATTGCACATAGAATATTGCTGAAATGAATACTGGACATTGGGCGATGTGGTGTTACATATAGTTCAGGGTGGGGATGGCTTTAGCAAAGAAACTGTTCCTCTATTTGTTCTTGCTTCTTGTTAAACTCTGGCTGCTATTGACGGCAATTGACGTTGTTCTATTTTTTGAAATTCATATATATATATATATATATAAGTTTTTACAGAATATGTGCTCTGGTAGTTAGTGAAATACAAATAACATTTGTAATTGAAATAACCATTTGGTTATTGGCTGCCGAATTATCTCTACCAACCTTCCCAGTTCAAATGGACTGGACGTCTTTCGCTGTCAATGGCAGAGGAATCTCTTTTGCCAAAATGAAATACAAGTGTTTATTATAATCAAATGGAATTGTGCAAACAAGGATTAATATAATATATATGTTAGTGTTTTGTTTTATATTACCTTAAGAACAATATTCAAATTTCAATCTAAAAATGGAGAATGAGTGACAGTATGTCACAAATGAAAATAAATCCAGTTTTTTTTTAGTTCAAATATTTTCAGACCAAAAAAATACTGTGTGCGTTAATTTACGTTTAAATCCATGTTTTTGCAAAACGTGTCAGTGTGTGAGAAGCCTGCAGAGTGCAGTGCCGTCCTATTATTGCTTGACGACCACCACTCACCCCTGTTTTTTTTTCAAGAGCCCCTTTTTAGCTCCTGGGTGTGTCCTTGTCTCGACTTGGGGGGGAAATGCTTTCGTGGGAACTTTGTTGCCATTGGGCCGCCATAAATCAGCTGTTGGAGGAAACGCAAGCACTCACTTTGGTGTCCTTCACGGACGGACGGATAAACGAAGCGCATATGGGAGCCACTGTACAATGTATTTAAGAGAAATGGTGGCTGTACATGAACATTTTTGTCAGTGCACGTTGGGCGTGTGCAATTCAGTGCTAGTATTGGGGTGAGCAAGTGTGAAACCACTTGACAAGCTCACAAAAGAGGCAAAGGGGTGCCATAAAAATTCCTCAAGTCTGCATGTGACCAAACGGAGTCGCGGCTATATGCTTTGCACTTCGTTTCCTGCATGCTCGCTGTTTGGTTTAGACGTTTCAGAACACAGATCGACTTAAAAACGATCTTTTTAAATATATATTATATGAACATGGAGCATGCATGCGATCAAACGACATTTTGTACCAAAAGTGTAAACTGTGTCTTTTTGTCCTTGTTTTGACGTCAGCAGTGTAAGTTTATGCTTCTTTCTAAATGGTCTTGGCTATTTTCAATTGAATTCAATGTTTCTCAAGGGTCCCGATTGTCTTGCATCCTGTCTGCAAGACGAGTTTCCCTTTGGGACAATTAAGGTTCACTGGCCTGAACACACAATATGGGGATGATAGCAACAAGGGCAGCCATTTTTTCCCCTTTTATTTATACCACTGCTGTTATGCAACATATCAATTCACGAGAATCGAATGAAACACGATTTGATTTAAAAAGGAAAAAAACAGAGTAAGAATAACAGAAGTACATTATATGTATATATAATGTGTGTGTATAATTTTGTGTATGAACTTCATTTTGAATATACTTAGCCCAATTACAAATACCCAATTTAGTTTTCTCTATAGTATATATTACACACAAAAAAACCAACGACCCAAATTAGATTGATTTTAACAAATTCATTATAGCTAACTTTCACTTAAGTTAATTTCACACCCAAAATCAGTTCTTTTTTTGACGCAATTACAAAAAACAACACAAGCCTCTGCAGTATTTTTTCCCTAACTATGCATTTTTACCAGAGATTGTGTATTAAAATCAGTTGTTAAAAAAACAACAACAACTATCCTTTGGGTTCATGTGCCCTAAACATTTGGTTTATTCATTTACTATTTGGGTCAAAATGACAGTTTTTCCTCTTTTTAGCAACTTTTTCTTGATTTTATAAACACACACTCCACGGTCAGGTTGATTTTAGCTTTACGCCCATCTGTTTTAATGCAGTACATGTAATATTGGTTTAAAAATAGCCCAATTTGAATTCAGAAAATGAACAACCAGCTGTTGTGTTATTTTTGCTATAGTTGTTTTGTTGTTGTTGCTGCTGTTGTTAGAATGAACCCAAGTGGTATAGCTGGTCCCTTTCCTAACCTAAATTCAGTACAAATAAGGAAAATATATTTCTATACATATATTATTATGGGTTTGGACTGTTTTACGTATAAATGACACTTTTTCACTGCACAACAGTCAAATAAGATCAAAAGTGCTTAAATTCTGATTTTGTAAACGTATCCAATGACCAACCTGTGCTACCCATCATCCCCAAAACATGTATTCATTAGTGTCGCCACTAAACATGTTTAGCTATATATTCTTGATGAGTTCAAAATAATCAACGAATTGCTTGTATTTAATTAAAGCCTCAATTTTCACCCGTCGCCTTCCTAACATGCATCACAAGTCACTGACGGCCTTATTAGCACGCCCAATAGTAAAGTCGAAATTGCGCTCGCAGCACGCCCTGCATGCAATCGCCCGGCATTGTTTCCAAGCAGCGCGTTTTGCCGCAATGCTCGTTAACCTCCCGATGACCTCGCCGCGTCAGTTCACCAGTTGCGCCAGAGGATGGCGCAGCACGACCAGGCAAAGTTCGCCCCGAGCCACAGAGTCCTCCTCGCTCCCGAGCCCCCCCTCGCGAGTTTACCTCCCGAGGTCACCGAGCAGGATTTACGACTGGTCAACAAAAGCACGTGATACTCCGCCGTACCCCATATTTGGGTGCCTACGTAAGAGCCGGAGAATCAAGTCCATGGCCCACTCATTTCCATAATTCATCATAAATTGTGCAAGGCTGCTATAGGACGCGCTAAAGCATAAGAGCCACAAATCAAAGCGCGCTGGCTTTTGCGCTTTTCTCTCCCCTCGCCGTCAAAACGAGCAAAATCCAGCCCGAGTGGAGGAATTGTCAACAAATGAGCTCCTATTTTGTGAACTCATTCTGCGGTCGCTATCCCAATGGCGCGGACTTCCAGTTACATAATTATGGGGAACACAGTTCGGCGGACGAGCAATACCGAGACTCCAACGCCATGCACTCCGGCAGGTACGGTTATGGCTACAACGGGATGGACCTGAGCGTCGGCCGGCCCGCCGCCACAGGACACTTTGTACAGCAACAGCAGCAGGGCGGCGAGCGGACGGCCGCCTTCTCCCCGACCCACTCAGCGGCCGACCCCGGCAGGTACACGCCGTCCGCCGGCGCCAACTCGGCCAACTCAGCCGCGGCGGAACAACCAGTCCCGTGCGGCTCCACTTCCTCCCCCGGCGAGTCTCGTAGCCAGCACCGAGCCGCCAAAAACTCCCTGCCCAGTCCGTGCTCCGGCTCCAGCTCCAGCGGGGGCACACTGCTGCACAACCGAGACTGTGCGCCCAAGGGCACCCCCCTGGACGAGGAAAAGCCCACGGGGAGTGCACCCGGAACGCCACAGAACGACCCGGCCCAGCCTCAGATATATCCGTGGATGAGGAAACTACACATAAGTCACGGTAAACTTCTTTAAGAATTATAGCTAGGGATGACATGGCCTATAAAAGCCCATGTTTGTATATTTTAAGAAAGAAATCTAAAGTCAACTTTGTCACAAAATGTCGCATTATTATTTCAAGAAAAGTGTATGTGTAAGACTTTTCTTAATTATGAGAGCGCACACAAGTCACACTTGACCACAGAAGTCAAGTTTAATTCTGTTGCAAGTATTTTTCTAGCTCCAGAAAACAAAATAGGCCTCTAATTTTGCGTAAAAATATTATGCTCCAATTTTAAGTGAGACTTTTTGTCATGGCATGTAAAAAAATATGTTAACAATTTTTGCATATGTATATTTTATTCTATAGTACTCCATTAAACCGCGTATAAAAATGGCTTAACAGACGCATTTCTCTCTTTTTGTTGTTGACTCGCCCTAAGATTTGTCCGGTCCGGAGGGCAAGCGTGCCCGGACCGCCTACACCCGCTACCAGACGCTGGAGCTGGAGAAGGAGTTCCACTTCAACCGCTACCTGACCCGGCGGCGGAGGATCGAGATCGCGCACGCCTTGTGCCTCTCTGAGAGACAGATCAAAATTTGGTTCCAGAACCGCCGGATGAAGTGGAAGAAGGACAACAAGCTGAAGAGCATGAGCATGGCTGCGGGCGCGGGGGGCTACAGGCCTTGATTGGGACCCCCACCCACTCGCCCCCCACTCCTGTCACCCGAAAATCAAAGTTGCAGAGACTAAACTCCACTATATCTCCTATTCTTTTCATTTAGTGGTCAAATAAATGTACAGTTCTGTCTAGATTTAGAAAAAAAAAAACGAATAAATGTTGGTTTAAATTATTTCTCGTGGAGAAAAAGAAGGGCAAAAATGCTACCTAATGAAAAACCATGCAGCGAATGCACTCAATGTACACTCACTTGTTCCATTTTGTGTATACCTCCAGTATGTTGTGTATTGTATTTATTTGTGCGTTGTGCTAAATTGAGAGAGAAAAATGAACTCCAAAGTGATTTTCGTCAAGTGGACAATTGTATTTTACATTTTTATTGTTTTTGCAGCTTTTAAAAAAATGCTTTTGCTGTGTATAACCCGCGTGGTGTTAAGCTTTATAATTTTTGTATTTTATTTTCTAAGACTGGAAGTCAAGAATGTACTGTAAAGACATTGTTGCTGTTCATCATATAATAAAGTTTCTACTGGAACTACATTTTCGTGTGCTGAGAAAAAGAAAAAAATGTTCATTTTAAGTTTGAAATAAATTCAACAGGTTTTTAACGAATTATTTTTTGTTTTGTTTGGTGGACTCACCTGTGGTTCTGTTGGGCTTTTTTTGGGTTCCTCATCATGCAGGCGCACACACCGCCAACGGCAAAGTGTCTTTTTGCACCTCTTGCAGCATCAGCTGGACTTTTCAAGCTGTAAACTTTATTAAGCCCCCTTTCTGCTTCCTTTGACATTTGGCTGCTAAATGAACGGGGGTTTGGGGGGGGGCGGTTTGTCTATGAATTAGATCGTAAAAATCATCCGGAGCGCGTCCAGATAGGCTCACTGGCCATAAACGGTCACGTGGTGGCCATTAAAGTAAGTTTTATGGTTTTGGGGAGTTGACAGTATATTGCACATAACATATAATCGCACTGACGACCAGGCTTGCTCTGACTCTGCCTTTTGCAGCTTGCCGAGAAGTGTTGCTTGACCAGAGCGGAGAGGATAGCCCCGGACCGGGCTGAACCGGACGCATGGCCAGGATGAGGAGCGCCTCTCCGGGTGAGTTTGGAGAACAAGCGAGCCTGTGTTAAGTCTGCTTATTATTGTATGAGCTCCCTCTATCTTTCCCAATTAGTACATTAGGCTAATTTGTCAGCGGTGCTGGGCTGAATTCTGGTCTGGGCAGATGTTGCAGGCAGGGTTGGGTCCGGCTCATGGCCATTTAATTGCTTCCTTCCCCGTGTAACTTGTTTCCCTCCATCTGGGCTGCGACTCATAATCCATTTTTGCATGTTGGCTCATTATCTCAGCGTCCATTTGCACCCACTAACTTGTCGTCTTGGAGGATGTGCGCCTTTTTTGATCACATTGGACAATTCGCAGAACACAAAGTTGAGTTTGTTCGCTGAGTGCAATTGGACTTTTAGGGGAAGTGCACCCCCACGTAGCTATTTGGGCTCGGCTGTAAACAGTGTCAAGTAAACACAAGTCGGGGACAAACAGCAGCAGGGAGACGTTGGAAAAGGAATTCCGTTTTGTGTCAGCCTTGTCATTTTGGGTTCGGGGTTGAAAAGTTCAAGCCATCCCGCCCCTGCACACCCTTTTGGAAAAGTCACTCTCGCTTTGTGGTGACCTCACCTCGGACCAGGAGGCTGAGAAGCCATTGTTGTCTTCATTTGGACGACAAACAAGTTGGAACTTGCTTTACTTGTTTGGGGCTTTAACAATTTTCTAAAGTCATTTTTACTATAAATCAATACCCCAAAAGCTTTTTTTCCCTTAATGTAGATTCGAATTCATCCACGTCTTGATAATGCGGGAAAAACTGGGGTTATCCTTGTTTAATTATGTATTTTTTTACGTTAAAAAAATTAACTTTTTCTGTCAAATGCAAACATATTCAGAAACCAATCACAACTATCAGTCAAAGAATATATGGCGGAAAACACTCAGACGACTTGAAGTTCCGCACTGAGACCCCCAATTTAGCCAACTTTCAAAATTGTCCGATATGCATGTGTGATACATCATTGGAAAACGCGAGAGCAGAATTACAGACGCCACGATTTTAACGAGATATTATCGCGTACTTACCTTGTTTCGATCCAAGACCGCCATGTAGCATGTATCACTGAGTGTCAAGACACAGCTGTGAATGGCCACAGCTGGATTTTTTGGGGGGGATTTTATTGGTGAAACATGATAAAATAACAAGGGTCACGTTGCAGAAATCACAGACATCAAGGAGTGGTCGAGATATTCTTTTTCATATATTTACCCTTTTAAACATTTTTTTTCTCCAAATTTTTTGGGGGGATCGATTATTTATCATCTAACATATCGGAGAAAATGCAACAGTCACAAAAAAAAAAAAAAAAAAAAAAATACAATTAAGTGATAGTTATGAGGTAGATATCCGTGACCTTTTTACAGACGCCATTTTTTTCATTGTAACATAAATTGTTTAAAAGTTTAAAATATGTGAGTGAATAATTTTTTTAAAGTCGTTTTTTTTAAACGAAATATCAGACATCAATTAATGATTCTAAGGAGAAAAAAAAAGATAGACATTTTGAACGGCTGGGTTGAAACAAAAGCGGTTGCCCGACGTCTGTAAACGGGGGTTTTCAGGGTAAAACGGACAAAATAAAAATTGTTTGGGGGCTTCATGTGCCATGAATCTGCTATGGCAGCATATAGACATATTGTTCTGTCAAACACAACAGTTGTTTTGGCTTAAAATACAGCAGTTTCTTCTAAAGAGGAGTGGAAGAGCAGAAACTGCTTTTTCAGTCTTGTCTGTGTTTTCCGCCATATATGGTGTAACTGCAACTTCAAAAAGTATCGACCACATTGAAAGCAAGTGTGTAACAATTAAAAAAAAAAGTTGTTTACGAAAGTATATGTAAATATACTTGGACTGCATCTAAAATAACTTTGCAAATAAATCATATTTACATCAGAACCAAGCTTCTCCAGCAAATCAACAAAGAGTAAATAAACACAACCGAAAGCATATTGGTGTATATCAATTTTAATAAATCAAAGTGCAAAAACTTTATACAAAGGTATCATTTTATTTGGCATGCCTGTTGAATAACCTGGTCAATAAATCTTTTGGGCAACAACTTCACTAGAACTTACTGCTTCAGCCGATATGAGAAAAGTGTGATGCAAGTATTGTTGAATATATCAATCTAATTAAATCATAAATGTGAAAATGTTGACAAAAAGTATATAAACACATTCATTTGTCCTGTATGTAAGCTAACATGACCTCTACTGCAATGAAAAAGCATCCATAATTCAAATATTCCCTTCTTTTTCCACCATACCTATACAAAACCCCTCATTGAAATAAGCACTCAACATATCAGATGGATATTTTTCAGCTTTTCTGCTTATTTTCATCGTTTCCCAACACTTTAATCAAGCCCTACTGCCCATACATCCCATGCCTATTGCCCATTGCTCATGGGAGAAGCCACCTCATGCAGTCAGGTTAGGCGCGTCGTCCTCCCAACACAATGCCAATAAAACAAGCGAGAGAGCTTGGCTTTTTTCGAAATGAAAATGCGAAGCCATACGTCAAAAGATTGTGCTGGCAGCCTGCGAGGGTTCACGCGCAGGTCACGCAGCTCCAAGATGAATCTGCATGCTCTCCGAGCCACCAGCAGAGCTCGCTTTAGGCCAAGTTCACCGTCAGCCTGCGAAATGCTGTGCAGAGCACATGCAAGCAACACGCTTCCTCGGCCTTCCACAAAACAAAGAATAACATTAGGATGCTGTGAAAGGAAAACATTCTGCTGCTTTTCCCCAGCTCATTTGCATATTTCATCGTTCCTCACCATTACGTCTGAGGAGACGGCACAGGTGGAAATCTTTTCGGGGGGCATCAATGGAGCGAGATAGCAGGAGAGGAAAAATTGGGGTCAAAAGTTGAGGCGCGAGCAAGTCTCCGTCATCTGTTCGCTCATAATAGCGATCTTGACTCGTCGTCCTGCACACAAAAGGCAGAATAGCTTTGGATTACATATGTTGCAGCGTGCACTCCAGGTGAACCCTGCTTGCACGGTGACCCCGGGCACCCCCCAACACCCAACCCCATCCGCAGCCGTCCCCGCCAACAAGATGGAGTGGCTGGCGTTTTATTATCGCGCTTGATTGGTGAATTTCCTTTGAATAAATTGCGTTTGATATGTTTGGGGACGCCATTTGCATTCGGACGATTGATACTCTCGACCCGGTCACCGCGTAATGGGAAGGCCCTGCCTGCATGCACATGCACATGCACCCCCCGAAAAGAGCCCCCGGACCCCTTAAAAATCATTTAGCTGCTCTCATCCCGATCGTGTTGAATAGAAAGCTTTTAGGGGGACTGAAATGGCACAGATGGTTTTGGGGGGCACAATGAATGGATTTAAAGAAGACGCAATTTCAGGTTGAATTTTACTTTTAGGGACAGAATTGTGTTTTGTGTGCGTGTGTGTAAAAATGGGGATTGTAAAAGATAATTTCGTGGATTAAAAAAAAAAGAAATTCATTGAAATTATAGCTGATATTGGGGGAAAAAAACATTAATTTTAATCTGAATTGGTTGTTTATATAATTATCATTAAAAGTAAGTCATGACTGCTATATTCACATCAATAAAATGGCAAAGTGGACAAATTTATTGATTTATTCGTTGAGGTTAGCTCACTGAATGTCATGATTTAATTTCTAATATTTACCAATTAACAATTTTGTGCTTTTATTACTCATTCACTGTTCTTTATTTGTAATATTTAAATCTTAAGTGTTTGTCCGTGATGTCTTTAAGGATAAACTTGAATTCCTAATATTTTTTTTTAGCAAAAAGTACTATAAAAAATACATTCACAGTGGTAATTTAATCAATTTTATTTCTACAACCACACATTTCATTTTAAATCATGACAATGTAAACAAGTCAACCGTCACGCATCCACTAATCCATTTGAACTTGACAACAATCTAAAAAATAAAGATAATTCAAGCCCGAGTTCATCTTTTAAATGCCTTTTTAAATCCCACAACATCTTTCACGATCATATTGTCTAACATTTCATACATTTTCTGCAAATTGACTTTTTTTTTTTTTTTTTAACCCAGAATGCGCCACATTCACATTGAACGCGCAAGGATATTCATTATTATTACACATAGACAAGAGACCTTGTGCGAGCCGCCAGCACTTCACTCATAATCTAAATTTACAGTATGCTGTCACGCAGGTAATGAATCTTACCTGAGCAGACCTTGCTGGAATTCTGGAGTGGAACAGCACACTCCACTGGCATTTGACGACAATAGATGTCCAATTATTTGAATTTAGAGGGCATGAATGATCATGCGTCTATGCAGTTGACGGCGATAGTCGTCTAGCCTCTCCTAGTTGAAATAGAATGGACGTTTTAGCCAATTATTTAGTTTTACATGTACGCAGGCCTTGATTATACGGTCGTTCAAATATGCTTAGCAAACAGCAACAAGTGCAAAGGCCTATCGAAAAATTATATTAATTATAATTTAACCTACCCTGGCCAAAAAATCACGCTAAGTTCTTCCTATACTCTGCTTCCACAATAATGTTGCCGTTTTAGTAATAATCACAGTTCAATCCATTCGTTTAGTATAATTTGTACTGAAAATCTCGGAATTTCTTTTTAAAGATTAGATCAGAAAATGTGCAAAAAATTGATCGTACTCACAAGAGAGCTCCTCGTTGGAGGGAACCAAGCATGCATGTGGACGGTCTCCTCAAATCCACGCTTGTCCAGAAGTCCAAGTCCGGGGTGAAGAGCGGGTCAGCGCGTCTAAGTGATATGAAAATGTCCCCCCTTTGGAAGAAGGGGGCACGCCTTGTTGTTTAACAAAGACTGTCAATGGGCAAGATTAATCAGAAACAAAATGGAAACTGTGTCACTTTGGGGTCAGGCACAAGTTATCTCTGTTTGGGGGAGTGAAGACAGAGAAGGGGATTTTTTTCGGAGGGGGGCATAAAGGGGAGAAAGGAAACGCTTTGGAATATTTGTAAAGTTTGGGCTTCTTGTTTGTGCCTGCAGAGGCCTCGGAGCATCTTGGACGAGTTTGGTTCACCTCCAACGTGGAGGAAAGGAGGCTGCACCGACACGTGATGGCTGAAGGTTAGAAATGTGGATTTACAACTATTTTGGGGGTGGTTTGAATGCACCAAAACGAAATGTGCTTATTTATTCACTTAGTAAAAAATAAGACTGGTAAATGCTTAAGAATAAATGAACAAATATTAATATATAGATGCATAATGGACGCTAGAAAATAGTGCAAAACATAATTTTCAGTCATTTTAAAGTCTGTATTATTGTGATAATTATTGATCATATTTATAGTAAAGACACCTATGCTTTTAGGTGATATAGTGGCAAAGCTATCATTTAAATATTATTAATTTGTGCTGAAATTAGATGTTTGCATATAAGATAACTTATAGTAAAAACTGTATATTTAAAAATTTTTCACATATTGCTCATATTTCTCGCCAAACATATTCGTCCTTGTATGATAAATCCTGCACGCATTCGTAGCGTTTTTGTTTTGCAGCCGTTGCTTGACCATACATGCTGCATTCAGCAATTGTTTCTGCTCGAACCTTTCGCAAGACATTTACTCTCAATGTGCTTCGAAGAATATTGTCATCTATCTTCCATGTGTGTTTATTGATGAGTTATGAGATATGCAAGGATGATCTGATTATTATCGGCAGTTGTTTTCAAGCCGAAATGAGCGGAATTTCTTGTGCAGTGATGCGAGGGGTGCTGTGTATTTTTATAAGCGTATGATTCGAGGATCTGCATGCACGTCAGTGTGCGTGAAGGTGTTGCTGATGATACCATGTTTGTTTGTTTTACTAAGATGTTTTCCCCTTATCAATAGGGACATAATTTTAATTCCACATATATTTTAATAATCACAAATTATGACTATTTCCCCTCATATTTGGTATTGTTTCTGCTGTTTTTTGCGTTGTAATCTGAAACCTCGCCCACACAAGTTTAACGACGCGCAGTAAACAAGTCAGTTGATTGGTTTTGCTGTGATCTAATAAGATCGAAGAAGGGAAAAAGGCTACGTAAGCCAGTCCGTCGAGGTTCTGCTGGTGCCAGTGCCATGCTTTCCATTGGTTCCTGTTTACATGATGCCCGCAGGACGCGCGGGGATTGGCGGCCGCGCTCACGTGACCACACAACTTTGTACATTTGACAGCGAGTAGGAGGGTTTTGTGGAGATCAGAAAAACGACAGCGCGATAAAAATTAGTATTGTTGCACTTCACAAATTAATGACCATGAGTTCCTACTTGATAAACTCCAACTATATCGAGCCGTCCTTTCCTCCATGCGACGAATACCAGCAGGGCGGATACATCCCCAACCCGGGGGACTACTACGAGCGGCCGAAAGACTCGGGCTTCCCCCACCACGAAGAGCCGTCCTACCCCAGGTCCAACTACACGGAACCGGGCTACGACTACGCCGGCGTGCCCGCCGCGGCCGCCGGACTGGACGATTTCGGTGACGGACACCTTTCCGCCGCTCAGCCGCCGCCAACGACGCTCGCTCAGAGCCACGGACCGCGCCTACAGGAGGGCTCCGGAGCGGGGGCCGCCAAAGACTGCAGCCTCGCCGGGGAAGTCTACCCTTGCGCGGGGAAGCAGGGCAAGGAGCCCGTGGTCTATCCCTGGATGAAAAAGGTCCACGTTAGCACCGGTGAGTTTCTCGTCAGGCTTTAAACACACATTGGCGCGCGTTGAGGGAGCACTAGTAGCAGGCGGCCCACTTTACAGCTGCAATTTACGACTATGGAGCAGCGGGGTCGGTAATTAAGGACCCTCGTAAATTTTATCGCCTGTGTTCTTCTGTCGCTTTTTAACCCAAACTGCCTCCTCCGTTGGAGTAGAGCCAGAGTGTAATATCCCATCGTGTTTAGTTCATCCCTGGATGCTTTAGACGTGCGTAAACATTCTGAACAAATAGTGCGTCGCTTTATTGGTTTTTAGGCAGAATCTATAGGAATTGTGTTTAACACCTGCCTGTGTGTGCGCCCCCCCACCCCTTTCACCCCTTCCTCCTCCCTCGACCTCCATGCACCCCTAGTCAATGCCAGTTACGCCGGAGGAGTGCCCAAGCGGTCCCGCACTGCCTACACCCGCCAGCAGGCTCTGGAGCTGGAGAAGGAGTTCCACTTCAACCGCTACCTGACCCGGCGCAGGCGGGTGGAGATCGCGCATACAATGTGCCTGTCCGAGCGTCAGGTCAAGATTTGGTTTCAGAACCGCAGGATGAAGTGGAAGAAGGAGCACAAGCTTCCCAATACCAAGATTCGCTCCAATTCGGCCTCGTCTTCGTCCACGTCCGGGGCCCAGCAACAGCAGATGAAAACAGGCCAACAGCTCGTCCCCACGCCGTGCACTGTGGCTCTATAGTGGCCCGATATTCCATGAAAACCCAAACTAGACTGAGATAGCAAAGAACACAAGTGGAAATGGACGGACCGAGTGAATATTTTTGCTGTATTTGCCCCTTTTTTTGCGTCTTCACATAAAAGCTTGAAATCCATTTTTTCCAATTCCCGCAATGGCGACTGAAGGGTTCACATTTGCTTTTGATTTTATTTTTTTTTTTTTGTGTTACAAATGAAGGATAACTGACAGTTAAACGGATCAAATAAAAAGTGTTGCATTTCACGTAAATGGCCAAATGGATAAGGCAAACGCTTGAATCCTGTCCTTTTGGATTTTTTTCCCAGTCAAATTTTCCACGGAAAATTCGAATATACTTGAAAGTTGTGATTTTGAAAGCAGATTCGTTTTAGGAGTTCCATTGTAGTCACGGTTGTGTGTTCGAATGTATAGTCCTGCAGGTGAAACGGCCACGTTGTAATGTACATATAGGCAAAATGAAGGCACAACGAGGAGTGCATTTCTACAGATACTTTTTTTGTGCTTGTTAGTTTAGTGTCGTCAGTTATTTGTTTGATTCGTGCTCGCTTGTCTCATGTCGTGTTGTTGGAAAACTGTGAATATTCCTTCGTGTTTGTGTCGACGTCTCACTAGTGACCCCTGTGTTGTGTAGACTCAATGTCCTTGTGAAATAAATGTGGATTCACTTGTAAGGCTGAGATGGCTTTTGATTTTTAATGATGGAATAACGTCGAAGAGCAAATGTAGGATTTGTATTTGGGGAAAAATAGGATTGCTGTATTTTGTTTGTGATAATTTGACTTTTTAAAGTCTAAATTTTAGAGATAATTATGTGAAACTCAATCCTCTGATGCCAAATTTAGGGGAGTTTTCTCTAAATTTCAACAATCATCCTCATCTGTAAATTTAACCCTTTCTGCTTCATCCAATTTGACAATGCGCTTTCCAAACAAAGCTCCCGGCTCGACTTTTGCCACCTAAACCCAAATCGCCAATCGCATTTCCCTCTTATTTCCCTGCCTAAGTGCACCAGAGTGCGAGTGTTGCTCACTACCTGCTACATCCAAACAATGAAGGGTTCAAGCAAAGGACACGGCCGAGCTGACCAATCACCGGCCCACAGCCCTTCTCGTGACCCCTGACCTCTCGACACATACAATGTTCAGACCATACATCAGTGCTGAGACCCCCGAGAGTCTTTTCTTCGCGCTGCAGATTGTGACCCCGAAACGGCACGGTGAAGAACAAAATTAAAAAAAGATTCTAATTTATATATTTAAAAAAATATATTCAAAATATACATTAATGTCATGTCAAAATAGTGCTGAGTGTGACTCCACCAAGAAGTCCAATTTCAAGTCATTTGCCAATAGAGGTCACTTCCAATGTGCTGAAATTTTAATTTGCTCATCACGTTGAATAATGAATGGCCCCGGGTTAGAAATAGATGGAAAATGGGTCTTATATTTTCATTTCAAGTCATCTCTTCAGAGCGCCGGTCACATCTTCTGTTCCCGCACTGACCAGGATGCCTTGTGAGTAGCTTGAAGTCAATTCAAAATATGTCTGCGTGTGTTCAATATAGTAGTGCAGACTTTTAATTTGCGTTAAAGTGTGTATGTTTTTAAGAAATATTTCTGTAAATTGAAATTTTTAACTTAAAATCTAAATTTACAGTGAGAGATTCCAATCCATTTGAACTAGAAGTGGTAGATTTTAGCGCCACATGCGGCTTTGGAGCCACAGTTTCTTTTAGATTAGATTAATTCACTCCTATTGAAGGTTGACAGTTGTCCGATCCATTTGCCAGTCTCTTCAGGTTGAAATGGATCACACGTCTGATATGACGTTTTGTTTCAAAAAATGTCTCAAATGCATCTGCAGAAGTGCCAAAAACCTCAAAATTTCACTGTATAAATCGTTTTTTGGGTTAAATGGAACAGTGTTGATCGAAGGTCCTTCAATTAAATTGTGGCAGACTTGGTAATCATATCCTTATTCAAAGAATCGATATGTTGTATCATGATGAAATTAATGATTCAGCTCAATTCTATTCCTAGTAGTATTTTGTACACATAAGTTAGCATTTCATTTGCACTAATTAATATTTTAAGCGCGCAAATTACCATTACTTTTTTTTGTATCTTTCTGCAAATTATCAGTAAATCACGATTTATACTGCTAATATAGTCAGTGAAGGCGACTGACGTCCAATCCATTTTGCCAAGCCGATTTATCTTGACAAGCTCTTGAAAACGGACGCTCTTGTACAAGATTTCTCCAAGTTTGATCATTTTTTTCCTTCACACTTGTTCTTGAGTTAATGTATTTGACAGCGTCAACTTTCACGAATGAATGGGTTTAACTGTATTTTTGTCAACGCACTGGCAGCACAAATGAAGTTTATTCGCTGCCAACCTTCCTAGTTTTAATGGAATAGACGTCTATTAGCCAGAAACTAAATTTAAATTCCATCCATCCATTATCTAAATTTAAAATAGACTAAAATTCACAGAAAGATGAAAAATAACATACACTTGGACGTTTGCTGCCGTCAATGGCACGGAATGAGTTAGGTTGAGAGTTCAGTAAGCCGTTTAAAATGATAAGAAACTCCGCTACTGACTTTTTGCCAACACACAAGCTGAGAGAATTTGGCAGCTGCCAGTTCAAAAGATTGGACGTCTATCGCCGTCAATTGCAGCTAATGATTCAATATGTCCATGACTATTTGAGTATAAAGGGAACTGTAGGGCGGTTTCAAGTTGTCAGGACAACTTGAAATGAAAGGTCCATTGAAGAAGAAAACACAATGGACCACGGCAACAATTGTAAATCATTAACAGAGTCCTCAGGGCGTAAGTTGCTTGCCATTATGCTTATTATTATTGTTGCACTTTTAATATATTTCTCCATTAAAAGACAGACGTCAGTTTTAAAGTCACCTTTATTGAAAAAAACAAACCACATGTGATATACTTCTGTAAATCCACTGCAGGAATTCAATTTTCTCACGATCACTGATGTCAGGCTATATCTCGACTTAAGCTAGCTGTTTAGAGCAGCTTGTCAACATTGTGCAAAGATACGCTCCTTGTTCTGGCCATCGTCCAAGCGCTCTTTGAACTCCTCCTCGCTGACATGATAAGAAGCTTTGCTTGCTGTAAACGAGTCCAAGACGTCACAGAGAAGCTCGATGTTCAAATACAAGAGTCGAGATGGGATTCCGTCTGTAATCAGAGAGAAGAAAAGCAAAATGTTCAGTTTACCGCTTATGTTTGGCAACACAAAGGCTGGCCGCAAGGGGTGGGAGTGCAGGGCCGGATGTCCACTAGTGATTAATTGACGTGGTGGGATTTTTCCACGCCCGCTTCTTGGTGTTGACTGAAAACAAGCGCCAAACGGTGCCGGAGAAGGACAGAAAAAGACCCTTCGCGAGCTCAAGTTAAGACTTTTGAGTGGTTAGCATAGAGGTTAGCTCATTGGCAGCGATAATTCACTACCAACCTCTCCCTGTCAAAATGCATTGGAAATCCATTGCCGTCAATGGCAGAAAATGAGTTAAACAATACCTGAAAAAATGGATGCGACACTTAACAGCATTGATCTATTAGCACCGATATCTAGTAGATCAATTGAAATTTAAACATTTAAAAAAAACTATGGTTTTCCTAAAATGTTACTCTGAAAAGTTTTTGCTGCGAAATAAAAATTTATGAAATTTAACTACCGTAATTTTCGCACTATAAGGCGCACCTGACTATAAGCTGCCACCCACCAAATTTGACATGAAAATGGCATTTGTTCATAGATAAGCCGCACTGGACTATAAGCCGCAGCTGTCCTCACTGTATTATAGGATATTTATACCAAAAAATATTAACCGGTACTACTTTATTTGACAGCGGCATCATAAGGCTGTCATAAGACCAAATGAACGTCCATGAACCGTCGTGAATGAAATCTCACCATTTTGATATGTGCAAATTTTGGTGTTTTTTCGAGCATGTTCTGAACTTCATTTTCATTTGCCCTGAAGAAGCCCTAACCCTAAACCCCAAATAACGCTCGACTTTGGTACTCCGCCCAGGTCAGGCCCGTGAATGAAAACTCACCATTTTGATAACTTAACATCTCATATTCTCATGAAGAGTCTCACCAATTTTGAGGAGGATCCAACTAACTGCCTCGGCGCAATGGTCTCAAAGGTGCACGCTGGTTTTCAACAAAAATGGCCTGGTTTTCAACATTCAATCCAAAATACCCGCTTTACTGTTGGGTTTGGAATATGGGTGCAAGAGACTTTGAAGCATTTTTGCACGAGGTATCGACTCCCAAAATTTCATCGCTCTACGTTGAAAAAAACCTAAATGGAGAAGCCTTTTTTTTTTAAATTCCAGGGGGCGATACTGAGCCATTTTGTAACATTTTTTACAACGTTGCCAAATTATTGAAATTTAAGTGAAGCTACATGTTTGTGCAAATTTTGCAAGAAGTTTCAAGAAGTTTCATTTGGCCATCACTGTTCTCTTAGGGGAGACGGTCAACCTCTGCTGTCAACACTGTTGTTGTCCAACATGCCTCCTAGCATGCATTGCAGTGCTATAGACGTAAATAACAGTCAAAATTCATGTTCTAAGCTAACTATTTCTTCAGTTACTGTTCTAGTTGTTTCATTAATTGCTAGTTATGGAATTTGGTAACACTTTATTTGACAGTGGTGCCATAAGACTGTCATAAGACCATCATAATAATGATATGACACTGCCATGAGCAATAATGAATGCTTATGACAGACATCATTTTGTTTCATCCTGCAAATTATCTCACTTTTGAATAGATGTAAAATATCCGAGCTGGACATAAATGGAGTTAGTGACATAATTTGCCGGATGACACTCAATGACATCAGTCGTAAGCATTTATCAATGCCTATGATAATATCATGTCATAATTATGACCGTTTTATGGCAGTCTTATGATGCCACTGTCAAATAAAGTGTTACTAATTAACCCAAATAAATCCACAAATAAGCCGCAGGATTCAAAATGAGGGGGAAAAGTAGCGGCTTATAGTCCGAAAATTACGGTATATGCTAAATCCCAAATTTTTCAAAATTGAATCATGGAAGAATTTGTAATATCGGCAAATATTTAATTGCCTAAAGAATCAATGCTGTATCGTCATAAAATTACTAATTAACACTCCTATAGTGTTGTATTTTTATAATATTTTGTACGCAAGTATTTCATTCAAACAAAATTCTGTCAGCACAAATTAGGTTTTTAGCAGCTTTCTGCAAATTATCCCAATGAAATCGATGATTTACACCATTAGTTTTGTATTCTTGTATAGTAATTTGTGCACGTATTTCATTCGCACAAAGGAATATTTTGTTCATATAAGAATTAGCATTTTATGTGTTTGTTCAAAACAAATTGGTGATTTACACCCCAGGTTTTTTTGTAGCATTTCGTACACAAGCATTTAATTCGTACAATATTTAAAAAAAATTTTGGTGCAAAAATCGTGTACAAAAATGTTGATTTACAACAAAAAGTCTTGAGTGATACATCCATGCAAACGTGGGTGTCACTGCTGAATCCTCCTTTTTCCTGCCATTAATGATTCACAGGCTGAAATAAAAGCGATTTAAGTCACGTGACGCTACTCCATGTTATGGCAGCGGGGAGCAACTCGATGATTCTCGTGATAGCCCCACTTTTCACGAGGGGAGTCCTCCACCAGCTTATATCGCTTGGAGAGCAGCAGCAGTAAAAAAACAACAACGCAAAAGCAGATAGGAGAAACGCATGTGTTTGTATGCTTGTGTGTGTGAGTGTTGTGTGTGGGGGATGTATTACACGGCTGTCACAGACGGATATGTTTTTCCACGCGGAGAGACCTCGAGCTTTGGGAGGATGGATTTTATTTGGAGGCATTTCCGCCGATTGTTCGGTTTTGTGGTGAGTTATTGCAGCCAAAAGCAGAGGTCAGTATAAATACTTGATGAAATTATATATGTATGTATGAATGTTTGTAAATATGTGTTATGTATTATACACACGCACAAATATGGCCTCTAAAATTATATTTATATAAGAGTCTAGTATAAGAGGCGTTTATATTAAATCAAGTTTGTAACAATGTAAATAAAATTGCTATACCTTCAATTAGTGGTTTTGTTTTCAAATTATTTTAAGTGAAAACATTTTGACAAATTAATATTTGGAATCCGCAATGTAACATTTTTATGAGTTCTAGAAAAAAAATGGTCATAATTTTACAAACCTTAAGCAAATGGCTCATGCTATTGTATTTTGATTTGTGCGTAAACAGCGTTGATTCCCGTCAAATGACGAGTGCGAAAGTAGGTGACCGCCGTTGGGGGGAAAAGGAGCTTGTAATGGAAGACGGAGTGCCAGGCGGGCCGGCTCGGCCGCGCTGAGGTCACGGCGCCGCGGCGTGATTTATGGGCGCCGGGACTCGGGGAAGATGGGGCTCCGCACCTAATGACTATTCGATCCGTTGCTGCATGGGAAAAATGCTTACCGGCCGAGAGGGAAACAACAAACAGCGCATTTGCATAAAGCTATTTTCTACCTTCTTTGACTAAACATTTGACTGGAGTGGCTTGTTTTGCTTCACATTTTTGATTTGAAAGAATATTTCGTCATATGTATAATTGTATAATAAAATCTGAAATTATTTTTCTCTTTATTTCAGAACTTTGGGCCCATAAAAGCCCATCAAGCGTCGCAAAACTCCCCCGGTAAGTCTATATTCTTCTTTATTGATTTCTCTTTTCTTCCCTATATTTGTGGCAAATAATAAGTATGACGCCCACCTCAAGGAAGGCTTGCCTGCCTGCCATGAGCAGCGTGTGACTTTTCTTTGGATGTTCAGGCCGGGAGCAATAATTCCTCGTGGTGCACTTGTCTGCGAGCTGTAATTTGTCACCATAAACGTGACGACGAAACCTCTTGGAGCGCTGCCTCGCTCCTTTCAAAAAGCCATTTCCACTCCAGCCATGTGCACGTGCGATACATATTTATATATTTGATACATCTGTTTACCGGCCGCGTCGATGACTTTTAACCCTTTTGTTGAAAAGAGAGGGGAAGAATCAGCAGTTTTAGCACAAAGAGGTCAATAATTAATCCTCAGCATCCCACGCGGACTGACTTTTTCTTCTTCCCCCAACAAAAAAAAGGAGCGAGCGTGCATGTTGAAAGCTGACGAGACGTTTTTCTTTCTCTTAAGAAAAAAAGGCAACATTACCATGCCGAGGGATTCCCCACGCATGCACTGCTTGCTCCTCCATCCACTTTGCCTGCAAGTCATTTCATCCAGTTAATCATTAAGAACCCCCACATACACACATTCCTTGTCTTCTGGTTCTATTAAGGATGCACTTTTGTGATTATGTTCAATTTCTCCCTCGCCCTCATTTGCTTGCATGAGGAGGAGGAAGAGGAGGAGGAAGAGGAGGAGGAGGAGAGGCAGCAGCTTAATTTGAACTAAGGCGCGACTTCATTTGCATAATTTTTCTTGTCTATGGTGTGACGACGCGGTTCGGGCCATTTGAGTGGCGATCACACAAGAGGGTCCAGTCCAGTCCGGTCCAGCCTCCTTATACGCAGAAGCATCGCTTCCAATGGCCTGACGATCAATTGGAGCCCTCCGAGCCAGATAAGACTTATCTTGGCTGACCCGCCCGCTTTCCTAATCTCCATGTACACATCCACGTCGAGTGGGGAAGACACGAAGAAGAAGACGAGGAGAAAAAAAAAAGCAAAGGGGGGCTTCTTCTCCTCCTCTCCTCTTTTTTTTCTCCCCTCTCTCGACTCTCCTTGTTGTGGTGGCTGCGTGCGTGCATGCATGGCGCTCGCTCGCTTCCTCAACTTTCCTCCGGATTACTACTTTGATCGATTTCGCCGCTGAATGAGAAAATATTGCTCGCTACTCTGCATTGGTCGTCAGAGGTTAAGGTAAGCAGGCCAGGAAGGAGCTGCCTATATGCTCGCCTCGGTTCTAAATGGCCGAGTTTGGGTGTCGCGCGCGCGGTGATTTATCACCGTGTGACTTGGATCGCGGTTCAGGAAGAGTTCACACACACGAGCAGATTTCTCTTAACGCGGAGGAGGACAACATGAGATCAAGGCTGATTTCGAGAGGCGCCCTTTTTGGGGGATTAATGTGCGGATTTGACAAAGAATCGCGGGGAAAAGGGAGTTGCTGCAGATGCAATCGGGACGATAAGTTTGGGTTTTGCTGGACATCATTTTCAACAGATTGATTTGCTTGTCAGGCATGCTTGCAACAATGCATTTTGCAAAGTATTTTAAAAATAATATATATTTTCTTAGTAAATTAATCATAACCTTCTAAAACGAAATTAATGTAAGGCATATTTAAGACGATTTATTATTTAAAGGAAATGCAAAAACATTTTAACGTTTTATTGCCAAATGTATCACATTTGATACACTTAGAATTAGATGATTTTGAGACCCCAATTCAAGAATTATGAAATTTCTTTCTCAAGAGCATTGTTGGATGCAAGTCAACACATTCATCTGCAGATTTCATGAGAAAAAAAATCAGGATTTAGAAAGGGTTATAGATGTTAGAGCGCTTATTACACATGTTCATTATGATTATTCTTTGTTACAAATTTGAAAAAAAAAAGCTTCATTAAGACCTTATTTTTCAAATTTTGTCATTCTCTGACAATTGATTCATGTTGCAGGCGTTGAAGGGTTAAAATGTTTTGGGTTTTTTAAATTTCCATTCTACTCATTTTTTAATCGAATGATTTAATTTTTCCAAATATGTTCTATTGTATCATAATGATAAAACTGTAGCTCAACTGCATGCGCTTTTGCCATATTTGCTCCAGGACGTTCAGCCGCCAGATGCCTTTATTATGGGTCAGCATAGGAAAAGTTCACATTGTGGTTCTAAAGATGCACTATAATGTCCACCCGGTTTTTCAGGTTTTTTTGGGGAAGATATTATCTGTAAAAAGAGAGAAGGAATGTAGTCAGAACCAAAATTGATCCAACTTGTTTTCAACGGGGAATCGCATTGGAATTTTGATTGTTATTACTCAGATTTAATATGACGTTCTTGTTAAGCGTCGTCCCCGAGTCAGCTTTTGAGCGTTGTTTAGCGCAGATGGTAATAAAAGGTCGTCGGGCGCGAGCGAGCCATAAGGTAAACGGTAATGTTGTGCAGGAGCGGCGGGCCCAATCTCGCTCGCCTATAGCGCGCAGTGTCAGGGCCGCATTGAAAAGTAAGATGGATCGCCACCATTTCGTCTCCTCACAGTGCTTGTTGTAACCCCAGGTTCACCCGAGGAGGCCATTGGCGGAGAGGCGTCACGTGACCACGGGGTGCCAATGTTCTTCTACAAGGGTGTCAAGACCCTGTCACTTTGTGAAATAAATATTGGGAAACGGCGAGATGCAAAAGGCAACCTACTACGACAGCTCGGCAATTTACACTGGCTACCCGTATCAAAGCGCAAATGGCTTCAGTTATGATGCCAATCAGGTCCAATATCCCCGCGCCTCTCATGTGGAAAGTGACTACCATCGACCCGCCTGCTCGCTGCAGTCTCCCGACGGCTCGGCGGCGGAGAGCCGCGGCGACGGAAGCGCCGCGCAGCCGCCGCCGCCGCCGTCCACCGAGAGCAGCCCGACGCCCTCACGCTCTCCCTCGGATGCCGGCAAGCCGAGCGGAGCCAAAAGCGGCTCGCCGTCGTCGGCCAATCGCGGCAAGCAGATCTTTCCCTGGATGAAGGAGTCACGCCAGAACACCAAGCAGAAACCCGCAAATAGCGCCAGTTCAGGTACAACACACGCAACTTGGGCATTCATGTTATGGGAGAGGGGAAACATTTAATACTCCCACTGAGAAGGCCATGGCAAATGTAAACGTCACGTTGAGGGAATTTTTACATGCGACTTCATCAACACGTCTGAGTGTTCCTCTTAATTCTGTATATGGAAAGGACATTTGGGGAATTTAAAGGGCCTCTCTCCCTCCCCAGCCCCCTTGCTTTGGGCTTAGATCCCACAGTTGGCCTGCAGATGACCTCTGCCTACTGTAAACACACACATGCACTCATCACATAGCGTCCCCGCCGAGTCAACAAACAAACCAACATCAAGCAGTTGGCCCAACCCAGTCTTCCACTCTAAGACCAACTCCAAAATGTAGCATGGCTTCAAAACGGATAACTGTGTTTTTTCCCTTTTAAACAAATAACTGCATGGTGTAAACTACCATCATACTCATTTGACCCCCATACCAAAGAATATGGATGACTGGGTTGGTTGGCTCTTTTTATTGACCCAGAGGACTTTTTGATTGATGTACATTTATTAAACATATAGCATGTAAAAGGACCCAATTGGGCTATAATAGGGTCACTCTAGCACTTGGGTCAATTTGATCCTCCAAAAATCCAGTTTTTTGATTACTTGTTCCTTTTTTTGAACAATGCAATGATTATATATATATCTATATATCTATATATATCTATATATATATATGGCGGAAAACACAGACAAGGCTGAAAACGGCGGAAAACATTCAGGTGACTTGAAGTTACGCTCTGAGAGCCCCAATTTAGCCAAATTTCAAAATTGTCCGATATGCATGTGTGATACATCATTGTAAAGCTTAAAATCTCAATTTTCTGGGGGAAGAAAAATTTTGAGCAGGAGGGCATTTAAAAAAAAAAATTTTTTTTTGAACAGCAAAACCCTATCTGGAGGTGAAAGCACGCGAGAACAGAATTACAGACGCCATGACTTTAACGCGAAATTATCGCGTACCTACTGTGTTTCGATCCAAAAACTCCATGTAGCATGTATCACTGAGTGTCAAGACACAGCTGTGAATGGCCACAGATGGATTTGGGGGGATTTTATGGGTGAAACAGTGTAATATAACAAGGGTCGCGATGCAGAAATCGCAGACATCAAGGAGTGGTTGAGATTTTCTTTTTTCATATATTTACCCTTTTAAAAAAAAAATTCAACTTTTTTTTGTTTGGATCAATTATTTATCTAACATATCGGAGAAAATGCGACACTAACAAAAAAATACAATTAAGCGATAGTTATGAGGAAGATATCCGTGACTTTTTTACAGACGCCATTTTTTAAATTGTGACATAAATTGTTTAAAAGTTTAAAATATGTGAGTGAATAATTTTTTAAAGTCGTTTTTTTTTTCTAATGAAATATGAGACATCAATGAATGATTCTAAGCTAAAAACGATAGACATTTTAAATAATAAATATAATTAATTACCTGTGTTTTATGGCTGGGTTGAAACAAAAGCGGTTGCGCGATGTCTGTAAACGGGGGTTTTCAGGGTAGGACGGACAAATTAAAAATAGTTCTGGGGCTTATTGTGCCATGAATCTGCTACGGCAGCATATAGACATATTGTTCTATCAAACGCAACAGTTGTTTAAGCTTAAAATACAGCAGTTTCTTTTAAAGAGGAGTGCAAGAGCAGAAACTGCTTTTTCAGTCTTGTCTGTGTTTTCCGCCAAAAGCAGTTTCTGCTCTTGCACCCCTCTTTAAAATAAACTGCTGTATTTTAAACCAAAAGAACTGTTGTTTTTAATAGAACAATATGCTGCCATAGCAGATTCATGGGGCATTAAGCCCCCGAACTATTTTTAATTTGTCCGTTTTACCCTGAAAACCCCCGTTTACAGACGTCGCGCAACCGCTTTTGTTTCAACCCAGCCATAAAACGAAGGTAATATACTTATTATTCAAAATGTCTGTTAGTTTTAAGCTTAGAATCTTTAATTGATGTCTCATATTTTATTAAAAAAAAAAAAAAACGACTTTAAAAAATTATTCACTCACATATTTTAAACTTTCAAACAAATTATGTCACAATGAAAAAAATGGCGTCTGTAAAAAAGACACAGAGCTCTACCTTATAACTATCGCTTAATTGTATTTTTTTTGTTACTGTTGCATTTTCTCAGATATGTTAGATGATTAATAACTGATCCAAACAAAGAAAAATTGAAAAAAAAAACGCTTATAAGGGTAAATATATGAAAAAGAAAATCTCGACCACTCCTTGATGTCTGTGATTTCTGCATCGCGACCCTTGTTATATTACCATGTTTCGCCCATAAAATCCCAAAATAATCCAGCTGTGGCCATTCACAGCTGTGTATTGACACTCAGTGATACATGCTACATGGAGTTTTTGGATCGAAACAAGGTAAGTACGCGATAATATCTCGTCAAAGTCATGGCGTCTGTAATTCTGGTCTCATGTGCTCTCACCTCCAAATAGGGTTTTGCTGTTTAAAAAACATTAATTTTTTTCAAAATGCCCTCCTGTTAAAAATTTTTCTTCCCTCAGAAAATTGAGATTTCCAATGATGTATCACACATGCATATCAGACAATTTTGAAATATATGTATAATATGGCGGAAAACACTCAGGTGACTTGAAGTTCCGCTCTGAGACCCCCAATTTGGCCTAATTTCAAAATTGTCCAATATGCATGTGTGACACATCATTGGAAAGCTCAATTTTCTGTGGGAAGAAAATTTCTGAACAGGAGGGCATTAAAAAAAAAAAAAAAAAGAAATTAAACAGAAAAGATGGAGATGAGAGCATGCGAGAGCAGAATTAAAGACGCCACGATTTTAACGAGACTTGTTTCAATCCAAAAACTCCATGTAGTATGTATCAATTAATGATTCTAAGATAAAAATGACAGACATTTCGAATAATAAATACGATTACTTCTTTTTATGGCTGGGTTGAAACAAAAGCGGTTGCGCGACGTCTGTAAACGGGGGTTTTCAGGGTAAAACGGACAAATTAAAAATAGTTTGGGAGCTTAATGCGCCATGAATCTGCTATGGCAGCATATAGACATATTGTTCTATCAAACGCAACAGTTCTTTTGGCTTAAATAAAACACAGCAGTTTATTTTAAGGAGGGGTGCAAGAGCAGAAACTGCTTTTTCAGCCTTATATATATATATATATATATATATATATATATATATATGAGAGTGAGAGGGATGTTTCTTTATTGAAAAAAATAAAGATATCTGAAAAAATAACAGAATTTGGATTATGAAAGCAACTATTTAACAATTGGATTAACATGACTCCCCAAAAATAGGTGTTTTGGGTTACTCAGACCTTTTTTTTTTTGACAGATTGAAATTGTTTTAGTTATAACTTTTCATAAATGTGTATTTTACCGACCAAATTTGTTGGTTTTAAAATGGCCTAATTTTGGTTATAAAACTATATTCTACCCAAAAACCTGGGTGAGTTGGATCAAAACAGCCTAAATAGTTGTTGGCCTATTTTTGACCCATTTGAAAAAAAAAAACATTCTTAAGAATAAATGTACATGCTAAATGAAGTGGGTATAAAATAAACCAATTCGAGAAAAAGAGACCAGCAACCACTTGGATTATTCAGACCCAAATAGCTAAATAACCCATTTTGGAGGATCAAGCTAACTCAAGTGGTAATGAATGCCCTTTTAACTGCTTTAACCCAACTCTTTTTAATGTACATTTTTGCATTTTGTGCATCTGAGGTTGATGTGAAGTTTTTGGATCAAAATAACCCAACTATTTTAGTTATTTTAAGAACATCACATACTTACTTTTCTGTGTCATATATGTACACTGCCCCCCTTTCCTAAACTATTACATCACGATCCTCCTGAAATTCTATTCTATGCTGTCTCAGTGGAGCTTATGTCATTCTCCAGTCCCTCCGCGCCACGTTTTGCACGACAGGTAGTAAAATTTACTGCTTGTTGTTGGCCGCCCGCCACATAAAGTAAGAAGTGTGTCTGGCTTTTGTGAAGTCGGGCTGCAAGAAGGGGCAGGCTTATCTGGGAAGCTGCACTCACAATGAGAAATGTGCCTTAGGCGTGTGCTACCGTGCAACTGCAAGCAACGGGGATTCCGAATACGACACTCTGGCCTACTATTTGAAAGTTGTACTTTCCTGCTTTGTGGTTTGCGCCGAGACTCATGTTTGCTATGAGATACTTTTAGTGGAACACGCTTTCATCGCATGACTTTTGGGTACACCAACTCCATGTAATTCTGTCTTTGTGAGGACTCATGTTGTGATGACAGTGATGGAGAATAATATGCTCGTTTCTCCTTAGGCGAGAACTTGTGATACACAGAATGTCTACCAAAATGTAAAGTTAGCCAAAATCCCAGGCATTTTTTCACCAAATGGTTTAACACTGCATTTTGTGTATAATAGCAGTCAATGCATGCAGCAGCAATTGTGGAGGCCCATCTGTGTAATAAGATGAGGTGATTATGCATTTATATGATTTTTACAGTCATGAGGGTCGTCTGAGAGAAACCGCAATGTGTCCCAGGATGAAAATGAGTTTGACATATGGGATACTTTGTTCTTCTGCATCAGTTCAAAGATCAGTTTATAATATTTGCAGATGTTTTGAAGCATGGATGCTCATACTTCAAGCTGCAATCATAATGAACATTTTTTCAGTTTGGTTTAAGAGAACCACAGATTCCTGTTTGTCTAATCCATATAACTAACACTTGGGGTATTTTTACCCAAATAGTTGAATGACTCAATTGTTTGGGTAAAATCATCCCGATTTTTTGGGTGGTTTAAAAACATCTACTAATAAGTTCAAAATCGACAAATTTTGGACAAAAAAAGGGGACCAACAACTACTTGGGTTATTTTGACCAAATGGTTGAATCATCTTATTTGTAGGGTTACATCAACCAATTTTTGGTTGGTCAATACTGTATAGAAACAGGTTGAAAATGGCCCAATTGGGTGATAAAGTACTCTTGGGTTAATTTTGTCCCCCAGATTTTGTTATTCAACTCCATAATGCAGTTGTAGTTGGTCTCTTTTAGTGTCAATTAACTTTCTGAATGGTTTTTAAGCTCTATTTTAAATTCCTATTTAAAAACAATGGGGGGCGGGGGTAGTATAAGTAAAAATAAATAACTACTAAGTAAGTAGTATAAGTATAAAATAAGTAAAATAACTACTATTACAACTTTTTTTTTTTTTGCAAATTTGTCAAATTAAAAAAAAAAAAATCCATATTTATATGTATAATAAGCCCTCAAATATCTATAACCCTTGCTAAATCTTCATTTTTTTCACATGGAACCTGCAGCAGATGCATCTGTTGACTTGCATCCATCAATTTTTTTGAGAAAGATATGTCAAAATTCTGAATTAGTCTCAAAATCATTAAATTTTGACTCACAAATGTGATATGTTTGGTTATAAATGGTTAAATACATTTACAAAGTAGAGACAGTTTGTTTAAAAAAAAAAGTGACTGAATACCTCTTGAAGAACTTTATTTTGACCCAAAAAAATGAAGACAGTTATCCCTCATTTTTCACGGTTAAATGGCACCAGAACCTGCCGCGATAAGTGAAAAGTACTGCCCCTGATATATTTATTATTATGATTTAGCATTGGAAAGAGAAACATATAAGACATGTTTTTTCACTTTTTTTCCCAAAAATATAATAATACAAAAATAAAATTATATATATTTTAATAAATAGTCTTTAAGCACTTCAAATGTAATCATTCTTAAGTTTTGAACATGTTACTGTCACTGAATTCTTTTAAAACAATAATAAAGTAGAAAAATGTCTGTCTTTGTTAAATGCTTCATTGAGTGAGTCCACTCCAATCTGCTCAAGCTGCTCACTTACACACAATGAGTTGCCACAGCAACTGTTTAACAAGTTAAACGATGATTGACGCATGCAGCGCTTTGCAGTTTTGGCTTCCAAGATCAAACCTAAACATCTGTTAATAATCGTTAACTTCAATAAGCAACTCCAGTGCACTTCCTGACTAAGCAGCATACTGCATTTTATTTTTTTTAAACTGAAAAAAATCTGCGATGGACTGAGGAAGTTTGAAGCGCGAAGTAGCGAGGGATCACGCCATTTATGGGGTGTAAGAAAATAAATGTTTATTGGTCCGTTTTTCACAAAGATTGGGTTACTATACGAACCCAACAGTTTTTGAAGTGTACCTCTAAAAACAGTTGGGTTAACTCATTTACTGCCATTGACGGCGATATACGTGAGTGAGTGTGATATATGAAAATGTGGTCTGGGAACAGTTAACTGCAGTCGCAATAGACACCAGAGCCACTGACGGCGATAGACGTCCAATCTTTTTAGACTGGGAATGATTGCTGCCAGCCCTCTCAGTCTATATGGATTGGACGTCTATCTTTGTCAATGGTAGGGAATGAGTTTTGGTTGTTTTTTTGACCAAATGGGCCAATATTAAGGCTCTCTGACAATGTCGACAGTCAGCAAACACTCATGGCGTTGTCTTATCAGCTGTGTTCTGCTTTCACTCTCACTGGATTGCCCATTGACACCCTCCTCCTTTTGACAGTGGAGAGCTGCCCAGGAGACAAGAGTCCTCCCGGATCGGCGGCCTCCAAGCGGGCCCGGACTGCTTACACCAGCGCCCAGCTGGTGGAGTTGGAGAAGGAGTTCCACTTCAACCGCTACCTTTGCCGGCCACGTCGCGTGGAGATGGCCAACCTACTCAACCTGACCGAAAGACAGATCAAAATTTGGTTCCAGAACCGCAGGATGAAATACAAGAAGGATCAAAAAGGCGTGGGGATGATGCCGTCCCCTGGGGGCCAGTCCCCCCGCAGTCCGGTGGGCCCCACTTCGGGGGGAGGCTACCTCACCTCTATGCATTCTCTGGTCAACAGTGTTCCTTACGAGTCCCAGTCGCCCACCTCATATACTAAAAACCACCAGAACGCGTACGGAATGGCCCCATCGTACCCACCGCCTCTCAACAACTCCCATAAGAGGTACCCCGACTCGGCCACGCCCGAGTACGAAGCGCACGCCCTGCAGAGTGGCAACTACATGCAAGGCAGCCCCGTGTACGTCGGCGGTGGTTACGTGGAAGCCGCGCCCAACTCCGGGGCGTCGGTTTTCGGCCTCAGCCACCTCTCGCACCCGCCGCCGCCGTCCTCCAACATGGACTACAACGGAGCAATCACGATGGGCAACAGTCAGCACCACGGCGGGTGCGAGGCCGCCCCAACCTACACGGACCTTACGCCGCAATACTCTCAGGGAAGAATCCAGGAAGCGCCCAAACTGACTCATCTGTAGCGGTGCGAGGCGCAGCCGATCCATCAATCCGTCCGTATCACTCCGCCCATTGTCTCGCGGCCACCTACGGACCGCATCACCCCCTTTTCTTTGTGTGCCTCCACACTGCGTCGAGCTTCTTTATTTCTTTAGCTTTTCCTTATAGTTTGATGACGTGTGACGTAGCATATAGGATAAATAATCTTTTTTCTCTTTTAATTTTGCTCCAAAAGACATTTCCGCAGGCTCGAGGAGGGCCTATTTAATCGATTTTGAAATGTTTTTTTTTTTTTCAAATTCAAAACAGGGTATTATGTAAACATGTTAGTCGTTTTTTTATGTGAACTTATTTATCCGCATTTGAAGTTAATTTTTTAATGCATTTTGTTGCACTTGTGAAAGGATCCGATGCATTTGTCAAAATAAGGGTGACGAGCTATAATAGCCCTTTTTCTTGTCTTGTTCTATTTGGACTTTCTGATGTTATTTATTTTTTTAAGTGTTAAAAAAATAGTCCTGGTATTATTTGACAGCCTTCAGTGGGTTCGAGTCGTCCCTCTATTTTCAGTCCGCTCCATTTCCACCCTTCTTCTTCGATTGGATATTTAGTTTTTTATTAGTTTCCTCGCAAAATCAATTCAGTCGACGCAATAAGGGTGGAAAGAAGGATAACACGAGTTTCTTTTCGTACCACACTACGAACAATTTCATATACATTCCATGCTGCTCCGGTTCGAAATCAATAAAACCATTGAAATACGATCACAGCATATTTGTTTTAATTCAAATTAATTTCACAATGCACGTAATTTGTCTTTATTATGAGAAAATCGAGAATTAAATTTCTCTTAAATACACGGTAAAAAAAAAAAAAAAAAAAAAAAAAATCTGGCATTAATATCGTCGTGTACACAAGCAAAAGAAAAAAACGGCCTCGTTTATTTCCTTCTCTTCGCGATGAGACGTGAAGCAAATCCTCGGGTGGCCTTCTTGTTTCTCCCTTCCTGCGTGGGCACATCCATAATCATAAAAATGTCAGCCGGCGGACCCTTGAGCAGCCCCTGCAAATAGACAACAACCGAAATGAGAAATCGTTTGAAAACGAGCGTGTCTCAATGTGCTTGGACTCGCTTAATGTATTCTCATTCTGCTGCTGCAAAAAAAAAAGTCCAAATCACTTTGAAAGTGCACAAGCATTGAAAAAAATACATTTCAAAACAAATATTAATTTATGGTGATTTATAAAAATCGTATATAAACAGTTTTTTCATTTATTATAATAAAACGAATTCCATTTTCTGTTTCCCAAACAAAACAAAAACGCTTAATATGCTAATGTCGTTTCAAACATGCATTTCTTTCTCTTTCTCCAATCCCTATAAATAATTTCACCCCTAAAATTTAAATATGAACATGACTGATCCAACAGGACATTAGTGCATGACATATGGTTAGCAGGGAAACGTGGAACAATTGAACCCTGGCGTGTCAACGCTGGACTTTTAGCATCTTAGCCCTTCACTGATGCGACCCACATGTGCCACTAAAGAAGTAACTGGACCCAAACTAAAATACATTTTACACTCCATTCCCATCCGTGGGAAAGTTGCTTTAAATCACTCCTGTGTTGATGTGTGTAGGCTCAGCAAAAAGCCTCCACCCACTCAGTCCTTTTACACAAAGCCTGTGCGTTATTCCAAAATTCCCTATGGCAACCTTCTTTAACGTGTACCCCAAAAAATGCCTTTTTTTTTTTTTTTTTTTTTTTTTTTAAAGCTAAAGATAAACCCCAGGTGCATGGGCACCTCTGCATACTCACCCGTGTTGCGTTCAAGCCTCCCCGTTCAGGAAATCTCGCTTTTCTCCTCGTCCGTTTCTAATTTATCTTTGCAAAACCTCCCTCCAGCGACAGGCCGAGGCTGGAAACAGCCCGAAAAATGCTTCTAATGTGAGTGAGCAGTGTTTCTGGCCGCTTCCTGGCTGCATTTGATGCGGGGGAGAGTTAGAAGCCTTAAATGTGTTGTGAGGGCACCGAGCTGTCAGACCTTTTGGCGAGTAAGATTGATCGCGCGCAGGCTTCCAGCACTCTTTGTTTGGTGTATAAGCAACAAACTGCAGAGAGACCTATACCACTTCTTCCTCTCTCTTTAGTCACTATTTGTCTTTTGGATGGGAAATATATATGTTTAAGGAGGTGGAAATATTCCCATAAATGTAGCTTTCACACTTTGTTGGACGATAAAAGCTAAATCACAGCAGGGGAGCCTCGTTTAGCACTGGAAAAAAAAAAATAACTGGTGGATTTGCTTGATAAAATCATCGTAACAATTTGCCATTACTTTTATCAAGTACATTTTACTGCTTGCAATATTAAGTTTAGTTCACAAGCAGTAAAATTTCCTTAATAAAAGTGCAAATTGTAACAATATGCATTTACTTTTATTAAGTTTTTTTTTTCTTAATAAAAGTGCAAATTGTAACCATTTGCACTTTTATTAAGGAAATTTAATAACATTTTACTGCTTGCAATATTAAGTTCAGTTCACAAGCAGTAAAATTTACTTTTAAAAAGTATGTGCAAATTGTTACAATGATTTTATCAAGTCATCCGCAGGTTTTTTTAGGCAAATTATTCGTTTATGACAAGCATTATGATGGTGATGTCACTACATTGTGCACATTCGATGCTTTTATTGCGTTTCAGACCTGTAAAGGCATTTATGATAGTGGATAATTCGGAGAAACAAGGTTTAAGACATGGAATATGATTTTATTTAGGTAATAAATGTGGCACTGTTAACTTGAGACACGCTGAAGAAGTCTTTAATAGCAGTTTGGGGGTTACATGTGACGTGTGTGCACGGGGTGGGGGGCGTTCTCGGCTGACATCCTCCAACAATACGAGAAAGAGGAGTGCACGAATCCGCGCGCCCCAGCTCGGGCTCCTTCCCTGTAATATCGGCCATTCTTAAAAAGAGGCTTTTTTCAGCCGGGGGGCTCTTGAGTGAGGGGGCGAGAGCAGGAGAACGATGGAAATCAAAGTAGGCCAGATGAGCAGACTTTTTGGATCAATCAGGCAGTCAGTCGCTTCTTTTGATTAAAGCCCAAATTGTCATTGGGCAGAGGTAATCATGTGACAGGCAACTCGCTCCACTTTCCAGCTTGTCTTCATGAATTCAATAGTTTGATAGTAGCTGGGTCCCTACACGGCCGTAATCACTGATGTAGGAAGAGCAACATTTTTTTTTCCCTTCTCTCCTTCGGACTAATTTTCGTCTTGTCGACAAATAAGGCGCGCAAACTTTCCTGGGCTCGCAGGGAGAGGAGATGAATTACGAATTCGAGCGAGAGAGCGGATTTATCAATAGTCAGCCGTCGCTTGCTGAGTGCCTGACATCTTTCCCCCCTGTCGCTGATTCATTTCAAAGTTCATCAATCAAGAGCTCGACACTGATTCCTCCTCCCTTCGAGCAGACCATCCCCAGCCTCAACCCGGGCAGCCATCCGCGCCACGGCCGCCCGAGACACAGCCCCGACGGATGCAGCCCGCTGCCCACCGCCTCTCTGCCTCCGGAGTACCCGTGGATGCGGGAGAAGAAAGCCTCCAAGCGGAACCACCTGCCCACAGCTACCGCCACTGCCGCCGCCAACAATGGACCCGTTTGCAGCTTCTCCCCCAAAGGTAAAAAAAACATTGATTATAATAGTCTTATAAATCAAGCAATGTTAAAAGTGCGAAAAGTTTGCCTAAAGTTATGCTTTGATTTATTCCCCCCGTCCCACTTTTGATGTGTGACAGTAATGAAGAGTGATGGAGCAGCATTCATTAGAACTCCACTCCCTCTTAGTGTTTACTTCCACTATTCACTCGTTTTGCGGCGCTAAAAATATTTACATTTTTTTTTTTTTTTTTTTTAAATCATACAATCACACTATCTCTGGTTCTCCCCCCGCGCAGGCTCGCCTGAAGTGGCCGAAAACGGAAGCATCAACGGCGGCTCCCGTCGACTCCGCACGGCCTACACCAACACTCAACTGCTGGAGCTGGAGAAGGAGTTCCACTTCAACAAGTATCTTTGTCGGCCTAGGAGGGTTGAGATCGCGGCTCTGCTCGACCTGACCGAGCGTCAGGTCAAAGTCTGGTTCCAGAACCGGCGGATGAAGCACAAGCGGCAGACGCAGAGTAAGGACAACCACAACGGCGACGCGGGGAAACTCGGCCCCGGCAGCGAGGACGACGACGAGGGGACCGGGTACGATCTGGAGCGGGACACCTTCTCCTTTCACGACAACAATGCGGAACCCTCACAGCAGGTCCACAATAGCGGGTCGGCGAGTTTCAGCAGCAGCAGCAATGAGAAAAATGTCAAACATTTTCTTCCCACTGTTGCGGGCTGCGCGGCAACAATGGGCCCCGGCTCGGCGGCATCCGTGCCGGACAATGGCGACAGTCCCCCAAGCCTGGATGTTTCTATACACGACTTCCAAGGCTTTTCGTCGGATTCCTGCAGCCAGCTGCAGCTCTCCGACGCGGCTTCACCGAGTTTGTCCGAATCCTTGGACAGCCCCGCGGACATTTGCGCCGACACTTTTTATTTTTTCTCCGAATCTCTGACTACAATCGACCTGCAGAATCTCAACTATTAACGCAAATCAATCCTCGGTTATTTTTTTCCCAAGCTTCTTTCACATTTTATGTATGTGCGGGACGGTAAGGAGGATTGTAACTATAGAACGAATTGATTTTTTTTTTTTGTGAGTGTGTGTGAAAATTACAAGTGTGTGTGTGTGTGTGTGAAAAATTCTACGTCATTTTTATTTTTGTATAGCTTCCAATGTCTTGACTATTTTTGTTAGAATACAATTAACTTGCTACAATCTTTTGTTTGCTGTTTGGACTCTTTTTCTATTCAAGGACTAAATATTGCTCTTTGGTTAATTCTAGGAAATTAAATAATTATGCAAATTGAACAACAGGTTGCTAATGAATATAAATAGTGGAGAGCGCGCATTTTAAATTAATGGTTTCTATTTTAAGGTTTTAAAAATTGCCCCAAACTATATTTTTTTATCATGAAACCATGGCTAAGCTCTTGACACGCTGCACGCTGCAAGCAAACAGCCGAGCCATGTTTGCCTCCAGGACCTCATAAATCACCACGTTGGCATGAATGGGACGGACATTAAAGAGAGCAATTGTGACTTAATGTTCCCAAATACAAGCCCACTTCCATTTTCGCGAGGCTTCCCCCGATATCTGGGTTTAAAGTGTCTCCACGTGTTGGGCAATGATTCATTTTTATAGGCAGCCTGTTTAAACAGGCCGGCTTGCTCTCCTGCAGCGGCTTGCACGAGTGGCGTGTCTGTGCAGCTCCGATTCAAAACACATCCTTTCTTGACGGATGAATCGTGAGGGGTTATTTTATTATCCCGACGATTATTTAGCAGGATTATTTGCTTTAACGCGTCAGGGGGAAACTATGGGGGTTCGATAGGATGATTATGAATAGCTTTGCTCTATTGCTTTTGCACTTGAGTTGACTTATGGGAATCGCTTGGCTCGATATCGGGATGTGACTTTGTGCGTCAAATCAACAACCACCGGTTGCATCGATCGATTTAATAATCCGCGGGCGAAAAAAAAATCGTTGCCTTTGTGCGTTTAAAGCAGATGTAGAGTGAAAAATGGGGGAGCCCCGCAGCAGAGTGGGTTTAAAAGCAAATCATTCCGAGACAACGCGTCTTTTCTGTGCTCATTTGCTGACACAAAGAGCACAGAGCTGCGTGGCCTGCTTCTGGCCGCCTCCGCTCACATGCGCCATTCTGACGCCCACGCATGCTCGCTGCAGATGGTGGCGAAGGGGGGAGGGGAAGAGACCAGTATTGACTTCCATTTGCTGGGTTTGAATTTATATACCAACAAATATCGCTGCCATTGGCGGCGATTGACGTCCAAACTAGTTGAACTCCCAAATGGATTGGACGTTTATTGCTTTCAAAGGCAGTCAATGAGTTAAAAATACCCACAGATTTTCCATTAGTCAAATCTGTACTGACGACACTTGGTTAGTGTGCTAAAAATCTGTAACTCACCGATTTTAGTGAAGACGTGAATCAGTTTTGGACCCAATTGTGTTGATTAAAATAAACAAACATTGTACTTATTTTTTCACATTATAACCAGCGGTAACGTTTTATACATGTACAACAACAGAAAATAAGGCGGAAAACACTCAGGTGATCTGAAGTTCCGCTCTAAGACCCCCAATCTGGCCAACTTTCAAAACTGTCCGATATGCATGTGTGATACATAATTGGAAAGCTTAAAATCTCAATTTTCTAGGAAAAGAAAAAATTTGAACAGGAGGGCATTTAAAAAAATGTAAACAGCGAAAACCCTATATCTGGAGGTGAGAGTATGAAAGAGCAGAATTAAAGACGCCATGACTTTAACGAAATATAATTGTGTATTTACCTTGTTTCGATCCAAAAACTCCATGTAGCATGTATCACTGAGTGTCAAGACACAGCTGTGAATGGCCACAGCCGGATTTTGGGGGGATTGTAGGGGTGAAACATGGTACTATAACAAGGGTCGCTATGTAGAAATCGCAGACATCAAGGAGTGGTCCAGATTTTCTTTTTCATATATTTACCCTTTTAAACATTTCCCCCCCTATTTTTCTTTGTTTGGATCGATTATCATCTAACATATCGGAGAAAAAAAAATACAATTAAGCGATCGTTATGAGGTACATATCTGTGACATTTTTACAGACACCATTTTTTTCATTGTGACGTAATTTGTTTAAAAGTTGAAAGTTTGCGAGTGAATAATCTTTTAAAGTGTTTTTTTTCTTTTCAAAGTCGTTTTTTTTTAAAACAAAATATTAGACATCAATGATTCTAAGCTAAAAATGACAGACATTTTGAATAAAAAATATAATTAATTACCTTCGTTTTATGTCTGCGTTGAAACAAAAGCGGTTGCGCGACGTCTGTAAACGGGGGTTTCCGGGGTAAAACGGGCAAATTTAAAATAGTTCGGGGGCTTAATGCGCCATGAATATGCTATGGCAACATCAAACACAACAGTTGTTTTGGCTTAAAATACAGCAGTTTCTTTTAAAGAGGAGTGCAAGAGCAGAAACTGCTTTTTCAGTCTTGTCTGTGTTTTCCGCCATAAGAATTGTTTTTGGCGGCCATTTTAATATTCATCTTAGTCTTTTGGACGAAAATACTTATTAGTCTTGGTCATATTTTAGTAGAGCTGAAACGAATACTCGAGTAACTCGAGTTTAAAAACTGATCTGAGTCATTTTATTCGCCTCGAGGAATCGTTTAATTTTGCCAGCTCTAAGCATCACGTTTTGCACGGAATACTTTTAATGCGGGACAATGCACTGACGTCACGCGCGTATAGGAAGAAGCAATAATACCTGACTGCAGCCGACAGCCGCTACAAACTGTTCCAACGTTGCTAAAAATGACGCCCGTATGATGCTACGGTGGTAGCAGGTAGCGTCTGATGCCTCTCATAGATATCACATTTATATAGAACTAGATGCGAAATGACAGACTTGGCGGCATTAGTAAACAGCCGCCATCTTAAAGCAGTAGACTTCTCAGCCCTAATAAATACTCTCCAAATGTTACTGTCCCTTGCTCACGTAACATTAGCCCTGCTAGGTTTCTATTAATTCTGACTACTGTCAATGCGTGGCTAACGTGTCTTACATAAGGCTTTATTTAATCTGTAAAAACATAGCGCTGTAGAGTGATGAGGGTTAAAATAAAAACATAATAAAGCTAACAATCAATTTTAGTACAGTAGGCAATGCTGTATGAAACACCAAGTAGCACTGGTCCCCAATGTGCTCCAATACAGCTGGTATCATACATTTATTTTGAACACTGCAAAAACTCAAAATCCAATTAGGATTTACAGTTTAGACTAAGTTGAAATTTAACTGGAATGCAAATTCAATTGAAACACATGGGAAAATCACCTAACTTTTAAACTTTTATGTGTGTAATCAAGTGTTAAGACAGTTTTAGGTAAGAAATTAAGATTTTTAATTTTTATTTTTTATATAAGATCTAAAAGTTTTTGAGTGAAAGCAGTGAATTAGTTTTTTTTTCTAGTTACATATGAGATGCAATTGTTGGCTGTTTTTAACAATGTGCAGGGTGTTCCAAAATGGTTGACCCCATTCTAAATGCCAATATCTCGGAAACTACTTGATGGATCTTATTGAAACTAAATACACTTTATGTTGAACGTCATAAGTTTTATTGGTTAAATTTACAAAGAAAAGTACAAATATTTGTTGATTCTATGACAGATTTTCATAAATGTTCAATATGAGCGCCTCCTGTGACTGCACACGTCAAGTCGGTATTCAAGCTCGTGCCAAAAATCGCTGAAATTTCTTGAAAGTTTTGGTGCCAAGTCGTAATTTGTTTTGTAGTTGGTGCCTTCTTTGCAAAATTTGTGAAGAATGCACGCTGCACTGTCTTTCGTGACTGAGTGCGGGCATACACGAAAAATGCCTTTTCTTTTGAAGTGAATGGCATTTTTTAACCTGAAAAGATAGAAATGCCAAACGTTACACCAAAAAACTTGAAATGTTTCTACACAAGTTGTGAAAATTTGAGGTCATTCCAACGAAAATTGTCAAAATTATTGGTCTACGAAATGGGGTCAAACATTTTGGAACACCCTGTACATCGAAAATGAAGGCATTGACTGAAAATGGTTATATTTTAGATGAAATGTCTTGTTTTGTCATGTATATTTATAATTGCTCTTTACCTAAAAAATTTTTTTTAAAAATCCGATTAATCGATAGAATTTTCAGTCGAATACTCGATTATCAAAATATTCGATCGCTGCAGCCCTATATTTGAGTAATTTCAAAATGCGTTTGTCTTTGTCTAGTTTTAGTTGATGAAAACTCAAATTCCGTCTAGTTTTTATTTTAGCAATTTTCAATGTTTTCGTCTATAACCTTCAAAAGTTTTTGTCCATGAATAAATAAAAGGTTTCCAACAATTTGGAATAAACATGACAGATGAGCACATAACTCCAGTCTACAGGACCATCACCATTTTTATGACGATAATCAGTGTTGTTAATAACGGCGTTATTTTTTTCAGTATTGAGTTATCTAATTCATTACTTTTCTCATCTTGGCAACGCCGTTACCGTTACTGAGGATGTAAAGGCGTGCGTTACTATTGGAGTTTTGACGCCGTTGCAAACGTGATGCTAGGTGGCTCCAATAATACCTGACTGTAGCAGATAGCCTACAAACTACGCCCACATGATGCTACGGTTGATATCACATGTATATAGAACTAGATGCGAATTGACAGACACAAGGGCGTTAGCACATGTATAGAGAACTAGATGTGAAATTATAGATTCACCGCCATCTTAAAGCAGTAGACTGCTCAGAAAGGCTGTATTGTGGCGAACCTTCCTAGCGAACCTAAGTAATTTTTTTTTCTAAAATACTCCTAAATCGGCGAAATCTTGACTTGAATCTATCTTTAAATGATGAAAGAGTTTTAAAACTTTCATATATCAAAAGTAGACAGAAGGGAGCTAATGCAATAACGGGAGCAATTTTAACAACTTTAACGGTTGATTCACAACATTAAATGACTTCCAAACATAGCGAGGGTTGCTATGTTTTTTTTTTTTTTTTGGAATGAAAAAAAAAGTAACACCAATTACTTTGCCAAGTAACTAATTACTCTTACATTCAGATAGCTGAGTTACTTACCTAATTACTTTTTGGGAGAAGTAATTTGTAACTGTAATTAATTACTTTTAAAAGTAAGATTAACAACACTGATGATAATACACTCTCAGCAGGAAAACAGCACATAATTTGGCAATTGATTATACTCACCTGCACGCCACAAACTATATGTATAATGTTTTCCAAGAGTTTAAAAAGACACCGAGTCACCGTGCTAAATGCTAAAGCGAACGCTATGCTAGCGCGAACGCTATGCTAACGATAAAAGTTAGTTTAGTGTGTGATGATCATTCAGCACAGACCTTTAAAGGCTAAAGCAACATGGCGTATCTAGCCAAGATAAGAAAGCAAAATTTACCAAGTAGCACCTGACACATATGTTTCGCAAAATAAGCCTGGAATTGGCAAATGCTTATGGTGAGTAAGCGTGCGTGCGGGGCGGGGGGGCGGTATTGGAGGCACAGCACGTCACATGAGTGACATGACCAAACACTGCTAAATGCGTTCTAACTACACATACAATAAGAAAATATCATAATTTATAACGGAAACTATGGCAAATTTTCATTTCGTTCTCGATTCGTCAGAAGACAACTGACATCCATCTCGTTGTGTTTTTGTCTCCCAAGACACCTTTTCACTGCGTCATCGTGACGTCAACGTCATGAAAAATAATTGTTTGTTGATGAAATATTTTCGTCATCAACATCGTTGACGAAAACAACACTGTTCTCGATATTGTTGGGTTACCATCCCCACCATAATGAAATAAGCAAAGTTTGAATATTCTCTACTTTTAAAAACGAGTGCCACAAAAGTTTAATGAACATAAACATAACAAATACATTTTAACTGCAGTTTGAAATTTACGTCATTTCAAATGAATCAATAGAGAACTGACTCATTGCAATGATAGATCGATTTTGACTCAACAAATAATTGACAATACATTCGCTAAATAGTTTAAATTTGACCTAAAAATTGTGTTACTCTCAAATATGAGACAGAAATTTGACCAAACACCAATTACAATATCAGTGGCAATGATATAATCCGATTTTTTTTTTAACAACTGAACTGTTTTTAGTCTAGATCAGGGGTCAGCAACCTGTGGCTCTAGAGCCCAATGTGGCTTTTTAGCGCTGCCCAAGTGGCTCTCTTTAGCTTTTTCAAAAATGTTTGACAATGTAAAAAGATGGGGGAGGGAAATTTATTTTTTGTTTCAATATGGTTTCTGTCAGAGGACAAACATGACACATTCTAATTCTTTAATATTGTAATGAAGTTAAACTTGAGGCGTCGTCGTACGACACAGTTGTCACGTGGTGCGTCGTTGTCTAAAGGATGGAAATTAAATATTTAATCATGAAGGCTCATTATATATTTGTAGCCAACTTAGTCATTTGATAGTAGGCTAATATTGTTAATATAGATACATACAGTATGTGTTGCCTTTATTATAATTCATTAAAAGCCTCATTATAGCATATATAGCATTATAGCATATAAGTGTCATTGTAAGTCTTTTAATTTTTTGCGGCTTCAGAAATTTTGTATAAAAATCATTTGATTACCGTAAGTTCTGGGCCATTGGCCGCACCTGACCATAAGCCACCACCCACCAAATTTGACACAAAAAGGGCATTGGTTCATAGATAAGCCGCACTGGACTATAAGACGCAGCTGTCCTCACTGTATTATGGGATATTTACACTAAGATATTAACCGGTAACACTTTATTTGACAGTGGCATCATAAGACAAGATAAACCATAATTTTCACCACAGTCAACCTCTGCTGCCATCTGCTGTCAACACTGTTGTCGTCCAACATGCCTCCCAGCATGTATTGCAGCGCTAGAGATTCATGTTCTGTGCTAATTATTTCTTCAGTTACTGTTCCACTTGTTTCATTAATTGCTAGTTATGGTATTTGGAAACACTTTATTTGACAGTTGCGCCATAACACTGTCATAAGACCATCATAATTAGGACATGACACTACCATTAATACCGTTAATGAATGCTTATGACAGAGGTCATCTTGTGTCATCCGGCAAATTATCTCACTTTTGAATGGATGTAAAAGATCTGAGCTGGACATAAATGGAGTTAGTGACATAATTTGCCGGATGACACTTGATTACATCTGTCATAAGCATTCATTTATGCCCATGATAGTGTCATGCCATTATCATGACTGTCTTATGGCAGTCTTTTGACGGCGCTGTCAAATAAAGTGTTACCTATTAACCCAAATAAATCAACAAATAAGCCGCATTAGACTATAAGCCGCAGGATTCAAAATGAGGGGAAAAAAGTAGTGGCTTATAGTCCGAAAATTACGGTATTTCATTTTCACTATAGTTACTTTGACCCAAATTGCAGAATAAATAATTTTGGGGGGAGGGGTCAAATTAACCCCGATTGTAGTTGGTCTCTTTCTAACCTAAACAGTGGTTTGTTGAATCCAACTGTTTTTACTGAATCGATATAGAGGTCACAATTGACGTTCATTAGCATAATGCAATGCTATGTAAGTCATTTGAGGTGCATATAGTCCAATCACAATTATCCATATGCAACTATGTTCAAGCCTATACTTCTATTTTGCCGTTTTATACATTATTACATAATTATATGTCATTATTTGTGGAGTTTACATTTAGCAAATTGTGTTGGCAGAAAAATATCCATAAATTATAAGTGTATTTCCACATTTAACCACTAACGGCGCTGATTCCTCCATCTTCCCCCTCCTTAGATTTTCTTTTGACCCCCTCCCCTCCCTCCTCAGTAAAGAGGTTGCCCTCCAGTGTGCTCCCACTTACTCACTCACTCCCACTCACTCACTCCTCCTCTCTTCCCACGGCAGCACCATCTCGTCAAGCCTTCATTTATTTCCCCAGCAGCTTTATTTGATGAACTTTTCAACACCGCGGGCCACGCATTATCACATCATTTGATCACTGCATAATGAATACATACAGCATGTAAGTTGAGTCGGAGATGACCCTGAGAGGGAAATGAATTAATAGCACATTCTATTAGTATCTCGCCGTTTCCTTCACCTTCCAGCAATTCAGATAAGTTGATGAACGTGAGGATAGAGTTAGAGAAAAAACACATTATCCTCCATTGGTTTCTTTTGAGGGTCAATGGAGTGAAACATTTGCCCTCTGTGCCCCGCTGTGACAATATTTGCTGAGTAAATCCCAGGCAGTGTTAAAGCGTGAAACATTTGGCATCGGAATGGGACACTGATAGCCTCTGGCATTGACACACGAGAAAACACTTCCTAATGACACAATTGAATGCAATAATGTACCTGCAGCGGTTGGACTTCTATCCAGAGCTTCACAAGCTGCTGTCTTCGCTCCCGGTGCCTGCGGCGTCGTCTGCCGCCCGGCGTCGTTGTTTGCTCGGCCGATGCATGCGTGCGCGTCACCTTGATCGACGAGCGGCTGGAATTTAAATAGCCACTCAAACAGCGATCTGTCAGCGGCTGAGAGGATAAGCTCAAGTGTCTGAGTGGCTGACCCCAAGCCACGTGACCACACCCGTTCATTGACACCCTCCTCCCGATATGTATAGGTAAAATGTTGGCACGGTCACTCGGGGTAAGAGAGGAGAGATCAGAGGCGCTCCCCGCAGGGTCCAATATGCCACAATGAGCACTTTCTTAGATTATTCGGTCATGAGCAGCGAGGGTGGGTCGTGTTCGGTCAGAGCTTTCCACCCAGATCACGGGATTACAACTTTCCAGTCGTGCGCCGTCACGGTTAACAACTGCGGCGCGGATGAGCGCTTCATGGCGAGCAGGGCTTCCCCGGATGACCAGCACCAGCCGGGTTCGTATCAGCCCACCGCGGCGGCTGCGGCGACGGGGAACCTGCAGGGTCTCGCTTATGGCGCACACCCGGCCTGCGGCTCGGGCTACGGTGCGCAAACTTTCTGCGCTTCTTACAACCATTACGCGCTCAATCAGGAAGTAGACGCAGCCGCGGGGTTTCCCCTCGTGTACTCGGGGAACCTTTCCACCTCCGTGGTGCAGGCGCACCATCGCCAGGGTTACAGTGCGGCCGCCCCGCTGGGTCACTTGCAGTATGGCCACCCTGCCTACGGAGGCGGACACGAGCAGACCACCCCCTTCCCGGGGTGTTCGAACCCTCTGTCCCCGTTACACGCAGCTCACCTGGAGGGCTGCTGCTCCCCTCTGTCTGAGGGGGCCTCTAACGCGCAGACCTTCGACTGGATGAAAGTCAAGAGGAATCCACCTAAAACAGGTCCGTCTATTATCCATCTCATCATCAGCCAATAAGTGACTATAGGATAAAATGCTGTATAAAGTTGTTTCTATATATGTACATGAAATTTTTAGGGTTGGGGGGCCAACTCTTCCTTAGTAAGATAGCATTCAGAGGAAAAATAATCACAATTTCATTAAATATTGATATCTACAAGAGCTGTTTAGCTCTCATTTGGTGTTTTGGAGCACAGCCACTAAACAAAGCAAAATACAGTATCAATCTTAGTTTATTTTTAACCTAAATATCAGGTCAAAAATGGACCAACTACCATCTGGGTTAAAGTTGAACAACACTATTTTTTAAATTTCTTTCATGCATTGGGTCACTATAACCAAACATGGGTCAAAATAACCCAAGTGGCATGCACAGTAATGACACAAACTATCAATTGACAATATTAATCAGAAACTGCTGCTTTTGCAGTTTTGTGACAATGTGCTGTAAGTGCTCGACACCAACAATAAGACCAATAAAAACTTTAAAGCTTCAAAGCATTTAATGTTACGTGAACAACAGGGCAACATATGCAATTCTTCTACAATGCTGGATGTCAATTTAGTGCAAAATGTAAACAACTTTAATCTCAGTACACCTTAAGATATAAACATGAGCACAAAATTTGAGCTTTTTGTACATGTTCTTCTAGGGCGGTCAGGCGAGTATGGCTACGGAAGTCCACCTAACACGGTGCGAACCAACTTCACCACCAAGCAGCTAACAGAGCTGGAGAAAGAGTTCCACTTCAACAAGTACCTGACCCGAGCAAGGCGCGTGGAGATTGCCGCCACCCTGCAGCTGAATGAGACTCAGGTGAAAATCTGGTTCCAGAACCGCAGGATGAAGCAGAAGAAGCGGGAGAAGGAGGGTTTGCTTCCGGTCAAGGCCGTGACCTCCGACCCCGGGAAGCGCCCGCCGGATAAAACGGACGACGTGGCGTCGGACAAGTCGCTTTCGGCTCCTTCGACGCCATCGCCGCCTTTGTCCAGCGTTTCGTCCAACGGAGCCGACGCGTACTAAACTCCTGCTTCACCAAATTGACATTTTGGAGGAACTTGTGCACTTTTTGGACATGGAGGCAAAATTTGTCTTTTCTATCGTGCATTGTTGTCTTAAACCATTAGTTGTCCAGAAAATGTGCAGTTCACAGTGGACCCCCTGCATAATCGCGGATTTCCCCACCTCTGATATATATTTTCAAAATTTTCTTTTAATTTCATATTTTCTCAGAAAAAAACGAGCAGCAACTTACTAGTGTCTCCTGATCAAGGCTTATTAACGCTTTTTTTAGGTTTGAAAAAAAGTTTTTTTTAAATCATCAATTAGTTCTAATGATCAATAATTCGCTGATTTTTGCCATTTGCAATTTGGCTTGGTCCCAATCCACGCGAATAACGGGGGTCCACTTCTTTTACCTCAAACTGTGCTTCAAGCCAAACAATCATAATCCCCATTTTGGTGTGAATGTTACGCGTGCGAGTTGCATGGTGGGGTCAAGTGTTATTATTACTGAGTTTTATCAGTTGAACCTGTCACGTGATGCAGGCTTCTTATGTATTTAATCGATACCTCAAACGTTTACGGGTCAATTATTAAAGTGAGATCTTTAAAGCGCGTGCTGGTGGTTTTTACTGCACCGTGACTTCATATTTGTGATTTTGCATGCGAGGCATAATTAAAATTTGGATTAATTTGCCCTTTAAAAAAAAAAAAAAAGACGTGTTTTCTTCTGGTATCCGCCCTTCGTTTTTGGGGGTAATTGTTTTAATTCCTGGTGTGCAGCATGCGAGTCCACCCTCCATAAAAGGGCAAAAAGAAGCATGATTAATGATCGCAGTGCACCTGAAGCTGCAGGATCACCTGCGGGATTTTGCTCGCTTGGAGCTGTGGAGACGTGCTGAGGCATAAACAAGAAAGACTGCATGTGAGTTGCACAGCATTCAGCTATTTTTTAAAACATGTGTTCTTTTTCCAAATTGTTTTGGAAGTAGTTAATATTTACGATCCACTTCGCGTAGTTGTATAATTATTACTATGTGGAAAATTGTGATGTTGTGGCTTGTAATTCGAATAATAATTGTCTATTTTAATGCTTCGTAAAAAGTTGAATGAATGCGTTTTTTTTAGTTGCGTATTTGATGGAGCCACGTGCATCTAAACATGAATTTTAAAGAGTTAAACTTAAGCTTACTGCCTTTTAATGCATTTATAATTCAGATTTGCATTTTCTAAAACAATGTTTATTAATTTGGTACCTTGGTGTTTTTCATTAATTTAAAAACGAACGAATTAAGTTGTTTGCATTAATTTTGCTATTTTCAAGAAGTCGAATTACATTTGGAAAACTGTTTTTAAATGAAGGTTATAACATTTAAATGTCACACGGAGAGTAATAGGGATTCTTTGCAAACTACTCGTTGCATATAAACTTTTATATAATTAATTTGCTCAAATTTCAAGTTTAATTTTGCAAAAAAAATAATAATAAATAAACCTACAAAGAAAAATAGGCCACGGAATCATTGAAATAAAATTAAATAGAGGACGAAACAAAGTTTAAAAAAAATAAAAATAAATCAACATTGAGCTTGCAAAGTCGAAGAAGTGAACTAACAACGCAGCTGACCCCCCAAAAAGAAAGCCTCGGGTCAAACCGCGGTCACACTTTGAGTTTGTTGTCACAGCACACACACGCACAGGCCCAAACAACAGCACTGGTCAAACAAGCACCTGAACAACAAGTCCCATGCAGTCCAGCAACGAAGACCTGTTTGAGCAAAACAGCGCAGCAAACATCACGCAGGATGCGACCTAAAGTCAAAATTCTTTGAGTTGGACTTTTAGAAAATGAGCGATGCAGCCGATGGTTCCCATTAGGGACCGCGAATAAACAGACGGACGATGACAGATGAAACCTTAAAGCCTGAGAGGACGATTGATTAAAGGTTGACTTGGAACGAAAAGACTTAAAAGACAAATCGTTGATGTGGTTTCAACTCCAACATTTGAGAATGTATCACAATTTTTTTGGACACAGATTTAGATTGCGGCCGAGGTGTCGACAAAGATTTATTCGGAGAAATAAATACAGTCAAGTTCTTTATTTGAATTCGTTTAAAACATAAAATGGTATTTCATGATATTAAAAACGAATACTGCCAATTAATTTTTTTTAATTTCTAATCTTTCTAAATAAAAGATGAGAGCCAAAAATCTATGAAAAGCAAAATGTCACTATATTCCTACAATAATCGTTTCCATTTCAAAACATTTTCTTCACTTATTTTTTCGAATGGAATTTTCACTTGAAATTTTTCCTGCGGCCATTTGATTAGGTACACCTGCACAAACTCGGGATTTGTTGGAAAAAAAACATACACTGCTGGCCAAAAGTATTGGCACCCCTGCCATTCTGTCAGATAATGCACAATTTCTCCCAGAAAATGATTGCAATTACAAATGCTTTGAGAATAATATCTTCATTTATTTTGCTTGCAATGAAAAAACACAAAAGAAAAAGAAAAAAAAAAAGGCACTATCATATTACACAAAACTCCAAAAATGGGCCGGAAAAAAGTATTGGCACTTTCAGCGTAATACTTTGTGGCGAACCCTTTAGACAAAATAACTGCGAACAACCGCTTCCGGTATTCATCAATGAGTTTCTTACAATGCTCTGCTGGAATTTTAGACCATTCTTCTTTGGCCAACTCCTCCAGGTCTCTGAGATTTGAAGGTAGCCTACTCCAAACTGACATTTTCAGATCTCTCCAAAGGTGTTCTATGGGATTCAGGTCTGGACTCCTTGCTGGCCACTTTAGAAGTCTCCAGTGCTCTCTATATAACTATTTTCTAGTGCTTTTTGAAGTGTGTTTTGGGTCATTGTCCTGCTGTAAGACCCATAACCTCTGAGGGAGACCCAGCTTTCTCACACTGGGCCCTACATTATGCTGCAAAATTTGTTGGTAGTCTTCAGACTTCATAATGCCATGCACACAGTCAAGCAGTCCAGTGCCAGAGGCAGCAAAGCAACCCCAAAACATCAGGGAACCTCCGCCATGTTTGACTGTAGGGACCGTGTTTCTTTGAAGGCTTCGTTTTTTCATGTAAACTCTATGTTGATGCCCAAAAAGCTTTACTTTGGTCTCATCTGAGCAGAGGACGTTCTTCCATAACGTTTTTGGCTTTCTCAGGTAAGTTTTGGCGAACTCCAGCCTGGCTTTTTTTTATGTCTCTGGTTCAGAAGTGGGCTCTTCCTGGGTATTCTACCATAGAGTCCCTTTTCATTCAGACGCTGACGGATAGTAGGTTGATAATGTTCTACCCTGGGACTGCAGGACAGCTTGAACGTATTTGGATCTTAGCCGAGGATCTTTATCCACCATTCGCACAATCTTTCGTTGAAATCTCTCGTCAATTTTTTCTTTCGGTCCACAACTAGGGAGGTTAGCCAGAGTGCCATGTGCTTTATACTTATTGATGACACTGCACATGGTAGACACAGGAACATTCAGGTCTTTGGAGATGGACTTGTCGCCTTGAGATTGGCCATGCTTCCTTACAATTTTGCTTCTCAAGTCCTCAGACAGTTCTTTGGTCTTCTTTCTTTTCTTCATGCTCAATGTGGTACACACAAGGACACTGGTTGAGTCAACTTTAATCCATTTTAACTGGCTGAGTGTGATTTAGTTATCGCCACTACCTGTCATGTGCCACATGTAAGTAACAGGTGCTGTTTATTACACAAATTACCGAAGCATCACATGATTTTTCAAAGGGCGCCAATACTTTTTTCCGGCCCATTTTAGGAGTTTTGTGTAAAATGATAATTATTTTTTCCCCCCATTCTCTTTTGTGTTTTTTTTTTTCATTGCAACCAAAATAAATGAAGATATTACTACCAAAGCATTTGTAATTGCAATCATTTTATCGGAGAAATTGAGCATTATCTGACAGAATTGCAGCGGTGCCAATACTTTTGGTCAGCTGTGTACAAGATTATTATTTGGTGTTCGATATGGTTGTAAGTAATATTGTGTGTTGGTCCTTATTTAACACAACGTGATTGGTAAATTAAGAGGGTGTGCAGACTTGTGCAATACCATTTTTGTTACTTCTTTTTCGGTCTTTCTATTGAAAGATTATTATTTTACACATTATGCTTAGCTCTTTGCAAAGGTCGGTAGAGTAGCCAAAAAATTTACTCAAATAAGAGTAGCGTTACATCAAAATAAAATTACTCAAGTAAGAGTAAAAGTAGTCATCCAAAAAAATGAAATCAAGTACAAGTAACAAGGTATCCAGTAAAAAGAATACTCAAGTAATGAGTAACATTTTGAGTGTGTTTTTTTTTTTTTAAACAATGGTATTTTTTTTCTCTCAGCACAAACTTATCTGTATGAACTGTTGTTATAATGGTACTGTATAGTAACCAATTACATAACCACATTAAGCCAAACACATTTTTAAAAATTATTAAAGAGAAAAAAAACAGTAATGAAGCATTATTTGTCCAAAGAGCATGAGTGCCCTGCCCTCTAGTGGAGAAAATAGTTCCTAGTTTGAATCATGAATATTGTAGTTTCTTCATAGTTACTATCAGGAAATTAAAATGATCATATCTCCGACTTTCCGTGGTCAATTTCTGCCAAATAAAAACTTGGAGAGAGTTTTAATTCCGTGCTTTCGATTCATGTTGAGGGCAGTGCTCCATGTCAAATACTTTATTTGTTACAGTGCTTTAAAGTCGCCTTGCGTGATCATAGAACGGCAAGCTTGCGTCTGATTGGTGTAATGGAGTCATGTGATTATTGTTGTGACGTCTCATTGGTGAAATTAGTGGCGCTACTCTTGGCAATAGCATCGCTAGCAAAAAAAAAAAAAAAAAACGTTACTCAAGTAAATCTAACTAATACATGTGACGTGTTACTACCCACCTCTGCCTTTTTTCCACTTTGGCTGATTTGACCCCCAAAATGGAGTTATCCATATTTGGGTTAAAATAACCTGAAGGTCCCTTTTTACCCCTGCTTTAGAATGTAGCACCAGCAAGCATTACACTCAAGCAAAACATTTTGTTTGTGTTAGATAAACCATATTAAAAAAGGACAAAATATCAGTTGGGTTAATTTGAGCCAAACCCAAATTGAGTTGTGCGCATTTTGAGATTCAGGAATGCAAGAATTTTTCAAAATACTTTGCTATGATGTTACAAGTCACAACGGCGTGCAGATCTTTTCTATTGCACTATGTCTATATGACAGAAAACACAGACAAGGCTGAAAAAGCAGTTTCAAATGTCAATCATTTTTAGCTTAGAATCATTAATTGATGTCTAATATTTAGTAAAAAAAAAAAAAAAAAAAAAAATTGAAAAAATTTTCACTCGCATATTTTAAACTTTTAAACAAATTACGTCATAATGAAAATAATAGTGTCTGTAAATAGGTCACGGAGATCTACCTCATAACTATCACTTAATTGCATTTTTTTTTTTGTTACTGTCGCATTTCCCCTGACATTTTAGATGATAAATAATTGATTCAAACATATAAAAATGGAAAGAATTTTTTTTTTAAAAAAAGGGTAACCATTAGAAAAAGAAAATCTCGACCATTCCTTGATGTCTGCGATTTCTGCATTGCGACCCCTGTTATATTACCGTGTTTCACCCATAAAATACCCAAAAAGTTTGGCTGTGGCCGTTCACAGATGTGTCTTGACACTTGCTGGGACATGCTACACGGAGTTTTTGGATCCTAACAAGGTAAGTACGTGATAATTTCTCGTTAAAAAAAAAAAAAAATTGAAATGCCCCTCTGTTCAACATTTTTCTTCCCTCAGAAAATTGCTATTTTAAGCTTTCCAATGATGTATCACACATGCATAAAGGACAATTAGGATATTTGGCCAAATTGGGGGTCTCAGAGCGGAACTTCAAGTCACCTGGGTGTTTTCCGCTATATGTGTTATATTTTTATATCTATTTGCACTGATGCAAAGTTTTTGCTGTGAATCGGCAGCAGATGACCAACAAAAACAAGAAGACAGAAGTCAGTCATCATGCTCGTCGAGGTATCGGCACACGCGCGCTCATTGACGACTTGTGTTGTGATTGGCATCCAAAATGAATTCGTCCATCGACAGACGTGTGTCTCGGTGTGCCGATAATGCCGGCGAGCCTATAGAGCGATTGACAGTATGATGGAGGGACAGACGGAAGAGAAGGTGACGACAACGACGTCACGTGTCTGCTAGCTTGTTTGGCTTGCAGGACACTTTATTAGGTACGGCTTCAAATTTTGTGTCGGAGTTCGATGACAATGGTGAAGTATGAAAAAATGAGTTAATCCACAACTCACCTTGCGGTTCTTCCTGAGCTAGATCCTCCCCGTCAAGCGGTCCCCCTCGGCCCGCCGCGACCACACAAAGCCATGTGAGTGTAGGGGCCGCTTTATTATCAAGTTTGAGGCCCGGAGGATCTCGCTCTTCATCCATCACTCGCGCCCCGACCTTGGCGTGACCCCAACGTGGCAGCCAATGAGGCGCCCTCTTCGCTCTCCACACTTATCGGGCCCACGCATCCACATAGAAGGGGATCGGGTGACACTGAACGGAGGCTGGACGCTCTTTGTGTTGCCCGTCGCTTTTTTTGCCTTCTTTGTGTTTACATGACTAATGTGAGCAACAGCACCTGACAAACAGGCCGTTCATCCTGTCTTCTCGGGCTCGTGCCCCCCCGAGGAAAAGCCGTGCCGGTCACAATACAAAACAGTAGCACCGCGTTCCATCCATCTCCATACGAGTCTATTGTGAGCGGAGGACGTGTCAAAAATGAGGAAAATGTTACAGAGAAGAAGCTATTCAAGCAAAGGGGGAACATAATGCTGAGAAATGGAGCACATGGTTTCCTAAGATGCCACTTTATGAAGTACAAAAAGACACCGTCCCCTATAGAATTGAGGAGAATAGCGACACGGCTTTCTTTGGTTGACTTATTTAAATTATTGGCTGCCATTGATGGCGCGAGAATCGCTGCCAGCCCTCCTAGTCCAAATGGATTGGACGTCTATCACTGTCAATGGCATTGAATCAATGAACATTTCATATGCTCTATTTCACCTGGAAAAAGAACTAAATGAATGAGTCTCTCTCAACATAATGCATCCAAAGCTTGTCAGTCAAGCGAGGCCTTGCCATTGAAGCAATGCAAACAAACAAATGGGTGGGATTAATGTTGCCGGGGCAACTTGGCAAACTATCTAGGTGCAAAGTTTCCGTTTTGTCAGGGTGAGATTGTGGGTTGCTTCACCGTTATGCGTTTTATCAACTGAAGTGTCATGGTCTAATTCATAGCTTAAGAGTTGCAGAAGTTCATGACATCTCACCTTGAATACCTGCATGTGAGAGATTAATGTGTGACACGATATCGTAATCAGTAAAACAAATAAACGGTTTTATATCAAAGCAACCAAAGGATGCACTTACTACAACTCAGGAGTTTAATAAATGACCAGGAAAATCGGAAACAAAAAACATTTTAGTATGAATTTCAGGCTAATATTGAAAACTTTATTAGCATTTATTTGACTAGTATGCTATTTAGTTGTACCGCACTCACTACCATGATTTTCCCACTATAAGGCGCCACCCACCAAATTTGCCTCGAAAACGGCATTTGGACTATAAACCGCAGCTGTCCTCACTGTATTATGAGATATTTACTAAAGTTGCACCGATACCGATACCAGTATCGGCAGCGGGCGCCGATCCGGCTCGAATTGGTGGTATCGGTATCGACGAGTACCAACATTTAGGGCGCCGATACCATCTATTGGCATCTCTTGAACGCAAATGTACTGTCCTCCCCACGTGAGCTAATTTCCCAAATCCCGATGCATGACATCTGTATGTCTTTGTCTTGAAATTACCAAACGATATAAACATCCTTCGTCTTCAATATTAAGGATGTTTACCACAACGGGTATCCGCGATGTTACGCTACTCATCTAACATGGCATTCACAAACGATTAGCATGCGTGAGCTAGCGCCTGCTGTTGCAACGACGATGGGATCAGAAACGTTAAGACCGTGGGAGACTAAGCAAACTCATGGTTTCATGATGAACAATGAGTGGCAAATTAAGAGCGCCGTACTTCAAACTCGTCCCGTTTATGAAAGTCGATTGTCATTTGCTGGTGTTGTGCAGTAATGAGCAGAAGTGACTTCTGTGGCCAGAAAACACTCAAGCGCGCACACTAAATATCATCAAATAGCAACCTAGATGTCCCTCTGTTAGATCCCATGCCAACCCTCTCGCGCACACACTAGATATCATCAAATAGCAACCTAGATGTGCTACATTAGATCCCATCTCATTAGCTGCGTGAGCCCAGAGCGATGCGTAGTCCATATACTACATTGATGAATTAGAAACCGCCATGACTGAATGGAAGTTAAGCAGGCCAAATCAATCCATACCAGTGACTGTAGATAATGCTGCAAATACTGTTAATTCGGTACATGACACAGATGGACTCAGACCACAAATAGGATGTTTTGCTTATATGGTAAATATAACTGCTAAGAGAGCTGCACCAATCAAAAGTGTGCCCCACTTTACAAACAGTAAAGATTGTTCTCAGCACTTTTATACAAAATAGCTTCAGATCAGTAAGAAGTAAGCACATAAATATTATGCACTAAAATGCTTGTTTATATGATGGCACTGTTATTTTTGCTTGTTAGAAAATAAAAAAAAAAACATTAAAAAAAAAAAAAATAATAATAACAGTTGTATTTTCTGTTTCAGAGCATTAAATGTATTGAATTGTATCGAAAATCGTACCGAACCGTGACTCAACTGTATTGTTGCATTCCTTATACGTACATACACATATATATGTATATGTATGTATATATGTGTGTGTATTTTTTTTTTTTTGCAAACAGAGTGGTATCGGAATGGTATCGGTATCGGCCGATACTGTACAGCCAGGTATTGGTATCGGCCCGAAAAATTGTATCGGTGCAACACTAATCTATACACCAAAAGATATTAACTGGTAACATTTTATTTGACAGCAGCATCAAACGACTGTCATAAGACCAAATTAACCACTGTAAAGCTTTGAACCAATTGGCTGCAAAGCTTCATTTCCAAAGGAAAGACCCAGATAATGTTATTCTGCAACTTTATTCTTCTTCTTATTAAACATTTTATTCCTCGCGTTTTTTTGGCGCGCCGCGAAGCCCGAACAGTTTGACCGATCGGCACCGTTCAAGTATTAAAACGACCGAAAAATTAGTGCGACGATGGCTTTTTTTTTGAAGGGCCCTGAAATATTTTCTGTTTGCCCATTAACGTGGGTTTTTAAAAAAATTTATTATTGAGTGATCAGCACTTTTTTTGTGTGTTTCTTCGGCGCGCCGTGCAGCCCGAACCATTTATACTTAACCCCCAGAGTTAAACTCTCAAAGGGAAAAACAACACTTTCAACATGTCCATCCCAGCGGAAAGAATCTTGTTAATACACTGAAAAAAATACAATGTTATTTTTCTGATGTCTAGTAGTGGTAAAAAGTGTATATAAAATACTGACTTTTATCAACGCCAGTACTATTTTAGATGACCAAATACGCTATATTGCCCAACCTTTTCCTCTGACATCATTAATACCAATATCATTTATACCAAGTGTAGTAGATATTTGACAGCAATTTATACATACTGTACAGTACATTAGTAGTGTAACTATAATTAATTGGTTAAGAAACAATAGAGAGTAATGTACAGGCCAGGTTGAAAAAATAGATTACGATTTGTGTCCTGGTTTGGTCTGAAACGGAATTTGATCGTTATTTCTCACAATATAAATTCGTATTTTCATTAAATACAAAAGATTATCAGTAAGATTAGATAAAGTATTTCAGAAATAAGAGATTTTTGCCTTTAAGAATCTTAAATGTTGAGGATTTGAACAACTGTAAATGAAAAATATCTTGAAACCAGTGTTGTTTTTGTTCTCCGTCTTTTGGACCGAAATGCTTATTAGTCTTAGTCATATTTTAGTCGTTTCAAAATGTGTTCATCTTCATCCAGTTTTGGTCAATGAAAACTCAAATTTTCTATAGTTTCAGTTGACGATTACTCAAAACGTTTTCGTCTATAAACTGCAAAAGTTTAAGTCCATGAATAAAAAAAAGGTTTCTAACAAATAGTGACCATTGACAGACGAGCACATAAATGTAGCGTCTACAACTTCGTGATGATAATACACACTCAGCAGGAAAACGGTACATTATTTTCAATTAATCAAACTCACTTTAACGCCACAAACTACATGTACTAAGTGTTTTAGACTGTGTTAAAGGAGTTTAATATGACACTCACCACGCAAAATGCTAATGCTGACACATCCACAATGCTAACAGGAACGCCATGCTAACGCTACAATTTACATTTAGTGTGTGATCACTCAGCTCAGATCTTTAAAGCTTAAAGAAACATAACATATCTAGCTAAGATAAGAAAACAAAACATACCAAGCAGTACATGACACCTGTTTCTAGGGCTGCAGCTATAAATTATAGTAGTTGATTAATCGATGAACTAGTTAATTCAAATAATCGAGTATTCGGATAAGGAACATTAAAAATTAAAATATCTGACTGAGCCTCAAACGGTATAAAAAAAAAAAAGAGGATCTAAGTACATCAAAAGAACAATTAGCTAGCTTACATAGCAAAAGTCCGCTAGCTTAAATGCTATAAAATGTGAACATTTTTTTACAATGCTCCTAACAAATGGTTCAAACACATATTTCCACCAAAAATGGCTAAATATACCGATAAACAAAGTTATGAATCCATTAAAAAAAATTGAGTCAAACAAAATCTTATGTTGGTCTTAACAGGAAGCACCTGAATTCAGCCATGTGAAATGAGTTATGTCAAATTCACTCTTGCCACCAAAGGGCAGTCTATCCACCCAATAAAACTAAATGCAAACACTTTCAAAACAAACCATTACAACGCCACTTTAATTAAACGAATATTCAAATATTCTAATCGAAATGCTCGAGTTAATCGATTAATTGTTGCAGCACTACATGTTTCACAAATGGAGCCTGGTGTGGACACATGCTTACTAATCAGCCGGTGAGTAAGCGTGTTTGTGGGGCGGAGGGTGGAGGCGCAGAACGTCACATGAGTGACAAGACCAAACATTGCTAAGATGCGTGCTAACTACACATACGATTAGAAAATGTCACACATTGTGAACTTATGACAGCTATATGGCCAATTTTCATCTTGTTCTCGTCTTGTCAGACGAAAATTTGCATCCATCTCGTTGTTTTAGTCTCCCAAGGCATGTTTTTAGCCCGTCATTGTGATGAAAAAATTGTTCATTGAAGAAATATTTCGTCATCGTTGACGAAAACAACAGCTTGAAACCCATTGTTAAAATGCTTTGGTACAATAGTGACACATTTTTCCAATTATATTTTATAGAGTTAATGATTTATCTTGCACAACCCATCAAACATCATCCAACAATTCCTTGGCAGACACTTGACATTGCTCTTCCTTCCATTATATTTTGCGTTTATTTTCGACTGTTAAACACATACAGCTGAACCACGCGTCTACCTTTAAACTGCAAAGCCAGCAGCACTCTTGTCAATAACGCTCTGCCGCCCCAGCCAAGACTTTGATATGAAGGACCCGAGGCTTTGTTCTCCTGTCGGATCAAGTCGCACGTGTTGCCACATCGCCTCCAGGTCATAATTGCTCACACACACACACAAAAACGACAGTGCTACTGTGGCACTGAAACAAAAACGGCCTAAGGTGGAAAACAGGTTAAGATTAAATGTCTTCACGTTTGATGCATTTAGGATGTTTTAAAAAACCACCTGCCTGGAAACCCAATTTTCAGTGAATGATCATGTTTCAGTGCCATTGACGGCGGTAGACATCCATTCTAGTCGAACTGGGAGAGCTCGCTACCAACCCTCCCAGTACAAATGTCCTACAGTCTGTTTCAGTTATTCGCAGTCGGTCGCAGTTAGTCAACACATTCAGCGATCCAACGCCGGATTTAGGTCGAAAAAGTACGAACGCTGTACCACATAAAAACAGGAAGGATTGTCTCAGGAGTGATTTATTCGAGGATTCAAGGTAATTATTATATTTTTTGTACTATGCATGCATTTTGAAATGTGAAAAAGATCAACGGCAGATGTTAGCCGCTACAGCACAGGTGTCAAACCGATTCCAGAAAGGGCCAAGTGGGTGCAGGTTTGCTTTCCAACCAATGAAGAGGACACCTTTTCACCAATCAGATCTTTTACATGTGTAATCATTGAAACTTTGTCAGGTGCTGCTTGTTTCAGTAGGAAGTTCATTGGTTAAACTCTCTGCACGGTATCGGTTGGAACAAAATCCAGCACCCACTTGGCCCTTTCTGGAATCAGTTTGACACCTGTGCGCTACAGCATTGGCATTATACTCGCAATATTTACGTAAAATAATGGTTAACTGCACGTTTTTGTTTTGCTTTTAACCAAGAATCGAGAGTGCTTTACGTCCATATCTATAAAGAATTCAGGGATTTAAGTATTTATTTACAAGAATTTTCAACGGAAAAAGCTCTTTGTTTACATATGGTGGCCGCTAATTTCCTGACTGACTAGCCTCATAGTTCGCAATATTTACGTTAAAAAAATCGAGACTATTTTATATAGATATCTATAAAGAATTCTGGGACTTGCGCATTTATTGACAAGAATTTTCAACGGAAAAAGCTCTTTGTTCGCATATGGTGGCCGGTAATTTCCTTACTTATTAGCCTCATAGTTCGCAATATTTACGTAAAATAAATCAAGACTGTTTTACGTAGATATCTATAAAGAATTCTTGGACTTGCGCATTTATTCACAAGAATTTTCAACAGAATAAGCTCTTTGTTCACATATGGCAGCCGCTAATTTCCTGACTGACTAGCCTCATAGTTCGCAATATTTACGTAGAATAAACGTGCTACCTGCACGTTTTTTGTTTTGTTTTGCTTTTAACCAAGATTTGAGACTCTTTTACGTCCATATCTATAAAGAATTCAGGGATTTAAGCATTTATTCACAAGAATTTTCAAAGGAAAAAGCTCTTTGTGTTTCCACTCGGTTAGCTTTGACGGAGATAGGCCCCCTATAAAGCGCCCCGTCAATACGTTATGAAGTCTATGAGCCGTCTATCGCCGTCAATGGCAGCCAATGATTTAATGGTGTCGGACGTAATGACACACAATTGTAAAGCCTGTTGTGTTGTAAGTGAAAGAGATTTTTCAGTGACAGGTAGTGTAACTCTAAGCCACCGCTTCACACACGCCCTAAAGCGCGTCGCACTGCGAGAGTGTGAGAAGCGTATGAAACTATGCACTGATGGAGTGACTGGCTGTCCCCTGTAGGCAAGGACCAGTCTTGATTTGCATCGCACAATCTGCACGAATCCAGACAAATTGGTGTAAAGTGGAGTCTTTGACTCGCTTTAAGCCGTGTAAACAAACACACTTCATCAGTAACAAAAGTGCTTCAATACATATTAATGAGATGCTGATAGCAATGATAAAAGTTTCTCTTTTGGAGAAATATGTTTGCTTTCTGATAAAAACGAATGATAAGACTGATAGAATTCTCTGCAGTTTACACAAACGATTATTCCAGTAGCTTGTTAGCTTACTTTATCACATGAACAGTTTTCTGCTTCTCTAGTTCTAAGCCTAGCTTCTAACCCGGCTTTCACATGCTTTGGGAAATATTATCCTTACCACTTGCTCATTAGTAATTATAAGTATGTCGAGTTCATATGCTTTTGTTGTCGTAAAAAAAAAAAAAACATAGCAGGCATGGACTTCATTTTAGTTTGGTGCATGGGCAAAAGTTTTCATCAAAATGGAAAAAAGTTTTTGTTTGTAACTGAATATTTTAGCAAAAAAAAAGCATGATTATTCTGGTGTAAAAAAAAAATCTGCAAATTGACAATACAGTGATCCCTGCTACTTCACGCCCTCAGTCCATCGCAGATTTTTTTTTCCAATTAAAAAACAAATAAATACAGATGAGCCAATCATATAGTCTCACTCTCCCTCCTGCTGCTCTTTGTTGGTCAGGCAGTGCACAAGAGTTGCTTATCAAAGTTAACAATGATTGACAGACATTTAATGTTTGAGCTTGCCACAGATCCTTGGAAGCCGTAGCTTCAAAGCGCTGCGTGCATCAATCGTCGTTTAACTAGTTAAACAGTTGCTGTGGCAACTCATTGTGTGTAATTGAGCAACTTGAGCGGATATGAGTGGACTCCCTCAATGAAGCATTTAACAAAGAGAAGCATTTTTCTACTTTATTTTTGTTTAATAATAATTGGATTAAAATATATATGGCGGAAAACACTCAGGTGACTTGAAGTTCCGCTCTGAGACCCCCAATTTGGCCAAATTTCAAAATTGTTCTTTATGCATGTGTGGTACAGCATTGGAAAGCTTAAAATCTCAATTTTCTGGGGGTAGAAAAATTTTGGACAGGAAAGCATTTAAAAAAAAAAAAAAAGTTTTTTTAAACAGCAAAACTCTATCTGGAGGTGAGAGCATGCGAGAGCAGAATTACAGACGCCATGACTTTAACGAGATATTATCGCATACTTACCTCGTTTCGATCCAAAAACTCCATGTAGCATGTTTCACCAAGTGTCAAGACACAGCTGTGAAAGGCCACGGCCGGATTTTGGGGGATTTTATGGGTGAAACATGGCAATTTAACAAGGGTCGCAATGCAGAAATAGCAGACATCAAGGAGTGGTCGAGATTTTCTTTTTCATATATATAACCTTTTAAACGTTCCCCCCCCCCCCCCCCCCCAATTTTTCTTGGTTTGGATCGATTATTTATCATCTAACATATCTGAGAAAATGCGACGGTAACAAAAAAAATACAATTAAGCGATAGTTATGAGGTAGATATCCGTCACTCTTTTACAGGCGCCATTTTTTTTATTGAGACGTCATTTGTTTAAAAGTTTAAAATTTGCTAGTGAATAATTTTTTAGTCATTTTGTTTAAAAAAAAAAAAAAAAAAAAAAACATTAGACATCAATTAACGATTCAAAGCTAAAAATGACAGACATTTTGTATAATAAATATGATTACTTACCTTGTTTTCATGGCTGGATTGAAACAAAAATGGTTGCGCGACGTCTGTAAAACGGGCACATTAAAAATCGTTCGGCGGCTTAATGCGCCATGAATCTGCTATGGCAGCATATAGACATATTGTTCTATCAAACACAACAGTTTTTTGGCTTAAAATACAGTCGTTTCTTTTAAAGAGGAGTGCAAGAGCAGAAACTGCTTTTTCAGTCTTGTCTGTGTTTTCTGCCAGATACATACATACATTTTGTTAAAATTATACTTTAGGGAAAAAAAAGTGAAAAAACGCTTATATGTATTTCTTTCCAATGCTAAATCTGAATAAATACATTGAACACACAAATAAAAAAATATATAGTTTTTGGTGGGGTGGGGATACTTTGCGTTTTTTCACCTATCGCAGCGGGTTGTGGTCCCCATTAACCACGAAAAACGAGGGCTCACTGTACATCTTCGTAACTTAAAGTTTCTTACAATTCACAACTTCTTGTTCGTGCACCGCCATTTTGAAAAGCGAAAGGTCCACACATTTCAGAAACTCTGGTATCATAAAATCCCAGTTATCCAGTATAAAATACGACTTGAGGGGGTGTTCACTTGCGATTTTCAATTCGACAAGTGGTATTTACCATAAATACGACATCACGTGAAGACAGCATAACACTAGCTTCTAAGCAACCCGACAAAAATGCTTGCATATCAATAAAGTGATGGCAAATAAAATGGGGATAAATTTATTGTACCATAATGTGAAGAACAAAACGCCACATTTGCATACCTGTCAAGTTGTACGGTTTCGGCATAATTTGTACAAGTGAGCACCGGCTTTTAAATGTGTACGCCGTACGTTCAAAATCTGTACGTTTTTCATGCATTACGTTTTTTTTTTCTCCGTTTGGATTTTGTCACCGTTTCGGCAATGAGACAATGTGCGTTACTATGCATTACTACGTTGGTTGAATGACGCGAGAAAAGTCAGAGACAAGGCGAAAGAAGAGCGGGAGTGGGACAGGGGGAGTTGTGACGCCGTTACAAACGCGATGTTAGGCTAGGTAGCTCCAATAATACCTGACTGTAGCCGACAGCCTACAAACTACGCCCACATGATGCTACACTAGATATCACATGTATATGAACTAGATGCGAAATGATACACTTGCCGGCATTGGTAAAAAACCGCCATCTTAAAGCAGTAGACTTCTCAAAAGGCTCTGTTTTAGTGAACCTTCCTGGCGAACCTAAGTAACCTTTTATCTAAAATACTCCTAAATCAGCAAAATCTTGACTTGAATCTATCTTTAAATGATGAAAGTTTTAAAACGTTCACATGTCGAAAGTAGACAGAAGGGAACTAATGCAAAAACGGGAGCAATTTTAACAACTTTAACGGTTGATTCACAACATTAAATGACTTCCAAACATAACAAAGGTTACTAGGTTTTTTTGTTGGGTTTTTTTTTGTAAATGAAAAAAAAAAACATGCAAGGTAACACCAATTACTTTGCCAAGTAACTAATAACTCTTGCATTCAGGTAACTGAGTTACTAACTCGATTACTTTTTGGGAGAAGTAATTTTGTTATTACCGGTAATTACTTTTTTAAAGTAAGATTAACAACAGTGGTCATAAAGATGCAGTCTGCAGAATGAAAAATGACGAAAGCGGAGATTTTATTCTGCCAGTTTGTTGCCGAACACAATTTGCCTGCAACTATTGCTGATCACTTCTCAGAATTAGCAAAAGAAATGTTCCCTGACTCAAAGATTGCATCGGTAAGTTCATTTTATCAATTGACCTTTTTAATTTATAATTGGACACACAAACAAACTACCTTCAAGTCAAACTGAATTGCGAGCTGAAGTGCAGCCATCAAGACATGATAGAAATTACCAAACAAGCTACATACAATTATAACAAAAGTCACTGTTAAATTTTAGTAATCATGATGTAGCTGAAGATATTGATTCTTTGATTGCACCAGGTTATATGTGGCAATATTACCAATCATATTACGCTATATAAAACGTTGTAAGATTAGTCACCAAGTTGTAAAGGCATACGCCTCTATTTGTAAGATTGCCAATGGCCTCGGGTTAACAGGTATACATTTAAAAAGAACAGGGACAGGAAAGATCCTAAAGACAAAAAATTGATGTCCGAAAGACATTTTCCGTGTAGATTTCGGGTCACATTTCTCGTTAATGTTGTGGTATTCATATCCGATTACTATTATCTGCAAATGGGGTGCAGCCTTCTCCCACTGGATCTGGACAGACGCCCTCGTCCACAACCCCCTCCTCCTCCCAAGTGGTCGTTATCGTTTCAGCTCCATAGAGACTCCTCTAATGACAGCACTTGTCTATAACGCGGCCGTCACTGTGCGCGCGTGGTGCAATGACAGCGGCTGTCTATAACAGCTCCTCCTGGCAGAGATCACTCGGTCCAGCCTCTCCCACGTTCCGGTGTCACCAATGTCCGGGCGGACGATGATGTGATCTTTAGTCTCCCTGTGCGATCTATAGACTGGCATTTGGCTCAGGGAACGTCCCCAGGCTCTGACATGCATGCTAAACTTGGAGCGCTTCTGCCGATATTACCCCGCCAAGGGGAAGTTAACGCCAGACGAGGCAATATTGTGACATGTTAGATACTAAAGTGGCAGTCGGCCATTGTAGTCGTATGACCTCTATAGGTAACATCGGCTGCCATTTACGGCGATGGACGTCCAATCCATTTCAACTGGGAAGCGATTATGTGTATAAATCACGCAGAAAGTGAAGAAAATTCAGTCATCCTAATGTGAGGCTCAAGTCCCCGCAGTGTGCTTTTTGCATTATCATATTAGCATTCTTCAATGCTTCGTGTTTTTGATCGCTAATGAAGGCTTAAATGCTCTTTGGCGTGTGTGTTCGGCGCAGTCCGCAGGGAACGCCGGCGTCCGTCCTGCATTGATGCCATCACGCGTCTCATCTGCATGCTTGACAGCTCAGACCTTCTCTCATCCTCACGCAATCTCGCTTCTTTTATCATCTCCTACCGCAGTCCCCTGTCACCTTCCATTACTTGCCACTCATGTTTGTCTGTCTTCATTCCCTCTTGCAGTCTTTTTGGCTGCCTCGCCTGCTGCTCCTTGGCTTTGGGTCAATACTGCATGTGTTGAGGATTCAGTGCTTGTACTTTCTAGATAAACACCCTGTTAGCAGGATTATCCCTGTTGTCCTAACAATGTAAACCCAGGATTAAGCCTCGCTCTCTGGGGATGCGAGTACGTGTGCGAAAGTGTGTGTTTGTTGCAGGCTGTGAAATTGGCCTTCGAGAAGGACTGAGGTCGTGTTACTTCACCATTGCAGGGAGGCAACTTTAAAGGTTTCATACCAATGTAACATAATGAAGTTTAGTGTCTAAATACAAATTGGTGATTGTTTTAATCGTCGATTAATGAATGAACTAGCTAGTTGCAATAATCGAGTAATCGGATAAGGAACATAAAAAAGAATTAAAATTAGGGTTGTTCCGATCATGTTTTTTTGCTCCCGATCGTTTTAGTTTGAGTATCTGCTGATCCCGATATTTCCCGATCTGATTGCTTTTTTTGTTCCCGATTCAATTCTAATTTTTCCCGATCATATACGTACATTTTGGCAATGCATTAAGAAAAAAATGAATAAAACTCGGACGAATATATACATTCAACGTACATTACATTAGTACTGTATGTGTTTATTATGACAATAAATCCTCAAGATGGCATTTAAATTATTAACATTCTTTCTGTGAGAGGGATCCACGGATAGAAAGACTTGTGACTTTGTATATTGTGACTAAATATTGCCATCTAGTGTATTTGTTGAGCTTTCAGTAAATGATACTGTAGCCATGCCCAAATGCATGATGGGAAGTGGAACCATGACTGTGCGTAGTGCTACCAATTGATATGTCTTCTCTGCGTTGGGAAATAACATAAGGTGTTAAGAAAAAGATCAATTGCTACATTGCTTCCCCACATTGCTTCCCATGATATTTCTAATCATAGGGAGAGGGATTGTAAGGCTTTAGCCAATTAAAAAAAGGCTCCAAAGGCTGCCAAAATTCACTCTACTCATTTTACGCTGCCTTTTATCTCTCTATATAGGTAAAACGGTGCCATTACAGATTGAGCGCGACAATGCATGAGTAGGTCGTGCAGCGCATGCAATAACTGTGTTTATTTAACGTGATACATTTTTTAAAAAATTAATTACCGCCGTTATCGGGATAAATTTGATAACCCTACCTTAAGCCTAAACTAAAGACTCTGGATGAGTGTAACATATTATGTCTGTAACGTTAAATACAATTAGAAAACGATTTAATTTAAAAAAAAAAAAATAATAATAAAAAAAAGGCATGGCCGATATTTTTTTGCCGATTCCGATACTTTGAAAATGGCGTGATCGGACCCACACATCGGCACGTCTCAAATTAAAATACCTGAGCTGAACCTCAAACGATATTAAAGAAATAAATGAGGATCCAAGTACAACAAAAGAACAATTGGCTAACTTACATAGCAAAAGTCGGCTAGGTTAAATGCTATAAAATGCTACCATTTTTTTCCCCACAATGCTCTTAACAAATGGTTCAAACACATATTCCCACAAAAAACAGCTAAATACTGTATACCCATGAACTAAATTACGAACGCATTAAAAAAGATTAGCTCACACAAAAACTTAGCTTATGTTGGTCTTAACAGGAAGCGGCTGGATTCAGCCATGTGAAATGAGTTGTATCATTCACTGTTGCCACTAGAGAGCAGTGTACCCACCTAAATCAATAAAACTAAATGCAAACACTTTCAAAACAAACCATTACAATGCCAATTTAATTAAACGACGACTTGAAGCAACAAAATTTAATTTGAATATTTTTTCTGATCGAATTACTCGAGTTAATCGATTAATCGTTGCAGCACTATTTTACATCATTACTTACTAGTCTATCATTATATTATCATAACTCATAACACAAGGGCATTGCACGTTTGCACTGTAGAATATGATGCAATAATAAAGATCGTCAGCTAAATTCTGTATATTATCAAATATAAGTCAATTCTATTCATATATATATATATACGTATATATGTACATTATATTCTGATGTCATTAGAGACGCATATAATGTAAATAAATACATTATGGATACTGTATATTAGGGGTGTAAAGCACCATTTTTTGATGGTACTATATCAATTCTTTGGACAAATATATGAAATTTGCCAATATTACAAAGTCTGTAACGATTCAATTCAATTTGATGTAAGATCCTTTGATTGATTTAATATGATACTATGTTATCACAATATTAAGTTCCATTTCACTTTAATCAATAAAAGAATACATCACAATTTTGGTGTTTTTGAAAGCTGAAACTTTATAGACATTTTAACCCTCTGGTGCATAGTGGTCACTACAGTGGACAGCTACTGAAATGTACCTTTCTCTTTAATGCATTGGTTCCTATGGTTTAACTGCATAGCAACTCTCTGCTGCCATACTTTATTGAGGTCAATTCAGTGGTCAATTGGTGTAACTGCATGTAAATATCCTCTGAATCCAATATAACCGACAGGATACTATGCCTGAAGAGCTACAGTGGTAAAAAAAAAAAAATGTACAGTAATATCTAGGGAAAAGTAAAATCTGTTTGGAATATGAAATATTTGTGTATAGTATGTAGAAATTAATGATTGAAGTGGACATCATGCATCCCCCAGTATATTATTGAACACGTGACATAATTGTGTCACTGTTTATGACTGTTTTAGTAATAAATTAGTATGTAATTGTTATATCTATAGGCAGTTAATTTAAAATATACATTTTTTTGCAGATTCACTGTAGTTTGCATTACTATATGCATTTTATCTTATTTTGTAGACTTCAAAAGGAGCATAGAATAAGGCAGTTGACAGAATAGCCCAGGAAATTCCATATGTGTAGTGACAACATAGATGATGAAAGGTTGGCAGACAACAACAGAGACATTGGTGCTTAGGTGTAGGAGTCACAACTAGAAGCTTCATTGGATTTTTTTATTGAGGCCTATGCAGTGTGGCTATTGAGTTTGAAGAAATGGAAAAAGGAAGAAATTTCCCACAAATTGTCGAAATGTTTATCAAAGTATAAAAAGGATCAAGGGTTTCGAAATTCATAAGAGAACACAAGTTAATTCATTTGTGATAGTAAATTTACATAGTTTTATGTTTAGTGTGCAGGTGCATGGATTCCACTGGATTGGACATGTTTGTAACTTCATGAAAAAAAATATTTTTGAAAAATACGAAATTGAACATTATTTTCATGTCCTAAAACAATAAAAACGCATCAGAAAAACTCTTGACCAAGGATTTCGTAATACAGTGGTAACTCTACATACGAAGTTAATTCGTTCCAGGACCTTGTTTGTAAGTTGAAGTGGTCGTATGTCGATTAGGATTTTCCCATAGCAATACATTATAATTCAATTAATTCATTCCACAGCATGAAAACCTACACTAAATCCTGAATAAATGCTGCTGGTACAATTGCAAATAGCAATTACACAGAGCAAAACGAATTATGAATAAAAATCAAAATAATAATAATAATCATAATAATAATAAAAGCTGTAATAGTGTGGGTATACTAGTATGTGTGGTTCTGAAAGGAAAGAAAATTACATCATATTAGTGCTGATGCAGTAAACAATGCAAATTGACAGTGAAGCAGTCAATAACACACATACATGACTCGTAATATTATAATGACACAAAGGTGGGGGGGCGCGAGCGCGCGCACAACTAGGAAGCACGCTGCGTGCACGTGCGGTCATCTTGGCCATAAAAGTGGCGAAAACTGAGCACTTTCCACTCATATGAATGTACAACATCATTTTAAGATGCTAAACAAACACATTCCCTCTTAACACAAATGTGCAACGCGAATATAATGTAAACAACGCTCTCCTCGACGCGAGAACGAGCGGGAGCAACAAGCCGACATAACAGTAAAAACACGAAATGGTCGTGCTGATAACGGCTCTAACTCATCATAAGAACTTTATAGCATGAAGAGGAAATACTTACATTCGTTCATGGACGCACAGATTAATCCTCTAACACAGGGGTCCCCAACCTTTTTTGCACCACGGACCAGTGTTATTTGGGTCTTTTTTTCACGGACCGGTGTTCTGACAAATTTCGCAACCCATCAAAAATTGCAACGATGCGGTTCTGCGCATGCGCGTAACGTTAAACATGGCCGCCATTGCAGCGATTCCAAAGTAAACACTACAAACTTTCTTTAAAGAAAGGAATATTAACTTACGTTTCATCATGGAAGGACATGTAGAAAAGTTCTCCTCAGATACATCCTGCCATGTTAGCTGCACACAGCAACTGCACACGACTTTGCTTTGTCGTTAACCATTAATTAAGAAGCCAGTTTCACAAAGATACGATGTTGGAAATTGTAGCAAGGTTTTCAATGCTCTCATAGCGATGTCAGGATATTCCGGAATGACTTTAATCCAGAACCTCGGTAGAGTTGTTGTCTCAAATGTACGTTTAAGGTCGGCGTCATTTGCGATCTCTACAAGCTGATCTTTCTGTTTCACAGACATGCTCGAATCACTCGGTTTATTCGCAAACGGGTCTCGAATCCACTCCTTTGCAGTTCGTGGGTCTTCGAGGTTGTAGGCTCATCTTCTGGCTTGTCAGGTGCCCTTTTCGCCGTAAAAAATATCTCCAAAGACGCCTGTTTTCCAGTCATCTTCGCTCGTGTGGGGGCTAATTATTTCCGGGAACAAATGTGCTGCACCCGCGGCCTATTAATACGTTATTATCGAGGAGAAGCGCACATAGATATATTATACTGTATACAGTGGGGAGAACAAGTATTTGATACACTGCCAATGGGTTTTCCCATTGGCAGTGTAACAAGTACTTGTTCTCCCCACTGTACGTAAAACAAGATGTTCTGCTAGCAGTCCAATCAATGGATTTCTATGACGACATTCTAATCTATCCTGTAGTATTATATCTAGAGTAGACAGGGATATTGGTGTGTTAAACAGGGGCACAGGGTTAATTTGGCCGGAATACGGTCATTAATAAATTATTATTTCTGTCTGGTAGCAAATACGCCATGGACTGGTTCCGGTCCGCGGCCCGGCAGATGGGGACCCCTGCTCTAACAGGTGGCCGTCCTCTGCTCGAAATGCGCACTATACGCCTATTCTCGGTCCCGGAATACGCAGCGCACATGACGTGGAACAATAACAGGAACTAACTGGTTGCTATGGGAACAAACGCATACCCATGGGATCTTTCTAACAGTAAAAACACGAAGACGAGCCGTAACAGTAAAAATACGAAACGGTGGCGCTGATAACGGCTCTAACTTATCATAAGAACTTTATGGCATGAAGAGGAAATATTTACATTCGTTCATGGACGCACAGATTAATCCTCTAACAGGTGGCAGTCCTCTGCTCGAAATGCGCACCCTACGCCTATTATCGGTCCCAGAATACACAGCGCGCATGACGTAGGACAATAACAGGAACTAACTGGTTGCTATGGGAATGAACGCATACCCATGGGATCTTTCTAACAGGAGTATTAAAATTGCTAACAAAATCGTTTAGGATTATCTTAGATGAATATATGTTGTATTTTTCTTATAGAGTAATTGACGAGAAATACGATAGACCCGTTAATAGACTTTTGGGAAAAAAAAAAAATCACAATTTCTTTAAGTATTTTCATGAATAATGACATGGCCTGTAAAATTTAATGCAAATTCACTCTGCAACGTCTCTCTTCAGGTTACATTTAGTGAGAAGTCTCGCCATTGATAATTAAGTTGCTGTGCTTGCCGATTCGGAAGTGTGTAACATGCGTACATTTTAACACGTAAATCGTGCTGGTTGGAACCGATAAGAGAATCGTTAGATAAATTGCCAAACGATTCCATAGAATCGGACAACTCGGAACTGATTCCCCTACCGGTTCTCGATTTTCAACCCTAGCCATGACAATGTTTTTCGATATCAATGTCTCTTGATGAATTTTAAAATATTTTGTGGGTGTGATTGAAATGGTAATCCTCTTTGTATGATTTTTCATAACAGACTTTGAACAACCGAAGTGTGAGCTACAGGAATGACGATGCGGAAGCCAGTGAAGAAGGAGTTGGCCAAAGCTCTTTGGAGCCGGCCGCAGTGGCGATGGAAAGGCCAAAGGTGAGCCCCCCTCGCGATATCTGCCGTACCACAGGGGCAGCCACGACCGGGTCAGCGGAGGTTCAGGTGTCAGCGAGCGACGGCTGACTGACGAGACCGAGTGGGACCTCTCCCCAAAAAACGCCGTCCCGCTCGGACCTTTCATCCTTCCTTCCCTCCCTCGCTCCTCCGTGACCCATCCCGCCCTCCCTTCAGACGTCTCTTTACTCTCAGCCCAAGCGCACAACTTCAACCTTGTCATCCGCTCATCCTTTCCTCCGACCTCCCCCCTTCCTCGCCTTCTTCTTCACCCCGAAAACTAAACATTACCACAGGCTTTCACTCAGCGGGTCGGCCTGACTGGGGCAGCTCTCTGTGGGGTGGCGTGTCTTCACTACACACTACACACATATGCATTTTTGTTATTATTTAATATATTTATTAACAAATTCATTGCTGTTGACGACAATAGATGTCCAATCCATTTGAACTGGGAGAGGTTCGTAGCTAATTTTCAATGGCAGCCAATGAGGTAACTACTTTGATGTAGTTAATGTATTAGTCTTGTCAAGGTTAAATTAATAGGTTGGAAATACATTGATTTCAATTAAACCTTTATGAATAAAAATAACAAAAAGAAATAATTATGAAAAAAAATTCAAATACATTAAAATAACAAACATCTATTATTATTTCTTTTCCCATTTTTTCCTTCTATTAAATGCCATCAATGATTTAAAAAAGACATTGTAGATAAATGCTTCTTCCCTTGTGGAACTCAATTAGAAAATATAATAAAGATTTCCACATTTTCATTGAACACATCGAGCACCTGCGGAGCAACATACACAGCCTATTATTGACTTCAGCCCAATTGTTGAGTCACTGTTATTGAATCTGTTAACAACGCAGATATATGGCGGCCATTTTGCACTATACGAGACACCGCGCGTTTTATTTATTGCGGCTTTAATGCCGATAAGACGCTTTGAAATCTGCCCACGCAGCCAGTAAATCAAGGTGATGTGGCTATTTACGTCTTTAGATGGCATTATAGCTTTACATATTGCTACTTCGGGGAACGCTTCAGCTGTCCACTTTATCATCCGGGACTGTTTTCTAATTACAACGCACAAGAATTAAAGCAGGGAAGACCACTGAGGTTAGAATCCTTGCGTCGTAACAATGGAGAGTTTGAAAGTGATTGACTCCTTTTGAGGATATATATGCTGCTATGATTCATAGATTAAGAACAGCTAATTCCAGGTCCCCAACATTCAGAAAAAAAATTACAGGCACATTGGTATTTTTGTCAAGAAATCAGAAGAACGATTTAGGGCTAACCATGGGTGGATTGACAGATTAAAAAAAAAAAATAGCCACAATGAATAGCTACTGTGCTAGCACGCTGCTACTGATTGATTTATTTGTTGCCAGTGTATTATTCGTCTACATTGACGATAACGAAAATATTTCGTCGATGAACAATTTTTTCATGACGATGGCGACTTAAAAATGTGGCTTGGGAGACTGGAACATAATGAGACAAATGTCGGTTTTCATCTGACGAGACGACGAGACGAATATGCGACAGTTTTTGTCATTTGTTCACAATGCGTGACATTTTTCTATTGTATGTGGAGTACGTCAGCTTGCGTCTTAGCAGTGTTTGGGTCATGTCACCCATGTGAGATGTGCTGCGTCTCTCCCTCACTCTCCTCACCGGAGTTTAGGCTGCGCTCCATCTTGTTTGTTTGGAAACACGGTAAAATTTGTTTTCTCATCTTGGCAAGAGAGAATATGCAGTGCTGTTTTAGCCTTTAAAGGTCTGTGCTGCGTGATCATCAGATGCTAAATGTAACTCCTAGCGTTAGCATAGCATTTGTGTTAGCATTAACCTCAGAATGGTGAGAGTCCTCTTAAAACACTGGACAGTCTGAAGCAGAACTACTTGGCTTTTCTGGTCTGTAAGTGTAGAGGAGAGCCAGTTGGCGAAATGGCATTTAGCTAATAGCCCACTTCAGCTGTTTTGTTTGCTGAATGAGCAATTACTGGGAAATACTGATTGCTTGCAATTCTGGCTAGAAAAAAAATCAAGACTTCCCAACGCCTGGACATTTTTTTTTTTTTTTTTAACATACTCTTCATGCCTTCCGGGTGGGTTTGATTGAAAATGATGTACTGCTTTTCCTGTTGTGTGTGTACTTATATTCACTAAATTGGCATTGTCCTTGTAGATGCTACAATACGTGCTTGCCTATGTTCATTTGAAATTTCTAGAAAACTTTATTAATATTTGGACAAAAAGTTTTGAATTTTACTAGCAAAAAAAATTTGAGTAACTGTAAAACTAGACGAAATTTGTATGAGATTTCGACTAGATGGGAACATATAAATGCAAGTACATAACACTATCTTTTTATTGTATTTAGTCTTGAAGCCTAGGACCTCGGCTTTACGATTTAAGCATCTAATGTATCTAATACATCGATATCATCCCATAATAAGCAATCCAAATGGCAACAGGCGTCGAAAAAATAACGGACAGCACGCTAGTCAGTTGGTCTGCTGTGTCCATAATTGTCTCACTAGCGTTCGACTGCAGTATACGTCTTTTTGTGGCTTTCCGGTAACTCAAGGTGAGAGCTTGAGAAAGCATAATTAAAGACACCATGATTTTAACGTGCTATTATCGCGTACTTACCTCGTTTCGATCCAAAAAACTAGCATGTATCACCGAGTGTCAAGACACAGCTGTGAATGGCCACAGCCGGACTTTGTGGGGATTTTATGAGTGAAACATGGTAATATAGTGGTGCAGAATTCAATGACAACAAGGAGTGGTCGAGATTTTCTTTTACAAATATTTACCCTTTAAACGTCCCCTCCCCCCCTATTTTTCTTTGTTTGGATCGATTATTTATCATCAAACGACAGTAACAAAACAAAAAAACAACAACAATTAACTAGAGTTGTTCCGATCATGTTTTTTTGCTCCCGATCGTTTTAGTTTGAGTATCTGGCGATCCCGATATTTCCCGATCCGATTGCTTTTTTTTTGCTCCCGATTCAATTCCAATCATTCCCGATAACTTTTCCCGATCATATACATTTTGCCAATGCATTAAGAAAAAAATGAATAAAACTCGGACGAATATATACATTCAACATACAATACATAAGTACTGTATTTGTTTATTATGACAATAAATCCTCAAGATGGCATTTACATTATTGACATTCTTTCTGTGAGAGGGATCCACGGATAGAAAGACTTGTAATTCTTAAAGGATAAATGTGACTCTGTATATTGTGACTAAATATTGCCATCTAGTGTATTTGTTGAGCTTTCAGTAAATGATACTGCAGCCATTTAACTTCTGCCCAAATGCATGATGGGAAGTGCAACCATGACTGTGCGTAGGGGCACCAATTTATATGTCTTCTCTGCGTTGGGAAAGAATATAGGGTGGATGTTAAGAAAAAGATCAACTACTACCTTTCTTCCCCACATTGCCTCCCACATTATTTTTAATTGCTGAGAGAGATATTGTAAGGCTTTAGCCACATAAAAAATGGCTCCAAAGGCTGTCAAAATTCTCTCTACTCATTATACGCTGCCTTTTAGCGCTATCTATAGGTATAATGGCGTCTTTATAGGTTGAACGCGACAATGCGTGAGTGGGTCGTGTAGCGCATGCGTTGATTATTTAACGTGATTAACCGCCGTTAACGCAATAAATTTGATAGCCCTACTTTAAGCCAAAACTACTCTGGATGAGCGGAAGACATTTTGTCTGTAACGTTAAATACAATTACAAAATGATTTAATTAAAAAATATATGTATATTAAAAAAAGGCATGTCCGATATTTTTTTGCCGATTCCGATACTTTGAAAATGACGTGATCGGACCCGATCGATCGGCATCCCGGGACATCTCTACAATTAAGCGATACTTATGGGGTAAATATCCGTGACCTATTTGCAGACACTATGTTTTTCATTGTGACGCAATTTGTTTAAAAGTTTAAAATATACGAGTGAATAATTTTATAAAATCATTTAAAAAAAATAAAAAAATATTAGGCATCAATTAATGATTCTAAGATAAAAATGATAGACATTTCGAATGATCAATATAATTACAATTTTTTATGGCTGGGTTGAAACAAAAGCAGTTGCGCAGTGTCTGTAAACAGGGGTCTAGGGTAAAACGGACAAATGAAAAATAGTTTGGGGCTTAATGCGCCATGAAACTGCTATGGCAGCTTATAGACATTTTTTTAATGTCAAACACAACTGTTATCTTGGCTTAAAATACAGCAGTTTATTTTAAAGAGTGGTGCAACAGCAGAAACTGCTTTTTCAGCCTTGTCTGTGTTTTCCGCCATTTATATAGTTTTTGAAAATCTCACTAGGTAACAGAGTCGGACTCGGTTCCCATGACTCTCGAACTCCCTCGTCACGGCTACTATACTGCCCGAGGACCCGAAGACAAGCACACAAATGCGCCTGCAGGTATGCGCGTTGGCAGGTGCAGCCTTCTTTCTGCGCCGTAGCTTTTCATTAACTTGTCTCGTACAATCAAAGTCTGTCAGCGAGAGTGACGCGAGGAGAAAGAACACGATGGGGGGGAAATGGAGTCTTCACAGATACGGCCGTGTTGTTGTAGCTGCATCGAAAATGGAACTTCCTTCTCCTGTCTGATAACATTGTTTCAGACTTTTTTTGTGTTGACGCTCCTCCTGTGACATTGGGCCTTTCGCAGCTAATGCGTCAACAGCACACAAATGCAGGTGAGGAAATGGGTGATGTACATTCCACGCTGTCAACTTGTCAAATACTGTACTGTAATTTCTGGAGTGTAATATAATTTTGTTTATAGTATGCCAAAACCACCTTGGAAGGTTTTCTTTGTACTATGTGTGTATGATTCACTCCTGTTAATTTGCTGGTATCATCCTTGTAAAACCAACTAGTTATTTGTATTTTATGAGGTTTTCAAATAAATACCATAACTTGTTTCATGCTGCAAATTCTGATTCATGAACTCATCGTTTAGTTCAGAAAAAAATCCCAAAATAATATTTTTGTAAAATTTTCAGAGGTAGAATTAGGTACTGTAGTGACTGTATGTCCACTAGGGCTGCCACAAATGATTATTTTGATGGATGATGAATTGGCTCTTATATAAATCAAATGTTATTTACTGTTATATTACACTGGGCCGAACAATTATCACATATTTGTTATTGGCTAGGTACTTTTTATTTTTGTTTGTTTCTCTTTAATCTTATACAGTGGGGCAAATAAGTATTTAGTCAACCACTAATTGTGCAAGTTCTCCCACTTGAAAATATTAGAGAGGCCTGTAATTGTCAACATGGGTAAACCTCAACCATTAGAGACAGAATGTGGAGAAAAAAAAACAGAAAATCACATTGTTTGATTTTTAAAGAATTTATTTGCGAATCATGGTGGAAAATAAGTATTTGGTCAATACCAAAAGTTCATGTCAATACTTTATTATGTAACCTTTGTTGGCAATAACGGAGGCCAAATGTTTTCTGTAACTCTTCACAAGCTTTTCATGCACTGTTGCTGGTATTTTGTTCCATTCCTCCATGCAGATCTCCTCTAGAGCAGTGATATTTGGGGTGTGTCGTTGGGTAACACGGACTTTTAACTCCCTCCACAGATTTTCTATGGGGTTGAGATCTGGAGACTGGCTAGGCCACTCCAGGACCTTGAAATGCTACTTACGAAGCCACTTCTTTGTTGCCGTGGCTGTGTGTTTGGGATCTTTGTCATGCTGAAAGACCCAGCGATGTCATATCTTCAATGCCCTTGCTAATGGAAGGAGATTTTCACTCAAAATCTCTCGATACATGGCCCCTGTCATTCTTTCCTTTACACAGATCAGTCGTCCTGGTCCCTTTGCAGAAAAACAGCCCCAAAGCATGTTTCCACCCCCATGCTTCGCAGCAGGTATGGTGTTCTTCGGATGCAATTCGGTATTCTTTCCCATCCAAACACGAGAACCTGTGTTTCTACCAAAAAGTTCTATTTTGGTTTCATCTCACCATAACACATTCTCCCAGTCCTCTTCTGGATCATCCAAATGCTCTCTAGCGAACCACAGACGGGCCTGGACGTGTACTGGCTTCAGCACGGGGACACGTCTGGCAGTGCAGGATTTGAGTCCCTGGCGGCACATTGTGTTACTGATAGTAGCCTTTGTTACTGTGGTTCCAGCTCTGTGTAGGTCATTCACTAGGTCCCCCCATGTGGTTCTGGGATTTTTGCTCACTGTTCTCATCATTTTGAAGCCACAGGGTGAGCTCTTGTATGGAGCCCCAGATCGAGAGAGATTATCAGTGGTCCTGTATGTTTTCCATTTTCTAATAATTGCTCGCCCAGTTGATTTCATTACACCAAGCGTTTTAGCTATTGCAGATTCAGTCTTCCCAGCCTGGTGCAGGTCTACAATTTTGTCTCTGGTGTCCTTTGACAGCTCTTTGGTCTTGGCCATAGTAGAGTTTGGAGTGTGACTGACTGAGGTTGTGGACAGGTGTCTTTTATACCGATATTGAGTTAAAACAGGTGCCATTAATACAGGTAACGAGTGGAGCCTCAGACCTCGTTAGAAGAAGTTAGACCTCTTTGACAGCCAGAAATCTTGCTTGTTTGTAGGTGACCAAGTACTTATTTTCCACTCTAATTTGGAAATAAATTCTTTAAAAATCAAACAATGTGATTTTCTGTTTTTTTTTCCATATTCTGTCTCTCATGGTTGCGGTTTACCCATCTTGGCAGTTACAGGCCTCTCTTATATTTTCAAGTGGGACAACTTGCACAATTGGTGGTTGACTAAATACTTATTTGCCCCACTGTATATGGTTATTTACTTTATTTCTTTGTTGATATGAGGACAAGTTAAATGGGGAGGACTGAAATAATTGAGTAGAAGAAAAATGGGTAGGTAATAATAAGCAAATGATTCATCCTACTCCTTTCTGGACACTATGAATAAATTCTAATATAATTTATTATTATTATTGTCTTAACTATTATTGCTGTTAGCTCATGTATATCATTGGTTTTGTCTCAATTTTTTTTAAAAAACTATTTTTACTTTCTTGTGTCCAAGCATTCATTCATTCATTTAATCATTCATTCATTAAAAACTAATGACCTCCGTGAAGTTGGCCCAACAACAGACGCAAATTTATATAAAAAATTATGTAAATCGTTTGTGCTATTGTTTTATAGATATGGAGATATATTTACTGCAAAAGTGACCCAATTGGGTTGCCATTCGTTTGTGCTACTTTTGCGCTAGTTGTTCGGACACCCCTCTGTTATTGAGAGAGTTGGTATGCTTCGTCAGCTGCGACGGATGGGCTGCGATTGACATCATCACTTGAAATGAATATCTTAATATATGTAAAATGATAGCAGCACAAACGAAATTTTTTTCAGCACAAACATAGCTGAAAAAAATGGCTAAATTTTGGGTCTATTTTGCAATAAATAGAGGGCTGCATGACGTCAATTATGTTTTTGTGTTTCTTTGCATTGCACAAATTTGTATTTGTTGTGCAATTGTATGTGTGATTGAATTGAAGTTCTTTGAATTGGAAAAAAGAAAAAACAGAAAAGGGAAAAAAAAAACAAAGATCTCAAAAACCATAGCAGCACAAACAAAACTTTTTACAGAGCAAATGAAGCATAAACGATTGACACTATTTTTAGGTATTTTTAATTGAAGATGGAAATAATAGAAAAAAATGAGCATGGGGTGCGCGTCCGTGAACTGCTTGACAAAACAGTACTCCTCCAACCTCTGTTCGCCAGTCTTTATAAGTTAACGTGACAATTATTATTGTGGTACAATCGCCAAAAAGATCGCCATCTTTGTTAGGTTTTTAATCATTTATTTCAGAACTTGTGCAACACAACACGCCAACTGTCCGCTGCAGTTGACACCAGCAACAACAGGACTTTAAAAGAGAAAGTAACATCTCAACTGTACTCTCGCACTCTGTTGTCAGCCACACGGTGCGTTCAGGTACACCATGAAAAATACATCTACCACATTAGAACCCGATTTGTTCCATTATTACAGGTATTATTATCATTATTACTATTATCATTCCGATTTTTATTCATTAGGGCCCGAGCACTACGTGGCGAGAGCCCTATTGTAATACAAATGATTCTTATTATTATTAATGGCCAATTTGAAGGCCTGAACATGCTGGAAAACTCTCCAAAATTTGCACATACATGCGGCTTCGCGTAAATTTTGATTATTTTGCAACGTTGCGAAAAAATGTAACATGGCTCAGTGGCGTCCCCTTGAATTTAAAAAAAAAGGCCTCTCATTTTAGGTTTTTTCAACATAGAGCAATGAAATTTGTGGAGTCAATTCGTTGTGCAAAACTACTCCAAAAAGTCTCTAGCACCCATATTCCAAACCAACAGGAAATCGGGTATTTTGGATTGAATGTGAATTTTTTATCGATTAACAGGGTGCACATTTGAAACCTTGGTGCCTAGAGTGTTAGTTGGATCCTCCTCAAAATTGGTGAGAATGTTCATGAGAAATATGAGATCTTAAGTTTCAAAACTGTTAGTTTTCATTCACGGGCCTGACCTGGGCGAAGTGCCAAAGTCGGCCACTTTTTTGACAAAACACCAAATTCAGAAAACGACTAATAACTCCATCATACAACGTTCAATCTTTTTTTATTCCTGGCATATATGTGAGATATCCCAACCTGAACACAACTGCATTGAAATATTACCTATTAGGCCTGGCACCCCCTAGTGGGAACAGGAAATGCCCTTTTTTACGAAACAGGCTCCTCCTCCAAAGGAAAAAAATCTTTTGACCTCAAACCTGTATCAGGGAAGCCTTAAGACATGTGTTCAGGTGCCTGATGAAAAATATTGAAGTTTGGTTGAAGCGGAGGGTTCCAAACAGTGAAAATGACCGTCGCCATTTCGTCTCGCCACAAATTCTCAACAGTCATAACTTGGCAGAAATACAACATTTCTGCGCCAAACTTCCTGTGCTTGGTGAGAGTTGTACCCTGCAGGGTCCTGTAGGGGTCATTTGCATCAACTCTGTAGCGCCAACTAGTGGCAACAGAAAGTCACTCATTTTACTTATACATGTTCAGTTCTTTTCAGGTTGGTCACTGTTGTTTCAAGACCTTTTGTAAGACTACAATTTAAGGCCCATGTCCACACGTCTCTGTCTGTTGCCGCGACGACTTTTTGCTTGCCATTAAAAGGAAGTCGATTTTTTTCAGGGACTTAGGTAGCTTATAGACCCACAAAATTTGGCAAACTTCGTCAAATTGGCCCAGTTAGAAGATTCATTTTGGTTTTGAATATGGGCGCGTCTGCACAGCTCAGTAGGGACTCCTTTTTTGTAGGACTGTCTTCAATAGGGGCTTTTTCACCAAGTTGTGTGAATGTATTTGTAATCCCAAAAAAAGAGGCGAGTTCCGAGACAGTTAGATTCTCAGGAGATGATGAGAGGGAGACGATCTGCCACCACCCTAACCTGCGTGCCGTTCGAGTTGCGCCAAAGTGCGAGGGCCCGTTCAGTCCTGCTTGCAGGCCTAGTAATTTATTTGTTTTGCTCTTTGTAATTGTCGTTTGCAATGGTAACAGCAGTATTTATTAAGGATTTAGCGTATGTTTTCGTACTGTAGAAGGAATAAATGGAATTATAATTAGAGATATCCCGATCGATTCGGATGTCCGATCACGTCATTTTCAAAGTATCGGAATCGGCAAAAAAATATTGGCCATGCCTTTTTTAAATATATACATATATTTTAATTAAATCGTTTTCTCATTGTATTTAACGTTACAGACATAATATGTTACACTCATCCAGAGTCTTAAGTTTAGGCTTAAGGTAGGGTTATCAAATTTATCCCGATATCGGCGGCAATTATTTTATTAAAAAAATCACGTTAAAATATGTAACGCAATTAGTGCATGCGCTGCACGACCCACTCATGCATTGTCGCGCTCAATCTGTAATGACGCCGTTTTACCCATATAGAGAGATGAAAGGCAGCGTAAAATGAGTAGAGTGAATTTTGGCTGCATTTGAAGCCTTTTTTTTAATTGGCTAAAGCCTTAAAATCCCTCTCCCTACGATTAGAACTATCATGGGAAGCAATGTGGGGAAGCAAGGTGGCAATTGATCTTTTTCTTAACACTTTAGGTTATTTCCCAACGCAGAGAAGATATATCAATTGATAGCCCTACGCACAGTCATGGTTCCACTTCCCATCATGCATTTGGGCATGGCTACAGTATCATTTACTGAAAGCTCAACAAATACACTAGATGGCAATATTTAGTCACAATATACAAAGTCACAAGTCTTTCTATCCGTGGATCCCTCTCACAGAAAGAATGTTAATAATGTAAATGCCATCTTGAGGATTTATTGTCACAATAAACAAATACAGTACTTATGTACTGTATGTTGAATGTAAATATCCGTCTGAGTTTTATTCATTTTTTTCTTAATGTATTGCCAAAATGTATATGATCGGGAAAAATTATCGGGAATGATTGGAATTGAATCGGGAGCAAAAAAAAAAAGCAATCGGATCGGGAAATATCGGGATCGGCAGACACTCAAACTAAAACGATCGGGATCGGATCGGGAGCAAAAAAACATGATCGGAACAACCCTAATTATAATATATTCTTATGTTAAAATCCTTTTTGACATACAACCGTTTCGACTTACAAACAAGGTCCTGGGAATGAATTAACTTTGTATGTAGAGGTACCACTGTACTGGTAAACATCTATAAAATATGAACGACTTCCTGAAATTAGCATACTTATGTATTATTTTCCATACCTTTTAGTCCATGTCGCTTATTCTGGAAAATGCCACCATCGTCAAACACGTCCGCACACGTCGAGCCACATGTTGGGCGGCGACGTCTTGACGCGGTGATCTGCCGGTCAATCGGCGGTATTGATTATTGGGACAGCAGAGGTTGGTGGAGAGGCAGCAGTAATTAGGGCTTTTTGGTGTGGATTAGCTGAAAGAAAAGGTCACCTGCTCAACATTGGTGGCGGGGACACTGGTGTGACAAGGGGAAGGAGGAGGTGTGGGTATTTGGAACGCCATTAGCTAATATACTGCCATTGACGGCAATAGACGTCAAATCCACTATCACCGTCAATGGCAGCTAAACTTTGTCTCATTACCATGTAAAGGATTGGAATTTCCATCATTCTTGCATCACATGTTGCTGATTTCAATTGACTTACATCATTTTTGAACGCTGGTTCACACCATGTGGAACCGATTGTTTTCCAATAAAAAAAAATACAACGCGGATGATTAAGAAGGTGTCTCGTTGTGAGCGTTTATGGCATGTCAGCCCCTCCGCAGCAACAGCTGTGGAGTATTGGGCACGCTCCAACTGCCGAGCTGCAGCACTCCTGGTGGCAGACATGCGGAAGAGCCGCTGAACGTCCACAAAAAAAAAAAAGACCTGATGAGACAAGTGCTGATTGAGAGAGCTCATACGCCGGCATGGCTTTGCATTGTGTTGCTCTGTGTGGCCCGTGACACGAGTTTTGTGTGCAGAGGGAGGGCCCGCTGAGTTTCGTGACCTTTCCGATTCCTTTTACTCATGTGTGTTGCAACGTCAATGGAGGAAATCATCTCGTGCGAGTTTTGTCTGCATGTGTTTTGTATTGCTACTTTCTAAAATGTGAGACGACTTTCATGGCTTGAAGTGTCAGTGAAAACGGTGTGCCAGTGTTGTGTGACAATAACACAGAGGGGAGTAGGACACAAACAAAATGAGGGCCAAATAAACTCTAGGTGAAAAGGTGAAAACTGCCGCGAAAATAATATCTAATATTTTTTCCCGTTTGTGCCCAATGTGAAATCTAATGAGATCTGGTATGAGAAATCTCACATAGAACGTCTCATGAGATGTGAGCTGAAAGTATAAGAACATATATCTTTTCCGCAAAATAATCAGCGTGACATATCGTGATATGCGAGGAGAAAAAAAACGCATGAAATTGCATTTGCCAGCTGTTAAGTTGAAGCCAATCAGAAACAAGCGCCGTTTCCAAAGCAGACAACGAGATGTCATTTATGTGTGTATATTCTAAAAATGCTCTGATTATGTTTAAATCAGCATGCCAAGAGAATAAATATGTTGTCATACAACCCTTTGATGAAATACTTCTTTGTACTTACTTTACTTGTAGTATTAGTTAATGAATGACGGCAGCTCCAAAATAATTTGCCAGTTTCCAAGCCATTTTTACAGATAGCTGCTAAATGCAACACAATCTGTCAAGTCCTGAGATGGCTGGCAGTGAACAGTCATGTTTCAGTGTCTTTGGCTGCAATAGATGTCCAATCCATTTTGACTGGGAGGGGTAGGCAGTAGACATTTGCCAATTACCGGTTTCAAAGTATACCATGGTATGGTAAACATCACGGTTTTAAAACCGCACAAATTTTCCGTAATACGCTATTAGCTATTTTTTTATGTCCCAAAAATGCTGGGAGAAATCTTTCGCTTGAACCTGCAAGAATCAACCCTCCCTCACCGGTTGTTGCTCAGTGTCAGTGAGACAGCTGTGCTACACGATGGTTGGAGGAGGTGAAACTACTGAACTTTTTCCCCCATCGAAGAAAACGAAATCAGTGGTATGGGAGTTTTTTGGCTACAGACAGCCGCGGCTTAGAGGAGGAGGGCCAACGGACAAGTATAACATGTTTGCGGAGGGTGGCTGCCGAGGAGGCAAAACCTCCAGTATGATTTCGCATTTATACAAAAGTAGTTAGTAAACAGTAGAGGTGGGAATCTTTGGGCACCTAACGATTCGATTACGATTCAGAGGCTATGATTCGATTATTAATGCACCCCTCACCAGCTATTAGCTGCTTTTAATGTTTTGTAAATTAGTTACAAAAACTGTACAAAAATCCTCTCAGGCTTAAATAAACGACTATTTCAGTATCAAGTCAACAATTCAAAACAGTATATAGAATACTCAAGTCCCCATTCTGTATCTGCAGCTTGAAACTACATTCAATTAATTTAATGCTTTGAATCAACTGTAAAAGTTGTTAAAATTGCTCCTGTTATTCCATAATTTCCCTTCTGTCTACTTTCGACATGTGAAAGTTTTAAAACTATTTTAAAAGAGTCAAGATTTTGCCAATTTAGGAGTATTTTAGATAAAAAGTTAATAAGGTTGCCTTGAAAGTTCGCTACAACAGCATTCCAGGGAAGTCTACTGCTTTAAGATGGCGGCTGCTTACTAACGCCGGCATTAATCTAGCGGCATTAGTTGAGTTAGAGCCGTGAGTTTAGCACGGTCATTACCCGGGTAATGACAAGCATGATGTTTACTCTCGGTCCGTTCCTCATTGCGCCCCTAAGACTGCACTGACTGTGTTTTAGTTCCGCTTTACTTGACACACCAGTATTTCAATAATCGGAATTTGGATGTTTGTGAATCGTTCTCGAATCTTCCACGGCCGAATCGCGAATAATCTAAGAATCTGAAATTTTGCACAGCTCTTGTAAACACTGTCATGAACGTTTCCCACCAGTTACGAGAGTTAACTCCAGTGTGTTTAGTGTGTCTAGCAGTGGTAAAACTTGTTTTTTCTCTCTCTGGCAACTGTGTGTGTTGAGAAGATACAAGTGATACACACGTGCTTTTTATGGCAAATAATTCAATTATTTTTGTTCTGGTGGTAATATTCTAATAGTTGTAGCTGTGGGTTTAGGCTCACCTAAAAGACTTTATTTATTTACATTTTGTTTAGAATATTTCAGTTATTTAAAAAATAAAATAAAAAATTAACATTATACCATATAAGACCTGATTATTAGACGATCCCCTCTTTTTTAAGATTCAAGTTTGAAAAAATACTTTTTGAACACCAAATTAATTTTAATACAGAAAATAATTACAGTACATCTGAAACAAATGGTTATAACAATATATTTGAGAGAAAAAGCATGTTATTTTGCCTCATTCAAATCTTAATATCTGAACATTTAAATATGTAAACTAAAGTGCAATCACATTCGTAAATGAATGGCTTCTGGTTTTTTAAATGTAAATAAACCAATCTATTGTGATAAAACAACGAAATTGCAATACTGCATTAACCATCGAAGTTAGGTTTAACTGTAACTATAGTCTTGAAACAAATCTGGATAAGGAAAAACACTGCAATAAAATAATGCAAACTGGTTAAACTTGAGAGTAGCTGAGATCTGCCATGACACAACATTACTCCTCAAGTTCAGCATTAGCTTCAATGATATCTGGCGCCATCTAGCGTCGTGAATGGGTATAATGTCTAGACCCCGAATATAAGACGCCTCCCACTTTTTCAGTCTTATTTCAATGCAAAAAACACAGTCTTATATTCGGGCCAATATGGTACTTACTTTCCAATTTGCTAATATGTTTTGAAAAATAAACATCCTGTTCAATGGATTAAAAAAAAAAAAAAAACATATCTCAAAGTAACACATTTTAGAGCTGTAATTGCAATATCGTGATATTTTGGCTTAATGTCATACTGTCAGAATCTCATACTGGCACATGCCTACTAGGCAGTTTAGTTAAAAAGAGATCATTTGCTTGAGTGCAAGTGTATGTCGACATGGTCTTGACCAGTTGAGCTTGATTTGTTGACACCACACTAACAAAATGTTAGCGGGCGTGAAGGCAATTTTGAACCAGTAAAATATTTTCCTCCTACAAATGAATCTGAACGCATATTCAACACGATCCACTGTAATGATCCACATGTTTTTACACGCTATAGTGAGCAACCACGTTCTAGCTGGCCTCTTGCGTTCTTGCGAGTTCACCAGAGGGTCAAAAGTGTCACCATATACATCACAGCTGTAGCAGAACGGCACACACTGTTGCCATAGTGATCAGCCATTTTTCCCCCTCCTGCTGTGCTAAGCCAAACAGTAGTGTTCGCTCCGATACGACAAAGGACAAAAACCAATTGTGTGCTGTGGCCTAACGTGTTTATTTGGCCAGGTGCGTCTTTAGTTTAGAGGAGTCACCGAAGGTGTTTGCGCTGACTATCTGTGCTCTCAGCTGCATTTCTGCGTCAGGAAACGTGACAATGAGACGCCGCGCCGCATGATAAAAGAGGCAAACTGACGAGTGTCACAAGCTCGGCTGAACATAATCAGGCCGTGCTAGATGAGTTTTGGATTCGGGAGCGCGAGGCTTCCGATTAAAAATGCACGCGGCGAGCGCTTCATCACCGGCGAAACAAAGCCGCCCTACCCGACCCACGTGTTCCAGCATCGCTGTGGAAAAAGCCTGTTTCCCTGGCAACCAAACTGCCTCTCTTTTGTCACAGGAATGAAGGGAGGAGGAGGAGGAGTGTGGGCAGACACTCTATGTTGACCTCCGCCTGACCTCTATGCAGACATATTGCTTTCTGCTTTACTGGAGGCTGCATTATGATGGCTTGTTTCTCTACCTGAGTTGAAAAATTCCCTCCCCGACTATTAGATTTGGATTCCATGCGGACAAGCAGTAATGGGCGAGAACAATGTTTCCGTCACAAAACATACAGAGACAACAGAGCAGGTCCGATAGATGGACATCAGTTACCTGCCTCGACTCTACTGCCCCTAGTGGTTTCTTGTGGTGAAGGTGAAAGAAGACAAGAACGCTGATCATTTCTTTTAACGAGTGGATTAAGAGTTCCGTCTAAGGCTAAGTGGTTCTTCTGGCATGTACAAGTCATTCTCCAACAAAGTAGTTCACTGACTTTTTTTGCTAAAAGAGCAGAAGATCTGTCATTCATAATAATAATAAATGTTCAAACAATTACCTTAGAGAAGAAAGGCTGGTCATGACCAATGTTATGAGTCATGGAGTTTTCATTATATTTAACCCTTTAACACCTAAGCCTATTTTGGCCGAATTTGCATGCCTTTGATGTTGAAAAAACTGTTCACAATGGCCAAGTTGGGTCCCTTTTTTCAGGACACCTTGAACTTCATGTCCAAACTGTTGTTTTCTTCACTGACCAATTTTAATCCACATTTTGGACCCAAAAAGACAAAAAAAATCCCAAAATATTTTTTCTAAATTTGTAATGTTGACGTCCCACTGACAACCAAACATGCTCGACCAACCGTTTTGAAGCTTGATAATATTCATTTAACTTGTTCGGATAAACATTCAATCGAAAAAAAATAAGATTGAATAGTTTTATGTTTGACAATTCAACACAAACAGCAGGTATGGTCATAGGCGGTTTTGGCCTTTACGCATAATATGGTCAAAACAGGTTATATACAGTGCAAAATAGTGAGAGAAAAAAATTATATATAGCATCCAACATAAAAAGGGTTTGGAGGATATCTCTTTGTGAAGTTAGGTATTGTACCCATCACCTTATCAAAGGTATATATGTACATGCAATCAAGCTTCTCGAACACACATCTACATAAAAATTGAAAAGATTCATAGTGAAGAAAAAAAAAATATAACATTGAAAAAAAGTATTTTCAAAAATATTGACAAGTAGTTCAGTTCAATTCAATTTTTTCAGGCATGCGACCCAATAAAGTTTTTGTTTTTTAGGTTTTTTTGCGCACTCAATAAAGTTTGTTTTTAAACAGGTCACTGAGCTGCGTCACATACAACGTCACACAGCCTACTCTTCCGTCGTTTGCGCGCTGCTGTCACTTCTACTCGCCGAGACGCCGACTAATCCGAGGAAAACAATGACAAATACAGCTCATCCAATTACTTGAGTTAATGAAATAATGCATTTGCTTGCACTAAATTTAGTTTTCGATTCATTCTGCACATTTCAAAGTCGCTCGCTCAATCTAACCGGCCGTTGCTTGCTTCGCGTGTTTCCTTTTCCTTAGTTGGCGCCTCGCTCATCAATTTATTAAAAATGTTCACATTAGGTTCGTCCTTCTTGACATCACAACGGCTCTTGGGATATGTAGTCTTTTGTGCTGCTTTCGGTTTTGAAAAAAGGACAATAAATGATGGAAATATGGAGATAGACACATGGTCCATGCAGCGGTTTAATGCATATTTATGAGTGCAATAAAACTATAAAACTCAAATGACATTATGTCGCGTTTTACTTGGTCGATTGACTTAAAATAAAAACTGGTGTGGACATCAACTTCCGTACTTTCAAATGAGTGCAACCAGGGGCACGTGGGTGACGTAATTACAGCGTTACAAGGCTTCAAAGATGATATGCGTAAACGTGTCGCATCCGACACGTTCGGTGTTAAAGGGTTAATTATAGTTTGATTTTACTTAGAATTGCAAATTTCTTCAGTTATTCAGTTAGATTTGTTTTGAGAGAAGCTTTGCTAGTTTTTATTAGCATTATTAGCATTACTTACTTTTTTCCCTCGTTTGCATCCTGCGTAATATTTGTTGACATATTTGGGTTAATAGGTAACACTTTATTTGAGAGGGGTGTTATAAGACCGTCATAATTATGACATTACACTATCATGGGCATTGCTGAATCCTTATGACAGATGACATTCAGTGTTATCCGGCAAATTATGTCACTAACACCATTTATGTCCAGCTCAGATCTTTTACATCCATTCAAAAGTTAGATAATTTACCGGATGACACTAAATTACATCTGTTATAAGCATTCATTAATGCTCGTGACAGTGTCGTGTCATCATTGTGATTGTCTTATGGCGCCGCTGTCAAATAAAGTGTTACCAAATACCATAACTGGCAATTAATGAAACAACTGGAACAGTAACTGAAGAAATAACTAGCACAGAAAATAAATTTGGATTGTTATTTACATCTGTAGCGCTGCAATGCATGCTAAGAGGCATGTTGGATGACATCAGTGTTGACTGCAGGAGATTGACTGTCTCTCCCAAGGGAGCAGTGATGGCCAAATGAAGCGTCTTGAAGCAGTGAAGCTTTGCAGCCAATGGCGTACAGCAAGCAACACGTCACTTCCGCTCATTAATATTCATGACATTAGCTACTGTTGCTAAGTAGGGACAAGCCACCGGTTCTCCCTTATAGGAAATGAATGGAAATCGTGTACAAAGGAGATGTTTACAGAGCTAAACCTACCAATTCTCTCAGAAAATGATGTGCCTGGTGCCATATTCACTGGCAAAGATGTGAAAGAACATAAAAATGTTCAGTTAAAGAGATGGCTTGAGTGTCGAAGGCTGAAAAAGACGAAAAAAAACGAGCCAACCTAAGCATAGCCTTAGCTTTTTTATCGACGCGACTGACAATGCCATTCTCCTGTTTCAACAAGCTATCCTTTACCATCAGCCCTGTCTTTCTTATATATCTTCTGGTTGTCCGTCTCTTACCGTTCTTGGGGGTAATTTAGTTAGCTTTGTGTAGCGATCACAAATGCTACTCAGTGACAGCCAACGAACACTTTAAATTTTTTCATTGATAACATATCTTAATTCTATAATTTATTTACACTTCCCCCTTACTAAAGTTGTTTTATACATATATATACATATATATATATATATATATATATACATATATATATAAAACAGAAACGGTAACAGTGGCAGTCAGATACCATTGTAATTATCTTCAGGTCATTCATTGTCAAACAGAAGCAGTACGGCACAACGTTACGCTAAAAAAATAAGTTAAAAATATAAAAATGGCTTACCTCTTTGTCCTCTGAAAGACCATGCCAACCCAACAAAATGTTTACTGCATATGAAATGTGAATGGATTCACCGAGCTGGTGTTAAAGTCCACGCAAGTTGATTCGGTCACATTTTTTCCTCCCAAGTTTTTGGTTTCCGGAAACGTATAAAGAAAACATCCTTCATGTGTCGTAATGTCTAGAGTCGTTTCCACAAGTTCCAAAAAAAGCAATGCATGATTGGCATGTTTGTTTTTGAAAGATTACCGGAGAAAAGTGGCACAAATTACGTTGTTTCTATGCGAGGGCGGGTCTATAACGTCCCACTTCGGCTTTACTTCCGCTTTACGATGCGACGTCACGGTCTGAAAATAGCATGCGTGCGGTACGCCATTGGTTCAAATTGCTTCATTGTGGTTCATTTGGACTTATGACAGTCTTAAGACGTCGCTGTCAAATAAAGTGTTACCGGTTAATATCTTTTGGTGTAAATATCCCATAATACAGTGAGGACAGCTGCGCCTTATAGTCCAGTGGGGCTTATCTATGAACAAATGCTGTTTTCGTGTCAAATATGGTGGTTGGCGGCTTATAGTCAGGTGTGTCTTATAGTCCAAAAATTACGGTAATTAGTTTTAGTTTTTTATTCATTGGGTTATTTGTCAAACTCAGCAAAAACCTAACGAAAGAAATCTATTTAAATTATTCAGTCGTTGAAATTTGTCATTTGGAGATGTGTAAATCCTGCTTCAGTGGCTATAATACAAAAACAAAATAATTAGTATGTGCAATTTCCATATGTTTTAGTTAATGTTACGACTGCACAATGCAGTTTCAGGCAGTTTCATCTTTTTGAATCAGTTTTCATTTATTTCAGTGTACAAAATATCATTTCAATTGTCTTTCACCATTTCTTTCATTTCCTTTAATGATAACAACCTTGGTCACGACCCGCTACAACCCAATTTTTTAAGGAGCTACAAACAACAGTTTTATGTCAAACATGTTAAAACCCCACTCCAGCCATAATGTTAATCTAGTGTTCTGCTAATGGGTTTAATGACATATGGAGCACAGATTGTCAGGAGCCAGTTCAATGTGAAACCACTGTTGCCTCCCAAAGGATTTAGCAAGCACTACACATGAACCCTCCACTCTTAGGGATCATCATTTGTAGACTGGACGTGACTCTAAACAGGTGCAGTACCCACGTGTAATTTATATACACACACACAGGTCTTATTTAAATATACATATATTTTAGTATACATATACATAGTTTCCATAACTAACACCTTTAACTCATTGTTTGCCATTGTTGGCAATAGCCATCCAATCTACAGTATTTGAACAGGGAGGGACGTCGATTCCCCTGAATTAGTACTGCATGGTAAAAATATCATACTTCAGAGTGTCCGCTGGGATTCCCCCCCCCCCCCCCCCCCACACATTTTAAATTATTTTGTATGTATTTTTTACATATAATAAATATGTAGGTTGTTATGTTATAAATAGAAGTATTATTTGTCTTCATTAAAAAATATTTTTATTGAACAAAAATATGAACACGTATATTATGGAAACAATAAACATATACAGGGAAAAAGGGTTGAAAAGCACTCATCATTATCAGTGTGGTTGAGCCATATATCAGTAAAAAGCTAGTGATGCTTGACTAGCCTCATCTCATCTCCCCTCTCAGAGAAATGTTTCAATAATACAGCTATTATCGTCAAATGCTATCAATAGTATACTCAGATTAGCAACATTCAGGTGGCATGGGCAAAATAAACTTTAACTCCTGATAGGTTACGTAACGTTACCGGGCCATCAACATATTTTGAACAATATTTTTAACTTTAACAGTATGACAATAAGACGTGCAGAGCATTTATACGTTAATCGGATTGTGACCATAGTAAGCCGATCTTCTCCCAGACTATAGAGGCCAACACTCAGGTGACTTGAAGTTCCAATTTGTCCAGATTTCAAAATTGTCCTATATGAATGTGTGATACATCGGTGGAAAGCTCAAAATCTTAATTTTCTGGTGGAAGAAAAATTTTGAACAGGAGGGCATTTAAAAAAAAAAAAAAAATTAAAACAGCGAAACCATAACTGTAGGTGAGAGCATGAGAGGGCATAGTTAAAGACACCATTATTTTGATGAGATATTATCGCATAATTACCTTGTTTTGATCCCAAAACTCCCATGTGGCATGTACAACTGAGTGTCAAGACACAGCTGTGAATGGCCACAGCCGGATTTTTGGGGGATTTTATGGGTGAAACATGGTAATATGACAAGGGTCGCGATGCAGAAATTGCAGACAACGAGGAGTGATCGAGATTTTCTTTTTCATACATTTACCCTTTTAAACGATTCATTGATTATTTATAATCTAAAACAGGGGTGTCCAAACTTTTTGCAAAGGGGGCCAGATTTGGTGTGGTAAAAATGTGGGGGGCCGACCTTGGCTGACGTCCTTTATATAGAACAATATATTTTAGCAAATTTTAGCAAGCCATTCTGTGTGTCACATTAGCTTTATTATTATTATTTTTTTTATTAATAATTTCAACAATCTTGCAACTAGCTTTTGTGGCGTTCTCTTTCGACTCTCGAGCTCCTGGGAAATACTGCTGCCATGAAATTAAACTAGCTTCAAGTGGCTTCAAATTCTCGCTGCGTATCTTCCCTGTAATCTTGTCGTACATGTCAGCGTGTCTTGTTTGGTAATATCGCCTCACATTGAACTCTTTAAAAACAGCGACTGTCTCTTTGCAAATGAGGCAGACACAATTGTTGCGTATTTTATTGAAGAAATAGTCCAACTTCCACCTATCCTTGAAGCGTCGGCCGTCGCAGTCAACTTTCTTTTTTTTTGTTGATTGTCGCCATTTTAGAAAATTGGAAATAACAGGTGACACGGGGTAATGTTGCTAAGAGTGCTGCTGCCTTTTAGTGGGTAAATGAGGAGCAGCATTTAGTGTGTAAGCTACTTCATATGCTGGTAGCAGGACTGCTGACCAATTTATTAAGTCTGTGTGCTGGCCAGACGTTATTGATTTTATGACAGAGGATGGGGGCCGCATGAAATTTGACCACGGGCCGCATTTGGCCCCCGGGCCGGACTTTGGACATGTCTGATCTAAAATATCGGGGAAATGCGACAGTAACAAAAAAATAAACACAATTAAATGATAATTATGAGGTAGATATCCATGAGTTACTGTATTTAGACACTATTTTTTTCATTGTGATGTAATTAAAAAAAAAAAAAAATTAAAATATGCGAGTGAATAATTTTACAGTGTTTTTTTTTAATATTAGTATTAATACTATAGATTTAATAATATATATAATATTAATATATCATAGTATTTTTTATTTTATATTCTATTTATATAATATTAGAAATCAATTAATGATTCTATGCTAAAAATGACAGACATCTTGAATAATAAATATAATTATTTAGCTTCTTTAAATAGCTGGGTTGAAACAAAAGCGGTGGCACGGTGTCTGTAAACGGGGGTCTCGAGGGTAAAACGGACAAATTAAAAATAGTTCGGGGGCTTAATGCGCCATGAAACTGCTATGGGAGCATATAGACATATTGTTCTATCAAACACAAAAGTTCTTTTGGCTCAAAATACAGCAGTTTATTTTAAAGAGGCGTGCAAGAGCAGAAACTAGTTTTTCAGCCTTTTCTGAAAATGGAAAGTCAATGGAAAGTGTACTTTGAAAAAGCTGTAGATTGCTCAAACTTTAACCAATTTTCAATCATAGTCCTATTAATACTGTTTGCTTAAAATAAATAAACCAAGAATATAATGAATTTTTTTAAAAAGTACATTTGAAGGAGTGGCAGGCCGCCCCTCCTGTTTAAATGTAGCGGAAACACTGTACTTCCTAAAATCCTTAATTTGATCCTAATATCTCCCTCTCACCTTTTGGATTCATTGAGTTCTCATCAACGTTGCCTCTTTCCATTTCTCACCTCCTTCCCTTTCTTGTCATCAAGCCGTCATCTTCATTGGGACTCTCGCTGATGATATCAGGTTGCCGTTGGCTCCGCCGCGCTGGAAAGTGCCGCTAATGGGCTCTCAAATACTTGATCGTGAACACTTCCTGTCAAGAGAGGAGATAGGATCACAGTCGATTACACAAGATGGCTACAGAATAAAGAGGAAATACGGTGGATTTGCGATATATTAACAATGAGAAAACAGTTTTTTTTTGCGTCTCATCTTAATTCTCCCTTCTCATCTAGCACAACACTGCCTCTACTGGCCAAAAAGTGTAAATGCACTAAACCGCCTGGCAGATGAATGATGTCAAGCAGACATATTTATATTCATTTAGGATGGAGGAGGAGGCGAAGCCATCTGTAACGGATGTGATGGGATGTGTGTGTTTTTGTATTTTTTTCCGTTTGTGTTTGCGAGTGTGTGTAACGTGTACCCCCACACGCGTGTTTGAGCATGTGTTCCAAGGTATCCGTCGTTTGTGATGAATTAATCGGGCTTTTGTGCGAGTTGATACCGTGTTTGTGCATTTGTGGAAAATGTGTACGTGCATGTGTGTGTGAGCGAGAGGTCATTCGCCGGTCACTTGTTCAGGCTGCGTGATGAATGAAGAGGAGAGGTGTCTGAAAAGCCTGAGAGATTCGAGAGAAACATTGTTCCACACGCTTAAAAAATGGTTGCGTTGTGCCATACCCTGAGGCGAAGGTAACCCTCTTCCAAAAAAGGGAGGTGAAATGCGTTCAATGTCAAGAGTAGGGAAGTTATAAACCAACAAAATATGAAAATGAGTTTTTTGTCAACGATCCAAATATGAATTTCTTTGCTTAAAGGAGTGGAAGCAGTCATGTTTGGCTTGGCGGCCAAACCTGGAGAGTTCAAAAACATATGACTCAACCAGGAAGTATCAGGCTGCGTAGACAGGAAGTGAGTGTTCTAAACAGGAAGAAGCGGGCTACTGAGAGGCGCCGACATTTAGAGACGGAGGTTTTCTCTCAGTGCTTTATAAGCCTGGTGGGGCGACAGGCTTCCCCCCCCCCCTCTAAAACAGCGCTAGTGAAGAAAGTATAAAAAGGCTGTCAAAATTATCGCGTTGACGAGCGGCAATTGATTTTTTAAATTAATCACGTTAAAATATATGACACAATTAACGCACATGCCCCGCAGAAACAGATTAAAATGACAGCACAATGCCATGGCCGCTTGTTACGTGTGTTTTTTGGAGTTTTGTCGCCCTCTGCTGGCGCTTGGGTGCGACTGATTTTATGGGTTTAAGCATTGTGTAATTATTGACATCAACAATGGTGAGCTACTAGTTTATTTTTTGATTGAAAATTTTACAAATTTTATTAAAACGAAAATATTAAGAGGGTTTTTAATATAAAATTTCTATACCTTGTACTAACATTTATCTTTTAAGAACTACAAGTCTTTCTATCCATGGATCGCTTTAACAGAATGTTAATGTTAATGCCATCTTGTTGATTTATTGTTATGATAAACAAATACAGTACTTATGTACAGTATGTTGAATGTATATATTCGTCTTGTGTATTATCTTTCCATTCCAACAATAATTTAGAGAAAAATATGGCATATTTTATAGTTTGAATTGCGATTAATTGCGATTAATTAATTTTTAAGCTGTAATTAACTCGATTAAAAATTTTAATCGTTTGACAGCCTTAATAAAAAGTACATGTTTTAATGTACCGTATTGGCCCGAATATAAGACGGCCCTGATTATAAGACGACCCCCTCTTTTTCAAAACTCAAGTTCGAGAAAAGACTTTTTGAACACCAAATTAATTTTTATACAGAAAATAATGACAGTACATCTGACACAAATGATTATAACAATATATTTGAGAGAAAAAGCATATTATTTTGCCTCATTCAAATCTTAATATCTGAACATTTAAATATGTAAACTAAAGTGCAATCACATTCGTAAATGAATGGCTTCTGGTTTTTGAAATGTAAATAAACCAATCTATTGTGATAAAAAAATAAAATTGCAATAACTGCATTAACCATCAAAGTGAAGACTAACTGTAAATGTAGTCTTGAAACAAATCTGAATAAGGAAAAACATTGCATTAAAATAATGCAAACTTGTTAAACTTGAGAGTAGCTGAGATCTATCATGACAGAACATTGCCTCAATGATATCTGGCGCCATCTAGCGTCGTGAAAATGTATATTGTCTAGACCGCGAATATAAGACGATCGCCTCTTTTTCAGTCTTATTTCAATGCAAAAAACACTGTCTTATATTCGGGCCAATACGGTATTTCAATTGTATTTTAATCACATCTGATGATACGTTTGTAAGTGCAATGGCGACATCTTAAGGTTGATATGTGAACAATCATGTCCCAGTTCTCTGCTATTGCACTGAATACAGTGGTACCTCTACTTAAGAACGTCTCTATAGACAAATTTCCGAGTACTTCTGCTTTACTTCCTTATGTCTGCAAGCAACTTCCATTTTAGATTTTCTCCATCCATAACAACAGAGGAGCTGGACTAACATTACTCATCAAAATCGCTCAAAAAAGACAATTTGGAAATACCGCATCCATCTGCCATCATCACGACAGGGGAGGACAACATGTTCATGAAGGCAGATGCGGAACCAAGCTCGTAACACCACAAAGACCGGGTGTTTTTGTAGCCATGTTGCCGCTGTGTTATGGAAGGTATGTTCATCATATCCCTGCATTTTCATGTGTCCGGTGCTCAAAAAATACAAAAGCTAAAATCTTGCACGTGAAAAAACTTGTTGCCTTTGATATTGTTATTAAGATGGTGATTGTAATTATTCTGATCTTTCAATTTACTGCAAATACTGTATCTGCTGCTAGCTTGTGCTAATCAGTACATGTAGCATGGCACTATTATTTCAACGCATAAATGCAGTTTTTTGTTCGTTTGTTTACAGGTGGAAAACGCTGTTAAGCAAGGGAAGACAAGTTGATGTGCCTCACATCAACACTTACTGTTTGTCCATGGACGTATATCGATACTACGTGCATTCTACCTGGGGCGGCCGAGAGGCTTCGCGGTGGACTGTCAGCTCGATCCCGAGATCCAACTACGAGCTTTTTAACTGCAGCAACTTTAAGATATGCTATTGGAGCTGGAATTACCGAGGACAGACGGAGGAAGCCCATCTGTAGGCCACCGAGGGTCTGCGTAATGTCAGGTCAAAGTTTGACTGACTGATATCACATTCTCATATGCTATTTTTTTCTAATAATTTTATAAATTGTGATTTATTAACCTGTTTTGCACATGCACTAATCGCTTTAAATAAAACAAGAAATGGAATCATGTTGTCCAAATGGTTTATTGCGATCAGTATCTGCAATAAAAAAGAATGACATAGTATTTTTGTTTATATGTAAATACCTTGTAGTATTTCCTTCTAACAACAAAATCTGCTTCAACCCTTCTGCTTTTGGCAAATGTAATACAAATTGTAATTACACCTCATTTTGGTCACTCAAGTGGCCGGCGTATCAATTTATACCTCACGTCAACAGAAGCTGACAGGTTGTTCTAATTTTGTCCACGAATGATCAACAAAGTGATAAGAACAATCATACAATCTCATCTACGTCTCATCTACGTCGTGCTGAATCCATTTTTGGAGATTCCGTGGGTTCCTCTGGCTTGATTTTGCAGTTTTAAGTTCATCAACATACTGCTAACTTCAACCACAACTCATGAGGTTTTTTTCTAAGCCAGAAGTTCAAAGCAGAATTTTTCCAAGATGGCGCCGCCCATATTTTGCTCAGGAAACTATATCTATATAAGGAATTTTCAGGAAAATATTGACTCTTGTTACAAAAGAAATTTCAGGATATGAACGCAAAAATACAGTCTGGGCTGCTACTCGCAATGTAACATACTTATACGTAGCTGCTCTGCCATTGGCTATTACCTACCATCTTCCTGGCATCCAATTGGGTAAGAGGGACCTCTACTGTATGTGTGTATCCCAGCGTCCTCTTCATTCGCCAGTCGTGTTCTGACAGCTTTTATTCTTTGTTTTTTACATGACGCACAACTCTCATGTTATTGTTATTGTGCAATAATCCAACAGTAACATGTATTTGTTACATGTTTTAATGAATTTATATGCTTTATAAAACATTTATGTCTGAATTTTAGGGGGGCTTGGAACGGATTAGGGTATTTACATGGAAAACGTGTCTGTACTTATGGGAATTTTCAGTTTACAAAACTAATTCCAGCACCAATTAATTTAAATAAATTTAATAAAATTCAATTTTATTTTTTTCTAGGGCTGTCAAATGATTAAAATTTTTAATCTAGTTAATCACAGCTTAAAAATTAATAAATCGTAATTAATCACAATTCAAACCATCTATAAAATATTTTTCTGCCATATTATTTTTGCCGTATTTTTCTGTAAATTATTGTTGGAATGGAAAGATAAGACGGATATATACATTTATCATACTGTACATAAGTACTGTAGTTGTTTTGTTAGGACAATAAATCAACAAGATGGCATTAACATTATTAACATTCTGTTAAAGCGATCCATGGATAGAAAGACTTGTAGTTCTTAAAAGATAAATGTTAGTAAAATTTATAGAAATTTTATATTAAAACCCCTCTTAATGTTTTTGTTTGAATAAAATTTGTTAAATTTTCAATCAAAAAATAAACTAGTAGCTCGCCATTGTTGATGTCAATAATTACACAATGCTCATGGTGCTGAACCCTATAAAATCAGTCGCACCCAAGCATCAGCAGAGGGCGACAAAACACAAGTATCAAATGGACATTACACTGTGCTGTCATTTTAATTTGTTTGAGCGGGGCATGTGCGTTAATTGCGTCAAATATTTTAACGTGATTCATTTTAAAAATCAATTACCGCCCGTTCACGCGATAATTTTTTCCAAAACATGGTTTTCTCCGGGAAACCCTGCAAACTTTAGCTCTTTCAGTTTCATTGACAGTGATAGCCATCCAATCCATATGAACTGTGAGGGTTGACTTCTAGCCCTCCCAGATTGAATGTCTATAGTCGAAAATGCATTAAAAACTATACCGGTTGGTGGTTAAACAGAAGTGTGAAGAATTTCTGATGGCTCGTGTGAGAAAATGTGTTTGTCACATTGTGGTCAGGCGCAAGTGCATGGTGGGATCGATGTCTACCCCTCTTCCTAAATTATTCATCCTGTCAGCTGGCATCTTCCCTGGAAAGCGCTGACCAAGAGCTTCATCCTCCCAACCCCGAGCATCCCCACGGATCCTCCTCTTCAACCATCACTTCCTGCTCTCCCTCATTATCTCCGCCCTGATTTGCTCATTTACGCCCTCCTTCCTCGCAAGCGTTTCTCGCGTACTCATCCAAGCATTTCATCAGTCTTCCTCATTAGCCCTCGACTCCCACAGATTCACTCTCTAATTCTTCCCCTCCATCTACCTCGCCCCATCACTGCCCACTTTTAACACTCCCTCCCGTAGTCCGACTCGAGTGCTGCTGACTAAGATTATAACGCATTGGCTTTGTATGATGTTTGAGTTCTTGGAAGACAGCCACGGCCATCTCCCAGAGGTTGAGCGCGTGTCTAGTCATCCTCATACTTATGTGTATGCACGCATGCACATGATCAACTCTGAGAGCCCCAGTGTGAGCGTTGTGTGTGTGTGCGTCTCCGTAATTGTGACATGGCTCATACATCATGGCTTGAGCCAGTTTGATTACAAGCACAGGGGCCCGGTGATTAATTGTCGGATTCAGCTTCCGCGCCTGAGTTGTGACACTCGGTCACAGAGCATCTGTACTGACACCCCCCGCGCAACCCTGCATGCTATACACCCAACCTATATACTGCCTACCTTCCCCCTCAAATCCACCTCAACACCTCTCTCTCCTCTACTTTGTTTCATCACTCTTACCTTACCAAATCCCCTTCTAACCTTTCCCTTTCAAGCCATCCAGGCACCTCACCACTTCTTATTAAGTACATCCTTAGTTCTGACCTTCTCACCTTTAGCTTTACTTTGTAGCAAGCTGAAATAAAGCGTTACATCATGTCTGTACAACTGTACTGGGATATCTTGAAACCAATGCCTAATTGTCCATCTAGTCCATCCTTTTGCCGTACTGCTCAGTTTAGTTCAGTGGTCTCAAACTTGTCTCAAACTTTAACGGGAACCTCGGACTTAAAGACTTTTAGGCTTTATGAAGACACAATTTTTCTCTTTTACTAAAATCTGTTATTAGAAACACATTGCGGAAAACACAGACAAGACTGAAAAAGCAGTTTCCGCTCTTGCATTCCTCTTTACAAGAAACTGCTGTATTTTAAGCCAAAACAACTGTTGTATTTGATAGAACAATATGTCTATATGCTGCCATAGCAGATTCATGGCGCATTAAGGCCCCGAACTATTTTTAGTTTGTCCGTTTTACCCTGGAAACCCCCGCGCAACCGCTTTTGTTTCAACCCAGCCATAAAACGAAGATAAATGATTATATTTATTATTCAAAATGTCTGTCATTTTTAGCTTAGAATCATTAATTGATGTCTTCTATTTGGTTTTAAAAAAAAAAAAAAAAAAAAAAAAAAAAACGCCTTTAAAAAATTATTCACTCACATATTTTAAACTTTTAAACAAATTATGTCACAATAAAAAAAATGGCGTCTGTGAAAAAGTCACGGATATCTACCTCATAACTATCGCTTAATTGTACCTTTTTGTTACCGTCGCATTTTCTCCGATGTTAGATGATAAATAATAGATCCAAGCAAAGAAAAATGAAAAAAAAAAAAAAAAAAAAAACGTTTAAAAGGGTAAATTCATGAAAAAGAAAATCTCGACCACTCCTTGATGTCTGCGATTTTTGTATCCCGTCCCCTTGTTATATTACCGTATTTTACCAATAAAATACCCCCAAAATCCAGCTGTGGCTATTCACAGCTGTGTCTTGACACTCGGTGATACATGCCGGAGTTTTTGGACCGAAACAAGGAAAGTACGCGATAATATCTCGTTAAAGTCATGGCGTCTGTAATTCTGCTCTTGCGTGCTCTCACCTCCAGATAGGGTTTTGTTGTTTAAAAAACATTTTATTTTTAAAAATGCCCTCCTGTTCAAAATTTTTCTTCCCCCAGAAAATTGAGATTTCCAATGATGTATCACACATGCATATCAGACAATTTTGAAAGTTGGCCAAATTGGGGGTCTCGGAGCAGAACTTCAAGTCACTTCAAGTCACCTGAGTGTTTTCCGCCACATACAGTATATTATTGCCATTGATTTAAAAATCTATAATATTTAGTAAATGATTTGACCTACGGAGGGTACCATGTTTTATGCGATTAATGCACGCTGGGGGTGATGAGGCGGTTGGGCTGGACTGGGAGAATAGCTATGCTAGCTAGCAAGTGAAGCTAGTATGACGACTGGCATGATTTTGTCACATTCTGCTGGTGGTCAGATTGTTTTGTTACAGAACAGTGGGATGAGTTCCCAACATTGTACCTGCCTCCAATTTCAGTTAATTACCATCAGCAGTGTCTTTAAACCGATCCTAGGCGGCTTGCCGAGATATATTGACAGTTTGTATTCTTCACCTCTTCGCTGTGAGTTGCATTTTTGCCTTGATTTTTTTAGTTCGTCTGCATCTCACCGCGGTTTTCCCACTTTTTTTTGTGTTTTTTAAAAATTCATCCCCACCTACTGTCACGGACCCTTTTTGTGTTTCCCTTTTCGCGATTGCGTGTGTTGAATAAACCCTTTTACACAATCCCTATGTTATTGTTGTCTGCTTGCTTCCGCATTCGCGGACCATATCACTTTCAGGTTTTACTGCACAGGCACAGACAACGCATGTAGGTTGTGTTTGCTTTATAAGGAAAATCATGACTGACATCACGTGGAAGTATAGTCCTGTGGTCTTAGCACTCGTCGCACAGAAAATGCAATCCGAATCCCGCTTGAGACCATCATTTAATTGCTTTTGCTGCTCGTTTTGTGAAATATCAATATTGCTGTCCTGCTCATCATTTTTCCGCTTGGGTTCAAATTAGAAGGGCTGAACAGACGACATGTTTATGTACTGTAGCTAAAGAGTGACACTGTGGAAGTACAGCAGTGCCGCCCAGTGACGTCACCGCCCAGAGTGCATTCCGTCGTCAACAATAATGGCGACCTATACTACTTAAACATATTTTAGAAATTTGATTAAAACTAAAACATTAACAGGGGTTTTAATATCAAGTTATAACTCACACTAACATTTATCTTTTAAGAATTACAGGTCTTTCTAACCGTGGTTCCCTTTGATTGAAAATACAGACTGGGTTACGAAACCCATTGACGACGATACACGCTAAAACTATTTGAATTGGTAGAGGCTGGCAGCGAGTGAATGCCATTTCAACATCCAGGTGTACCTTAAAATGCTGTCAATTCTGTGAGAACCCTAGATCGGTCACTCTAGATAGCAAAGCTCCAGTTGACTCCAGGCCAGACCAAGCAGGTGTCATATTGTCATGCTTGTCACTAACCCAATTACACCCGGATCACAGGGGACACGCCCTCACCCACATAAACAACATGAGTGCACAGACACCACATATGAGTGGAGGACCATTAAAAGGCAAAAGAATACCACACACACAGATGATAGCGCCTCACAGCCACTCCTCTTTTTCTACTCCAAGTGTGTGTATGTGTGTTCTAATGGCGTTTAATGCCCAGACTAATGGTTTCAGGAGGGAATCCTTGTGTGGAGTGTGAGTACAGGCTTGGGCTGAGTGCTGGCAGGCCATCCCTCATCCTGATACCACATGGAGCTGAGAGCCAAGGGAGCGTCCAGCCTTCCTACTGATTGGCTCACTCCATTTCTGACTGACTATCATCCTCCATGTGTCTTTATCGCACAAAAGTAGCCTTCTTATCTTACTTATGCACGTGAAGTCTGCTCATGTTCAAGCAAAAAAAAATTGCCTACATTCACAATATATTATTTTTTAATTATGTTATAAATTTGAGTGTGTTGCATTTGTGAAATCAGCGACATGAGAAGAAAATGCTGTCTGCTTAGTTCCGTCATTATTTGAGCGTATTTTCAGTGTAGTCATCTAATAAAAAAAAGAGAGAGAGGGATATATCATATATAAAAATGCCAAATACTATTACAGTGATCCTTCGTTTTTCGTGGTTAAAGAGGACCAGAACCCGCCGCAATAAGTGAAAAACCGCGAAGTAGGGCACCTCCTCCCCCTAAAGTGATTTTAATGTATATATTCAGATTTAGCGTTGGAAAAAGATACATATAAGACATGTGGTTTCACCCCCCCCCCCAGTACAATAAAAAAAGATATATATATATATATATATTAGGGCTGTCAAAATTATCGCGTTAATGGGTGTTAATTTGTAAAATTAATCACGTTAAAATATTTGACGCAATTAACGCAGATGCCCCGCTCAGACAGATTTAAATGACAGTACAGTGAAACGCTCACTTGTTGTGTTTTATGGAGTTTTGCCGCCCTCTGCTGGTGGTTGGGTGCGACTGATTTTACAGGCGTCAGCACCCATGAGCATTGTCTAAGTAATTATTGACATCAACAATGGCGGGCTACTAGTTTATTTTTTCATTGAAAATTTTACAAATTTTATGAAAAAAAAAACATTAAGAGGGGTTTTAATATAAAATTTCTATAACTTGTACTAACAGTCTTTCTATCCATTGATCGCTTTAACAGAATGTTAATAATGTTAATGCCATCTTGTTGATTTATTGTTATAATAAACAAATACAGTCCTTGTGTACCGTATGTTGAATGTATATATCTGTCTTGTGTCTTATCTTTCCATTCCAACAATAATTTACAGAAAAATATGGCATATTTTATAGATGGTTTGAATTGCGATTAATTGCGATTCATTAATTTTTAAGCTGTAATTAACTCGATTAAAAATTTTAATCGTTTGACAGCCCTAATATATATATATATATATATAAATATATATACATATAATATATATGGTTTTTAAGCACTTCAAATGTAATAATTATGATACATTTTAAACATGTTACTGTCCCACCAAACTTTTTTTAAACAAGAATAAAATAGTAGAAAAATGTTTGGCTTTATTAAATGCTTCGCTGAGTGAGTCCACTCAAATCCTCTCAAGCTACTCACTTACACACAGTGAGCTGCCACAGCAACTGTTTAACAATTTAAACGATGATTGACGCATGTGGCGCTTTGAAGCTTTGGCTTACCTGTGGCAAGCTCAAACCCAAACATCTGTCAACATCGTTAACTTTAATAAGCAACTCCAGTACAGTACCTGACGAACAAAGAGCAGGGAGCTGGAGGGAGGGAGTGAGACTGACCAATTTGGTACTGTAGGCAACATATTTGCTGGTGCCCCCCACAACAGTAGCTTTTTTCACCACAAATATTTAAACACTCATAGTGTAATTCTTTCTCCACTGGGAGTTTGGAAGGTACTGGACTTGGCGGGCTCGGACTTGGAGCTGATGTGGATAAGGTGGCTGTAAAAGATGGCCCGGGTTGTACAGGGGTGGAAGGAAAATATTTCAGAAGAGCATCTACAAAGAGAAGAAATTAGGATGTTAAATTATACTGTCAAATAGCTGTTGATTGTGAAACCAGCATGACATAACCATAATAGCTCCTAACTTTAGCAGCTAACTCTACCTGGCTCAATCAGGTGTTTGGATCCCCACCACTAACTGACGTGCGAGATTGAAAAATAAAATAAATTCATGAAGCACTGCAACTACACAGGAACATCCAATAATAATGAATTAAATAATGTATGATAATAAAAAATGAAATTGAATATTTGTTTTACATCAACAGATTTGCCATGAATTAATGATACCTTTAATAACGAATCTTTGCATTTAAATCCATGGGATTTAGTCCCCCATATAACAGAACTATCAAATTATTAATTGCATATTTAATGGTGTATTTAATTAATTAACCTTGGAACTTTTAGGCAAAGCAAATTTATTTGAATAGCACATTTTAACACAAAGTAAAAGTGCTTCAAATCACATGAAAATCAGCAAGACACAATTTTAGTCCCCCATACACCGTGTTCAACCTGCTCAAAAATGGGAGGGGGAGTAAATTTAACTGACACCAATCGACAACTGTCTGAATACTGAAAATATTTCCAACACAACAGGCCTGGCTAATGATACAGTATATTTTGGCTTTTGCAGTACATCATCTAAACTCTTTTAAGTTTTTTTTCATCACACCAAACCTCTGTCTTTTTCACTTTTTGCTCCTCTTTCTTCTTCTTTCTAAAATGCTACCCGGAGGGCTTTTGTCTTTTCATGACCTCGTCACCCTAACGTCGTTCAATTGCGGAGGCTAAAAATACCTTCAGGTAGCTCGCTGGTCTGCGGGTGGGGGAGTGAGATTAAAGACTGTGGTGAAATTACCGCATCACAGGAAACAGTGAAACTGGCAGAAGGCCCATTAGAAAAACGATTTCAAGACTTATTACTATATGTATTGTTGTTCTTTTGTTTTACTGTCTTACATAATTTTTTTGAATACTACCATCATCAAATATTATTTGAACATTTTTCTTGATGCCCTTTTGGACGCTGCTACGCCCCTAGCATTTGCCTAGCTCGCCTTATGGACGGGTCTGGGACTGAGGGTGCAAAGTCTTAAGCGCACAGTTGCGAGGGATCACTGTATTATCATTACTAATAGCAAATGAAAATATTTTCAACATTTAGATTTACAGTTGTGATCAAAAGTTTACATACACTTGTGAAGAACATAATGTCATGGCTCTCTTGAGTTTCCTCTTATTTCTACAACTCTGATTTTTCTCTGATAGAGTGATTGGAACATACTTCTTTGTCACAAAAACATTCATGAAGTTTGGTTCTTTTATGACTTTATTATGGGTTAACAGAAAAAGTGATCAAATCTGCTGGGTCAAAAATATATATACAGCAACACGAATTAGCAATTTCTTGTGAGTGATTATTGACTTGAACAATCATTGACTTGAACAAGTCAGGAAAGTCACCTGGAGCCATTTCAAAGCAGCTGCAGGTCCCAAGAGCAACAGTGCAAACAATTGTTTGTAAGTATAAAGTGCATGGCACTGTTTTGTCACTGCCACGATCAGGAAGAAAACGCAAGCTATCACCTGCTGCTGAGAGAAAATTGGTCAGGAGGGTGAAGATTCAACCGAGAATCACCAAAAAGCAGATCTGCCAAGAATTAGAAGCTGCTGGAACACAGGTGTCAGTGTCCACAGTCATGTGTTTTGCATCTCCATGGACTGAGAGGCTGCCGTGCAAGAAGGAAGCCCTTGCTCCAAAAGCGGCACCTTAAGGCTCGACTAAAGTTTGCTGCTGATCACATGGACAAAGATAAGACCTTCTGGAGGAAAGTTCTGTGGTCAGACGAAACAAAAATCGAGCTGTTTGGCCACAATGCCCAGTAATATGTTTGGAGGAGAAAAAGGTGAGGCCTTTAACCTCAAGTACACCATGCTTACCGTCAAGCACGGTGGTGGTAGTATTATGCTGTGGGGCTGTTTTGCTGCCAGTGGAACTGGTGCTTTACAGAGAGTAAATGGGATAATGAAGAAGGAGGATTACCTTCAAATTCTTCAAGATAACCTAACGTCATCAGCCCGAAGATTGGATCTTGGGCACAGTTGGGTGTTCCAACAGGACAATGACCCCAAACACACATCAAAAGTGGTAATGGAATGGCTAAATCAGGCTAGAATTAAGGTTTTCGAATGGCCTCCCCAAAGTCCTGACTTAAACCCCATTGAGAACTTGTGGACAATGCTGAAGAAACAAGTCCATGTCAGAAAGCCATCAAATTTAACTGAACTGCACCAATTCTGTCAAGAGGAGTGGTCAAAGATTCAACCAGAAGCTTGCCAGAAGCTTGTGGATGGCTACAAAAGCGCCTAATTGAAGTGAAAATGGCCAAGGGACATGTTACCAAATATTAGCGCTGCTGTATGTATATTTTTGACCCAGCAGATTTGATCACTTTTTTCTGTTTACCCATAATAAAGTCATAAAAGAACCAAACTTCATCAATGTTTTTTGTGACAAAGTATCTGTTCCAATCACTCTATCAGAGAAAAATCTGAATTGTCGAAATAACTGGAAACTCAAGAGAGCTATGACATTATGTTCTTCACAAGTGTATGTAAACTTTTGACCACAACTGTATATTTTAAACCCAAATAAAATCCAATCGAAATGAATTACTCATTTGCTTTTGTTATACAGTATAAGGATGCAACCTCATAGCTCACTTATTGGGTAGGACGTCTATCGCTGTCAGTGGCAGCCAATGATTTAAAATACTACTGTGCCGTTCAACACCACTACAGTCGCTCAAGCAAACAGTACAGTACACCAAAGGCACTTTTCCGTATCTTATGAGGCATCACCAACCGGTATCATCTCACTAATGTCTCTCTGTCACCTCACATTTCCGCCGCTCACATCTGAGAAGTGTCTCTTTGGGCCTGAGTGGCGTCGGACCATGCTAACCAGCGTGACGCCATCAGAAGCTAATAAATCATCTACGCTGTTTCTTTTTTTCCCTCAGATTTATTTGGACTGTAATGAAGACGCGATTGGCTCCGGGCTGTACCCGGCGGCGACGGGGTGACACTGATGAATGGCGGAAGGTGCGCTCTCTGCAGTTAGGCAGGAGAGGGACGACTGTCAGGTTGCTGCACTGCACTGTTGTGTACTTGTGTGTGTATACTCATCCAAGCAGCCCATAAGGTAGGCAAATAAATTCAATCATTATTATCACATTAAGGCAACAAAACACTGTTCACCCTTATGTTCTGTTCAAGATAGTTGTGTGTAATTCTATTACTCTAGTAGGAGGTCAAGGGATAATCTGGTCATGCCTCACTACAGCTTGGTACCATGGCAACCTCAACCAGCAATGTAGGAGTTTATAAGTGTCGGAAAATACAAGTACTTCTGCAGGTTATTACAGTGACAGTGTTTTGATAGCGTGCTCATCACAGTCCTTGAGTAGACAAGGACACATTGACCGAGCCAACTCGATGCTTCAATCCCAGAAGCTTCCAGTCATCTTGTCAATCAATGAATCCATACGAGGCTCGTCCCACACCTGACACAGTGTGGCACAGCACTTTTTCAAGAGCATCTTAAACACACAGCAATTCTTGATATATTGTGCGGCTTAACAGTAAGTGTCTAACATGTGAGTGTACACTGGGGCAAATAAGTATTTAGTCAACCACTAATTGTGCAAGTTCTCCCACTTGAAAATATTAAAGAGGCCTGTAATTGTCAACATGGGTAAACCTCAACCATGAGACAGAATGTGGGGGGAAAAAAAACTGAAAATCACATTGTTTGATTTTTAAAGAATTTATTTGCAAATCATGGTGGAAAATAAGTATTTGGTCAATACCAAAAGTTCATCTCAATACTTTGTTATGTACCCTTTGTTGGCAATAATGGAGGCCAAACGTTTTCTGTAACTCTTCACAAGCTTTTCACACACTGTTGCTGGTATTTTGGCCCATTCCTCCATGCAGATCTCTTCTAGAGCAGTGATGTTTTGGGGCTGCGTTGGGCAACACGGACTTTCAACCCCCTCCACAGATTTTCTACGGGGTTGAGATCTGGAGACTGGCTCGGCCACTCCAGGACCTTGAAATGCTTCTTACAAAGCCACTCCTTTGTTGCCCTGGCTGAGTGTTTGGGATCATTGTCATGCTGAAAGACCCAGCCACGTGTCATCTTCAATGCCCTTGCTGATGGAAGGAGATTTTCACTCAAAATCTCTCGATACATGGCCCCCTTCATTCTTTCCTTTATACAGATCAGTCGTCCTGGCCCCTTTGCAGAAAAACAGCCCCAAAGCATGATGTTTCCACCCCCATGCTTCACAGAAGGTATGGTGTTCTTCGGATGCAATTCAGTATTCTTTTTCCTCCAAACACGAGAACCTGTGTTTCTACCAAAAAGTTCTATTTTGGTTTCATCTGACCATAACACATTCTCCCAGTCCTCTTCTGGATCATCCAAATGCTCTCTAGCAAACTGCAGACGGGCCTGGACGTGTACTTTCTTCAGAAGGGGGACACGTCTGGCCTCTGTTACTGTGGTCCCAGCTCTCTGTAGGTTGTTCACTAGGTCCCCCCGTGTGGTTGTGGGATTTTTGCTCACCGTTCTTGTTATCATTTTGACGCCACGGGATGAGATCTTGCATGGAGCCCCAGATCGAGGGAAATTATCAGTGGTCTTGTATGTTTTCCATTTTCTAATAATTGCTCCCACAGTTGATTTCTTTACACCAAGCGTTTTACCTATTGCAGATACAGTCTTCCCAGCCTGGTGCAGGTCTACAATTTTGTCTCTGGTGTCCTTCGACAGCTCTTTGCTCTTGGTCATAGTGGAGTTTGGAGTGTGAGTGACTGAGATTGTGGACAGGTGTCTTTTATACCGATAATGAGTTAAAACAGGTGCCATTAATACAAGTAACGAGTGGAGCCTCGTTAGACCTCGTTAGAAGAAGTTAGACCTCTTTGACAGCCAGAAATCTTGCTTGTTTGTAGGTGACCAAATACTTATTTTACACTATAATTTGGAAATAAATTATTTAAAAATTAAACAATGTGATTTTCTGTTTTTTTTTTCACATTCTGTCTCTCATGGTTGCGGTTTACCCATATTGACAATTACAGGCCTCTCTAATCTTTTCAAGTAGGAGAACTTGCACAATTGGTGGTTGACTAAATACTTATTTGCCCCACTGTATCTTTCCATCAATCTGTCTTAGTTATTACCTCTGTTTGTACACAGTGAGACTCTATTACATCCTTTCACTTCTGTCCCTCATACACACTTTGTTACAGTCCTTCACTCAGCTTCTCTGACTCATTCCTGCTCCCCTACAAATCTGTCTGTCACATACCACACAAATCTTTTATCACATTTACGTAATAGTTGCCTTGTTCTTTTATTTCTGGTTTCTAACATGTCTAAGGAGAGTCCCCTCTGGGTGTACATTCATGCTTTTATGGGTGACAAAAGCAGCATTGTACATTTGTACACCATAGCTAGCTAATTTCAGCTCAAAGCTCAGGTCTCTCCTGACGAATTTGGAGGTAATTAAAGAGTCTCTGGATTCCGGTGTGTCTGTGAGTTGCTTCTAATTAAGCCCCAGCGAGCTGATTTAGCCAATTAGCTACAGGCTCAACGTTGGACGCCACCAAAGCATTCGAACCCCAGTGGAACATGAGAAGTTTCAGTCTTACCACTTGTCCTTGGCAACACATGCATTTCCTCAAGCATTAATCACCAGTGTTACAACTGACCTGAAGTTGTAAATCTTTGTAAACAAGCTAACATCTCCAGATGGAAGTCGTTGAAGGTGTGTCTGGAAACAAAGTGGGGACTGCTGTAACAATCACCAGTTGACTACTGACAACCAGTGTCACCTTAACTCATTTGCTCCCAAAAAGGTATGAATACATTCTATTTTTAAAATTAGATCTTTTACGTTTTTTTTTTCACAACAGACATCTCTGGGTTCTGATTCAACTTAGCTCCAAAGCATAACGCTGAAAATCTATTTTAAAGCAGTAAAGCTGGCCACTGGAGGGCCTGCATCCCGATTCAACGGAACAAACAGCCGGGCCTCACAGGCGGGGTGCCGGCGGAAGATGAACGAATGGACGTCCAGGATGCCAGGCGGCGGACGACCGAGCAGAACAACTGGGAGGACACCCGGGATGCCAGGCGCTGGACGACCGAGCAGAACGACCGGGACCACCAGTACAGCGGATGATGCAGTTGAGTCCGTGCTGCTCGCCGAGCAGAGCCCGCGCTGCCGTGCTCGGCCGCTCGCGTCCCCCGCACCCTCCAGTGTCCCACACGGAAACGTGCGCGGCCAAACCAGTTCCCCCCCAGGAACACAAGTTCCCCACAAGTTCCATCTTTGTGAGACAGGCGGCGATGAGGGAAAAGTTTACCCCGGCTGTCTCTGCCACAACAGCGTCATCTCTCAGTAAGTTATGTGTAAATAAATTGTTACTTTGCTATCAAAAGCTCCATTTGTCTTGTTGTTTATGGTATTTTGTAAAAGGAAAACATTCAGATGTTTGGGATGAAACTAAAGTAAAAAATAGCTGTGTTAAAGTCAAAGTTATGTTTGAAATGTATGCTTTCACAAAAAGCTCAATTTCTGTTTTTTCATCAGAAATTGGAAAACTATGGCGGTAACTCAAAAACTATGCGGTCAGTTCAAAACGTTTTTTTAGTAATCTGAGTTTTGAGGCAATGATTCATTCAGACCAATTTAACCGAGTAAAACGTTCATCCGAAAAGCTCTTTAGCTGCCCTTTAAAGTATCTATAGGCCCCTGGGCTAAGAAGACAAGCTAGTCCCCCCACCCCAATGCTAGCGGAAGTTCACTCGCGTGATTGGCCGAACGGGTGATAGTGGAGAAACACTCGTGCTGATAGGCCCTTCTGAATCGTAGGCCCTGGACAACAGTTGTGTCCCATGATAAGTCAATAATCAGATGTTTAAAACACTGTGACTGCGTTTGGAAAGCAGCAATGGATACAGAGCTTCATGATGGTAAATCCAAAATGATCTGAAATGGAATTCAAGTCTATGGCCTTAACAACAAGAGGAAGATGAGCTGAAATTCAATAATCTTTTTTTATACATTTACAGTCTATTAATGCTTGTGCAAAATGAAAAGAAAACAGCACTCTCATTGTTGATGGGATGTGAACTTGCACAGGGAAACCCTAAAGGATTTCTACATAATCACCTTACCTACTCAGGCACGGTCGCGCTTTGGCATGATAGCAGTATTAATGAAACAGCCCAGCATGTGGGAGGTAAGTTGAAGAAAACAAGGTCGAGCAGAAGAGATATGGACTTAGCCATAAAGAGAAGGAAACTTAGCGGTTCTGCAACGTTGTCGGCAGGACTCGAACCTGCGAGGGGAGATCCCAATGGATTTCAAATCCATCGCCTTAACCACTCGGCCACGACAACACACGAGTCCTTCACATTTCCAATGCAAGTAGTAGCATGAATCACATATGGATTTCAAGTCCATCTCCTTAACCACTTAACTCGTTCCAGTGCAGTTCACAGTATCGGAATATTAGCGTCAAGTAAACAGCTATGTGAAGAAAAGATTTGCACATATAAATTCTGAAAAACAACAGAGGGAAACTGTTTGTGATTGAAATGGACAAGGAATTGAGTGGAGTTTAGAAAAAGACCTCTGTTTTTGACATGACCTGTGCAGGGAGACCCTTAACCACTTGACCACAACAACGCATAAAACACACATCCTAGCTAACATTAAAAACAATTCAACAGCTGAGAAGAGGTTAGGTTGCAAAAAAAAAAAAAGATCTTTCCACAGAGCTCCTAATGGACCTCTATCCATCGTCCTAACCACGACATTTAATTGTGTTAGCTTTTGATAGCCATTTTAGTATTTAAAAATGCTTGTGTTTAAAGAAAGGGACAAACCAACATTTCTACATTGTTGGCAGGACTCGAACCTGCGCGGGGAGGCACCAATGGATTTCTAGTCCATCGCATTAACAACAGCAACTTGAATCTCAAGTGTTAATTCAAAAATTATCTTCTATTACTCACTTCATTAGAAAACAACGCCAGCCAGAAGTCAAGCAAGGGAATTCAAGTCTATTGCCTTAACCACAAAGTTCTAGTACGTAACTTTTCAATGCTAACTTTAGTATTTCATGCCTGTGCTGATTGAAACAAACACAACTTTGAGAACAATTTAGAGAAAACAACATTGTCAGCAGGACTCAAACCTGCACAGGGAGACGCTAATGAATTTCTAGTCCATCGCCTTAACCGCTCGGCCACAACAACTTGGAACTCTTGGAACATTAGCTTCAACTGCTAACTTAAACACCAAATTAAAGCAAGAAATCAAATCCCCCAAAAGAACACAGAATGACCGGAATAGGCAACAAGCCTGTTGTGTTAACCACAGCAAAACAGCATGTCACTTTTTGATGCAAACTTTAGCATTATATACCTCTGCTTAGTGAAAAGAACAACCAAGCATCTCCGCTCGTCTACATGGCTGTCGCATGCTTGTTGGGGCTTGCGTGCAACTGATGTGATTGGGTGCACTCGGGTGGGGGGCCCCGGTGCCGGGATTGGCGATGGGGCGGCGTATGGTCGGTTGCCGACGGGCTTACACTCATGGGATTCACACAATTCCTGGTTACTAGATCACAGAGCTGATTTGTGTACACTCCACCCCTCCCAATCACTTAGCTTATAGACTGCCCCTTCCCTTCTTTCCATGGTCAACAGGCCCCTCACATGGTGTCAACTGGAAATACATCTAGCTGACGACAGCACCAACACATTATTTTCTTTTCAGGCGTGAGAAATCCAACAAACATACAGCAATCATTTGTGTTTACATTCAGTTCAACCCAAAAAGAAAAGGGCAGACGGGAGAAGCCAAAGCTAATTGAATCCCCCCCCCCAGTATACTATAGGACGCAGAATTTATCGAGTAACAATTTTGACATTTCAGATTGTGTAATGATTACAAGGTGTTCTTTTTTTTTTTTTCTTCCGCCCTTGATTGTTCATTTTCCCAATAGTCATTGTCGATCGCGGCAATTTGTTCGTTATGTTGATTGAATCCAGTAGATTGGTTCATAATTCAGAGGTTAGTTCATTCTGTTTTTTTCGATCCAGAAGATAGGGAATAGCTGAGGACCGATGGCAGGCCGTGCCCGCCGCCCTCTTTCATCGATTTAATCCTCGTCTCGGTTTTCATTCCTTGCTGCATTCCGACGAACACTCATCTCCAAGTTGCCCAGCTCCGTAGTAATTTTCATTACCATTCTGGTTGTGGCAGGTTTGGATGCCGCTAGGTCATTCTTCACCTGTAATATATCATCACAGGCCTTGTTGAGGCTGGCGTAGACTACAGCGATAACGCTGACGGCAGTAGTGGCCATTTCCACTAATCTCCTTTGGCTGTCCAGCACTTTCATGATGATGCGACGAAGTGGGCTCAGAGCCCCTGCAGAAGAATCGCAGCCAGCAGTGCAACAAAAAGATACACATCCTCGATGTCTTCAACTTCGAGTGTGGTCAGACACAGCGGCCGCCATTTTCCCCAGCTATTAGTAGTTAGTTTAGGCGTTCGATGTATTTCTTGTTGTGTTTCTTTTCTTCCTTTTCTTGTCTTTCTTTTCTTTTGTTGCCCCATAACCCTTTCCTGTTCGCTGCTTTGTCATAATATACGAGGTATGTTGAATGATCACAATGGGAGTATGTCATACTCTCAATGTGAAACATTAAAACTGTTCAGACCAACTGGACACTTAGACTTCCATTCTCCGTGTCAAACAGCTGAAGAGGTTTTTAAAAAAAAAAAAAAAAAAAGAAAAGAAAAGAACAACCGATTCAGCACTGACATTGTTGGTAGTACTGAAATGTGCGCACTGCGCAGGGACCCTAATGGATTTCTGGTTCATCGCCTTAACTACTCGGCCCCAACAACCTTAATTGTATGGAGAGATGCTAATGCTAACAAGCTACAGTGCTGACCAGTCACAACAGCCAAGTCCAAATTTACACATTTAAAGGAAGACAACACAACTTTGAATGGATTGATCAAAGTTTAGCTGTTCAACACCCTCCATGGCATTTTCCCTGATAACTCCACCTCCAACTTCTTTGATGGAGTGGCTGAATCTGATCCAAATTCATTTCTACTCAAAGCACCAACCTTGCTCATTTCCTCTGATCCCTCGGGGAAATGGATAAAAGCTTGGATGAGAAATTGAGAGGGAGACTGAGAAAGTGTGGAAAAAGATTTGTATGTGCATGATTGTCTTTTAAGGTGGATTCATTTGATGCGGCGACATGGCCAAATGCCTTCAGATGATGCTTAAACGAAGAGGAGGGAGTAATGGGAGAAACCACCATCTTGAGCTGAGGACTGCTCCCCTCTCTGACAGACGTGTCATCACAGGAGACAGAATGAAGCGCGGACGGTAATTTGACTAGTTCCCCTTTCTCCTCAAGGCTTGACAGCCAAGCGACAGCGTTGAATATTCAACACGACTTTGGTTTTCAGATGTGCTTGTACAATTATAGAATCACATGCATGGACACAGACAAGGCTGCAAATGACTTGGCTTTGCATCCTTGACGTCAGAAGCCAGTGACAGTTGAGACGACACAGGCTCAGGCAGATGCTGAGACTTTGGACTTTTGACACTGATACCAAATATTTAGGTACGATACATACAGTGGGGCAAATAAGTATTTAGTCAACCACTAATTGTGCAAGTTCTCCCACTTGAAAATATTAAAGAGGCCTGTAATTGTCAACATGGGTAAACCTCAACCATGAGTGACAATGTGGAAAAAAAACAGAAAATCACATTGTTTGATTTTTAAAGAATTCATTTGCAAATCATGGTGGAAAATAAGTATACCAAAAGTTCATCTCAATACTTTGTTATGTACCCTTTGTTGGCAATAATGGAGGCCAAATGTTTTCTGTAACTCTTCACAAGCTTTTCACACACTGTTGCTGGTATTTTGGCCCATTCCTCCATGCAGATCTCCTCTAGAGCAGTGATGTTTTGGGGCTGTCGTTGGGCAACACGGACTTTCAACTCCCTCCACAGATTTTCTATGGAGTTGAGATCTGGAGACTGGCAAGGCCACTCCAGGACCTTGAAATGCTTCTTACGAAGCCACTCCTTTGTTGCCCTGGCTGTTTGTTTGGGATCATTGTCATGCTGAAAGACCCAGCCACGTCTCATCTTCAATGCCCTTGCTGAATGAAGATTTTCACTTCAGTCGTCCTGGTCCCTTTGCAGAAAAACAGCCCCAAACCATGATGTTTCCACCCCATGCTTCACAGTGGGTATGGTGTTCTTCGGATGCAATTCAGTATTCTTTCTCCTCCAAACACGAGAACCTGTGTTTCTACCAAAAAGATCTATTTTGGTTTCATCTGACCATAACATATTCTCCCAGTCCTCTTCTGGATCATCCAAATGCTCTCTAGCAAACCGCAGATGCCCTGGACGTGTACTGGCTTCAGCAGGGGGACACGTCTGGCAGTGAAGGATTTGAGTCCCTGGCGGCGCATTGTGCTACTGATAGTAGCCTTTGTTACAGTGGTCCCAGCTCTCTGTAGGTCATTGGCTAGGTCCCCCCGTGTGGTTTTGGGATTTTTGCTCACCGTTCTTGTTATCATTTTGACGCCACGGGGTGAGATCTTGCATGGAGCCCCAGATCCAGGGAGTTTATCAGTGGTCTTATATGTCTTCCATTTTCTAATAATTGCTCTCACAGTTGATTTCTTTACACCAAGCGTTTTACCTATTGCAGATTCAGTCTTTCCAGCCTGGTACAGGTCTACAATTTTGTCTCTGGTGTCCTTCGACAGCTGTTTGGTCTTGGCCATAGTGGAGTTTGGAGTGTGACTGACTGAGGTTGTGGACAGGTGTCTTTTATACCGATAATGAGTTAAAACAGGTGCCATTAATACAGGTAACGAGTGGAGCCTCGTTAGAAGAAGTTAGACCTCTTTGACAGCCAGAAATCTTGCTTGTATGTAGGTGACCAAATACTTATTTTCCACTCTAATTTGGAAATAAATTCTTTAAAAATCAAAGTTTTTTTTCCACATTCTGTCTCTCATGGTTGAGGTTTACCCATGTTCACAATTACAGGCCTCTCTAATCTTTTCAAGTAGGATAACTTCCACAATTGGTGGTTGACTAAAGACTTATTTGCCCCTATGCATTTAGGTACGATACATACCAGGATGTACTTTCTGTCTGTTGTAATTTGACACTGCTTTCTTATTTCTTTTTTCACTGACAGTATTGATTCATCCAGATACCTGACAATACTTCATTTCTGTGTCACCTATTCTTTGATGGCACAATGTTTCATTTTTTGCTCACGGTGAGATGTATGACTACTGCGTTTCAACTACAATCTAACCAAAGATTGAGTATCTTCTGTCTCGGAATTTCAAATCAAACTCAAAATAGCCTGTTTAGTCACTACTGTAAGATATCCCTTCAGCATGTTTCCGAAGATGAACGAGGGATGTTTTGGTCCCATCTCGCGCATTCTCATCCTTCGTCCCAGGCCGCTTTTCCCACCATTGCATTTGGAAGAGCCTGACCCAGTATTACAGTGACATTATGAGGCCACTTACCAACCTGCTAAAATAAACCCTGGTGAAGGAGGAGTGTGACAGAACCAGGCTACGGCACGCCGTGGCGCAAATTATTCAAACAAATAAATGGGGAATGCGAATGACTGTAGATTCCTCTCGTCTGCTGTCTTCAGTGACATCATGCACACCATTGCATACATGTAAGGGTTCGTGGGCAGACAGATTTAAATCTATTCCAGATATTGGTTTGGGACAATACTTTCCTTCGTATTGACTGCTCTCTTAGGAAAAAACACATTTAACTGTTCTGGCTTTCCCCTCATAGTTACTGCCTTAGCACTTTGAACTCTAAAGGAGCATAATTTTGGATTTGAAACTGTATAGTTACCTGGGACTAGGCATGTGGCGCTAACTGGCTTCAAGGTATACCGTGGTATGAAAATGTCACAGTTTCAAAACCGCAAAAAAATTCCGTCATACCGTCCCTAAGGTATTCTCTATTTTTTATGTCCCATAAATGCAGGGGGAAGTCCCACACTTGCAGCTGCAAGGCTCAACCCTCCCAACTGGTTGTTGCTCAGTGTCAGTGAGTCAGCTGTGCTACACGGTGGCTGGAGGAGGTGAAACTCCTGAAACTTTTCCGCCCACAGAAGAAAATTAAAACGCTGGTATGGGAATACTTCGGCTACATAAAAGTTAGACTCCCGCGGTTGAGTGGAGGAGGGCCAAACGACAAGTAAAACATGTTTGCGGAGGGTGGCTGCTGAGGAGGCAATACCTCCAATACGATTTTGCATTTATACAAAATTAAAGGTTAGTAAACACTATCATGAACATTTCCCACCAGCTAAGATAGTGAAAGCCAGCATGTTAAGTAGAGATGTCCCAATCGATCGGCATCCAGATCGATCGGGTCCGATCACGTCATTTTCAAAGTATCGGAATCGGCAAAAAAATATCAGCCATGCCTTTTTTTAATATATATATTTTTTAATTAAATCGTTTTCTAATTGTATTTAACGTTACAGACATAATATGTTACACTCAGAGTCTTTAGTTTAGGCTTAAGGTAGGGTTATCAAATTTATCCCGATAACGGTGGTAATTAATTTTTTAAAAAATGTATCACGTTAAAACACAGGTGGTTTTTGCTATGGGCAATGTGGGCGACCGCCCAGGGCGCAATCTATTAGGGGGCGCACAAGCGCCCTCGAGAAAAAAACAAACAAAAAAAAAACGCTAGTTTTCTAGACTAATACCGCTCATTTCCACGTCAAGTTAGTAGAGTGAGCGCTAGGGCGCCCATTACTATCATGTCAACTGCTGTTGAGAGTCGTGTGTGTCAGAGGAAAAGGCAGGGGAAGACGGGAGGGGGATCAACTGCTCGCAACTGCAGAGTGAGTGAACAGGACAAGTCTCAATCACTCTCAGAGGACAAGTAAGGAGGGGCGGCGATGTCCCGTATCCTGTGCTGCTTTTCACAGGCCACCTCATTATTCATGTTACTTAAAGAAATGGTGATTTTTTTCCAAGAAAGTCCATTAATGGGTCTATCATATTCCTCGTTCAATACTCTATAAGAAAAATATAACATATATGCATCTAAAATAATCCTAAACGATTTTTTTAGCAATTTTAATACTCCTTTTAGCAAGGTTACTTGGGTATGCGATATGCCGCTGCGTACGTTCCCATAGCAACCAGTCCTGTTATTGTCCTACGTCAAAAGCGCTGCATATTCTGAGAATGAGTAAGGTGCGCATTTTGAGCAGAGGACGGCCACCCCACCTGTTAGGATTAATCTGTGCGTCCATGAACGAATGTAAGTATTTCCTCTTCATGCCATAAAGTTCTTATGATAAGTTAGAGCCGTCATCAGCGCGACCGTTTCGTGTTTTTCCTGTTACGTCAGCTGGTTGATCCCACTCGTTCTCGCTGAGTCGAGGAGAGCGTTCTTTACTTTATATTCGCATTGCACATTTGCTTTAAGAGGGAAGGTGTTAGTTTAGCGTCTTAAAATGATGTTGTACATCCATATGAGTGTAAAGTGCTTAGTTTTCGCCACTTTTATGGCCAAAATGACCGCACGCAGCGCGCACTCGAACCCCCCCGCCCCCACCTTCGTGTTCATTTTACTGCACAAATATGTATGTGTGTCACGTGACTCAGAGTGAGTGGGCGGTGATCGGGCCCTTTTTTAATTGGCAAAATGAAAAGTTATCCGTCTGGAAATAAAAAAAGAAAGAAAAAAAAGCAGAAGAGGAGAAAAGGTAGCAAGACAGCGGTGAGTGTACTATGTTACTGTAGTTTTATGTCCAAATGTAGTTGAAGCACTGCAGACTAGTAGTAGTAAACCAATTAACTGCCTTAACTTGTTGTAACTACCTTGTTAGCGTTTGCTAACAGCATTGCAGGATGCTAGCGTTTCTTCATACATAAAGATGTTACCTAGAACATTAAATCAGTGTTTAGAATGACCATACACACTGATCAGCCAGACTGATAAGATGTTACATGATTCACTTCTGTGCCAGAATGTTATCTTTATTAAGTAAAAGCAACTTACCAGCTAGTCAGTAGAATGATGGGGTGGTTCGCCCAGGGCGAGAAAGTAGCCAGGACTGCCACTGCGTTAAAATATGTAACGCAATTAATGCATGCACTGCACGACCCACTCACGCATTCTCGCGCTCAATCTGTAATGGCGCCGTTTTACCTATATAGAGAGATAAAAGGCAGCGTAAAATGAGTAGAGTGAATTTTGGCAGCCTTTGGAGCCTTTTTTTAATTGGCTAAAGCCTTACAATCCCTCTCCCTACGATTAGAAATATTGTTGGAAGCAATGTGGGGAAGAAAGGTAGCAATTGATCTTTTTCTTAACACCTTATGTTATTTCCCAACACAGAGAAGTTATATCAATTGGTAGCACTACGCAGTCATGGTTTCACTTCCCATCATGCATTTGGGCACGGCTACAGTATCATTTACTGAAATCTAAAAAAATACACTAGATGGCAATATTTAGTCACAATATACAAAGTCACAAGTCTTTCTATCCGTGGATCCCTCTCACAGAAAGAATGTTAATAATGTAAATGCCATCTTGAGGATTTATTGTCATAATAAACAAATACAGTACTTATGTACTGTATGTTGAATGTATATATTCGTCCGAGTTTTATTCATTTTTTTCTTAATGCATTGCCAAAATGTATATGATCGGGAAAAATTATCTGGAATGATTGGAATTGAATCGGGAGCAAAAAAAAGCAATCGGATCAGGAAATATCGTGATCGGCAGATACTCAAACTAAAACGATCAGGATTGGATCGGGAGCAAAAAAACATGATCGGAACAACCCTAATGTTAAGTGTGTATAGCTGTGGTATACACATTTATGCATGTTTTTTTTTTCTCTCTGGCAACTGTCTTTGTTGAGAACAAGAAATGTAAACATGATACGAGTCTTACACACATGCTTTTTATGGAAAAATAATTCAATTATTTTTGTTCTGATGATACGTTACAGACAAAATGTCTTACACTCATCCAGAGTAGTTTTGGCCTAAAGTAGGGCTATCAAATTTATTGCGTAACGGCGGTAATTAATTTTTTAAAATTAATCACGTTGAGTAATTAACGCATGCGCTGCACGACCCACTCACGCATTGTCGCGTTCAATCTATAAAGACGCCGTTTTACCTATAGATAGCGCTAAAAGGCAGCGTATAATGAGTGGAGAGAATTTTGACAGCCTTTGGAGCCATTTTTTATGTGGCTAAAGCCTTACAATACCTCTCTCAGCAATAAAATATAGCGTGGGAATGTGGAGAAGAAAGGTAGTAGTTGATCATTTTCTTAACACCCTATGTTTCCCAACGCAGAGAAGATATATCAATTGGTAGCCCTACGCTCAGTCATGGTTGCACTTCCCATCATGCATTTGGGTAGAAGTTAAATGGCTGCAGTATCATTTACTGAAAACTCAACAAATACATTAGATGGCAATATTTAGTCACAATATACAAAGTCACATTTATCCTTTAAGAATTACAAGTCTTTCTATCCGTGGATCCCTCTCACAGAAAGAATGTTAATAATGTAAATGCCATCTTGAGGATTTATTGTCTTAATAAACAAATACAGTACTTATGTACTGTATGTTGAAAGTATATATTCGTCCGTGTTTTATTCATTTTTTTCTTAATGCATTGGCAAAATGTATATGATCGGGAAAAATTATCTGGAATGATTGGAATTGAATCGGGAGCAAAAAAAAAAGCAATCGGATCGGGAAATATCGGGATCGGCAGATACTCAAACTAAAACGATCAGATCGGGAGCAAAACAACATGATTGGAACAACCCTAGCTTAGATCCATTACAAATTTTCAATCAACCAATAAAGAAATAAAAATCCTAAAAGTAAGGCTTAGCAAATTTGTGCGAATTCCATGGAATTCAGACAGGTTAATAAAAAATGACTAGATTTTTAGATATGTTCATTGTGCTTTTGACGAACGTTCCGAAACTGCAAAAATACTGTAATTGAAATCTGCTAAGAATTGGCTAATTACATTTATTTTCCTCGAATTTTACCAATTGGAGACTTTAACAACCATATTTTATCTAAATATGATTCTTTTTTGGATCATTTAGGAAAAATTAGCATGGCCACCCTGCTGCCAATGATATGGCATTTAGCAGGTAATAATGGTAAAAGCTTCTCTAAAACAGGCAGCTTTGGGCTACTTTTTTTGGGCGGGGCTTTTATCAATGCTTCTGATGGGTTTCCTTACAAAAACATGCGAAAAAACAATATTAGGATGCAAATCTTGAAGTGAAAGTTTCTGAAGTGAGTTTATTCATTGGTGATTTAGAAAATAGCACCTCCGAAAATGGACATAATACACACACTGCCTCCAGTTGGCGTCTAATTTCATTTGGACACAGTGTAAAAAGGCGAAAACAAGACAACTTTTTTTGCTTGGTTATTGATGCAAACATCATAGTCTGGGTGTCATTTCCCTATTAGAGTGGCACGTTGGTATCCATGGCGACAGCTGAGAAACCGATTCGGCATGCAGGTAACATCTTAATTAAGCCCGATGATGACAGCGCGCCTACCGATGCGGACGGCCGCTCATTGATCTGTAATGAAGCCGCAAGACGAATGGACGGCAATATAATTTGATGATTGAAATAATGAATGTCGGCCATTCGGATTCCACTTCATTACTTATTCACCCGCTCGCTGACGTTACAGACATTTGACGGCATCTTCAAATTAAAGATTGCGCTGTGGCGTGTTGAAAATAACTTTAGGAAAAGAAAACCTCTGAGCAGTCTCCTGTTGTTTTCCAACTTGGGTCACACACATTGTTAATAACATGAAAGATTTACTATCTTAATGGGGAGTTACAGTAAGTCTATGATCCTTTTCCCATATATGACTTGCACTGAGGGTGAGAAAATAGCTTTGGCCTTTTCCATCTGCTGCCTGCTGTGTGGAACCTTTCCTGGACGTGCTGTCAGCACCTTGAGTCTTTCCAGGGAAAACAAGCATAGCACTTTAGGATCTTCACCCCTCAAGCGCTGGCACAGTCTTCCTGCACCGGCGTCAGGATTTGTCAGAACTGCCATTCCGGCTTAGACTTCACACTCAAAACCGCATGGAAAATTTCACATCATAAATTGGATGATATAGTGGGTCCTGGATTCTATCAAGAGCAAAAATTCGCAAACTGCAATCCATCTGTACTATCAATAGGTTTCTAAGGAACGTTCCATTTGCCGCTTCCATTGTTATAAGAATTATTTCCAAAATTTTATCACTCTCCCGTATCAAATTGACATGTATTAGCAAGCGGAAGATGCTACAATAACAGCCACGAATTAGCATAACTATTAAAGGAGGGGTTAGCCAAACTAAGGGGCAATTTACATGGGGACTCTGCGACATGAAGACGCAATGACTGTCTTGCAGAGTTGCCTCGCGTGCATATGGTGTCGGCGAAGACGAAAAATTCTGAATCCTGCCTCCAAAGTGGAAGAATTTGACTGCGGAGGATTTAGGGGGGCTATCTCGGCATGCATATCAAAGGCTCCCGCGGCGCGACACCCCGCCGATAACGTCAGCACTCGTACACGTCACATTGGGCGTGCGCTGTGGTGCTACTAAACATTAAAAACAGAAAATATGGCGGAATGTCTGCTTTAATTTACTGTTTTTTAAATATTTTAAAATTAAATATGTTGAATGTTTCCATTTTTGTGCCTTTTTGAACAAAAGAAAAATGCCATCGCTTCGAGTGGGTGGGCATATTTTTTTCCAGGCTGAGGAACTTTGGTGGGGTCAAAGTGCATCATTTGCTGTCGCCTTGTGAATATGCACTGCCCCCTAGGGCCTGGCATGAATACTACATCGTTTTCATGCGGAATTGCAACATTGTTCGAATGGTGACGGGCCCATATAAATGCAAACATGACATTTTTCGTCTTCTCGGAGAGTCACCATGTAGACAGCCCCTAAGCCACAGGTTGCTAACCGTCATATGCTATTGTTTAGCCACAACTGGATTCATTACCTCATTACTATTCCTTCACACACCTGCTGGAAACAGAAATGTTTTCTAATTCATCTGCAGGCGACCGGGAGATTGATGTTTGACTGATTTAATGATTTTATGACACTGCGGGTGTGAGCTGGTCCTCATGGGAAACGTAGTCTTCCTTATGGCAAAACACTACCGCTTTTGTCCACCGGCGTCGCTAAAATCGACCAAAATTGAAAAGTTACATAGTGTTGTTTTAACATAAATCATGGTAAACTCAAAAGATGTCCAAATGTGTTTGCTGCGGGAACTCATTCCCTGCCTTTGACGGCGATAGACATCTAATCCATTTAAAATTGTAGAGGCCCAGTTCAAACGGATTGGACATCTCTCGCCGTTAATAGCAGTGACTGAGTTAATAAGAACAGATGAGCGAAGGTTTTCACCATTTTAGATATGAGACTCACAAAGCTTGTTGGTTCACTTTTGGAGTTTTGGGCAAAATAGTTGATTTTTTTATGATCAACCAAATTTGTATTACTGAGTACAAATTAATTGGAAAAAGTTTAATCAAACTTTTTTTTCCAAGAGTAATCTTTCACACAGACTGGTTGTTTAAAAATCATATTAAAAGTACGGTGCAAACAATGCACTATAGTTTTAACTTATATGACAAAACTGTTGGTTTTTGAAAATTATTAACTGCCCCAAGGCTTTTTCCCAGTCTTAAAATCCCCCCCAAAAGTGCAACTAAATGTACTACTAGACTATCTCTGTCCCATAATTTTCACTAATCTAAAATGCAATCATAGACTTCGCTATCAGTTGACGGGGCTCGGGGCCGATCCTCAGGGGGCTTATTTTCAAAAGCTTAAAAATTTAAATATTTTCAAAACCAAAGCCGCTAGCGACCTAAAACCAAAACAGTCAACTCCTTTAGGCATATGTGAGTCACCAAGAGCAGCAACATAAAAAAAAAAAAAAAAAAAAAAAAAAAAAATCAAAGTCGTTCCCTAATTAAATCCCGATTATTTTTTTATACAAGTATAACAAAACTTAAAAGGGCTATTACATTTTCAAATCTTATGTCAGAAGCACAAAAATCACCAAATGCATATATAATCGCGAATATTTTCAGGATCAATAGCTATATTTAGTTTTTGCCCAAAATAGCAACTTAATTTGTTTTTAATTTAGTGGAGGTTTTCAACACCTAATAAATCATTCAATTTTCACATCAGAAACTTAATAGTTGAGGAAAGCATGCAGAGTCTTATTAATTTTACACAACAAAAGCAAATTTTGCATTTTTATATATACAAGCACAATTTATGTAGGTTGAATTCTGATGTCACTCATGCCTCAGCAGGTCTTGCCGGCTATCTGGCCGTCATTGTTTTTAGAATGAAATGTTACATAAAATAAAACTCGTCAAAGGCGATTTTTTTTTTTTTTTTGTATGGACACAGCAATGTCTAAATTACTACTTCTTCGCCCAAAAATGGGCAGTTGGCCAAAAATTCCCAGATGATTTGAATGTAAAGTTACGCTACTGTGTATGGATACATGTTGGCCATCACAAAGAGCTTTTTGAGTTGAAAATTCTCGTAAATAAATGCGTAAATCCCTGGAATTTCTATAGATATGAACGCAAAACAGTCTGGATTCTTGGGTAAAAGCAAAAAAAAAAAAACAGCAGTTATTATTATATAGGAATCTTTGGGCACCTAACGATTCGATTATGATAACGATTCAGAGGCTACGATTCGATTATAAATCAATTATTGACACCCCCCGCTATTAGCTGCTTTTAATGTTTTGTACATTAGTTACAAAAACAAATGTAACTAATCAACTGCTTCGATGCTGGCTAACTACACAAAAAAAAAAAAAAAAAAAAAAAAAAAGCCTCGCAGGCTTAAATAAACGACTATTTCAGTATCAAGTTAACAGTTAAAAACAAATAATATACTCAAATCCCCATTCTGTATCAGCAGCTTTAAACTACATTCAATTAATTTAATATTGTGAATCAACCGTTAAAGTTGTTAAAATTGCTCCCGTTATTCCATAATTTCCCTTTTGTCTATTTTCGACATGTGAAAGTTTTAAAACTATTTCAAAGATAGATTCAAGTCAATATTTTACCGATTTAGGAGTATTTTAGATAAAAAGTTAATTAGGTTCGCGTGGAAGGTTCGCTACAACAGCCTTGCAGGGAAGTCTACTGCTTTAAGATGGCGGCCGTTTACTAACGCTTGCATCTAGCTTTCTGTACCTGTGCTCCTAAAGCCACCAAGTCTATTTTGCATCTAGTCCTATATAAATATGATATCTACCGTAACATTATGTGGACGCACTTTGTAGCAGCTGTCGGCAGCAGTCAGGTATGTTGTTGTTTTTTTATCTCGCGGCATGAGTTGAGCTAGAGCCGTGAGTTGAGCTTTGGCATTACCCGAGGGGCCAGGTAATGACAAGCATGATGTTTAGCTACTCTCGCTCAGTTCCTCATTGCGTCCCGAAGACCGCGCGGCGCGCTGAGTGTGTTTTACTTCCGCTTTACTTGACATATTTCAATAATCAGAATTTGGATGTTTGTGAATCGTTCTCGAATCTTCCACGGCCGAATCGCAAATAATCTAAGAATCGGAAATTTCGCACACCTCTAGTTATCATTCATTTTACATAAATATTTCAAGCTAAAGCTAGGCAAATTTTTTCCATGCATTTTTTTCACGTTTCAAAGTCCATGCATAGGGCTTTTTTATGCAATAATTACCTTGAACCCTCAACCAAATCAATCTTGAGACACTCCTGCCTGCTTGTATGCAGTAAAACATTCTTCCTTTTTCCACCTAAATCCGGCGTTTGAACGCATCGTGTGTTTATCACTGTGAAAGCCAACTCAGCTCTGCCTGGGTTGGCCCCCAACGGTAAGGCGTGGTGCAATGTTTGCAGGAGCTGTCTTGTCAACTGATGGCTAAGTCTATGATGCGGTGTTTAATTGCGTTTAATCTCTTTTCATTCTTAGTAATTTTTTTTTGTTTAATACAAAAAAATAACTGCAAATAAATTCATTTTGCTAGCAGTCGAATATATTTTAAAAAGTTATTTCACTTTCACCACTGCAAGTCTGGAGTCGGATATTCATACCGTCATATCCCTTGAGGTATTCTCCCACCTAAAGACTGCGGAATGCTGTATTTATGCATACAAGTACTCGCAAACGAACTCTGCTGAATAAGCCCCCGAGTGTGTGCGTGCTTGAAATTGTGCTTGTGTGTGCACGTCTTTGATATGCCGCCTGTGCAGGTCTCCCTGTTGCATCGTATCGGAGATCATTGCGCATCCATCAGCATGCCGTTAAGAGGAGGCCGGCGAGGATATGAAATGGCTCTCGCTTTGAGGCCGCCGTCGCTGATCAATGCTTATAAACATTTCATGTCATAATCAGCCATCAAGCAGCACAATACCGCCGTTTCGGGCACGGATGGCACCTCGGCGGAACATCTGCGGCGTGTTTTAACGCAGCGTGGCGATGGATGAAGGGCAGACACGAGAACATACACATTGTCGTTTGTCTCACACGCAATTAAACAAAACACACTTTCAACCGTTTAGCAGCAAAGTAATGCGCTGGCTCAATGTGTGTTAGCATCCTAAGTGTGTGCGCGTGTGTCGTTCGGGTATCATCTAGGGAGGGCTTTACAAAGTAAGCCAATTTATACAAGGTATCCCAGCTTGAATTAGCCGCTAATGACTCTATTAGCTTTCATTTTTGCACTGAGGAGATTCGCCGGCATAAATTAGGGCCGCGATCATCGGCAAAGTGTCACGGCCAAAGGACAGTTTATAAATACAACAGCCGGGTGCTGTCAGCCCGGCTGGCCGCTGATATAGACGTCTCTGCAGACTTTGTCGTTGAGTGCAACAGACTCGTGCCAGTCAGCGAGTGACAGGGGACTGCGGGCGCCCCGGGGGGAGCTCCCTCGCCGCCGTCCCTGAAAAGGTCAACTTGACGCGGGCGCGGCACATCGACCTGGCCCCCTGTCGACCCCGCTGATAAAAATCAGATAAACTTAAGACCGCGCATCGATCGGCGCCGCGCAGCCTTAGGCAAATGTTGTCCCAGAACCTTCTCCTCCTCCTCTTGTGCATATGATTACGCGCAAGCAAATTCCAATCGTGCAGGGATGAAAATGGGGGGATTAGATGAGGGAGGGAAGTAAAGACGAAGGGGAAAGGGATTTTCACGAGGGCATTGGCTGCCACTGACGGCAATAGACGTCCAAACCATTTGAACTAGTCCGAATGGATTGGATATCTATCGCCATCAATGGCAGTGCATCAATTGAAGGGACACACAACACCTTTATGTGAAAGACGGTGGCTCAAAAGTATTTACAGTGGGGCAAATAAGTATTTAGTCAACCACCAATTGTGCAAGTTCTCCTACTTGAAAACATTAGAGAGGCCTGTAATTGTCAACATAGGTAGACCTCAACCATGACAGACAGAATGTGGAAAATAAACCAGAAAATCACGTTGTTTGATTTTTAAAGAATTTATTTCCAAATTAGAGGGGAAATTAAGTATTTGGTCACCTACAAACAAGCAAAATTTCTGGCTGTCAAAGAGGTCTAACTTCTTCTAACGAGGCTACACTCCTTACCTGTATTAATGGCACCTGTTTTAACTCATTATCGGTATAAAAGACACCTGTCCACAACCTCAGTCAGTCACACTCCAAACTCCATTATGGCAAAGACCAAAGAGCTGTCGAAGGACACCAGAGACAAAATTGTAGACCTGCACCAGGCTGGGAAGACTGAATCTGCAACAGGTAAAACGCTTGGTGTAAAGAAATCAGCAGTGGGAGCAATTATTAGAAAATGGAAGACATACAAGACCACAGATAATCTTCCTCGGGGCTCCCATGCAAGATCTCACCACGTGGCGTCAAAATGACAACAAGAACGGTGGGCAAAAATCCCAGAACCACAAGGGGGGACCTAGTGAATGACCTGCAGAGAGCTGGGACCACAGTAACAAAGGCTACTATCAGTAACACAATGCACTGCCAGACGTGTCCCCCTGCTGAAGAAAGTACACATCCAGGCCCGTCTGCGGTTCGCTTGAGAGCATTTGGATGATCCAGAAGAGGACTGGGAGACTGCGTTATGGTCAGATGAAACCAAAATAGAACGCTTTGGTAGAAACACAGGTTCTTGTGTTTGGAGGAGAAAGAATACTGAATTGCATCCGAAGAACACCATACCTACTGTGAAGCATGGGGGTGGAAACATCATGCTTTGGGGCTGTTTTTCTGTAAAGGGACCAGGACTGATCTGAGTAAAGTAAAGAACGAATGGGGCCATATATCGAGAGATTTTGATTGAAAATCTCCTTCCATCAGCAAGGGCATTGAAGATGAGATGTGGCTGGGTCTTTCAGCATGACAATGATCCCAAACACACAGCCAGGGCAACAAAGGAGTGGCTTCGTAAGAAGCATTTCAAGGTCCTGGAGTGGCCGAGCCAGTCTCCAGATCTCAACCCCATAGAAAATCTGTGGAGGGAGTTGAAAGTCCGTGTGCCCAACGACAGCCCCAAAACATCACTGCTCTAGAGGAGAGCTTCATGGAGGAATGGGCCAAAATACCAGCAACAGTGTGTGAAAAGCTTGTGAAGAGTTACAGAAAACGTTTGGCCTCCGTTATTGCCAACAAAGGGTACATAACAAAGTATTGAGATGAACTTTTGGTATTGACCAAATACTTATTTTCCACCATGATTTGCAAATAAATTCTTTAAAAATCAAACAATGTGATTTTCTGAGTTTTTTTCCCCACATTGTCTCTCACGGTTGAGGTTTACCCATGTTGACAATTACAGGCTTCTCTAATTTTTTCAAGTGGGAGAACTTGCACAATTACTGGTTGACTAAGTACTTATTTGCCCCACTGTAGGTACGCAAATCACATCCAAGACCGCGCTTTTGAGCGCAGCCATTTTGTGACATCAGTTCTACCCATGCACATAAACACTGATAGGCCTAAAATTTTATAGCCACCTAAAGTCCGTCACTAAATCTGCTTATTACCACCTAAAAAATATGGCCCGAATTAAGGGGCTTCTGTCTCAACAAGACATTCAAAAACTTATGCATGCATTCATTTTCAGCAGATTGGACTACTGCAACGGTATATTTACAGGTCTTGATAAGAAATCAGTCATGAAGCTGCAGCTAGTACAGAATGCTGCAGCCAGAGTCCTCACAAATACAGGGAAACTGGACCACATTACACCGGTTTTGAAATCGTTACACTGGCTTCCAGTGAGTCAAAGGATAGACTATAAAATACTACTGCTCGTCTACAAAACTCTTAATGGCCTTGGACCAAAATACATGCTTGATTTGTTAGATTCCTATACAACATCTAGACCTCTAAGGACGTCTGGAGCCGGTCTCCTGCATGTTCCATGAACAAGAACCAAGCAGGGTGAGGCAGCATTTAGTTATTATGCTCCTCACCTCTGGAACAAGTTACCTGAAGGTCTGAAGTATGCTCAAACTGTTAGCTCCTTTAAATCAGGGGTAAAAACGCTTCTGTTTAGCACCGCATATCCATAAATGTCTATATATTTCAACCTACCTGCCTTCTATTCCTCTTGTGCTTATCTCCATTGCTGATTTCAATGATTATTAGTAGTAGTAGTTTTTGCTTTATTTTTATTGTTGTTTTATTTTTATTTATTTATTTTTATTCTGTGATTAAATGCGATCTTTTGTCTTGGTTTTTACGTTGTGTTGATTTAAATGTGATTTTTATGGTCTTCATGTGATGTAAAGCACTTTGAATTGCCTTGTGTTGAATTGTGCTATATAAATAAATTTGCCTTGCCTATATATTTCAATCTATTTGCTTTCTATTCCTATTGTGCTTATCTCCATTGCTGATTTCAATTACCGTATTGGCCCGAATATAAGATGGTGTTTTTTGCATTGAAATATGAATGAAAAAGAGGGCGTCGTCTTATATTCACGGTCTCGACATTATACCCATTCACGACGCTAGATGGCGCCAGATATTGAAGCGATGTTCTGTCATGATAGATCTCAGCTACTGTCAAGTTTAACCAGTTTGCGTTGTTTTATTGCAATGTTTTTCCTTATTCAGATTTGTTTCAAGATTACAGTTACAGCTAGACTTCACTTTGATGTTTAATGCAGTTATTCCAATTTTGTTGTTTTATCACAATAGATTGGTTTATTTACATTTCAAAAACCAGAAGTCATTCATTTACGAATGTGATTGCACTTTAGTTTACATATTTAAATGTTCAGATATTAAGATTTGAATGAGGCAAAATAACATGCTTTTTCTCTCAAATATACTGTATTGTTATAATCATTTGTTTCGGATGTACTGTAATTAATTTCTGTATAAAAATTAATTAGGTGTTCAAAAAGTCTTTTTTTTCCAAACTTGAGTCTTGAAAGAGAGGGGGTCGTCTTATAATCAGGGCCGTCTTATATTCGGGCCAATACGGTATTAGTAGTAGTAGTAGTATTAAAAAAAATATACATATATATATATATATATATATATATATATATTCTTTTATTATTCTATTAGTGATCAAATGCGATTTTTATGTATAATTTTATTTCCAATTTCGATTGTCTTTATTTTACGTTCTATTGATTTTAATGTGATTTTTATGATCTTCATGTGATGTAAAGCACTTTGAATTGCCTTGTGTTGAATTGTTCTATATAAATAAATTTGCCTTGCCAACAAATTAGATTATCGATTTTTGCCGGCAGCTATGAGCCGTCACGTTTGGGTCCTTGTTTGTTTGTAACATGGGGCTGCGTGCGAACTAGTGATTAGAGCAAGAGAGAGAGAGAGAATTCACTGCTACACTCAGGTGTTATGGATTGCTGAATCAAGAACATTTTCGCGAGAGTTAGATTGTCTTGAATCGTGTGTGTTGTTAGATCCAGTGTTTTGCCATCAGAGGTGAGTAAATGAAGCTAATTGTATTGTTTGTAGTATTTGTTGATGACACGTTACTACTTGCAACGCAGCGCTAAGCTAGTTAGCGATTATGCTAATGAGTGTTTTAAGTGTCCGTTTGTATTGTTTTGGAGAATTATATTAGCACTTGAGTTATTGTTAGATAGTAAAGTCTAATTTCTTTTTATAAAGAAACCACACACATAAACCCATTCATATATTGTCTTGTCATACAAGAGAGTGTGCTTTGAAATTGGATTTGTATTTATTAAAACTGTTCGATAAAGAAAACTGATTCATAAAAGTCTGGCTCCCTCTTCATTAAATTTTTTTTGTTTAATTTGTTTAAAGAAAATAAGTCATTGACATAATTTATATTACTGCATTGCCCACAAAGAAAAAAAAAAGTCAATCACCTTTTTTAAAGGAACAGGGCTTTTGTCTGATTAGTGTACTGAGAAATTCTTATGTTTGATCAGAACCTCTATTAAAACAAGTTTTATGTACTTAAAACAGTATAGATTTAGGCTACAATTAAGTCAGGAAGATGTGATAAAATATTAGTAGTCATTATTTTTATTTACAAAATGCCTGTTTCTTCAACTTTTAATGAAATTAAGGTAATTTAAGAAAAAAAGTGGTATTTATTTTTAATTGTTTTAATTGTTTAATTAATCGTTCGATTAATAAATCATAAATATACTGAATAGGTGAAGCCGTATCATTGACAGACTAAAAAAACAGCAAAGATGCCACCCCCGAAAAAAGTGTGTGTGTATGTGTGTGTGTGTGTCTGCTGGGTTTCGGGGCGGTTGAGACGAGGGGACAGGGGGCGCCATTTTTAATTTCGCATACCCTAACAAGAATGGGTTAGGGTTAGGGTTAGAGTTGCGCCCCTGACAGGTGAATGTGATAATGGGTATTACGTGATGAGAAGGGGCGAGAAATCTGTAATACTCATATTTGATTGATAGAGTAGTTAAAAAAAAAAAAGAAAAAAGGATAAAAGGACTGCCCCCGGGTCAGGTAGAAATTTGATGGAAATACTAGTTTTCATTTCTGAATTTCTCCTCAAATAAACAACAGAAAAATGACACGTTTACACGTGTAAGGATACTAATGTACAGGATTCCAACAGATTTCAATTGAGATTTAAACTCTTTAAGAACTTTAAAAACCACTTAAAACAGAATTTAACACTAATTCCGGAGCATATTTCACAGCCTAAAGGTCTGCCATTCCTAAAATGTCAGAAAATGTCAAATAATCCAGCACAATTTGAAATTGAAGGAATTTAGGACCTACCAGACAAAACGGAATGCCTTTTCATGACAGTTTTAAGACTTTGCTTTTATTTGAGTACCAATAAGCAGGTTGGTCATAAATGCCTTTAAAGTCAACCATGTTCATGATTACTTTTCAGCCATAATAGTATTTGTCAGTCATCCGCATAAATAGGAGGAAGCCAGCAAAAAAAACCAAAAAAAAAACAACAACTAATTTTCGGACTGTTAGCCGTTTTTTCCCTCATTTTGAATCCTGCGGCTTATTTGTTGATTTATTTGGGTTAATAGGCGACACTTTTTTTCACAGCGGCGTCATAAGACCGTCATAATTATGACATGACACTATCACGGGCATGACTGAATGCTTATGACAGATGTCATTAAGTGTCATCCGGCAAATTATATCAGTAACTCCATTTATGTCCAGCTTGGATCTTTTACATCCATACAAAAGTGAGATAATTTGCCATATAACACTAAATGACATCCGTTATAAGCATTCATTAATGCTTATGACAGTGTCATGTCATATGGCGCCACTGTCAAATAAAGTGTTACCAAATACCAAAACTAGCAAATAATGAAACAACTGGAACAGTAACTGAAGAAAAAATTATCACAGAAAATGAATTTTGATTGTTATTTCCATCTGTAGTGCTGCAATACATGCTAGGTGGCATGTTGGACAACAACAATGTTGACAGCAGGTAGCAGCAGAGGTTGACTGTCTCCCACAAGGGAGAAGTGATGGCCAAATGAAGCTTCTTGAAGCAATGAAACATTCCAGCCAATTGGTTCAAATCTTCATGGTGGTTGGTCTTATGACAGTCTTTTGATGCCGCTGTCAAATAAAGTGTTACCGGTGAATATCTTTTGGTGAAAATACAGTGAGGATAGCTGCGTCTCATAGTCCAGTGTGGCTTATCTATGAACACATGCTGTTTTCATGTCAAATTTGGTGGGTGGCGGCTTATAGTCAGGAGCACCTTATAGTGTGAAAATTATGGCAAACAAAATGTTTTTACTATTTGATCAGCCTTTTTGAGGCTAATTTGATAGAATAATACAGTATAACACCATATAACATAACTATTTGATGTATTTGATGTATTGTAATGTATTTGATGATGATCTATTCTAATTAGGGCTGTCAAATTTATCGCGTTAACAGGCGGTAATTAATTGTTTTTTAATTAATCACGTTAAAATATTAGACGCAATTAACGCATTCATGGTTGCACAACTTACCATCATACATTTGGGCGGAGCAGGAGACAATCCTTTTCTTAACACGCCTAATTGAACACAACACAGAACATACTGTATACCATTTGCAGCCACCACTGACAGTCATGGTTGCCCAACTTCCCATCACGTATTTGGGCGGAGCAGGAGTCGTTCTTTTTCTTAACGCGCCTAGTTGAACATAACGCAGAACATACTGTATACCATTTGCAGCCACCACTGACAGTCATGGTTGCCCAACTTCCCATCACGCATTTGGGCGGAACAGTTAAGTTGCTACAGTATCATTTAGTGAAAGCACAACAAAAATAATATTCTTATCTCTCAAAAAAATAATGTTCACAAAAAGAAAAGCGCTCAATGCAAAGAGAACTGACATACCAAGTGCGAGTCAAACTTCCATTGAGCAAACCAGTTCCTCTTCCCATCAGATCGAGGACTACCAGTTAAAAGAAATGGATTAAGCCTCTAAATTGGGAGTAAACCAGTCCGAAACCTGATCTAAAATTCGACTTTTGCCTAGATTTAATCAGCGTACGAAAATAGGGCTCTGCGTTTCTTTACCTTCACCGAACCCTTAAGACTTAGTCACCGAACCCCTGGGGTTCGATTGATTCCAGGTTAAGAACCACTGTTTTAGAGTTTTGGGCTAAATAGTGGATTTTTGATGACCAACCAAATGGAAAAAATGAAATGGAAAAAGGTTGAATCAAACTTTTTTTCATGGTTGCCCAACTTCCCATCATGCATTTGGGCGGAACAGTTAAGTCGCTACAGTATCATTTAGTGAAAGCACAACAAAAATAATATTCCTATCTTTCAAAAAAATAATGTTCATAAAAAGAAACGCGCTCAATGCAAAAGGAACTGGCATTCCCAATCAAAATAGCAATGCAAAATACACATAAAACTTACTCAGACTTTGCCTTGGCTAGATCTCAATTTAAAACTCGCCATTGACACCTTGTGGTGTATTTCACCTTACGTAGTTAAAGACACTGGAAGAACGGCAGGGAGCCCGATGTGACGTCACCGCTATGCTACGTCAATAATGGCGAGCGACTAGTTTATTTTTTTGATTGAACATTTTACAAACTTTATTAAAATGAAAACATTAAGAGGGGTTTTAATATAAAACTTCTTGAACTTGTACTAACATTTATCTTTTAAGAACTACAAGTCTTTCTATCCATGGATCGCTTTAACAGAATGTTAATGTTAATGCCATCTTGTGGATTTATTGTTATAATAAACAAATACAGTACTTAGTGTATGTACAGTATGTTGAATGTTTATGTCTTGTGTCTTATCTTTCCACTCCAACAATAATTTACAAAAAAATATGGCATATTTTAGAGATGGTTTGAATTGCGATTAAGATGTTTAAGCTGTGATTAACTCGATTTAAGATTAAATCGATTAAATCGTTAGACAGCCCTAATTCTCATACATAAAAATAAAGTTAGATGTAAGTAGTTTTCCTAACATGTTGTCTATGTGAGCTTGCCACACAAATCTTTTTATTATGCACTCCAAAGCTCGATACACATCCATGCATGGACAGCTTCCACCCAACCATTTTCCATAATGCTCATCCTCACATAGGTCACGCCCGAGCTACAACCCATCCTGGCGGAATACGCTCTGGACAAATAGCCAACCAATTGCACGGCACCATGGACAACTTATTCTGGAAAAAAAGCTAAGGTCTGTTCAGAGATGGTTCCAAAAACATGGATGAGGGCAGACAGCCAGATGACTGAGAGCAGCTGTGCAGGGCGAATGAAGACAATGAGGGGCCCAGCAGCAGGAAGGATGCAAAATCCTGCAAGAAGTACCACTATAACGAAAGAAACTCAGACATGAACTACAAGAAATCCATCTTGTACATCTTAAATCGTTCTTAAGTGATTATTTTCATTGGATTTTCATTTACAGGCAAGTCCAAATGGCAACATTTGACTTATCTCGGCTAAGTCTGGAACTTATCGCTCGCGATAAAGAGGCTTAAAAGCGAGAATGTGACTGCCAACACTTTCACCCCAGTCATCAGACCACACATCCTCTCTCCCATCGTCACCCTGGCCATGCTGGGTGCCTGTCTGCTGCCCTCTGCACCCACGCTGTCTCTCCACACTTTCCAGGCTCCACTTTTTTCCCCTCCCTCACAAACACTCACACTCTTCTTGTCTGTGGGTTTCTCTCCTGAGGAGCAGCATTACAGCTCAGGGCAAGGAGGTGCTGATAAGGGGACAGGAATGTGACACGAGCTGGGACCGATGACCGCTGATAACATGAGGTGTGTGCGTAAATGTGGGAATGCATATGTGTATGCGTGTGAGGCCCATCTTCACTCTGTGTGGAGGAATGATGAGGGGAAACACAGTTATCAGCTCGGTCTGTGTCAGCACCTCCATCTGGTGTCAGCTCATGGCCAGCTAGGGTGCGTGTTTGTGTGTGGTGAGCAGGAAGTGCAGTTTGACTTGTGAAACGGTGAGTTCATGCAGCACCGCCTTTTGCGTCTTGTTTCTTTTTAAGTACTTATTTGTGTATAAGGGAAATCATCAATATGAGTATTATTATAATTAGAGATCACATCACATCATTTTCAAAGTATCGGAATCGGCAAAAAAATATCGGCCATGCCTTTTTTTAACATATAAATATTTTTATTAAATCGCTTTCTAAATGTATTTAATGTTACATATTATGTTAACCTCATCCAGAGTCTTTAATTTAGGTTTAAGGTAGGGTTATCTAAAATATCCCGATAACGGCAGCAATTATTTTGTTATAAAATGTGTCACGTTAAAACTTTTAACACTATTAATATATGCGCTGCACGTCCCTCTCACTCATTGTCGCGCTCAATCTGTAATGACGCCGTTTTATCTAAATAGAGAGATAAATAGCAGCGCAACATGAGTAAAGTGAATTTTGGCAGCCTTTGGAGCCTTTCTTCAATTGGCTAAAACCTTGCAATCCCTCTCCCTGTGATTTAAAATATCATGGGAAGCAATGTGGGGAAGCAAGGTGGCAATTAATCTTTGTCTTAACACCTTATTTCCCAAAGCAGAGAAGATATATCCATTGGTAGCACGAAGCACAGTCATGGTTTTACTTCCCATCATGGTTCCACTTCCCATCATGCATTGGGGCATGGCTGCAGTATCCTTTACTGAAAGCTCAACAAATACACTAGATGGCTATATTTAGTCACAATATACAGTCACAAGTCTTTCTATCCGTGGATCCCTCTCACAGAATGTTAATATAAATGCCATCTTGAGGATTTTTTGTCATAATAAACAAATACAGTACTTATGTACTGTATGTTGAATGTATATATTCGTCCGAGTTTTATTCATTTTTTTCTTAATGCATTGCCAAAAATGTATATGATCGGGAAAGATTATCGGGAATGATTGGAATTGAATCGGGAGCAAAAAAAGCAATCGGATTGGGAAATATCCGGATCGGCAGATACTCAAACTAAAATGATCGGGATCGGATCGGGAGCAAAAAAACATGATCGGAACAACCCTAATTATAATTATTAAGAGTAATATTATATATTATTGTTAAATAATGTAAAAAAAAAAATTTTTTTTAAGGATTAAAAGATGCTAATTATAATGATTTTTAAATGAATATACTGTACTGTAATAGTTAAATGCATAATTCGTAATTTTATAGTTATTAATACTCAATAGTGACTATATTTTTAATGATTAAAAACGAGTTTAAAAATGTTAAATTTTAAAACAAATAAAAATAGTATGATTCATGTTTGAATGCACTGTCAAGGGAGTTTCAAATGTCGCCATGCAAATATTTTATAAGAACTACTAAACCCTATCCAGTTTTAGTCCTCTGCTGCCAACTACTGGAAATATGTTAGTACAACATGAAATCTCTGACCAGAAAATGCTGAAAATCAACAGTAATATGATGGCATATTTCATTAGATATTTTATCAGAACATATATTTCAATTAAACACCAAAAGATACATCTCCAACAACAAAAAGAGCCCATGCAAGTGATAAAGTTCAATTACAGATAAACCTGTTCCCTCAAATTGACGTCTATCGCTGTCAACTGTAACCAAGAACCTGTCTAATAACATTACCAGAAACAAATTTGACTTGCACAAAAAACTACGGAAGTTACTTTATGGTCCATTGTAATGATTGATTGCACTAAGTCCAGTGCACGGCAATGTACCACATCCAATCATTTGCACTCCATAAAGTCAAGTCACGACTCTCTCTGGATGCCGAAATGAACACATTGTTATCATTCAAATTACATTTATGTCTTTAGTCACATTTCTCTAGTGTTATTGCTTGTTATGCACCCCCCAAAAAAGTATTGCATCAGATATTTCAAACCCAATAGTTGTTGTTTATTCAACACAAAAAGCTCACCTACATGAAGCAATTTCACCAATGAAACAACTTGCGCGGCGCCAAAAACCTCAGCCGAAACATTCAAATTGTCGATTTTTATCATCCTAAATATATGTAAATGATGTAGCCGCATGATTCATATGGACAAACCCTGAAATAAGTCACTGGAAATAGGTCGTAATAATTATAGAGAGTGCTCCTTGTCGGCCATTATCATTCAAGCGCATCTTTGCACTGCAAGGACAAAGCAAACCTTGGATATGAAAGTGTGTGTGTGAGAGTGTGTTTTTGGTTTAAGTGTGACAACAGAATGTAGTTTAAGTTTAAGGTCAAACCAAATGGCTTTCAATATAGAACTCTTAGGAAATGGATGTTATTGAGTTTGAAAGCAAAAGGATCACTATAGGGCCAATAACACATTCATTTTGACTATAATCCCAAAATGCATATTTATGTACAGAATGCCAATTTTGGTTGTGAATTATTTGTCCTTTGAACAACATGAAACTAGTGCTGCAACGATTAATCGATTAACTCGAGTATTCGATTAGAAAAAATATTCAAATTAAATTTCATTGCTTCGAGCATTCGTTTAGTTAAAGTGGCGTTCAAGTGGTTTATTTTGAACCTGTTTGCATTTACTGCAGTTTTATTGATTAGGGTGGATACACTGCCCTCTGGTCTGCCTCATTTCACATGGCTGAATCCAACTGTTCCCTGTTAAGACCAACGTTAAGTCAAATTTTTGTTTGAGCTAGTTTTTTGTAATGAGTTCCTAATTTAGTTTATCGGTATATTTGCAGTTTTTTTGAGGGAATATGTGTCTGAACCATTTGTTAAGAGCGTTGTCAAAAAAAAAAAAAGTTAGCATTTTATAGCATTTAAGCTAGCGGGCTTTTGCAATGTAAGTTCGCCAATTGTTCTTTTGTTGTACATAGATCCTCATTTATTCATTTTTTTTAAATACCGTTTGAGGCTCAGCTCAGGTATTTTAATTTTTCATGTTGCTTATCCGGTCATTCGATTATCCGAACTAGTTCATCAATTAATCCACTACTAAAATAATCGATAACTGCAGTCCTATATGAAACATTGATCATGTGGAATTTTGCTTGATTAACACTTACCAAAATATAAAGTGTATTTTAGGGCTGCAGCTATCTAATATTTTAGTAGTCGATTAATCGATGGTCTACTTAGTTCGAATAATCGAGTAATCTGATAAAGAACATGAAAAATTAAAATACCTGAGCTGAGCCTCAAACGGTATATATATATATATATATATATATATATATATATATATATATATATATATATATATTTTTTTAATTATTTTTATTTTTTTTAAATGAGGATCGATGTACAAAAAAAGAACAACTGGCTAACTTACATAGAAAAAGTCCGATAGCTTAAATGCTAACGTTTAAAAAAAAAATTTTTTAACAGTGCTCTTAATAAATGCCTCATACACAAATTCCCACAAAAAGTGGCTAAAAATACCTATAAACTAAATTAAGAATGCATTATAAAACATTAGCTCAAACAAAAACTTAGCTTACATTGGTCTTAACAGGGAGCAGTTGGATTCAGCCATGTGAAAAGAGGCAGACCGGGGGCAGTGTATCCACCCTCATCAATAAAACTAATTGCAGACACTTTCAAAATAAACCATTAAAACGGCACTTCAATTAAACGAATACTCGAAGCAACAAAATTTAATTTGAATATTTTTTTTGTAATCGAATACTCGAGTTACTCGATTAATCGTTGCAGCAGTCGTGTATTTTGCTATTATAACATAGTTGCTAACCTATTTCATTTATGATTTTAATCACAAGATGCAATAAAGTATGCAAATACAGTACTGCATAACCATTAGAATATATATATATATATTTCCTAAATTTCACATCAATGATTCAGTATCCAGACCCCCCCAATAAAACACAGTGGTAAACGGCTGGTGAGTTTAACCCTACCATAAACTTAAGTGTTGCTAATAGTTATAAATGAGTGGCTGCCCCCTCACGTTTGTTTATTAGCCGACGTTCTTCGACCCTCTCGTTGCTTGCACTCGCTCAAAACCAGGCTGCAAAATGAGTAGACTCTGACATTGGCTCCACATCATCAGTCGACGCGGCCGTGCCGTGAACTTTAACCCGGCCGGGCGAGGGGCCTCGCTGGCGGAGCAAGTAGGCAGTGGAGCTCCCTGGAGCTCCAGGTGAAGGATAAGTCATTCAAGTCTGCCATCTAGAGGCCGAAAAATGTAACGGCGTGTCTAAGGTGCATAAACGCATGAAACCAAAAACTATTATTGATTATATTAAATCTATGGCTGCCATTGACGTCGTTAGACGTTGATTCTATTTGGAATAAAATTGAATTAAATAATGAAATAAAATAAAAACAAATACACTCCAGTATATTTTTTTTCATAGTAGTGTTACCTCTACTTACGAATGTCTCTATATACGGAATTTTCAGGCTGCGGGAAAATATCGCCTCTCGTTGTGAAAGAAATTTGAGGATAAGAAAGGCAAAAATACAGTATGAGCTGCTACTCACAGCCCTCAGAGTTTGAATGTAACATACTTACAGCTACTATGGCGTTGGCTATTGCCTAACATGTTACTGGCATCCAATTGGCTTACAGAGACCTCTACTGCATTTGTATGCATGTATCCCAGGGTCCTCTTCAGTTGCCCCTCGGGCCACTAGGTGTTCAGACAGCTTTATCTTCTTTATTCTTTGTTTTCTTAACATTATGCACAACTCTCATTTTAGATTTATTGTGCAATGATTTACCATTTTCGGACTATAAACCACTACTTTTTTCAGTCATTTTGAATCCTGCGGCTTATTTGATGATTTGTTTGGTTAATATGTAACACTTTATTTGACAGCGACATCATAAGACAGTCATAATTGTGACATGACGCTATCATGGGCATTACTGAATGCTTTTGACAGATGTCATTCAGTGTCATCCGGCAAATTATGTCTCTAACTCCCCTTATGTCAAGCACAGATCTTTTACATCCATTGGAAAGTGAGATAATTTGCCGGATGACACTAAAATACATTAATGCTCATGACAGTGTCATGTTATATTTATGATTGTCTTATGACAGTCTTATGGCGCTAGTGTCATATAAAGTGTTACCAAATACCATGACTAGCAATTAATGAAACAACTCGAAAAGCAACTGAAAAAATAATTAGCACAGAACAAGAATTTTGATTGTTATTTACATTTGTAGTGCTGCAATGCATGCTAGGAGGCATGTTGGACAACAAGTGTTGACAGCAGCTGGCAGCAGAGGTTGACTATCTCCCCCAAAAATGAAACTCCCTGAAGCAATGAAACTTTGCAGCCAATTGGTTTAAAGCTTCATGGTGGTTCATTTGGTCTTATGAGAGTCTTATGATGCCTCTGTCAAATAACGTGTTACCGGTTAATATCTTTTGAGGTAAATATTCCATAATAAGCCGCATTTTACAGTCCAGGCATATCTATGAACAAATGCCATTTTCGTGTCAAATTTGGTGGGTGGCGGCTTATAGTCAGGTGCGCCTTATAGCCCAAAAATTACAGTAATTGTAATGTATTTGTTACATGTTTTTGATGCATTTTTATGCTTTATAAAAGATTTATGTCTGAATTTGGGGGACTTGAAACGGATTAGGGCAATTACATGGAAAAAGCGTCTCTACTTACGGAATTTTCAGTTTACGAAACTATATCCAGATCCAATTAACTTCGTAAGTAGAGGTAACACTATTTGACGGTGATAGACGACAACAAATCTAAACTAGGAGGAATGGCAGTGAATATTCATCTATTATTGCAATTGACGCTAGGCGTCCAATCCATTTTGACTGGTTTCAAAATGGATTGGACATCCATCGCCGTCAATGGCAGTGAATGAACTGAGGGATTTTAAAGTAAAAAGCATTATTATTAACATATGAGAGTAGACGCGAGGGGAGAGAGCTGCAGGAAACCGAGAGGTCAGTTTTACATGCTGGAGAATTTTATTGCACTCAAGACTCATATCCTGAGTTTAACAGGCCTAAAGACAAAAGGTTTGAAGTGTAGGGGGGTCTGCTGTTACTGTGGTGGGTGGGGGTGGCTTGCTGCACATGTGGGTCAAGGCTGTTAAATATTAGACTTTTTTTTTAGTTGAGGACTTTAGGTCATGCCATATATTTTGTATCATGATCTGATATGAAACACATCAAGAATGTCCGAGAAAATGACTGCCATAGAAAAACCCATTTTGCCATAAAATTGATTGACAGGATGTTTTTGAACAGTTCTAACATGTCTAAAATGACCCCCCCAAAAAATCAATAAATTGTTTTATACTTCAACGGTTAGGAGTTCGGCCAGCTGTTTTTTAACACTCTTAACACAGTGTATGTCAAAATTACAACACTGCACATTCTCTACTGTAAGTGGTATTGAACCCGTTCTGCTCACTACAGCTTCTGTTTCAATGAGGTCAAAATAAACAGAAGACACGAATAGGCCTGTCTATAACTAAACACAATTGTGTTATAAAACGGATTCATATGAATATGAGGGTATGATTTAACGGTAAAACAGCCAGTAGATAAAGATGTATCTTGAATTTGAAACTGCTCAGTTTGACTTGTTTCGGTCATTATACTCGCCAAACAGCTACACATAAGCAGAAGTTGGGTTATGATAATTGTTAAGGAGGTCAAACTGATATAATGTTAATTACAGTGTTATGTTGAGCCAAATCAACTAATATAGAGTAGTGTATTCCAACCAAGTCCCAAAAATATACTATATATACACAGTACATTAGGGGTGTGACAATATATAGAAATGGTGATATATTGTGATACTTTGTATCCCAAAAGGTTATCGATATGCTCCTGCCAAGAATCGAGATATCGTTTTAAAAAGGTGTCACTTTAAAAAAAAAAAAAAAAAAAGGGGGACCAACAAGTTGCTACCAAAATCTTCCACCATAATAGTGTCTCAGTTAAATCTATAAGGCTGCATTGATGGTGCTCGACGCCAAATCATTTAGACTGGAAACGTTTATTCATTCGAAACCAGAGCGTTTACAGTTATTCTGTCAGGTTTTCAGGGTATTTACAGGTCACTTGCTGTTCATTTTGGGACATTTCCAGGTCATTTACTGATGAGTTTGAGCCACTGCCTATTGATTTGGGTGATTCCCAGGTCACTTCCTGTTCTGTAACTCAAAATCAACAGGAAGTGACCCATAAAATACCCAAAAATCAACAGGAAGTAACTGAAAATCAACAGGTAAATGACCTTAAATTGCCCAAAATCACCTCATTGCCTGGCATTGGCTGTCACTGATGGCCATAGACGTTCAATCCGTTTGAAGTGGGAGGGATGGCAGCGAATGAACGAATGTTCATTTGCTGCCACCCTCCCAGTTCAAATGGATTGAACGTCTACAAGTGATAATCTCATTCCAATTCACAGCAGAAGCTTGTTTTCCTGTTCATTAGTTATTTGTAGAATATCCTAGAATGATTTCCTGACCAATGTATCGATAATCGTTGTATCGCCATATCGTCAGATCGTTATCGTGAGCTTTGTATCGCAAATCGTATCCTGAGGTAAAGAGGTTCCCATTCCTACACATTTTTCCAACGCATTTGTTCGCTGCAGTAGTTACTTCTAACCGCTAGATGACAGTAAAACACAAAAAATTGACTCCTTCACATGACTTCACTCAAGAGGCCCAGTAGATTTTGTCAAAGGTCTTTGTTGGCTTTCAGTTTGACACATTTACATGAGAAGAAACAGTGTAGCTATTTTCTATTTATATTTAATACAGATGGAGGAGAAAAGCACAATAAAAAAACAACACCAAACGTGTTCAATGTTGCCTCAGACTAGCCTTGTTTGTTGATCATACAAATCAACACTCATGTCAACCTATTGCTCTATAAATGGACTCTATTGCAAACTCTACCCACATCATCTGGATGCAAAAAACTCCCAATAATCTGTTCTACCGTTGTCTTAAAAGGAATTAAATGAAATGCATAAGCTGTTTACAGCTGACTATAATTAATTACATGTGTTTACTGCGTCGTAAGGGCCAAGTTTGTTAATGGTGTTGTTTATTGTATTCTGGGGGCCCGCCGTTTCCGGTGCATCAATCCCGGTGCCAGCGGCCGGGTGGCCATGTCGTCGAGGGGTGATGGTCGGCCGTGATTATAACAGAATAAAAGGACGTGATGACGTGCTTTCCGCCCTGTTCTCTCTTTGACACCTAGGCAGCCATGATGGGTTCTAGCCATAATGTTTTTTGTTGTTGTTTTTTTTGTGCTCATCATAAGGGTCACAGAAAGTTGAATTGTTTAAAATGCTAATGGTTTGACAACGGGGGGCGTCCTTTAAATGGTGCGTCAATATATAAATAATAGCGTACGTTTGCATATTGGACGTGTGCGTGCTGCTGTATAGATAGATGGGTTCTGCAAGAGAAAGAAGAGGGTGGGGGACTCATGGAACAGGTTGCTGGTGATTAATTGAAGAAATAGAGAGTTGATTGTAGTAATTAAACGAAACAAGGTAAAGCAAACGACTGGGCCGCCATCTGGGCCCGCAGGCGGAAAGCACATTCATTTATCCACTGCCAAACACGGCATTTATTTATCCATATGATGATACGAAGGGAACGACTGGGCTCCGGCTTAGATAGTGAGTTTTTGACACAAAAATGAGTAAATATTCTGTTTGAAAGCAGTTTGAAGATTAATACTTGTTGCTTTGTTGATGTAACAGCTTAATTCGGGTTTCTAATACATTCTTCAGCTGGACTGGCATAATTAATCTATTTAAAAGAAAAATTACAATCAGTAATTAGTTTATGAATATATTAACTAATGTAGTTGAGATTTTAAACGCTTGTCTGATTTTCCTGAGAGCAATTTGGCCACCAGGTGGCAGAATAATACAATGATGCAGACAAACGAAGAGGACTTTCACTCAACTACTGTAACTGACTCAGATCAATATTTTTTTGCGTGTGTTCAATGTATTCATTCAGATTTAGCAGTGGCAAGTTATAAGACTTTTTTTTTTTTTTTTTTTTACACTCTTCCCCCCCGAAGTATAAATATATATATATATACTGTATATCCTTCGAATGTAATAATTATGATAACTTTTAAACATGTTACTGTCCCACTGAATTATTTTTAAACAAGAATAAAGCAGAAAAACTATTAGCTTTATTAAACGTTTCATTGAGTGAGTCCACTCAAATCCGCTCGAGCTGCTCACTTACACACGAGTTGCCACAGCAACTGTTAAACAAGTTAAACGATGATTGACGCATGCGGTGCTTTGAAGTTCGCTTCTCTGGCAAGATCAAACATTAAAAGTCTGTCAATCATCGTTAACTTTAATAAGCAACTCCAGTGCACTCAGTGCCTGACCAACAAAGAGCAGGGAGAGGGAGGCAGGGAGGGAGAGTGAGGCTACGCGATTGGCTCGAGATAGCGCTTTTGTATTATTGTATTTTTTTAATTGGAAAAAATCCGCGATTGACTGAGGCCGTGAAGTTTGAAGCGCGAAGTAGCGAGGGATTACTGTATACCTGTTAATTTTGTTACATTGTCTACATGTGTTGCTGCCCATTTGCATTCAGATAGCTGTAAAATATTCTAACAATGAAGTTAGAAATTAGTTTACATGAAGTCAAATATTACATGTGTATTTACAAGAGTCTCAGCTAAAATTTTAATTATAAAAAATATATACAAAATATTAAAAACACAGCATGTAATTTCATTTGATTGATGCTTTTTGACAGAAATCTTTCTAGGAGTAGCATTAACCACGATAACTACTAATAGGACATGATAGACGTCGAATCCACTTGGACTTGACGCAGGCAGTGATCATTCATGACCAGTGTTGTTAATCTTACTTTAAAGTAATTAATTGCAGTTACAAATTACTTCTCCCAAAAAGTAATTGCGTTAGTAACTCAGTTATCTGAATGTAAGACTAATTAGTTATTTGGCAAAGTAACAGGTGATCATGTTCATGTTAAAAAAAAAAAAAAAAACATACAAACATAGAAACAGGTCACACAATGTAAAGTTTAAAGGGTTTTTGGGACAATTGGCCCAAGCCCAAATTATTTACTCTAAACTTAACTAGACACAAGGATATTGTGGATATTGCAATAACTAGATAGTAACCTTTTCTATGTGTGGAAGTCATTTAATGTTGTGAATCAACCATTAAAGTTGTTAAAATTGCTCCTGTTATTGCATTAGTTCCCTTCTGTCTGCTGTCGACATGTGTAAGTTTTAAAACAGTTTCATCATTTTAAGATAGATTTAAGTCAAGATTTTGCCGATTTATGAGCATTTTAGATAAAAACACTTCGGTTCGCTAGGAAGTTTCTCTACAACAAAGCCTTTCTGAGGTATACTGCTTTAAGATGGCGGCTGTTTGCTAACGCATCTAGTATTTATACATGTTGCTAATGCCGCCGTGTTTGTCATTTGCATGTAGTTCTATATTATGAGATACCTACCGTAGCATCATGTGGGCGTAGTTTGTAGGCTATCGGCTACAGTCAGGTATTATTGGAGCCACCTAGCATCGCATTTGCAATGCCGTCATAACTCCATTAGAAACGCACGCCTTTACATCCTCAGTAACGGTAACGGCGTTGCCAAGATGAGAAAATTAATTAGATTACTCACTACTGGAAAAAATTACGCTGTTATACTCTAACGCCGTTATTAACAACACTGATTATCATCATGAAAATGGTGATTTCCTTGTGAACTACAGTTATGTGCTCGTCTGTCATGTTGGAAACCTATTTATTCATGGGGTAAAACTTTTGAAGTTTATAGACAAAAATATTGAAAATTGTCAGCTAAAACTAGACGAAGACGAACACATTTTGAAATTACTATAATATAGGGCTGCAGCTATTGAATATTTTAATAATCGAGTATTCGACTGAAAATTCTATTAATCGAGTAATCGGATGAAACTTTTTTAGGTGAAGAACAATTATAAATATACATGCGAAAACAAGACATTTCATCTAATATTGAACCATTTTCAGTCAATCAATGTCTTCATTTTCGATGTACAGGGTGTTCCAAAATGTTTAACCCCATTTCGTTAACCAATAATTTTGACAATTTTCAATATCTACCGTAGCATCATGTGGGCGTAGTTTGTAGGCTATCGGCTACAGTCAGGTATTATTGGAGCCGCCTAGCATCGCGTTTGCAACTCCCTTGTCTCCTTCCCACTCCTGCTCTGCTCTCTCGTTTCCGTGAGTCCGTCTCTCAGACTTTTCTCGCGTCATTCAACAAACATAGTAACGCATAGTAACGCAGGCCTTTCCCGCTTCAGTAACGGCGTTGCCAAGATGAGAAAATGTATAGTTATATTCTAACGCCGTTATTAACAACACTGTTTATGACCAACCTCTCCCTGTTCAAATGCATTGGATGGTTATTGCCATCAATGGCAGCAAGTGACTTATACATTCTAAAGCCTTTTTATCCCCATCGACACCACTAAATTGTATATAATCCATATAACATTTTTATGTTTTCAAAGAAACAACATGGCAGTCTGTAAAAACAATTCCATAAAATGCCTATATTTGTCTCAAAGTAGCGTATATGAACATACATTTGCATACCCATTCATGACATAGCATCACAGTGCGATCATCTCGATAAACACCACCACGGAGTGATGCTATGATGGAGATTAAATGTGCAGAGAGGCGTAACGGAAACACAGATGGAACTAAATAATTAACATGCGCACATTTCCACAAAAGGCCGATCTATTATACGTATACATACACACAGTCATACTGGCTGTGTGTTATTTTTGAAGTCACTCAAGCATCGGGTAAATCTGGTCTCTTCATTTTTTCTGAGAACTGTAGTGTGCGCATATGAAATTGCTTACATTATATGCTGCAATGTTTTTCCAATGGGCTGGAACATATTAAGCCGAAAATGAATAGCGGGTCTCCTCGACACCATGTTGCGCCGCGGCTTAGCCTTCACTTCCCCTTCTCCCTGTGCTTCATCATAACGACAGCTGTCACTTTTAGAGCGGGTGTCGCCTTGCGGGCGCACATGCTTGCCGTGTGAGTGCCAGTATATGTGCAGTGGCCTTCTTGTGCAGGTCATGTGTGGAGACAAAAGGCTCACATCTGCCTGACTCTGGCTGGAAGGGAAGTCAAGCGCATCTGTTTGTTGTCGTTGCAATAATGTGCGTAAACAGCCCGTATTGTAAATACGACCGCTTTTTTGTAGCCCGGCAGGTGTGTCGGAGTATCGCTACATTTGTATGTATATGCGTGTGTGGTCACATATGCATATTTATGCATTTGTGTGTTAGACAGGGGGACGGATAAGGGGGAGCTCATTGGTATGCTGAGTGAATCCAGTTCCCCTGTGGTGCCGGGTGGGATAGGAAGCATCTGTCACCTCTGCAGAGATCCAGCACGCTTGCCGACTTAACCCTTAAAGTGCTGTATCACCTGAGGGTGAGCGAGAGAGGATGTGAGAGAGAGATATTCCTATTGGTGGCATCCTCCAAGTGGGTGTGGCTCCTGACAAGCAGCGAACAGGACTGATGGATTAAAGGGAGGAGTCGATGCATACATGCATGACCTATCCTGGCGGGAGGTGTGGCTTTGTTGCCGTGGAAACGTAATACCGTGTTGAGCCATTGGTGGGCTAAGGAAATCGCTGACATATTGTTCTCCCTCACCATTTCCTCTCTGTCTCTTTCTCACTTTTGCCTCACCCGAAGGCACACACACACACCATGTTGTATTCTGAGTGAAAGCCAGTTTAGTACCGATTGCTGCCATTGACAGCAATAGACGCACAATTTTTAAAAAATTGTCGTTGATTTTATGAATTTAAAATGTTTTTCTCAATGATTTTATGAATTTAAAATGTATTCATAACTATTTTTTTCCAAATCGTTTTGATGGTTTAGGGCAGGGGGTTGGCAACCCAAAATGTTGAGCCATATTGGAACTAAAAAACAAATATGTCTGGAGTCGCAAAAAATTTAAAACCTTAAATAAGCCTAATAATGAAGGGAGCACATGCTGTAATGATCTGTATTAGCTATATTAGCCTACGATCAAAATGACTAAGTTGGCCAAAAATACATAATGTGCCTTCATGGTTTAATGTTTATTTTCCCTGCAGTGTATCCAACGCACCGCTTGACTACTCTGTTGTATGATGCCACCTCAAGTTTAACTTCATTACAATATTGTTTCATTGCTTTTATGAAATTATAGAAATGCAATTTAAAAAATCCCATTTTTGTTGTCATTTTTGAGGTTTCGAAAAACAACAAAATGTGCATAACATGCCCCTTATCTGGGCATGTCTATGATTTTCTTATTATCTCAGTTTTGTTTTTGAAGTCTGCAAATAGGTGTTCTGACATGTTGATGTGTCCTTCATGTAATCACCATCTGTGAATGTTTTTTTCACACTTTATTATCTCCCGGGTTGCAAACATGCAGCAGTAGTGGAGTTTGGCGATGCAATCCACTTCTTAAATCTATTTTTGCGCTCCAAGTTCTTCAGAAGTGTCGTATTGGCCTGAATGGAAGACTCTTTTTTGCATTGAAGACTGAAAAAGTGGGGGTCGTCTTATATTCGAGGACTAGACAATATACCCATTCACGACACTAGATGGTGCCAGATATCATTGAAGCGATGTTCTGTCATGACTGATCTCAGCTACTCTCAAGTTTAACCAGTTTGCATTATTTTATTGCAATGTTTTTCCTTATTCAGATGTTTCAAGACTACAGTTAGACTTCACTTTGATGATTAATAGAGTTATTGCAATATTGTTTTATAACAATAGATTGGTTTATTTACATTTCAAAAACCAGAAGCCATTTATTTACGAATGTGATTGCACTTTAGTTTACATATTTAAATGTTCAGATATTAAGATTTGAATGAGGCAAAATAACATGCTTTTTCTCTTAAATATGTTGTTATAATCATTTCTTTCAGATGTACTGTAATTATTTTCTGCATAAAAATTTGTTCAAAAAGTCTTTTTTCCCCAAACTTGAGTCTTGAAAAAGAGGGGGTCGTCTTATAGTCAGGGCTGTCTTTGTATTACAGTATTGGCCCGAATATACTATCACAATTTTTCTCTCACTCCCAACTGGGTACTCTGCTTCAAATGTAGTATGACTTCCCTGGAAATGTGTTTCCACATTACTCTTTTTGTTATTTGACAACTTCTCGCCACAGAGTAAACATTCAGGCAATCCTTCCGCATTGGCAATGAATGCTAATGATTCGGTCCAAGAAACGTTGACTCCTCTGTTCTCCTCCGTTATTTTTCTCTTTTTCCCTTTCGGATCCATGGCCCATCACACATCGGCCCGTTTGTTTACAATAACCACCTGCCTGGCAACCCGCCATGCTGATAGAAACGTGTGTCGCAGGCTATGACGCATCTTCATTGACATTTGTTGAAATTTGATTCTTATTTTTACAGCATTCGAAAATATTAACACTGTCATTTTTGTCTTCCTACAGAAACCATATCAAAACAAAAAATATATTTCCCTCAACCATCTTTTTCAGTTTTCAAATATTTTTGAAAATGCCCCAGGGAGCCACTAGGGCAGCGCTAAAGAGCCGCATGTGGCTCTCAAAACTCTGTTTGCCAACCCCCTGTTTAGGGTTATATGAACAATTTATCATACATATTAATCAATCTAGATTAAACTGGACTGTGATTATATTGAGAGCATAACACACACACACACACACACACACACACACACACACACACACACACACACACAAAATGAAAAATTCCTTTTTAAATTTTACACATGAAAAGCAGTGGTGAATCCGCGATCCACTGTTGGTCCATTCTTCTACTCAGTCTACTGTTATGTTGTTGCTGTTATTATTAATCTACTATCATGAGTGTGTCAAGAGGTGAACAGTGGAACACAGAGTGTATCTGAACGCATCGTAAATACAAATGAATGAGAAGATTCTTCTGGCTGTAAATGCTGCTGTCAGGCATAATGTCAATGTATGGAATATTTTATGATACAGTCAGCAGAAGAAAGAAACCTCTCTGCCGCCTTTTCATGTGTGTGTGTGTGCGTGTGTGAGTATGTCCTCCGGGTGTCATTGCGCTGCGGTATAAATCAGCTGGTGTGCGAAGGTCTGGCTGCGGTAAATTAGCCCGCTTTTAATTGTGTCTGTAATAAATGACTATAATTAGTCAAGGCTCTTCCTCAGCCGCTACTCGCCTGACATAATCATCTTGTGAAACTAAAGCGCATCTCTATGCCTCGCTATATGACCATAGTTCATCTTTCAGGAGCCTGGAGGGACAGGTGGGATCTTCTGGAAGGATCCCCTCTTCTTGGAAAACCCAAGCAGACAAAGGATCCTCCTTTTAGTCTGTTATTAGTCTCGGCTTTACGTGAGGCCAACTCTAATTTGGATATCATGTGTTTTTTTTTAATGTTGCAGCGAATTTGATTGACCTGACCTAGATGTTTTCTAAAATATATAATCCGTCATGACATTTATTTTTGGGGAGGGAAGTGAACTATATTTATAAAGCTGCTTAAAGCAGTTTGTTGCCACTCACGGTTAAAGTTCAACATAAAATACTCAAGTAAATTGCATTCCACTTGTTACTTGTCCTAATACATATTAAAACATTTTATGTTGATTTTGTATGGCTGCAACATATCAATTCCATGTAATTGTGGAAAAATGATTTAGGATGAGTGAATATAAACATTGGCTTGCCATCCACTTTTTAAGTGAGCAAAACTATCAAAACAGATAAACTAACAAAGCGATGAAGGGAATAGTTACCTTTCTTGCACACACCATATAACTGCATTAATCTAACACGTAATATAATTAATCAAGGAATAGTATCATTTCTCATATTTACTGTAGGACTGTACTACTATAACACACTTAATATAAAATAAATAGCACACCATAGTTTAATGAAAAGAAGCAGAATAGATACACAATGCCATCTTATCACAGAAGCCCAACGTGTGCGTCACGAGCAAGATTGCACACCAACTCTTGCAATCAGTTCTTCCGGCCACTCCAAGGACAAAGAGCAGGGCGCTCTGTCCTAAAACAAGTTGCGTCTCGCCCAGCCAGGATAACAAAGTTGATAGTGGGCGCTTGGGACGTCAAGACCAGCGTCTGTCGCTGTGGCAACCACGTCCCATCCACGCACGAACCTAACAGCCCAAAACCGTCCACAGAGGGATGATCCCGAAACAACACCCAGCCACACCTTCGGCCCGGCCCACTCCACCGCATCCTTCAAAAACACTGGACAGTGAGATAACAAACGGTTCGCTGCTCGGAAACATTGCTATGTAGACATTGTTTTGACGGCCCTGGATCCAGAATTGTCCCTCCATCGTCTGTTTTTGCCTTGTTTTTTGACCATTGTTGACGAATAAATTGTCAACCTGTTTTCAGTGAGCCTTCTTCAAACTTTTGGAACATGGAGTCAGTACAAAGGGTTAACACAAGAGGTGAACGCGCTGAATATCGGCCCTCCTGGTTGACTCGGTAAGCAGCGGAGCACCATTTCCGTTCGGCTGTCGCCGTTTCCGTGCGGCTTGGCCGGGGGGGGGCGAATTCCTTCAGCGAATAACAAGTAAAGGTGCAACAATTAATCGATTAATCAACAACTAATTGGTCAGCAAATTGGTCGACAACTATTCTAACTTCACCTTATACTTGTCTAAATTATTGAAACTAGAACATATATACACAGTCATGTGAAAAAATTAGGACACCCCATTAAATATTCAGTTCTATATTAAGAAATGTTCACATATCAATATCTGAACTTGTTTTTCTTGTAAAAAAAAAACAAAAATTAACATTGTTTTACTCATTAAACCAAATATATCAACAAAATGCATATTCGAACTGAGGAAAAAGTTCCCACTTTGGCTGAAAAAACCTCAGTGAGACTGTTTATCTAGCCATCTACCAGTCTTTAACATCAGTCCGAAGAAAGTTTGCCCCACTCCTCAACGCAGAATACTTTCAGCTGTGAGATGTTTGAGGGTGTTTTTTTTTTTGCATGTACAGCTCATTTCAAGTTACTCCACAGCATCTCAATAGGATTAAAATCTGGGCTTGACTCAGCTATTCCAGGACTCTTCAGCCAGTCCTTGGTGGGTTTACTGGAATGTTTTGGGTCATCGTCATGTTGCAGGGTCCAGTTTTGCCTCAGCTTCAATATTTTCACAGATAATCTTACTTGTTCCTTAAGCACTCTTTGATACACGATAGAATTCATGGAGCATTCTATGATGGTGAGCTGGCCAGGTCCTGCTGCATCAAAGCATCCCCAAACCATGACACTTCCACCTCCATGCTTCACAGTTGGTATGAGGTTATTTTCCTGGAATGCTGTATTGAGATTACGCCAAACATGTCCTATTTTCTGGTGTCCAAATAATTCAATTTTAGATGAATCTGTCCAAAGAACATTATTCCAGAAGTCCTGGTCTTTGTCTACATTCACTCTGGCAAACTTCAGTCTGGCCTTCATGTTCTTCTTGGAGAGCATAGGTTTCCTCTTTGCACACCTCCCATGAATGTTAAATTTGCGTAGTCTCTTTCTGATTGTAGAGGCATGCACTTTCAGATCAACAGTAGCAATAGCCTGCTGTGGGTTTCGTGATGACATTTTAGGGTTTTTGGAGACTTACCATCTTACGGTCTGCTCTTAGGGTTAACTTGCTTGGACGGCCAGACCTGGGCATGTTGGCAGTTGTTTTGAATGTCCTCCACTTGCAGACAAATTTCCAAACAAGGAAATGGCGGATTTTATATTCTTTTGAGATCTTTTGAAAACCCTTACCAGACTCGTAAGCATCTACAATCTTCTTTCTGATGGCCTAAGAAAGCTTCTCTGATCTCACCATGCAGTTCTCTCTCTCACCTCAACAGTCAGACAGTGATGAAAGTATTCTGCGTTGAGGAGTCGGGCAAACCTTCTTTAGACCGATGTCAAAGACTGGTAGATGGCTACAAAAACTGTCTCACTGAAGTTATTTTAGCCAAAGGGGGTAACACTAACTATTAGGTGGTAGGGTGTCCTAACTTTTTCCTCAGTTAGAATATGCATTTTTGTTGATATATTTGGTTTAATGAGTAAAACAATGTTAATTTTTGCCGTTTACCTGCAATTAAATCACTTTCTTTTGCAGTGAAAAAAAAACAAGATCAGACATTGATATGATAACATTTCTTAATAAAGAACTGAATAATGGGGTGTCCTAATTTTTTCACATGACTTTCACATGATCTGTTGTAACTATCAGATTTCTTCATGATATTTTTGTTACTCTAGGTAACTTTTCGACCTTTAAAAAATGTTTCCACAACATTTGTGACAATATGTCGACTGACAACTAGTTGAATGACACCTCTTTTATATCTTAAAGGGGTCTGTATCGCTTTCATCGGCCCTAATCAACTTTGAGAAGGGTGGCAGGAACCCTGCCACGCAAAAAAACCTACAAATGTGCTGACTGCTTTACGGCATACCTTTCCCCATTCATTATAAAGATGGAAGTCAGGCGAACATTTTCGCGCAGATTCTGCAAAGATGGCATAGCAACTAAAGAGACAAAAAGTTTTGTTTATGGGTGGGGGGGCGGCGGCTTTCACTCGCTGATTAATGATTTTAGGACACTTTGTGGGTGCGCGCTGTTCCTCATGGGAAATGCAGTCTTCCTTAAAGCAAAACACTATCGCTTTTGTCCACCGGCGTCCCTAAAATTGACGAAAACTAAAAAGTTATCAAGTGTAGCTTTGAGTCAAAGTAGGACATTAAAATCTGCTTTTACGTTCACATTTTTGGACATGTTAAACTAGCTTCTTAATAATGTGATAACTAATCGATTCATAAATTAGTTGCCAACGAATATGTTCGATAGTTGTAGACTACATCTAAGTCAGGTAGCTGTAATAAAATATTTTTGAAGGAAAGTCATCCATTTTGTCTATTGTAACTTACAACATGCCGAAAGCAACTTCAAAGTAAATTGTGAAGGTAATTGGAAAAAGTGACATTCATCCGATTAATCGTTTATTTAATCGATTATGAAAATAATCGTTAGTTGCAGCCCTAATAACAAGTAATATTTACCTACATCTTCACTTGCAATAACAGCTTTAAGAGTGTGACCTATTATTTTGGTTCTTATTTATGTTTTTCTTATCATGCTCTATTAGGTTAAAGTCTGGTGATTAAGACCTTCCACTTTTTCCACCTGATGAAGTCCTTATTTTGTGTTAGTTAAGTGTTTTGGATTGCTTTTCAGCTACATTTGGTACTTGGGAACCCTTTTTAACTCATTGGCTGCCATTGATAACTATAGATGTCCAATTTGTTCGGACTGTGACGGCACACCTATCCCAGTTCAAATGCATTGGACGTCTATCACTGTCAATGGCACTGAAACATGCTCATTTACTGCCAGCCCTTCAAATTCAAACGGATTGTAGGGCTATCGCTTCATGATAAAACATCTTAGTAGCCTGACGTATTACATAATGTATAGCAATGTTCTGCAAGAAACATCCATACGCTGTCAAGTATTAAATTTAAAGTCCGTTTTATTGCCAAGTGGAAAGCAACCAGTCTTCGTTTGGCTTACACTTTGATGTTGCGTTCCAAGCGTCAATCAAATTGTCCAACGGTGCCAAAGAAACCGCTTCACACTCTGATATGACTTACACTACACGGATACAGTAGAATACATCTAGACGTCTTATCTTACATTCCCAGAAACAAGTTTGCCACAAAATGAGAGCGTGGGACAAGACAGCCTCTTTGATAATGCCCCTAATCACCAAATGGGCGTGTGTGACATAGGGTGGTCTGCTGGATTCTGACACAACTGATGGGCCCTGCCTGATAAGGTAGGACAAAACTGAAAAATGTTGCTGCATGGGGATCTATGCGCTGATTAGGCCGGCGTTCGATCCCTCCCTACGCCGATTCATCAGTGTCCACCGGCGGCCGTCGCCGGGTGTCAGCGTGGTCACATCGCTGCTGGGACCTCGCCAATCTCTGTCAAGTGGAATAAGCATCGGGAGGTATGCGAGGTGGGGACCGGAGTCGATCTGCTTTCATTCTAACACTTTCAACAGAACCCAATCTAGATGAACAAAGCTGATACGTTTGCACAAGTGCACAACTTCAACTAAAACTGACCCAGCTTGCGGGCTAGTTCATTCCGAGGTACGGTTTGACCCTCCGCGTCACCCGTGTCACCAATCAGGAGCACTTTGTCAAGGCACAGGTAACCGTGACGACTAATCCCTCGGCAATCGGCCGCTCATTCATCACTGCTGAGGGGAGGTGGAAGGAGGGAAAAAGAGGGAGGGCTGGCAAGTCGCAGACAGGGCCAACAGTGCAGACAAATGGCCCCCAAAATTCAGTATTAATCAGCTACTGATTTGCTGCCCTCTTAAAGCCAATACCACTTAAGGAATGGAGATAGGGAGGGGGTGAGAGAGGTGGTGGAGCGATGAGGGGAAGATAAGCGTGAGATGGAAAACAAGAAGAGATAAAGACAGGATACAAATGAAGGAATGACGCAGAGTAGCTTATTGGAATCTACTGGTGCACTCTTGGCAACAAGGTGAAAGGTAGTGCCCTCAAAAAAGCCGTCCAACACCCCCAACTCTTGTTGATTTGTCACTGGAGTTGATCAATAGCTCAGATGGAAACTGAATCAGCTCAGATGGATTAAACTTTCCAGTGGGTTTGACGTTATTTTCCCATTAAGAGAAGGCTAATCATTACACACATACACACCGGTATACGCACAGCCGAACACAATAATATATATATACATAAAGGCGGAGGGAAACAAAATTTCATTAAGTCCTAGACTGCCATTGACGGTGATAGATGTCCAATCCATTTGAAGTGTGAGAAAATGGCAGCAAATAATCCCTGCCAGATCTCTTATTTCAAATGGAGTGGATGTCTATTGCCGTCAATCAGTTTTTAGGTCATTATTGATGTTAGTGGCACATTTCATGCAGTTATTTTGTGTTGAATTAATGTACGAGAAGTGGAGTATTAGGTAGCAATGCCACAATCAATGATTAATTATCAGATAGACAATTATTGTTAACCATAGACTTCAACATTTGACGAGATAGCCCCGACAGACATTGCGGCACGCCTTCCCGTAGGGGGCCGACCCGGGCATAGCGTTAAGGTGGCTTTCATTGTGATAAACACACGCTGCGTTCTAATGCCTGATTAAGGTGGAAACAGACAAAAGTTTAAGTACATACAAGCAGGCAGGAGTGTCTCAAGAGTGATTTGGTCAAGGATTCAGTGTAATTATAAAATAGCTCCATGCGTGCACTTTGAAAGGTGAAAAAAAATGAATGGAAAAAAATAGCTTAACTTTAGCTTGAAATATTTACGTAAAATGAATGATAACTGCCCAGTTTAGCTAGCTTTTAACCAAGAATCTAGACCAGACATGTCCAAAGTCTGGCCAAATGCCGCCCTCGGTCAAATTTCATCCGGCCCCCAGCCTCTGTCATAATAATCATTAACATCTGGCCCGCAAAGACTTAATATATTGGTCAGCAGTACTGCTACCAGCATATGAAGTAGCTTACACACTAAATGCTGCTCTTCATTTACCCACTAAAAGGAAGCGGCACTCTAAGCAACATTACCCCGTGTGACCCTTCACTCCCAATTTTCAAAAATGGCGACAATCAACAAAAACTGTCGACTGCGACGGCCAGCGCTTCAGGGATAGGTGGAAATTGGACTATTTCTTCACTAAAATACGCAACAGCTGTGTCTGCCTCATTTGCAAAGAGACAGTGCGCTGTTTTAAATAGTTCCATGTTAGGCGATATTACCAGAGGTGATATTACCCAACAAGACACGCTGACATGTACGAAAAAATTACAGGGAAGAAGCGAGAAATTGAAGCAACTTGAAGCTAGTTTAATTTTACAGCAGCATTATTACATTACATATAACAGCAGTATTTCGCAAGAGCCCGAGAGTCGAAAGAGAACGCCACAAAGGCTAGTTGCGAGATTGTTGAAATTATTAATTTAAAAATTTAGGGCTGCAGCTATTGATTATTTTAGTAGTCGATTAATCGATGAACTAGTTAGTTTGAATAATCAAGTAATCGGATAAGGAACATGAAAAATCAAAATACCTTAGCTGAGCCTCAAACGGTATAAAAAATAAATAAGGATTGACAAAAGAACAATGGCTAACTTACATAGCAAATGCCTGCTAGCTTAAATGCTATAAAACACTAACACTTTTTTTTTTGTTTAACAATGCTCTTGACAAAAGGTTCAGACACACATTCCCACAAAAAAAAATAAAACTGCTAATAAACTAAATTACAAATGCGTTAAAAAAAAAAAAAAAAAAAAAAAAAAAAAAAAAAGCTCAAACAAAAACTTGGCTTATGTTGGTTTTAACATGGAGCAGCTGGATTCAGCCATGTGAAATGAGGCAGACTAGAGGGCAGTGTATCACTTTAATTAAACGAATACTCGAAGCAGCAAAATTTAATTCGAATCTTTTTTCTTTAATCGAATTCTGGAGTTAATCGATTCATCGTTTCAGCACAACAACAAAAAATAAAGCAAATGTGAAACACATAATAGCTTGCTAACATTTCCTTAAATACGTCAGCCAAGGTCGGCCCTCCACATTTTTACCACACCAAATCTGGCCCCCTTTGCAAAAAGTTTGGACACCCCTGATCTAGACTGTTTTAGGTTCATATCTGTAGAAATTCCCGGATTCACACATTTATTTACGAGAATTTTCAACTTAAAAACATCTTAGTTTTGTGACTGCCGCCACATTGGATTATACAATAGCGTAACTTTAGCTTGAAATATTTACGTAAACCGAACGATAACCACTCGTTTTTTGCTTTTAACCAAGAATCTAGACTGTTTTAGGTTCATATCTATAGAAATACCGGGATTTACACATTTATTTATAAGCATTATTAACTCAAAAAGATCTGTTTTGCGACGGCCGTCATAATGGATTTTGTATCTCTACACAATAGCGTAACTAGCGGGCCAATTGCCAGTTTTGGGGCAAAAAAAAAATAATAATAATAATTTAGACATTTCTGCGTCCATATTAAAAAAAATTGTGGGGGGTGGGTGATAGTGACCTCGCAATTCAACCTAAATAAGTAGTGATTGTATATAGAAAAATTCTAATTTTGATTTTGTTGAGTAAAATTAAGATGATTCTGCATGCTTTCCTCAAGTATTAAGTTTCTGATGTTAAAAGTGAAAACATGTCAAAATTGCACTAAATAAAAAAATATATAAAAGATGGTATTTTGGGCAAAAACATGATATTGCGATTGATCCTGAAAATATAGGTGATTATCTCTGCATTTGGTGATTTTTGTGCATCTAGCGTAAAATCTGAGAATTTTATAGCCATTTTAAGTTTTGTTATGCTTGTATAAAAAATATGATTTTATGAGGGAACGACTGATATATATATATATTTTTTAAATTTATTTATGTCACTGCTCATGGAGACTCATATACCTAAAGGATGTGTCGGTTTTGGTTTTAGGTCGCTAGCAGCTTTGGTTTTGAAAATATTTGAACTTTTTGATAATAGGCCCCCGATACGGATCAGCCCTGAGCCACGTGTCTCGTCAACTGATCGTGTTAACCTAAAAAAATGTCCAAATTATTTTTTTTGTAGCTCTTAAAAGTAAATATGTAGGATTTTCTTTACTCATCAATAAAGGTATCCTGATTAAAAAAAATAAAAAATAAAAAAAGTGGAAGGTCAAACTGGTAAAAGCCAATCACCAGACTATAACCCTATAGAGCATGCATTTTACCTCTTAAAGAAAAAAAACTTATTAGACAAAAGTGATTATGCTGAATTTTTGAACACATGTTGTAAAAACCATGAAATAAAAGCTGCAGTTTAGCCTTTCGATCAGATACTTGGTTTTTACTGTACAACAAGAGCTTGGTGTTCCAATACTTTTGGAGGAAACTGTATATATGGTTTTTATTACTCAGACTGTCAACTAAGTACACTATTCAGTCGAGGATAGAGCATGTCGGGTTAGTTTTGTATGCGACGCTGAAGACAACAAGAGGAAACAGTGAAGAGCGGATGGGAAGGTGAACGATAGCTCTGCAGGGAGGCCGCATCGGACCATCTGCCGTTGATTACCTGCTGTTTGCACTCCGCTCACCTTCTCGTCTTCTTCAAGCACGCGTTGTCCTCCCCAGCAGCTCGTCGTGTTTGTGCGGAGAGCCGGCCGGGACGCGGGGGACCCCTCTTCCCGCGTACGCTGCAAAGCAAGCAAGAAAGTTGCAGTTGATTTGTGACTTTGCGCGTTATTTTTACACTCCGTCGGGGTTTGGACGCGCCCGCCTCCTCTCGTGTCTGTGTCGCTAAACAAATGAGCACACACAAACACATGGCACGGCCATCTAAGGGCCTCTCTAATGGATTCTGAAGATTCCAATTTCCCCTCTGCCACCAAAGACAGAAAACCCTCTGAGCTCAATTACCCCTGTCTCACACCAGACGAGACTGCGGGCACACACACTTGGACGTATCCTTTTTGGTAATCGCACACGTACGTGCGCGCCTTAAGCCGCTGTGACATGCGGAGTAGTGTTAGTACCAAGTAGATTTTATGTGATAGGAGGAAAGGGAAGAGGGGTGATGAGATGGAAGATGGGAGGAAGTCAAGCATGGAGGAAAACAGCAACATGTACGACTACAAAAAAAAGAAATATGCTGAGATACAGGAAGTATACGTAGGGCTGTGCGATCTGCTCCCCAAAAAATGATCACGATTTTTTGGAGAGAAGAACTGACAGTAACAAAGAGTAGTAGAAGAAGGCTAGGTTCAGACCGCAGGTCTTAATGCAAGAATCCGATTTTTTCGTGTTTTTCCGACTTGAGTGAGGCATTAACTTGGCGGTCTGAACAGAAAAATTCGCATAGAAGTGGACCATTTCAAACCCGATGTGGGTCACTTTCGTATTAATACGATCTGGGCCACATTTTTCCAGAATGAAGCGGCTGTCTGAACTGTCAAGTCTCCCAAATCTGAATTCATGCAGCAATTACACCAGCAAAGAGCGAGAGCGGAACGCAAACCGGCAGCGATGTAGCTGTTCATCAGCGCCTAGCTTTTACCATGCAGGAGGCGGGCTTGGCCAAAGTAAAAAAAAAAAAAACGGGCTCAATGCAGACCCGGCGGCATGGGCGGGCATTAGGGGGCTGGGCCCGCCCGAAGAGACTGCTGTGCCCGCCCTGGCTCGATTAAACTGTACTGTTTTTTTGTTTTGTTTTCAAATCTTCCACAAAAACACACACACACACGGAGAGAACGAACCCTCTATTCCAGTGTTTTTCAACCGATTGTGCCGCCGCCGTGAGATTGTCAAGTGTGCCGCAACAAATTATCCAATATCGCTTTTTTTTTTTTTTTTAACATCGTCTGGCAAAGTTGCAGTAGAAAGGAGTAGGTAAAAAGTTCTCTTGTGTGCAGATGAGCGAGGCATTGCTCGTGTTGCAGTCAAGAACTGCTCAGATTTCTAGCCATCAGTCACTTTGTTTTCCACAGCGTGGACCCCAGCACGTCTACTGTTCATAATTTGACTCGTCAAGTGTCGATATACACAAAAGTGTCCTTTCCATTTTATCCATATGTGACGACCGTCAATACTCCCTCTGTGTTTTATTCCAACACATTATCGAGGACAGCAAGGTGGGTGATGGCTAGAAATCCGAGCAGTTCCTGAACGCGACAAGAGCAGCTATCTAACGCTATGGCGCCATACAAGCTTAAATGTCATCTCCAAATGAACGCCCATCGCTTCAGAACAAGTTGATGGACTATTTTGTTTGCCTTCGTGAAAACACATAGAAATGGGCAACTTTTTTGAGAAAAACTACAAAGGTAAATAAAAAAGCACTGAAAGAGTTACTTTGTTGCTAAATCCAAAAAGTCCCGAACCGTGGTAGAAACATTAATACTACCTGCCTGCAAAGCCATTGTCAGCGAGATGACCATCCCTGATGTGCTTAAAGACATTGCTCAAGTCCCCCTGTCTGATAATTCTGAGTTTTTTCAAGCCTAACTGCTAAAAAAAAAATAAAAAATAAAACAGAGCTGTTGAATAAGATTCCTGCCAGTTTTTTGGCTTTGTGTTCATCTTAACAGGCTCAAGTTTCACACGGAGTAAGTATAAATACTGAAAAAATTATTATATAATTAAATATACTGTACAGAAAGTAATTTTGGAACATTTTGGTGTGGTGTGCCGTGAGATTTTTTCCAATGTAGAAACGTCCCGTGACTCAGAAAAGCTTGAAAAACACCTATCTTGATCGGTCGTCATTCATTCAACCAATCTGAACAGTGAATGAAGGCAATTTCTAGCCAATCATAGATAAGGGGGCGGGCCGAGTCGCTGGCCATTGGGCACTGCGATCGGATAGGGATTGCTTTAAAGTCGAACTCAAGCCATGACAAAGACGCAGCCGAAAGTCAACATGAAGGGATAGCGCGCCACCTCCTGCAGTTTCACTGACTGACACCATCATCAGAAAATATAACGGGTAAAACCGCCACTGTTCAAGCTCAGTTTACATTGAAGAAGTGTGCCCCCCCCCCCCCTGTAATTTCTTTCTGCAGCCGGGTCTGGCTCAATGGAAAAAGGCAGTCTGAATGGCCATGCCAAAAAAACAGATGACAAAAAATGGGAATTGTGCATTAAGATCTGCAGTATGAACCTAGCCGAAGTGAGCAGTAGATAGAGAAAACTGTTGCTAAAACTTTTGTTTTTAGCAGCGTACAAAGAGCATATGCATTTGAATGCCCAGGAGCCGTTTATGCGAATATTCATTGTTTTGAGAGTTGAAAACCACCAGACAATGTTCATTTTTGTTAGCGTGTGAATGGCGTACCGCACGCAGGCTATTTTTAGACTGTGACGTCGCATCGTAAAGCGGAAGTAAAGCCTAAGTGGGACATTATAGACCCGCCCTCACATGGACCCAACGTAAAAAGTGCTACTTTTCTCCGGTAATCTTTCAAAAACAAACATGCCGATCACACATTGCTTTTTTGGAACTTGTAGAAACGACTCTAGACATTACGACACATGAAGGATGTTTCTTCATACGTTTCTGGAAACCAAAAACTCGGGAGGAAAAAATGTGAAGACCGAATCAATTTGCGCGGACTTTAACACCAGCTCGGCGAATCCATTCACGTTTCATATGCAGTAAACATTATGTTGGGTTGGCATGGTCTTTCAGAGGACAAAGAGGTAAGCCTTTTTTTATATTTTGAACTTTTTTAGCATAACGTTGTGCCGTACTGCTTCTGTCTGACAATGAATGACCTGAAAAGAATTACAATGGTATCTGACTGCCACTGTTACAGTTTCTGTTATATATATATAAAAAAACAACTTTAGTAAGGGGGAAGTGTAAATAAATTATAGGATTAAGATGTGTTATCAATGAAAAAATTTAAAGTGTTCGTTGGCTGTCACTGAGTAGCATTTGCGATCGCTATACAAAGCAAACTAAATTATCCCCAAGAACGGTAAGAGACGTAGGACAACCAGAGGATATATAAGAAAGACAGGGCTGATGGTAAAGGATAGCTTGTTGAAACAGGAGAATGTCATTGTCAGTCGCGTCGATAAAAAAAGCTAAAGCTATTCTTAGGTCGGCTCATTTTTTTCGTCTTTTTCAGCCTTCGACACTAAAGCCATCTCTTTAACTGAACATTTTTATGTTCTTCCACATATTTGCCAGTCAATTTGGCACCAGGCACATCATTTTCAGAGAGAATTGGTAGGTTTAGCGCTGTAAACATCTCTTTCGTACATGATTTCCATTCATCTCCTATTAGGGACAAACGCTGGCTTGTCCTTACTTAGCAACAGTAGCTAATGTCATGAATATTAATGAGCGGAAGTGACGTGTTGCTTGCCGTACGCCATTGGGTCTTCATATGTATATTAGCTTTAAGCTAACAGGTTCTTGGGAATGCTGGACTGCCAAGTATATTTGGTATTTTAATGCACAGTACGTGTACTTTTCCTATCAGTTACTTTAATTTTACATCTCATCTCAGCTGGGATGTAATAAATGGTTTGAAAAATATAAATATTGGACCATTTTTGAGGGACTGAGCTGCCAAACCAGGGTTGCATTTCGACCACGTTTGATCGAATAAATACGTGATGGTTGACCGCCGAAATCGACTTCAAATCGTTCTCGATCAACAATCTCAACCATAAAATCGCTCGGGCCTTAGTGTACGCCTGCTGCTTGTATAGCATCCACTCTCCCAGAAACCTTATTAAATTCTACAATTAGCCGAACGTCGCAACCTATAAATAGGCTCACTTTTGCTCATCGTGGGATGTCAGTCAGTATTCCGGACCAGGACTGCTGGGGGGAAACAAAACAATTTAAATTATAGCGAGGCTCTCTCTTTGTCTGGCTACCCTTTTAACGGGATAATTACTAGTCTATTCATTCGCGCTCAGCCGGGGCGATACATCACATCACCGTGCGGCGGCCTTGCTTTCCAGTGATAAACGTCCTTTAAGGTGGCGGGGGGGCTCAGGGGTTCGCCATTGATATCAGCTCAGCGTCTGCCACGGGGTTGCAGCAATAGTCGCTTTTACAGATTAAATAGCCTCCTGCCAGAACGCAAAGAACGCGGGGCGAGGTGCACCTCGCGTTCTCAGAGTGACGCCGACACCTTCCCATGGGGCCTGACAACGAGGAAATGAGCAAGAACGGGGATGAAAAGGAAGAGAGGGAGCGAAAAGGCATCTATTATTCAGCACGGCCCGATCCCTGCGTACGCGCGCCATTAAAAATAGGAAATCCATAGCGGAGACAAATGGCTTCTAAATGAAGCGCTACAGGAGGAGAGCGGAGATAGGGACCCCTGTCACATGCGTTTTAATTGTCTCCCAGGGCGATAAGGGGGATTTATCAAATTCATCATTCTGCTGTGGTTCCTTGTGCAGACTGAGCACGTGTTTGCTGCTTAAAAGATTCCCGCCGTGAGAAAAGCAGAGACAGAAGAGGTGACAGAACACAGGCCTTCACCAAGGTGCCATTGATGGCAATGGACAGCGATCATTCGCTACCATTGGACATCCATAATGGTCACTGGTAATGTAGCTATGAGCCGCTATGCGCTTTACATATATGTACCTTAGCTGGGAGCTACCACGAAGTATTAGTATAAATTCTTCTATTTATAATTTGATGTAGATGAAGCAAAATAAGGACCTCCTTATTTGTAAAACTGATTCTACAACACAAGATGCTTTCAATATTGTTGATTTTAACTGAGGCGGTAACATGCTATGTAAAGTACATGGCTGCTTATTCAGCTAAATTAGCCCGACATTAGCCCCTAATAATCCAACTTCACAAAAAAAAAAAAAAAAAAAAAAAGTCGTTATATGGACTTACGATCCACCAGCTAGTTGTCTCCTGTCGTCTTCCAAAATTATACCTGGATGACAGCGCTTCAGGTGTTCATTCATGGCCAACGTGCCCCCGTGATATGCAAACTCGGTATTGCAGAGACTGCACACAGTAGAGACACCCTCCTTTGTTTCATTAAAATATACATGCTTTGGCCACTCAGATCTGTTTCTGGGATTTGTGCAACTTTCCCCGCTTGCATCCCGAGTGTCTGACATTTTCAACTTTCCATGCATATACAGTGGGGCAAATAAGTAATTAGTCAACCACCAATTGTGAAAGTTCTACTACTTGAAAAGATTAGAGAGGCCTGTAATTGTCGACATGGGTAAACCTTAACCATGAGAGAGAATGAGGGAAAAAAACAAAACAGAAAATCACATTGTTTGATTTTTAAAGAATTTGTTTCCAAATTAGAGTGGAAAATAAGTATTTGGTCACCTACAAACAAGCAAGATTTCTGGCTGTCAAAGAGGTCTAACTTCTAACGAGGTCTAACACTCGTTACCTGTATTAATGGCACCCGTTTTATTCATTATCGGTATAACAGACACCTGTCCACAATCTCAGTCAGTCATACTCCAAACTCCACTATGGCCAAGACCAAAGAGCTGTCGAAGGACACCAGAGACAGAATTGTAGACCTGCACCAGGCTGGGAAGACTGAATCTGCAATAGGTAAAACGCTTGGTGTAAAGAAATCAACTGTGGGAGCAATTATTAGAAAATGGAAGACATACAACACCACTGATAATCTCCCTCGATCTGGGGCTCCATGCAAGATCTCACCCCGTGGCGTCAAAATGATAACAAGAACGGTGAGCAAAAATCCCACAACCACTCGGGGGGACCTAGTGAATGACCTACAGAGAGCTGGGACACAATGCGCCGCCAGGGACTCAAATCCTGCACTGCCAGACGTGTCCCCCTGCTGAAGCCAGTACACGTCCAGGCCCGTTTGCGGTTCGCTAGAGAGCATTTGAATGATCCAGAGGAGGACTGGGAGAATGTGTTATGGTCAGATGAAACCAAAATATAGCTTTTTGGTAGAAACACGGGTTCTCGTGTTTGGAGGAGAAAATACTGAATTGCATCCGAAGAAAACCATACCCACTGTGAAGCATGGGGGTGGAAACATGCTTTGAGGCTGTTATTCTGCAAAGGGAGTAGGACGACTGATCTGTGTAAAGGAAAGAATGAATGGGGCCACGTATCGGGAGATTTTAGTGAAAATCTCCATCAGCAAGATCATTGAAGATGAGGTGTGGCTGGGTCTTTCAGCATGACAATGATCCCAAACACACAGCCAAGGCAACAAATGTCTTCGTAAGAAGCATTTCAAGGTCCTGGAGTGGCCTAGCCAGTCTCCAGATCTCAACCCCATAGAAAATCTGTGGAGGGAGTTGAAAGTCCGTGTTGCCCAACAAACATCACTGCTCTAGAGGAGATCTGCACGGAGGAATGGGCCAAAATACCAGCAACAGTGTGTGAAAAGCTTGTGAAGAGTTACAGAAAACGTTTGGCCTCCGTTATTGCCAACAAAGTGTACATAATAAAGTATTGAGATAAGTATTTGGTCAATACCAAAAGTTCATTTTCCACCATGATTTGCAAATAAATTCTTTAAAAATCAAACATTGTGATTTTCTGGGGGGTTTTTTTCTCCACATTGTCTCTCATGGTTGAGGTTTACTCGTGTTGACAATTACAGGCCTCTGTAATATTTTCAAGTGCACAATTAGTGGTTGACTAAATACTTATTTGCCCCGCTGTATATATTTTTTAACTCGCCTTTAACTGTCGTCGGAATGCTGTGCTCATCGACGCATTTACGTCAATGACTACAGTCCACTAGTCGAGACGACTCCAAACCAATGGGATATTTAGGTTCAACTTGTCAGAAATGTCCTAAATTATCTTAAAAACAATCACAAACAATAAATTTGTTGTACACCCCAGACCCACTGATGAATATTTTGGAGCCACATGTGGCTCTGGAGCCAAAGGTTGACAACTCATGGCCTTTTATTTATACACTAGTGTGGCGCTTTTAAATTTGGGTTTAGACATTCGCAAAACTAAAAAATGAAAAAAAAAAAAACTAAAAACAAAAACATGTCTTTTGCACTGACTGGCTTAACTCATAGCAATAAATGCACAGGTAATTTTACTGGTCTATTATGGATAGAAATAAACATGTAAAAAAAAAAATATATATATATATATATATATATATTACTGTGTATACACACACACAACAATTACATCTTTTTAAATTTTAAATCTTTTTATATCAAAACAAAACTTGTAATACTTTTTCATAAACCAGTCATTTTTTAATCATTTTAATGACCCACCTGATGAATGATCTTTTTCCATCATATTTTACTTAAGATACATTTGCTAATCTATAGTATCAGTTTTTGTTCACGAAAATGAACCATGCAAATAATCATTAGTTAAGCATAAGACAAAAACAACATTATACCTATGTACCAATGAGCCACAATGTCATCCAGAAACAATTAAAAGGCCTTTAATGAGCCACACGGTAGGATCGGGTGATGCATTCTATAGACGTTATAATGAAGATGGACGCTTTAGTTTGACAAGCTCTTTGCTGCCTGGGTAACTATTCAACTGGTGTTCCACAAAAGCTGCTAGCAACACATTGGAAAAAGGATTGTTAAAATCAACATCTACCTTTTAGATCCACGGTGCTCAAATCTGGAGTGACAGATGGCCCTCAGCTGTAAGAAAAAGGCATCATTTTACACATTTGCTTTTTAACCGCCGGCAAACACACAGCCTTCCAAAAATGGAACATTATTACAGTCCGTCTCCCTACTTAATGCTGCTAAGGTCATCAAAACGGCTACAGGCCCCACCATTTAAACTGTCAGTCATGTCCGAGACATAAAATCCGTGTTTGAGCTCTTCAAATCGAAAAAACCCGCATCAATCAAACTGGTTATACTTGAGATGACAAATTTAGAGGGAGGCGTGTGTAACAGGAACGATTGGAGAGACTTTAGATGTGACCTGCTCGCGAGCGGAGATTGGATTGAGCATTTTGGAACGAGTCAAAAGGTGAGGCAACAGTTTCATACACGGCATCTGCAGACATCTCATTACCTCAGGTCACCTCATGTTGCGGCCAGTCGCTGCATTTCCATTCCTCATTTTTCTAAAATTACACCAAGTGATAAAGACTACATAGAAACATTACAAACGACCCCATTACATTAATGACGTTAGAAATTAGGGTATAATTAGCGAATGAGCGCTTTTTACGATTGTTACAATTAACCCCGGCTGTTGTTACAGGTGACCCTTGCTGTGGAGGAGTCCACATTAAATGAGCCACTGCTCCCTCTGAATCAAACTTATGCACACTTAGACAGAAATGTGGGTGAAATCATTGCAGATTGCAATAACAATAAACTGCACGGGTGCACGTGTGTCTTTAGTGATGGATGAATGACAGTGGGCATGGCAGCTCATCTTCTCCTCTGCGACAGGGTGACAAAGAGAGCTGTTACAGCGGTGAGACAGCACAGCACCCCAGCATCTCGCGCACGCACACACCTTTCTTTTAGCTTCACCTCTATCTACCTGTCTGCACCCCCCCTCCATGTTCCCTGTAAGTGAGCGGTCTCCTTGTCTTCCCAACCGTCTGATCCCGTCAGAGACCCCACCATCCTCATAATACCACCCATTTTCAATCAATGAGAGCATCATGAATATTTCACACACCTTAGGCAGGCAAACACGGGGAGGGGGAGGAGGTGTGTCCTGTTGCCCGAGGGGTGGGGGGGGGGGGGGGGACACGGGAGAATGGGGGATGGAGAGGTCTGAGAAGGATGGTGATTTAGACTGTCAGGGCGTCTGTATGGTGGAGAGATGGTTGCTCCTCTTCCCGAGTCAGACACGACCTATAAGTCATTAGAGGGAGAAAAGAGATGTCGAGGTGAAGATGTGACAAAGAGGAGCAAAAGGACTTTTTTCTTCTTCTACTACTGTCCCCACAGTGTTTCCCACCCCCTTCTCTTTTTCTCTGACCCTCTCCTCTTCATATCTCCTATTTTATGACCCACACACACTCTACACCACATCTTCTCTCAGTCCCCCCCCC